>NC_080674.1:170276875-171500513 GCF_030445035.2 Dasypus novemcinctus
TAAATCAAGAGCCTAAATAAAATCCAGTAACAACGCTGCTTTGCTACCTGTTTCCCTGCCCCCTGGTCTGTATTTCCAGGAAACCAGGAACCTTGCCCGGCACCCAGTGCAGTGTGAAATACTTAGTAGGAACTCAGGAAAGATCTGTTGACAGAATGACCAAATACATGGTTGGAGAATTTCCTAGGAAGGCAGAATTTAATTGTTTAGAAGGCAAGGGATAAGAACAACGGCAGCTCTGCCTAGATGTTTATTCTCTGTGTGTATGCAGCTGACCTATCTACCTCTTTATCTAGGGGCTTGAGGGCTAAGCCCTGAACTGATTCTTTCTCTCCTTTTTTTTTTTTTTCCTTAATAGATACATGATGGTGCATATTTTAAAAATACAAAAGGGTATATACTGATGCATCTCCCTCCTTCTCCCCAAAGTAGTTGCTGTTACCCCTTCCCTAGGTTGTCCTGAGGTTTCTAGCACATTCACCTTAGGAAGGCCTGCAAGCCTGTGTTTCCAGGTCTCTCAAGCCACAGGAACCATTCCCAGCTGGAAGGCAGAGTCTGCGCTAGAGTTCTGTAGATGGGCGGAGGAGGCAGAGGCAGTGCAGGGGCTGAAGACAGAGGGGACATGGGCCAGGACCAGGAATCCCGGGCTGGAGGAGTCACAGGCTCCGAGGCAGCTGGAGAACCCCTGCAGAGAGGACGGGTGGGGCCTCCTGCCCCATTGCAGGGTCTCTGCTGCACCAGGAGGCAACGCCACCTGAGATGCCAAAGGGGGGAGGGATCCCTCTAGAGTGTGGAGCTGGAGAAAGGACACCCCCAATCTGGGGCCACACTACCCGTTCTAGCCCCAAACTTTCCCCAAGAGCGAAGGGGATAATGACTCTCAACTAGGTTCCCTTTGCCCAAACACAAATTCAGGTAGTATTAGGTTAAAATGAATGTCAAGAAGCCCCAAAAGGGAAACTTGAGAGGGCTTTGGGGAAAGAGGCACAACTGGTTCTCTGTGTCCAGGACCAGTAAGTATATGTGCCTCAGGGCTTGTTTATTTTTCTTCAGTGGTGGGTTGACAGCTTCATTTTTGCTTGTTTGTTTTTCCTTTCCAATGACAGCTTCATTTTGGAGTTGAGTCACTGATGAGAATTTCCAGTTTCACATATCTTAGGGCAGGGATGGCAGCCACTCCCACATCCCCTTCCTGCCCCAGACTTCATTAGTTGATCATGCCACCTTGTGTGCTAAGCAATACGTATTCTCACTGGAGATGAAGCCTGTTTGCCTTCCTGCCCCACAGATGACTCCAGCTTATCCCTATTATCCCACATGGTCGTCCGTGGGAATGGCGCCCCCTCGAGGTTTTTTTAAGGAGGTACTGGGGATTGAAACCAGAACCTTGTATATGGGAAGCAGGCTCTCAACCACCGAGCTCTACCGGCTCCTCGCCCTGGAGTTCTGCAATGCACAATCTGTGCAGCATTCCGTGCTGTCCCTGCCGTGAGGGATGGATGGCCTTGGAGGCTCCAGGGAGAGGATGGAGGAAAGTGGGTGGGGGGAGCTTTGACATCCTCCTGTTTCAGCAGTGGTGGTCCTATCTCTTTTACATGTTGGACTTCCCAATAAAGGCTTCAAATGAAACCTTTTTTGGTTTCATTGGGTTTCATTGGGAACGACAGTGATTCCTCCTGTGTGATTGTTCCCATTTACCAGAGAAAGAACAGTTAAAACCATGGGCTTTGTAGTCTGAATCCCAGCTGGGAGCCCCCTGCCTGTGTGACCTTAGGCAAATAATCACACCTACCTCACAGTGTGGCCGAGAGGCTGAGCAAGATGAAGTGGGGACAGTGTGGCCACTTAGCCCAGCCTGATAAATGGTGGTGTGATGACAGTACTTCAGCGAGAAAGTGGCCAGTCCCTTCCAGCCCTGAGGGCAGAGTCTAGGCAGGGTTTCTTTTATCTATCTATCTATCTATCTATCTATCTATCTATCTATCTATCTATCTATCTATCTATCTATCTATCTATCTATCTTTCTTTCTATCTATCTTTCTATCTATTGTATTTTTTTAAGATACATAGATCACAAAAAATGTTACATTAAAAACAGGCAGGGGGAAGTGGATGTGGCTCAACTGATAGAGCATCCACCTACCATATAGGAGGTCCAGGGTTCAAACCTAGGGCCTCCTGGCCTGTGTGGAGCTGGCCCACGTACAGCGATGATGCACACAAGGAGTACCGTGCCACACAGGGGTGTCTCCTACATAGGGGAGCCCCACATGCAAGGAGTGCGCCCCATAAGGAGAGTCACCCCATGAGAAAAAAATGCAGCCTGCCCAGGAGTGGCGCTGCACACACGGAGAGCTGACACAGCAAGATGATGCAACAAAAAGAAACACAGATTCCTGGTGCTGCTGACGAGAACACAAGTGGACACAGAAGAACACACAGTGAATGGACACAGAGCAGACAACTGGGGGTGGGGAGAAATAATTTAAAATAAATGTTAAAACAACAACAACAACAACAAAAAACAGGCAGGGTTTCTCTTGCTACTTGGGGCTGGGTTTTCTTTGTTGGGGGCAGGGTGTCCTCTGCATGAAAGGATGTTTAGCAGCACTTCTGGCCTCTCTCCTTTAAGATGCTACGATGCCTGTAGCTACTCTTCCCCACCCCCCACCCACCCCAAGTTTTGACTACTAAAAATGTGGCCAGAAGGAAAGTCACTCCCAACTGAGAACCATGGGTCTGGGGGAGAAGCTTTCGGAAGCAAGAGCACATGCCTGTGTCGAGGGAGGTAGAGCAGCAAGAACAAGAGCCAGAGGGGGGAGTGTGGAAGACAGCAAGGCTGCCCTCCCTCCTCCAGGGGGATGCTCTGGAAGACTCTACCAGCTCCTCTGGCTCTGTCCCTGGAGACTGCTTGTCTGTGCTGGAGGCTTCCTTCTGAGAAGGCTGCAGTTAGCTCTCTCTCTCTCTCTCTCTGTGTGGTCTGGTTGTTTGCTGGGTGTGAGAGGAAGAAGGGGGAAGGACCTGGAGAGGGAAGGGAGAGAAAAAAGGGTTTGCAGATGGAGAGAGAAAAAGGCTGGAAGTGTTATCAGATTTTGTCTAGGTTCTTAGCTATGCGGCAGAAATGAATTTCAAGAGCACGTGGGTGAGTTAGGCCAGTAATTTATTCAGGTAGGGAGGGACGAGAAATGGGAGAAAATAACAGATCAGGGGTCCCAGGTAGAGAGGAAGGGGGTGAAAAGTGATAAAGCGGGCTGATTTACAGGATACGACTTCCCATTATAGATTATAAACGCCCAGGTTTACTTGCATGGCCACATGGCAGAGGAAAAACGGCGAGAGCGGTGCGCAGAGGGCCAGACGGGACCACGGGCGAGAGAGGGCTGGTTCAGGCCCTGTGTCTGCTTTTTGAACTGTTAATCATTCCACCTCTTTGCTGATAAAGTCTTTGGGGAACATCCGGGGCCTCTCCTGGCTTCTGGAGGAATCTTGGGGGCTATTGATGTCCACGTGGACTCTCTCCCAGGTTCAGAGCCATCTACTGATTCCCTGTCTTACTAGGCGGCTTCAGAAGTACCTCTGCCTTGGCTGAGCTCCAGGGCCCAGTCTCTGAATATAGGCAAGAACATCCCTGGGGCCTGTGGCACCAGAGTCGGGGGTTCCTTGCTCCCACCTTTTTAAATTTTTTTGTTTTTGTTTTTGTTTTCCTTGACCCCCTCTTTTTAGCTACCTGAGGGAGATGGCTCAGCCAGCCCCCGAGTCAGGCTGCAAGACCTGGTGCACAGCCACAGGCCTCTGTTCTCCTCTCCCCTCCCAAGCAATCCATGAGCAAGTCTTCCGCCTCTCTAAAAGTCATCAGCCATCCGACTCCTCCCCATCCTGGTTCAGCCACCATCTCTCTTTATCTGGAGACCTGGAATCACTTGCTCCGTGGTTTCCCTGCTTCCACTCTTGCTCTTCCTACAGCTTATTCTCCATGAAGAAAATAGAATGCTGATTAAAAATGCAAATCAGAAGATGCCATCCTCCTGCTCCAAGCCCCCTAGGGGCTTGCTCAGCATCCAGAATCAGATTCAAAACCCTGGCCTCAGCCCTCGAGCATACATGCCCACCCCTGGGTCCCCACTCTGACCCCAGCTCTTTCTTGGACCACAAGGCTCTAACCTCACTGTCCTTTCCGTTCTGTGTCCAGCTTGTCCCCACCTCCCCCTGCCCCACAGCCTTGCCTGAAGTTCCTCTCGCACTAGTCTCAATCCTGTATGTTTGGCACTGGGGCATCCTCAAGCCTGTTCCTTCATGAGACAGGCCTTCCCCGCCCCCCGGATCTGAGCATTCACACATCATCCTGTCGCATAGTCTTCACAGCACTTTTGACTTGAGGAATTATCTTTGTCTGTGTTGATTGTCTGCCTCTCCTAGCTCGGAATCTAAATTCCTGGAGATCAGAGACCTTGCCTGTCTTGCTAATTCCTCTCTGCTCCGGCCCAGACAGTTGTGTCTGGCCCCGAGTTGGGGCTCGACCAATATTTATTGAATAAACAAAGGCGTGAAGGGCTGGGTGGCCTCGAGAGCCCCTGTCAGGGCTGTGGCCCCGGATCTCAGAGGCAGCTCTCTGCCTCTGTGGTCTGCGGGGCTCGCGGGCAGGGGCCCTCCCGGCCTCGGCGGCGCTGCGGAGGGTGAGGCGGCTGGGGCTGGCGGGCCCCTGCCCGCACCGTGAAGCCGGGAAGACGTCATCCGAGGCAGATGAGAGGCTGCCCCGGGTCACACGGTGCGGGGGACATCTGGGGGGCTCATCGCCTGGGCTCTAACTCTCCGTCATGGCTTCCGGAGCCTTCTCCCTCCTCTCAGCGGTCCATTTCGAGACTCTTTTGAGAGCCTCATTGGTGCCATCACGAGGTTGGCTGCCTTCCCGGGAAGGACCCTCCTGGGGACGTGGGCGGCCCTCCCCGCCGCCGAGGGAGGCTGGGGCCGCGCCCGCCGGGCCCCGCGGGGCCTGCCGCCAGAGGGCGCTCCAGGCCGCAGCCGCCCCTGCGCTCTCCGCCCTCTCCCGGGTCCGCAGTCTCCTCTCCCCACGGGCTTTCGCTGCCCCCACCTGCGCCCTCTTTTTCACCCGCCCCTCTCCCTCATCGCCGTCTGCGCATCCACCTTGAGCCCTCTCGTGTGGTAGGTCCCAGTGCCAGCCTCGGGCAGGGACACAGATACCGATGGATCGGGTCTCTGCCCACCAGGAGCTCACAGCCTAACCTTCAACCCCAGACCAGCCTGGGAGCCGCGAAGCCTCTGGAGGACGGTGGAGGAGACAGGCTTTCCTGCAGGAAGAGGAGCTCCAGGTGGCCTTCGCCACGGGGAGGGGCTCCACCCCGCCCCCAGCCAGGGACGTTCCTTCTGACCCCACTCTCCCTGCGGTCCCGGCCACCTGGCAGACTGAGCTGGACACGCCCTCATCTCGCCGAGGGGCAAACTGAGGCTCAGGCTCCAAGGCAGGTAGACGTGGCGCTAAGAACTCTTGCTCCTAAGGAAAAAAAAAAGAACTCTTGTTCTGGAATCAGCTCAGACGCCTGGATTCAATTTGGATTCTGCCACTTAATAGCTGTCATACTCAGCCGTTTCCCTACCTCTCTGAGCTCAGGCTGTAGAAATGCCCCATCTGAGGGTTCCTGGAGGTTATGCTCACAACCCCTTTAGCACTGTGCCTGGAGCTGACCATTATGGCTGTGAAAGCAACCTGCCCCAGGCCACCTGTCAAACCGAGGTGGTAAAAATGAATTACAACAACAAAAAGAGGAGAACAAAAAAATAAAATAAATCGAGTAAATAAAATAAAATACAACACAACAACAAAAAACCCGAGGTGGTAGACTTGGGCCCAGAATCCCCCTCTCCTTAGGGGACCCCAGCTCTTCCTGCTGTGGGGGAGAAGCCCCCAGGAACCCACGCTCTGGCTGGGTGCTTATTTTGGGGAGAGGTCTGTGTTGCCAGCTGATCCCACAGTCATCTAGGTTTCGCTGCCATGGGCTGGCTTCCTTGGGATGGCTCCACCCTTCCTCCAAGCCTGGCCACACCTCATCTCCCTTCAAACCCAAGTCCAGGGTGGGGTGGGGGGAGTGGAGGGTGATCTCAAACCTTGCTGTGGGAGTACAAACTGGAACAGCCTTCATGAAGGACAATCCGCCAGTGTCTAGCCAAGTTACAGATGCACACACTCTTTGACCCAGCCCTTCTACCTCAGTGGATTTAATCCTACAGATAATAATATGGCCTGTGCATGAAGTCAAACCTATTCTATATCCAAGTATGCCTAGTTCCCAGAAAGCCAAATGAGTGATATAGGCTCTATAGGCTTTGGATATTCAGGGAGGATGCAGACTAAATGTCTTAATTCAAGCTTACCTGGAATGTGGGGGATACGTGTTAATTCAAGACCTATCCGATTCTCAGACAAAGAAAGTGCTTTTGCATAAAAGCACCATTTGACTCCTCACTCCTACATTCTCTGTAAGTGGACCCCAAAATCCTATTTGGGGCTCGGTTTTTATTAGGACAGAAGTCTGCCGGGCCCGGCTGGCTGTTAATAAATCTTCTTAGATTCTCGAGTCCTGGCCTTCAGTACCGTGATTACCCAACTTCTCTCTGCCACAACAATACAATAGTGAAAACAGTTTTCCCGGACAGTTTTACTTGTTATAATAAAAGGGTGGAGGGAAGTGGATGTGGCTCAAACAACTGGGCTCCCTTCTACCATATAGGAGGTCGAGGGTTTGATGCTCAGGGCCTCCTGGTGAAGGCAGGCTGACTATGCGGCGAGCTGGCCCATGTGGAGTGCTGGCCTGTGCAGAGTACTGCCCTGCTCAGGGGTGCCACCCTGTGCAGGAGTGCTGGCCAACGCAGAGAGCTGACGCAGCAAGATGACGCAATAAAAAGAGACACAGGAGAAACAATGAGAGACTTAGCAAAACAAGGGAGCTGAGGTGGCACAAGAGAATGATCGCCTCTCTCCCACTCTGGAAGGTTCCAGGATCAGTTCCCAGAACTGCCTAATGAGAATACAAACAGACACAGAAGAACACACAGCGAATGGACACAGAGAGCAGAAAATGGAGGAAGGGGGAGAAATAAATAAATAAATCTTTAAAAAAAAAAGGTCCCCTCAGTAGGTGGCTGGTTAAGTACTTTCTGGTAGACTCATAGAATGGATTTCTAGGCAGTTGCAAAAGAGAATAAGGACCTCTTTGGTGCAACATTAAGTTTAAAAAAATCCAAGTGTGATAAAACAGGGAAAGTACATACACACATTTAAATACATACATGTTGGCATGTATATGCCTAATATATCTCTGAAAGGATGCATAAGAAACTGAAATTTTGTTTGCCTCAGGTGGGGGAACTGGTGGCAGAGGGAGGTGGAGGAAGGGAGGTTTCCTCTGTAATTTCCTTTAGTTATTCTTTTTTTTTTTTTTTTAAAGATTTATTTATTTATTTAATTTCCCCCCCCTCCCTGGTTGTCTGTTCTTGGTGTCTATTTGCTGCGTCTTGTTTCTTTGTCCGCTTCTGTTGTCCTCAGCGGCACGGGAAGTGTGGGCGGCGCCATTCCTGGGCAGGCTGCTCTTTCTTTTCACGCTGGGCGGCTTTCCTCACGGGCGCACTCCTTGCGCGTGGGGCTCCCCCATGCGGGGGACACCCCTGTGTGGCACAGCACTCCTTGCGCGCATCAGCACTGCGCATGGCCAGCTCCACACGGGTCAAGGAGGCCCGGGGTTTGAACCGCGGACCTCCCATATGGTAGACGGACGCCCTAACCACTGGGCCAAAGTCCGTTTCCCTAGTTATTCTTGAATATTGAAACATGTAAGTGTATTATCTATTTTAAAAATTAAATAAAACATTTTAATAAAAAGGAAATGGTAGTCAAAGGAAAATAATTAAAATAAAATAAATTAAAATTTAAAAATTATATTGGGTGTGGGAGAAGACTCAGCTGGGATTCCTTCCTCCCTGCCCCTTCTCCTTCCCCCCCATTCTTTCCTCTCAATAGGGAGCTGCCCCTCCTATCCCCTTCAGCCCACAATGAGCTCTTTCTCAGAACTCATTCAGTCATTCACTCATGCATTCATTTCTTCATGCAACAAATAAGCCCTGGGAGGGAAGCGGATGTGGCTCAAGCAACTGAGCACCTGCCTACCACACGAGAGGTCCCTGGTTTGGTTCCCAGGGCCTCCTAAAGAAGACAGCAAACTGGCACAATGGCAGGTATGACAAGCTGACACAAGAGACCCAGGAAGGAAAACATAATGAGAGACACAACAAAGCAGGGAGTGGAGGTTCCTGGTGCCTCCTAAAGAAGACAAGCAAGATAGCGAGTGAACGAGACGGGCAGGTGTGGCAAGGTGACGCAACAAGATGAAGCAACAAGAGACACAGGAAGAAAAACATAAGGAAAGACAGAACAAAGCAAGGAATGGAATGGAGGTGGCTCAAGTGATTAGGCATCTTCCTCCCACATCGGAGGTCCTGGGTTCTGTTCCCAGTGCCTCCTAAAGAAATAAGGAGGATAAACAGACACAGCAAGTGCAAACGATGAGGGGGTGGGGAGAAATAAATAAATTAAAAAAAAGAAACAGATGTGCTCTGGGAGAGAGCAGGGATTTAGGCATAGTCTCTACTGTTTGCTGTGTATGGGGAAGACAGATGTTGTGATCACAATTACACAATTATGCCGTTACCATTGGTATGAGAGCTATGAAGAAGTAGCCTGATTGCATAGGAAAGGAGGGCCCGATGAAGCCTCAAGGGTCGAAAAGCCTTTTCTTAGAAAGTGGCTTTTCTCCATTTCATTTTCAAACAGACTTTTAAAGTCTCTTAGTGAAAAATTTCAAACATATACAAAAGTAGAGAAACTATTACAGTGAGCCCATGCACCCATTGCCCAGACCCCGCAATTATAAACAATCAACATCGCCAATCATGTTTCATGCCTACTTCCACCTACACATCCCCAGTTTTATCCACTGCCTTTTGGTTATTTTTTTTCATTTAAAAATTTTTATTGAAGTATATCATTATATGTGAACGTACATAAACAGTACGTCGGTATCGTAAAAGTTTTGAACTTGGAAAGCAAAACATGTACAACATCTTCCAGGGCTCCCATATATCACCTCACCACCAACACCTTGCATTGTTATCTATGAAAGAGGATTGTCAAAATATTACTACTAGGGGAGCAGATGTAGCTCAAGTGGTTGAGTGCCTGCTTCCCATAGAGAAGGTCCCAGTTTGATCCCTGGCCTTGGTACCTCAAACAAACAAACAAGAAAATATTGCTAATAAATATAGCACATATCTTACATTTGGTGCATTTTCCCCCAACCCACCTGATTATTAACACCCTATATTATGTATTTGTCATAGCTCATGGTAGAATAGTCTCGTATTTGTTCTGTTAACCGCAGTCCATCTGTGGCAAATTCCTGAAAGCCTATTGTTTCACCTGCAATTACATCAGTGTATATCTCTAAAAGATAAAGACTCTTTAAAAAGAAAAGCAGAATCCCAGCACCTTATCCTGCCTAGACAAAATTAACATTTCCTTACAGGAAGTGACATTGAATTTGGGAGCTGGCCAAGCAGAGGGAACAGCCCTGCAAAGAAAGGCCCCAGGTTGGGAGGAGCACAGTCTATTTAAACAAAAAGAGAAGACCCATGCGGCTGAAGCAAAGAGAATGGGTCACAGTGGTGGGCAGGAGCCAGAGCATTTGGGGCTTTGCAACCCTCAGTAAGGAGTGTGGATTTGAACTTCATCCTGGTGGCAATGAGTAGGCCCTGAGAGGCATTAATCAATGTTAAGAGTTGATCTAAAAGTTAAAAGAAAAGAATTCTAGCAGTTCCAGTTTCCCCGGCTGCTAAGACAAATACCACACAATAGGCTGGCTTCACAACAAAGTTTGTTTGTCATACTTTCAGAGGCTAGAAGGCTGGCTTCCTCCTGGCTGCCATTATCTTCTCTCTGGCTGGTAGTCTTTGGTTCCTTGGTTTTTCCGTCAAATGGCATTGCATATGGCGGCATCTCCTTTCTCTTCTGGGTTCTGTTGACTTCCAGCTTCTGACTCTTCCTGTGGCTTCTCTTCCATGTCTGATTTCTTTTGCTTATAGGAACTTCAGCCATATGGGATAGGGCCAACCATTCAGTTTGGGTGCATAGTCAAAGGTCCTATTTACAAATGGGTTCTGTGTTAGTCAGCCAAAGGAGTACTGATGCAAAGGACCAGAAGGCTGTTGGCTTTTATAAAGGGGTAGGAGCTTACAGTTACAAGGCCCTAAAGAGTCCAACTCAAGGTACCATACGAGGTACTTTGTCAGCAAATGTCTGTCGTCATGTGTTGATGCAAGATGGTAGGTGATGTCTGCTAGGGTTCAGCCTTCCTCTTCCACTTAAAACTCTGTAGGTCTAGCTTCTTCCAATCTCAGCTGTAGGCTGGCACAGGGCTTGTCTCTCTTGTGGGCACTTGTTTCTTTCTGGGCTCAGCTGCTCTGGTCTCTTCACAAGGTCAGCGATGAACTGTCAGGAACGGGTCATCTCTCTTCTTGGGGCCTTTGCTCTGTCTGTGGAGCTGTCTCTCCTCTGTGTTCTTTGTTGTGTCTCTGCTTCTGTGTATTTCTTCTTCTGCCTTCTTGATAGAGTGCCTGTAGAGCCCACCAAGATTTGCCCGAATCTTTACATAATTTAATCAAAGGCATCTCCGTTGAATGTCAGACAATCACAGGGTATCACGCCCAGAGGAACAGACCAGTTAACAAGCATAATCTCTCTTTTTGGAATTCATAAATAATATCAAACTGCCACAGGTTCACACCCGCAGGTCCGGGGTTCGTGCCTGGAACATACCTCGTGTGGGGGATCTGGGTCCATTCTCACCATCGGCTTAGAACCTGGGCCTCCTGCTGATCTGGAACTGTGCTTTTCTTTGGGAGAGGTCATGTATTGCTAGGTTGCACAGTTATTTGATCTCCTTCAAGTGGTTTAAACATCTATTTTCCTGTCTGATCTGATGACACAGACAGAGAGCATGGACTCTGGAACCGGGCAGACTGGTGTTCAAATCCTGCCTCTGCTACTTACAGAGCTGTGTGATGGGGAGAGTCGCTTTCCCTCTCCGGGCACCCTTTTCCTCATCTGCAGAAGGACACGCAGGGCCCTTGCTACAAGCTCATTGTGAGTACAGAGTGGAATCCACAGGCAAAGCAAAGTGGCATGTGGAAAAGGCACAGGGAAGCACTACTGAAGCCGGCTAGTAAAATAGGGAATCAATAGACAGATCTGGAACCTGGCAGAGTCCACGTGGACATCAATAACCCCCAAGATGGCTGCTGGAAGACCCTCCCCAAGATTCTGCTATTCAGAACAAAGACTTCTTCTGGAAGCCAGGAGAAGCCCTGGATATTCCCCATGGACTTTATCCCTGGGACCTCATGGGGGATTGATGGGTGGGGTGATCAATCAAACAGCAAACAGCTGGAACCCCTCCCCTGCCGTTAGCAAAGGGGTGGAATAATTAACGGCTCAAAACCCAGGCCTGAGGTCTGAGCGCTCTCTCACCTCTGGACCCCCACTCTGGCTGCCTTCTTCCCTGCTTGGATCACTACGTAAGTAAACCTGGGGATTTATAACCTATAATGGGGAATTGTACTCTGTAAATCAGCCCACTTATCACTTTTCAGCCCCTTCCTCTCTACCTGGGACCCATGGTCTGTTATTTTTTTCCATTTCTCGTCCCTCCCTACCATAATAAATTATTGGCCTAACTCACCCAACATGCTCTTGAAATTCATTTCTGCAGCGTAGTCAAGAACAAAATAAATAAAATCCAGTAACACTACCAGTCCTCACCCTGCCCCCTCCCTCATCGTATTTTCCTTCCGGGGAAAACCACTATGGAAGTGGAAGGGAGGCTAGGGTTCAGGGCCTAGCTGGGACAGGAGGCCCCCCGACTAGAGCCCTGAGCTCAGGGCTTCCGCTCTCTGAAAATCTCCCCTACGGTTTACAGCCCTAGGGGGTCACAGCATTGGGGTCATGGGGGTAGCGGTGGGGAGTCACAGCTCAGCTCTCCCACCAGTGTGTCAACGGTGCCTCAGTGGGACCTGGGGTTTTCTAGGGAAGGATCTCAAGGAATCCACAACTGCAGATGGCCTCCTTCCTCTCTGCCAGCCTGTGGTTTTCCCAGGATTATGATAAGAGCAGAGTCTTCTGCCTGGCTCGGGGCCCAAGGCCTCCTAGCCTAGGACCAGATCTTAAATCCTGATTAGATTGCTGCCTTGGCTGGGATTTGCCTTCTCAGCTTATCTACTCAGGAAGGTTGCAGCCGGGCAGGGTGGCGCCTCCTTGTGAATAAACACACACTCCTACACACGCCTACCCACCTGCACGTACATCTAGCTGCACAAATAGACATGCATGTGCGTGTACTTACACTCCCACACACATTTCTACACACCCATGCCCACGCAATACAGACATACAAACAAAACCTCACACTCAGACACACCTGTGTGCTCACACATCCACCCTCATACCTAGCACGTATTCCCGCCCTGGGAGGTAGTTTCCAAAAACGACTGCCATCGATTCCTTTCTTCCCTGAATGTGCAGGCTGCTCCACCCATCACAGGGTAAGTTCTATCTGCCTCCCTCTTAAATCAGTGCAGTTCGACTAATGTTCTGAGATTTCTGGACGCAGGCTTTCAGACTGGCAGTGTTTGCCTCCTCTTTCTTGGAAGCCAGCTGTCCTGGGCAAAGCCATCCCGAGCCCACCGTGCTGTCAAGAAGCCCGGCTGGTCACGTAACCAGGGGCCTTGCCAGCCACACGAGGGAAGCCTTCTGGCACCTGTAGCCTGGCCCAGCCGCCAGCTCAGTCTAGCCTAGCGAGTGACCCCAGATAAGGCTTGTGGAGCAGATGACTACCAACTCCCTGCCCAAATTGCTGACCCACGGAATCATGGGATACCATGAGAGCAATGCTTTGGGATGGTTTGTTATGTAACAACAGATACTTGAAACACCCACACAGATTGTATATCCACTTATGTTTGATAGTACACCAACATTTATAAATAGACATGCCAGCAGGCCTGTGCGCACGCCTTGGTAGTAGACACGGTTGACTGCCACCTCAGCGTCCAGCCCCATCTTCCTTCCAGACAGATCACCTTGTGGTTCCAGAGGCTGATCACCAAAGCAAACTGATAAGCAAGACATTTTGGGAGACAAAGGAGTGATAAGCAAATGTTCTTTCTGGCTGGTGTGTTAGGTTATTTGGGCTTTATTCTCTAAATTATCCTTCTTTACTATCCTATGATACAGAGGTGTTACCATGGATATTCTTGTTAAATTAATGTTTTGTTTTTGTTTTTTTTTGAGGTAGAGGGGGGGGCCAGGGATTGAACCTGGGACCTTATGTGTGGGAAGGTCCCGGATTCACTGAGCCATATTGGCTTCCCTGAGTTGTTTTTTTTTTTAATATTTATTTTTATTTATTTCTCTCTCCCCTCTCCCAGTTGTCTGCTCTCTGTGTCCATTCACTGTGTGTTCTTCTGCATCCACTTGGATTCTTGTCAGCGGCACGGGAATCTGTGTCTCTTTTTGTTGTGTCATCTTGTTGTGTCAGCTCTCTGTGTGTGCAGCGCCATTCCTGGGCAGGCTGCACTTGCTTTCGTGCTGGGCAGCTCTCCTTGCGGGGCGCACTCCTTGCATGTGGGGCTCCCCTATGCAGGGGACAACCCTGCGTGGCACGGCACTCCTTGCGCACATCAGCACTGCGCATGGGCCAGTTCACCACAGGCCAGGAGGCCCTGGGTACTGAACCCTGGACCTCGTATATGGTAGGCAGATGCTCTATCAGTTGAGCAACATTTGCTTCCCCTGAGTTGGTTTTATCCTTTGTTTTGCTTGTTGTTTGTTTTTGTTTTTTCAGGAGGAATGGGAACCAAACCCAGGACCTCCCATGTGGGAGGCAGGTACTCAACCACTTGAGCCACCTCTGCTCACAAATGAGTTTTTATTTATTAATTGACTATGTTCCATTTTTTAAAAAAAGATTTATTTATTTATTTCCCCTTCCCCCTCAATCCCCCCCCCCCACTCTGGTTGTTTGTTCTCTGTCTATTTGCTGTGTCTTCTTTGTCCAATTCTGTTGTCGTCAGCAGCACGGGAATCTGTGTTTCTTTTTGGTGTGTCATCTTGTTGTGTCAGCTATCCGTGTGGGCGGCACCATTCTTGGGCAGGCTGCACTTTCTTTTGCGATGGGCGGCTCTCCTTGCGAGGTGCACTCTTTGGGCATGGGGCTCCCCTATGCAGGAGACACCCCTGTGTGGCACGGCACTCCTTGCGCGCATCAGCACTGCGCATAGACCAGCTGCACACGGGTCAAGGAGGCCCGGGGCTTGAACCGCGGACCTCCCATGTGGTAGACGGACGCCCTAACCACTGGGCCAAGTCCGCTTCCCGACTATGCAAGTTCATCCCCATGTTTCCAAGTTAAAGAGAAGCAATTTTCAAAATAGTACAGATGCTGTTCTTCCAATTTTGATCATCAGTTTTTATATATTTATATGTGCTTATGATAAGGTCTGGAAGGATACACCTACCAACTGTGAAACAATAGCTTTATCTGAGTGATGGGGTCATAGATAATATTAAATTTTTCTGAAAAAAATTTTATTAGAGTTTTACAGAACTTATATACAGAGTTTTATATAGTTTTACAGAAAAACCATGCAGAAAGTACAGAGTTCCCATATACCATCCCCCTCATGCCCTCAGGTTTCCCTGTTATGACCATTTGCATTATTACCTTTGTTGCAACTACCAAAACAATATCATTATAATTATACTATTAACCGTAGTCCATAAGTTTACATTTGAGTTATACAGTTCTATGTCTGCTTGTTTGTTTTTATTCTGGTAACATATATCCAACCTTAATTTTCCCATTTTATCCACTTTCAAATACAAAATGCAGTCGTGGGAATTGCATTTCCTATGTTGCACTGTCATCAACCACCACTCATTAGCAAAACATTTCCCAAACAGAAACTCCATTCCAATTAAGCATGAACTTCCTGTTCGCCCCTCACAGCTGGCCCCTGCTAACCTGTGTTCCAGTTCCTCACTCTACATTTGCATATTCTAATAATTTCATGTAAGTGAGACCATACAAGTGTCCTTTTTTGCCTTTAGATTTTTTCCTGAATTTTATACAAAAAGCATGTGCTACTTCATCGTTGGGAGGAAATGATCTCAAAATTAAAAAAAAAAGCTTCATCTGCATTTCAACTGAAAATATGCAGTCGGTTTTAAGAGAGTGAGAGTAAGGAGAAAATGTCAGGGACACGTGGGAAAGGAGACGTCAAACTGAGCAGTGAATGAGGGAGTCCTTCAGATGTCTTCGGAGGACCTGACATTGCCTAGGGAGCTTTAAGGCCCTGTCTTTTGAAACAAGGTAAGTCAAAGAAGTAAGGAGGGCTCCGACGTCAAGGAATGCCCTGAAGGTACGAGTCACATGCAAATGAAAAGGACACCAAGCAGAAAAGGAGCGGTGAGCTGGAAAGATAACTGCCCTGGGGGTCAGGAAGGACGGGCTCTGTTCCCAGTTCTGGCTCCCAGTGACCTTGGACAAGTCACTTGACCTCTCTGAACCTCAATCTCCTTATCTGTCAAAGGAGTTTAATTACAATATTTGGGATGCTGAGACGATCAGGTGAGATAACTTATCTGTGAAGGCTTTGTGAACTGTCAGGTGAGGTGCAGGTCATCTTTCAACCTGGAACAGTGCCTCAAACCCAAAGGAATTCCTTCCTATGGTGAAATTCAGAGCCAATAGCCAACAGTAGGCAGATGGAGTAGACCATTTGGGGGGCAGGGTCACCCTCAGGTGGCCCTTAAAAATCCCACCACATAGGCTACGGCCTGCATGTCTGTCATTGCAAAATATGAGGTCAGGGAGGGCATTTTTGTGTCCGCTCAAAGACCTGCACAGCTGGTTCACCTCTGTGGAGCAGTGCACGTGAAGGAGAAAAAAACAGGAGCAGCAACTTCTTGGCCTTCTTGGTATGTCCAGTCCTCTCCATAATTTAACAACCTGCTCTAGGTAATTACTTTTCTTCTGCTTATGAGCTTCGAGCAATGGTAGTTCCCAATAACTATAGGCTTAATAAGGCTAAATTATAACGAGTGTCCTGTGGAATTACACACCGCATTAACACCAAATGAGTTCATTAGAAATTCATTAGGAACGATTCCTGTGGCTGCCACAGGAATTAATCACGGTTCGCCTGCGGCAGGAGAGGGGGTGATGGATAATTGCGTGTGGGGGCTGGATAAAGACCTTTTCGCATCTGACGTTGGCCTGAAGCATTACTTTTTTGAGGCTCATGGGCAGCTTTGGTCGTAAGTTGGGAGGTAAGGTTGCTTGGATGTTGTTGGACCTGCCTCTTGGCTAAGGCTGGCCCCATTCAGGATGAGACCTGCGGACACGGGGGTAGACAATCTTCTTTCCCAGTCCTGAGTTGCTGAGCAATCATAGTGAGCCTTCGTAGCTCTTGCCCGCCCAGTATCCATTTCCCCTTCTTCCACGCCCTGGAAGAGCTATCCCTCCCCTGCTGTGTATGGGTCTTTTTGGGACTGTTAAACAAGACCTTCCATCTACCTCCCAGGCCACCAGTGGAAACACACCCCTAGTAGACTTTTTTTTTTAAACAGCTAAAATGTGTTACGTATCTGCTATGTGCCCTTTCTAAGTGCTTTCCGTGTATTAAGAGATCCAATCTTCCCATGGCCCTCTCCCATTGCTGCTGGTTTTCTTTTTCTTAAAAGATTTATTTTATTTATCCATTTCTCCCTTCTCCCTCATTGTTTGCATTTGCTGTGTCTGTTCGTTGTGTGCTGGTCTTTTTCTTTTTCTAGGAGGCATGGGAACCGAACCTGGGACCTCCCATGTGCGAGGGAGGTGCCTAATCGCTTGAGCCACCTCCACTCCCTGCTTTGCTGTGTCTCTTGTTGTGTCAGCTCGCTGCGTCAGCCCATCATGTCAGCTCGCTGTCTTGCTCTTCTTTAGAAGGCATCAGGAACTGAATCCAGACCTCCCATGTGGTAGGTGGGAGCTCAATTACTTGATCCACATCTTCTTCCCTGCTGCTTGTTTTCTAAGCCTGAAAATTCTGAGTTAATTGGTATCATTTCTTAAAAAAAAAAAGATTTATTTTTATTTATTTATCCCCCCCCACCTGTGGTTTTGCACTTGTCTGCTCTCTGTGTCCATTCACTGTGTACTCTCTATGTCTGTTCATCTTCTCTTTAGGAGGCACAGGGAACCAAACCTGGGACTTCCCATGTCACTTTAGCCACCTCAGTTCCATGGTTTGTTGTGTCTCTCATTGTATTTCCCTTCTTGTCTCCTTGTCGTATCATCTTGTTGCATCAGCTCGCCGCATCTTCCCATCCCACCTGCTTGCTGTCTTGCTAGTCTTCTCTAGGAGGCACCGGAAACTGAACTCGGGACCTCCCGTGTGGCAGGCGGGAGACCAATCACCTGAACCACATCTACTTCCCAATAGATATCCTGTCAATACATCTCTTTCCTGCTTAAATTAGTTTCTGTTGCTTCCTACTAAAAGACCTGACTGACATAGCTCGGCCTCCCTGCCCACAGCCAACTGGAGCAGCGGTAGTCACTTGACCCACAATAGACCAATCAGATGATCTCTCCTAGAAAATTTGACCTGGTTTCTTTTGGCTGTGGTGAAAGAAACGTTGTCTGAGTGCACATGGGAAAGCAGAGAGAGGAGGTCTGCATAGAGTGAAGTAGACATACTTCAGAACAAGCAGAACATGACACCATAAGGACAGAAAGAGAGAGAGCGAAAGACTGGTTCTAATTCCTTATGAAGTTGACTGTTTCCTGCCCTAGGTTCCCTGAGATTCCCTGAGATGCCCCTGCATCCTTATAATATTAGGTTGAACCTTACGAAATTGTTTTTTTATATAGGTCAAAGAGGTAAAATCTCAGTAATTACGTATGGTTTGTAATGAAATGTATTGAATTTCCCTTTTGGCCTAAGCTAGCTCAAGTGGGATTCTTTACCTGCAACCCAGAGAGGATTGTCAAAACGATGAGGAAAATTCCACCAGCTCAAAAATAGGAAGACAGGGGATACAGAACAGAAGCAGAAAACAAATCTTTCCTTGCCGGCAAAGACTATTCCCAGGGAGGAGGCTGCCCTGTAGACCAGTGGCTACAGGACTTACCTGCTCCTCTCCAACCACTGTCTCTGAGATTATCAGGCCCTGATGTTCTGAGCGTCCACAGAACATCAACCCCACCCCACTTGTCTCAAAAATGCTGTTCATATTAATATGTGGTCTTGAACAGTGCTTTGTTTTCTCTACGCTGTGATATTTCTTATTCATGTGTACATTTTTTCCTTCCTAACCTAACTGTTCGACAGTGGGGACTGGCTAAATAAGTCATGATATATCCATTAAAAGTGATGGTTGGGGGAATTGGATGTGGTGCTAGCGGTTGAGCTCCTGCCTACCACACGAAAGGCCCCAGTTTCCGTTCCTGGTGCCTCCTGGGGAAGATAAGCAAGACAGTGAACTGGCGTGATGGGCTGGCATGGTGAGGTGACACAACAAGGAGTCACAAAGAGGAAACATAATGAGAGAGACAACAAAGCAGGGAGTGGAGGTGGCTCAAATGATTGAGCACTGCTCTCTGACATGGGAGGTCCCAGGTTCAGTTCCTGGTGCCTCCTAAAGAGAAGACTAGTAGACACAGAGAATACACAGTGAATGGACAGAAATCAGACAGTGGGAGCAAACAACCAAGTAAGAGGGGGCTTAGATGGTGGAAATGATGTAGGAGACATGCTTAAAAGGTGATGATTACTTCAAACCAGTTATCAGGGGGAATGGGAGTGGAAACTGCCCTGTGATGAGGTGAAGGACTGCTGAACTGCTCCCAAGCTCTGCTGAGCAAGGATCCTGTATTTGTGGTAGTGTTGACTTCCCATTGCACCTCTTCTTCTGCTGCAGTCAGCAGCCCTAGAGGCGGGAGGCAGAAAGAGAAATGCCTTTCTTGTTCCCTTGTGGGCTTGGGAAGCCAGTGTGAATGTTAAGGGTCTCGGTACAGGAAGTGATGCCTTCATGGCTGATAGGAAAGGAAGTAAGGCTAAAAATAGGGAATGAACTGGGAAAGGAGATGAGCTGCAAGGCTGGAGGCTTCATTCAGTGGGGTAGGACTCTTTCCTTCTGGTGCATATCTCTGTTCCCTAACACATGATATGCCAGGTGCAGACTCTGAGTACAGTGTCTGGCGCTTTGGGATAACTCACTAAGTATTGCAGGAACAATAAAGGAATCTGAGAGCCCGATTGCTTCTGAAGGCTGCATGCAAATCAAATTGCTGCATTTAGTTAGAGGACAGGAGTGCAGGACCTAGAGTCAGACGGCCTGGTGTGCAGCACAGCTCCTCCACCTGCCAGCTGAGTGTGACAGTTCCAAGCCTGTGTTTCCAAATCTATACAGTGGACATAATATCAGGACTCACCTAACAGACTGGTTGGGAGAAATGGATGATAATTCATGGAAAGCATTTAGCACAGGTCTGGGCCAATTGTTTCTCAATAGGCGATGGCTCCTAGTAATCCCCCTCAATGGAGATGGAGAAGTCCATGGGATGAGCAGGCTTTGCTGATGTGGAAGAACATGAGTTAGAGACGGCCTAAGACAGAAAGTGGAGCTACTGTAGTAGGCAATTGGACATAATTTCAGAGGAGGGGTCTGGGTTAGAGATACAAAATAGGAGCCATCAGCATAGAGATGATATTTAAAGCTATAGGCTGGATGAAATCACCGAAGGAGTCAGCAGCCAGAGAAAAGACGAGAACAAGGACCAAATCCTGGGGCATCCAATACTGAAAGGTGAGGGAAAGGATGATGATTGCAACACTGGTCATCAGATGCAGTGATATTGGAGCTGTGCAGCCAGACCACGCTGGTATTTACTTAACCCACTCACACTGTGTGCCAGGTTCTGTTAAAAAGGGCATTGCAGGGAAGCAGACTTGGCTCAGTGGTTAGGGCGTCCGTCTACCACATGGGAGGTTTGCGGTTCGAACCCCGGGCCTCCTTGACCTGTGTGGAGCTGGCCCGTGCACAGTGCTGATGCGTGTGGGGAGTGCCCTGCCCTGCAGGGGTGTCCCCCGTGTAGGGGAACCCCACGTGCAATGAGTGCACCCCATAAGGAGAGCCACCCATGGCGAAAGAAGGTGCAGTCTGCCCAATAGTGGCACTGCACACACGGAGAGCTGACACAACAAGATGATGCAACAAAAAAGGAAACACAGATTCCCGGTGCCACTGATAAGGATAGAATTGGTCACAGAGGAGCGCACAGTGAATGGACTCAGAGAGCAGACAACTGGGGGGCGGGGGGAAGGGGAGAGAAATAAAAAAGAATCTTAAGGGCATTGCAAAAAGTAATTCATTAAGTCCTTGTAACAACCCTTTAAGGTGGACACCAATATCATCCCCGTTTCACAAATGAGAAAATTGAGACACAGGAAGATAAATAACTTGCCCGAAGTCACACAGCCAGTAAGTGGTACTGAGATTCAAACCCAGGCAGCTTGGCCCTAGAGTTCCTGTTTTAGTTGCCTAACTGCCAAAACAAATACCATGCAATGGGTTGGCTTAAAAAAGGAGGATTTATTGGCCCATGTTTTTGAGGTGTCATCAAGGTGTCCAAAATCAAGGTGTCATCAAGGCAGTGCTTTCTCCCAGGAGACCGTGGTGCTCTGGGGCTGGCTGCCGGCAATCCTGGGTCCTTGGCTCTTCTGTTCCATGGAAATGCACATGGCGGCCTCCCCCTGCTTCTCCTTCTTAATCTTCTTCCATTGATTTCCAGCTTCTGGCTACTCCCTATGGCTTTCTCTCATTCTGTGACCTTCCCTGTAAGGCTTTCAATAATAGGATTAAGACCCATCCTGGGCCACACCTTATAAAGTAACCCCATCAAAAGGTCCTATTTACAAGGGTCACCCACCAAAACAGGCTAAATTTAAGAGCTAAGAGCGTGTGTTCCTGGGGTACAAGCTCCAAGCCATCAGACTATTTCTTCTGTTTCTAATTGTGGACCAACAAAATGCAAACTGAACATACCAAGGGAATGCTGAATTTCTTAGCCTCTGTCTCTTGAGAGCAGAACTGGAAAAACCATTGTGGAATACGTTGACCTTAGAGGTCCCATTTTGCGCTGACATTCTAGGGTCAACCTGATTTACATCCCAGATTCTTGTCTGAGGGAAGAAGGAGGAGGGTTTGACGAAGGAATCAATAACTCTGAAGGATCACTTCCTCCCTGCAAGACCTGTGGATAGGGACAGTAGGAGGAGGCTGGGGACTCGACCCCACACTGGGACTCAGGGACCTATGTTCCCCACCCCCTTCACGGGCATTACCCTCAGAACAATGGAGAAGGATTTGAGGCCAGAGCCTTAGCCAGCTCAGGGAAGTTGGGGTGACCCAGGGGTATTAGCCTCCAGGCCCTTCTTTATCTCCCCTGGGGCATAGTCACTAGATTGCTCAGATTGCCCCATCATTCACTGTAATAAACAGGTGGTTTGAGTTCATTTACCCCTCCTGGAGGGTGCTTGGATGAGTGTCTCAACAAATAGGTGAACCCTGGTGAAGAATGAAAGAGGCTGGGTGTGTGTGGGGGGCTGGAGGGTGGAAGAGCAAGGCTGAGTCAGGAATCCTGGTGCTGGTGTCCCTTCCCACACCCCCACCACTCCCATCCTGCTGTTGACACTGACCTTGGATGGAAGTAGCTGAGGAAACAGTTCTGACAGGGCAGAAGGGAGTCAGTGGGAAAGGAGTCAAGGAGGACTGGAGAGACCATGGGACCATCCCACTACCTCCTTGCCCACTTCCCCTGTCCCTGAACTTCTCAAAATCAATTCTGCATCACAATCGCTGGGGACCATGTTAAAATGCAGATCCCAGGGCCCCACCCCACACTTACCAAGTCAGGATTCTGGGGGTCAGAGCCCAGGGATTTCCATTTTTAACAAGCCCTCCTCTCTCAACCCTCAAGGAGTGTTTGACGAAGACTATATTTTAAAGAACACAGCGTCAGCCTCTTCCTGATGGACCTGATCGAATAAAACTAAATCGATAGGATCCTATCAGGTACAAATACATAAGGAAGGATAAAATGCAGCCTCTCTTCTTAAAGGATTGACAATCTATTTGGGGGATAAAGTACCTAATTTGTGAAGGTTTAAATTAATGCCACAATATGTAATAGTAATTCAAAACAATTGGCAGGGGAGTTGATGTGGCTCAGTGGGTGAGCACCAGCTTCCCACGTTTGAGGTCCCGGGTTCAATCCCCAGCCCTGGTGCCTCAAAAAAAAAAACAAACAAAAAACACAAACCCCCCCAAAAATAATAGGCAGATAGGCTGGACAAATTGCCAATAAATAAGAATAATAAGAGATATCATTCAATGGAAATGACATACTCAAGGTCATTTTTTTTTTTAAGGTTTATTTTATTTATTTCTCTCCCCTTTCCCCCCATTGTCTGCTCTCTGTGTCCATTCACTGGGTGTGTTCTTCTGGGTCTGCTTGTATTACCAGGTGGCACTGAGAACTGCCTCTCTTTTTGGTTGTGTCATCTTGCTGCGTCAGCTTTCAGTGTGTGCGGCACCATTCCTGGGTGGGCTGCATTTTTTTTCACGCAGGGTGGCTCTCCTTTCAGGGCGCACACTTTGTGCGTGGGGCTTCCCCACACAGGGGACACCCCTGCGTGGCAGGGCACTCCTTGCGTGCAGCAGCACTGCGCATGGCCAGCTCCACACGGGTCAAGGAGGCCCTGGGTATTGAACCCTGGACCCTCCATATGGTAGGTGACGCTCTATCAGTTGAGCCACGTCCGCTTCCCTCCTCAGCCTAGTCAGTGTGTCTGTCTATTCTGCTGTGCTGAGTGAACGACTTCTGCCCCAGGACCACCCCAGTCCTCTTCACAACGAGCACCTACAAACTGCTTGGCACCTCAGTTATATTCTCTTGCTTAATCCTCACAATAACTCTGGAAGTATAGGTGTGTTTGTCCTAATTTAACATGGAGTAAGTTAGGGCTTTGGCTTAGATGTCACTGCTTTCCTCGATGCCTAGGAGACTGGGCAGGGTAGTGTCTCTGTGACCCTAAAATACTCCTTATGTGATGGCCTGTGGCTCATTTAGCACACTGGTTTGTATTGGCCTGTTTACTAGTCTGGATCTCCCACTTGAGGACTTAGTGCTTCCAGAGCCTTGTACACAGTAGCTGCTGAGCTAATGTTTGTTAAATAAATGAATGTTGTGGGTGTGAAGTCTCAGAGCTAATATGTGACAAGGTGGTGGAACTCCAAAACCCAACTTTTTGCAAACAGATGGCATGCACTATGGGAATTCCTGCAAGGATGATCCTATAGCTTGAAGAAATCAGAGAAGGCTCCCTGGAAGGGGTGGAGTAGTAAGGACAATTAGAATTTGGAAAGACAGTTGAAAGGTGAGCAGGAATCCAAGCAGGCCAAGGCAAGAAAGTAGGGTCTATAAAGTACACATTTCCTGGGAGTCTAGAGACCCCAGGGGACTACAGGAGACTGCTCCCCACGCCTTAAACCTTTCTAGCTCACCCTGTGGCTGCCTCCTTTATCTGACTTGCATCCCAACTACTGCAGTTCAGTTATTTTCCCCCATGGTCTACAGGGAGATGGCAAATGCTCTACTGGTTTCCCAGTAGATCAGGGCCAGTATAATGCATTCTGTTAGTGTGTTTGTCCATTTGCAAAGTCCCCCCTTTTTAAAAGATTTTTAAAATTTACTTATCTATTTATTTATTTATCACCCCTTCCTTCATAGTCTACTCTCTGTGTCCATTCGCTGTGTGTTTTTCTGTGTTTGCTTGTGTTCTCCTTGGGAAGCTCTGGGAACCAATCCTGGGACCTTCCAGAGTGGGAGAGAGGCGATTGTTCTCTTGCGCACTTCAGCTGCCCAGTTCGTCACATCTCTTATCTCTCCTTTGTGTCTCTTTTTGTTACGTCATCTTGCTGCGCCAGCTCTCCGCGTAGACCAGCACTCCTGCATGGGGCAACACTCCACGTGGGCCAGCTCACCACACAGGCCAGCATATCTTCACCAGGAGGCCCTGGATATCGAACCCTGGACCTCCTGCATGGTAGATGGGAGCCCAATTGCTTGAGCCACATCTGCTTCCTGCAAAGTCCCTTTTAATAATGAAAGGGATATTTTTCAGTTTTCATGAAGAAGTAAGATCCTTTAATGTCCACAATATATTGCTAAGTGAGAAAAGCAAGACATGAAACAGAATCTCTGGATTTCACTTTTGTTAAAAAGAAGAGTAAAAAAGAAAAATACAAGGATAAGTACAAATACTTTTGTGTGCATATGGGAAATGTCTAGAATTTAACATCAGCTGGCTTTGGAAAGTGAGTTTTGAGTTTTGTCCTTTTAAATGGTATGTATTGACCTTTTTTTTTTTTTTTTTTAAGATTTCTTTATTTATTTATCCCCCTCCCTCCATTGTCTGCTCTCTGTGTCCATTCGCTGTGTGTTCTTATGTATCTGCTTGTATTCTCATTAGGTGACTCTGGGAACCGATCCTGGGACCTTCTGGAGTGGGAGAGAGGCTATCATTCCCTTGTGCCACCTCAGCTCCCTGGTCTGCTGTGTCTCTTATTGTTTCTCCTCTGTGTCTCTTTTTGTTGTATCATCTAGCTGCACTAGCTCTCTGTGTGGGCCAGTACTCCTGTGTGGGGCAGCACTATGTGTGGGCCAGCTTGCCACATGGGCCAGCTTGCCTTCATCAGGAAGCCCTGGATATCGAATCCTGGAACCTCCTATATGGTAGATGGGAGCCCAGTTGCTTGAGCCACATCTGTTTCCTGGTATGTATTTATCTTAAATTTGAAAAATAATACCCTTTAGTGAGATTGTAGGTATCTTTTATTTTTATTTTTATTTTTTATTTTTTATAAATCTTTAAAAAAAGAAAAAGCGCTGGTATCTTTTAGTTTATGCTTTTTCCTCCCTAATTTTCTACTATGCATATCTTTTATAATCAGAAAAAAAAAAACACTATCCATTGTAAAAGTTGCTAAAAAGCAGTATTTTCTCAAGATGGCAAATTTGTGATGTTGGGGGCAGGATGTTTGGGAAAGTACCAAAGATTTTTTTATTTTTTATTTTTAGGTACTGGGGTCGGGACCTCATAAGTGGGAAGTCACTGAGCCACATCGGCTCCCCTGAGTTGAGTTTTTTTTTTTTTTTCCTAGGGCCACATCTGCTTCCCCCAAAGTTGTTTTAAACTCTTGAGTCCTGAAAGATTCAAGCATGCAAGCAAGCTGTGTGCAAAGCAATCCAGTTCCAACTTGGCAAAACATTTTAAGAGCTTTAAGAATGCCCCCTGCCCCTTGACTTTATAATCCCATCCACTGGCTTTAGCTTAAGAAAATGCTTTAAAAAAATACTCTATGTACAGAGAATCTCACTGTGGTAGTGTATTTAACGCAGGAAGCTGGGATCCACCTAAAAGTCCACAGCAAACAGCGCAGATGGTTAATGTTCCCATTGGTAGATTATTATGCAGCTATTTCTAACAATAAACATGACAGCTTTATAGGGACATGGGACTCAGCTTACAAACTAATGCTGGGTATAGAAAAGTAGGATGCAATATTACATTTACATGATTATGGCTATTATATAGCTGTTTAATTAGAGCTAATGAGAAAGAAGGTGCAAGGATGAATATGAGAGATGCATGAAGACCAGAGGAAGAAGAGAGAAAAAATAAGTTACTGGGGAGAAGCAGATTTGGCTCAACTGATAGAGAGTCCACCTACCACATGGGAGGTCCAGGGTTCAAACCCAGGGCATCCTTATCCGTGTGGTGAGCTGGCCCATGCGCAGTGCTGATGTGCACAAGGAGTGCCGTGCCACACAGGGGTGTCCCCCGCATAGGGGAGCCCCATAAAGAGAGCCACCCAGTGTGAAAAAAGTGCAGCCTGCCCAGGAGTGGCACCGCACACCCAGAGAGCTGATGCAGCAAGATGATGGAATGAAAAGAAATGCAGATTCCTGGTACCACTGACAAGAATACAAGCAGACACAGAAGAACATACACAGTGAATGGACACAGAGAGCAGACAACTGGGGTGGGGAGGGGAGAGAAATAAATAAAAAATAAATCTTAAAAAAAAAAGTTATTGGGAAGCAGATGTGGCTCAAGCAATTGAGCTCCTGTCTGTTACATAGGAGGTCCAGGGTTTGGTTTCCAGTGCCTCTGGAAAAGAAGAGCTAGACAGTGAGCTGGCATGATGGGCAGGCATGGTGAGCTGATGCAACAAGATGATACAACAAGGAGACACAAAGAGGAAAGACAATGAGAGGCACAACAAAGCAGAGAGCTGAGGTGGCTTAAGTGATTGAGTACCTGTCTCCCACATGGGAGGTTCTAGGTTCATTTCCCTGTGCCTCCTAAAGATAAGTCAAGCAGACACAGAAAGTATACAGCAAATGGACACAGAAAGCAGACAGTGAGTGCAAACAATGAGGGTTGGGGTGAGGGGGAAGGATAAATAAATAAATAAATCTTTAAAGAAAAGTTATTGTGTTGGGTAATGGAATTATGGAGGATTTTTGAAACTGTACTTAAAAGATGTTGAAAGGTGTTTTGGTAGTAAATATGAAATATAGATAGGGGCACTCTGTGAACTTGGACAGGTTAATTAGCCTCTCTGAATGTTTTTTTCCTCCTCTGCAAAATGGGGCAATATTGGCACCTTCTTCATAGAGTTGTTTTGAGAACTAAATGAGATAGTCCATGTAAAACACCCAATAGAGTATCCAATGCATGATAAGCAAGCAATAAATGTTAGATATTATTGCCATTATTATTTTATAATAATTATCATCAAGGAGGGGAAATTTTTATATGCTATATTGGTAGAAGCATAAATCACTATAGACTTTCTGGAAAGGCAGTACAGTAATAGATATAACATTTTAAAATACAGAAACCCTTTGTTCCAGGAATTTCACATCTAGGAATTCATTGTTCACAAAGAATCTGATAAATACACCAAGAGCTCTGAGGTGTGAATAAGGTTTATCTCAGGGTTATTTATGCTAGAAAACGATGGGGAAGCAGATGTGGCTCAAGCGATTGGGCTTCTGTCTACCATATGGGATGTCCAGGGTTCAACTCCCGGGGCCTCCTGGTGAAGGCAAGCTGGCCCGCACAACGAGCTGGCTCGAGTGGAGAGCTGGCCCACGTGAAGTGCTCACCTGCACAGGAGTGCTGGCCCACACAGAGAGCTGGCACAGCAAGATGACGCAGCAAAAAGAAACACAAAGGAGAGACAATAAGAGACACAGCAGAGCAGGGAATTGAAGTGACACAAGAAATTGAGCACCTCTCTCCCACTCTAGAAGGTCCCAGGATAGATTCCCAGTACTGGTCAAAGAGAAGACAAGCAGACACAGAAGAACAAAGTGAAAGACACAGAGAGCAGACAGTGAGTGCAAAACAACAAGGGGTGGGGGAGAAATAAAATACTTTTTTTTTTTTTAAAGAAAATGATGGGAAACAACCCAAGGATCCAGCAATAATCAGGTAAATTATGAAACATACATACAATGAAATATTCTGGTGCCATTAAGAAAGATATGGGCAGCAGGTATAGCTCAGTGGTTGAGCATCTGCTTCCTATGTACCAAGTCCCAGGTTCAATCCCTGGTATCTCCTAAAAATAAAAATACAAAATACACAATAAAAAGGATATGGTATACAATTTATGTAATGATACAGACACGCATATAAATGTCTATTTTTTTCTTTTATACTTTTTAAATTAAAGTTAATAGATCACAAGGAACGTTACATAAAAAAACAAAAAAACATAAGTATAAGAGGTTCCCATATACCCCACTCCCCACCCCCTCACCCCATCATTTTGGTAAACTGTATTTTTTTGAAGATACATATAAATGTCTTTAAAAGTCTGGAAGGATAGACACCAAAATATTATCAAGGGCCACCTCTGCTGGGATTATTGCTTGTTCTGAATTATTTGAAATTTTAATATTTATAATTTGTTGTTAGAAAAATCCATGTTTATACATATGTACATAAACTACATAAATTTTTCATTATATACAAACTAAAATAAGAACCGTGATTGGGATAAGGAATCCCAAGAGTGGTAGAAAGACTGGCAAAATGTGATGGTGGTTTCATCAGTTCAGAAGCCACTTAGTCTCAGGTCCGGGAGTAAGCAACTGCAGCGAATTCTGCTATGGATAGAAATGATGGGAGTCCGTGGAGTGCAGACCCTGGCAAGGGAGACAGACTGGCAGAGATTTCCTTAATTAACTAATAATAATGACGAGAATCTTCATAAAGGATGTTATGCTTTGTGGGGCAAATCCGTTTGATCCGGAGACATCCCGTAGGTAGGGGAGGTGGGGACTGAGTCCCCAGGTGTGCAGTGGCACTGGGGTTCTGAGCCCCTATCCTTCCCCTTTTGCAAAGCTTGAACACAGTAAAAGGCACCCGGCACGTGGCAGGTCTTCTGTGCAGCCTGGCACCTCCTTGATGGGCTCCTTGGGCGCTGCTTCACTCTGGGTGCTTCATCTGCAGCCTTCTCGTGTCTGTTCTCCTTCAAGGGTTCTTCACTGCAGCCAAACCCACAGTTTCCTTTCTTCATCGTGGCCCTTTCCACCCTAATCACACTGTCCCCTCATGCTAGAACGTCTTCTCCCTACCTTCTCAGCCTCCTCCAACCCTTCTGCTTCTCTACACATCCAGATTTTATTGTTCCTTTGAGATTTGTATCAGACTCCGTCTCCTCCCCAAAGATGGCCCCGCTCTCTGGACTAGATGGGGAGCTCCCCTGGGGAAGGATGTACATCTCAATCACCTTTGTTTGCTCAGTGCCGGCCCTGTGTGCAGCAGGTGCCTAATGCGTTTTTGTTGAATGAGGAGGTGAATGAGTAAATGAAGGGATGAGGAGAGCACGGACGGGGGACTTTGGTGAATGGAGGAGGGCCTGGGCAGAGAGGTGGATGACCCTCAAACCCTGCGGCGGTCTCGGCTCTGGCACTGCAGGGAAGGGCGATGGGACTGAAGCCAGTTTCCCCAGGGTAAACGACCTCAAGTCTGCGCCAACGCAGGTCCTGCCCACATCATAAAAAAAAATTGCTTTCTCTTCTGCAGCAGGAGGGCGGGGTGGGGTGATGCAGGGGCTCATCTTCAGCAGCTGGGAGGGTTTATAAGCCGGGGCCCCAGGCCCCAGGCACAGCGGTCTCCTTCAAACCTGGTCTGCTCTCTGGCCTCCGGCGCTCGCAGCGGCATGGCATTCAACGGCAGGTACGAGATCGAGAGTGAGAAGAACTACGACGAGTTCATGAAGCGCCTCGGTGAGTGAGCTCCTGAGTGGGCTGCCTCGGTGGGCTGGTTTGTCACAGTCAGCCCTGAGCCAGCAGCCTGAGTCCCTGGGGTAGAGCGGGACAGACTTCATTCCTTCCGTCTACCCATCCACCCGTCCACCCCATTCGTCTACACACACATTTGCTGAGCACCTACTCTGTGCCAGGCCCTGGGGATAATAGGAACGCACAGTCTATCTCTTCAAAAAGCTTACTGTATAGGGGAGCGGACGTCGCTCAGTGGCTGAGCACCTGCTTCCCATGTATGAGGTCCTGGGTTCCATCCCCAGTACCTCCTTAAAAAAAAAAAGCTTACAGTTTATTAGTGTCTCTACTTTACTGCTGGAGTTAGTGGTCCAAGACCACACAGCTAGTAATTGGTGAAACCGAGGCTTGATTTGTTTATTCATACGTTTACACAGGCAAGGGCTGTCCCAGTATTATGGAAGGGCACTTCAGTGAGACGTGCCCACTGTGAGTGGGTGGCAGAGAGATCAGATTGGCCCCAAATCCACCCTGGGGTTAATATACAGACCAGGTTTGACAAGCCATTCACTCCTGGGTCACTCAAAAAACAGGGGTCTCTCACTATGCGGGGCCCTGGGGGCCGAGAGATCGCAGATCCCACCCCTTCTTTCTCAACTTGGCTTCTATCACCCGCTGGGAGGAACCTGTGAGCCAGCGGGTTTGACAATCCTGTGGAAAGCTCGGGGCTCTAAGTAGGGGGCGATGAGGTTGACAAGATTGAGAGGGCAGCCCCAGAGGGCTTGTGCTCTCCCTCCTGGGGACCATGGCTTGCCTGCCAGGTGGACTAGAGGGGCCTCGGCAGCAGGAGCCCATGCGCCCCGGGGCCTGGGGGAGGCGAGAGACGGTTTGAGGCAATTATTGGGAGTGGCCCCTGTGGGGACCCTGACTTGGCTTTGCCTGTGGCAGCCTGATGTTGTGGAACTGGACATCAGCCAACCTCAGTTCTAGACCTTGCCCTGTGTCAACCTGTGCTGAGCCTGTGTCAACCTGTGCTGAGCCTCTGGGAAGCCCTTTCCTGTTCTGGGTCTCCGTTTCCTTATCTGTAAAATTAAAGCACCGGCAGATATAGTCTTGGAGGTCCTACTGACTGCAGAACCTTGCGAGCTTAGCAGGTGTCTGTTATATTCATATCATATTACCAAGAGAAGAGCAGCTACGATTTCTTGGACGCCAGTTCTGTGCTATACCAGAAACAATCACATTTAGTTTGATCCTTGCAACAGCCCTTATCCCCATCCTGTGGAGGGGAAGGACGCTGCAGAGACGGTGACTTGCCGAGCCCCAGGGTTCAGGGCAGAGCTCAGAACTGAAGGCTGGCTGCTCTCCCCCCAGGCCAGCCTTGCAGGGGAGGAAAGCGCTTTCTCTAAGCCAGCGGGGTTCTAAGCTGCACTAACAGGGCACTCTGCTTGTTCCCGCCCCAGGGCTCCCCAGCGAAGCCATCGAAAAGGGCCGCAACTTCAAGATCGTCACGGAGGTGCAGCAGGACGGGCAGAACTTCGTCTGGTCCCAGCACTACCCCGGGGGCCAGTCCATGACCAACAAGTTCACCATCGGCAAGGAGAGCGACATGGAGACCATGGGCGGCAAGAAGTTCAAGGTGAGAGGCCACTGGCCGCCCCTCCGCCCTTCCCCAGCCTCGGGCTGCCTCCAGCAGGGCCTCCCTGCTCCCCGTCCAGTCCCCAAGCCGAAGCCTCTTCCTCTAGCCCAGCCTCCAGCATTGAACTTGAGTTACTCGGCAGCTTAAGCCCCCGGCTCCCATCAGGAACGGGCACCACAGTAATAAAAGTAGCTCCCATCCATCGTGCATACATCCCACACACTGGCCCCAAACCTCACACATCTTAGTGCAGTTCACCCTATGAGGTTGCTCTAATTACTATCCCCATTTTACAGTTGGGGCCGCTGAGCCAGGGAATTAAGTTGCTTGCCCTTGGTCACCCAGCTGGTAGGCAGAGGAGAAGCAGGAGGCAGTGCTGCCACTTTTTTTAATGCTGCCTCCTGGTGAAGGGTCGAGATGAAGAGCCCAGGCCCTGAAGTCAGACTCACCTCGGTTTGACACAGAGATTTTCCACCCGGCCGTGGCCAAGTTGTTTCACCTTTGCAAACCTCAGATCTCTGGTATGCAAGAAGGGACACAAGATGATACATGGAAAGCATGGTGCACAGTGCCTGTCACGTAGTAAATGCCAGGGAAAAAATGCCTTTTTTCGTGTGAGTGCCAATTAATATAATGTTTCTGGAGGTTTGGCAATTTGTATTAGAATTTAGAATGCTCATACCCTTCAGCTCTGAAATTCCACTCCTAGGAATTAACCCCATAAGACAAATTGACAAGTGTAGGCTGCTGTAGGTATAAGGATGTGGAGGGCAGCTTGGTTTCCAAGAGCAAAAAAAAGTTTCAATTTAGTTGTGTTTTCCAGGGGAAGAAACCGAGGCTCAGGGAGGCACGGTTATGCCCCTAAGTTCTCACAGCTGGTGAGGGGCAGGTCAGGGGTTTGTGCTGTCTGGCTGGAACGGTCACGCTGTCTCCATAGACCACTGCAGGTGGTCACTGATTAACCCAGCCTGGTGGGTCTCTCTGAAAGAAGGTTCTAGATGCTTTGATGAATCCTTGCTAGGCCTTCCATGTTCCACGCAGACCTGCCCCCCTGCCACACTCACACATTTCTGATTTGCCCAGGACAGCGACTCTCGAGTAGCTGAGACAAAGTGGCTTCCCCGGGCCACCCGGGCGGGTCCCTTGGCTCTTCTACCCATTCTGGGTCCCCTCTGCAGACCCAGGTCATGACCATGAGTGTCCTTTGTGCCTCAGGCTGCCACTGCCAAGGTGGAGAACTAGAACTCATAATATTCATATTCTACCACTTAGGTTTCTTTTTAAATGTGAGTCACTCACTCATGTCTTTCTGTAGCAGTACATATTGATTGGCCTGATTCTTTTAAACGGCTGCAGAGTCCTACAGCATGGAAATGCCATGATATATTTAATCACTCTCTTCACTGATGAATATTTACGCTATTCACTATTGGACAACCTAGGTGGGCTTTTTACATGGTCCACTATTACAAACAATGTGGCGATCAACACGCTTGGACGCGTCATCTTCACCATCACGATGACGACGACGACGTCAGAACTAGCCGCGCAGTGAGCGCTGTGGCACGTTCTAGGCACTCTGTGTATGCGATAATAACTCATTCCATCCTCAAACGGTCCGACGAGGTAGCTACAACTATGGTCATGTTAGAGATGAGGGAACTGAAGCTCTGAGCGGTGAGGTGACACAACCGAGGTTCTCTATACCTTCGGACAGACGTAATCCCATATCTACAAGATAAGGTGCTGCAGAGGCTGTGCCGGGGCGACAGGCGGCCCTTCATCCTTGGGGGCTGGCCCGCTTTGGGGACGCGCTGACTCAGGCTTGCCTTGTGCTTTCCTTCCAGGCCACGGTGCAGATGGAGGGGGGGAAGATTGTGGTGGACTTCCCCAACTACCACCAGACCTCGGAGATCGTGGACGGCAAGCTGGTGGAGGTGAGTGTCCCGCGGGCTCCCGGCACGGCGGGGATGCGTCTCTGCCCACCAACGGGGGCCTTCCGGGCAGCTCAGTGCTGAGCAACGGAGGCACTGTCGTCTCGTTTGATCCTCACAGTCACCCTGAGAGGGAGTGTCTTAGTTTGCCAGAGCTGCTCTGACAAGCACCACAAACTGGGTGGCTCAAGTGACAGGAACGTATCATCTCCCTGTTCTGGAGGATAAACACCCAAAGCCGAGGGAGCAGGCTCGGGCATCCTGGGAAGCGCGCGGCCTGCTGGTGGTGCGCCGCCTGTCCTCTGTAACTCAGTCTCCCCGCCGCCCCACGGCCGTCTGTCTTCTCCTCCCACGCCTGTGCCTGAACTTCCTCTGTTCCAGGCATATTGGAGAAAGGCCCACCAGAGTCATTCTGGCCTCATTCAGGTAGGGCCTTGGAAGGTCCTCTTCACAAATGGGATCATCCCCAGGACCAGGGCTTAGGATGTGGTCTCTGGGGAGGGCGCAGGGCTCAAGCTAGGCCAGGTAGGGATTTTTCATCTCCATTTTGCAGGGGCTGAGGCCCGGGGTGGTTAAATGATGAGCTGGAGGGCACAGAGCCTTAAGGGCAGAGCCGGGATTTGCTGCCGAGCAGTGGGACTCCAGCGCCCACACCCTGCCACCCCTGAGGCACAAGTCTGGCAGCCAGCCCTGGGAGCTTTCCAGAAATGGAGATGAAGGAGGTGACAGGGAGACCCGCCCAGGGCAGCCACCCGCCACTCCACCTTCACAAGGGACTCCAGGCCCTTCCTGCCAGACCTTCCGGATATTTAAGGAAAAGCAGTACATTTGCACTTCTATGTGAGCTCTACCGACTGTTAAATGCTGGCTGCTAGAACGAGCACTCTGCGAGCTGACCCACCCCACACTCACTGCTCCTTACGCACGGGTTGGGGGCGCTGCCCTGGGAGGCCCTTCCCATTTTTCGCCTGGTCTCTAGAGTTTGAACGTGAAGTTAAGAGGAAAAGGAAGGCATTTTCCGACCTCATTCCCCCATGTGAGCCTGGCCTGGGCCAGAGGCCCTGGGGACGAGCGTAGGCTGAGAAAGAGGCCTTCCCTCCTCCCCAGGGTCCCTTGGACATGCCAGAAGGGAAGATGGTGATGGCAGAGGCAGTGAGCCCGTGCCTCCCTTCCTCTTTGCTCGCTCTCTCCCTTGCTTCCTCATCTTTCTCATCTCAAGCCTGGTATAGAGGCTTAGTGCTCTCTGACCACTCCCATCTTACAGAGAAGCCACATGAGGCTCAGAGACAGCATGTGACCTGCCCAGAGCCACACAGCTCATGCCTGGTGGAGGCAGATACCATCACTGGCTTCTAGACTACTGCTTTGTCTGTTTTCTTCCCAGGCCAGTGGTTCTTCTTTCTCCCCTTTTCTTTTTTTTTTTATTGTTTTAAATTAAAAAAACTAAATAGATGTATACTGTTTTTAAAAAGCGTAAAAAGAATATAAGTGACTGCCCTACTTTCTCTGAGTGGTAAAGGACCTCTTTGCGAATCTCATGAACTCTTTGGACACATTTTGACACTAAATGTCAGCTAGTGGGTGAAGCTCCTTGTCTGTGAGGTGTGCAGGGAGAACACGGGGCCAGAGAATGGGAAGCGGGTTTGTGCCCAACAAGAGAACTGATCTCCCCAAGGTGAACAGATGTGTTCCCTGATTCCTAGAGGCACTGAGCATGGAGTCTGGGTGGTGTGAGCAGCACCCAGAGTTTGTGGTTGTCATGCACACACGCGCACACACATGTACATACTTGCGCCCATGCACACACAGGAACGAGAGAGAAACTGTTTTGGTGGCAAATCTCCCACCTCTGGAGACCCAGAGTCATCCCGGATGCCCCCTCCTCCTCCTTCCACCTCTCGGTAGTGCGTTTTGTGAGCAGCCCCCTCCTGCCTCCTGGCCTACCCCCAGTACCTGTGGTATCCCCGCTTTTATCCCCTGACCTCTAGGCTGAGCCCCAGCCCTGATTTCTGCCTGGCCTTCAGGGTGTGTGCCGTGCCATCCCTCCAGGCTCCCTTCGCGTAGCCCCCTGGACCACCCACTGCTCCTGAGCCAGCCTCGTCCTCTCCCACCTCCCTTTCTCTGCCCATGTGGTTCTCTCTGCTCTGAAGTCTTTTTTTTCCTGTTTGTTTGTCCAAATCCTACTTATTCTTCTGGATTCTGTTCAAATGCCACTTCTCTCTCCCGGTCAGAGTGGCTGCCTGCCTGCTCGGGGTTCCCCCACACCTCTGCACACCCGCCCTGCCTGCTGCCCGTGAGGAGGCTGCTTTCCTCTGCCGAGCGTCGGCACCAGCTGAGGGCTCAGCACATCTCGAAGGCATGGCGCACAGTGGGCCTTCAGCGGGTAGCATCGTCTTGCCCATCTCTCCTACCAAACTTTGGGCTCCCCAAGGGCAGGGGCCGTTCTTCCCATGCCCCAGCACATAACAGTTCCCCCCTCAACACGGTATGGTGCACTGGGGGAGCGGGAGGGGTGCCTGGCTTCTCTAAACTTCCGTTTTCTCACCAGTAAAACAGGTACAACCTCAGAGGGTTGTTGGGAAGATTAAATGGGATAATTCAAGGAAGTGCCTGGCATGAGTGCGCCGAAATGGAAAAACAGATGCAAGGTTTCCCTACCAAGAGCCGTGCCATCTCTTACGCCGTCGGCCCATTTTACCACGTTGAGTCCACGCAGTGGCTCAGGCGACAGGCTGGGAACCCGAGGCCCAGAGGAGCGCGGCGACTGGCTCAGGGCCACCCAGGGGGGCGAGGAGACCGCGCTTTCTAACGCTGGGCCCCGGGCCAGTCTGAGGACCCTGCCTGGGGGTGGGGCACTGACACCCCCTGTTCTGGCTGCTTCTTTCAGATCTCCACCATCGGAGGCGTGACCTATGAGCGCGTGAGCAAGAGGCTGAACTGAGCGACGAGGCCCGCGGGGCCCGCAAAGCCAATAAAGCTGTAAGAACAGGCACTCCGCGCCCCAGAGCCTCTCTGTTCTCGCGTTCTGGTGTTTTGGGGCCCCTTCTGGCTGGAGGTGGGCAGGGCCCTGAGATTGGCACCTGGGCCAAACTTGGCATCTGAGCTCCCTGTGGGCTTTGTGGACGAAAGGAGGCAGGGACGGAGGCTGCTAACTCCTGAGGCTGCGGGAGAGCCCAGAGGCGGCGCCCGAGAAGCAGGGTGGGCCCCTTTCCAAGACCCTTGCCCCACCTCGTCACCCACCACCGTGGGTGGAGACATCATGTGGCTTGAAAGCTCCTTCAAAGAGACAAATGTCACCTAGGAGAAGTAGCATGTTGACTCCGAGACAGGCCACAGGACAGGCAGCTCGGGCCCTGGGGGGTGGGGGTGGAGGCCCCTCCAGGAATTGTTCCCCACTGCCAGGCGCCAGAGCTGGGCGGCACCGGGCTGGACGTGCTTAGCTTCTGCTTAGCTGCGGAAGGCATTTCAACTTGGCCGTGGCTCTGCTAACTTGCTGTAGGATTTTTTTCTTTTAAGATTTATTTTTATTTATTTCTCCCCCTCCCCCCCAATTGTCTGCTTTCTGTGTCCATTCGCTACGTGTTTTTCTGTGTCCGCTTGCATTCTCGGCGGCACCAGGAATCTGTGTCTCTTTTTGTTGCGTCATCTTGTTTTTTTTTTTTTTTTTTTTTTTCCTTTTTTAAAATTATTTTATTTACTTTGGAGGTACAAGGGATTGAACCTGAGACCTTTTATGTGGGAAGCAGGCGCTCAACCACTGAGCTACACCAGCTCCCCAGCAAAATAAATGTTTCTTAAGATTTATTCATCCCCCCCCCATTGTTCGTGGTCTCCATCTGCTCTGTGTCCATTTGCTATCTGCTCTCTGTATCTGCTCGTCTTCTTTCTAGGAGGCTCTGGGAACCAAACCCACGACCTTCTGTGTGGGAGAGAGGCGCTCAATCACCTGATCCACCTCTGCTCCTGGTTTGTTGTGTCTCTCTCTCTTTTTTTTTTTTAAGATTTATTTTTATTTATTTCTCTCCCCTTCCCCCCCCACGCCCCAGTTGTCTGCTCTCTGTGTCCATTTGCTGTGTGTTCTTCTTTTTTTTTTTTTAATATTTATTTATTATTATTATTTTTTAATTACATTAAAAAAAATATATGAGGTCCCATTCAACCCCACCGCCCCCGCCCCCCACTCCCCCCACAGCAACACTCTTTCCCATCATCGTGATACATCCATTGCACCTGGTAAGTTCATCTCTGAGCATCACTGCACCCCATAGTCAATGGTCCACATCATAGCCCAGACTCTCTCACGTTCCATCCAGTGGGCCCTGGGGGGATCTACAGTGTCCCGTAATTGTCCGTGAAGCACTATCCAGGACAACTCCACGTCCCGAAAACACCTCCACATCTCATCTCTTCCTCCCGTTCCCCACACCCAGCAGCCCCCATGGCTACCGTTCCCACACCCATTTCACATTTCCTCTGTGGACATTGGATTGGTTGTGTCCATTCTACACCTATGTCAAGTGAGGGCTTAGATTCCACATGGGTACTGGATGCACTCTTCCCGCTTCTAGTTGTAGACACTCTAGGCTCCATGTTGTGGTGGTTGACCTTCTTTTTTTTTTTTTTATCATCTAGCTACATTTTTATTTTTTGGGTAAGGAATCTTGAGATGTAGAGAAGTGAAGTTATTACTTAACTTACTAGCAGCTGCTTGGTACCAGACCTGGATAACAAATGCCTCAAATAAAAAATTGTTTGTTCACAGAATTTACTGTCTTTTTCTAGAATTTTTGAGAGTATAAAAGCTATGTACCAAGCCTACATGAAAATTATTACAGAAAATAGACCATGTTCACATACCATGACTAACTCATTGTGTATGGAAACAGATCCTTCCCTATTCCAGTTATGGTACAGGATATAGATAAAAGGTTGACCTTCTTTGCGTCATCTTGTTGTGTCAGCTTTCTGTGTGTGTGGCACCATTCTTGGGCAGGCTGTGCTTTTTTCGCACTGAGCGGTTCTCCTTATGGGGCGCAGTCCTTGCGTGTGGGGCTTCCCTGTGCAGGGCACACCCCTGCGTGGCAGGGCACTCCTTGCACACATCAGCACTGAGCATGGGCCAGCTCCACACGGGTCAGGAGGCCCTGGGTTTGAACCCTGGACCTCCCATGTGGTAGGCGGATGCTCTATCAGTTGAGCCACATCGGATTCCCTTGCCGTGGGATTTTAAACAGGACTCATCCCTTTGGGCCTCAGTTTACCCCCTGGTACAAAGAAGGGCCAGGAAGACCAAACAGGGACTGAAGGGAAATGACAGTCTATGAGATGACAAAGGGGCAGTGGGGGTGGCAGGAGGTAAAGGGAGGGACTGGGGCTAGCAGGGTGTGGGAGGAACCGGGAGAGGCTGCAGAGGGCTGGTGAGGTGGTTGGGTGCCCTCAGGAAGGGTCACTGGTAGCTCACTGGTGAGGAGGATTCTGAGGCAGCGTTCAAGCTCAGCAGGTGTCCCATGACTGATGACTGCGTCTACTCTGGACGTGGGAGTGGAGATGGGTGGCTGCTCGCCCCCAGCCATATACTCCCAAGCCCAGAGTATAGAGAGGGCCTTTTCACTCTCCTCTGTCCTAGGGAATCTTGCCACACCTGTGTACCCCCTTCACTTTTTTTGGTTTTCTTTATTAGAGATGTTGTCAGTTTACAAAAAAATCATGCAAAAAATATGGAATTTGCGTGTCCTCCTTGTGCAGGGGTCACGTGGCTCTTCTCTGTATTGTTCTAGTTTTAGTATATGGGCCCCCAAAGTGAGTACACTTCCACTTCTATTTCCCCAATATTTTTCTGTATGCCATTTCACTTACTTTTAGTACAACGGAAATTTTATATCCCTGCTCTACATGGAAAGGTAATATCATCTTCCCTAAACAGATAAAAACCTAAAGCCCAAAGCTCAGCGATGTTGACTTACAGCTAGATTCTGCTGGCTGCTCAGGGCCCTGGGCCTCCTGTGTGACGAAGGCAAAAGGGATGTGAAAGACACAGTAGTGGCAAATGGAAACTTTTTTCTTGCCTAATCAAAATTACTGAAAGACTGCTGTGTACTCACTGTAAGAGTCAAGTTATCCAAGGCAGGTAATAGTTATCTTGAATACACAAATCCCACACCTTGGCATAAGAAGTTAAGGTTGCCCAGCAACCTGCACCGCGTCTGGCACGCACCTGACCTAAGGTCCTTCCTGCGCTGTGCAGTCTAGGGTGCTGTATGCTGGTGGCCAGCTTTAGGGACAGATGGTGCACCCCAGCTCCCTGGCAACTCCCTCCTTGCCGCCTCCCACATTCTGCCCTGAAACCTTGTTTATCTTTCCAAGAACAGCTCTCAGCCTCCCCCCAGCCCACCAAGCTAGGACCCTGTGAATTCCATCATCTTGCCAAGACTTATTGCTAATTAAGTGGACTAGATAAGCATTAAATTAAACTAGCAGTGTTGCCGTTTCCCCTCCAGACTGAATAATTACTTGTAATGAGTTTGGATACTAAGTCTGTAAATAACAGAGAGTTAACCATAATTAAGCTGAAATTTTAGAGAAAGAAAGAGAGGGAAGAGCAAAGAAGAGAGGGAAGGAGAGACATTGTTTTCACAGGTGTAATGGGTTCAAAGACAAATTCAAATTGGTGACAGGGTAGAATTCTGAAGCCAAGTGTTAGAGATTCTCGGACCCACCGACTAGTAAGACTTTGGAGCTCAACCCTGCATTTCACAATATGGAAACAGCAGTTCAGGGAGGGCTAGAAACTCATCCAAGATCACACAGCAGAGGCTGAATCTCTGCTGAGAGTCACGTGGGTTTGGGCGTCGCTGGCTGATGGTGGTTGGAGCTGCTCAGTCTGGCTTATGATGGCAGTTGGAGCAAGGTTGGCATGTTGGCAGGGAGACTTTCTCAACCAGTAGAAGGGACAATTGTTACAAGGTTGGATTCAAGTCAGATTGCCGGGGTTCAAATTCCTCTTCTACCACTCAGTAGTGCCACCTTAGGGCAGGGGTTCTTAACCAGGGATCCGTAAGCTTGACTTGAAATTCAAAAAAACATTATTCTTGTGGGGGCGTGTTGGTGTGGGTGCGGTATATGCATTAAATAACACACAGTACAGTGTGGACTTAGTAAGGGGTCTGTGGTTTTTACCTGACTGGTAAAGGGGTCCATCAAACAAAAAACGTAAGGACTCCTGCCTTAGGGCAAGTTCATCTGCTGCCCTGAGCCTCAGTTTCTCATCTGTAAATGGGCTAACACCCACACTTACCTATAAAGTTGCCGTGATGCAAACTTAACATTAGCTGCCATCACCGCCACCATGGCCTCCACGATACCCACCATCATTCTCAAGTCAGTGTGTTTAAAGGGATAGGAGTTCCTCAACCACTAACTTGTAAGGCTCTTGGGCAAATCACTGAACATCCCCAGGACTCATCGTACCTATGTGTCAAATGGGCTAAGGAGACCTCCCCTCCCTTAGTCACAAAGCTTCATCACTTTGCTGCCCTGCTCAGGATGCCGCAATGACTGCCCACTCCGCAGACCCCAGTTCGGGCGTCCTTTACCCAAGGCTCTTCAGGACGTAGGCCTGCCCCTTGTGAGTCGTCTGTCCCTCTCTGCCAGGGCAGCCTCCTCCCTCCTGCCACCTTCATCTGGTGAAGGGGACGGCTGCCCGATGCATCTTCAAAGACCACCGCCAGGGGGCGCCCTGCCTGCTGCTCAGGGACGTCAAGACGGGGGTGGGCCAATGAAATACTGCGTGAGTGGGCCTCGGTGTGGGTGTGTCTGTGTCGCTCGGGGGAGACGTGGCGTAGGAGGCCACATGGACTCCTCATCAGGCATATCGCAATCCAAAACCCAGGCTCACCATACACTGACGGTGAAACCCTGAGCTTCCCTGAACCTCAGTATCCTTATCTGGAAGATGGTGATAATACTAACTCATGGTATTGGTTTAAGAACAAAAATAAGGGGGGGAAAAGCATGAAGAAAGAGTCAACTACAAGTTCCTGGAACATAGTAAGTACCACTAAAGAGAGGTACTAATTCTGAGGCCCTCCTTGGTGGTTCTGCTGTGGTGGGCACACCCAGGCTCAGAGTCTTCACAGTAGGAAGAAGTTTCCAGAGCTAGCAGGCAAGAGCCTCTCCTGGGGTCCCTTTTAAATTGCAGCCAAGGCCACCTGAGACCTGCAGAACTGGACTCTTCAGGTACAAAGTCCTGGGAGCTGTCATTGTGACATGCGGCATGACCTTGGAGACCATTCCGGTCCCAAATGTCCCATTTTACAGATGAAAAAACAGATCTAGAGAAGGGATGTGATCTGAGCAAGTCCACACAGCTAAGGAGCAGCAGCAGGCCTGCTTCCTGTACATCCTGCCTGGGGTGTCTCTGATAAGGCACAGCTGGCACAGCAGAAGCCTGACTACGTGGGTTCCTCTTCCTTTAAAGCCACAGCTGAGTTGGAAGGAGGTAAAGCTCAGAGGCTCACCTGAGCCCCCAAAGGAGGGGCTCAGTTACTGACAGTACTCCCCGTAGAACTCACTGAATAATAAACCATATATGCCAGGCTGTTTCACAATAAACCTGAAGTGTAGACCAAGTAGGCTGGCAGCCTTCCCACCTGAGATGAAGAGAGAGAGGGTCAGAGTGGAGAGGGGGCTTTTCCCAAGGCCACCAGGTAAGAGCAGAAAAAATTCAGGGCCTCCACCTCTCAGGCCAAGGTTCTTGTCTATATACTAGAAGCTGTGAGCTTCCAGCCCTCTCTAACCTACAGATAGATGTGTTTTATGGGCTTTCTGTTGTACTAAAATTTTTTTAATTTTTAAAATCACTAGAAACCAGTTGATTTTACAGAAAATGCAGACTTCCAGCTTCCCTTGAAAAAAAACCGGAAGGTTTGGCCACACGGGGCTTACATCCCTGCAGTAAGTGCTTGATGCTGCGCAGAAAGCATGTCCTGTGGGGGACCCTGGCTCTACAGTTCAGCAGTCCCTGCTGCTCACAGTCTCAGTGGGACAGCTGGACCCATCACTCATGTTACCTGCCTGGTCTGGAGGGCATTTGGACTGGGATGCTCTGCCGCCTTTCTGCTGAAATTCAAGTTACAGACTCTCCGGAGTAACAGGCTCTGTTTCGTGAGGGCTGGCAGGTTCTTTTCTAGGCACTGGTCCAGAAACGCCAAGCGCGCTGGTTACCAGCTAAGAGAGGGCAGCTTCCCGGGCTGTCTGACCAGCTGGATGGTGTTGAATGCCTGAGATGATCTGGGGAGGCTCCAAATACTCCCCTTCACAGATGGGGCTGGGGCTCGGGGACCCCCTCCCAGATCAGCATCCACTGGAGGTAGACACGCAGGGCTGCCCGCCCACAGAGGGAGCTGTAAATCACGTTAGCCCGTGAAAGAGGAGCCAGAAGCTATAATCTGTCTGCTGGTGGGCACTCTGTGAAAATCCCCTGCCACGTGGTAAAGTAGGAGGGTGAAAACCAGGCAATTCTTTTCTTTTAGGATCCCATGTCCATTAAGCCGTCATCGTGACATGGTCCCCACCCAGGTCAGTGGGCAGCCAGCCCAGACAGCCACAGAGCCTTTCACTCATCCATTCGAAAACCTCGATTCAGGCAGCAAAGAGCGGCCCCAGAGGTTCCAACTGCCTCGAATGGAAGGAATCAGGGCTCCTTCCTTTACTACTTTACTTCCTTTACTACTGTAGTCTTTAGGAATACCCATTTTCTGATCTATAAACTACAGCTAATAAGTTACCTACCTTGTAGGGTTGTTAGATGATGAAAAGAAGCATGAGCAATGTCCTAGCACAAAAACCAGCCAATGCTCAAAAATGCCAGCTGCTGCTATTACTGCCACCACCTCCAGGAGTTTATACTCTGGGGGGACAGGGAGGCTGGTGTAGGGCACAGCCATTAAGCAAGCACAAGTAAACAAAGTAACGAGACCATTTCAGATGGTTTTTACAGCCATGAAAAAAATAAGGGGGGTTAAGAGTGACGAGGGTCACCACAGCCGCCTCTGAGGGCGGCGACGTGCGCTGTGACAGAAGGCAGGGTTTCTTAACAGCAACAGTACTGCCATTTTGGGGCAGATAATTCTTCCTTGCGGGTGGGCGACTGTCCTAAGCCTTGCAGGAGGTTTAGCAGCATCCCTAGCCTTTAACCCGTTAGATGCCAGTAGCCAACCCCCACCATCAGTTGTTTTTAGGAGGTACAAGAGATTAAACCCAGGACCTCATACATGGGAAGTAGGTGCTCAGCCACTGAGCTACATCCGCTCCCCTCAGTTTAAAAAAAAAAAAATATATATATATATATTTAAAGATTATTTATTTCTCTCCCCTCCGCTCCCCCCACCCTGGTTGTCTGCTCTCTGTATACATTCGCTGTGTATTCTTCTGTGCCCTCTTCTGTTGTCAGCGGCACGGGAATATGTGTTTCTTTTTGGTGCGTCATCTTGTGTCAGCTCTCTGTGTGGGTGGTGCCATTCCTGGGCAGGCTGCACTTTCTTTTGCGCTGGGTGGCTGTCTTTACAGGGTGCACTCCTTGCCCGTGGGGCTCCCCTATGCGGGGGACACCCCTGTGTGGCAGGGCACTCCTTGTGCGCATCAGCACTGCGCATGGGCCAGCTCCACACGGGTCAAGGAGGCCCGGGGTTTGAACCGGGGACCACTGGGCCAAGTCCGCTTCCCTCCCCTCAGTTTTGACATTGAAAAATGTCTCCAAACACTACTAAACGTTTCCTGGGTAGCAAAACTGACCCAGGTTGAGAATCACTGACCTGAAGGATGAGGAACAAGCCATGCAAGAGTTAAAGGAGAAAAGCAGAGTGGGAACAAAGAGCGGTGGGGAGTGCATGTGGACCCTAACTCTAAATCAGATATTGACAATGTGAAGTCTGGAAGAGAGCAGGGTCTCCTTGGGAAATGAGACTAAATATTCCAACCCATCACACAGCTGGGAAAAGAAAGAACCCATACTCTCTTTCTTTGAGTCTGGAAACCAGGCTCTACATTCAACACTTCACTTGGATTGTCAAAGAAACTGGGCATCTGAATCTCTGGGGATCTGGTTAAAAATGCAGATAGGGCCCCACCCCTGGTGTGGAAAGCTCGCTAAAGTATAAAAATCTCCGGGTTCTATCAGGGGACATCAGCCTTGGAAGGGCCTCTAAGTTCATCACTGTGCTTTTTCAAACTTTCCTCACCTTCCTGCCACTCTGCCCCAAGCTCCGGAGGCAAACTAACAAACTCCTACGTGGAACTCGGCTGTGAGGAAGAAATACGAGGAGAAATACAAGTGGATGCTTCTAGTTGATGGCAGGCAGGGCCCAGGGCGCCTGTGGCTCAGCCTCACCAGAGCTCAAAGCCACCCATCAACTCAACCGTAATGGAGAGGGAAACTGGAGCCCAAAGAGGAAGGATTTACCCAGCGTGAGGTGGGTGGGCTTGGGAAAACCAAGACACTCGCGCTGTCTTCAAACCCTCAAAAGCTCGCGCCTCCGGCCTAGGACCCTGCACACGGGAGATGTTGAGTTGCGTCCCCAGCTCCTGGCGGCCAACGCACGTGGCTCCCAAACACTCTTCCAGGTCTGGACTTTAGCCTCCTCCTCCCCATCCTAATCCAGGCACCTGCGTTGAGCAACCATCTCTCAGCTTCACAGTGACACCCGCTCCCTGGGGCGGTTCCACTGAGGGACCCTGGTGGAGCAGAGGGCAGGACTTCTCCAGTGGGACCTCCCTGCAGGACAGAGTAGGAATCTGACTCTTCCTAATAGCTAATGCTACTTTCTGTAGATTTCAAGACACATGTATTCCCATGTTTTAGCATGTTTGAAATAAGAATGTGATATAATCAATGCTATCTTAGGTACTGTGTCACAGGTACTGTGCCAAATAATTGGCAGTTATTTTTTTCTTGTCGGTATATAAAATAATGGTACATTTTACAGTAGATCTTGTTTGAAGAAATATAGTAATTATCTTTTTTTTTCTTTTATTTTCAAGATACTGGCCTTTAAGGTGCATTCCGTCACTTAGTCCTCAAGAGAAACGTACAAGGCAAATGTTATCATCACCCTGTTTTAACAGGTGGGAAGACGGAGCCTCAGAGAGGTTGGGTCAACTGTCTCCCCACAGCCAGCAAGTGGTGGAGCTGGGAAGCCAGCCCTCACCCACTCCTGTTGTCCACGTAGTGTCCACAGCGGCCCAGCTCCAACTCAGAGGGCAAGACCCCACTTAAAGAAGAGCCAGCCGTGCTGCTACCCACCTCTCACCACCTCTTGGCATGAGCGGAGACACCGACTGGGGCAGATGTGGGAGAGGGAGGGAGGGGCAGGCCTGGAAGGAGAAGCCCAGGACGAGACCCGAGAGACACATAACAAGTGAGCATTTATTGTGGACACTGTTCCCTGGGGCTGGACTGGCCAGAGGCTCGACTGGGGATCGGGGTCCTCACCGGCCACAGCCCCAGAGCAGACAGATACAAGAACTCAGAATCCGAACCAGTTGCACATAAATAGGAGGTCGGCAAAGGAAAAAGAGAAAAACAACACACGAACTGCAGCTTCTTATGCTAGTTCGACAGAGCGGCAGCACCTTATCCAGGCACAGTCTCGTTTCTTATTCTGTTTCCGTGTTCAGGCTTTTGTCTTCTCTGAAAAACTTCACCGGGAGGCAGAGGGGACCCGTCCCACCTCTGGATCCGACTCAGCAGCGTGGGCCCCTGCCAGTCTCCTGGACAGCAACTGAGTCGAGGAAACCAAGGTTCCTCTTAAACAAAACAACAACAAAAATGCTTTTATGGTCCTTTGCACCTCTCAGTTCTAACGGGCAAACAATGTGTGCCCTGACGCCCAACCAACCAAAAGAACATGCAAGCCGCAAGTTAGAATAAAAACATATTGCACATGGTTACAAGAGTCTTCCTGAGAGCCCTCGCGCTGTGGACACCCAAATACTGGCTTTGATCCAAACAATCTTGCATATCAAAGGTTGTCTCACATACCCATGTACGCCCCAACCCCCACACACAGTTGGCATTAAGCAAATATCCCATATGATCATCTTTCGCTCTTAGTCAAATACAAAGCCGAGGCTTGGTTTTAACTTTACATGCTATATGTGGCAAAGGCAAGGTAGGGTTGTTTTGTTTTAAACCTTTGTCCATCTTCCAACAACCTTCTTCCTCTGGGTGATTATCGAAATTCTACCAGTGAGCACAGCATCCAAGACCTGGAATCATCTGGAACCGAGAGTCTAGAAAGTGGTCCTCCCTGACCACACGCTCTTCAGTGGGAGCTGTTTTTAACCACAGATCAGCCACAAGGCAGGTTAAAACCTCCGACCCTCGCCTGGGACAGGCAGTGTGGTTGTCGAAAAAAAATTTTTTTCTCCTAAGGAATTTTCAAGTATCATAAAATCCCTGATACAGTATGTAAACAAGACATCTTACTGAACAAAAGGCTAGGTCACTTCGGGAAGAAGCAGCACGTGAAATATCTAAAAGGCTGAGCAAGATTTTAGGTTCAAGAACAAAGACCTTGAAGCCAAACGCGAGGGGACAGACACACGCACACAGGCCCCTCCGGAGGGAGCCAGGGAAAAGAAAAGCACCCAATACAGCATTTTCCAGGGGTCCTGAGAACCTGCTGGCGGCCCCTGCTTTTTCTCAGTGCTGTAGCTGCCATCAGCAAAGAGTGAAGAAGTCTTTGATCCTAAAAACGACAGGCTTGTGGGCCGGGGGTCTACGTCCAGCTCCCAGTCTCGTGGCCTTGCACCAGAAGTCTTTAATAGGCCCCCTGCTTGAGGCGACAGTCACCAAGCCGCCCCAGCTGCCCCCGTGCGGAAGCTGCTTCTTTTAGCGGAAGGCTCTCGGGTGAGGTATGCCATTGAATGTTTCACTCTGGGTCAGTTTTATTGAAAAAGAGCACAGACCCTCGTTCGAGGTCAGCGAGGCTCTGAGGCAACGGCTTCCCACTTGCCTCCCTCGGGTGCCCAAGGCCTCCCTACGCGACCTGAAGCTGCTCTATCTGTCGAAACAGCCCGTGGGGAAGGCGTGGCTCCCGCTGAAGTAGCTGCTTCCGTAGGTGGCGGCCAGGTAGTGCCTGGGCTCGGTGGCGATGGCCATCTGCACGCTGAGGGGTGCGGGCAGGGGCACGGGACACAGGTCCAGGGGCTGGAGGGCGGGGCACGGGGCGTGGAGGGCCGGGCCGGTGCTCCCCGCGAGCAGGGCGCCTGAGCGGGGCAGCTGCAGCGAGTCCCGGTAGGCCAGGCACAGGTCCTGCACGGGGCTCAGGAACGGAGGCAGGGCCGGCGGCTGGCCGAGGGGGGCGTAGGCGGGCGGCTGGAACAGCACCTGGGTGGGGGCTGGGGGCGTGCCGGGCACCATCGCCAGGGCCTGGCTCTTGACCGCAACGGCATCCTTGAGGACGTTGTCGTAAGCTCTGCAAGGAAAGGACCAGGGTGAGAGTTGGACGCTGAGGCCACACGTCAGGCTCCTGAGCGAACCCTTGGGTGCCTCGAGGAGGAGGGTGCGAGCTCCGGTACCCCGGGACCTCGCCCGGCCAGTGCCCTTCCCAGCCCTTCGCCGGCTGCACTCTCGCTGCCTCCAGCGAACCTCTCTTGCCCCCTCGAGGCCAGGTGAGCTGTCCCCACAGCACCTGCACTTCCCATCGCAGCATTCAACATGCCAGGCGACAGCTTCCTGGCTCCCATCTGGGCCCTCGTGCCAGCTCCGCGAGGGAGGGAGCCGGTGGTCTGCTCCCTGGCAGAATGCCTGGTGCGGAGGGCACTCAGGGTGCTGGCCCGAGCATAACCTCTGCCTTCAAGGACTTCTGGGCCTGGCCCCATCCCTCGCTCGGCCATCCTGAGCTCTCAGCTCCCCAGCAAGCTGCCCTCGGAGGCCTGCTTCTCTGTGAAGGGGAACCCAAGGGGAGGAGGCCAGGCCTCTGGCTGGGTCTCCAGCCACCCGTTGGGACTCACACCTGACACGGGAACCTTCTTTAAAGCTCAGATGTCAAAATAAGGGCTAAGCAGCAGGACTGACATTCGGAGGGATGCGACAAAGGCTGCCACTCGCACAGGTTCCCCCATAAGGAAGCGGAGAGGGGGCTCTCCAGGGTCCTGCTGGCCTTCGCTTCGCCCAGCCTGGCCCACTGGCCTGTCCGTCCAGCGTCCGGGATTTGCCACTACTCGTGGGTGGAGGGAGCGTGGCCACCTAGGAGCTGTGCTCCCTGCGGTCGCTACGGAGCTCTTGGCACCCAACATCAATCTCACGGTGTTAGGTCCTTTAAGCATCTTCTCTGACACACTGGCTTTGTGGCCATGTCTGCAAAAAGTAACTCCACGTGAGAGTGCTCCAATGCGATTACAAGATTATACCTGGACTCGCATCCAGCAGCCCGACATTTGGAAGGATGTGCACATAGCCCTCTTCTCCCTGGTTCCTTGACCTTAAAAATGGAAAATTGGAGGGATCCAATTCCCTCTACCCCGGTTTGATCAGGAGTCACCAAGGGTGTTTCCCATGAGACACTTTAGCTGGGCAACCGCCACAAGCCCCAGACCTCGGGAAGTCACTCAGGAGAGGGACTTACACCAGCAGGATTTCGATGCACGTGCTGAGATGCTCCAGCGAGTAGTTGGAGATCCTCTGCAGGTCTCTGGTCCAGTAGGGAGAAAGCTGCAGGCAAATCCTAGAGGCCCCAACGCAGGCTGCAGCAACCACGGAGGGCTGGAATTTGTAGAAAATGTGATCTGAAAGAGAATCAGAGGGAATTCAGCACCAAAAAGAAAAGCCTCTACCTCAGTGTTCCAGTGTTCCGGTGCCTCTCCTGCAGGGCCCTTCTGGGAATTACAAATAGTTAAGATTCAAGGCTGTTCGCTGCTGTGCTATACATAGGATGAAAAATTAGAAATGGCATGCAGTTCCACTCTTAAATATTAAACGCCCTGACTCTTAATCCAGGATTTCTGATGTTGGCCAACACTGGCAATTTTCAAAATATTGCTCAAGGCTGTCAGGCAGCTGCAAGGGGCCTGGTGATGGGCTGTAAAACATGCGTCCTTTCTGTCGTTATTAGGGGTGGCTGACCTGCCATTTCAAAGGCTTCCATTTCCAGGTATGACTACGGGCCTTATCAACTAGTAACAATAATGCCTGGCTCAGCACAGGCAAGGAAAAAATTCTGTTGAATGAATGAATGAATGAATGAACGGCTACAAGGGTCTGATATTCTTAAACGAGAAACGGCCCTTCACTTAGGTTTACTGGGGATGCTCAATGTTCTGCTAAGATGCCTGGCAACAGGGCAACGCTGGCCCTAGGAACACACGGAGGCAAACAGCTGAAATTCCCACCGCCTTCCTGAACGATGTTCGGTTATCAGATGGTCATAACGTGGCCCTTGGTTGTTCAGGATTTTCAGTGACTTCAACTTGCGCCTTTTCCCATATCAGTAACGGTTCCAGGGAGAGCCACAGTCACAGACTCCCAGGGTCAAGCCCTGGCAATGGCCTTTCCTAAGGGACCTCCTCTCTTGTGCACCAATCTCCTCATTTGTAAAATAGGAATTACTTTCCTGAGGGGTTTTCGTGAGGTTCAAGTGAAATAACATATGCCGAGCACTGAAGCAGGCGCCAGCACACATAAGTGCTCAATTAATGCTCGTTGTCTCTAGCATTGCTATTGCTACTCATGACCATTTTGGTTGGTGGTAGGCTGTTGGATGATTGGATCCACAGTACTTTTGGCCCAGCATTTTACCAATAATGAAACAATTACATTTTAAAACACTGGGGGGAGTGGGTTTCAAAGAAGAACCCCCAAACAGGGGAACCTTTACTGCTAAAGCAGGCACGGACGGAATCTCTCCCCTATCTTATCTGGAGGAGCCAGCTCTGCAGGACGACCTGCCTGTGGCTCTGGGCTAGTTAAATCATCTGCAGTGTTCCCAGTTACCGGGAGAAAGGTAATCTGTAGTGTGGAGGGCACAGGTTGCCTCGGGTGTGCCGGGGACTGGGTCTCTTTCACGCACTGATAGTGGCACACTGGGCGACTCCTCGCCTCTTCTCTGCTCATCCCTTCGTTCCTTCTCTGCCGAAGGCAAGGCCTGGGCGGATAGGCCGCCGTCAGTACCGAAGGCCCTCGCCGGGCGGCGTGCCTCTGGGTGGCCCCTGTGTGGGCGAGGAAGGGGCGAGGGGTCCTGACCTGGGCCGGGCCTCCCCGCTGCCCTCACCTTGGAGGGTGGCCTCCAGGAAGTAATGGGCGTATTCCTTGAGGCACTCTTTGGTCTTGCGGGGGCAGGTGGTGGGCCAGCTATGGCAGTGGTGGTCCTTCTGGCTGACGGAGGCCAAGAGGTAGTAATCCAGGAAGTGGGCGGGCGTGGGCAGGCACAGGTTCCAGCCGAAGGCCTCCAGCAGCAGCAGCTCCGTGCTCAGCAGCTCCTTCTTGGCGAGGGTGAAGTTCTGGCTACTCAGGATCCTCGTGCTGTTTATCTGCTCCAACTTGGGTACATGGTCTTCCCTATCCTCGAACTTACCTGGGGGGAGAGGCAGAAGTTACTAGAAGGCAGTACTGGCCTGTACCCAGAAAGCTTAAGACCAACCATGTCTGGACGGGCACTGGCACAGAGGACTGAAAGCAGAAAGGCCAGAGGGCTGGGGGTTTCAAAGCAGACATTCTGCATCTGTCACTCCTGGGCCTGAAGCCACATGCCATCACTTCCAGCTGTGTGACCATGGACAGGTGTCTCACCCTCTCTGTGCTTCAGTTCTCTTAACTGTAAGTAGGTTAATAATGGAGCCTATACCTCATAAGGCTTGTTAGATTCAATGGAAAAATCATACCAAACGCTGAGGCCAGCATCCAGAACACAGAAGGTGCTCAATTAATAGCATCAGAAATGAGGCGGCTCCCTGTCCTGCCCTCACCAAGTCAACTGGGCCGGAGTCAGAATGACCTTGCAAGCGTCAGCCTGTCCCTCCAGAGCTGTAAAAGCCCTTCAATGGTTGCCCACTTAGTCTCTTCAAATGGGGTCTCAGTTTGGGGTCCCTCTGGACCAGTGCACTTGGGAGGTGAGCCCGGGATTCACCAGTAGGTCGGGGAAATAGACAGGAAAGGGGGGGAGCCAGTAAGGTGCCTCATTAAGCACGTCACCACCATGGGCACTGAAGCTGAACCTTGCTGGGGAATTCTGAGAAAAAGGACAAAGCAGGAGCCGTGGGGAAACCCGCCCAAGGTCAAGGGAACAGAGGCATTTATACACCAACCGCTGGCAGCCACCACCGTGGCAGGCTCCCAGGGGCCGATACTGACCTGGCACTTCTGGCCCTCCCTGCACAGGCAGAAGGGGGTTCAGGGGCCAGAGAAAAGCCCTCAGGTCAGTGGGCACTGCTGGCGGCAGGAGTCAGGCCTGCGTGCCCCGAGGGCCAACATCTGGGGGGCTGAGGGCGGGGTCGCCGGGGACCCCTCCAGCCTCCACGCTCCTCGCCCCTGGAGGGCCGCCCGCCCCCGGCTGTGGACTCCAGGGCCTGCAGCTCTCGGGAGCACCGAGCTCTCCTCACCGCCAGCCTCTGCCTAGGTGGGCCCACTGCCTGAAACTCCCTTCCTCAGACTCGGCCTGGGCCTTGGCCCTCAAAGGCACCGCCTCGGGGAAGCCTCCCCTGACCGCAGTCCCAATAGCCTGTCTGACCCCCACCTCCCATGCTGAGCCCTGCCAGGGTCTGGCCTTGGTCTGGTCACCTTTGTCCTCCGAGCCCGACCTTGCTGGGGGCAGACAAGGGGCTCAGAGGAGGCAGCGGGCCGGCTCGGCTGAGCTCAAAGCACACATCTGCAACGCGCAAGGAACAAACAAAGCTCCCACACACCTGCTCGCAACTGCTCGTGCCTCCCGACCCAGTTCTCAGTAACCCTGTGCTTTGCGGGACAGATAAGGAAGTCACCACTGCAGGCTGTCCCTACAGCAGGTACGACACACTCCTGGGTAAGGCCTCTAAATGTGTTGCTGTGTCGTGAAAGCTGACTGTGCGAAGGCCAGGGTCCCCATTTCCTCAGACAACCTGGCAGCAGTCCACCAAGTGGGTAAAGACGGCACGCAGTGGAGCTCCGGTCTCTGACGGGTAGGAGCTGAGTGCGGGGAAATGTCCAGGACCGTGGACAGTGGGGCTCACAGCCCCCCAGCCCCACTGGCACGGCGGCACCTCCCCTGCACACACCTGCTCTTTTCTTGCAGACACGTGTGGAACTTGGCTGGTGAACACAAGGTCAAAGCAGCCCAAGGGCGAAGAGCCTCTGGTGCAGCAGGCAATGCTGGCGGAGGCTGGGCTGACCCAGCCTTGCAGCCTCCGCGGCCGCCCCAGCCCCGCAGCCAAGGATCCAGTGGCGTGGGACTCCTCCCCCAGCTGGTGTGCGCTTCCTCTCACCCATCTTATTCTCCACAGCTCAGCTCAGGCACCACCACGTGACCCCCGCCAAGGCGCTTCTCACACTCAGATTTATTGGTTTATTACCTGCGGCTGGCACCTGACTCTAAGCCCGGGCAGGACGGAAACCGGGTCCAACCCACTCACTGCTGTGCCCCCAACACCCAGGCAGTGCCTGGCCCAGGAGAGCTGCCTGATAAAGATCCACTGAATGAATGAAGGAGTCTCTCATCTGAATGTTTCTTTGATGCTCTCTGATTACCTGTATTCCCTTACTTTCTCTATTATCATGTATTCTTTGTGCAATTTAAAAAGGAAGAAAAAATAAGTACCTTTTGCAAAATGATCAATGGAGATTTCCCTGAACCTTGTGCTTGCTGAATTGAGCTAAGCTTGTTCCCATGCACAACGTAGATATGAGCTCTCTTTTCTTTCCGGAGCAGAAGGTAGCACAGGGAAGGTCACAGCCCCAGCTGCAACGAGCCTTCCACAGCCCTGCTGGCAGCCAGCGACCTATTATGACTGGCAGATGTGCTAAATCAGATTAGCTTCCTCCCTTCACTGGGTGGTTTTCAAACCTTTCAGAGCTCTGCCCTTCCCCCAGCAACAGGCCCAAGAGGATTACCCTCCAAAGGAAGGGGCCAAGGATTACCGAGGGGTCTGAATTCACCTGCTCCCTCTACTCCCCACGCTGCGGGGGCAGGGACCCACCACACTGCAGCCAGGGCCGGGCGGCCGAGCCTGAAACGCAACCGCCTTGCCCTGGACCTAACAGCGCGTCACCATTTGCTTGCTGTGTAGGAATATGCACCATCTGGAGGATTAAATGATCATGCAGAATCCAAGCGCTTGGCAGGTAGGTGCCAGGTCCTCATGCCGGGCCAGGCACTGAGCAGCGCGTGGGACACACACGGGGTCCTCGGGGACCTTGCCAGGGAGGTTCCATTAGGGTCCCCAGAGGCTCGGGACGAAAGCCGGAGAGAGAACTCGGCTTCCACACCCAGAAGCTGACCTCAGAGCCCTTGCTCTTAGGCCAGCCCACCTCGGCTTAGCGGCTCTTCCCCGGCACAATGTATTTCACAGCCTGAAACGATTTTATGAGCTTCCTGTTGTCCCCGCTCAGCAGACATTTCCCCCCCTCCTCCCAAGCCCGCGAGCGGCTGGCCCTTGTCCCCGGCGCCAGCGCCTCGGCCCCCAAACCGCTGCTCAGCTGCTTCCTCCTTACTGCCAAAGGGCACAGACATCAGAGGCTGGGAAGCCTTCGGGCAGGTCGGGCAAGGGGCGGTGACAGAGACCTCCCAAATCAGACAAGAGCCAGGCGGGCGCCCTGACTTCTTGGAAATACTGCCCCCACCCCAACCTTTCATTTTGAAATTTTTAAATCCACAGAAAAGATGAAAGAATGGGACAAACAAACACAGAGATCCTTCACCCAGATTCACCCTGTTAATATGCAGCCACCTTTGCTCTGTGTGGGTGTGTATGTCTATAAATGTTGTTTTGGTTGAACCATTTTTTTTTTTTTAAGATTTATTTATTTATTTACTTCCCCCCTTCCCCTCCACCCGCCCTGCTGTTTTTGCTATCTGCGTTGTCTTCTCTTGTCATTTTCTTTCCTCTAGGATTCTCCAGGATTCAATCCTGGAGACCGCTGATGGGGAGAAAGGTTCCCTGTCAATTGTGCCACCTCAGTTCTTGGTTTCTGCTGCTTTTCACCTTGACTCTCCCCTTGTCTCTCTTTTGATGCGTAATCATCTTGCTGCGTGACTCACTTGCACAGGGCGCTGGCTCCCCACGTGGGCACTCGTGCAGGCACTGGCTTGCTGCACGGGCACACTTTCTCTTCTTCTTTTTCACCAGGAGGCCCCAGGGATTGAACCCAGGTCCTCCCATATGGTAGACGGAAGCTCTATCACTTGAGCCACATCCACTTCCCTTCTGGTTGAACCATTTTAAATTAAGTTGCAGATGTGATACATATCCTTTAAATACCTCAGCATCCATCTCCTAAGAATAAGGTCATCTTCCTACCTAATCTTAATACTATTAGCAATCCTAAGAACAGTAATGTAAATTCAGTAATAGTTTCTAACAGTCCACATCTGACTTTCCCCACCAGTACCCAAATGCCTTTTGTAACTGTGACAGTTTGAAGTTCTTTTATAAATCCCAAAAAGAAAGATAATTTTTTGAGCTGATCCATTCCTGCGGGTGTGGGGCCTTCTTGATTGGACTACGTCCATCCGTGAGGTGTGACACAGGCTGGGTCTCCACCCTCTCGCTAGGCCCTATATAAACGAAAACACAGAGACACGAAGGAAAAGGGAGCTCTGCATTTTGACCCGGCCATGTGTGAGAGAGGATTCTAGGTTCACCTATAGCTACAGAAAGGCAGAGAAGCCTCAAGAGGCTGAGAGAGGTCCCAGAGCTTGGAACCAGCGGAGCACAGAGGCACAGAAAGAGGCCGCTGGGGGCTGGGTCCACGGAGCAGCTCAAGCTGGGGAGACGAGTCCTGCTGTATGCCTGGTCACCACGTGGCAGGACACCAGGATCCCTAGTAGCCGACTCTGGTGAGAAAGCATTTCTGATGGTGGCTTGATCTGGACATTTCACGGCCTCAGAACTATAAGCTTTAACCTCAAATAAAATTCCCATTATAAAAGCCAACCCATTTCAGGTATTTTGCATCAGCAGCCCTATGGCAAACTAAAATAGCAACCTTGGTTGTGTTTTGGATCCAGGATCCAAATAAGGTTTTATACACTGTGTTATGTCTTGTTAGTCCCATTTTTTCCCCCATGACACAGACTCTTTGGAAAAATCCAGGCCAACTATCTTCTAAATTGTCCCACCTTTTGGATCTACCTGATTGTTTCCCCATGATTAGATACAGGTCACATTTTTGAGTAAAAAAAATAGCAGTGATGTTTTGTACTTCAACTCAGGAGTGAACGTCAGTGTGTCCTAATAATGGTACAGATGCCAAGTCTGATTCCTTGGTTAAGGAGGTGGCACTAGATCTTCTTTCCATTTTATTTATTTATTTTTAAAAAAGATTTCTTTCTTTCTCTGCCCCCGCCCGCCCTGGTTGTCTGTTCTCTGTGTCTATTTGCTGCGTCTTCTTCTTTGTCCGCTTCTGTTGTTGTCGCAGCATGGGAATCTGTGTTTCTTTTTGTTGCATCATCTTGCTGTGTCAGCGCTCCATGTGCGGCACCATTCCTGGGCAGGCTGCACTTTCTTTCACGCTGGGCGGCTCTCCTTACGGGGCACGTTCCTTGCACGTGGGGCTCCCCTATGCGGGGGACACCCCTGCGTGGCATGGCACTCCTTGTGCACATCAGCACTGCACGTGGGCCAGCTCCACACGGGTCAAAGAGGCCCGGGATTTGAACCGTGGACCTCCCATATGGTAGACGGATACCCTAACCACTGGGCCAAGTCGGCTTCCCCTTCTTTCCATTTTAAAGTTACCATTTTCCCTTTGAAATCTGTAAGTCATTTGTGTTGTGATACTTTGAAACTTCCCAAGATTTCCCAAGAATCTTAAACTGAATGGTTGGGCATCCACTGCTGGTCCAGTTGAGGGACATTAGCACAGCAAAAGGGAAGACTGACTGAAGACTGACTGACTGAAGACCCGGCAGACAACATGACCGAAAACCAACATGGCTGACAAACAACAAGGCTGACAAACAATATGACCGACAAACAACATGGCCAGCAGACATCATGGCTGACAAACAACATGGCCAGCAGACAACACTACCGTGAGACCCTGGCTACAAGATCCCATTTGGAACTCTTTCCAGAGTCAAGGGGAAACCCTGCATACCTTCAAACAAAAGGCCTCACCATTGGCCCCTGAGACCTAACAGGTGGGACAACCAATCAGAGCAGCAAACTGCTGCCGTCCCCTACATTATGAAAGTGGGAAGGAAGGACTTTAAAAAGGCCTGACCTGGGGCCCTACACGCACCCTTGCAGTCTATGTCTCAGCCTGTTACTTCTCTAGTTTTCTTGTTTCTTAATGAACTCTACTCCTTCCCTACCCTATGGTGTGTCTTTGAATTCTTCTATGTGCCATTAGCTAAGAACCTGGAAGCCCAGAACCCAGAGCCTTTTGCTAGCACTTTCCTGAATAAATTATTATATTGGGGTTGAAAAGGGATTTTTAAAAATTCTATCATTCCATCTATGTTTTTCTTTTTTAATGGTCACGCTGTCCCAAATTTGAACAGGAGTCCCATCAACATTTTTCCCCCATCAACATACTTTTAAGATTATAAAACAATGCAAGTCCAAAGCCAAATTAAGCACTTACTCCGAGGCCAGGCCCATGCACGGATGGCCTTGGTACTGACGGTGATTGTGAACCACCGTGGCTGGCCCCTCCCACCGTTCCCAGGGGCTGGCTCAGAGAAGCGGGGGGCTTCGTCCCAGGTCACTTAGCGGCTGGACCATGAGTCTTAACCACCAACTAAGCCACAGTGGCAGGAGACTGTTGACCCACATGCTTCAGGAAGGCCACCAAAGACTAACTTTCCTCCTGCCAATGTGGACACTTCCCGACCACCTACCCTTTTAGCAATCAAGCCTCGAGGCAGCCCAAACAGGCTTCCTGCCGTCAATGCAGTAGGGCCACGAGAAGCAACACTTTTTCTTCTCCCAAAGAGAGAAAGAGCTTATTTGTCAGCACATAGCAAAGGAGATCAGTGGCCTAAGGGCATAAAAACCTGCCTCCTGAGTTTGAGGATATTAGGGCTTTCATAGATTCAAATGGGGGTGGAGTGATTACTATCACAATAGTAAGTATACACAAGGGTGAACCTAGTTACAAATAACTGTAACCTAAGGTAGGATCAGTCTAGAATAACCATCACAATAGAAAGTATAGGAAGCAGACGTGGCTCAGGGATGTGGCTCAAGGGGTCGAGCACCGGCTTCCCACACGGGAGGTCCGGGTTTGATTCCTGGAGCCTCCTAAAAACAATAAGCAAAGAGAGGAAAAACCAACTCAGGAGAGCCAATGTGGCTCAGTGGTTGAGCACCAGCTTCCCACATATGAGATCCCGGGTTCAACCCCTGGTCCCAGTCTCTCAAAAAAAGAGAAAAAAAAATTACATATACACAACAGTGAGCCTCGTTTTGAAATAACCATAAACAAAGGTGAGAATGATCTAACTAGTTACAGTAATGTCAAGTATTAAAATTGGCTATTCTATAATATACTGAAAAATAAGTACAAAAGCCTCTATATACGGATTCAGTAACCCTAATCATCTGTTAATTAACTCTTACTGAATTATGGGGGAGGAGGCCTGGATGCTTTAAAGAGGGGACACTTAGGGTGGGGCTCTCTGTGGCAACGGCGGGAGGGCAGGGGCTCCAGAGGCAGCCCGGTGGGCGTCCGTCGGGTGTTCTTTCACGGCACTCCCTGGACACCAGGCGCCGGCCGGGCCCAGCTGCTCGTCCTGACTGCCCAGCGGGGTTGGCATATCTGCGTTTGGTCCTTGCCCATCCGGCTGGCACGGTTATCCGGTACAGTGGAGACTCGAGACGTGAGACATGGAGGCCAGGTGCGGCCACTCACCAAGCGGCGGGACCAGCGACCAAACCAGAGCCTCGACCCCTGCCCTGCGTGGCGTCACAGAGCTGAGAAGGAGGAGCAGGCTGGACGGCCGCGGGGGCTTGGGACGCGCCCGCCTGCTTCCTCCAGCACGCCCAGCGGCTGTGCCCTGTGCCCTCCCTGCCGAGAGCGCTTCCAGGATCCACCCAGACGTTCACACTGCAGGCTCCAGGGAGGAAGCCTGCTTTATTGACGGCGGCCTGTCTCCGCTGTGAAGCTGCTACTATGAAATCTTAATCGCCTTCCGTGATAAATTCCCTAAGTCTTTATGTAGAATGGGTTAAAACCATTCCTCCAGTTCGTTTAACTTTAGAGAATCAAGAATTGTTCTCACACCAACATTTTAAAAAACGTGACATGGAGAGAAGACAAGCGAGACATTTCAATCTTAAGAGAAGCAATACACTCAATGGCTTCAAGCACACATCAACTTTTTATTTTAGAAATTGTTAAACATACAAAATTTTTTTTAGAGAAAATAGTATAGTGGAGCACCCATGAATGCATTACTCAGCTCCAATCATCATTTATGCTGCCTTAAAAAAAAATTCTTAAGCAAAAATGTAAACGGCAGAGAACTGGATTCTGTAAAAAGTGCTACTACCGTCACCCACTCCTGACGCCCAGGTCCCTGCGCCGCCCTCTGTCGGCTAGACAGGCTCCTTGATGCCGCCTCCCAGTTAGCACAAGCCCCGTTTTAGAGACTCTTAGGGTTTCTTGCTGCCTACTGAGATGCTACACTGAGGCTCAGAGATAAGCCCAATGACTGCCCCAAGTCTCCTGGCTAAAGAGAACCAGGTTTTAAAGCAACAGCCAGCTACTTTTCTCCCCTAAAAATATTAATGCTTCTAAAAACAGGCAAAGTTAGTTTCCCCTCCCAAATGGCCACTCTCGGATCCTGTTTTAAAGTGGCTCCCTCCCCTTTTCATCTGGAAATCCAATCAGGAATTGCGACCCCTGGGCTACCCCACAGGGCGCCAGCCCTCCCTGGTGAGGTGCAGATGCTAAAGGAAGACAGGGAGGTGGTCAGAGAAGAGCTGGCCTCAGATGTGTGGTGGCTTGGCTCTCCAGGTGGGACCTGACACCTTTCCAAGTAACTGTAGGAAACACCAGGCAATAGAGGTGGCGGGGACCCAAGGGCAAAGAGAAAGCTCTTGTCGAAAGCGTTTTCCCTAGAGCTGCAGCCCTGCCTGGGCCAGGATGTACATCTCAGGAGTGGAAGGGCAGGCCATTAGCTCCCAGGCGGGCCAGGCGTGGGGGAGACCTTCCAGATGCTAATTCCCTTTTCCCCCAGATTCTTCCTTCCTCTGAGGGGAGTGGAGGGGCCACCAAAAGGGGAGGCTGGGCATTTAATGCAACCCGCCAGCTTTATTTCTGGCTTGGTCCTGAGGATAGCAATGAGGGCCATGGAGCTCGTGAAGGGACGAGCCAGGATTCCAAGGAGGTCCTGGCCAGAAACAGGCAAAACGCCGTCCCTTAAGGCCTCAAGTTCAGGCTCAGGTGCCGGCTTCCCATGCCTGCTCTGACCTTGGGCAATCACTTTATAGGCTGGTATAAAGTGCTCCCTAGACATTAAAGCAGAATGTTAAATTATTCGTAATTTAATAATTATTGAACACAGTATTCTCTGCATCCCAGACGTGGGACCTTTCTATAAAAGTCCTGTCAGTTGGGCGAAGATGAACTGTTAAGACTTGGCAGCTGATGCTAGAAGACATTTTCTTACAGGTTCTGAAAAACAGGAGGAAATAAACCCAACCAAAGGCTTTCCCACCCCCGCCACTCCCACTGGCAGGGCTAAGCCTCCAGCGCAGATGCTGACATTTGCTCCAGCCTCCTTCCCGACTGCCACCCTGAACTCTGCCCCTCCTGCTGGTGGTTTCAAGGCTCACAGCCAGGGAAGGAGGCAGATGGGCCTTTCCCAGATCATCCGGCTGGTTAGGAAGAAGCAGGGAATCCTGCCCTGGGCTGTGAGCTCCAGGGGGCAGGGGTGTTCTCAGCTGCACCCCGGCCTGATGCATGGGAGGCCTCAAGAACCACCACTGGCTCTCAAAGAAAGGCGGGCGGGCAGTGCGGTGCCACAGCTCGGGTACTGCCCGAGGCGGGGACGGCCTCCACACACTGGGCTTCACAAGTGCCCCCCAGCTAGGTCAGGTAACACCTCCGTGAGGCTGGGGGTATGTCACACACCTTGTAGGTTGGGGATGTTTCACACATGCAAACGGAAGTTGGAAAGGTTAAATGACTTGCCCAGCTGGAAAGGGAAAGCAAATTCAAAGACAGCTGTCTGCTGCTCGAGGGCAGGGCACACATCTGTCTGGTAGAACACTGTAGATCCCTTTCGCCTGGCACCGTTAGCATACTGTTAATACTCAATCTTTTTTTTTTTCCAAATGAATGCATATATGCCTCCGAAGCCCAGAGCTTTCTATAGCACAAGCAGGAAACCTTAGAAATTGTCATGAAAATCCCTGCAACCCCACAAAGTCTTCATAATGAGTCTATCTGTTGGGGTGGAGGAATCCCTATGGCTGTGGGGATGTGGGCTACTTACACCCCCTCCCCATCTAGCTACACTTTTCACCACATCCATATGTGATCCAATATCCTGGTCTTTTCCCTCCCCTCTGCATATGCTGCAGAGTAATTTAATTCCACAGTCTTTCTACTAAAGATTTGTTTGATCAACAGATCTTAGTTTTTCTTCCTATGATAGAATTCAAGTCAAAGGAGCGACTCTCTAGCAGGATATTTTCCACAATGGAGGAGAATGTCCCACTTAAAAAAAAATAAAACAAACTCCAGCTTTTTGTAGTTATTGGAGGCAAGCAGGATACTTCCTACTCTTTCCTGAAGTGGGCACTGCTCACGCATCCAGCAGACAAGGGTCTTTGCAAGGAACTAGGGGAGAGAGATTTTGAGCAATCCGAGGGAGAAGATGGGAAACGATTCCGAGGACTCTCTGAGGAGGTATTGTTAATCTGGAGAAGAGCACACATTTGGGCTGTGACCACCACTAGGTCCAGTGCAGGCTGACCCACTTACTGGCTGTGTGGTCTGTGGCAAGTGATTCCCTGTCTGGGAAATGGGAATAAGAGAAGTAGACAGAATTATGGTGAGGATGACATGAGGGCTTAATGTGCTTAAAATAATAGCTGGAGCTCGTCAAGCCTCGACCAGTACTTGCTCTTTATAAACCTCTCAGGAATCAAGATCAACCTGGGGTCTGAGTCCCAGAAGCACTGACAGTTGAGTTTCTGGATGGGATGTGATGTGGGGAAGAGAGCCAGCCAGGGACAGAGCAAGAAAACGGCAGCTATAAGACAGTGGTTCTAGGGCCGCTGGGGAAAGGAGGAACCTGTGAAGGCCCTTGGTGGTGCACAGTGGGTAGCATCCCCCCTCCACTCTGTCCTTAAAGAGCTGCGGCTCCTGCTGCTGCTTCCAAGAGCTCCAGCCTCTCTGGGGACCTGGAAGTTAGGCTATATCCAGGAAAATGAAGCCTTCAGTATCAGCCACACCTGGACTTCAGAGGCCCGCTGGGTTGGACCAGGAAACCTGCCCTGACTGAGCTCCCTTCCTCCTTGCTTTTGTTTGCCAGGGCTGCTGGTAACAAAGGACACAGACTAGTGGCCTTAAACAACCATTCTGGAGACTAGAAGTCTGAAACAAGGTGTCAGCAGAGCCATGCCTCTTCCTTTTTTTTTTAAATCCACCTGTCCCCATAGATGGCTGCCTTGCCTGTCTGTTCGTCTTCTTTCTTTTTTCAAAGATTATTTTTCCCCCTTTCCCCACCCCATTCCCCCACCCTGCTGTTTATTTGCTGTGTGATCTTCTGTATCTACTTCTCTTTTTGTCTCTCGTCTCGCTTTTTCTCCTCTAGGATTCACCGGGATTTGATCCTGGGACCTCTGATGGGGAGAGAGGTTCCCTATCAGCTGTGCCACCTCAGTTCCTGGTTTCTGCTGAGCTTCACCTTGACTCTTTCCTCTTTGTGTCTCTTTTGCTGTGTCATCTTGCTGCGTGACTCCTCTTGGTTCACTGCTCAGGCACTCAGCTCACCACGCGGGCTCTCGCATGGGTGGTTGGCTCACCACGTGGACACTGGCTTGCTGCGCAGACATGCTTTCTCTTCTTCTCTTTCACCAGCAGGCCCTCGGGATTGAACCTGGGTCCTCCCATGTGGTAGGTAGAGGTCCGATCACTTGAGCCACATTTGCTTCCCAGCTCATCTTCTTCAGGAGGCACCAGAAACTGAACCCGGGACCGCCTCTGTGGGAGGAGAGCACCGAATTGCTCGAGCCCCATCCCCTCCCTGCCTTGCTTCCTCTTATAGGGGAGAATGTTCCAGGTCCTGACTTCTGGTGCTGGCGGGAGCAGCACTCAGTCTCTGGCTCTGTCACATGGCCGTCTGTCTCTCTGTGTGCCCAAATCTCCTCTGCTTATAAGGACACCAGTCATAATGAACTAAGGAAGCACCCTAATCCTTTTTGGTCTCATCTGAGCTAATAACATCTTCGAACATCCTGTTTCCAAGTGGGGTCACAGTCACGGTCATGGGTCTGGGGGTCAGGACCTGCACAAATCACTTTGAGAGTCACCATTCAGTCTGTAACATTCAAAAGGAAACAAAGCCCATTTACAGCACCTCACTTCTTCCTCTCTTACAAAACAATGCCGTTCAGTTCACAGCTGCATCTCCAGCCTCCAGCATAGAGAAGGCCCTGGTAAGTACTGAGTGAAAGATTGAAAGCCAGAACATTTCCAACAGGTTGACTCAATGCCCAGGTCCAACTCTGATAAACGATTCTGGAGGTGAGGCTGGAGATGGTCGTTTGCCTCCCGCCCAGCGCTGGCATCTGGCCAGCTGGGTCGCACGCGGCTTCCCTTCTGGCTGAGGGGATTTCCCCAGCTCAGGGGGAGGCAACTGAGGCAATGGGCAAATCCCTGGTTCCCCCATGTTCCACTTTCCCAGAGACCCAGACAACCTCCCTGCCTGCAAACGGGCTGTGGGGCAGGACCATTCGTTATGCACGCGGCGGGCACCTGGACCAGGGCCAAGGCCCCAGAGTGCTTTCCGGGGAGGAAGGGAATTCTCTCCCGAAACGAAGGCTCTGGCCTCACTCCTTTGCAGAATGTGCGCCACCACCTCACCAGGGGCTTCCTGAGGACGGGGGCCTGGTGGGGCTGCCGCCCGCGGGAGGAGCAACCTGAGTCCTTCCAGGTCTCGGTGCCCAAAATACGGGCGGTGGAATCCCTGGGCCCTTGGCTTGGGCAGGCGGGAGGAGGAGAGGCCGACTGGGCCACCCGTTGAGGTCAGGAGGGGCCCCTCCAGACAGCAGACCCGGCCCTGAGGCCTGGGTTTCCACCTGGCCCAGAAAGAAGAGGACACCAGTGTCTCCCAGCACCGCTGGCCGGAGCCTGCCTGGACTACCAAGGAAGGGAGTGATCTGGCTGGAGGACAAAGGCCGCTGCAGCAGAGTGGCTGAGAGCCAGGGCGGGGCTCCCAACCCAGCCACGCTGCTGCGGAAGCTTCCTCTGCTGCCAACTTGGGGTTTAGAAGACTGCCTGCCTTACAGTGTTGTTCCGAAGTGAAAGGAGTAAATCCAGGCAAAGGACTTAGGACTTTGCCTGGCTTCTGAACACAATAAACGTTAGCTATTCCATCATCACTGCGGTTAGATTTGGACCCCCCGACGTGTTTTGGTTTGAATTGTGTCCCCTAAAAAGATATGCCGAGGGGAGCAGGTGTAGCTCAGTGGTTTGAGAGCCTGCTTCGTGTGTACGAGGTCCCGGGTTCATTTCCTGGTACCTCCTAAAAGAAAAAAAAATGCTGAAGTCCTAAACCCCAGTCTCTGTGAATGGGACCTTATTTGGAAACAGGGTCTTTGTGGATGGAATAAAGTGAAGACAAGCCAAAACGGATTCAGGGAGGCCCCAATCCAATAACTGGGAGTAAATGGAGACACAGAGATAAGGACACACCCAGGGGAGAAAGCCACGCAAAGACAAAGGCAGAGACTGAAGTGACACGTCTACAAGCCAAAGGATGCCAAGGATCGCCTGCAGTCACCAGAAACTAGAGGAGAGGCATGTGGCAGGAGGCAGGCCCTTCCCGAGAGCCGTCGGAGGGCACGGCCCTGCCACCACCTTGACTTGACACTTCCAGCCTCTGGGGCTGTGAGAACATGCTTCTGCTGTTTAAGCCGTCCAGCCTGCAGGACTGCGCCACAGCAGCTGTAGGAAACTGATACAAAGCATTTCTGATAATAGGAAAGAAACTTAGGGAGCCAACAAGTGTTTTGATTTTTTTAAGGAGCTACCAGGGATTTTTTTTTAAGTTTTTTTAAAAAAAGGATTTATTTATTTATTTCTCTCCCCTTTCCCCTCCCCAGTTGTCTGTTTTCTGTGTCTGTTTGCTGCGTGTTCTTCTTTGTCCGCTTCTGTTGTCAGCAGCACGGGAATCTGTGTTTCTTTTTGTTGTATTATCTTGCTGTGTCAGCTCTCTGTGTGTGCGGCGCCATTCCTGGGCAGGCTGCACTTTCTTTTGTGCTGGGCGGCTCTCCTTACGGGGTGCACTCCTTGCACGTGGGCCAGCTGCACACGGGTCAAGGAGGCCTGGGGTTTGAACCACAGACCTCCCATGTGGTAGACCGACTTCCTAACCACTGGGCCAAGTCCGCTTCCCAGCTACCAGAGATTGAACCCAGGACCTCATAAAAGTTATATGGGAAACAGCCACTCGACCACCGAGGTACATCTGCTCCTCTGCGAGTGATTTTTATTTTATTCTTAGTGCATTTTTTCCTATTTTCTAATTTCCTACGAGGAACTGGCATCCCTTTTGTACTGAAGAAAAATGTTTTAAACTCCTCCAGAATGGGAAAATGCCACCATGGAAACCGAGAAGCAGAAATGGCAGAGAAACTGGCAGAGAAGGTTCCAGGGTGTGGGTGTGCCGCAGGTCCAAGCATCTTCCTGCCCGAACCTGCTCCACAAGTGTCCACAAGGTAGGAAGCACCTGACTTTCCTAGAAGGCCCAGAAACCCCCACCTGCCAGTGACAAAGAAGAGACTTTTCCTGTCTAGACGCCAAAATGCCTGTAATTAAATCCAAGACTTGAGAGGTGGGCGAGGCAGCATATGGCACTGGAAGACGATCTCTCGAAAACACAGGCAAACACATCCAAAATAAATCATCTCTAATCTCACCGCCCAGGGGTGTAACAGGTTGACAACTTTCCTTCACATGTGAAACTGGTTTTAAAACCAACGGAAGCTGCCCTTCAATAGTAAGCAATGGGAAACCAAGAAGGGCAGGCGGCCGTGGCCACGGGCCACTCCCGGGTCCAAGCCTCCTCCGCAGCACGTCTGAAGCGGCCTCGGGGTTTTCCTGGGGAGTGAGGGGTGTAAAGACCAAGGGGGCTGGCGCCCTTCCCTCAGGGGCTTCGGCTTTATCAGGAGAATGGGCATAAAGCACCCATTGTCCTGGTCCCAACTGGGGTGCACAGGGTGGGACCAGATGTAGAGTTCACTAGAGACGGCTCAGGGTGTACGTAAACAGAAACGCACGCCTCGCTCCCTCAAGCCAGACTTGAGGGAACATGACGAGCTGCCGATGTCCCAGTAATCTGTCCACTGTGCAAGCCGGGCTGTTCTCCTCACAGAGGGTTATGATTTTCTTAGAAGGGCAACCGGCTTGTTCTTGGCACGAGCCCAGACATGATGGCAAGAGCAGGCTCGCAGGCTGCTCTCTGAGGAGGTGCTTCAAGAACGTAAGCTCCGAGGGCAGGGGCGCTGTCGGCTCTCGGCTCCAGGGTCTCCCAGCACTCAGCACAGCCCTGGTGCACAGTAGGTACACGGGGAGGAGTGACTCAGCTTCAACGACAGGGCCAAAGACATTCCATCCGTTCCCCTCTGCCTCCCCAGGGCAGGTCACGGTGCCTGGCATACAGCAGAGGTCAAATGAAGGTGATTTAAAAAAAAAAATGATTTCACTGTGTGAGGTTAGGGGCACCTGAACAAAGAATATCAAATTAACTCATGCAGTTTAAGTACCTGTCCCCACCATAAAAAAAAAAAAAACCCTAACCAAAACAACAAAAAACAACCACCTGGAGCCAAGAGCCCCAGGCAAGCAGGACCTGGCATCAGGCTCACTAAGCCAAACCGTAAACTTAACGAGCTTCCGGCACAGGCAGCTGCCTGAAGGGCAGGCAGTTCGCACAGGCTCTCCCCTGAAACAGCTCCAAGGCTGCCAGTCTGCTGAGATTGAAAATGGAAAGTAACCATGTCCTCAGTTCAGTTTGCTGTAACATTCAGATGTCTGTGTGGCACCCACGTGACAGACCGCCCTTTCCAGCCTGCCCTGTGCTGTGCAGCTACCACCCAGACACCTTATCATCTTGTTTCTAAAATGGCACGGATTAGATGATGCACCACCGACCTTGTAGCTGCTCTGTGGAGGAAACAATAAACGATGTCGCATTACATGCCCGCGTCAAATGCAAGACCTACCCCGACTGCTGAAACATTAAAACACCTTTAAATGCCGGCCACGGAGGGGAGGAGATGTTTTTTCCTCCTGGCCACTCTTGCGTGAGGTGCGAGGAGCTGTTAAATTATCTCCTGCGCAGGGGCAGTCACATTTCCTTGTAGATTTGGGTTTAATCCTATAAATAAACCTCATGCTTTGTCTGAAATACACTCTGGAAAAAGGCCACCTGGAAAAACCTCCCCCTTTGTATCCGTGGCCTGCAATTACAACCCTGCAGGCAGCTGACAGGGCTTCCAGCTCTGGGGGGAGCTGGTGTGCCCGACTTCCTCAGGCAGGAAGAAGGCAGCTCATTAGTTCATCCTTGGCTACCAGAAGGGATTAAGAATGCTTTCAAGTTTCTGAAATATCCAACAGGGGCCGACCCCATCCCACCCCCTGCCCTGCTGTCAAAGACGCTGCTCCCCAGAAGCAACAGTTGCCGAGTAATCTGAGCAGGGGTGTGTGTGTGTGTCGTCGGGTCGGGGTGGGGGTGGGTAGCCTGAGGGGCTTTATTGGGAAAGAGATGGGCCTCTCCTGGAATCTCCTTGAGTGCAAGCGCCAGGCAGGCAACAGCTTTTATTGGAATCTGTCCTAAAAGATGAGGCTACTCATTCTGGCTTAAGGAGACCTAAAAGCCACTGATTAGGAGCTCAGGCCTGTGGGTGCCTTCTAGACAGAGCCAGGCAGAAACGCAGACTGCAAATGCACTCACCACTGGTGACACGCAAGGAGAGCATCACGTGGACACTGAGGCGGGGTCAGGATGGAGAGGAGACTGGACTTTTTTTTTTAAAGGTTATTTTATTTATTTCTCCCTGCCCCCTCGTTTGCATCTGCTGTGTTTGTTGGGATTCCTTGTTTCTTTTAGGAGGGACCGGGAACCGAATCCGGGACCTCTGAAGTGTCAGGGAGGCACCTAATCGCTCGAGCCACCTCTGTTCCCGCTTTGTTGGGTCTCTCATTGTGTTTTTCTTCTCGGGTCTCTCGTGCGTCAGCCTGCCGCGCCTGCCATCGCGCCAGCTCCATCTTCCTTAGGAGGCACTGGGAACCGAACCCGGGCGTCCCATGTGGCAGGCGGCGCTTGAGCCACCTTCCTTCCCATGACTTCTCTTTTGACTGCTCTTGTTGTTTAGGAGGAGTGGTTCAAAAGGTCCCGCAAATGAGGTTCAAGTCAAGAAAGAGCTCTTGTTCGCTACTACCAAGTCAACCTACGAGGCAATTTAGGATTATGTATCAAAATCTCAAATACCATGGCAGGAGATGCTTCATGGCTCCATTTCCCCACAGAAGTTTTGAACAACCAGCAAAAACGGGCAGAAATATCTTTCTCAATGCTCCAGAAAACAGTTAAAGGACTGCAGTAACAAAGTGAGCACAGGACCAAGAAAAGCAGCAGGATCTCACCGTACCCCAGCTCGCTCCTGGCCCACCCCTCGGGGATGAACCAGGTGGCTGCGGCCCCAGGGCGGATCCCTGTTCCCAGGTCCACAGGGAGTTGAGTAATCCTCATGCACATTCTGGGAGCACGCGTGCCTGGCCCAATCTGTCTGGTGGTGGCTTGAAGGCCTCGCCATCCCAGAACTTGCCCTGCATGTAGAAGCAACCCATGAGCCCTCCTACAGAATGCTGAGGACTGCAGTCAAATGGGGAGGCTGTAGGACAGGCAGTGCAGTGCCCAGGACCCTAAGGACACTGCTTCCTAGGGAAGGGAACATTTGGAACCTTTGTGCCGGGAATCCCTAGGGCCACATCCAAACAAGCCAGGTGAACCAGGAGAGACCAGGGAGGAGCCTATACTTTGACCTGGAGCTATTCTCTAACTTCTGTATAGATGAAGCCCTGAAGGATTGGTCAATCTGCAAAGATTTTTTTTCTCTCTCGTTTTCTGTTGGCTTCTCGCAGTCAAGGAAAGCTGTCATAATACCAGCTGGATACAAGTTTAAGGAACAGATGCCTCAGAATCTAAATTCCAGCAATAACCCATTAAAATATCAAAATGTTCAGGTTTCAACAAGATGTCACAAAACGTACAAAGAAACAGGAAGTGATGGCCCAGGTAAAGGAGAAGAATAAAGCATGAGAAATCATCAGTGAGGAAGACCAGACCTGGAACATACTAGAAAAAGACTTTTTTTAGGTACCAGGGCTGGGGAATGAACCCAGGACCTTGCATGTGGGAAGCTGGCACCGAACTACTGAGCCACATTGGCTCCCGAGTTGATTCACTTCATTTGTTTGCTTGTTTTTTTTTAATTTTGTTTTTTCAGAAGGCACTGAGAACTGAACCTGGGACCTCCCATGTGGGAAGCAGGTGCTCAACTGCTTGAGTCAAATCCATTCCCCCAGACAAAGACTTTTAAAAAGTGGCCCCAAATATGCTTAGAGAACTAAAGGAAAACATGGATGAAGAACTAAAGGAATTCAGGAAAACAACAGAGGAACACAAAGAGAATATCAATAAATGGAAATGAGGAAAAGGAACCAAGCAGAACAGAAGTTAACAAATATGTAAAGAGGAGTCAACAGCAGACTGGAGCTGGCAGAAGAAAGAATCAGTGGACTTGAAGATAAGACAATAGAACTTGAAGATAAGACAACAGAAATCATTCAGTCTAAGAAGTAGACAGAAGATAGAATGAAGAAAAGTGAACAGAGCCTGAGGAATCTGTGGGACACCATCAAACATACCAATATATGCACTGTGGGAGTCCCAGAAGGGGAAGAGAGAAAGGGACAAAGAGACTAGTCAAGGAAATAATGGGGAAGCAGATGTGGCTCAACTGATAGAGCTTCCGCCTACCATATGGGAGGACCTGGGTTTGATCCCTGGGGCCTCCTGGTGAAAAAGAAGAGAAAGCGTGCCTGCATGGTGAACCATTGCCCATGGGAGTGCCCGTGTGGTGAGCCAGTGCCCGTGCAAGTGAGTCATGTAGCAAGATGAAGATGCATCAAAAGAGAGACAAGAGGACAGTCAAAGTGAAGCGCAGCAGAAACCAGAAACTGAGGTGGTGCAATTGACAGGGAACCTCTCTCCCTGTCAGAGGTCTCCAGGACTGAATCCCGGTGTATCCTAGAGGAGAGAAAATGAGAAGGAAGAAAACCCAGCAAAAAAAAAAAAACAGCAGGTGGGAGGAGGGGAAGGGGGGAAAATAAATAAAAACAAACAAACAAAAAAAACCACATTATCTTAAAAAAAAAGAGAAAAGAAATAATGACTGAAAATTTCCCAAATTTAATGAAAGACATGAATATACAGATCTAAGATATTCAACAAATCCCAAACAGGATAAACCCAAAGAGACTTAAGCCACAACACATTATAATTAAACCATCGAATGCCAAAGACAAAGAATTCTGAAAGCCACATGAGAGAAGCAATGTGTCATGTACAAGGGAGTCAATAAGATTATATGTCAGTTTCTCATTGGAAACCATGGAGGGAAGAAGGCAGTGGGATGACATATTTAAACGATGAAAGTAAAAAATGGCCAACCAAGGATTCTGTATCTTGCAAAACCGTCTTTCGAAAATGAGGGAGAGAGGAAGACATTCCCAGATAAACAAAAGCTGAGAGTGTTTGTCACCACTAGGCTGGCCCTATAGAAGGCCTGCAGGTTGAAGGAAAGGATAATAGATGGAAGCCTCACACAGAAATAAAGATCTCCAGTACTTGGTAGTATTAAAATGTTCAAGGATCATGATGTATACAACCAACACTCAGGGAAGGAGGGAGGAAGTAAGGGAGGGCAAATGCAGCAAAATGTTAAAACTGGTGGACCTGGGTATGTGGGGATTGGTAGGGGTATGCTGTATTTCCCTGTATGGAATTTGTGTTATTTTTGTAAATGTCCTGTAAATTTGAAAAAAATTACAAAAATTAACAATTAAAAAAATCTTAATCGTACACATCATTTGATCAAAACAATTCTACCTCTGGAAGTTTATCTTACTCTCATATTCCTGTAAATATGCAAAGATACAGATAGGAACAGCTGCTGTCATACCGCTTGCAGCAGTGAGAAAAACTGATCACCTAAATGTCCATCAATAGAGAAATCATTGAATAAATGACAGTGTTTACAAAAAGGAGGGCTCTGTAGTCAATAAAATAGAATAAGGTAAACATACATGGATTGAGAAAGAAAGATATTCCCTAATGTATAAGAAGAAAGCAAGCTTAGCATTAGCCCACTGTGTAAATATATATGTTTGGGTATACACAGAACATTTCTAGAAAAACACTAGATCCATGTTGGAAGAAGATGCAAAAATCTGTTCCCAGAGGTTACCTCTAGAGGGCAGATGGACAGCAGGAGATTTTTATTTTATACTCTTTGAAACTGTTAGGAATTATTTTACAGTGAGCATAACATCTCTAATTGAAAAAATATCTCTACTAAGGAGAAGAGCCTCTCCAGGTGCAGGGCAGCTTGACGGACTCACCCAGGACTGAGGGACCCTGCACTGGGGGAGGACCAGTGCCCAGGGAGGGTTCCTCTCCCTCGCGGAAATGCCACGTGACCGCCCTTCTGCGGAGAAGGGCGGGGATAAGAGGAAGGCCAGTCCAGGACTTGCCTTCACCTACAAAATCCGGAAGTCAGAAGTTGACCCCCCAGAACAGACAGACTTGTCGCCCCCTGGCTGCATTTGAGGAAATTGATCTGCTTTTCTTGCAAAGCTTTCTTTTTTTTAAACTTTTATTGTGGTAACATTATATAAAATCTAAAATTTCCCATTTTAATTACTTTCAAATACACAATTCAGTAGTGTTAATTACATTAGAAAGAAAAAGAATGGAAAAGGGAGGGAATCTGACAATTTTCTTTACCTTGGAATTCAAATGAATCTATGATTCATTTGCCCCCAGGTATTGAAAAGAGTTTTACCTTCCCAATGATGAAAGCACATAAGTATATCTATGTCTGGAAGGGTACACACACCAAACTAGGGGAATGGGACTGTGTGCTTAGGGGGGGAAATTTATTTATTTATTTATTTTTTATTACATTCAGAAAATATGAGGTCCCCATATACCTCCCACCTCCCTCACCCCACTCCTCCCCCCATAGCAACAATCTCCTCCATCATCATGAGACATTCATTGCATTTGGTGAATACATCTCTGAGCACCACTGCACCTCATGGTCAATGGTCCACATCATAGCCCACACTCTCCCACGTTCCATCCAGTGGGCCATGGGAAGACATACAATGTCCGGTAATTGTCCCTGCAGCATCACCCAGGACAACTCCAAGTCCCAAAAACGCCTCCACATCTCATCTCTTCCTCCCATTCCCCGCACCCAGCAGCCACCATGGCCACTTTCTCACACCAATGCCACATTTTCTTCGATTACTAATCATAATAGTTCATGAATAGAATATCAGTAAGTCCACTCTAATCCATACTCTATTCCTCCATCCTGTGGACCTTGGATTGGTTGTGTCCACTCCACATCTATGTCAAGAGGGGGCTTAGATTCCACATGGATGCTGGATACAATTCTCCTGCTTTCAGTTGTAGGCATTCTTGGCTCCGTGGTGTGGTGGTTGACCTTCTTCACCTCCATGTTAGCTGGCTGGGGTAAGTCCAATAAACCAGAGTGTAGGAGCTGAAGTCTGTTGAGGCTCAGGGCCTGGCTATCATATGGTCAGTCCAGAGATTCAGATCCTCTGGGTATGTATTAAACCCCAGCACCAACTACAGTTCTGGTAAATGTAACAGGAGAGGCTTGTAAACAAAGATCACATCTGAGTCCAGCTCCATCACACAGAAACACAAACTCCAAAGTAGGGCCAACTGACATGGCACTGAACTCCATCTGCCATGACCAAAGAACCTGTGGGTCTCTGTGGGAAAATTTATTATCTTACAGTAGATACTTCTGTATCTTTTAGATTTTTGAAAAGTAAAAATGTACCTCATACTACTTATATCATAATAATTAAATTCATATATTCATTGTAAAAAAATCCAAATAATACCAAAAAAAGGAAAAAAGTACCTGAAATCCCCTCACACAAAAGTAACCATTATTTCACTAGGGTAAATGCTGCCTTGGAAGGGTGGATGAGGGGAATACAGAACCAGCAAAACCTCAAGTCTCCAGTCTTCTGTGCAGCCCCAAACTCCCAATGTCCCTCCCCAGTTGTACATTTAGACCTTGCTACCCTAGCACAAAGGCCAAGGCCGTGGGTGGTTCCCCTTGTCTTTCTGGCCTTCTTTCCCACCTGCCCTCCTTTAGGCTGGTCCATGACCTGGGGGTAAGAACTCAACAGCCCAATCACCTCTGAGCAGCAACAACTAGGTGAGGGCCAAACTTCTGGGTCTGCAAGAAGTTAATCACAGAACTACTATTGACCTAAAAATTCCACTCCTAGATATATACTCAAAAGATATTTGCACACCAATGTTCATAGCGGTATTATCACAATTGCCAGAAGGTGGAAGCAACCCAAATGTCTACCAACAGGTGAATGGAAAAACAAAATGTGGTATATCCATACAATAGAATATTATTCAGCCAAATAAAGGAATGAAGTACTGATACATATGACTTGGATGAACCCAGAAACATTATGCTAAATGAAAGAAGGCAGACACAAAGTTTACACATTGTATGATTCTATTTCTCTCTCTTTATATGGCAAATCCACACAGACAGAAAGCAGATTTGTGGCTGCCCAAGATTGGGGGTAGGAGGAATGGAGAGTGGATGCTGATGAAAATATTCTGCAACTAGGGAAGTAGAAGTAGCTCAGTGGTTGAGTTCCTGCTTCCCATGTATGAGATCCTGGGTTCAATCCCTGGTATCTCCTAAAACAAAATGAGGGGAACAGATATAGCTCAGTGGTTGACTGCCTGCTTCCCAAGTACAAGGTCCTGGGTTCAATCCCAGGTACCTCTTAAAAAAAACCAAAAAAACAAAAAATAAAACAAAAAGCAAACAAAAAACATCAGACCAAACCAAACCAAACAAAAAAAAAACCCAGCTGTCATTGGGGAGCAGATGTAGCTCTGTGGTTGCGTGCCTGCTTCCCACACATGAGGCCCTGGGTTCAACCCCCAGAACCTCCTAAAAAAAAAAAAATTCTGAAACTAGATATAGGTTGCCCAACATCGTGAATGTACTAACCTCCACTGAATTGTATATTTCAGTATGTTTAAAATGGTAAATTTTATGTTATGGTATGCGTTTTATCTCAATTTAAAAAAAAAAAAAGCAAAACTCTGAGCTGTGTGACCCCTTTGGGTCTGAATCATGTATAAGATGGGAGGATGACAGTATAACCAAATAATAAGCTGGTCTCAGAATTTGGTGTGAAGTATGTAAAGTGCTTGGCATAGGGCCAGACAAGCAGAACGGGGTCAGAAAGTAAGAAGCTGCTGCCACTATGATAACAATTATTACAGCTCACAGTCAAAACCAACTCATCTGGAAGTCATGGGGCTGCCGTGTTGTCAAAATTACCTTTTAGCAAAGGGGGGCGCTGATGTGTAAGATGAAAGATTAAAGAAGTGGTGGCTCTACTAAAAGTTTATTTTATGGTTCTACCCCGTACTAAGGTAAGATAAGCAACGATTCTACCCTGTAAGGTTGAAACTGCAAATAACAGAGAGACAAAGGGGCGGCTTTGCCATATAACCACCGTGGCATGATCTAAAAGTTTTGCTGTTTCTGACTCCTTCTGCAAGCCCAAAGGCATTCACCTTTGACTGCCCGCTTTTTAACGGAGGGCACAGGGGACCGTAAATTGGTGAAAATATTTCATCTGTGCCTTTTCTGGAAGCAGTTCTAAAAACCCAAGAACTGACAAGTGGAGGGGGCAAGAAGAACCTGCAATTTTTAATCTAGGAATAATTTGGTGCCAAATTAGAACTCTAAATTTCCCAAGGAGGCATGGTGACCCCCTGGTGGCTGACAGTTAGCCTGGGGAAGAGGGAGGGAGGGATGAAGAGGATTTCAGGTTGTCATGGAAACTTTTCTCTCCTTGGGCCTCGGGAGCATATGGCAGGTGTCCTGAAAAGTCCGCTCCCGCAGCCCCAGGCTGGCTGCTGCCCCCCCCCCCCCCCCCCCCCCCCCCCGCACGTGCGAGGGGGCGGCTCCCTCTCCATCTGAATGGCCCCCTCCCTCTACCATGGTGCAGCACAAAGGAGTCTCCAGTGTGTGCCTCCCGTCCCAGCTCCCCAGGCAGATGCTGGGGGAGCACCGCCATGGCCTCACGGAAATATAACTCCCCTGCCCCAGCAGGCCTCGATGCAGCCCAGAGATCACAGACAGCAGCAGGCCACAGGCCACAGTGCGGATTTCTCCCGGGCCGCCTGAAACGCGAAGCCCATTCTGTCTCTTCCCAAGAGAAAAGGGAGCTGGATGTGGACTTGGGACCTTGGAATAGCAAACAGGCAGGACCCCCAGCAAGTCTGGCTCCTCTGTATAACACATGAAACCCAGCTGGCCTGAGGTAAAGAAAAATCACAAACCGGGAGGCTGTAAGCGTCCCAGCCACAGGGATGATAAGCAATAGCAGGTGGAAGGGGCGGGGATTGAAAACAAGGCAGAACTTTGACAACACCGAAGCCGTGTTTTTCGAGCTGGGTCATCACTACCCTGGGGATCATGGCAGAGGGCCAGGAAGAGGCGACGCTGCAGGCAAACACGGGCCCGTCTTCCCACCGCCTCGGCGGGTCTCAGGGACCAGAGGCATGTAGTGAACCAGGACAGGAGGAGAAGGTAACGTTTCTTCAGAGCCTTACAGTCTGGCTCTTATATTTAGGTCTCTGATCCATTTGGACTTAATTTCTATATATGGTGTGAGGCAGGGATCCAATTTCATTCTTTTGCTTGTGGGTATCCAGTTTTCCCAGCATCATTTGTTGAAGGAGAATGTAAAATTTGGTTGAATTTGAAGGATAGAACACTGGATGTCATGAAAGGGATATGGCTCAAGTGACTGGGCTCCCGTCTACCATATGGAAGGTCCCTGGGTTTGGTCCCCAGGGCCTCTGGTGAAGGTGAGCTGGCCTGTGTGGCGAGCTGGCCAGCACTGAGAGCTGACTCAACAAGTTGACGCAACAATAGAGAGACACAGAGGAAAATACAATGAGAGACACAACAAAGCAGGGGGCTGAGGTGGCTCAAGCGATAGAGTACTTCTCTCCCATGTCAGAAAGTCCTATGATCAGTTCCCAGTGACCCCTAAAGAGAAGACAAGAGGAGAAGACAAGCAGACACCAAACGTGTAGTGAAAGGACACAGAGAGCAGACAGCAAGCACAAACAGCAGCGGTGCGGGGAGCTGGGAGGGATAAAATAAATCTTTTTTAAAAAAAGAAAACACTGGATGTCAAAGACATCTCATAATTAACTCCACTGAATTGTATAACAGAAAGTGGATAAAATGGGAAATTTTAGGTGGCATTCATATAACTAGAAAAAAAAATTAAAAGAAACCATAGAACTGTCCAACAGAGAGTGAACCCTAATAATTATAATAATATTGTTTCATCAACTGTAACAAAGGCACCATACTAATGCAAACTGCTAATAATTGGGAAATTTGAGTGTGGGAAGGGTATATAAGAACTCTGTACTGTTAGCATGATTTTTTTCTGTAAAGCTACAACTGCTATTAAAAAAAAAATTCCCCCTAAGATGAAGAAAGAGACAAGGATGCTCACTTTCCCTTCTATTCAATACTGTACTAGAAATTCCTGCTAGAACTAGGTAAGAAAAAGAACAAAAGTATCTAAATTGGGAAGTCATTTTCCCTTCAATCTGTCCCCTTTCTGTCCCTTTTAGTGCAGGCTGGCAGTGGTTCCATTCACGCAGATCTCACAAAAACTTGTTGATTCAGCATGCAGGAAACAGTGGTCCAAGCCATCAGACAGTAAGACTTTCCACAATATACCCCCTCACCCACATACCCAGATTTACCAACTTTTAGCATTTTGTGACATTTATTATATCATTATTTCTCTCTATTTTCTAAATATTTGAGAGTAGGCTGTACACATCATGCTTCATTACCTAACACTTTCAGGTATATTTCCTGAGGACAAGGACATTCACTATGTAACCACCTTAAGTACCACTATCAAGCTCAAGAAATTTAACACTGACATACAGTATACAGTCCATTTTCCAATATTTTCAGTTGTCAATAGGGTTGGAAGATTTAAAAAATTTTTATTTAAGTAACATATGTACAAACTAAAATTTCCCCCTTTAACCACATTCAGATATATAATTCAGTGGTGTTAATTACATTCACAGTATCGTGCTATCATCACCATCATCACCTCAAACAGACATTCTATACCAGCTAAGCTTTAAATCCCCATTCCCTACCCACTTCCTGGCCCCTGCTAACCTCTTTTCTGTCACCCTGTATTTCTGATCCTGTGACTTTGCTCTTATTCTATTTATGTTCTATCAGTGAGATCATACAGTATTTTTGTGTCTGGCTTATTTTGCTCAACATGATATTGTTAGGGAGTGGATTTGGCTCAACCGATAGAGTGCCTGCCTATCACATGGGAGGTGCAGGGTTCAAACCCAGGGCCTCCTGACCTGTGTGGAAGGTGGCCCACATGCAGTGCTGATGCTTGCAAGGAGTGCCGTGCCACACAGGGGTGTCCTCTGCATAGGGGAGCCCCACGCCCAAGGGGTGCACCCCCACAAGGAGAGCCGTCCAGCATGAAAAAAGTGCAGCCTGCCCAGGAATGGTGCCACACACACAGAGAGCTTACACAACGAGATGACACAACAAAGAAAGACACAGATTCCTGGTGCCACTGACAAGAATGCAAGCGGACACAGAAGAACACATAGCAAAAGGACACAGAGAGAGGACAATGGGGGTGGGGAGGGGGGAGAGGGGAGAAAAAAAATCTTAAAACAAAAACATGACATTGTCAAGGCTCATCTATGCTGTGGCAAGTATTAGAACTTTGTTCCTATTCACAGCTGAATAATATTCCATTGTACGCATACACTAAATTTTGTTTATCCATCACCTATTGATGGACACTTGCATTGCTTCCATCTTTGAGCAACTGTGAATAAAGCTGTTATAAACACGAGTGTGCAAATATCTGTTGAAGTTGAAGCTTTCAGTTCTCTTGAGCACATACTCAGAAGTAGAATTGCCAGGTGTATTAGTCAGTCAAAGGGGTGCTGATGCAAAATACCAGAAATTGGTTGGTTTTTATAAAGGGTATTTATTTGGGGTAGGAGTTTACAGATACCAGGCCATAAGGCATAAGTTACTTCCCTCACCAAAGTCTATCTTCATGTGTTGGAGCAAGATGGCTGCTAGCATCTGGGAGGGTTCAGGCTTCTGGGTTCCTCCCTTCCAGGGTCTTGCTTCTCTCTGGTTTCAGGGTTCCTCTCTTCCCAGGGCTTGCTTCTTCCTGGGCTCAGGGTTCATCTCTTCCTTGGGTTTGCTTCTGTTTCCTCTGTGAGCTTACTTCCCCAGGCTCCCACTTAAGGCTTCAGCATCAAACTCCAATATCAAAACTCCAACATCAAAAACCCTCAACTCTGTCCTTTGCCATGCCTTTTCTCTGTGAGTCTGTCCCCACCAAGGGGTGGGGCCTCAACACCCTAATGACGTGGCCCAATCAAAGCCTTAATCATAACTCAATCATGCCCAGGTACAGACCAGATTACAAACATAATCCACATAATCCAGTATCTATTTTTAGAATTCATAACCATATCAAACTGCTATACCAGGTCATATAGCAATTCTATACTTAGCTTTCTGAGGAACTACCAAACTGTTTTCTACAGTGGCCACTCCAATTTACATTTCCACCAACAATGAACGAGTGATCCTTTTTCTCTACGTATTCTTGACAATTGTAATTTTCCATTTCTTAATAACAGTCATTCTAGTGAATATGAAATCTCATTGTAGTTTTTGATCTACATTGCCCCAATGGCTAATGATATTAAGCATTTTTTCATGTGCTTTTTGGCCATTTGTGTATCTTTTTTGGAGAAATGTCTATTCATATCTTTTGCCCATTTTTAAATTGGGCTGTCTTCTTATTGTTGAGCTATAGGAATGCTTTATAAACACTGGATATTTAACCCTTATATGATTTCCAAATATTTTCTCCCATTCTCTAGGGTGTCTTTTTACTTTCATGATGAAATTTTTTTTGATGCAGGAAAGTTTAATTTTAAGGAGATCCCACATTTATCTATTTTTTCTTTCTTCTTTTGTTTGTGCATTTGTTTTAAGGTCTAAGAAACCACTGCCTAACATAAGGTCTTGAAGATGCTTCCCTACATTTTCTTTTAAGGGTTTTATAGTCCTGGTTCTTATATTTAGGTCCTTAATCAATCTTGAGTTAATTTTTTTATGTGGTGTGAGATAGGGGACCCCCTTCATTCTTTTGCATTTGTACTTTTTCTTTTTTTTGGTGAAGAAAATGAATTTTAAATGCTTTATTTTATTTACATCTCAAAAAGCTAAATCCCATATTCTTTTTTTTTACCTTTAGCATTGATATAGTATCTTCTTTGTCCTTGCTACAAAAATATTACAATATTACTATTAACTATAGGCTATAAGTTACATTAGCTGTATTTTCCCCATATATCACCATATTCTTAACAACTTGTAGTAGAACATTCTTGTATTTGTATTATTAACTCAATACTCATCTACCACCAAAATCACTGTTACACAGTCCCTAGATTATCCTATAGCTGTTTTTCTTTTTTTTTCTTTTTAAGATTTATTTTCTCTCCCCTTCCCCCCACTCCAGTTGTCTGTTCTGTGTCCATTCGCTGTGTGTTCTTCTGTGACCACTTTTATCCTTATCAGCAGCATCGGGAATCTGTGTTTCTTTTTGTTGCATCATCTTGCTGTGTCAGCTCTCCATGTGTGTGGCCAACTCTTGGGCACGCTGCACTTTCTTTCACGCTAGGCGGCAATCTTTACAGGGCACACTCCTTGTGTGTGGGGCTCCCCTACGCGGGGGACACCCCTGCGTGGCACAGCACTCCTTGCGCGCATCAGCGCTGTGCATGGGCCAGCTCCACATGGGTCAAGAAGGCCCAGGGTTTGAACCACGGACCTCCCATGTGGTAGGCAGACGCCCTATCCATTGGGCCATGTCCGCTTCCCTGCATTTGTACATTCAATTCTACCTGCACCATCTGTTGAAGGGACTATTCTTTCCTAATTGAGTACCCTTGTCAAAAGTCAGTTGGCCATAGACATAGGGTCTATTTCTGAACTCTCAATTCAATTTCACTGGTCTTTATATCTTTCCTTTTGCCAGTACCATTTGTTTAAACTTTTAAAACCATAGGTTGAGTCCTGAATCTCAGCAGAGTTGGAACACCTACTTTCTTTCCAATTCATTGGACTCACCCAGGACATCTAACAAAGAGATGATGATGGACAATGACCATCCCAAGGAACAGAGAGAGTCTGCAACTGCAAGCAAGACAGTTCCATCCATCTGCCCCATGGGATCTAAGCCCCCTCTCAATTACAAAGAGAGTGGACATCACCATGCCAAAATCCTCACCATCAGGGAATGAACAATGGACTAGAGTAGATTCATTATTCTATTATAGACTTATTATTATTTTAGCAATGGAAGAACTTTTATCACTGATACAAAGGCAGTGTCTATGATAGATTCTAAGGCGAACGAGAGGGAAGAATAAGGACATTGGAATGTCCTGCATGACAGTGCAATGACAGATAGAAGTCATTATATATCTTGTCATAACCTATAAAATTCTGCAGGATAGAGTGTAAGTTATAATGTAAACTATAGTCCACGGTTAAAAAAAACAACAAAAAAACCCATAGGTAGTCAGTGTCGCTAAATACACTATTTTATGTCTTCCCTCTCCCCAGTAGTGTGTTTCCCTTAAAACTGCCAATCACACTTTCAGGAATTTCCTCACTAGAAGAAAAAGAACTACTGATCTTGTAAAAGGTATACACATCAAGACTAAAGACTTAACATGGCATAACAATAACATAAAATATAAAAATTGAAAATAGCAGCCTGGAATTCTCTTTCTGGGGTCAAAAAGGAAGTTTTTAATGGTGAATGGTCTAGGTTTTTGTTAGGGGTAATTTATTAGAAACTATTTTTAAATTTCTGAAAAATTATCTTATGAAAGTAGTCTGAGAAGTCACCAATTTGAACATGTTTCCGAATTCTAACAAAAAGTTCTTTTTATTTGTTTGTCTACTTTAAGTATACTGATATCTATCTGGAGGTCAGAAATTCTATTACTAAGAGCAGCAACTCAACCCTGAATAGAAAGCCAGGTCTATTTGAAAAGACCTGAAGTCGCAGGACCTAGAGAGTAAAAAAGCAAGAGTAACAAAAAAAAAAAACAAAAAACCCACAACTAAACAAAAACAAAAAATAAAAACCAAACAAATAAAAAAAGCATAAAAAAGAAGAAAGATACAAACAAACAAAAAAACCCACAACTAAATAAAAACAAAAACAATAAAAAAAAGAAAGACTGACACCCTGAGAGCAACTCCAGTCTTGAATCCTGGTTTGTCTTGTTTTAATTTTAACTTCTAAAAATTATTTATTGGAGTTTAGTTATTTTTGAAATATAAAAATGTGTTGTGTTTTTTAAAACACTGCTTAATTTCATTCTAATATCAGTTTAAAAAGAATGAACAATCCTGACAGAAATAATAATACCAAATGCTTACCTGACAATACTTTTCACCCATCTGCACTGTTCTAAGTGTTTAGTTACTTTAACTCATATAGTTGTCACAATAATCCTATATGACAGATATCACTATTACCCCAATTTACAGGAGGAAACTGCGGTACAGAGCTGTTAAGATACCGAGGCACAGACAAGTTCAGTACCTTTCTGCTCTTGAACGTATCTGAGCATACCCACCCAGAGCTACCTTCTCGCATGCTTCAGGCCAGAAAGATGGAAACCTGCGTTTCAGTGCCCTGTGGACCCAAGGCCATGGCAGGTGACGGCTACTGATTAGCTTTTCAGAAATTGTTTTAAACCTTGCTCCTGTCCAGTGATCTCTACCCTCAATTTAAAAAAAGAATAGAAAAGAAATAGGTTCTCTCTTTATCCTAAGACCATTGGTAAACCATGGGGGTGATTTTAAGCAGCGGGGTGGCATGGCAGCCTGTGTTCTAAGCAGATCACTCAAGCAGCAGTACGTTGACACAGTCATCTGTACCGAGGAAGACAGACCACCAAAGCTGTTTTTAGTGAGGCCTCCTTGGAAGATGCAAACCCCAAGAGGGCTTTGCCCAGGACTAGGGATGATATTACCAATCCTCTGCTGGGGTCCAGATCAAACAGTCACATTTCTAAAGCCTTTTCGTTTTTTAAAGATTTATTTTATTTATTTATTCCCCCTCCCCCAATTGTTTGCGCTTGCTGTCTGCTCTCTCTGTCTGCTCATTGTGTGCTCTCTGTGTCTGCTCATCTTTTTAGGAGGCACCAGGAACCAAACTCGGGATATCTCATGTGGAGGAAGGTGCCTAATCACTTGAGCCACCTCTGCTCCCTGCTTGTTGGGTCTCTCATTGGGTCTCCTCATTGCATCATCTTGTTGCATCACCTCGTTGCATCATCTTGTTACGACAGCTTGCCACACCAGCCCATTGCATCAACTCATTATCTTGCACGTCTTCTTTAGGAGGTACCACAAACTGAACCCAGGACCTCCCGTATGGTAGGCAGGTGCCCAACTGCTCGTGCCATATCCGCTTCCCTCTTAACCCTTTGACAATATCGGTTGCTACAGTCCCCTTTCAGCATGTTCGGAGCACGTGGCGGCAGGGTGGCATAGGGTTGAGGCACAGGTTCTTGCATCAGGTAGTCCTGGCTCAAATCTTGCCTGCCACTATATTAGCTGACCCCAAGCAAGTTTCTTAACCTCTCTGTGCTGTGTAAAATGAGGACACTAAGAGTAACTGACTCCTTAGGACATTGTGTGAATTAATTAATACCAAGATTAACTAAGATGAACGAAAAATCTCAGCTTAGCCTGGTACATTGTATATGCTAAAAAAAGAGCTAGTTGTGAATGTAGTTCACACTTAGATAAGGATGCGCACAGAAGCTCTGCAAAGCCCACTGGAACGTACAATGATCTTAGGGAACAAAGGCTCACTGTAGGCGAGTAGATGGCAGAGGAACTGGGTTTCCACTTACTTGCGAGCAGGAGGCAGGAGACCGCCAGGGTGTACAGCTGCTTGGAGGTGGTGATGTTATAGCGATCCATGAAGTGGTCCAGCAGGTAGACAGCCAGGTGCCGGGCCGTGGGGCAGAGCTGGCAGTGGCTGCTCAGCAGGGTCAAGATGTCGACAAAGAACCTGCGGCTCTTGAGGAGCGGGGAGTGGGCTCGGAAGGCGGGCAGCTTCAGTTCCTGGAGGACAGACAGGGCAGAATGGGGGTCAGGGCTGCAATCTGAAAGCCTCAGATGCCCCAGGACCGTGACACGCTGGGGCTGGCCAGCTGACTGGTTTGCAGGCAGGGGATCCCGCCGTACCCGTCGGCTTTCCTTGGAGTCCCCCACTGCAGCAACTTCTATTTCAGAAACTCTCGCGCCACCTCCTAAAAGCCCCCTCTAAGCACAGGCTCATCAAAGAGCCAGGAGCCACGTGATTCCAGAGATAGGCGAAGGAGTAAAAGGGTTTCAAAGAAGGCAGGCACCACACGTGAAAGGTTTGCTCTTTGAGATACACAAGGCCATAAAAGAAGGTAGGCCTTGAAGCAGGAGACCTGCATGCAAATTGTCGTTCCATTACTCAGCCAAGCTGTGCTTCCCCCTCAACAGGTGAGGATTAAATGGAAAATGCATGCAAAGCACCTAGCACACCTCTCTGGGTCCCTGGCTTAATTCCCTCTGTGGGTGAGATTGTGAGGGACCGTCTTTGTTTGTTTTTAAAGAAGATAATACAAATATACAAATGGCCAGCAAGCACATGAAAAGATGCTCAGAATCATTAGTACTAAAGAAATGCAAATCAAAACCACGATGAGATACCACTTCACACCCACAAGGATGTCCAAAGTAAGAGAAAAAACAGACATTAACAACTGTTGGTGAGGATGTGATGCTGGTGGGAATGAAAATGGTGCAGCTACTATGAAAATAGCCTGGAAGTTCCTCAAAAAGTTTGAGTTACCATATAACCCAGCAATTCCACTCCTACGTACATACCCAAGAAAAATGAAAATGTGATGTCCATGCAAAACTTGACCACAAAAAAACTTGTACATGAACATTCATAGCAGCATTATTCACGGTAGAAAAACAACCCAAATGTCCGTCAACTGCTGAATGGATGAACAAAATGTAGCATGTCCACACATGAGGATGCTATTCAGCCCTAAAAAGGAATAAAGTACTGATACGTCCTACACCATGGATAACCCTTGAAAACGTTATGCTAAGTGTAAGAAGTCAGATACCAAAGGCCTCATACTGAATGATTCCACTGACATGAAATGTTCAGAACAGGATAAGCGATAGAAACAGGAAATAAATTAATGGTCACCAGGGGCTGGTGCTAGGGAGGAATGCTAATGGGTAGAGGGTTTCTTTTTTGGGTGATGGAATGTTCTAAAATTAGATAGTTGGAATGGTTGCATAACCACTGAATTGTACAATGTAAAAGGGCGAATTTTATGATCTGTGAATTATATCTCAAAAAAGCTATTATAAAAAAGTAGACACACCGTCTACCCTCGGGGAATTAATAGTTCAGTAAAAGAGAGATGGCAATCAAATAATAGCGTGGCAATCTCTACCAAGGAGAGCTGTGAGCACTGAGAGACCCCACCTTCTCTGAGGGAAGGGAGACTTCTCTGTGGACGCGAAGTGAGAGGGTGCAATTTCACCTCCATTATTCCTTTTTTCTGGTCAGGATTTGGTGATTTTGGTAGTCCCAGAGCCTGGCTCATGGAGAATGCTCGAGAACTGAACACATTATTTCATCTCCCTTATGTTTACATCCGAAGGGTGTTGAGTTTGAACAAGTCCCTTAAGCCCAGGGCTTTACTTAACTAGCAACAGATCTAGGCTAGAAGCTTTTAAAGCATCCCTTTTTTCTACCTTTTTTGTTGTTGTTGTTAAATCACGGAGAAGATCTTTAGCTCCAGCTTAAATTCTTTAAGGAAACATCCAACTTCTTTGCATATTCTTCATTTTCATTATTTGATGAATTGATGTGGTTACCATAGGACTGTAAACTTCTTGAGGGCAGAGTGTGCATCTGCCCCTGCCCTTTGCTATTTCCTGGTATGACTAAACTTAGTTAAGTGCCCAATAAACAGCTGCTGAAGGAATGAAGGAAGGGAGGGAGGCAGGGAAGAAGGAATGAATTGCAGGGGTAGGGAGAGAATGTCCCCGGACCAGGGGAAGGTCTGAGCAACTCTGTGCAGGAGCAGGTCAGTGGGGACTTCAGGAGAAGAGGTGGGGCCAAGTTTCAAAAGGACTTCTAGGAATTTGCCAGTTGGAAGAATGCTCAGCAGGAGAAACAGCAAAGGCACACAGAGGTGTCCCATCTGGGGAATCCGGGGCACGTGGATCAGCCAGCCGGGCAGGACAAAGCAGGGTGGAAAAGTGGGTGGGACCCCAGCTGTCTGTCCTGTAAGATATCTGGCTTGCTCTGAGGGCAGTGGGGAGCCACAGAAGGTTTTAGAGCTGGGCTTCCCCCTGGTCAGAGCAGCTGTCTCTGAAGATCTCTAGACCAGCCCCCTCCCGGTCTAAGGCCGGACAGCCAGCGGCAGCCAATGTCAGGCTGTAGCAACCCCAGCAGGGTCCCCTCCCTCACTACAGCCCCACAAGTCTGCACGCTGCACAGTGCTCTAAGTTCAGGCCCTTGACAAGAGGCTGACCACAAGCACAGATCCTTGGTGTCCCACAGCCAGCAGCTGCTGGAAATTAGCCAAGTGACCCATGGCCGGGACCACATTGCTTTCATCAATGTACTTCAAATTCCCAAAACACAAGAATTCAGAAATGCAAAGTCTTGACTTCCCTCCCTCCCCAACTCGGCCAAGCTCAACTCCTTCTGGATTTTCCCTTACGCCAAGTGGGAAAAGACAGCTCGAAGCACCACACCGAACATCTGTCTCTGTGCATCTTCCTGAGAAAAGACTCCATAGCCTTGAGCAGAGTCTTAAAGGAAGACACAGTGCATAAAAGCAAAGTTAAGGGGGCTGGAATGGGCAGTGACAGAAGGCAAGGAGTAAGGATTCCGGGAGAAGGCCTGCCGCAAGGGCAGGGAGGATTTTGAAAGCCCGAACAGTTGCCTGGATGTTTTCCATCCCTTTGTGTTCATCCGTCAGCCTTCCCTGACTCTATCATTCCAAATCAGGTTCCCCTTATTCCCTTTCCTAGCATGCTGTTCTCTTGGAAAAATGTTTAGTTCTTTAGCCATCTCTTCCTGCTAAATGCTAAGCTCCAGAGAGCAGGGGCTGTGGTTATTTCGCCTGGTGTTCAGTCTGGTGTCTGGCACAGAGGCAGGTGCTCAAAAAAAATACCTGTATGAGTAAAAAAAAAGAAATCAATACAAGGATGTCCCTCTCTGCCCAACATACCCTCCCACATCTGGGGGAGCAGCTTGGCACTGGTGGTGAAGCTGGCAGTTCTGGGTTGGAATCTCAGCTCCACTATCTACTAATCTTGGGCATGTTAACTCTGAAACACAGGGTCCTCACCTGAAAAACGGGGGTCATGCTACATAGATGTAAAGTATCTGGCACATGACGGTGGCATAACCAGTGTGAGTGCTTATCCCCCCAGCTGGCGAACCAAACCCCAGAGACACGTTGGGTTTACCTGCCTCTGCCAGGCTCCCGGGACCCTGCTTTGAGCATTGTGGCATAAAGCTTTCTACCTGAGGGTTTCCAGCTGCGGCCGGGGCTCCTCTGCAGCCAAGGAAACCTGCCTATCAGTGCCCTCCACAGGGGCCCCAAACCAAATGGAATTAGTGGCCCTGAGCCACTTCCCGCCTCTCACAGAAGGCGACTCTGGCAAAGAAACAACAATGTGGGACTTCAGCGTGCCTGTCCTGTTTGAGAGCCCAGCTGACCATTTCCCTACCCCAATTAGGGAGGAGAGGTCTTCATTACAAGGACTTTGCTCTAAGGAGCCACATTCTTCCCCAAGCACTCTTGATCCAAGACAGCACGAAGGCTGCAGCGGCCAGGGAGCGCGCAGCCAGCCCCTTCCGCACGCAGCCAGCCCCTTCTGCAGAGCAGCCTGGATTCCAGAAACAAAAGGGCAGCCCGCGGCTGGCTGGGGAAGCTCTCCCCAGGTTCGGCAGGCACTTGGCAGGCACTCAGTAGCCAGCGCGGGTGGGCAGCAGGCAGGGTGACTTTCCCCTCAGCAGGCCTGAGGGCTGGGTGGCACCAGGCTGGGTGCGTGTCCTGACAACTCTCCCCTCTGCCTCCCTGGCTCACCAGCTGCTGGCCCTTTATCACCTGAGCCAGACAGGAAAGCATCTCTAACACAGGTACACCCAGAAATGAGCAGATGAACAGGCGAGGGCACCAGCACAGGTGGCCGTTACAGAGTTCAGAAAAAAAATCATCTTCCGAAACCTGCTTTTGTTAACACAGTTATTTAAATTGTAATGATGGTGATGATTTTAAGTACTAATTATTGGCTGGAAAAAACTAGAAGATACACACCAAAAGGCTAACAGTTGTTACCTCAGAAGGCTGGGGCTATGTGTGACTTTTCTTTTTTTTTAAAGATTTCTTTTGTATTTTTTTCTCTTCCCTCCCCCCGCCCCCCAGTTGTCTGTTCTCTGTGTCCATTCGCTGTGTGTTCTTCTGTGTCCGCTTGTATTCTTGTCAGCGGCACCTGGAATCTGTGTTTCTTTTTGTTGTGTCATCTTGCTGTGTCAGCTCTCCGTGTGCACGGTGCCACTCCTGGGCAGGCTGAACTTACTTTCGCGCTGGGCGGCTCTCCTTGCAGGGGCGCACTCCTTGCGCATGGGGCTCCCCTATGTGGAGGACACCCCTGGGTGGCACGGCACTCCTTGCACACATCAGTACTGCGTGTGGGCCAGTTCACCACATGGGTCAAGGAGGCCCGGGGTTTGAACCTTGGACCTCCCATGTGGTAGGTGAACACCCTGTCCATTGGGTCAAATCTGCTTCCCTGACTTTTCATTTTCACACTTTATTTTTTTAATAAATCTATTATATTGATATATATTAATAAAAAGTACCATTAATTTTCATTTTCACACTTTCTACACTGTCTGGATTTTGTGTGCACATTCAATATAACTGCTTTATTATTCCAGTTATTGTATCGTATTGACAAAAAAATGGAGAGAGAGGGGCTAAAAACCCACTGGCATTAAGGCCTGGCTCAAATTTCCCTGAGAGCTCCCCGACCATCCTTTTAATAAAATGAGTCCATCAATAATAACAAGAGTCAGCTGCTGCTGCGCTGAGTAGTCCACTTTATCCTCACAACCCGGGAAGACGCTCCCCCAACCAAGACACAAAGCCCCCCAAGGCCCTCCAAGAAGTCATCTTTCATTTCCTTTTTTTTCCTGATTATGAATTATGTGTTTGCTGACAAATTTCAAGTAGAAAAGAGTATCACTTGCAATCCCTCATATAGAGATAAGTACTACTAAGCTTTACAAATCATTTAGATGTGTCTCATAAAACAGATCCCGATCCACAACCGCTTCCCACTGCCCCTTCGGAGTGCTGCAGCTGCAGCGCATTCCACTGTGAGGCTGTGCCACGACCTCACCCAGCCCCCTACTGTGGACCTGTGGGCTGTTTCTCTCCATTTGCGGCTCTGTTCAGGCCACTTCTCAGGGAGGCGGTCCCTGACTCCATCCTCCAGCACGCCGTGCACTTCCCTCCCCGGGCTTAGCACACTCCCAACTGCTGTTGATTGATGGGAACACTCGTTTATTAACTGTCCCCACGCCCTCACTGAATGTGCTCTCTGCAAGGGAAGGAGCCCCATCTCTCTCCTGGTCTTAGCTGTACCCCAGTACCTGGCTCACAGTAAGGGTTGATGGCTATCTGCTGAATGAATGAATGAATGAATGAATGAATGCAGCGTTCTGCTGTGATGAGCACAGGTGTGATCAGAGCAAACACCAGCTGCGGGACTCCCCTCCACCTGTGGTCCTCTACATTCTTCCCGCAGGTCTCCTCACCTTCCCCTGCATCCTTCCCTGGCGTAGCCAACCGGGTAACTGCCCTCCAGAGTGGGAAAGCCACATGATGCTTCGGGGGAGTCAAGCACTTCTGACCTAGAGGAGTCGGTCTGGGGGATGGAGTACCTGGCGGGCTGGACTCCTCTGGAAACAGAAATCACTCTCCTGCTGCTCAACAGCTTTGGCTGGGGCTTTCCAAACACAGAGCAGATTATCTGGACAGGAGGACACTCTGAGAAAGGTCAAGGACCTTTCACAACTCACACAAAGCCCCTAAGCCAGAGGCAGCCAGGCAGTGTGGACAGGTTGCTGAAGATTTCAGGTGGAGGGTGAGAGGACGCGTGTCTCCCCTCCACCTAGCGTGGAGGCGCCAGCACTCTCCTCACTTAAGCCAGGAGGAGAGGTGAGGCAAGCCCAAAGCGCAGCTAAACAGACCCTGAGCCCACTGCCAGAAATTCTGGGCAGAGATCGTCCAGGGGAGCCCAGGCTATGCCCACTGCAGGACAGACGGGGAGAAAATACAGTCTACACGTTCTGACAGCATGTCGAGGCTAACCCTCAGAGGCCTGTGAAGGTCACGCGCATTGTAAGAGCTCCGGCTTTCAGCACGTTCTGAATGGCTGGCGCCACCAGTGGTTTCTCACACTAGGGGAGGAAGAAGAGTGCTCATTTTTAACACTTGATGCTCTGAAGCTGTTTTGCTTCTCATTATTAACCCACTCTTCTTTCAGATCTAGCTTAAAAGTCATTTTCTGAGAATACTGTTCCCTGGTCATGTTCCTATCAGAAATTTCCCAAACACCCAAGACTTTTAATTCATTCATTCATTCGTTCACTTGTACTGTCCTTCCCCACTAGACTGAAAATGTCATGAAGCTGGAGACTGGGTTTATCTCGTTCAGTTCTGTGACCTCAAACCTGACACAAAAGGAACACTCAATAGTTATCCAGACCTCCAAACTGGGGGAATAGCAAATAATATTTTCATTTAAAAGGTGAGGAGGGAAGCAGACTTGGCCCAGTGGTTAGGGCATCCGTCTACCACATGGGAGGTCCGCGGTTCAAACCCCAGGCCTCCTTGACCCGTGAGGAGGGGCCCATGTGCAGTGCTGATGTGCGCAAGGAGCGCCGTGCCATGCAGGGGTGTCCCCCGCGTAGGGGAGCCCCATGCGCAAGGAGTGCACCCCGTAAGGAGAGCCGCCCAGCGCAAAAGAAAGTGCAGCCTGCCTAGGAATGGTGCTGCACACATGGAGAGCTGACACAACAAAAAGAAACACAGATTCCCGTGCTGCTGACAACAACAGAAGCGGACAAAGAAGACCACGCAGCAAACAGACATAGAGAACAGACAACCAGGGTGGGGGGTGAGAAGGGGAGAAATAAATAAATAAATCTTTAAAAAAAAAAAAAAGGTGAGGAAAAAATGGTTTGATCCTGACCTATGGTTGTATAAAACTCCTCAACATAATGGGCAATTTCAAATACATGTAAAGACTGAAATTCAGCTGGGGGAGTTGAATTCCAGGGGAAAGAGAAAGCTCAGATCTTGCCTTAGTGTGGCAAATGCCTCAATCTACCCAATAACAAGGGGGTTTCCAAGGAGGAACCAGGTCAGTGTTTATGGAGGACTGGGAGCTGCAGGAAGAATTATAGACTGAGCAACTATCAGTCATTTCGAGAGCAATATTTCCCAAAGTGTGCTCCGTAGCACACCAGTCCCAGGACATGCTCCCTAAGAAAAGGGTTCTGTAGGCCATTAGTTTGGGAAACACTGCATACCACATTGCCCCTTCCTAAAAGCAATTATATATATATTAGCCCATTAAAGGCCCTGAAACATTTCTTCAGCAAAAAAGCTTATTAAGTTTGGGCAAATCTAGGATAAATTTATTAAGCCCAGGAAAGTGCTCCTCTTTGAGGGGGGGGGGTTCAGGAAATGCAGAATAACAACACACCACACAGCTTGCTCTGAAAAATAGTGCTTTAGAGAAGAATGAAACGCCAGTGCATCTGCAAGGCCAGACCCTGACATAAATCCCTGGCTCTGTGTCAACTAATTTGATGATCCTAAGCCTAGAGACTTACTGAAAAGCCTGCTGAGATTAAGAACCGCAGCTTCCACCTGCAGAGCTGCCCTGGTTAGAATTCGCACGTGGCCGCAGCACTAGGAGGTCAGGAGAAACTGCCTGAGGCCAGGCTCTCAGAAGCTCCGGGCAGCCAAGTGCCCATGCCTTGCCTTGGGGCAGTCCAGGGCCTGGAACCAGGAGTGAATCTCCAACCCATGCCCAACCCTTAAAAAGAACAAAAACACCCCTCTCCAGATACATGAAATACTTTGAAAGTTTATCATTTCCAGACTCTATGCTGAGCATTTTCTGTATATTTTGTTCGCTAATCCTCTGACCAGGTCCATGAGGCAGGGATTGACTATCAGCATCCCAATATTCCAGACAAGGATGGCTCGGAGAGGCTAAGCAACGTGCTTTCAGCCACAGTTAATACATGGTGGATTCGCACCTGGGTCTTCCGACTCCAGTGCTCTAAACAGAGGATAAGAACACGGGCCTCCAGGGGATAGCTTATTGTTTTTCCCCCCAAATAATGCTTACTTTAGCTGATTATGTAATACCTGATTCCTATAGAAATTGTATAAGCTACAAACATGTATAAATATAATTAAAATCCCCTGCAACCCTGCCAGGAGATAACCGTGGGTCTGCTGGCATGCCAGTACATGCCTTCCCAGCCCTGTTCCTCTGCACACACCCACGCCCCCACTTCTCTGTCTCAGGGGGCTATGTCCCCCTTAGAACTGTAACACAATTCAGGTTTAGTACGTGCCTCAGCGCCATCCCAACACCCACCCTCCTAAGGTGAGCCCAAGCAGTGGTACAACAGTACCCAAGAAGCAGGCAGCGGCGTGCACCTGCACAAGGTCACACGTGGCCGGGCAGTGGCCAGCCCTGGACTTGGGCATCAGGAGAAGTGGCTGGGGTTTGCACATACTGCAGGGACGGGCTCTCCCAACACCTGCCGCTGGGGGAGAATCACCCTGGGTCTCCCCCTCGGAGCTTGCCGCCATGCTCATCCTCACTGCTGCCACCTGCTGCCTCCCCAGAGGGGCCGGGCCAGCTGCTGGAGCAACAGCCAAAGAGGTCACAGCTGCCTGAGAACAAAGACAAGCAAGACATGAAGAAACACCATGTGCAACCGAGGTGACCAACAGGAAGTGGAAACTTGCAACTTGAAAGGGAACGAGAAAGGGCTGGGGGTGGGGAGCGGAGGCTGGTTCTTCAGAGGCCTCAGGAGCACAACATACCCTCCCCCCAACCTGGGAGGCCCAGCAAGGCTGTGGGGTCACCCTCCTTCCCCTCTCCACCTTGATTGCTTCATGAAGCCCAAGGAGGCATTTTCAGTAAAGAATCAACATCTCTGAGGGGATTTCGACATCTGGAGAGGGCGGCCTGTGGCACTTGAAGACTCAGTGCCAGTAACAACCCCCCCTTGCTGAAGCCCGGCCTGAGCTTCCTCTCCTGCTCCACCACACGCTCGCAGCAGCCCTCTGCAGCGGGGCGAGCCGCTCTCGACACACCTCCCGCAGTGGCCACGGCAACGCGGGCCCCTCCAGGCACACCGGCAACTCGCCCAGCCTTTCTATAAAATGCCCCCGACGTCCACACTTCAGCGAGCTTTCCGATATCACCACAACCCTTTATACCGTCTCAATTAGGGGGATGCCCCGTATTCTCCCATGCTCTCCATTGTCTAGGGATGTGACCCCCACCCCACCCCTTAGCACCCCCTCCCTTAAAGGCAGGGTTTTTACAAGTACCAGGTCCAATCCTTGATCTCTCCCCACTCTGTGCCGTGGCCTCCGCAGCTCTTCCCTGCACACGTCCATCTGCTGTCCCAGTCTTCCCTTTCCCCTGGCGGATACTCCTGTGTACCTGGACCCTAACGTGCGTGCCCCAGCGGGCTAGTGGGGTAACCACCCTCCTGCCCTGTCACGCCCAGCAGGGCCCCACACCCCTAGAGAGCTACAGATGAGGGTTTCTCAAATTGGGGCCGGTTGACCACTAGCACCAGAATTTCCTGGAGACCCGTTTTTAAAATGAAGGCGCTCCCCCCCCCTTTAACCTTACTGAACAGAATCCCTGCGATGGAGCCCAGGCATATGGGCTTCTTTTGAATCCCACAATGAATGTAAGCTCCGTAATGACAGAGAAATCAGTTTTGTCTACCAGTTATGTCCCAGTGGCTAGCACAGTCTGTGGCACGCGGGTGGCTGCCAAAAAATGCGTTGAAAGAATGAAAGCCCACTGTGGTAGGGGCAGTCCTGGCACCGCCTGCCGATGGTGGGACCCTCAGATACGTCCCGGGCTCAGGACCAGGTGTGTCAGCCTGGTGCCATAGAACACAATCCCCTGGTAGATGAGTGGACTTGGGGACACTCCTTCCCCTACTGTCCTGAGCATAGGTATATGTTCCCTGCAGACAGTCTGATTCTGCCGGGCATGTTTTTGGACATCTGGGTAGATCTGTCCCTGCTGGGGACGGAGCCAGGTTCCTCCACTACCGCACACAAACACAAGGGAGGGTGCTGCGAGTAGGACATCTCCTTGCGGTGGCCACAGATGGAGTCCCGCTGGCTATGGGGAGCCGACGGCCACTGGAGAAGCTCCATCTCTTCTCTATGTGCATTGAACGCCTCTCCATCAGAGCCTGTGCTGAGTCATGCTTTGGTTGGTGACCCTGACACCTGCACTGGAGTGGGCTGGCATCTCTTTAGGTGTCGCTCCTTCTGCCTAACACCCACTGAGTTCAGGAACCACTGCCTTGGTGAGAACGTTTAACTGGTCCTTTTTTTTTTTAAAGCAACTTTAATAATGAAATGAGATAACATATTTAACAGTCTGCCCATTGTAGGTGCCCAATAAACACCAACTTCCTTAATTTAGGGGGCAATGGGGTGCCCTTAAAGATTACACGGAATCTTGTGTAACCGCCCCCATTTCCAGAAGGAGGTCTCCAAGAACAATGTTCACTGTGAAAAAGGCCGGTCACACTCAACAAGGGCAAATTCTTTTGTTCCAACAGGTAAGAAGCTGGAAATCCTTTGTTCCTTTTTTATCCTATTGCCTAAAACCTCTCGTCTCCCTACTTCCTATCCTGTTTCGGATGCCACCTGCCTGGGTCACTCAACACCCTTACACGTCTCCAAGGCCAGGGCCCATTTGCCACTGTGATCCACACTCCCCTTCTCTTAGCTCTCCAGCTGCTCTCAGGATGAAGCGCAAACATCAAGGGAGACCCCGTCCCCACTGAGGGACCTGCTCTCACCTCCGCCCCGCCCTGCTCACCAGGTCGCTGAGGGCTGGTGACCATCGCACACTGCCCCGGGCCTTGGGAGGTCAGCTTCCTCTGCACCTTTCTCTGCCTGGCCAACTTCTACTCATCCCCAGAACCCAGCTCAAACGGCACCTCCTCTTGGAAGTTTTTCATGACTTCCCTCGGCAAAAGAACCTGGCCCGTTGGTCCACAGGGTAGAGCGTGAGCCTGGCAGCCAGATGTCACTCCTGCCACCTATCAGCTACGTGGGTTGGGTAAGCCTTTGTGCATTCCATCTGTAAAATGGGGGTAATGATAGTACACAGGGGCTGCTGTGAGGACTCAGACAGTGGGAGGTAATGTACGTAAAGCTCTTAGCACATAGGAAGCACCCCTTAAATGTGGGCTAGCCTCACTAACATTAACCAGCCATTACGGTCATTGACATAAGGCTATAGGCAATTTTACAGGACTAGGGCCTCCCAGGCTAAGAGCCCCAGGGCAGGGGCTGGAAGCAGAGCCTCCCGAGGGGCTGCAGGTTATCGTGGGCCTCAGTAACTGACTTAACTGATGCTGGGTGAGGGCCCACCTGCTGGGCAAGGCCCACCCCGTGGCTGCTGTCTGCCACCCAAGCCAGCTGGAGGGTCCAGGGAAACAGCCAGAGCTCTGCCTTCCCCACACTCACGGCCAGCAAGGCTCCCTGGTGGCCTCTCGGCGGTCTCGTTCCTGACCAGAATGCTGAATGTCCTCATCCCCTTAAGTGTCCTGACACCTGGGAAAGTGCCCCTAGTGGTTTGACAAAAATTCCCCCAGAAACTTCTTCATGGCCAATCTTAAAAGTAAAGGTAAGACAGAATAATTTTTGAAAAGCTACGCAAAGTCAGCAAACAAACAAAAAATAACCGTGAGAAATAAACCCTGCAGTATTGGGGAAAATGCAACATGATGCCTGCAACTTGGTTTAGCAGAAAAAATTAAAAAGTGTATAAATACACAAAAAAGAGAATGATAAGGCACAAGTGGAAAAATGTTAACAACTACGTACTATACTTGCAACTTCTCTCTAAATTTGAAATAATTTCAGAACAGGAAGCACCGAAAGAGCGATTTCGAGTCCGAGTCAGGTTGTGCGCGCCCTGCTCTCCACCACTCACCCCCGCGCTCTCACGTTGCTGGGTGCTAACCCCGACCCCTTCTCACCTCACCCGTGACTGCCCAGGGCATCCGCGGGGCCTGAAGGGGAAGCTGTGCTACATCGCCGCTGACTTCAAGGCTGCTTGGCAGTTCCTCTGCCTCGTGTGTGTCCTACCTTAGGTGAGACACAAGGTTTCAAGGCCCCGACTCTCCCACCTACCAGGGGCACCCTGGCCAAGATGCAGAAGCGCTTGGAGGCCATTTCTCTAGCAGCACGAGAGAATCACTGGTAGCTGCGCTACCCACCCCCCAAGACTGTTTCTACAGTCAGGTCCAGGAAGGCCAACTGTGGGCCACAGTGCACAAACCTCAGATAAGGTGTCAGGACGCCGGCCTCGAGGCAGCAGTTACTCTGCTTAGAACTGGGAAGACACAGCCCTGTCCTCATGGGAGGGAAGCACATCTAAATCAAGTAGATGCATAAATATACAACTGCAAACTGTGCTACGTGCTAAGAAGTGACAGGCGAGGGTGGTCTGAGAACATACAATATGGGACCCAGCCCTGATCTTGTCGAGGAGCCAAACGTCAGCTGAGGAAGTGATGTTTGAGCTGAAAGCCAGAGAAACAAGTAGGTTGCAGCATATTATAACCCCACAAGAGCAGGGAAGTGTCTAAACTGAATTGTTAATAGTGGTTAACTCACGTTAAACACCACCACGAGGGAAACGGACTTTGGCCCAGTGGTTAGGGCGCCCGTCTACCATATGGGAGGTCCGCGGTTCAAACCCCGGGCCTCCTCGACCCGTGTGGAGCTGGCCCATGCGCAGCGCTGATGCGCGCAAGGAGTGCCGTGCCACGCAAGGGTGTCCCCCGCGTGGGGGAGCCCCACGCGCAAGGAGTGCGCCCGTGAGGAAAGCCGCCCAGCGTGAAAAGAAAGAGCAGCCTGCCCAGGAATGGCGCCGCCCACACTTCCCGTGCCGCTGACGACAACAGAAGCGGACAAAGAAACAAGACGCAGCAAATAGACACCAAGAACAGACAACCAGGGGAGGGGGGGAAATTAAATAATAAATAAATATATCTTTAAAAAAAACAAAAAAAAAAAAAACAAAAACAAAAAAAAAAAACACCACCACGAGGAAGCAATCCGCCAGATCAAGAATATGGGATGATAATCAGGGCAAGTGACCTGGTTTTCCAACAAACTCAGGGCATTAAAAAAATAAAAAAAATTAAAGGGTATTGGAGAGGGGAGAACATTAGAAAATAAAAGACTTAAGCAACTGTCATTCAACAAAATGTAATGCCTAGACCTCGTCTGGATCACGATTTGAACAAACCAAGTGTAAAAAGCCATTTTGAGACAACTGGGGAACAATGAATATGGACTGGACAATAGAAGATTCTGGTGAATTACTGTTAATTTTGTTAGGTGTGATAATGGCATAGCCATTATGTTTTTGTTTTTTTAAAAAGCTGTATCTTTTACTGGATATTCAGGGTGAAATGACATGATGTCAGAACCAGATGAAACACACACTGAAGCTGGGTGGTGGGTACAGGGAATTCATTCTACTCGCCTCTTCACTTCTGTGTATCTTTAAACATTTCTACAATAAAAAGTTAAGAAAAACGCAATGGTAAGCTCAAAAGTCACAAGTTCCCAGAATCATTTTTCTTTACAACGATCAGAAACATCGACTGTCAATAAGCCCACAGCCATCGATCATGCTGCACTTGATGATTCCAGGGTATTGCAGTGGAAGATGAAGCACAGTCCAGCCAACTCCCTACCAATGGGCATGGAGGCTCTCTTCAACTTCTCCTGACAAAAACTGAGTCCATCAGATTCCCGACGCCTCGTTGCTGTGTGACATTCTCCTTTCTCTCTTTGTCTCCCCCAACCCACCCGCCCAAGTCACTGGACAACTGCTTCAGGTCTAGGGAGCTGGTAGCACAAGCATGGATGTCCCTAGAGTAAAGAATGTTCAGGTTCCTCCACAATCTGCTCCATCAACCCGCAAGAGACCCAGGGCCTCGGGGCAATTCAAATTTGGCCTTCAAAGGATCATTTACAAGTAACTAGGGCTTGGGGGGCAGCGGAGCGCACATAAGGCAGTGAAAGGCTATAAGGGAGCATGGAGAGTTTTCTAACCTGGGCTGAAGGTTGCCTGAGCCTTCACTTAGAAGGCTGGGGCCCTGCTGTAGGACATCCTGGAAAACACTGAGAGTTCCCAGCTGCTTTCATCCTCTAGCAGTTTTCCTTCTCTGGTTCCTGATCCTTTGCAATACAGCAACATTAAAAATGAGACATCATTTTGACCTACCCAGGTCATGCTGCTTTTTTTCTAAAGGTAATATTGAGTTAACAAAGCTGTTGGGCAACAGGCGCTCTCCCTCACCACTGGTGGGAGTGTAAACTGGTGTGAACTTTTGGTAATTTATGAACTGGAGATATGCAAGTTCTTAAAATCATATCCTTCGACCAGCAATTCTATTTTAGGAGTTTAATCTCACAAGTACACACATAGATATTAGACTAAGATCAGCACAAGCAACGACCCTAAAGACAATCAATAGGGGATGGATGAACAAATTGCGGTGCACGTGTACAATGGAACACCACCGCTGGGACTGAATCACACCCCCCACGAAAGGCACGCTCAGGTCCCAACCCTTGGTCCTGTCCCGTGAAGCCATTTGCAGATAGGACCTTTGAAGATGTTACTAAGGTATGCCCAAACTGAGTATGTGTAGACCTTAATCTAAGCCTGATGTACTTAGAAACAAAGGAAATTGGACAAGGAAGAGAAGCGCTGGGAGCTGCCAGAAGCTGGATATTAACAGAACTTGGAAAAGAAAGGAGAAGATGCTGCCATTTGCACTGATATGTGAAGGAAAAGCCAAGGAATCCCAAAGATTGCAGGTCAGCCAGAAGATACAGCTCCCAGGAGGAAGCAAGCCTTCTAGCCTCAAAACCAGGAGCCAATAAATCCCCATGGTTAAGCCAACCCATGGCATGGAATTTGTTTTAGCAGCTGGGAAACTAAAACAACCACTTAGCAATAAAAAGAAAACACCTAAGAGACAAAATAATGTGGATAAATCTCAAAAGTGTTATGTTAAGTAAAAAAGGGCAGACACAAAAGAGTACATACTATGTAATTCCATTTATATGAAAATCCAGAAAAGACAAATCTAATCTACAACTACAAAAAGCAGAATAGTAACTGCATGAGGCTGAGGGTAGGGGATAGGGGTAGGCGACTGGTAAGGGCAAAAATGAGCTTTCTAAGCAGATGACAATGTTCTATATCTTGATTATACCATTATTCGTATGGTAGTTATGAATGTAGACATTTGTGAAAACTCAATGAACTGTATGTACACTTAAGATCTGTATATGCTACTGTATGTCAATTTTGCTTCAACTTAAAAAAAAAAAAAAAAGAATAACCAGCACCACCTAAAGATCCAACAACAGGATGAGTTAGTCAAATCATGGTATATCCATACAATAAAACAATATACATGATACATGTAGAAGAAGAGTGAATGGCACAGAAAGTCATTTGGGTATATATAGCTAAGAAAAAAATCAAGTTATGGAACTATAATATACTATGATCACGTTTCTGTAAAATAAAATGTATATAATTTGATAGAAAATAACCAAAGTTAACATTCCATTCATTCATTCATTAAGCACCTGTAAGCACCTGTTTACAGAGTACTTACTGTGTACCATTATTGCTGAAACAAGCAGAAGAGACAAAAATCCCTTCTGTTCATGGAACTCTTGTTGGGTGGTTTTTATAAAAATTATTTAAATTGTCAAAAAATAAACATTTAAAAAATCAATAGAGCTGGTGTAGCTCAGTGGGGGAATTCCTGCTTTGCATGTAAAGGCCACTGGTTCAAGTCCCAGTACCTCCTAAGAGAAGGAATACACAAAGTGATCCACTAAGTTACCAGGCACACAGCTAACACCTTATGACAGGGAATGTATAGACTGAGATTCTCTGGGAAGTAAATATGGCTCAAGCGATTGGACACCTGTCTACCATATGGGAGGTCCCAGGTTCGATTCCTAGGACCTCCTGGTGAAGGCAGGCTGGCCCATACAGCGAGCTGGCCCGCAGAGGAGTGCTGGCCTGCGGCAAGCTGGCCTGAGTGCAGAGGTAGTGCAGGAAGATGATGCAACAAAAAGAGACACAGAGAGAAAATAAGAGACACAGCAGACCAGGGAGCTGAGGGGGTGCAAGAAATTGAGCACCTCTCTCCCACTCCAGAAGGTCCCAGGATCAGTTCCCAGTGCTGTCTAGAGAAAAGACGAACAGCACAGAAGACACAGCGAATGGACAGAGAGCAGACAACAAGGGGGAGAAACAAATACAGAAAGAAATCTTAAAAAAAAAAAGTCAAATGGTACAGACAGTGGGTAAATTATACTACCACTTGTGTCAAAACACTCACATATATACTGATGCTTATTTATGTACAGAACAACTCTAAAAAGAGTCATGAGTAAGTGGACGTTTTTGGGAAGGGATTTAGGGACCTAGGGGACATGGTGGAAGGAAGCCCTCTCACTACCTACCCTTTTATAGCACTTGACTTTTTTTAAAAAACCATGTTCCAGTGTTACCTATTCTAAATAAATACAATCAATTGTTGCTAATTTTTGGCTAATGTCTTAATCAGGAATTGGGTGGAAAAAAATGATATGGAAAGATGCACATGGTGTACTGCAAAATGAATAAAGTGTTTTGACGTAAGATATTTCCTACTTCTACTAAAATTTCAAGAAAGAAATTATCATGATTACAAGCATACGACAGAAGAGGACACACGCTAAAATGTCAACAGAGATGATTTCCAAGTGGTGATCCCAGGGGTGGGGGTGGGGGGCAGGATTTTACTTTCATCCTTTTGATTATATTTATTTTGCAGTTTACTAAACAAAAGAATAAAATTGTGTGTGTGTATACATATATGTGTGTGTGGTAACATTTGAAAAGAAGGAAAACAGCAGACCCCCGTGTCACCTCTTTCCATCAGGGGCTCTGACACACTGAAGAATTACTGGCCACATCCCTTTACCCAAGAGGCTGTGAGACTGAGGGAGAAAAAGAACAAGTCACAGGCAAGGGCACGGCGCCAACGCCAAGCCTTAGATGTTATCGCCTTACCTAGAGGCCCCAGCTGCAGGGGGGCCAGCCACGCCCTTTCTGTACCCCACAATCCAGAGGCTGACAGCGCATGCTCATATCCTTTTTCTCCCTGGGACACCAGGAGGCAGGCAGGACAGGGTTTGCTGACCCCATTTGCTTCGTCCACAGATGAGGGACACTGAGACCATGCCAGGGCTGCTGCTGTGGGCACCCTGGGCACCTTTTTTCAGACCTGAAGGACTCAAGGAAAATGCCAAGTTCTGATTCAATTTTGTCACCAGCTCTCTACAGAATACAGGTGAGGCACCAGAGCCGGAAGTCTTGAGGCCAGAAGCCACCTTGAACATCTCTGTCTCCAGCCCCAACCCCATTTACTCTTTTTGAGCCTTCTCAATCCATCTTCCACCCTCTGTCTGCACACACCTCCTGGGGCAGCCCACACTGTCTTTGCAGGTTGGACTGCAAAACCTCTTCCCTGTGCTGGGAGCCTTAGTACCCTCACCCCCAGGAAGGGCCCAGGAGGGCCAGCCACTCAGGGTCTTCCTTGAAGACCACACCATAAAGCAGGCCCATCAGTAGGTAAGTGCTTGGCAAAACCAGTACTGAGGTGTGAAAGATCTAAGTCCCACATTTCTGGAACTAAGATGGACAGACCTGTCCCACTGCTGGTGTCTGGAATACTTTATTATTGGTAAATCGGGGTGTATGTTGTGGTTTTTGACCCCTGGTGGTGCAAAAACCCGAAAAGGAGGGGAAGGGGATGGAAAAACCAATCGAGAGTTGGTCTAGCCCAACTGTGGAGCCATTCATGGAGCATGGACCTGGGTGGCCACCTTTGTATAAGGAAACAGATTTTCAGCCTTGCAGCAGTGAAATGTAAGGAATTTAAGGGAAGTGATGAGAGATAAATAAACTGGGGGGGGAAGCAGACTTGGCCCAATAGATAGGGCGTCCGCCTACCACATGGGAGGTCTGCAGTTCAAACCTCCTTGACCCGTGTGGAGCTGGTCCATGTGCAGTGCTGATGAGCGCAAGGAGTGCCCTGCCATGCAAGGGTGTCCCCCGTGTAGGGGAGCCCCATGCACAAGGAGTGCGCCCCGTAAGGAGAGCCACCCAGCGTGAAAGAAAGTGCAGCCTGCCCAGGAATGGCGCTGCACACACGGAGAGCTGACACAACAAGATGATGCAACAAAAGGAAACACAGATTCCCGGTGCTGCCGATAAGGATAGAAGTGGTCACAGAAGAACACACAGCGAATGGACACAAAGAACAGACAACTGGGGGGGGGGGGCGGTAAGGGGAGAGAAATAAAAAAAAAAATCTTAAAAAGAGAAGTAAATAAATTGATGGTGGAAGAGAGAAATAAAAAGAAGTATGCACTTTAGCGGTCACTAGAAAGTGATGCAGTTTTAACACAGGGGCCCAGGGTGGAGCTGGGATGAGATTCTACCACCATCCAGCTATCAGAATTCAGGTAAGAGACCGAAGCCCTCTGGTCTTCCTTTCCCTGTCAAGTTAGAATTGCCCACCACGTCTACCCAAGGACAGGCAGTTGCAGAAGCCAAATCAATTCAAGGTAAGAAGCACCAGACTCAGGTAAGGCCTGAGGCAAGCCACCCACCAGGACCAAATAAGGCAGACCCTACCCAAAATAGCCCTTCCCTATGCCCAGAGCAAGGCTGCGTCCAAGGCTGCTTGCTCTTCAGGGTGATTCAGGAAAAACCCCCTTCTTAGAGAAGAATCTTACAGCAAATGGGAGCTGGAGAGCCTGTGGTGTTGTATATGATGGTGCCTAGAGCCTTTTCTGTCTGGTATGTCCATTCTTTGTTAAAATAGATTTTTTTTTTTTCAAACATATCAAAGTAAAATGTAGTAGCTAAGCTGCCTGGACTCTGGAAACTGACAGCCTGAATTTACATTGAAGTTCTGCTGCAATCAGCTGCTTGACATCAAGACAGTTACTCACACTCCCTGAGCCCTGCAGGTTCACCTGCAAAATGGGGTTAATCCCAGCACTGGAGCTGATGTGAGGATTAAACGAGCTAATACACAGGATGCCCTTGGCACAGTGCCTGAGACACAGTAAGTGCTCAATTAACAGCAGCCACAGATATTATCATCACTAAACAAACTTGTTGCCATGGTTTTGGAAGATGATCTTTGTATAAATTCAGTCACAACCAGTAACAATGTATTTTACCAGTCCAGTGGTTCAAGAAACATGGCCTCACACAGCTAAAGTCCCCTGATATATGCAATGAAGCAAGTCTCTGGACGGAGAAAAAGCACATTGGGTGGCTGGTTACTCTGTGGTCCTGAAATCTGAGGCAAATACCTGTAAGGTATCATGTGACTCTGATACTGAGAGGAAGAGGAGGGAGCCTTTGGCACAGGGGTTCCCCAGAGCCCAGGAAGAAAAAGCTACCAGGTTGTGTAAGTATGCCTTATCAACGTGGCATTGGGAGGGAGGGGTTTCTCCCCAAGTATTCCAAAAATACTCTACTCAGAAGTCTTCCACATACTCAACAGGTCTTACATCACAGCAGTGGGGGCTCCTTAAATTTTCTTTATTACTAATATAACCATTTCCTCCTAACTGGAGAGTGAAGATGACGTGTATAATGGACGTAAGTCAAAAGGGGACAGGACTGAGTTTGATCAGTTTTGCTGTTCATTAGGAGATAAAATTCAGGAAGAAAAATGGAAGCTCCTGGCAAAAGTATGGGAGGGACCGTCTAGATTTCTGTTATCTGGGTTCAACCTTTAGTTATTTCCCTAAAGACCTTAAGCTGTGCTTTGGCCCAGGCCAGTAAATCTGCTCTTCCGGGCAATGGATCATTTTCTATTCCCACTCACCTGCCAGAGCACTAGCACAGAGAACATGCAAGCCCTGGGAAGCAGGGGAGGCATTCTCCATCTGGTCCCGTGCCCGGCACGGCAGCTGGCTTTGTGTCCTGGCCTGGGGAGCCAGAGGGCATCTGCTGGCAGATGCAAAGACCCATCCTAGGTAAAAGCAACGAGGCTCCCTGGAAGCCTGTGTTTCCATATGAGGCATCCCAGGGAGTCAGTCTGAGCCTGGTCCTCCCCTCTTGTGCTCTCACACTGCCTGTGCCCATGCCACGAGGTGGGCACACCCTGAGGCCCCTCTCCAGACACAGGTCTAGGATGCCGAGACACAAGGTACATCTTGCGCCTGCGAGGAGCTCACAGTGAGAGCCCGATGCCGGGTGCCAAGTGCCAAGAAAGGAGTGAGCATGAAGCTGGACCCATGTCATGTGGCAGAGGCGAGAGAGGCCTGAAGGACAAGCAAAGTGGCCCTGACGCTGAGCCCCATCGCATGCCCTCATTCTATCAGGTGCACCCACAACCTGCCAAAATCCATTAGCTGTTGGATTTAAGATCTGATTAATTTTAAACTTAGTGGATGCATCTTACAGCAACAGACAGCTAAGCCAGCTAGACAGATGGGATGGACTCTCAGATTTAATATGGTCACAGACCTGGTCACCAGAAAAAGATCCCTCTCACCTTCACTGTCCCCACTGGCCTGGTGAGGGGCTGTGTCTCCCATCTTGTTTAGTGAAGAGGTTCAAGGGCACAGGAGTACCAGGGAAGAACCTGGCTCCTGCTCCTTGTACTGGCTGGCACCCCCTGCCCGCAGTAAGGGTCGGAACAGGGATGCCGGGGTGAGGGGTTCTAGCTGAACAGAAGCAAGTGGGCCAGGAGGGACTTTGATCAAAGGAGGGGTTTAAGAGCTGAGTGCCGGATAAAGGGGGCACCAGACTGGAGAGGGAGGAGAGGAAGAGATTTCTCCAGCACCATTTGGACAGGAGGAGCTGGCTTTGTCCTGACTGGTCAGAAGGTCTGTATAATGGGGTCTTGTTCCTGGGCCCCAGCCTCAGATGGGCAACCCCGCCCCCCCTCCAGCAGGGATGACAATGCCTTTCTTATAAAGATGATCTATCGTATTTGTGAACCCCTTGCAGGCTGGTCACAAACCCCAAACATTAACCTAAGCTTGTGCTATGTGCAGGGGCGGTGGCCTCATGTGCAGGAATTGTAAACAGAAAAAAAAGAAGAAAAAAAAAAAGACCCTGTCATGTACCTACCACATGTCTCACACAGTTCTTACAGTCTCACTCTTAATCCTGGCATTCGCATAAGATATCTCCCCCCAGTTTACAGAAGAGGAAGCGAGCCCAGACTGATTTCTTTCTTCTTAATCCATAATCCATGTACATCAGGCAAGCTCTGTTCTAGACACGGAGACCTCAGTTTCGAACAAGACAAACACAGCTCTGTTCTCATGGAGCATATATTCTAGTGTGGGGAGAAAGATAATAAATAAGCCAAAAACAATTTAAGATACTGGAAGTGCTATAAAGAAAATAAAAAGGATGATTTAATAGAGTGGCATGGAGGGGCAACCATGCAACAGACTGAAATGTAGACTCCAAACAGAGTGAACAGTCAGTGCAAAGGCCCTGTGACTGGAACCAGCTTGCTGAGTTCAGGAAGAGAAAGGAAATCTGCGTGGCCGGAGAGTAATGGGGGTAGGCAGAGGACATAGGAGTCAAGGTGGGTGAGCAGGCAAGGGCCAGATTATGTTGGGTAAGAGAAACAGGGGAGTAGGATGTTTTTTTAAGAGCAAAAGGAAGAGGCTGGAGGACTTTAAGCAGTGGACTGATAATCTAATTTCAGGCTGCTATAGGAAGAATGGACAAGGGGGCCAGGTTCAGAGAAGTTCATTTATCAAGATTTCACCACCACCACTAATTTGCATCCAGCATCCAAACTCTTTCCAGAGTCACATTTTACACACTGTAGTAGGATGCTGTACTGGAATCTCAAATCTGATGAAATGGGGCTCTGACTATCCCAAGCTTGCCAAATCTCAACTTCTCGGAACCTTGCCTCCAGCCATCAGTTAAATGAGAATAACTTCTCAGGATTCTATAATGACAATTAAATAATAGCACATATATAAATACACTGTGTATTCCTCTGGCAACCTTCAACGAATAGTGTCTGCTGTGGGCCAAGAACTTGTAAAGTTGTTCTACAGTGTTAGGAATTTACTGTACAGTAGATGTTTAATTAAAAATTACCATGTCTGACACAGTGGTTGAAAGGGCAAGTCTAGAGCCAAGGCTTCTTAACCTTTTCTGTTCCATGGACACCTCTGCCAAGTCAGGTGAAATCCATGGACTAAGTCCACACTATACTGTGCATTATTTAATAAATGTATCATACTTGCACCAACATGTCCTCACAAGAATAACGTTTTTTTTTTAAATGTTCAATTCACGCTCATGGATGCCCTGTTAAAACCCCTGATCTAAAGTCATGTATATTACTAGAAGGAAAGTTAAAAACTGCAAAGTGGGACTGTGTAAGATAGTAAAACCTCATGTAAAACACGAATATGATGATATTGCCTATACAGGACTGTTTTTACAAAATATAAATACCAATGTACTAGAGAGAAGGAAACAGAATAGCAGCTATGTACAGTAGGGGAAGCACAGAGAGACTGAGATGTGATGAGTTTTGCTTGTTTGTTTTTTGTTTATTATTATTATTGGAATAATGAAAGTACTCTAAGGATGACTGAAGTGATGAATGCACGAATACATGATTATACTGAATACCACTGATTGTACATTTTGGATGGATTTATAATTTATTAATATATATCAATAAAATTAGATTTGTTAAAAAAATATTACCCTGTCTGACAAAAACTGAGGGCCAGCCCTCATTCCTCAAGAAAGGTGAGGCCAGAGTGGATACTGGGTTCGAGTCTTCATTTTCACTTCTCCCTGAAACCTCTCCATTTGGCCACATAGTCTTGAGAATCACCTTCTTTGAAGAGGGAGGGGACATAAAATGCAGGAGAAAAGAGCAGTATTTGGGGAAGGACTGACATTATAACCAAATGAAGTTGGGATTCACCCTCCTTAGACAGCAGCAAGTCCAGGTGACCAGGGGTACGTCCCCCCAAGTGAGTTTTCCATGTACGTCTAAAACCAGGAAAAGCCACCTTTCTTCAGAGGGGTAAGCCCAACCAGCCAACTACTATGGAGGAGGCCTGGGGAAAGCGCCATTGTGGAAACTGCTCCCCTGAGTGTCTGCAGGAGCATTTAGAACCTCTTGCTTACATACAAAAGGTTGGGGATTCTCAGGTATCTGACCTGGATGAGTTTATACTGCTCCTGGAAATCCTTCCCACTAGAAAGGGGCAAATCAGGTTAGAGTCATTCCTCCTAAACGCTAAGCAGACATGACAACCACTACACCCATAATAAACAAGGAAGCTCAATTTTCAATTCCCATGTCAGCTCTCGCTAACTCCATTTAACCACCACCTCCAGAAAAGGACTGCCAGATCTATCACCCCCACCGCCCCTGCCTTTTAAATGCACCACCAAGACCTGGATTTCTTTTCCAGATACCTAGAATGAATGTGCTGCACCTGGGCCATTCTGCTCTGGGAGAAGAACACGGGAACCAGAGAAAAGCTGCAGCCTGGACAAGCACCAGGAGACAGAGATAAAATGGAGAGGTACAAGAAAAGAGGAAAAAAGCATTAATTTGGTTGAAGACAGTCACTCTCTAATGAGGGAAAAAACCCTGAGTAGCTCCCACTGACAACTGCTGCAAATGGGCTAGATGTGGGACCTATCTGTATAGGGACCAAGGTACCCCCATCCCCTACTTCACATCTGGTCCCCAACTCGCCCTTCCCAGCCTCAGGCCAGGGACGGGAGGGGAGACAGCCAGGTGTTGCCTCCAGCCCACTTACACTTTTCCATCTTCCCAAAGCCCGTCAGCTCCTCTCTCTTTGAGGGGAGGGGGACGCAGGGATCACATTTCAGCTACCCCCACCTTCTGCCACAGGAGGCAAACTGGCAAGGGAGTTTTTGTTTTCTCCATCCAGCCTCCCAGTTTTACAGCCTCGCTTTCAATTAAGCTCTCGTTTCTTAAATTTCAATCATGTAGTCTCATCCTAGAGAGAGATTTCTGGACCGTAATGACGAGTTCTCCGTACTATTATTTACCTAATACTTCTTTATACTGAGTCAATAGTTTTACTTAAATTTATTTTAAGGGGAAACACTATGGCATTAGAGTAAATAGAAAATCTGCATCATTGTCCTACGAAGAACTTGCTAGATATATACTTTTAATTGCACGTTAAAATACATAATATATATATATATTTTTTTAAAGTCCATTCATGTACCATTTTAAATAATCTCGAGCGGCAATACTAAGGGAAAAACTGCCTTAATCGGTGCAGTGTCTATCTCCCTTTAGCTGTCCAGGAGCTCTGGGCTCCTGATCAGAAAAACCAACTTCAAGCTCTCTGATCTCCAGTTTTCTCCCCCAGGTCGGCAGCGTTCACATTCTCTTCTAGATACTCCCAGGGAAGGCAAGGACAGGTGAAAAGAAAGGGGCCGGAGTTCCAAGTCCCTACGCGGGGCGACGTGAGGACACCGAGTGGAGAGCAAGGAGAACTTTAAGGGCGGGAGGGACTGACCTTTTCGCGCAGGGTGCAGTGAACGTCCGAGGCCACGCGTGCTTCCCACCACGGCTCATCCATCGCGGATACAGCGCCGCAATCCGGGGCTACCGGGCTCTGAGGGCGCACCCTGCGTAGAAACCCGCAACTTCAGCGGCCGAAGCGCGCCCCCCGGCTCTGATCCCCGGCATCCCTATCCTCGCTGGCCCCGGGTCCGGGCCCCGGACGAGCGCCCCCTCCTGCCCCGCCCGGAGGAGCTGGCGGTCGCCTCCCGTCCCAGGAAGGTGGAGGTGTCCCCTCCCCTCCGCTCGCTGGACCTGGGGCAATCTAGAGTTCTGCGACAACTTGCAGAATCTTTATTTTCACTAGTGCAAAAGTTGCAGAGAAAGTTGCCGACTCCGCCAGTTCGCCCGAGGCTGGGGCTCCGGCGGCGGCCACCGGCTCGCCGTCCCCAACTCCTCCCCCGCCGCCTAGCCTTTGTCCTGCTCCCACATCCTGCCCTCGAGCGGGGAGCGAAACTCACACATCCCTCTCCCGGCGTGGGGGGCTGCGGGCGCCCGGTCCCTTTCAGGGCCACGCCGGCAGTGCCCCCGGGCGCCTGCTCGCGGCTGGGTCCCCGCCCGGGGCGCTCCACACTCCGCGGCCGCCGCCGCAGCCCGGCTCGCCCCGGCCAGCGCCGCGCCCCTGCGTGCGCTCGGGTCCCGCCGCGGCTCGCAGCCTCCCGGCCGCCGGGGGCCTCCCTCCCTCGCTGAGGGAATTGGGGGCCGGGCCTCGCGCATGCGCCGCCGGCGCCGGCTCCCCGAGGACCGGGGGGCTGGGAATTGGAGTCTTTCTTTCGCCAGCGCTGGCTCCGCTTCCTGCCCGCCTTCCTCCCTCGCTCGGTGGACAGCTTCCTCTCACCTTCGCCGAGACTCCCAGGACCTACTGCCACCCCCGACCGCCTTGCGGAGAGGAGCGGGGGCACCGCGGCGTCTTCTGCGTGCACCACGCGAGAAACGCGCAGACAGGATCCCCTTAGAAAGTTCTGCCTCCGCGTGCTTCGCTCTAGCCAACTTTCAGTCAGTTCCACCTGTTTTTTCTTTATTTCTTTCTTCTTTTTTGTTTTGACTTGTCCTGCGATGGGGAGATAGATTTCCAAACGGGCCATTTCCAAGAAAGTCACAGAAAATTCACTTTTGTTTATCCACGAGTCCATAATTGTAAGGGATGCCCGTTACTAGTTAACTGGTGTTATTGTGCGCTTGCTCCACGCTTATACTGCAGGAGAACAAGTCCTTTAGGAGGACTGGGGGTTGGGGTGGGGGTGGGGTGCAAAATTGATGTGAGGTGGAGGGGAGAGAGAGGGGGGAGAGAGAGACTTTTGGAAATGAACAGATCCGGAATCAAATCCGATTCCTTCCACCTACCAATTGGGTGGTTTTTGGCAGGTTCCTCAAACTCACTGAACCTGGGATTGCTCATTTGTAAAATGGGAATAAAAATTGCACCAATTTAATTGTGACCAATGGACTGTGATTTACAGCAGTACTGTAATATTCTTGCATCAATGCCAAAGATGTATTGTGTTGATAATGGGGGATATGGAAAAAGTGTGTCAAATGTATGCTATGGACCATGGTTGGCGATAATAGTCTGATGATTTTATCTCATCTGTAAGAAATGTTCCACCAAGGTGTGATGTGTTCGTAACGGGGTGTTGTATGGGAATTCTACACATGTGCAGGATTGTTTTGTAAGTTCACAACTTCTGTAATAAAAACATTCTTTATTTTTAATTATTAAGTGTTCAAAATAAGTATTAAAAAAGATACTATTCCAGCATTTTTTTAAAAAGGGGAAAACATTTTTTTAAAAAAATTGCACCAACTTGCTTGATGTATTGTAGCTTTTAGATAATGTTTTTAAAAGGGATAATTGCCATACCAGGTAGATATATTGAGCACTCAATAAAATAGTTTCACTAGAGAACGTGTAGCTTCTGACTCGTTTCCTACAAGTAAAGACCCAGATTGGGAATAAAAAAAAAATTTGTCAGCTTTGATGAACTTCAGTTGGCGTTTGAAAATTTTAAAATAATCACGATATACTTACTGGTGTGGGCTTCCATTGAAAGACATCGCAATTTCTGTATGCAGGGTACACTGAAAGAAAAAAGGGCTGCATTATTCTTTTATTTATTCCTTTACCTAAACTTCAGCCACGGGAGAGAGGGAAGCTGAAACTTTGGACTTTCCTCCAGGGGCTATTTTAAGATTATTATACACATGCATTATGCACAGCTTTGTATATTATTCTCAGGTGTCTGTCATTTTCCCAATATCTTTGAAGAGTAAGAATATATTTCACCAATAAATTGATGGTTTTGGTTGTGAGTGTCTGTTTACGGGTGGAAATGGTGCAGTACCCTTAGGAGAGGGAGGCTTCTGTGCTGGAGATCAGGGGAATAATGCAACTGAAGATACTCATTGGTTGGCAACCACAGATTTAGAGCAAGCACATTCTATAATCAACTCTCCATGTGTTAAATGAGAAATTCTCCGCCCCTTCTAATCTTCCTGAGGACAAATCAGTTAGATATTTCCAGCCTAGTATTATTTTGTTGACTTCTCACTTGGCACTCAACTTTCCTTTCTCTCTTTGTCTCTTCGTATGACACAAGCTCTCACATTACAGAAATATGTCCATGCTCTTACCCTGGTCCCAGGCCTTGTTCTCCCTAGAGATAGCCAAGGTCTTTTGTTTCCTCCCAGAGGTGATCTGTGCATTTATTGGTATGGACATTGACGCCTCCCCCCCCCACCATTTTACTCAAATGGTAGCATACTATACCCGCCCTTCTGCACCTTGTTTTTTCTTGGGAGATCCTGGAGATTGTTTAATGTCCAGACAAAGGACTACACAGTATCCCATAGACCCGAGGTATGAATCTGTCATGATATATGAAAAGAACGTTTAGGTGGTTTCTGGCCTTTTGCTGCCATAACCATACTGCGGTTACTATCCAAGGCAGGTGTATCAGTGATGTCAATTCCTTGATCACTCTGCTTCCCAGGGGAAGCAAAGGCATATACTTTGAGTAGTGCTTCCTTAGGGTCATGATGCTTTGCTTTGTGTCGTTTAGGACCAAAAGCATGAAGCTTGGCTAAGATTATAGGGACAAAAGAGAGACATCTGGGCCCCTACTTTGGCCTTTAACCAAAAACCGCACCTACTCCTTTAAACCATCTCTAGCAGTGCACACTCTCCCTAGTCCTGAGAGCATTTGCCAAATGCTTTAGCATCCTTGACCAGAAATTCTTGAGATACAAGTCTACAGATAGTTCTGAGACTAAGGCAGGAAGAATAAAAGAGCAGCATTCCATAGAGAACTCAAAGCCTGAACATTTGTAAAACTGGTCCATATCACTTTTTAAAAAAATTTAAATAGAAGGTATAAAATCAAAAAGGTACAAAAGGAATACATGAAAAATAAATCTTCCCTGTATGAGTGACATACTTCAATAAAATTTTATTTTTAAAAATTTTTGAAAAAATAAATCTTCCAAGTCTGGCTTCATAGGTGTGTGACCTTATATTGTTAGGACAGGTCCCCATGCTCAAGAGAGCTCTGTCTTTGGTTTATTGCTCAGTTGTTGCCATCTTGAAATTCTTAATGTTTTTATCTTTGAGTATAGTGATTTGTAAATGAAGCCTGATAGGACAGGGGAGTATGCAGTTGAGCAATGGAGATATGCATAGATATGTCCACTGTTTCTTGGTGTCCTCCACGCCACATAAGCACAGAATTACAGTGGACCTTCTATGCATGAGAGTTCAGCAAGACGCAAAGAAAGTTCAAGGTAAGCAAGTTACATCCACAACTTAGGGTGGGTGGGTTCTGACAACCCCAAGAAGCCATGCTTCCTTTGAAGGCAGAAAGAAGGCAAAAGCATGCTGAGGAACACATAAGCGACCAAGGAACCCTTATCGTATCCTTTCTTACAAGTGTTACTTCCCTGTATTAGGCAACCGCGGATTAAGGCATTATAAGGAAAGGGAAAGATGGGCAACCCATAGATCCTTTTTCTTTCCTCCCTTCTTTATTTGCCCTGGAACAAAGGAAAGTGCCTGTGTCAAAAAGTGAAATAAAAGCAGTTGAGTCTCTTTTGTGCATTTCCACTGTTATGGTAAGAACTAAATATAGTCGATTCTTGTTAGTTGTGGTAGTCATGTTCTAAAATGTTATCTCAAGCACTGAATCAGTGAATACTGAACCACTGCTCCTAGGGGAAATACAGGGGTAGGTGCCTGCGAGCCTTTGGCCACAACCATGTTGTCATCTCATCAATACATAACCTTTTGAAACATGGGTTTCTGTTGAAAGAAATTTTACTTAAAATGTCTTGGGCCATTAACCCAGCAATGCCTGAATTGAGCTTATCTAACACTTGTATTTTTTCGTTAAGGCGAGTCACAACCCAATACTATGCTTAGGGACCTTTTAAATAGTGAAAACACCAACAGAAAGCACAAAAATGTGAAAAATGGGTCACTGAAAATACTGTGAAAAAAACACCTGTTTAGTGTGAGGGTGGAAACAAGAAGGTAGACAGCTGCCTCCTTAGGGTTCAGCTAGGAACGTGTGTTAGGCGACTCAGTTTTGTTACCCAGCTCATGTTCATGAATGACCATGAAAGAGCTGCAAGAATGATTTTATTTTTAAAATATTTAATCCATTTATGGGAATAGAAGGAATGCAACAAATATTAGAATTTTATAATATACATTAGACATTTATGTAAAAAATGCTTTAGTTTTCAAAGAAGTTTCTCCTGTTTTCCCTGTCTTTTCTATCTTCCTCAGAACAGGAAGTAGTAATTACTACTTTCATAGATAAGCTGCTCCGTTATGTTGGTAAGTAATTATATCTTTGTATTTCAAGTCATTATCATCTCCAAAAACTCTACCCTTCATTTCACTGCATGGTCTCACTGCACTCTTTCACAATAAAATTGCTTGCATTCAAATTAGAAGAGCCCAAAGGAATTAGAGCAAACAGCAGTCAGATAAATGCAAATGAATGTTAGAGGTCCAAGGATTTCTAATTACTGATTTAGTAGTAAAGATGTCTGCTGGCACAAACCTACTTACTTATATTATTCAGAGTACAATAATAGAAAGGAAAGGAAAAAAGAAAGGAATGAGGGCATTATATATCACTAAATACACTGTAAATAAAAATACCATGTATTTATTGATGGGTATCAGGTAAATAGCTAAACTATCCTGAATCTTGGCCTCAGAGAAAAAGTTCAGACAGTTCTAAAGAAGGTGCTGCATATTATCAGGTCCATTTTTAAAACAATAAGATCTTTTGGGGGTAATCACTTTAGGCTTTCTTTTTATCAGAGATTTCTGTTGGTCCTTTTGTTGGTAATTCATTTGCATGTCTACTTTACTTTTATTTTCATCATTGGGCTCTTATAAAGCTTTTCTACACCATAAAGTACTGCTGAAAGGGGAAATGAGAGGGTACATATATGGCTCCAGGAATTTTTTGTAGATCCTGAGCAGAACTGGAATGACGATATCAAGAATGCACATGGTGGCAAACGGACTTTGGCCCAGTGGTTAGGGTGTCCGTCTACCACACGGGAGGTCCCGGCCCCGGGCCTCCTTGACCCGTGTGGAGCTGGCCCATGTGCAGTGCTGATGCGCTCAAGGAGTGCCCTGCTACACAGGGGTGTCCCCCGCGTAGGGGAGCCCCACACGCAAGGAGTGCACCCGTAAGGAGAGCCACCGAGCGCGAAAGAAAGTGCAGCCTGCCCAGGAATGGCACCGCCCACACTTCCCATGCCGCTGACGCTGACGACAACAGAAGCGGACAAAGAAACAAGACGCAGCAAAAGGACACAGAAAACAGACAACCGGGGGAGGGGAGGGGAATTAAATAAATAAAAATAAATCTTTTTTTAAAAAAAAAAAAGAATGCACATGGTCCCAGGCTTGACCTAAATGTGAGCGCGCAGGTGGGCCCAGGGGCAGAAGAGGACAGAAATGAGAACCGTATGTCCAAAGTGCCAGAACTAGGGCACAGAGTCCAACCCAGCACAGAGTCTTGGTCACAAATCCAAGAGTATTGGTTTTAGGGTTACAAATAAATTTCAGCAAGCAGGTCATTCACAAATACGAAATTCACAAATAATGAGATCAACTGTACTTATGAATGAGCTACAAATTAGAGTTGTCATTTCAGTGACATCGCATTTAACTGCTCTTATTTTTGCCTTTGAATCTGGTATTGCACAATATAAAGATGAATAGTAAAACTCAGGCCAGTACTTTAAAATTTTAATTTATCTTTACCTAAAATATGAATATCATTAAATAGCAAATTAAAAACACCATGACAGGAGAGTGGATGTAGCTCAGTGTAGAGCACCTCCTTCCCATGTATGAGGTCCTGGGTTCAATCCCTGGTACCGTCTAAAAAAACAAACGAACAAAAGCCTGGCAAAACAAAAATATAAAAACCCCACATGACAGGTTGAGGTAAGTGCAAAAAAAACAGGAAACACTTTATATTTTAGTACCTTTAACGACACTTTTCCCTGCTTGTTTGGACAAGGGGCCCCACATTTTCATTTTGCACAGGGCCCTGCAAATTGTGTAGCCTTCCCTGCTTCCACCCTTGTTCCCGGTGAACTCCACCCCACAGGAAACCCACTTAGGTTTCCTTCCAAAAATACTCCATGCCATGAACTACCCCTCCCCTGCCTCTCCTTTCCATGGGCAATTCTTGGGGCAAAATTTTCACCATTGCCGATGACATATTTTTATTAACATGAGAAAATCTACAACTTGTTGATTACTTAGCATATGCTAGGCACTGTGCCAGCTGCCCGGGCAGTCCCTGAGAATAGGCTTTCCTTACCCCTAAACTGTTATCCATCCCCTTTTCCAGTGTCTTCCACCCCCTGTCTAATTGCCCTCCCATAGTTCAGTCTTCTTGAAACATGCTCTGCATCTTCTTTTCATCTTAGCACAATGTCTGAGAGGCAAGGGGTGGGCAAGACACGTTTACTGAATTAATAACGTGGTAGACTGAATTTTGAACTGCAATTTAGAGGTGCTCTTCCTCTGAACCTGCATTCCCGCGGGTGTGAACCCGTGGTAAATAGGACCTCTTGAATTCCTTCTTTGTAGTTAAGGTGTGGCCCATCTGAATCAGGGTGGGCCTTCATCTGGATCCCTGGAGGTCTTTATATAAGCAACAGAAATTCAGACATAGATGGAGGAAAAGCTACGGGGAGGAGCCGAAGCTGAAGTCAGGGGAACTCGGAAGGGAAAGGAGAGGATATAGCCATGTGACATGGGGCAGGGCTACAAGCCAAGGCACCCCGAGGATCACCAGCAGCCAGCCCCAGAATGTTCCAGGCCTGGGGGAGAAAGCATCACCTTGCTGTCACCCCCATTTTGGACTTCTCCTAGCCTCCAAACTGTGAGCCAGTGAATTCCCATTGTTTATGCCAACTCATTAGGTGGTGTTTGTCATAGCAGCCTGGGAAACTGAGACAAATAAATAAATTATGGACATAGGGATAAGGGGGATAATGGGAGCTAAAGAAATCGTCTGGCCTAGACGTCAGGCTGGCAAGGAGTTATTGTTCCCCTTTTTCAAAGGGGACCCAGAAAGTTTTGTGACCCTGAATAAGCCATGTATGTTCTTTGGGCCTCCTTGTCCATACTAGTAAAACGGAAGAACTGCTCTTTCTTTAAAGGGCTGCTGGGACTGTGAAAAGAAGAAACATAAGTAGAAATATATACTTTTTTTTTTTTAAGATTTGTTTATTCCCCCCACCCCCCTTGTTGTTTGCACTCGCTATCTGCGCAGGCCACCAGCTCTCCGTGGTGGCACAGGCCAGCTCACCTTCACCAGGAGGCCCCAGGAATCGAACCTGAGGCCGCCTCTATGGTAGATGGGAGCCCAATTGCTTGAGCCACATCCACGCCCCCTATATACCTCTAATATTTGTCATTCATAAGAATAACAAAACGGGCTGGAGCCTTCCTATGATGTGGCTATTTAGAACCCTGAGCAGGGATCGGGCTCTGGGAACACTCACCGTGCGGCACTGGGCGAGCAGCCTCCTTTCTGTGGGTCTCGGTTGCTAGCTCTGTGAAAGGACAGAGTGGGATTACGTGCCAGCGGAAACAAACCCACAGGCTAAGGGGATTAGGAAGGAAATATAAATGGGGGTACGAAAAACCTCACAGTCCTCCCAGACCTACTTTCTCCTCCGCTTTGAAAGAGACTCAAAAATCTCTCTTTGTGAGAAAAACCACAGTTCGAGTTAGACAGTAAATGGCAACCCCAGCCTCGGTGCCTGGGAAACAAAACGGAGCGGTGAGGTCTGCGGTGGACCAGGAAGTGCTTGCTGTGTCCACAGTGGGGAGCCACCGTGGTTCCGGCTGGGGAATTCAGACCCACTATGGCCAGACTGTTAGATTTTTCAAAAGAAGGAAGAAGTCGAGCTATGTCCTGATTTTAAAATATTGGCTTTTTTTGTCGTTGTTCATGCTGTGTGGGCCAACCACAGCATCACCCCTGGGCTGTAACTCTGGAATAGGTGTGCCCTTGGGAGCCCTCTGCCTGCCGAGGATTGGGGGGCGGGGGGGGGGGGGTTGTGCAGCAAGAAGCCAAGGGCTCCCCAGACTCCAGGAGGAGGACATAAAAGGGGCCATTAACTTCAAAGTCACACGGTCTGCCAGACCCCCTCCTCTGACAGACAATGAACGGGAAGGAGACTCGAGACTGCACAGTAAACGCACCAGACAAGCCCGATGGGGCTGCGGAACCCTGGAGCTGGAGGAGGGCCTAACAGCCAGCGGCAGGCTGCTGCTTTCCTCGGGCCGCCACAAGATCACCTTCCACGAGGCGCTTCCAGAGACGGAGGGTCAGGGCAGCAGCCGCTCGGCTGGGGAGACCGAGGCTGGGGGAGGGCAAGGAGGGGGCTGCCGCGGGATCTCTCAGTTTTAAAGTTTTGGCTACACAAATATCACTCTCCTTGTATCACTATTTTTTTTTAAAGATTTATTTTATGTATTTATTTCTCCCCACCCCCTTGTTGTTTGCCCTGGCTGTGTTTGTCTTCCTTGTTCTTTAGGCGGCACTGGGAGCCGAACCCAGGACCTCTGATGTGGGAGGGGGTGCCTAATCGCTTGAGCCGCTCTGCTCCTGCTTTGTTGTGTCTTTCACTGTGTTTCTTTCTCCCTGCCTCTCTTGCTGCCCTCTCTTGTTGCGTCAGCCCACCGTGCCCGCCCATCACGTCAGCTCACTGTCTTCTTTAGGAGGCACCAGGATCCAAACCTGCGACTTCCCATGTAGGCAGGAGCCCAGGCACCTGAGCCACATCTGCTTCCCACCTTGTATCACTATTTTTAAAAAATTTCTCTTCCCCCTCAACTCCCCCATGTTCGCTCTCTTGTGTCCATTAGCTGTGTGTTCTTCTCTGTCCTCTTGCTTTCTCGGCGGCACCGGGAATCTATGTCTCTTTTTGTTGCATCATCTTGCTGCATCAGCTCTCCGTGTGCACCATGCCACTCCCGGGTGGGCTGCACTTTTTCGCAAGGGACAGCTCTCCTTACAGGGTGCATTCCTTGTGCGTGGGGCTCCCCTATTGGGGGACACCCCTATGTGGCACGGCACTCCTTGCACATGGCAGCACTGAGCATGGGCCAGTTCACCACATGGGTCAGGAGGCCCTGGGTTTGAACTCTGGACCTTCTATATGGTAGGCGGATGCTCTATCAGTTGAGCCACATCTGCCTCCCTTGTATCACTATTAAAGCATGATTAAAATCCTATTAGTATGCTGGCTTTGGCAGCACATACACTAAAATTGGAACAATACAGAGAAGATTAGTGTGCCTCCCGCACCCTAAAAAATCCTCTTAGGGGAGCCAGTGTAGCTCACTGGTTGAGCACTGGCTTCCCACATAAGAGGTCTAGGGTTCAATCTCCAGCTGCAGTAACTGAAAAAAAAATCCTATTAAGCTCTTGAACAACACCATCCTTCTCTCGCCACCAGGTAACCACTGTTATATCAATTTAATGGTATCATTAGAGACTCTAGAGGGTAAGGGAAGCCAGGTGGAAGGCTATGGAATAATCCAGCCAAGTGAGGACAGCACTTGGACCAGGTGGAAGCAGTGCAGGAGGTGAGAAGGGGCTGGATTCCAGGTGGATTTTGAAGTTAAAGCTGATAGGATCTGTTGATGCACCAGATGTGAGGTGTGACAAAAAGAGGGAATCAAGGCTGACTACAAGGTTTAATTCTAAGCATCTATAAGAACAGAGTAAGTGTACTGAGATGGAGCACTAAATCCAGTCATCCAGGACATTTTTGATGTCTTGCCCTTCCCTGACCTCCCACCGGGGGCTGCCCCACCCTGCCCACCCAGCCTCCTGCCAGCTCAGGGCTCAGAGTAAGATGCCTCGGATTTCATTCTTGGCTGTGCTTCTGGATGATCTCAGGCAAGTTACTTAACCCCAGATTCCTCATTTGCAAAATGGGGATAATAATAGTACCGTCTTTATAGAGTTGTGTGAAGGTCAAGTAATACAATGCCTAGTATGTAGAGGATGCTGAATAAGTATGAGCCAAAATTACTATATAATTATTAAGTTGTTACCATTTGTATATACCATTTTATATTCTACTGCTTTAAAGCCTAAAATTATCTCATGAGTATTTTACCAGGACCTGAAATATTTTAATGGCTGCATAATATTTTATCATGGAGATAAATAAATCATATTTAGCAGTACTTGAATGTTTATAATCTTGTTATTTATATATTTATATTGACTAGCTTTTTTTAAAAAAGATTTATTATTTATTTATTTATTTCCTGTTCCCCGCCCCTCCCAGTTGTCTGCTCTCTGTGTCCATTCGCTGTGTGTTCTTCTGTGTCTGCTTGTATTCTTGCCAGTGGCCTGGGAATCTGTGTCTCTTTTTGTTGTGTCATCTTGCTGCATCAGCTCTCCCTGTGTGTGGCGCCCGTCCTGGCCAGGATGTGCTTTTGTTGTGCGGGGCGGCTCTCCTTACAGGGCACACTCCTTGCACGTGGGGCTCCCCCATGTGGGGGACACCCCTGCGTGGTACAGCACTCCCTGTGCGCATCAGCACTGCACGTGGGCCAGCTCACCACATGGGCCAGGAGGCCCTGGGTTTGAACCCTGGACCTCCCGTGTGTTAGGCAGATGCTCTATCCATTGAGCCAAATCTGCTTCCCGCAATTGGAAATTGAGATTATGTTTGGGAAGATGCCATAGCAAGGAGAGGCTGAGTTTACAATAGAAGACAAGATCCCCTGGAAGACAGAGGTCAAGAAATTAGAGGCCAGAGTCTGGGAAGGGACATCTGTCTGTGCAGATATTGAAATCACCAGGAATTAGAATAAGAGCGTATGAGAGAGAGTGACAGTGAGCCAGGAGCTAAAATCCTTAAGCAACGAGGGGGTGCCCTGGTAGTGTGGAGGTGCCTGCCACAAGGAGGGGTACTAGGAGGGGGACTCTGATGACATGAGGATCCTAGCCAGAAGGTTTTACAGAGGAAGGAAGGACGAAGGTCTGTTAGTAAAAGGAAGGAGTGAGGAGGAGCGTGGAGGATCCGGGCCCACGGTGCCGCGGGATGGACGCAGCCGCTGGGGAAGCACCAGGGAAGCGGGGCTCTCGGGGACAGCCGGGGCTCTGTTCAGTGTGTGGCTCTCGATGCTGGCCGCTAATTGGAAGCACCTGGGGAATTTCCAAACCCTTTCACTGCCCAGATCCCACCATCAGAGATTTTTATTTAATTAGTCTAGCCAGGCGCCTGGGCGTCCATATAATTTTACACTTTCCAGGTGATATTAACGTGCAGCCAGGGAGTGAGAGCTGGAAGCTAAGGGAACCCTCAGGAGTGCGGAGGACACAGTGGCGGGTCTCAGGAGATGGGGTCAGAACAGGGGAGTGTGGTAGACCCAATTATGAACCCCAGAAACAACGAACAAACATCCTTAATCCCTTCCATGGTGATGCTGACACTGCGGAAACCATTGTAAAAAGGATCTTTTGAAGATGTTATTTTTAGTTAAAGTATCACCCAACTGACCCAGGCTGGGCTTTAGTCCAGATTACTGGAGCTCTTCCTAAGCAGTAGGAAATTCAGATAGAGTGAAGCCGCATGGAGGAACAGAAGCTGGAAGCCAAAGGAACCCGGAAAGAAAAGAGAAGAAGCTGCCACGTGCATCGCCACGTGACGGAAAAGCAGCACCCAAGGATCAGCCCCAGAACGCCACCGTCTTACGGGGGAAGGCGTCGACTTGCTGATGGACTCGCCTGGACACTGTGAGCCGCTAAATTCCCGCTGTTCGAGCTAACTCGCTGAACAGTTTGTTTCAGGAGCCAGGAAACTAAGACAGGGTGTGGGGAAGGCATGGGGATCCGGGTCTGGGGGAGTGTGGGCAAGCCTGGGAGTCCTGAGCTGCTTTCGGTGACAGACTTGAAGAGGGTTTGGTGCCTCACAGTGCTCTCACCGCCTCTCTTCTCACCTATTCCAGATTAAATTCCAAAGTCAATCAGTCGAATCACTCCCCTGGATCTACCCTTGACCCTCTTGCTCATGATTTGTAGTGTTCACTTGGGTAAACATCAGCCTAGATCAAACCCACCCGTCTGCTCTGCGCCAGCTCCCGGGCCGCCGAGTGTGACTGCACGCCAACACAGCCCTACCAAGGGCCTGCCGGATGTTCACCGCCAAGGAAGTGCACGTGGGCTCTCAATTCTGCCCGGCACGCCACTCGCCTTGGTGGTCCCCAAAGGTGGCCCCTGGACCAGCAGTGTCAGCGTCAGAAACTCTGGGTGGGGCCCAGCAGCCTGTGTTTTGACAAGCCCTTGATTGATTTTCATATGTTGACCCACTCTTGCACTCCTGGGATGGCTCCCATTTGGTCACGGTGTACAATCTTTTAAATCTTGTAGTCTTTTTATTTTATTTTATTTTATTTTATTTTATTTTTAAAGATTTATTTTTATTTATTTAATTCCCCTCCCCACCCCTGGTTGTCTGTTTTCTGTGTCTTTTTGCTGCGTCTTGTTTCTTTGTCCGCTTCTGTTGTCGTCAGCGGCACGGGAAGTGTGGGCGGCGCCATTCCTGGGCAGGCTGCACTTTCTTTCGCCCTGGGCGGCTCTCCTTATGGGTGCACTCCTTGCGCGTGGGGCTCCCCTACGCGGGGGACACCCCTGTGTGGCAGGGCACTCCTTGCGCGCATCAGCACTGCTCATGGGCCAGCTCCACACGGGTCAAGGAGGCCCGGGGCTTGAACCGCGGACCTCCCATGTGGTAGACGGACGCCCTAACCACTGGGCCAAAGTCCGTTTCCTTGTAGTCTTTTTAATGTGCCATTGGTGTGGGAGTCCGATGCTCTCAAGTTTGAGAACCACTGCCCTAATACATTCCCTCTCCCACTCTCCTAGATGATGATTTCATACTTTCTCCTCTCCCTGTAAAGGTCTACTTCCTCTCCCCACTGCACATTCAGCTTGCTTCCTTCTTCACTAAGAAAATAGAAGAAATCAGAAGAACTTCTACAAGTTCCTGCACCACACCTTTCTTGCCCCTCTGCCCGCACATTTGCCTGTATACCCTGCTCTCTTGTTATTTATTCAATTTTTAATTTTTTAAAAGATTATTTATTTCCCCCTCGCACCCCCCCTAATTGTTTTGCACTCGCTGTCTGATCTCTGTGTCCATTCACTGTGTGTTCTTCTGTGTCTGCTTGTCGTCTCTTTAGGTGGCACCGGGAACTGATCCTGGCACTTTCCATAGTGGGAGAGAGGTGCTCAATCTCTTGCGCACATCAGCTCCCTGGTCTGCTGTGTCTCTTATTGTCTCTCCTCTGTGTCTCTTCGTTGCATCATCTTGCTGTGCCAGCTCTCTGCTCGGGCCCACTTGCCGCACAGACCAGCACTCCTGCATGGGCTAGCATTCTGGGTGGGCCAGCTCACTGTGTGGGCCAGCTTGCCTTCACCAGGAGGCCCCAGGAATTGAACTCTGGACCTCCTATACGGTTATTAGGAGCCCAATCACTTGAGCCACATCCATTTTCTATTTTTAATTCTTTTTGAGGTACTAGGGCTGGGGATTGAAACTGGGACCTCGTATGTGGGAAGCAGGCACTCAACTGCTGAGCCACATTGGCTCCCCTGAGTTGGTCTTTTCACTTGTTTGATTGTTGTTTGTTTTGTTTTTAGGAGGCACTGGGAACTGAACCTGGGACCTCCTGTGCAGAAAGCAGGCGCTCAACTGCTTGAGCCACATCTGCTCTCCCCTTGTTATTAAGGATGCCCTGTCCATGCAGGCTCCTAAGGTCAAACCCTCCACTACCACCTGGTCTGAGCCTCCACCGTTTCTTGTCTGGTTTATGGCAAAAGCTTCCTAACTAGTTTCCCTACATCAGCACTTGCCACTTTAGTCTATTCTCCACCTACTAGCCAGAATGATCCTCCTGAGGTGCAATTCACATCCCTTCACTGCTCAAAACCCCTCCATGGCTCCCCATCTGAGAGGAAAGGCCGAGTCCTTCTTGTGACCTACTTGGCCCTAAGTGGTCTCCCACCCCTCTGTTCTCTTTCTGACCTCCTCTCCTCTCAGGCTCCACCTCTGTCCTCCTGCTCTTACCACACAGGCCTCCTTGCTGTGTGGAGGGCAACAAGGTGGAGGGTGTATGCAGGGAAAGGACTGTAATGATAAACTGTGGGATCTGAGCTACGTGCAGACAATCTGGCCCACTCCCACCGCAGGGTCTTTGCACCTGCTGTTTCCTCTCATGCCCAGCTAGCTGCTAGCCCAGCTCTCCAGCATTCTCCAGGTCTTTACTCAAATGCCACCTTCTCAGGGAGACCTTCCCCAGCCACCTATTATACTTTCAGCCCCCAACTATCGACACTTCAATCTCACTTCACTGCTTTGTGTTTTCTCTTAGTACTTAGCCCTATCTATTAGACAATCCAGTTTATTTTTATTTTATTTTATTTATTTTTTTTACCATCTTTACTGTCTCCGCACCTGGAACCTAAGGTCCATGAGGACAGGAATGTTTTACTATTTTGTTTGACTGTCTCAGTGCCCTGCTGAGTGCAAAGTACAGAATTAGATGAGTGAATTAGTACTATCAACCTCTTTGACTTTTCCCTTCTTATTATCCCTTTAAAAGAAAGCAGCTCTCTCCTGAGAACATGCTTCCACTGTAACCCCCATAACTTGAGGTTCTCTGTCTCGCCCCATGTACCAATGGGAGGTGGGTGACCTCCTTGTTTCTCATCGCCACACCCAAACATTCTCACACCTCCTCCATAAACACCCTCTTCCCTGCAACTTCGAAATTTACACCATCAGACCATTTTGTCACTGTCTTCTATGGACCCTGAGAACACTGTCCTCATTCCCTGAAGATCTGAGCCGTTGACTCACTGATACTATCTCCAACACTAGCTCATCAGAATTCTTGGTGATGTCATCATCTTGGTAGGCCTAAGCCTTTCAACACTTTGGTTGAAGTTTTCTTCAACAAACGTGTCCTCCATGCTTCCTCAGCCACTTGATTCACAACCAAAACCTGAGCTTTCTCATTACTAATGACTGCAAATCATCCATTTCAGGTATCACATGCCAGGACCACCATTCCTGTCTTTCCAGTGCACTCCTTCTAGCCCCCCAATTCCAACAACCACTCCAGCCCACTGGGTCCTGAATCCTTTCTTCCACCTTCTCATGTTCTCCCCAACCCACTGCCATGCTCATATTTGCTTCTGTACATAGCTCAGATTCCACACATTATTATCATTATCATTTCCCTGCATCACACCCTTCACTTTGCTGCCCTCTCTCACTTTATGACTTTCCCCTGGCAAAATCACAACCCTTGTTAAAAGCAACTTTCCATCTGTGCTGCCCCTGTACCTGTGCAACCACACATGGCAATAAAAATGTATACAACCATGCTGATGACACCACTTTAAATAATAGCAGCCTCTCCAGGGACAAGTCACTATTGTAAGTGCTTCCCATTTCATCCTCACAACAAGCCCATGAAATACTATTATTATCATCTGAATTGTCAAGAAGAGAAATCTGCACAGAACGGTTAAGGACCTAGCCCAAGATCATACAACTAGTGAGTGGAGGAACTAAAGGGAACCCAGGATCCATCTTCAGAACCACCAGGCAGCCTCTCAGGATCCACTGGTGGGCCACTGATGCTGCCCCGGCAATTATACCGCATTTCCTGAGGCTGGTGGTTCTCAGAGTGGACATCAGATCCACTGGAGGCCTGTTGAACGCAGAGGCTGGGCCCTGCTTCCTGGGTTTCTGAATCAGTGGGTCTTGTGTGGCCCTGATAATCTGCATTCCTAACAAGTGCCAGGGATGCCGCTGGTCTGGGTTCCTCCCTGGAGAACTGTCCCCCAGTTTGCCCCTTCCTCTACAGGCCACTATTTCACTCCTCTTTTCTCAACCTCTATCACCTTGCCTTCATTCCTCTCTGTCCATCAATGACGTTGCTTCTGAACCCACTGAGAAGACAGGGGCAATCAAAACAGAATTTCCACACCCTCCCCATCATATTTCCTTCCCTTTCCACACCTGTGCCCATGCAGCTACTTGCCCTCTGGTATTACAGATGAAATTTCCCTCTATAGGATGTTACGGGAGCCTTAGGAAACAAATACAGATGCTTGATAGACATCGCTATGCAGTATGTCTGAGAGCAAACTCTTCCTTCACTCACCTCCTGCTCCTACCTGTAGAACCTGCTTCTCCCTCGGCCTTTCCCATCTCAGTAAAGGGCAATGCCAGCCTTAAGTGGCCCTGTCTGAAAACGTTGGTATCATCATTGACCCTTCACTTTCTACCACACCCCACGTCCAAACAATTAGCAAACCCCATTGGCCCTAACTTCAAAGACAGTCAGAATCAGATTTTCACCTTCTTGCAAACACCTGGGTCCAAGTCGCCATCACCTTCTGCTTGGATTATCTCAATAACCTCCCTGCTTTTGGCCTTGCCCCCCGCGAGTCCACTCTCAAAATTGTAGTCAGAGGATGCTGTTAAAAACCTAATCACAGACCTTGGCACTTTTCAGCTCAAACCCTAGTGATTCCACATCTTACTCGGTTTGAAAGTGGAAGTCCTTACGATATCCTACAATGCCCTGTATGATCTGAGCATCTGTTACCTCTCTGACCTCATTTCCTGCTACTAGGCCCCTTGCTCACTTGGCTCCTTGAACCAGCCTGACACGTCCCTACAGCAGGCACTTTTCATTGACAATGCTGGGGCCGGGAGCTGGTAGGATTACCGGACTACATTGTGTGCCATTTGTAGACACGAATTTAAAGTGTGATCAGTCAACCCAGCTGTGTGTTTTCTTTAGCCTTTAGCTGGAAAAGACGGAATGGAGAAAGGAAGGGTTGGGTTCGGCCAGAGAGAGGTTTTGTTATCGAAGAACGATGGAGGGAAGAGAAGGGCAAGGATGTTGAGGTCATTTGTGTAAGGGAATGACTGTGATGCTGGACCATGAAACCTAAGCTAGGTGAGAAGGCATTAAATTAGCTAAAGCATATAAAGCACGTACAAAAGGGCCTGGCTCAGTATACATGAGCTACAGTGTCCATCGCCAGTTATTAGTATTCTAAAGCAAACTTAATTGCAAGATCACATTCTGCCCCTGCACTTGATTAAATCTCAATCCTTTAAATAAGAGACGGTTTTGAAGACAAAGCAATAGCAATCCAAGACAAAGATAATACTTAACAGATATCAGATATAAATAAATTAGAAGTTATATTTTGGACTTTACCACTGTCAGGGTGAAAGTCATTATTGCTTTTCAACTATAAGAATTTATAGTGACCAACATACAAAAAACACATCCAAATGCATCCTTTAATTTAAATAAATGAATAAAGACTTACCCCACCAAATGTTTCAGTCTAACAATATTGTGGTTTTCTTTTAGATGTGTGCCTCGTCTTATAAATCGTCACTGACTTGTTTTCAGTTATACATTAATGCTGACACAGAATGTGCTTTTTCATCTGTTACCCATATCTGCCAAGTGGCAAGCTGTGGTTGACTAATTGGAAACACACGACCAAATGGATCAACTTTATCAGTATGTTCCAAGTATCTTAAGGCCATGGCCTGTTTTTCCTGCAAGCCTCAATATTATTCAAAGATTTGGCTAAGAAAAACATACTGTATTTTTTATTCACAAAAATAGAGATGTTAATGGGTAGAATGTCAAAGTCACATATATTTTAAAGATGAAATCATATCAGCAAAATTCAGGACCTGGGCCATGGAACAGAAAATCAACAGATGGGAGTTGTGGTAGGAGGCCCCATCTGCCAATTCAAGGTCTTGCTAATTTGGATTAAAACCAACCCTCTTGTAGCAACACTGTTGTGGAGGAACTGACCTCTACATTTTTTGAGCTGAGTGATTGGGTGGATAGTGTCGCCAATTGCTAAAGTGAGGAGGAACTGGGGCTGGAACTCACAAATGTGGGTTCAAGTACCTGACTTCAAACTTCTAACTGCAGGAGCCTCAATTTCCTTGTCTGTGAAATGGATGTGATAACTCTGAATTTTCTCAATTCTATGATGCACTTATTTTTAAACATTTCTGGGATGGAGAATGTATCATTATTAGTTTTTATTATGGGACCATATATATGTAAGATGGAGAGTGTACCTTACAATGAAACACATTTGAAGAGGGAGTGTTTGTTTTTTAATGAAAAAGTCAGAAAATTGAAGGCATTTCTTTGATTGGATAATGACTTACAATGTAAGGAGGCACACAGGACCCAGCTCATAAGGTTGCCGTGAGGATATAGTTGAAAGGAGAGGTTGCATGTAGAGCCTTTAGGAGAGTGTCCAGATAGGGGTGAGATGGGGCCGGGAGGAGGGGCGGCCTCGGGGTGTCCCCCTCCCCAGGCCAAGCTGCTGATAGATTTCCATCTTTATCTCATCAGAGCAAGGCCTGGCAGAGCACTGCCGAAAGAGGAGAGGTCAAACGCCCCTCCCCGGCACTGTGGGATTATTCCTTATCCAGAATCTGTGGAAACTAGGTTCAAGGCTGTACATTTCTCTGCAGCTGTTTCCTACTCCACCCCCCTTCATTTTGTTATAAAACTATGAAACCTCCTTGAGAGGTTTTCAGATTCCAGCCCACCCAATCAGCAGGGGAAAGTGGAGCCTGCTTTCTTCTTCGTTTCCTCTCTTATTTATTTACATTTAAGTCGTTTATTTAAGCCCTCCATTGGCTCTCCTCTCAGCGTGGACGCCAAGGTCGCGGGGGCCGCTAACGCGCTCTCCCTCTGCTCCCCACACCTCACCCCATCTACTCCAGCCACCCGGGCGATTCCTTCAACACCCCAGCATCCTCCTGACTCAGACCTTCGCTTCGGATGTTCCCTCTGCCTGAAATGCTCCACGCTCGGCTATTCTCACGCCCCCTTCTGAAAGGTCTTTACTCGCAGGCCGCCTTCTCAGTCACGCCTTCTCCCACCAGCCCCGCCAAGCCGCCACACACCCCGCGCAGTGCCCCCTTCTCTTCCTGACTTGGTTTTCCCTCCACAGCACCTAGCACACTATGTCATCTATTTGCCTGGCTTATTGTCTATCGCTTTATCAGAACGTAAGTCCCATGGAGGTAGGAATCTTTCTCCATTTTGTTCCCTGCTTTACCCCCAGTGCCTAGAACAGAGCATGGCACTCACAAAGTATTCACTTAAGTAACTCATCTTTACGTGTTTAACATTTCCCTTCCTCCAGTTGGGACTATGGGGTCAAAGGGATGAATATCTTTATTGTATGTCATTGTTTTGGTTTTTTTTGGTCATTGTTTTTTGTTTGTCTTTTTATTTATTACTACCAGGTAATGCTTTTCGCATGTTCTAAAAGTCAAAAGGAAGAAAAAGGTTTGTGTTAACAAGTTTTCCTCCCAGCCCTGTACTCAACCAGCCATTCCTCAACTAGCTTTGTCAGTTTCTTGATGCTCCTTTCAAAGATATTCCCATGTGGTTTTTTAAAAGCCGAGACCAGGGCGGCGGACTTGGACCAGTGGTTAGGGTGACCATCTACCACATAGGAGGTCCCCGGTTCAAGGTCCGCAGTTCAAACCCCAGGCCTCCTTGACCCATGTGGAGCTGGCCCACGTACAGTGCTGATGCGCGCAGGGAGTACCCTGCCACGCGGGGGTGTCCCCGCATAGGGGAGCCCATGCGCAAGGAGTGCGCCCTGTAAGGAGAGCTGCCCAGCGCGAAATAAAGTGCAGCCTGTCCAAGAACACACGGAGAGCTGACACAACAAGATGACGCAACAAAAAGAAACACAGATTCCCGTGCTGCTGACGACAACAGAAGAGGACAAAGAAGACGCAGCAAATAGACACAGAGAACAGACAACCGGGTGGAGGGTGGAGGGTGGAGGGTGGAGGGTGGAGGGTGGAGGGTGGAGGGTGGAGGGTGGAGGGTGGAGGGGAGAGAAATAAACAAATAAATAAATATTAAAAAAAGAATAGTTGAGACCAGTAGGACAGAATTGAGACACTGTAGGACAGAATTTCTTTTTACAATTTTGTCTGCCCTGAACAATTCCTGTTTCCTCTTCTATGTACTGCTCAACCCTCCTCAATTGCCAGTGTCAATCAATTTTTGGTGAAGGCTGCTACCCTGCTCGCTGCTAAGGAGGGTGATATAATGAAATATTATTTGGCCCATGCCCTTGAAGTTCAAAAGCTAGGTGGAATGGAAAAGAATCCACAGATAAAATGATAAAGAGTTTTTAAAAACGTTGAGGTGCCACAAAACATCGAGCGATTGATGGTTGTTTCAAGCAGAGGCAGCAAATACTGTGGAAATGAGAAGAGTGGTGGAGGGGAAGAATACATTGTACCCTCTTTATCTACCAAGGTGAATCTTTTTTGGGGGACAGGGTTGTTATTATAGTTTTTAATTTAAAGTTTTGTTTTGAGATAGTTGTAGATTCACATGCAATTGTAAAAAATAATACAGAGAAATATGGCCTATCCTTTACCCAGTTTCTCGCAATTATAATACTGGGTAAAACTATAGTATAATATCACAACCAAGACATTGACAGAATATAAAACATTTCCCTCAACACAAGGATTCCTCTAGTTGCTCTTTCATAGCTGCACCTACTTCTTTCCTGCCCCCACCCCTCCCAGGCAACACTGATCTGTGCTCCATTTCTCTCTCTATTTTTTTTTTTCTTGAGGTATGGGGGCCAGGAATTGAACCCCAGACCTTGTATGTGGGAAGTCTGCACTTGACCACTGAGCCCGGCCTTCTTGTTTGTTTGCTTGTTGCTTGTTTTTTTTTTTTTTTTGCTTGTTTGTTTCTAGGAGGCACTGCGGATTGAACCCAGGATCTCCCATGTGGGAAGCAGGTATCCAACCACTTGAGTCATGCCTGCTCCCCTCTATATTTTGTTATTTCAAGATTGCTTATGTAAGTGGAATCATATAGTAGGTAACCTTTTGGGATTGACTTTTTTCACTCACCATAATTCTCAGGAGATTCATGTAGGTTGCTGCATGTATCAGTGGTTCATTCCTTTTTATTCCTGGTCAGTACTTCACAGCATGGATGTACCACACAGTCAGTTAAACCATTCACCTACTGAAGGTCATCTGGGCTGCTTCCAGTTTTTAGGCTATTACAAATAAAGCTGCTATAAACAATTGTGTACAGGTTTTTGGTGAATGTAAATCTTCATTTCTCTGAAATAAAGACCCAGGCATGTATTCACTGGGTCAATTAGAAGTTGCATGTTTAGGTTTTTAAAAAACTATCAAAGTGTTTTCCAGAAGCTCTGTACCATTTTACATCCCTCCCAACAATGTATATAAGTCATCCAGTTTCTCTGCCTCATTGCCAGCATTTGGTGTTGTCACTATTTTTTATTTTCACCATTTTGATAGACATATAGTGATATCATGGTTTTAATTTGCATTTCTTTATTGGCTAACGATCTTGAACATCTTTTTATGAACTGATTTGTATCTGTATATCTTCTGTGGTAAAATGTCTCTTCATGTGTTTTGCCTATGTTCTAATTGGATTGTTTGCTTTTTTTATGTTGAGTGATTTGTTTTTGTTTTTTTTTTTTTGAGTACTGGGTATTGAACCCAGGACCTCGTATATGGGAAGCCAGTGCTTGACCACTGAGCCATATCGGCTTCCCTGAGCTGGTTTATTCATTTGTTTTGCTTGTTGTTTTTTTCAGGAGGCACTGGGAACTGAACCTGGGACCTCTCGTATGGGAGGCACTCACTCAACCACTTGAGCCACGTCCACTCCCTATATTGAGGGTTTTTTTTTTTTAAGATTTATTTCATTTATTTATCCCTCCCCCTTGATGTTTGCACTCACTGTCTGCTCTCTGTGTCCATTCACTGTGTGTTCTTCTGTGTCTGCTTGTCTTCTCTTTAGTAGGTACTGGGAATCGAACCTGGGACCTCCCATGTGGGAGATAGGCACTCAATTGCTTGAGCCACCTACACTCCCTGTGTTGTTGTCTCTTTCATTGTGTTTCCTCTTTGTGTCTCTTTGTGTCACCTTGTGTTACCTTACTGTGCCAGCCCCTCGCACCAGCTCACTGTCTTGCTCATCTTCTCCAGGAGGCACCGGAAGCTGAACCCAGGACCTCCCATGTGGTAGGTGGGAGTTTAATTGCTTGAGCCACATCCACTTTCCCCTACATTGAGTTTTTTGTGTGTTTTTTGAGATTTATTTTATTTATCCCTGCCCCTGCAACTGCTTGCACTCACTGTTCACTGTGTCCCCTCACTGCGCGTTCTTCTGTGTCTGCTTGCCTTTTCTTCTGGAGCACTGGAAACCGATCCCAGGAACTTCTGACCTGGGAGAGTGGCACTCAATTGCTTAAGCCACCTTAGCTCCCTGGTATATTGTGTCTCTCATTGTTTCTCTTCTGTGTCTTTTTTTGTTGTTGCCTCATCTTACCGCATCAGCTCTCTGCATGGGCCAGTTCACTGCAGTGCAGGCCAGCTCACCTCCACCAGGAAGTCCCAGGAACCAAAGCCAGAACCTTCCATATGGTAGACGGGAGCACAATTGCTTGTGCCACATCTGCTTCCCCCTGTATTGAGTTTTGATAAGCCTTTATATATTCTAGATACTACTCCTTTGTCAGATATGTAACTTGCAAATATTTTCTCCCACTCGGTAGCTTGTCTTTTCATCCTCTTAAGGCCCTTGCACAGAGCAAAACTTTTAACTGTGATGAAATTCAGTTCACCAAGTTTTTTCTTTTATAGATCATGCCTTCATGTTAAATCTATCTAAAGACTTTTTGCCTAGCCCTAGATCCCAAAGATATTCTCCTATGTTTTTTTCCCCCTGAAAGTTGTAGAGCTTTATGTTTTACATTTAAATCTGTGACCCATTTTGATTTAGTTTTTGTGTAAGGTGTGAGGTTTAGGTGGGGTTCATTTGTTTGGTCTATGGATGTCCCATTTGGAGCCTGCATTTCAACAAGCTTCTCAAGAACACTCTGCTGGAGAGGGATTTGTGGGATTTAGATAGCGGTATGGCAGTAAATATTTAAACCAGCTCTCAGAGTGGGGGGGGGAGCAATTTCTGTGGCATGAATACCACCTTCATGACTGATTTCAAGCTGCCAGTGTGATGTCACTAAATGCGCAGAAGCGCATGATGATGTAGTATTCCCACCACACAGTTACCACAGATGTAAATCAATACATGTAAATAGCCTCAAAAGCAGAGATAATAGGAAAAAAGTGATGAGTTTTGAGTGTTTATTACCTTTATTTTGAACACAGTTTAAGTTTATATGAAAAACTTTGAAAATTCTGAGAGTTTGTCCTACCTGCGAGCTACAGATTAGCCTGTCAGAGTTTCAAGGATGCTGGCAAAAGACATGAGACTCCTGGGTCAGAGAAAAAGAACTTTATTATTCTTAAAAATAGTGGTAACCAGATTGTCAGCATTATCTTGCCTGCTTCTCTGGGTCCCAGGGTACTGTTCACCAGTTGGCACTTGCATATGCAATGGGTCGTGCTATAAGAGAGAAATCTTGAGTTTAGAGACCTGGATCTTTTATAATGATAAATTATAGTTTTTAGGGGTAGACATTATTTTTATTATACTGGTCAGTGAACAAATCTGCCCTTTTCTCTGGAGGGAAACATTATATAAACAGGTTTGAAAAGATAACTGGGATCCCAAAGCCTGGTAAAATCATCATAAGGAAGAAAAATTATAGACAAATTTCTCTTATGAATACAGATGCAAAAGTCTTTAACAAAATACTAGCAAACTGATTCTAATGGCATATTAAAAAGATTATATACTATGACCATGTGGGATTCATACCAGAAACTCATGAATAGCTTAACATATGAAAATCAATGTAATGCACAACATAAACAGAATGAAGAAAAAATCCACATGATTATCTCAATAGAGGCAGAAAGGCATTCAAGAAAATCTTGCATTCTTTCTTTATAATTTCACTCAGAAAAGTAGGAATAGAAGGGAACTTTAACTTGATGAAGTCCATTTATGAAAAACCGACAGCTAACATAATGCTCGGTGAAAAACTTAAAGCTTTCCCCATAAGATCAGGAATCACACAAGGATGCCACTTTTATCATTGCTGAAAGTTTTTGCCAGTGGAAGTTAGGTAAGAAAAGAAATAAAAGGTAACAAAAATTGAAAAGGAACAAGTAGATTATTTCTACTTGCAAATGACATGATCTTATATATAGAAAACCCATAGGAACCCACAAGAAAACTATTAGAGCTAATAAATGAATCAGAAACATGGCAGGGTAAAAGATCAACACACAAAAACAACTGTGTTCCTATGCACTAGCATGAAAAATCCAAAGAATAAATTAAGAAAATAACTCTGTTTACAATAGCATTTAAAAGAATAAAATATCCAGGGGTAAACTTAAATAAGGATACAAAAATATTGTATCCTGAAAACTGCAAAATGCTACTGAAAGAAATTAAAGAAGACTTAAATAAGTGGCAAGACATCCCATGTCCATGGATTTGAAGAGTTATTATATCAATATTACCCAAAGATATATACAAATTCACTGCTATCCCTATCAAACTTCCAACAGCCCTTTTCTTTTTTTCTGAAATGGAAAAGCTGATCCTCAAATTTATGTGGAACTGCAGAAAACCCTGAACAGCCAAAACAATTCTTTTTTTTTTTTTTTAAGGATTTGTTTTATTTTATAATTTATTTTTTCCCACTCCCTTTTGTTTTTCACTTGCTGTGTCTATTTGTCTTCCTTGTTTCTTTAGGAAGCACTGGGAGCTGAACCTGGGACCTCTGATGTGGGAAAGAAGTGCCTAATTGCTTGAGCCTCCTCTGCTTTGTTGTGTTTCTCATTATCTTTTTCCTCCTTGCATCTCTTATTGTGTCATCTTGTTGTGTCAGCTTACTGTGCCTGCCCGTTGTGCCAGCTCACTGTCTTCTTTAGGGGGCACCAGGATCCGAACCAGTGACCTCCCATTCGGTAAGCAGGAGCCCAGGTACCTGAGCCACATCTATTTCCCCAAAACAATCTTAAAGAAGAAGAAGGTTGAAACTCTCACTTCTTGGTTTCAAAGTGTACTACAAAATGACAGTAGTCAAAACAATGTGGTACTGGGAAGCAGGTGTGACTCAAACAATTGGCTCCCATCTACCATATAAGAGGTCCAGGGTTCGATCCTGGGGCCTGCTGGTGAAGGCAATGTGGCCTGCGTGGCAAAATGGCCCGAGAGGAGAGCTGGCCCACACGTGGAGTGCTGACCTGCGCAGAGTGCTGGCTCATGTGGTGTGCTGGCCTGCGCAGGAGTGCTGGCTCACGCAGGAGTGCTGGCTCATGCAGGAGTGCTGGCTCACACAGGAGTGCTGGCTGACGCGGAGAGCTGGCACAGCGGAGCGACAGAAAAAGATGCAGCAGACAAGGGAGCTGAGGTGGCACAAGAGATTGAGCACCTCTCCCACTCTGGAAGGTCCCAGGATTGGGTTCCTGTGCTGCCTAAAGAGAAGACAAGCAGACACAGAAGAACACACAGCGAATGGACACAGACAGCAGAGAGCAAGCGCAAAACAATTAGGGGGGTGGGGGGAGAAATAAATAAATAAAATCTTAAAAAACAAACAAATAAAAAAACCCCAATGTGGTGCTGGCACAAAGATAGACAAATAGATCAGGGAAACAGAACGGAAAGTCCAGAAACAGACCCACAATTTTATGGCCAACTGAATTTTTTAAATAAAGTACTGGGGAATTAACCCAGGACCTTGTACATGGGAAGTTGGCGATCAACCACTGAGCTATATCCACTTCCCAACAAGAATTAGTTTTTTCATTTGTTTGTTTGATTTGCTTTTAGGAGGGACCCCTATATCTGCTCCCCTGTCCAGTTGATTTTTTTTTAAGATTAATCAAATTAATTTATTTATTTCTAACCCCCCCCTTGTTGCTTTTTGCTCACTGTCTGCTCTCTGTGTCTGTTCATTGTGTGCTCTTTGTGTCTGCTCCTCTTTTTCTTCTTTTTTTTTTAGGAGGCACTGGGAACTGAACCTGTGATCTCCCATGTGGGAGGGAGGTACCCAATTACTTGAGCCACATCTGCTCCCTGCTTGTTGTGTCTCTTGTTGTGTTTTCCTCATTGAGTCATTTTGTTGCATCAGCTCTCCGCACCAGCCCATTGTGTCAGCTTGCTATCTTGCTTGTCTTCTTTAAGAGGCACCAGGAACCAAACCTGGGTCCTCCCATATGGTAAGCGGGTGCCAAGTGCTTGAGCCACACATGCTTCCCTGACCAATTGATTTTTTTAAAATATGTTTTTTCTTTATTTTTAAATGACCAATTTATTTTTCACAAAGGTGCTAGGTACATGCCATGGGGAAAGAATTGTCTCTTTAACAAATGGTTTTGAGAAAACTCGATAACCATATACAGCAGAATGAAGTTAGACCACTACCTCACACTATATAAAAAAATAAACTCAAAATAGATCAAGTGCTAACGCTATAAAACTCTTTGAAGATAACATAGGGACAAATCTTCATGACCTGGGATTCAGCAATGGATTCTTAGATATGACACCAAAAGGACAAGCAGGGCTGTGGACTTGGCCCAGTGGTTAGGGCATCCGCCTACCACATGGGAGGTCGGTGGTTCAAACCCCGGGCCTCCTTGACCCGTGTGCAGCTGGCCCATGCGCAGTGCTGATGCGCGCAAGGAGTGCCCTGCCACGCAGGGGTGTCCCCGCGTAGGGGAGCCCCACATGCAAGGTGTGCGCCCCGTAAGGAGAGCTGCCCAGCGTGACAGAAAGTGCAGCCTGCCCAGGAATGGCACTGCACACACAGAGAACTGACACAACAAGATGATGCAACAAAAGAAACACAGATTTCCAGTGCTGCTCATAAGGATAGAAGCAGTCACAGAAGAACACAGGGAATGGACACAGAGAGCAGACAACTGGGGTGTGAGGGGGAAAGGGGAGAGAAAAAAAAAAAGAAGGAGAAGCAACACAAGAAACAATAGATACAGTTGATTTAATCAAAATTGAAAACTTTTATGCACTGAATAAAATTATCAAGAAAGTGAAAAGACGACCTACAGAACGGAGGAAATATTTTGAAACCAGATTTTGGAAAAGAGTTTAACATCCAGAGTATATAAAGAACTTTTACAATGCAACAACAAAAAACCAAGCATTTTCATTTCCTAGGTTGTTTGAGCAAATACCACAGAATGCATTCAGGCTAAACAATGGGAATTTATTAGCTTGTGGTTTCGGGGCTAAAAGAAAGTCCAAATCAAAATGTCAAGGTGATGCTTGCTTGCTTTTTGTTTTTGCTAATTTTTTTTCCATTTTTCTTCTTTATTTTTGTTTTTTTTGTTTGTTTGTTTTTTATTCCTTTGGGTGATCTTTCTTTTAGAAGACTGGTGTTCTGGCTGCTGCTGCACTTTGGTCCTCAGCTTGTCACATGGCAAGGCACCTGGCAGCATCTCCTGCTCTCTCTCTCCTCTTCCGGGTTCTGTCAGTGTCCAGCCTTGTGCTTCCTGTGGCTTTCTCTCTCTCTGTCTGACTTTCACTCCACTTATAAAGGATGCCAAATAGGATTGAGATCCATCCTGGCTGAGGCTGGCCACACCTTCTCAGTTGAAGTCATCTCATCAAAAGGTCCTACTTAAAATGGGTCCACACCCACAAGAATGGACTTAATTTAAGAATAGGTTTTTCTGGGGTACCTATGACTTCAAACCACCAAAACAAGCAGCCCAATTAAAAAATGGGCAAAGGACTTGAATAGCTATTTCTCCATAGAAGATATACAAATGGCCAACAAAACAAGGAAAGAAGTTCAACATCATTAGCCATTAAAAATGCAAGTCGATAAAAAGTAAAAAAAGAAAACAAAAAAAATGAAAAGGGAAAGTAAAAAGTAAAGGAACAAAAAACAAAAGAAGTAAAAAAGAAATGAAAGAAGAAAAAGAAAAAATAAGGTAATAAAAAAAACGAAAAAAGTGAAAAAAAAGAAAAAAGATGCAAGTCAAAGGGAGCAGGTGTAGCTCAATGGTTGAACACCTGCTTCCCATGTATGAGGTCCTGGGTTCAATCACCAGTACTCCTAAAAAAAAAAGAGCAAAATGAAACCACCATGAGATTCCACTTTATGCCCACAGGATGGCTATTTTTTAAAAAAATGGAAAATAGCTTTAGAAAGGATGTGAATTGAAACTTTAGCCATTGTTGGTGGGAAAGTGCAGTGATGCAGCCACTGTTGGAAGTAATATGGCAGATTCTCAAAAAGCTAAATATAAAATTACCATATGACCTGGCAATCCCTCTTTATAACCCTGAAAACAGGTTTATAAACAGATACACATACACCAATGTTTAGTAGCATTTATTCACAATAGTCAAAAGCTGGAAACGATCCAAGTGTCCATCAACAAACAAATGGATAAACAATATGTGATACACGCACACAATGGAATGTTATTTGGCCGAAAGTAAAAATGAAGTTATGAAACATGCTACAACATGGAAGAAACTTGAAAACATTATGTTCAAGCAAGACACATAAGGGCAAAATAGTATATCACTAATAAGATACTACTAGAAATAGCAAATTCACAGAGATAGAAAGGTTAGAGGTTATGGGTGTGGGGAGGGAGGAAGGCAGAGTGTTTGTAAAAAATTTTTTTTAAAAGAAAAAAATAAAATTGGAAAAAATCAATACCTCAATTTTTATCAGTAGAGGAATGGTTGCATAAATTACAGTACATTCTTACAACGGAATGCTTAGTAACTATTAGAAAGAACTATTAGAAAGAATGAGATACAGGTATGTGTACTGCCATAGAAAAATGTTTAAGATACAGTATTGGACATAAAAGCAAGTTTTGGAATAATTTGAGCAATATCATCCCATTTTCTTAAAAATAAAATATTATAAATATGTTTGTCAATATGCCAGAAAATTTCTAAAAGGATACCACAGAATTTAATAGTAATTGCTTCTGAAGAGTGGAGACAGCAGGTCAGGAGATAAATGGGAGGACCTATACTTTCCACTTTATGCCCATCTCTACTGTTTACATATTTTACATCTACATGTACTGACATAGAAACACTTCCATGATCTCTTCTTTAATGAAACACACACACACACACACACACAAGTTGCAGTGTAGTATCTAAACTATCCTGTTTACCAAAGACATAAGTATGGGCATATGTGTATATGAAAAATGAAGGAAAAGACAGCCCGATGAACTCTGAGGACATAATGTTGAGTGAAATAAGCCAGACACGAAAGGGCAAATATTGTATGATTTCACGCATATGAACTAATAAACAAACTCATGGAGTTAGAATCTAGAATATAGGTTACCAGGAGATAGAGTGGGGTTAGAGCATGGGGAGTTGATGCTCGGCTTGTGCAGAGTTTCTGTTTGGGTTGATGGTAAAGGTTTGGAAATGGATGGTGGTGATACATTATTGTGAGTGTAACCACAGCACTGAATTGTAGAAGTAAATGTGGTTAAAGAGGAACACTTTAGGATGTGTACACTACTAGAATAAAAATTAAAAGATAAAACAAGGAGTGCATGGTTCAAGTAGTTGAGTGCCTGCCTCCCACACGAGAAGTCCTGGGTTCATTTCCCTGTGTCTCCTAAAGAAGACAAACAAACAATGAGCAGACAACAAGCAAAAACAACAAGCAGAGGAAAGCAGATGCGTCTCAGGTGACTGAGCTCCTGCTTACCACGGGGGAGGTCCGGGTTCAGTTTCCAATGCTTCCTGAAGAAGACATGCAAGAAGGCAAGCTGATGCAACGGGCTGGTACAGTGAGCTGATGTGACAAAATGATGGAATGAGATGACACAACCAAGAAACAGTGAGGAAACACAATGAGAGATGCAACAAAACAGGGAGCAGAGGTGGCTCAGGTGATTAATGCCTCCCTCCCACATGGCAGGTCCCCACGTTCGGTTCCCGGTGCCTCCTAGAAAGAGAAGACGAGCACACAACAAACCGACACAGCATATGCAAACAATGAGGGGGCGGGAGAAAGAAAGAAAGAAATGAATCTTTGAAAAAAAAAAAACCAGCTAGCAGACAAGGAGCAAAACCAAATGAGCAGGGAGCAGATGCGGTTCAAGCAGTTGCATGCCCATCTCTCACATGGGAAGTCCCGGGTCCAGTTTCTTGTGCCTCCTAAAAGAAAAAACAGACAATGAAAAGACAATGAGAAAACAACAACAACAACAACAAGTAGACAATGAGTAAAAACAATGAGCAAACAGATGAGGGAACCATCTCGGGGGGGGGAAGATAAAACATAAGATAGTACAACACAGTGAACCCTATTGTACATGATGGACTATAGGTAATAATACAAGTACAAGAATGTGCTTTAATGAATTATAACTAATGTATGATACTGAGACATAGTGTTAATAATAGGGTGGTATATGGGAAAAATATACCTAAGGTAATTTATGGATGATAGATGATAGTATGATTTAATACAATTTAGTAATCTTCACAAAGTGTAACAAAGGTGACTACTGTTAAAAAAAAAATAGTACAATTATAAAAAGTGCTGTCATCAATTGTAATAAATGTTCCACACCAATGCAAGGTGTTGGTGGTAGGATGGTGTATGGGAATTCTGTATTTTACGCGTGATTGATTTGTAAACCCACAACTTCTCTAATAAAATAAATTTTTAAAAAATTTAAAAAGAAAAAAATAAGAGAGCCTGAAACCCAAGGTAGTTATTTCCTCTGCTTATAAGGCCAGCCAAAATGTAAAGGACCCATGAAGTATCTCCCAGCAGTTTATATAATTTAAATTTTTTTTACATTTCTCAATTAAATGTACTAGATACCTATAAATTTTTTAAAAAATCATATAGTATGTTACACAGTATATTTGGTTCATAGTAATAAAATCATACAGTATTTGTCCTTTTGTGTCCGGCTTGCTTCACCCAAACTGTCCTCCAGGTTCATCCAGTTGTCCAGTTGTCATGTGCTTTAGACTTCATTTCTTCTTACAGCTGCATAATATTCCACTATGTGAATACACCACAGTTTGTTTACCCATTCATCTCTTGATGGACACCTAGGCTGTTTCCAACTTTTGGCAATCATGAATAATGAATCATGAATCATGAATAATGTAGCTATGAACATCGGTGTGCAGATGTCTGTTCGTGTCACTGCTCTCAGTTCTTCTGGGTATATACCAGTAGTGATATTGCAGGGTCAAATGGCAACTCTATATTCAACTTCTTTAGGAACTGCCAAACAGTACTCCACAGTGGCTGTACCATGCTGCATTCCCACCAACAGTGAACAAGTGTTCTTATCGCTCCACATCCTCTCCAACACTTGCAGTTCTCTGTCTTTTTAACAGTGAAATGATATCTCATTGTAGTTTTGATTTGCATTTCCCTAATCATTAGTGATGTTGAGCATTTCTTCAAGAGGTTTTTTTTTTTGCCATTTTTATTTCTTCTTTGGACAAATGCCTATTCAAATCTTTTGCCCATTTTTTAATTGGGTTGTTTGTCTTTTTATTGTTGAGTTGTAACATCTCTTTATTTATCCTGGATATTAAACGCTTAATTGATATGTGATTTCCAAATATTTTCTCCCATTGAGCTGGCTGCCTTGTGACCCTTTTGACAAAGTCCTGTGCGGTGCAAAAGTGTTTAATTTTGAGGAGGTCCCATTTATCTGTTTTTTCTTTTGTTGTGCATGCTTTGGGTATAAGGTCCAAGAAACCACCACCTACTACAAGGTCTTGAGATGTTTCCCTACATTTCTCTAGTAGTTTTATGGCCCTGGCTTTAAATTTAGGTCTTTGATCCATTTTGAGTTGATTCTTATATAGGGAGTGAGATAGGGATTCTCTTTCATTCTTTTGGTTATAGATATCCAGTTGTCCCAGAACCTTTTGTTGAAGAGACTGTTTTGTCCTGTTAACATTAACTTGGTAGGTTTGTCAAAAACCAGTTGACTATATAGGTGAGGGTTTATTTCTGGGTTCTCAATTCTATTCCACTGATTGACATGTCTATCTTTATGTCAGTATCATGCTGTTTTGACCACTGTAGCTTTGTAATATGTTTCAAGTTCAGGCAGTGAAATTCCTCCCATGTTGCTCTTCTTTTTTAGAATGCTTTTGGCTATTCAGGTGCACTTTCCCTTCCAAATGAATTTAGTGATTGCCTTTTCTTATTCTGTAAGATAAGCTGTTGGCATGTTGGTTGGTATTGCATTGAATCTATAAATCATTTTGGGTAAGATTGACATCTTCACGATATTTAGTCTTCCAATCCATGAACACAGAATGTCTTTGCATCTGTTTAGGTCTTTTTAAATTTCTTTTAGCATTGTTTTGTAGTTTTCTTCATATAGGTCTTGTTCTTCTTTGGTTAAATTAATTCCTAGGTATTTGAGTCTTTTTGTTGCTGTTGGAAATGGAATTTTCCCCCTGATTTCCTCCTTAGATTGTTTGGTATTAGTGTACAAAAACATTACCAATTTTTTCACATTGATCTAGTATCCTGCCACTTTACTGAGCTTATTTATTAGCTCAAGTAGCTTTGTCGTGGATAGTTCAGGATTTTCTAAGTACAGGATCATGTCATCTGCAAACAGTGAGAGTTTTACATCCTCTTTTCCTCTTTGATTGCCTTTAATTTTTTTTCTTGTCTTATTGCCCTAGCTAGAACATGCAGTACAATATTGAATAACAATGGTGACAGTGGGCATCCTTGTATTGTTCCCAATCTTAGAAGGAAAGCTTTCAACATTTCCCCATTGAGTATGATGTTGGCTGCGGGTTTTTCATATATGCCTTTTATCATATTGAAGAATTTTCCTTATATTCCTATCTTTTGAAGTGTTTTCATCAAAAAAGGATGCTGGATTTTGTCAAATGCCTTTTCTGCATTGGTTGAGATTATCATGTATTTTTTTCCCCTTCAATTTGTTAATGTGGTATATTACATTCATTGATTTTCTTATGCTGAACCAGACTTTCATACCAGGAATAAATCCCTCTTGGTCATAATATACAAGTGTTTGATATGCTATTGGATTTGATTTGCAAGTATCTTGTTGAGAATTTTTGCATCTATGTTCGTTAGAGAGATTGGTCTGTAATTTTCTTTTCTTATAGGATCCTTTTTTAAAAAGATTTATTTTTTATTTATTTTTCTCCTCTCCCCCCCACCCCCTATTGTCTGCTCTCTGTGTCTATTCGCTGATTTGCTGTGTGTTCTTCTGTGACCGCTTCTATCCTTATCAGTGGCACCAGGAATCTGTGTTTCTTTTTGTTGCGTTATCTTGTTGTGTCAGCTCTCCGTGTGTGCGGCACACACAAAAGGCAGCCTGCACTTTTTTTGCGCTGGGCAGCTCTCCATACGGAGAGCACTCTTTGTGCGTGGGGCTCCCCTACACAGGGGACACCCCTGCATGGCAGGGCACTCCTTGCGTGCATCAGCACTGCGCATGGGCCAGCTCCACACGGGTCGAGGAGGCCGGGGTTTGAACCGTGGACCTCCCATGGGGTAGGTGGACGCCCAATCCATTGGGCCAAGTCCACTTCCCTCTTATAGTATCTTTATCTGGCTTTGGTATCAGGGTGATGTTGGCTTCATAAAATATGTTGGGTAATTTTCCATCCTCTTCAGTTTTTTGGAAGAGTTTAAACAGGATTGGTGTTAGTTCTTTCTGAAATGCTTGGTAGAGTTCACCTGTGAAGCCACTTGGTCCTGGACTTTTCTTTATTGGGAGATTTTTGATTATGGAGTCAATCTCCTTAAATGTGATTTGTTTGTTAAGTTCTTGTATTTCTTGTAGTGTCAGTGTAGGTTGTTTGTGCATTTCTAGGAATTTGTCCATTTCATCTAGGTTGCCTAGTTTGTTGACATACCGTTTCTCATAATATCCTTTTGTGATCCTTTTTATTTCTGTGGAGTCAGTCATAACTGCCCCCTTTAATTTCTGATTGTATTTTTTGCATCTTCTCTTTTTTTTTTGGTTAGTCTAGCTAGGGGTTGGTCAATTTTATTAATTTTTGGTTTTGTTGATTTTCTCTTTTTTTTTTTGTTCTCAATTTCATTTATTTCTGCTCTAATATTTATTATTTCTTTCCTTCTGCTAGCTTTGGGATTAGTTTGCTGTTCTTTTTCTAGTTTCTCTAGTTGTTCAGTTAAATCTTTGAGTTTAGCTTCTTCTTTTTTAATATAGGCATTTAGGGCTATAAATTTCCCTCTCAACACTGCCTTCAGTGTTTTGATGATTTGTATTCTCATTTTCATTTGTCTCAATATTGTTACTGATTTCATTTGCAATTTCTTCTTTGACTCACTGATTATTTAGGAGTGTGTTGTTCAGCCCCCACATATTTGCTAAGTTACTTTTTTCCTGTCTATTACTGATTCCCAGTTTCATTCCATTATGATTTGAGAAGGGGCTTTGTATAATTTCAGTCTTTTTCTATTTATTGAGAGCTGCATTGTGCCCTAACATGTGGTCTATCCTGGAGAAAGCTCCATGAGCACTTGAGAAGAAAGTATAACCTGCTGAGTTGTTCTATCTACTGATGTGAGTGGGGTGTCGAAGTCTCCAATAATTATTGCAGAGATGTCTATTTCTCCCTTTAGTTTTCCCAGAGTTTGTCTCATGTATTTTGGGACACGCTGGTTAGGTGCATATATATTTATGACAGTTATATCTTCTTGGTGGATTGTCACTTTTATTAATATATAGTGGCCTTCTGTATCTCTTATAACTTTTTTGCATTTAAAGTCTGTTTTGTCTGATATTAATATAGCTACCCCTGCTCTTTTCTGTTTACTATTTGTGTGGATTATCTGTTTCTAAGCTTTCACTTTCAGCCAGTTTGTATCCCTGGGTCTAAGGTGAGTTTCTTGTAAGCAGCATGTGGACGGCTCATGTTTTTTTAATACATTCTATCCGTCTGTATCTTTTGATTGGGGAGTGTAACAGTTTAATATTATTGATGAATTCCAAAAGGAAATACAGACTTATGCTTGTAATCTAATCTGTACCTGGGTATGATTGAGTTATGATTAGGGTGAGTTATGATTAGGATAAAAGACATGGCAAAGAACAGAGTTTTACTCTTTTGGTTATCCTTTCTGTTATTCTTTCTTCAATACTCTCCTCCAAGCCTGTCTCTCCTTTTTCTTCCAGGTTCTAAGTCTTCCATTAGTATTTCCTGCAAAGGTGGATTCTCTTTTGCTACCCCTCTTAGTTTCTATTTGTTTGTGAATATTTTATACTCATCCTCGTATTTGAAGGACAATTTTGCTAGATAAGGAATTCTCAGCTGGCAGTTTTTCTCTTTCAGTATCCTAATTTTATCATACCACTGTCTTCTTGCCTCTATGGTTTCTGAAGAGAAATCCACACTAAGTTTCACTGAGCACCCCTTGTATGTGATGGTTTGGTTTTTCCTTGATGCTTTTAGAATTTTCTCCTTATCTTCGATGTTTAACATTCTGAGTAGTATGTGTCTTGAAGTAGATTTATTTACATTTATTCTGATTTGGGTATGCTACGCTTCTTGGACATGTAAGTTCATTTTGTTCATAAGAGTCAGGAAATTTTCAGCTAAGATTTCTTTTTTTTTTTTTTTTAAAGATTTATTTATTTATTTACTTCCCCTCCCCTCCCCCGGTTGTCTGTTTTCTGTGTCTTTTTGCTGCGTCTTGTTTCTTTGTCCGCTTCTGTTCTCGTCAGCGGCATGGGAAGTATGGGCGGCGCCATTCTTCGGCAGGCTGCTCCCTCCTTCGCGCTGGGCCGCTCTCCTTATGGGTGCACTCCTTGCGCGTGGGGCTCCCCTACGCGGGGGACACCCCTGCGTGGCACGGCACTCCTTGTGCGCATCAGCACTGCGCATGGGCCAGCTCCACACGGGTCAAGGAGGCCCGGGGCTTGAACCGCGGACCTCCCATGTGGTAGACGGACACCCTAACCACTGGGCCAAAGTCCGTTTCCCATCAGCTAAGATTTCTTTAAATCTTCCTGCACCTTTTCCCTTTTCTTTTCCTTCTGGAACTCCCATGATACATATGTTGTTGCATTTTGTATTGTCATTCAATTCTCTGAGCCCCTGCTCAATTTTTTCTATTCTTTTCTCTCTTCAATTTTAGCTGTTTTGTCTTTGGTATCACTTATTCTTTCTTCTGTCATTTTGAGTCTGCTGTTGTATGGGTCAAATGTTTTTTTTTTTTTTTAGATTTTATTTATTATTTATTTTTATTTATTTAATTCCCCTCCCCTCCCCCGATTGTCTGTTTTCTGTGTCTTTTTGCTGCGTCTTGTTTCTTTGTCCGCTTCTGTTGTCGTCAGCGGCACGGGAAGTGTGGGCGGCGCCATTCCTCGGCAGGCTGCTCCCTCTTTCGCGCTGGGCGGCTCTCCTTATGGGTGCACTCCTTGCGCGTGGGGCTCCCCTACGCGGGGGACACCCCTGTGTGGCAGGGCACTCCTTGCGCGCATCAGCACTGCGCATGGGCCAGCTCCACACGGGTCAAGGAGGCCCGGGGCTTGAACCGCGGGCCTCCCATATGGTAGACGGACGCCCTAACCACTGGGCCAAAGTCCGTTTCCCCAAATGTATTTTTGATCTCACCTGTTGTGTCTTTCATTCCCATGAGTTCTGTTACTTTTCAGTTTAGGATTTCTAATTCTTCTTTGCGCTCACTCAATGTCTTCTTGATGTAATTTATCTCTTTGAACATATTGACTTTCAACTCATTAATTTGATTTTGGAAATTTGTGTGCATCTCACTCATTAGTTTTCTCAAATTCTCCATCTCTTCTGGGGCTAAGATATATTCCTTTTCGTGGGCCATGTCTTCTATTTTCTTAGTATGGCTTGTAATTTTTTGCTGATATCTAGGCATTTGATTAGGATGTAATTTACTCAAGTGTTCAATTTCTTTCTCTTTTGTAGGGATTTAGTGGCAGGAGGCTGTGTGTTACCACTGGTCTTTCATTCTTGGCTCGACCTGGATTGTTAGGGTTGTCCTGCTGGTTGCTCAGAACTGGGCACTGGACCTAGTAATTGGTTGTCAAGTCACTTCCTAGGGCCTTGGGGAGGGAGATTATAGAGGCAGAAAAAGCCTTTCCTATATATTTTTAATTTTCTTGTGTGTACTTCCTTGGTCTGCCAGCAGATGGGGCTCTTTGGATGCTCTCAATGCCTGGTCAGAGTGTATTGCAACACAGATCAAATCAATGTGATAAGGCTTCCTATCTGGAGGCTATGAGCCTTGTAATTAAAACTTTCTCTGAGACAGTTCTCTAGGCTTCTCTGGCAGTCCCCTCCCTTTTCCCTGGGTTTGAAATATTTCCACTTCCTTCTTAGTCCTCAACAATCAGCCTCTGGAGATTGGGAGGGTTGCACATCTTTAGCCCCTTGCTGGCTCCAAGGCAAACAACAGCACAACCCCACCCGGCCTGGAAGGGCTCCTGGGACATGGCAGACCTAATCTGTGGGTCAGGAGCTGAGGCAGCCTTAGGCGGTGTCCCTCTTTCTCCCCTTTCCTAGGGTAGTGGATCCCTGGAGCCCCCTTTGACTGTGGCCACAGGCCCAGAGGTCTGACAATTTAAAAAGTGTCTTTGATGTGGGGCAGGGTGCCGGCTGCCACTGGTTTGAACGCACAGTGCTGTGGTTGGGATTTCCCTCCTTCGTCCCCTTCTCCTCTGGGCAGTGTCCGTCCTTTGCCTGGTGTCCTATACTCTAGAAGATCTTTCCCTAGGCTGTTTCAGGCTTTCCTCTAGCTATTTTTCTGGAAGAGAAGCGAGTCATTCTAGTCTGCCATTTTCTTGGAAGTCCAAGCTGCTTCTTTCCATTATGAAGTAATGGAAATGACATCAGGAGCTGTCAGATCTGCAAGTCAAAAGTGGCAAAGGGCGGGAAGCGGCTGTGGCTCAGTTGATTGGGCTCCCGTCTACCCTATGGGAGGCCCTGGGTTCGAGTCCTGGGGCCTCCTTGTGAAGGCAAGTTGGCCTGTTCTTGTGGAGGGCTGAAGGCCTGCGCCCACGGAGAGCTGCGGCAGCAAGATGATGCAACAAAAGGGAGACAAGCAGATACAGGAGAACGTGCGGTGAATGGACACAGAGAGCAGACAGCAAGCAAGTGGCAATGGGGGGGAAGAAAAAATGTGGTAAAGGCAGGAAGCAGCCACAGGCGGGCGGTATTATTTTTCACTCTCTGCTGCTCTGTCTCTGTCCAGCTTCTCATGGCTGCGCAGCTACTGGGTGCAGAGAGCGTGGGGGACGTGTCTGTGACGCGCCTTGACCTGTAGTTGCCAGGGAGGTGCAGGAGAGGCTGGTCTCCCTGGGGGCGGATTAAGCCTCACCCCAGATGCCAGGGAGGAGCTGGGGGAAGGCGTTTGGGAGGAGGGGCTCAGGCACAGCCTGTCTTTGGGGCCTGTCCTCTTGGCTTCTTCCCCAGCTCTGTCTGGGCCCCACCTCCCGTGCGGCCAAGCCGGCTTCCAGGCCCGAGGGTGCCCCTCCACCAGCAGGGTGACCATCTGCAGGCTGCTGCCGCTTCCTGAGCACCAGTCTCCTCCGTGAAGCAGGGACGGAGACGTCCCCTTCCTAAGGACCGCATGAAGACCAGCTCCTGATACTGGTTCAGTGCCTATTAATTTCAGCGACTGTGATTAGTAATGGCAGAGCTGGGAGTAAGATATTTATTGACTTTCAAAGCAATGCACTCTCCTTACTCATCCCCTGTGCTATATACTTGACATACATTATCTCATTTGATTCTCACAGAAACCTCGGCTGGTGGGTATTAGTTTGCTCCCATTTTACAGATTGGAAAACTGTAAATTTGAGGGGTAGGCTCACTTGCCTAATGTCACACAGTTGATACGCGGTGGAGTCTGGATTCAAACCCAGCTCGCCTGGCTCCAGAGACCCAGCTCATTCCTAACCACGAGTTCTATTGTCTTCCGTGGCACCTCAGCTACCCAGGGGTCAGTGTGCAGGCCCACAGATACCTGGTGCCTCCTTACTATGTGCCAGGCTGCCTTCTAGGCTCTGCGCTTGCCAAGTCTCTGCCTCAAGGAGCTTACAGATAAAACACACACACAGATCCACATTTTAAGGTATACAAGAACCTCTGGGGAGTGGATGTGGCTCAAGCAGCTGAGCACCCGCTTCCTACATGGGAGGTCCCAGGTGCCTCCTAAAAACAAAGCAACAAGCAAACAAAAGAAAAAAACAACTCAGGGGAGCCAATGTGGCTCAGTGGTTGAGTGTTGACTTCCCACATACGGGGTCTGAGTTTCAATCCCAGGTCCTGCTCTCTAGGAAAAAAAAAAGGGAAATGGCTGTGGCTCCATTTACTGTACGGAGGACCTGGGTTTGATCCCTGGGACATCCTAGTAAAAAAAGAAAAAAGGCATCCCAGAGCTGTGTGGAGAGGTGCAGACCCCTATGCGGCAAAGCTATGCACCAAAAAGACGATGACGCAAGCAGATAAATCAAAAAAAAAAAAAAAAAAAGAACCCATGACTGGGGAGCGGATGCAGCTCAGCAGTTGAGGGCCTCCTTCCCATGTAGGAAGTCCTGGAGGTCCTGGGGTCAGTCCCCAGGAGCTTCTAAAAAAAAAAACCTATGAAGATAATAAGACAGGTTATGTGCTGGAGAGTGAAGGCAGGTGAGGGGAGGCAGGGGGTCTTTCAAGTGGCAAGAGAAGTCCACTCGAGGAGACCAGCAGGAGGAGGAGGAAGCAGTACGTGGATGGCGGGGAGGGGTATTCCAAGCCCAAGTGCAAAGGCCTGGGGGTGCTGAGCCTGGCAGGTTCCAGGACAGACGTCAGCAGGGCTGAGCTGGGGGAAGGGGAGGGGAGGAAGAGGTCCATCACGACAGGGGGCCAAGGAGCTGCAAGGATGGAGGTAAAGGGTGTTACTTTGGATTCTTCCTCTCCCCACATGACTCCCTCATCTGTTTGCTCATTGTTTGTGCTCGTTGTCTGCTCATTGTGTTGGTTTTGTTTTATTTTTTTTGTTTTTGGTTGTCGTGTTTGTTTTTTTCTTTAGGAGGCACCAGGAACCAAACCCGGGGCTGCTCAAGCCACATCTGCTCCCTCCTTGGATTCTTTTCACTTCCCACCCCTGGCTTAGGTGGGAGGGGGACGGGCTTGGGAGGGTCCCTGCCCATCTTCTAAGGTTCCAGACTCTCTTAAAGGAGTGGGGGGGTCACTAGTAAGGGGGCTGATGGCCAGCAGCCCCGAGCGCTGGTCGCGCCCACCCGTGTCTGCTGGCTTCGTTCTCCTCCTGCCCTCAGCTTGCCTGCAGGCTGGGTCTGGGCCAGGTGGAAGGCAGCTGGCAGGGCTCCAGGCAGGCATGAGCACTTGGCTCTCCCTGCCCAGCCAGCAGAGCCGGCGCGATGTTACCAAGCACCCTCCAGCCTCCATCTGTCAGCTCCGGAAAGCCAGTCACCGTGGGGAAAAGGCTTCTGGCAGCAGAAGTGGTGAACCATAATACAGAGTATCTGAGCTGGAAGAGAACTCCGAGGTCACTGATTCCAGCCAGGGAGTGGTTCTCTGGTGTCTCCGTGCTTTAGACCAGTGGTTCTCAACCTGGCTGCACAACAGGCTCTTCCCAGAGCTCGGGCTGTGAGCCAGACTAATTGCATCAGCATTCTGGGGAGGGCTTAGGCATTAGAATGTTTTCAACTCGCCAGGTGATTCCAATGTGCAAACAAGGCTGTGAGGTCCCCGGCTGTGGCCACTTGCCACCTCTGGATCTCTGGGTGCCCAGTCATCACCTGTGGGGCCTCCGGAGTCAGAAAGACTTGAATTTGAACTTCAGTCTACATTTTCTCCCACTGAGTGACCTTAAGCAGCTTTCTGAACCTCTCGTGGCCTCTATTTCCTCATCAGTAAAAAAGTGCATCATGATAACAGCTACTTTATAGGGTTGTTCTCAAGGCCAAATATATTAATTCATAAAAAGCACATGGCACAGTACCTCATTCCTAGTAAGTGCCCAATAAATGTTAGATTTATTGTCATTGCTTTCCCAAGGTCAGGCATTCCATTAGAAAGGGCATTTCCATTAGAAAGCTCTTCTTTCGGTTAAGTTGAAATGTTCTCCTAAAGGCAGCCAAAGTGATGGCAAAACCCAGGACTGTTCATGTCACCCTACCATTTAAAACTATTCCGTGGTTTCCCATCGTTCTCAGGGCCTGGAAGTCCTTCATTTGACCTACCTGGTCTTTGAGATCTGGGCTCTGCTCACCTCACCATCTCATCTTACACCCTTTCGCTGTGACCATCTGCTGTGCTTTGTCCCACCACAGGGCCTTTGCAGATGATGCTCGCCCCCTGGAATGCTCTCCAGCTTCCCCTGGGTAACTCCTGCTCACCCTTCGGCTTTCAGCTCCACCCTCACTTCACAAGGAAAGCTCTCTCTGACACTTCGGGCCAGGACAAGTCATCACATTGGGATTCTCACAGCACCGTCTTACAGCTGATGCTGTACATTTATTTGTGTGGTCTGGTGTGAATATTAGACTCCAAGCTCCATGAGGACAGAGATCATGGCTATGTTTTTCTCATCCCCGTGTCCCCAGTGCCTCACTCTGCACCTGGCACATAGTTAAGGTTCAGTAAATATTTGTTGAATAAGTAAACTGGCCAAAATTAGCCTCGATAAAATCCGCCCGTTGTTCAAGTTCTGCCCTCTGGAATGCCTCAAAACAACCTTCTCCCCAGACCCCGGACAAGCTTGCAGGGGTCTGTGGGCACGTGTGGGCCGCTCTTCTCTCCTCAGGGCTGACAGCCGCTGCTACCCTCATAGGTGGCCCCCGCGGCTCCTGCTCGTCTCCCTGTGGACCTCTCGAGCCGTGTGCTGCCCGGAAGGGGACTCAGCACTAGGGGACAAGGAGCTTTTCAGAAACGGTTTAGCCAGAGCCATCCCTGCCCCTTCTAAGCAATTCCTCTTAGGTCTCCGTCCCTGGAGCAGGGAGAGGGCGAGCCGGGAAGTCCCCCTGGGCAGTCAGAAGTGAGCAGGCAGCCTCCCCCGTCCTGCCCTCAGACGCTGTGGCCCCCAGAGGTGGCTGTGTGAGGTCACCTTCAAACGCTCCCTCAGGCCCCATTATCAAGGCGCCCCCACCCCAACCCCTGGGCCTGGGGGTGGCTGCGGAAGTGACACCAGGAAAGGGGAAGGCGGAGAAAAGGGAACACACACTTGGCCCACCCCACATTCAAGAGCAGACCCGAATCTTTCCATTTCAGTTACCCCCCACCACCCGCCTGGCCCAGGGGCCGGCCGAGCTCGCCGTGCATTAACGCCAGCCTGGGGAAGGGCCAGCCTTCCAAGGCCGCCGGGAAACCGATGGGCCCAGGGGCACAGCTCTCCCTCAGGAGATCCGACTCTGAAGCACCGGATGGGTTCTGACGCCCGGTCGTTTCACAGCCGTCTTCCTGCTTTTCTTTTCCCCCGTGCAGGGTCATGGTCGCATAATACCAAGGCCAGAATGCATCTCTCTCATTCTCTCCTGTCTTTAAAGGTTCTGTTTCTAGAAAACAGTCTGGAGGAGAAAGCAGGGTAGATCTTCCAGCCTCTAAGCCTCAGGACAGGAGATTTGTATGGTGGACGTTCGTCCCCTAGTGGAATAGGTGAGGACGACAGACAGAAAGTGAAATGGGGTCTGGCTGCCGAGAGATGGGCTGCGCCTGCTGGACGACCCCGGGACCCAATTTGCTCTCACCTGAATTGGCCTCATTCGACTCACCTTAATTCCACCCTGTCAGCCCATCTTGACTTAACAGTTTGGTATTTTATTCATCATAGGTTTGTTTTTTTTTTGCATTCATTTTGATTTTTTAAAAATATTGCAGTAAAATATTATTTATATTGATTATTGAGGTTTTGTGAGGTTTTTTTTTGGCTCCCCCTTAAAGACTGCACCCAAGGCAAGTGCCTCATTCACCTTCTCCCAGTTCCAGTCTGATCCAGAGTCAGCAGTGGAAGAGCCCAAGCTGTGTGGAGCACAACCCTCCACTCAGGTGGAAGAACACTAGCTGTGTGGAGCACAACCCTCCACTCTCAGGTGTGGAAGAGCCCCAGGGGTGTGGAGCACAACCCTCCACTCTCAGGTGGAAGAGCCCTAGCTGTGTGGAGCACAACCCTCCACTCTCAGGTGGAAGAGCCCTAGGCAGGTGGAGCACAACCCTCCACTCTAAGGAGGAAGAGCGCTAGATGTGTGGAGCACAACCCTCCACTCTCAGGTGGAAGAGCCCTAGGCATGTGGAGCACAACCCTCCACTCTCAGGAGGAAGAGCCCTAGCTGTGTGGAGCACAACCCTCCACCCTCAGGAGGAAGAGCCCTAGGCATGTGGAGCACAACCCTCCACTCTCAGGAGGAAGAGCCCTAGCTGTGTGGAGCACAGCCCTCCACTCTCAGGTGGAAGAGCCCTAGGTATGTGGAGCACAACCCTCCACACTCAGGTAGAAGAGCCCTAGGTATGTGGAGCACAACCCTCCACTCTCAGGAGGAAGAGCCCTAGCTGTGTGGAGCACAACACTCCACTCTAAGGAGGAAGAGCCCTAGCTGTGTGGAGCACAACCCTCCACTCAAAGGTGGAAGAGCACTAGGCGTGTGGAGCACAACCCTCCACTCTCAGGTGGAAGAGCCCTAGGCATGTGGAGCACAGCCCTCCACTCTCAGGTGGAAGAGCCCTAGCTGTGTGGAGCACAACCCTCCACTCTCAGGAGGAAAAGCCCTAGGCAGGTGGAGCACAACCCTCCACACTCAGGAGGAAGAGCCCTAGGCATGTGGAGCACAACCCTCCACTCTCAGGAGGAAGAGACCTAGGCGTGTGGAGCACAACCCTCCACTCTCAGGAGGAAGAGCCCTAGCTGTGTGGAGCACAACCCTCCAATCTCAGGTGGAAGAGACCTAGGCGTGTGGAGCACAACCCTCCACTCTCAGGTGGAAGAGCCCTAGGCATGTGGAGCACAACCCTCCATTCTCAGGAGGAAGAGCCCTAGCTGTGTGGAGCACAACCCTCCACTCTCAGGAGGAAAAGCCCTAGGCAGGTGGAGCACAAACCTCCACTCTCAGGAGGAAGAGCCCTAGGCATGTGGAGCACAACCCTCCACTCTCAGGAGGAAGAGCCCTAGGCGTGTGGAGCACAACCCTACACTCTCAGGTGGAAGAGCCCTAGGCATCTGGAGCACAACCCTTCATTCTCAGGATGAAGAGCCCTAGCTGTGTGGAGCACAACCCTCCACTCTCAGGAGAAAGAGCCCTAGGCATGTGGAGCACAACCCTCCACTCTCAGGATGAAGAGCCCTAGCTGTGAGGAGCACAACCCTCCACTCTCAGGAGAAAGAGCCCTAGGCATGTGGAGCACAACCCTCCACTCTCAGGAGGAAGAGCCCTAGCTGTGTGGAGCACAGCCCTCCACTCTCAGGTGGAAGAGCCCTAGGCATGTGGAGCACAGCCCTCCACTCTCAGGTGGAAGAGCCCTAGGCGTGTGGAGCACAGCCCTCCACTCACAGGAGGAAGAGCCCTAGGCATGTGGAGCACAGCCCTCCACTCTCAGTTGGAAGAGCCCTAGGCAGGTGGAGCACAACCCTCCACTCTCAGGGGGAAGAGCCCTAGCTGTATGGAGCACAGCCCTCCACTCTCAGGTGGAAGAGCCCTAGGCATGTGGAGCACAGCCCTCCACTCTCAGGTGGAAGAGCCCTAGGCATGTGGAGCACAACCCTCCACTCTCAAGAGGAAGAGCCCTAGCTATGTGGAGCACAACCCTCCACTCTCAGGAGGAAGAGCCCTAGCTGTGTGGAGCACAACCCTCCACTCTCAGGAGAAAGAGCCCAAGGCATGTGGAGCACAACCCTCCACTCTCAGGAGGAAGAGACCTAGCTGTGTGGAGCACAGCCCTCCACTCTCAGGAGGAAGAGCCCTAGCTGCGTGGAGCACAACCCTCCACTCTAAGGTGGAAGAGCCCTAGATGTGTGGAGCACAACCCTTCACTCTCAGGAGGAAGAGCCCTAGGCATGTGGAGCACAGCCCTCCACTCTCAGGTGGAAGAGCCCTAGGCATGTGGAGCACAACCCTCCACTCTCAAGAGGAAGAGCCCTAGCTATGTGGAGCACAACCCTCCACTCTCAGGTGGAAGAGCCCTAGGCATGTGGAGCACAACCCTCCACTCTCAGGAGGAAGAGCCCTAGCTGTGTGGAGCACAGCCCTCCACTCTCAGGTGGAAGAGCCCTAGGCATGTGGAGCACAGCCCTCCACTCTCAGGTGGAAGAGCCCTAGGCATGTGGAGCATAGCCCTCCACTCTCAGGAGGAAGAGCCCTAGGCATGTGGAGCACAACCCTCCACTCTCAGGAGGAAGAGCCCTAGCTGTGTGGAGCACAGCCCTCCACTCTCAGGAGGAAGAGCCCTAGGCGTGTGGAGCACAACCCTCCACTCTCAGGAGGAAGAGCCCTAGGCATGTGGAGCATAACCCTCCACTCTCAGGAGGAAGAGCCCTAGGCGTGTGGAGCACAACCCTCCACTCTCAGGTGGAAGAGCCCTAGGCGTGTGGAGCACAACCCTCCACTCTCAGGAGGAAGAGCCCTAGGCATGTGGAGCACAACCCTCCACTCTCAGGAGGAAGAGCCCTAGCTGTGTGGAGCACAGCCCTCCACTCTCAGGAGGAAGAGCCCTAGGCGTGTGGAGCACAACCCTCCACTCTCAGGAGGAAGAGGCCTAGGCATGTGGAGCACAACCCTCCACTCTCAGGAGGAAGAACCCTAGGCGTGTGGAGCACAACCCTCCACTCTCAGGAGGAAGAGCCCTAGGCATGTGGAGCACAACCCTCCACTCTCAGGAGGAAGAGACCTACATGTGTGGAGCACAGCCCTCCACTCTCAGGTGGAAGAGCCCTAGGCGAGTGGAGCACAGCCCTCCATTCTCAGGTGGAAAGCCCTAGGCATGTGGAGCACAACCCTCCACTCTCAGGATGAAGAGCCCTGGCTGTGTGGAGCACAACCCTCCACTCTCAGGAGGAAGAGCCCTAGGCATGTCGAGCACAACCCTCCACTCTCAGGAGGAAGAGCCCTAGCTGTGTGGAGCACAGCCCTCCACTCTCAGGTGGAAGAGCCCTAGGTGTGTGGAGCACAACCCTCCACTCTCAGGTGGAAGAGCCCTAGGTGTGTGGAGCACAACCCTCCACTCTAAGGAGGAAGAGCCCTAGCTGTGTGGAGCACAACCCTCCACTCTAAGGTGGAAGAGCCTTAGGTGTGTGGAGCACAACCCTCCACTCTCAGGTGGGGGAGCCCTAGGCGTGTGGAGCAAAACCCTCCACTCTCAGGTGGAAGAGCCCTAGGCATGTGGAGCACAACCCTCCACTCTCAGGAGGAAGAGCCCTAGCTGTGTGGAGCACAGCCCTCCACTCTCAGGAGGAAGAGACCTAGGCGTGTGGAGCACAACCCTCCACTCTCAGAAGGAAGAGCCCTAGGCATGTGGAGCACAACCCTCCACTCTCAGGAGGAAGAGCCCTAGCTGTGTGGAGCACAACCCTCCACTCTCAGGAGGAAGAGCCCTAGGCATGTGGAGCACAACCCTCCACTCTCAGGAGGAAGAGCCCTAGCTGTGTGGAGCACAGCCCTCCAATCTCAGGTGGAAGAGCCCTAGGCATGTGGAGCACAACCCTCCACTCTCAGGAGGAAGAGCCCTAGCTGTGTGGAGCACAGCCCTCCACTCTCAGGTGGAAGAGCCCTAGGCGTGTGGAGCACAACCCTCCACTCTCATGTGGAAGAGCCCTAGGCGTGTGGAGCACAAGCCTCCACACTCAGGTGGAAGAGCCCTAGGCATGTGGAGCACAACCCTCCACTCTCAGGAGGAAGAGCCCTAGCTATGTGAGCACAACCCTCCACTCTCAGGAGGAAGAGCCCTAGGCATGTGGAGCACAACCCTCCACTCTCAGGAGGAAGAGCCCTAGCTGTGTGGAGCACAGCCCTCCACTCTCATGTGGAAGAGCCCTAGGTGTGTGGAGCACAACCCTCCACTCTCAGGAGGAAGAGTCCTAGCTGTGTGGAGCACAACCCTCCACTCTCAGGTGGAAGAGCCCTAGGCGTGTGGAGTACAACTCTCCACTCTCAGGTGGAAGAGCCCTAGGCATGTGGAGCACAACCCTCCACTCTCAGGAGGAAGAGCCTAGCTATGTGAGCACAACCCTCCACTCTCAGGAGGAAGAGCCCTAGGCATGTGGAGCACAACCCTCCCCTCTCAGGAGGAAGAGCCCTAGCTGTGTGGAGCACAGCCCTCCACTCTCAGGTGGAAGAGCCCTAGGTGTGTGGACCACAACCCTCCACTCTCAGGTGGAAGAGCCCTAGGTGTGTGGAGCACAACCCTCCACTCTCAGGAGGAAGAGCCCTAGCTGTGTGGAGCACAACCCTCCACTCTAAGGTGGAAGAGCCCTAGATGTGTGGAGCACAACCCTCCACTCTCAGGTGGAAGAGCCCTAGGGGTTTGGAGCACAACCCTCCACTCTCAGGTGGAAGAGACCTAGGCATGTGGAGCACAACGCTCCACTCTCAGGAGGAAGAGCCCTAGGTGTGTGGAGCACAGCCCTCCAATCTCAGGAGGAAGAGCCCTAGGCGTGTGGAGCACAACCCTCCACTCTCAGGAGGAAGAGCCCTAGGCATGTGGAGCAGAGCCCTCCACTCTCAGGAGGAAGAGCCCTAGCTGTGTGGAGCACAACCCTCCACTCTCAGGAGGAAAAGCCATAGGCAGGTGGAGCACAACCCTCCACTCTCAGGAGGAAGAGCCCTAGGCATGTGGAGAACAACCCACCACTCTCAGGAAGAAGAGCCCTAGCTGTGTGGAGCACAACCCTCCACTCTAAGGTGGAAGAGCCCTAGGTGTGTGGAACACAACCCTCCTCTCTCAGGTGGAAGAGCCATAGGCGTGTGGAGCACAACCCTCCAATCTAAGGAGGAAGAGCCCTAGGTGTGTGGAGCACAACCCTCCACTCTCAGGAGGAAGAGCCTACCTATGTGAGCACAAACCTCCACTCTCAGGAGGAAGAGCCCTAGGCATGTGGAGCACAACCCTCCACTCTCAGGAGGAAGAGCCCTAGGCATGTGGAGCACAGCCCTCCACTCTCAGGTGGAAGAGCCCTGGGTGTGTGGAGCACAGCCCTCCACTCAGGTGGAAGAGCCCTGGGTGTGTGGAGCACAACCCTCCACTCTCAGGAGGAAGAGCCCTAGCTGTGTGGAGCACAACCCTCCACTCTAAGGTGGAAGAGACCTAGGTGTGTGGAGCACAACCCTCCACTCTCAGGTGGAAGAGCCCTAGGCGTGTGGAGCACAACCCTCCACTCTCAGGTGGAAGAGCCCTAGGCATGTGGAGCACAAGCCTCCACTCTCAGGAGGAAGAGCCCTAGCTGTGTGGAGCACAGCCCTCCACTCTCAGGAGGAAGAGCCCTAGCTGTGTGGAGCACAACCCTCCACTCTCAGGAGGAAGAGTCCTAGGCATGTGGAGCACAGCCCTCCACTCTCAGGAGGAAGAGCCCTAGCTGTGTGGAGCACAACCCTCCACTCTCAGGAGGAAGAGCCCTAGGCATGTGGAGCACAACCCTCCACTCTCAGGAGGAAGAGCCTAGCTATGTGAGCACAACCCTCCACTCTCAGGAGGAAGAGCCCTAGGCATGTGGAGCACAACCCTCCCCTCTCAGGAGGAAGAGCCCTAGCTGTGTGGAGCACAGCCCTCCACTCTCAGGTGGAAGAGCCCTAGGTGTGTGGACCACAACCCTCCACTCTCAGGTGGAAGAGCCCTAGGTGTGTGGAGCACAACCCTCCACTCTCAGGAGGAAGAGCCCTAGCTGTGTGGAGCACAACCCTCCACTCTAAGGTGGAAGAGCCCTAGATGTGTGGAGCACAACCCTCCACTCTCAGGTGGAAGAGCCCTAGGGGTTTGGAGCACAACCCTCCACTCTCAGGTGGAAGAGACCTAGGCATGTGGAGCACAACGCTCCACTCTCAGGAGGAAGAGCCCTAGGTGTGTGGAGCACAGCCCTCCAATCTCAGGAGGAAGAGCCCTAGGCGTGTGGAGCACAACCCTCCACTCTCAGGAGGAAGAGCCCTAGGCATGTGGAGCAGAGCCCTCCACTCTCAGGAGGAAGAGCCCTAGCTGTGTGGAGCACAACCCTCCACTCTCAGGAGGAAAAGCCATAGGCAGGTGGAGCACAACCCTCCACTCTCAGGAGGAAGAGCCCTAGGCATGTGGAGAACAACCCACCACTCTCAGGAAGAAGAGCCCTAGCTGTGTGGAGCACAACCCTCCACTCTAAGGTGGAAGAGCCCTAGGTGTGTGGAACACAACCCTCCTCTCTCAGGTGGAAGAGCCATAGGCGTGTGGAGCACAACCCTCCAATCTAAGGAGGAAGAGCCCTAGGTGTGTGGAGCACAACCCTCCACTCTCAGGAGGAAGAGCCTACCTATGTGAGCACAAACCTCCACTCTCAGGAGGAAGAGCCCTAGGCATGTGGAGCACAACCCTCCACTCTCAGGAGGAAGAGCCCTAGGCATGTGGAGCACAGCCCTCCACTCTCAGGTGGAAGAGCCCTGGGTGTGTGGAGCACAGCCCTCCACTCAGGTGGAAGAGCCCTGGGTGTGTGGAGCACAACCCTCCACTCTCAGGAGGAAGAGCCCTAGCTGTGTGGAGCACAACCCTCCACTCTAAGGTGGAAGAGACCTAGGTGTGTGGAGCACAACCCTCCACTCTCAGGTGGAAGAGCCCTAGGCGTGTGGAGCACAACCCTCCACTCTCAGGTGGAAGAGCCCTAGGCATGTGGAGCACAAGCCTCCACTCTCAGGAGGAAGAGCCCTAGCTGTGTGGAGCACAGCCCTCCACTCTCAGGAGGAAGAGCCCTAGCTGTGTGGAGCACAACCCTCCACTCTCAGGAGGAAGAGTCCTAGGCATGTGGAGCACAGCCCTCCACTCTCAGGAGGAAGAGCCCTAGCTGTGTGGAGCACAGCCCTCCACTCTCAGGTGGAAGAGCCCTAGGCATGTGGAGTACAACCCTCCACTCTCAAGAGGAAGAGCCCTAGCTATGTGGAGCACAACCCTCCACTCTCAGGTGGAAGAGCCCTAGGCATGTGGAGCACAACCCTCCACTCACAGGTGGAAGAGCCCTAGGTGTGTGGAGCACAACCCTCCACTCTAAGGAGGAAGAGCCCTAGCTGTGTGGAGCACAACCCTCCACTCTAAGGTGGAAGAGCCCTAGGTGTGTGGAGCACAACCCTCCACTCTCAGGTGGGGGATCCCTAGGCGTGTGGAGCACAACCCTCCACTCTCAGGTGGAAGAGCCCTAGGCATGTGGAGCACAGCCCTCCACTCTCAGGAGGAAGAGCCCTAGCTGTGTGGAGCACAGCCCTCCACTCTCAGGTGGAAGAGCCCCAGGCATGTGGAGCACAACCCTCCACTCTCAGGAGGAAGAGCCCTAGCTGTGTGGAGCACAACCCTCCACTCTCAGGAGGAAGAGCCGTAGCTGTGTGGAGCACAACCCTCCACTCTCATGAGGAAGAGCCCTAGGCATATGGAGCACAACCCTCCACTCTCAGGAGGAAGAGCCCTAGCTGTGTGGAGCACAGCCCTCCACTCTCAGGTGGAAGAGCCCTAGGCATATGGAGCACAACCCTCCACTCTCAGGAGGAAGAGCCCTAGGTGTGTGGAGCACAACCCTCCACTCTCAGGAGGAAGAGCCCTAGCTGTGTGGAGCACAATCCACCACTCTAAGGTGGAAGAGCTGTAGGCGTGTGGAGCACAACCCTGCACTCTCATGTGGAAGAGCCCTAGGCGTGTGGAGCACAAGCCTCCACACTCATGTGGAAGAGCCCTAGGCATGTGGAGCACAACCCTCCACTCTCAGGAGGAAGAGCCCTAGCTATGTGAGCACAACCCTCCACTCTCAGGAGGAAGAGCCCTAGGCATGTGGAGCACAACCCTCCACTCTCAGGAGGAAGAGCCCTAGCTGTGTGGAGCACAGCCCTCCACTCTCATGTGGAGGAGCCCTAGGTGTGTGGAGCGCAACCCTCCACACTCAGGAGGAAGAGTCCTAGCTGTGTGGAGCACAACCCTCCACTCTAAGGTGGAAGAGCCCTAGGTGTGTGGAGCACAACCCTCCACTCTCAGGTGGAAGAGCCCTAGGCGTGTGGAGAACAACCCTCCACTCTCAGGTGGAAGAGCCCTAGGCATGTGGAGCACAACCCTCCACTCTCAGGAGGAAGAGCCTAGCTATGTGAGCACAACCCTCCACTCTCAGGAGGAAGAGCCCTAGGCATGTGGAGCACAACCCTCCACTCTCAGGAGGAAGAGCCCTAGCTGTGTGGAGCAAAGCCCTCCACTCTCAGGTGGAAGAGCCCTAGGTGTGTGGAGCACAACCCTCCACTCTCAGGTGGAAGAGCCCTAGGTGTGTGGAGCATAACCCTCCACTCTCAGGAGGAAGAGCCCTAGCTGTGTGGAGCACAACCCTGCACTCTAAGGTGGAAGAGCCCTAGATGTGTCGAGCACAACCCTCCACTCTCAGGTGGAAGAGCCCTAGGCGTGTGGAGCACAACCCTCCACTCTCAGGTGGAAGAGACCTAGGCATGTGGAGCACAACGCTCCACTCTCAGGAGGAAGAGCCCTAGGTGTGTGGAGCACAGCCCTCCACTCTCAGGAGGAAGAGCCCTAGGCGTGTGGAGCACAACCCTCCACTCTCAGGAGGAAGAGCCCTAGGCATGTGGAGCAGAGCCCTCCACTCTCAGGAGGAAGAGCCCTAGCTGTGTGGAGCACAGCCCTCCACTCTCGGGTCGAAGAGCCCTAGGCATGTGGAGCACAACCCTCCACTCTCAGGAGGAAGAGCCCTAGCTGTGTGGAGCACAGCCCTCCACTCTCAGGTGGAAGAGCCCTAGGCATGTGGAGCACAGCCCTCCACTCTCAGGTGGAAGAGCCCCAGGCATGTGGAGCACAACCCTCCACTCTAAGGAGTAAGAGCCCTAGCTGTGGGGAGCACAACCCTCCACTCTCAAGAGGAAGAGCCCTAGGCATGTGGAGCACAACCCTCCACTCTCAGGAGGAAGAGCCCTAGGTGTGTGGAGCACAACCCTCCACTCTCAGGAGGAAGAGCCGTAGGCATGTGGAGAACTACCCTCCACTCTCAGGAGGAAGAGCCCTAGGCATGTGGAGCACAACCCTCCACTCTCAGGTGGAAGAGCCCTAGGCATGTGGAGCACAAAGCTCCATTCTCAGGATGAAGAGCCCTAGCTGTGTGGAGCACAACCCTCCACTCTCAGGAGGAAAAGCCCTAGGCAGGTGGAGCACAACCCTCCACTCTCAGGAGGAAGAGCCCTAGGCGTGTGGAGCACAACCCTTCACTCTCAGGTGGAAGAGCCCTAGGCATCTAGAGCACAACCCTTCATTCTCAGGATGAAGAGCCCTAGCTGTGTGGAGCACAACCCTCCACTCTCAGGAGGAAAAGCCATAGGCAGGTGGAGCACAACCCTCCACTCTCAGGAGGAAGAGCCCTAGGCATGTGGAGAACAACCCACCACTCTCAGGATGAAGAGCCCTAGCTGTGTGGAGCACAACCCTCCACTCTAAGGTGGAAGAGCCCTAGGTGTGTGGAACACAACCCTCCTCTCTCAGGTGGAAGAGCCCTAGGCGTGGGGAGCACAAACCTCCGATCTAAGGAGGAAGAGCCCTAGGTGTGTGGAGCACAACCCTCCACTCTCAGGAGGAAGAGCCTAGCTATGTGAGCACAACCCTCCACTCTCAGGAGGAAGAGACCTAGGCATGTGGAGCACAACCCTCCACTCTCAGGAGGAAGAGCCCTAGGCATGTGGAGCACAGCCCTCCACTCTCAGGTGGAAGAGCCCTGGGTGTGTGGAGCACAGCCCTCCACTCTCAGGTGGAAGAGCCCTGGGTGTGTGGAGCACAACCCTCCACTCTCTGGAGGAAGAGCCCTAGCTGTGTGGAGCACAACCCTCCACTCTAAGGTGGAAGAGACCTAGGTGTGTGGAGCACAACCCTCCACTCTCAGGTGGAAGAGCCCTAGGCGTGTGGAGCACAACCCTCCACTCTCAGGTGGAAGAGCCCTAGGCATGTGGAGCACAGCCCTCCACTCTCAGGAGGAAGAGCCCTAGCTGTGTGGAGCACAGCCCTCCACTCTCAGGAGGAAGAGCCCTAGCTGTGTGGAGCACAACCCTCCACTCTCAGGAGGAAGAGTCCTAGGCATGTGGAGCACAGCCCTCCACTCTCAGGAGGAAGAGCCCTAGCTGTGTGGAGCACAGCCCTCCACTCTCAGGTGGAAGTGCCCTAGGCATGTGGAGCACAACCCTCCACTCTCAGAAGGAAGAGCCCTAGCTGTGTGGAGCACAGCCCTCCACTCTCAGGTGGAAGAGCCCTAGGCATGTGGAGCAAAACCCTCCACTCTCAGGAGGAAGAGCCCTAGGCATGTGGAGCACAACCCTCCACTCTCAGGAGGAAGAGCCCTAGCTGTGTGGAGCACAGCCCTCCACTCTCAGGTGGGTGAGCTCTAGGCGTGTGGAGCAAAACCCACCACTCTCAGGTGGAAGAGCCCTAGGCATGTGGAGCACAACCCTCCACTCTCAGGAGGAAGAGCCCTAGCTGTGTGGAACACAGCCCTCCACTCTCAGGAGGAAGAGCCCTAGGCGTGTGGAGCACAACCCTCCACTCTCAGGTGGAAGAGCCCTAGGCGTGTGGAGCAAAACCCTCCACTCTCAGGAGGAAGAGCCCTAGCTGTGTGGAGCACAACCCTCCACTCTCAGGAGGAAGAGCCCTAGGCATGTGGAGCACAACCCTCCACTCTCAGGAGGAAGAGCCCTACCTGTGTGGAGCACAGCCCTCCACTCTCAGGTGGAAGAGCCCTAGGCGTGTGGAGCGCAGCCCTCCTCTCTCAGGTGGAACAGCCCTAGGCATGTGGAGCACAGCCCTCCACTCTCAGGAGGAAGAGCCCTAGCTGTGTGGAGCACAACCCTCCACTCTCAGGAGGAAGAGCCCTAGGCATGTGGAGCACAACCCTCCACTCTCAGGAGGAAGAGCCCTAGCTGTGTGGAGCACAGCCCTCCACTCTCAGGTGGAAGAGCCCTAGGCATGTGGAGCACAACCCTCCACTCTCATGAGGAAGAGCCCTAGCTGTGTGGAGCACAGCCCTCCACTCTCAGGTGGAAGAGCCCTAGGCATGTGGAGCACAGCCCTCCACTCTCAGGTGGAAGAGCCCTAGGCATGTGGAGCATAGCCCTCCACTCTCAGGAGGAAGAGCCCTAGGCATGTGGAGCACAACCCTCCACTCTCAGGAGGAAGAGCCCTAGCTGTGTGGAGCACAGCCCTCCACTCTCAGGAGGAAGAGCCCTAGGCGTGTGGAGCACAACCCTCGACTCTCAGGAGGAAGAGCCCTAGGCATGTGGAGCACAACCCTCCACTCTCAGGAGGAAGAGCCCTAGCTGTGTGGAGCACAGCCCTCCACTCTCAGGAGGAAGAGCCCTAGGCGTGTGGAGCAGAACCCTCCACTCTCAGGAGGAAGAGCCCTAGGCATGTGGAGCACAACCCTCCACTCTCAGGAGGAAGAGCCCTAGCTGTGTGGAGCACAACCCTCCACTCTCAGGAGGAAGAGCCATAGGCATGTGGAGCACAACCCTCCACTCTCAGGAGGAAGAGCCCTAGCTGTGTGGAGCACAGCCCTCCACTCTCAGGTGGAAGAGCCCTAGGCATGTGGAGCACAACCCTCCACTCTCAGGAGGAAGAGCCCTAGGTGTGTGGAGCACAACCCTCCACTCTCAGGAGGAAGAGCCCTAGCTGTGTGGAGCACAACCCACCACTCTAAGGTGGAAGAGCCCTAGGCGTGTGGAGAACAACCCTCCACTCTCATGTGGAAGAGCCCTAGGCGTGTGGAGCACAAGCCTCCACACTCAGGTGGAAGAGACCTAGGCATGTGGAGCACAACCCTCCAATCTCAGGAGGAAGAGCCCTAGCTATGTGAGCACAACCCTCCACTCTCAGGAGGAAGAGCCCTAGGCATGTGGAGCACAACCCTGCACTCTCAGGAGGAAGAGCCCTAGCTGTGTGGAGCACAGCCCTCCACTCTCATGTTGAAGAGCCCTAGGTGTGTGGAGCACAACCCTCCACTCTCAGGAGGAGGAGTCCTAGCTGTGTGGAGCACAAACCTCCACTCTCAGGAGGAAGAGCCCTAGGCATGTGGAGCACAACCCTCCACTCTCAGGAGGAAGAGCCCTAGCTGTGTGGAGCACAGCCCTCCACTCTAAGGTGGAAGAGCCCTAGGTGTGTGGAGCACAACCCTCCACTCTCAGGTGGAAGAGCCCTAGGTATGTGGAGCACAACCCTCCACTCTCAGGAGGAAGAGCCCTAGTTGTGGAGCACAACCCTCCACTCTAAGGTGGAAGAGCCCTAGATGTGTGGAGCACAACCCTCCACTCTCAGGTGGAAGAGCCCTAGGCGTGTGGAGCACAACCCTCCACTCTCAGGTGGAAGAGACCTAGGCATGTGGAGCACAACCCTCCACTCTCAAGAAGAAGAGCCCTAGGTGTGTGGAGCACAGCCCTCCACTCTCAGGAGTAAGAGCCATAGGCGTGTGGAGCACAACCCTCCACTCTCAGGAGGAAGAGCCCTAGGCATGTGGAGCAGAGCCCTCCACTCTCAGGAGGAAGAGCCCTAGCTGTGTGGAGCACAGCCCTCCACTCTCAGGTGGAAGAGCCCTAGGCATGTGGAGCACAGCCCTCCACTCTCAGGTGGAAGAGCCCTAGGCATGTGGAGCACAGCCCTCCACTCTCAGGTGGAAGAGCCCTAGGCATGTGTAGCATAGCCCTCCACTCTCAGGAGGAAGAGCCCTAGGCATGTGGAGCACAACCCTCCACTCTCAGGAGGAAGAGCCCTAGCTGTGTGGAGCACAGCCCTCCACTCTCAGGAGGAAGAGCCCTAGGCGTGTGGAGCACAACCCTCGACTCTCAGGAGGAAGAGCCCTAGGCATGTGGAGCACAACCCTCCACTCTCAGGAGGAAGAGCCCTAGCTGTGTGGAGCACAGCCCTCCACTCTCAGGAGGAAGAGCCCTAGGCGTGTGGAGCAGAACCCTCCACTCTCAGGAGGAAGAGCCCTAGGCATGTGGAGCACAACCCTCCACTCTCAGGAGGAAGAGCCCTAGCTGTGTGGAGCACAACCCTCCACTCTCAGGAGGAAGAGCCATAGGCATGTGGAGCACAACCCTCCACTCTCAGGAGGAAGAGCCCTAGCTGTGTGGAGCACAGCCCTCCACTCTCAGGTGGAAGAGCCCTAGGCATGTGGAGCACAACCCTCCACTCTCAGGAGGAAGAGCCCTAGGTGTGTGGAGCACAACCCTCCACTCTCAGGAGGAAGAGCCCTAGCTGTTTGGAGCACAACCCACCACTCTAAGGTGGAAGAGCCCTAGGCGTGTGGAGCACAACCCTCCACTCTCATGTGGAAGAGCCCTAGGCGTGTGGAGCACAAGCCTCCACACTCAGGTGGAAGAGACCTAGGCATGTGGAGCACAACCCTCCAATCTCAGGAGGAAGAGCCCTAGCTATGTGAGCACAACCCTCCACTCTCAGGAGGAAGAGCCCTAGGCATGTGGAGCACAACCCTGCACTCTCAGGAGGAAGAGCCCTAGCTGTGTGGAGCACAGCCGTCGACTCTCATGTGGAAGAGCCCTAGGTGTGTGGAGCACAACCCTCCACTCTCAGGAGGAGGAGTCCTAGCTGTGTGGAGCACAAACCTCCACTCTAAGGTGGAAGAGCCCTAGGTGTGTGGAGCACAACCCTCCACTCTCAGGTGGAAGAGTCCTAGGCGTGTGGAGAAGAACCCTCCACTCTCAGGTGGAAGAGCCCTAGGCATGTGGAGCACAACCCTCCACTCTCAGGAGGAAGAACCTAGCTATGTGAGCACAACCCTCCACTCTCAGGAGGAAGAGCCCTAGGCATGTGGAGCACAACCCTCCACTCTCAGGAGGAAGAGCCCTAGCTGTGTGGAGCACAGCCCTCCACTCTCAGGTGGAAGAGCCCTAGGTGTGTGGAGCACAACCCTCCACTCTCAGGTGGAAGAGCCCTAGGTATGTGGAGCACAACCCTCCACTCTCAGGAGGAAGAGCCCTAGTTGTGGAGCACAACCCTCCACTCTAAGGTGGAAGAGCCCTAGATGTGTGGAGCACAACCCTCCACTCTCAGGTGGAAGAGCCCTAGGCGTGTGGAGCACAACCCTCCACTCTCAGGTGGAAGAGACCTAGGCATGTGGAGCACAACCCTCCACTCTCAAGAAGAAGAGCCCTAGGTGTGTGGAGCACAGCCCTCCACTCTCAGGAGGAAGAGCCCTAGGCGTGTGGAGCACAACCCTCCATTCTCAGGAGGAAGAGCCCTAGGCATGTGGAGCAGAGCCCTCCACTCTCAGGAGGAAGAGCCCTAGCTGTGTGGAGCACAGCCCTCCACTCTCAGGTGGAAGAGCCCTAGGCATGTGGAGCACAACCCTCCACTCTCAGGAGGAAGAGCAGTAGCTGTGTGGAGCACAGCCCTCCACTCTCAGGTGGAAGAGCCCTAGGCATGTGGAGCACAGCCCTCCACTCTCAGGTGGAAGAGCCCCAGGCATGTGGAGCACAACCCTCCACTCTCAGGAGGAAGAGCCCTAGCTGTGTGGAGCACAACCCTCCACTCTCAAGAGGAAGAGCCCTAGGCATGTGGAGCACAACCCTCCACTCTCAGGAGGAAGAGCCCTAGGTGTGTGGAGCACAACCATCCACTCTCAGGAGGAAGAGCCCTAGGCATGTGGAGCACTACCCTCCACTCTCAGGAGGGAGAGCCCTAGGCATGTGGAGCACAACCCTCCATTCTCAGGTGGAAGAGCCCTAGGCATGTGGAGCACAAACCTCCATTCTCAGGATGAAGAGCCCTAGCTGTGTGGAGCACAACACTCCACTCTCAGGAGGAAAAGCCCTAGGCAGGTGGAGCACAACCCTCCACTCTCAGGAGGAAGAGCCCTAGGCGTGTGGAGCACAACCCTTCACTCTCAGGTGGAAGAGCCCTAGGCATCTGGAGCACAACCCGTCATTCTCAGGATGAAGAGCCCTAGCTGTGTGGAGCACAACCCTCCACTCTCAGGAGGAAAAGCCATAGGCAGGTGGAGCACAACCCTCCACTCTCAGGAGGAAGAGCCCTAGGCATGTGGAGAACAACCCACCACTCTCAGGATGAAGAGCCCTAGCTGTGTGGAGCACAACCCTCCACTCTCAGGTCGAAGAGCCCTAGGCATGTGGAGCACAACCCTCCACTCTCAGGATGAAGAGCCCTAGCTGTGTGGAGCACAGCACTCCACTCTCAGGTGGAAGAGCCCTAGGCATGTGGAGCACAGCCCTCCACTCTCAGGAGGAAGAGCCCTAGCTGTGTGGAGCACAGCCCGCCACTCTCAGGTGGAAGAGCCCTAGGTGTGTGGAGCACAACCCACCACTCTCAGGTGGAAGAGCCCTAGGCGTGTGGAGCACAACCCTCCACTCTCAGGTGGAAGAGCCCTAGGCATGTGGAGCACAACCCTCCACTCTCAGGAGGAAGAGCCCTAGCTGTGTGGAGGACAGCCCTCCACTCTCAGGAGGAAGAGCCCTAGGCGTGTGGAGCACAACCCTACACTCTCAGGAGGAAGAGCCCTAGGCATGTGGAGCACAACCCTCCACACTCAGGAGGAAGAGCCGTAGCTGTGTGGAGCACAGCCCTCCACTCTCAGGTGGAAGAGACCTAGGCATGTGGAGCACAGCCCTCCTCTCTCAAGTGGAAGAGCCCTAGGCATGTGGAGCACAACCCTCCACTCTCAGGAGGAAGAGCCCTAGGTGTGTGGAGCACAACCCTCCACTCCCAGGAGGAAGAGCCCTAGGCATGTGGAGCACAACCCTCCACTCTCAGGAGGAAGAGCCCTAGCTGTGTGGAGCACAGCCCTCCACTCTCAGGTGGAAGAGCCCTAGGCATGTGGGGCACAACTCTCCACTCTCAGGAGGAAGAGCCCTAGGTGTGTGGAGCACAACCCTCCACTCTCAGGAGGAAGAGCCCTAGCTGTGTGGAGCACAACCCTCCACTCTAAGGTGGAAAAGCCCTAGGTGTGTGGAGCACAACCCTCCACTCTCAGGTGGAAGAGCCCTAGGCGTGTGGAGCACCACCCTCCACTCTCAGGTGGAAGAGCCCTAGGCATGTGGAGCACAACCCTCCACTCTCAGGAGGAAGAGCCCTAGCTATGTGAGCACAACCCTCCACTCTCAGGAGGAAGAGACCTAGGCATGTGGAGCACAACCCTCCACTCTCAGGAGGTAGAGCCCTAGGTGTGTGGAGCACAACCCTCCACTCTCAGGAGGAAGAGCCCTAGCTGTGTGGAGCACAACCCTCCACTCTAAGGTGGAAGAGCCCTAGGTGTGTAGAACACAACCCTCCTCTCTCAGGTGGAAGAGCCCTAGGCGTGTGGAGCACAACCCTCCAATCTCAGGAGGAAGAGCCCTAGGTGTGTGGAGCACAACCCTCCATTCTCAGGAGGAAGAGCCTAGCTATGTGAGCACAACCCTCCACTCTCAGGAGGAAGAGCCCTAGGCATGTGGAGCACAACCCTCCACTCTCAGGAGGAAGAGCCCTAGGCATGTGGAGCACAGCCCTCCACTCTCAGGTGGAAGAGCCCTGGGTGTGTGGAGCACAGCCCTCCACTCTCAGGTGGAAGAGCCCTGGGTGTGTGGAGCACAACCCTCCACTCTCAGGAGGCAGAGCCCTAGCTGTCTGGAGCACAACCCTCCACTCTAAGGTGGAAGAGACCTAGGTGTGTGGAGCACAACCCTCCACTCTCAGGTGGAAGAGCCCTAGGCGTGTGGAGCACAACCCTCCACTCTCAGGTGGAAGAGCCCTAGGAATGTGGAGCACAAGCCTCCACTCTCAGGAGGAAGAGCCCTAGCTGTGTGGAGCACAGCCCTCCACTCTCAGGAGGAAGAGCCCTAGGCGTGTGGAGTACAACCCTCCACTCTCAGAAGGAAGAGCCCTAGGCATGTGGAGCACAACCCTCCACTCTCAGGAGGAAGAGCCCTAGCCGTGTGGAGTACAACCCTCCACTCTCAGGAGGAAGAGCCCTAGGCATGTGGAGCACAACCCTCCACTCTCAGGAGGAAGAAACCCAGCTGTGTGGAGCACAGCCCTCCACTCTCAGGTGTAAGAGGCCTAGGCATGTGGAGCACAACCCTCGTCTCTCAGGTGGAAGAGCCCTAGGCATGTGGAGCACAACCCTCCACTCTCAGGAGTAAGAGCCCTAGCTGTGTGGAGCACAACCCTCCACTCTCAGGAGGAAGAGCCCTAGGCAGGTGGAGCAGAACCCTCCACTCTCAGGAGGAAGAGCCCTAGCTGTGTGGAGCACAGCCCTCCACTCTCAGGTGGAAGAGCCCTAGGCATGTGGAGCACAACCCTCCACTCTCAGGAGGAAGAGCCCTAGGTGTGTGGAGCACAACCATCCACTCTCAGGAGGAAGAGCCCTAGCTGTGTGGAGCACAACCCTCCACTCTAAGGTGGAAGAGCCCTAGGTGTGTGGAGCACAACCCTCCAATCTCAGGTGGAAGAGCCCTAGGCGTGTGGAGCACAACCCTCCACTGAAAGGTGGAAGAGCAATAGGCACGTGGAGCACAACACTCCACTCTCAGGAGAAAGAGCCCAAGCTATGTGAGCACAACCCTCCACTCTCAGGAGGAAGAGCCCTAGGCATGTGGAGCACAACCCTCCACTATTAGGAGGAAGAGCCCTAGCTGTGTGGAGCACAGCCCTCCAATCTCATGTGGAAGAGCCCTAGGCGTGTGGAGCACAACCCTCCACTCTCAGGTGGAAGAGCCCTATGTGTGTGGAGCAAAACCCTCCACTCTCAGGAGGAAGAGCCCTAGGCGTGTGGAGCTCAACCCTCCACTCTCAGGAGGAAGAGCCCTAGGCATGTGGAGCACAACCCTCCACTCTCAGGTGGAAGAGCCCTAGGCATGTGGAGCACAACCCTTCATTCTCAGGATGAAGAGCCCTAGGCATGTGGAGCACAACCCTCCAATCTCAGGAGGAAGAGCCCTAGGTGTGTGGAGCACAACCATCCACTCTCAGGAGGAAGAGCCCTAGCTGTGTGGAGCACAACCCTCCACTCTAAGGTGGAAGAGCCCTAGGTGTGTGGAGCACAACCCTCCAATCTCAGGTGGAAGAGCCCTAGGCGTGTGGAGCACAACCCTCCACTCTCAGGTGGAAGAGCCCTATTTACGTGGAGCACAACACTCCACTCTCAGGAGGAAGAGCCCAAGCTATGTGAGCACAACCCTCCACTCTCAGGAGGAAGAGCCCTAGGCATGTGGAGCACAACCCTCCACTCTCAGGAGGAAGAGCCCTAGCTGTGTGTAGCACAGCCCTCCAATCTCATGTGGAAGAGCCCTAGGCGTGTGGAGCACAACCCTCCACTCTCAGGTTGAAGAGCCCTAGGTGTGTGGGGCAAAACACTCCACACTCAGGAGGAAGAGCCCTAGGCGTGTGGAGCACAACCCTCCACTCTCAGGAGGAAGAGCCCTAGGCATGTGGAGCACAACCCTCCACTCTCAGGTGGAAGAGCCCTAGGCATGTGGAGCACAACCCTCCATTCTCAGGATGAAGAGCCCTAGCTGTGTGGAGCACAACGCTCCACTCTCAGGAGGAAAAGCCCTAGGCAGGTGGAGCACAAACCTCCACTCTCAGGAGGAAGAGCCCTAGGCATGTGGAGCACAACCCTCCACTCTCAGGAGGAAGAGCCCTAGCTGTGTGGAGCACAGCCCTCCACTCTCAGGTGGAAGAGCCCTAGGCATGTGGAGCACAACCCTCCACTCTCAGGAGGAAGAGCCCTAGGCATGTGGAGCACAACCCTCCACTCTCAGGTGGAAGAGCCCTAGGCATGTGGAGCACAACCCTCCACTCTCAGGAGGAAGAGCACTAGCTGTGTGGAGCACAGCCCTCCACTCTCAGGTGGAAGAGCCCTAGGCATGTGGAGCACAGCCCTCCACTCTCAGGAGGAAGAGGTCTAGCTGTGTGGAGCACAGCCCTCCACTCCCAGGTGGAAGAGCCCTAGGTGTGTGGAGCACAACCCTCCACTCTCAGGTGGAAGAGACCTAGGCGTGTGGAGCACAACCCTCCACTCTCAGGTGGAAGAGCCCTAGGCATGTGGAGCACAACCCTCCACTCTCAGGAAGAAGAGCCCTAGCTGTGTGGAGCACAGCCCTCCACTCTCAGGTGGAAGAGCCCTAGGCATGTGGAGCACAGCCCTCCTCTCTCAGGTGGAAGAGCCCTAGGCATGTGGAGCACAGCCCTCCACTCTCAGGTGGAAGATCCCTAGGCATGTGGAGCACAACCCTCCACTCTCAGGTGGAAGAGCCCTAGGTGTGTGGAGCACAACCCTCCACTCTCAGCAGGAAGAGCCCTAGCTGTGTGGAGCATAACCCTACACTCTAAGGTGGAAGAGCCCTAGGTATGTGGAGCACAACCCTCCACTCTCAGGTGGGTGAGCCCTAGGCGTGTGGAGCAGAACCCTCCACTCTCAGGTGGAAGAGCCCTAGGCATGTGGAGCACAACCCTCCACTCTCAGGAGGAAGAGCCCTAGCTGTGTGGAGCACAGCCCTCCACTCTCAGGAGGAAGAGCCCTAGGCGTGTGGAGTACAACCCTCCACTCTCAGGAGGAATAGCCCTAGGCATGTGGAGCACAACCCTCCACTCTCAGGAGGAAGAGCCCTAGCTGTGTGGAGTACAACCCTCCACTCTCAGGAGGAAGAGGCGTAGGCCTGTGGAGCACAACCCTCCACTCTCAGGAGGAAGAAACCTAGCTGTGTGGAGCACAGCCCTCCACTCTCAGGTGTAAGAGGCCTAGGCATGTGGAGCACAGACCTCCTCTCTCAGGTGGAAGAGCCCTAGGCATGTGGAGCACAACCCTCTACTCTCAGGAAGAAGAGCCCTAGCTGTGTGGAGCACAACCCTCCACTCTCAGGAGGAAGAGCCCTAGGCAGGTGGAGCAGAACCCTCCACTCTCAGGAGGAAGAGCCTTAGCTGTGTGGAGCACAGCCCTCCACTCTCAGGTGGAAGAGCCCTAGGCATGTGGAGCACAACCCTGCACTCTCAGGAGGCAGAGCCCTAGGTGTGTGGAGCACAACCCTCCACTCTCAGGAGGAAGAGTCCTAGCTGTGTGGAGCACAACCCTCCACTCTAAGGTGGAAGAGCCCTAGGTGTGTGGAGCACAACCCTCCAATCTCAGGTGGAAGAGCCCTAGGCGTGTGGAGCACAACCCTCCACTCTCAGGTGGAAGAGCCCTAGGCACGTGGAGCACAACACTCCACTCTCAGGAGGAAGAGCCCAAGCTATGTGAGCACAACCCTCCACTCTCAGGAGGAAGAGCCCTAGGCATGTGTAGCACAACCCTCCACTCTCAGGAGGAAGAGCCCTATCTGTGTGGAGCACAGCCCTCCAATCTCATGTGGAAGAGCCCTAGGCGTGTGGAGCACAACCCTCCAATCTCAGGTGGAAGAGCCCTAGGTGTGTGGAGCAAAACCCTCCACTCTCAGGAGGAAGAGCCCTAGCTGTGTGGAGCAGAACCCTCCACTCTAAGGTGGAAGAGCCCTAGGGGTGTGGAGCACAACCCTCCACTCTCAGGTGGAAGAGCCCTAGGTGTGTGGAGCACAACCCTCCACTCTCAGGTGGAAGAGCCCTAGGCATGTGGAGCACAACCCTCCACTCTCAGGAGGAAGAGCCCTAGCTATGTGGAGCACAGCACTCCACTCTCAGGAGGAAGAGCCCTAGGCGTGTGGAGCACAACCCTCCACTCTCAGGAGGAAGAGCCCTAGGCATGTGGAGCACAGCCCTCCACTCTCAGGAGGAAGAGCCCTAGCTGTGTGGAGCACAGCCCTCCACTCTCAGGTGGAAGAGCCCTAGGCATGTGGAGCACAACACTCCACTCTCAGGAGGAAGAGCCCTAGCTGTGTGGAGCACAGCCCTCCACTCTCAGGTGGAAGAGCCCTAGGCATGTGGAGCACAGCCCTCCACTCTCAGGTGGAAGAGCCCTAGGCATGTGGAGCAGAACCCTCCACTCTCAGGAGGAAGAGCCCTAGGTGTGTGGAGCACAACCCTCCACTCTCAGGAGGAAGAGCCCTAGGCATGTGGAGCACCGCCCTCCACTCTCAGCAGGAAGAGCCCTAGGCATGTGGAGCACAGCCCTCCACTCTCAGGTGGAAGAGCCCTAGGAGTGTGGAGCACAACCCTGCACTCTCAGGAGGAAGAGCCCTAGCTGTGTGGAGCACAGCCCTCCAATCTCAGGTGGAAGAGCCCTAGGTGTGTGGAGCAAAACCCTCCACTCTCACGTGGAAGAGCCCTAGGCGTGTGGAGCACAACCCTCCACTCTCAGGATGAAGAGCCCTAGCTGTGTGGAGCACAACCCTCCACTCTCAGGAGAAAGAGCCCTAGGCATGTGGAGCACAACCCTCCACTCTCAAGAGGAAGAGCCCTAGCTATGTGGAGCACAACCCTCCACTCTCAGGAGGAGGAGCCCTAGCTGTGTGGAGCAGGGCCCTCCACTCTCAGGTGGAAGAGCCCTAGGCATGTGGAGCACAGCCCTCCACTCTCATGTGTAAGAGCCCTAGGCATGTGGAGCACAGCCCTCCACTCTCAGGAGGAAGAGCCCTAGGCTTGTGGAGCACAGCCCTCCACTCTCAGTTGGAAGAGCCCTAGGCATGTGGAGCACAACCCTCCACTCTCAGGGGGAAGAGCCCTAGCTGTGTGGAGCAGAGCCCTCCACTCTCAGGTGGAAGAGCCCTAGGCATGTGGAGCACAGCCCTCCACTCTCAGGTGGAAGAGCCCTAGGCATGTGCAGCACAACCCTCCACTCTCAAGAGGAAGAGCCCTAGCTATGTGGAGCACAACCCTCACTCTCAGGTGGAAGAGCCCTAGGCATGTGGAGCACAACCCTCCACTCTCAGGAGGAAGAGCCCTAGCTGTGTGGAGCACAGCCCTCCACTCTCAGGTGGAAGAGACCTAGGCATGTGGAGCACAGCCCTCCACTCTCAGGAGGAAGAGCCCTAGCTGTGTGGAGCACAGCCCTCCACTCTCAGGTGGAAGAGTCCTAGGTGTGTGGAGCACAACCCTCCACTCTCAGGTGGAAGAGTCCTAGGCGTGTGGAGCAGAACTCTCCACTCTCAGGAGGAAGAGCCCTAGCTGTGTGGAGTACAACCCTCCACTCTCAGGAGGAAGAGTCCTAGGCATGTGGAGCACAGCCCTCCACTCTCAGGAGGAAAAGCCCTCAGCATGTGGAGCACAACCCTCCACTCTCAGGAGGAAGAGCCCTAGCTGTGTTGAGCACAGCCCTCCACTCTCAGGTGGAAGAGCCCTAGGCGTGTGGAGCACAACCCTCCACTCTCAGGAGGAAGAGCCCTAGCTGTGTGTAGCACAGCCCTCCACTCTCAGGTGGAAGAGCCCTAGGCATGTGGAGCACAACCCTCCACTCTCAAGAGGAAGAGCCCTAGCTATGTGGAGCACAACCCTCCACTCTCAGGTGGAAGAGCCCTAGGCATGTGGAGCACAACCCTCCACTCTCAGGAGGAAGAGCCCTAGCTGTGTGGAGCACAGCCCTCCACTCTCAGGTGGAAGAGACCTAGGCATGTGGAGCACAGCCCTCCACTCTCAGGAGGAAGAGCCCTAGATGTGTGGAGCACAGCCCTCCACTCTCAGGTGGAAGAGCCCTAGGTGTGTGGAGCACAACCCTCCACTCTCAGGTGGAAGAGCCCTAGGCGTGTGGAGCACAACCCTCCACTCTCAGGTGGAAGAGCCCTAGGCATGTGGAGCACAACCCTCCACTCTCCGGAGGAAGAGCCCTAGCTGTGTGGAGCACAGCCCTCCACTCTCAGGAGGAAGAGCCCTAGGCGTGTGGAGCAGAACCCTCCACTCTGAGGAGGAAGAGCCCTAGGCATGTGGAGCACAGCCCTCCACTCTCAGGAGGAAGAGCCCTAGCTGTGTGGAGCACAGCCCTCCACTCTCAGGTGGAAGAGCCCTAGGCATGTGGAGCACAACCCTCCACTCTCAGGAGGAAGAGCCCTAGCTGTGTGGAGCACATCCCTCCACTCTCATGAGGAAGAGCCCTAGGCATGTGGAGTACAACCCTCCACTCTCAGGAGGAAGAGCCCTAGCTGTGTGGAGCACAGCCCTCCACTCTCAGGTGGAAGAGCCCTAGGCATGTGGAGCACAACCCTCCACTCTGAGGAGGAAGAGCCCTAGGTGTGTGGAGCACAACCCTCCACTCTCAGGACGAAGAGCCCTAGCTGTGTGGAGCACAACCCTCCACTCTACGGTGGAAGAGCCCTAGGCGTGTGGAGCACAACACTCCACTCTCAGGTGGAAGAGCCCTAGGCATGTGGAGCACAACCCTCCACTCTCAGGAGGAAGAGCCTAGCTATGTGAGCACAACCCTCCACTGTCAGGAAGAAGAGCCCTAGGCATGTGGAGGGCAACCCTCCACTCTCAGGAGGAAGAGCCCTAGCTGTGTGGAGCACAGCCCTCCACTCTCAGGTGGAAGAGCCCTAGGCATGTGGAGCACAGCCCTCCACTCTCAGGTGGAAGAGCCCTAGGCATGTGGAGCACAACCCTCCACTCTCAGGAGGAAGAGCCCTAGCTGTGTGGAGCACAGCCCTCCACTCTCAGGAGGAAGAGCCCTAGGCATGTGGAGCACAGCCCTCCACTCTCAGGTGGAAGAGCCCTAGACATGTGGAGCACAACGCTCCACTCTCAGGAGGAAGAGCCCTAGCTGTGTGGAGCACAACCCTCCACTCTCAGGAGGAAGAGCCCTAGGCATGTGGAGCACAACATTCCACTCTCAGGAGGAAGAGCCCTAGGTGTGTGGAGCACAACCCTCCACTCTCAGGAGGAAGAGCCCTAGGCATGTGGAGCACAACCCTCCACTCTCAGGAGGAAGAGCCCTAGGCATGTGGAGCACAACCCTCCACTCTCAGGTGGAAGAGCCCTAGCTGTGTGGAGCACAGCCCTCCACTCTCAGGTGGAAGAGCCCTAGGCATGTGGAGCACAACCCTCCACTCTCAGGAGGAAGAGCCCTAGGTGTGTGGAGCACAATCCTCCACTCTCAGGAGGAAGAGCCCTAGCTGTGTGGAGCTCAACCCTCCACTCTAAGGTGGAGGAGCCCTAGGCGTGTGGAGCACAACACTCCACTCTCAGATGGAAGAGCCCTAGGCATGTGGAGCACAACCCTCCACTCTCAGGTGGAAGAGCCCTAGGCATGTGGAGCACAACCCTCCACTCTCTGGAGGAAGAGCCCTAGCTGTGTGGAGCACAGCCCTCCACTCTCAGGAGGAAGAGCCCTAGGCGTGTGGAGCACAACCCTCCACTCTCAGGAGGAAGAGCCCTAGGCATGTGGAGCACAGCCCTCCACTCTCAGGAGGAAGAGCCCTACCTGTGTGGAGCACAGCCCTCCACTCTCAGGTGGAAGAGCGGTAGGCATGTGGAGCACAACCCTCCACTCTCAGGTGGAAGAGCCCTAGGCATGTGGAGCACATCCCTCCATTCTCAGGATGAAGAGCCCTAGCTGTGTGGAGCACAACCCTCCACTCTCAGGAGGAAAAGCCCTAGGCAGGTGGAGCACAACCCTCCACTCTCAGGAGGAAGAGCCCTAGGCGTGTGGAGCACAACCCTCCACTCTCAGGTGGAAGAGCCCTAGGTATCTGGAGCACAACCCTTCATTCTCAGGATGAAGATCCCTAGCTGTGTGGAGCACAACCCTCCACTCTCAGGAGGAAAAGCCCTAGGCAGCTGGAGCACAACCCTCCACTCTCAGGAGGAAGAGCCCTAGGCATGTGGAGCACAACCCTCCACTCTCAGGATATAGAGCCCTAGCTGTGTGGAGCACAACCCTCCACTCTCAGGAGAAAGAGCCCTAGGCATGTGGAGCACAACCCTCCACTCTCAGGAGGAAGAGCCCTAGCTGTGTGGAGCACAGCCCTCCACTCTCAGGTGGAAGAGCCCTAGGCATGTGGAGCACAACCCTCCACTCTCAGGAGGAAGAGCCCTAGGTGTGTGGAGCACAACCCTCCACTCTCAGAAGGAAGAGCACTAGCTGTGTGGAGCACAACCGTCCACTCTAATGTGGAAGAGCCCTAGGTGTGTGGAGCACAACCCTCCACTCTCAGGTGGAAGAGCCCTAGGCGTGTGGAGTACAACCCTCCACTCTCAGGTGGAAGAGCCCTAGGCATGTGGAGCACAACACTCCACTCTCAGGAGGAAGAGCCCAAGCTATGGGAGCACAACCCTCCACTCTCAGGAGGAAGAGCCCTAGTCATGTGGAGCACAACCCTCCACTGTCAGGAGGAAGAGCCCTAGCTGTGTGGAGCACAGGCCTCCACTCTCATGTGGAAGAGCCCTAGGCGTGTGGAGCACAACCCTCCACTCTCAGATGGAAGAGCCCTAGGTGTGTGGAGCAAAACCCTCCACTCTCAGGAGGAAGAGCCCTAGCTGTGTGGAGCACAACCCTCCACTCTAAGGTGGAAGAGCCCTAGGTGTGTGGAGCACAACCCTGCGCTCTCAGGTGGAAGAGCCCTAGGCATGTGGAGCACAACCCTCCACTCTCAGGAGGAAGAGCCCTAGCTGTGTGGAGCACAGCCCTCCACTCTCAGCAGGAAGAGCCCTAGGCGTGTGGAGCACAACGCTCCACTCTCAGGAGGAAGAGCCCTAGGCATGTGGAGCACAGCCCTCCACTCTCAGGAGGAAGAGCCCTAGCTGTGTGGAGCACAGCCCTCCACTCTCAGGTGGAAGAGCCCTAGGCATGTGGAGCACAACCCTCCACTCTCAGGAGGAAGAGCCCTTGCTGTGTGGAGCACAGCCCTCCACTCTCAGGTGGAAGAGCCCTAGGCATGTGGAGCACAGCCCTCCACTCTCAGGTGGAAGAGCCCTAGCTGTGTGGAGCACAGCCCTCCACTCTCAGGTGGAAGAGCCCTAGGCATGTGGAGCACAACCCTCGACTCTCAGGAGGAAGAGCCCTAGGCGTGTGGAGCACAACCCTCCACTCTCAGGTGGAAGAGCCCTAGGCATCTGGAGCACAACCTTTCATTCTCAGGATGAAGATCCCTAGCTGTGTGGAGCATAACCCTCCACTCTCAGGAGGAAAAGCCCTAGGCAGGTGGAGCACAACCCTCCACTCTCAGGAGGAAGAGCCCTAGGCATGTGGAGCACAACCCTCCACTCTCAGGATGAAGAGCCCTAGCTGTGTGGAGCACAACCCTCCACTCTCAGGAGAAAGAGCCCTAGGCATGTGGAGCACAACCCTCCACTCTCAGGAGGAAGAGCCCTAGCTGTGTGGAGCACAGCCCTCCACTCTCAGGTGGAAGAGCCCTAGGCATGTGGAGCACAGCCCTCCACTCTCAGGTGGAAGAGCCCTAGGCATGTGGAGCACAGCCCTCCACTCTCAGGAGGAAGAGCCCTAGGCATGTGGAGCACAACCCTCCACTCTTAGGAGGAAGAGCCCTAGCTGTGTGGATCACAGCCCTCCACTCTCAGGTGGAAGAGCCCTAGGCATGTGGAGCACAGCCCTCCACTCTCCGGAGGAAGAGCCCTAGCTGTGTGGAGCACAGCCCTCCACTCTCAGGTGGAAGAGCCCTAGGTGTGTGGAGGACAACCCTCCAGTCTCAGGTGGAAGAGCCCTAGGCGTGTGGAGCTCAACCCTCCAATCTCAGGAGGAAGAGCCCTAGCTGTGTGGAGCACAGCCCTCCACTCTCAGGTGGAAGAGCCCTAGGCATGTGGAGCACAGCCCTCCTCTCTCAGGTGGAAGAGCCCTAGGCATGTGGAGCACAACCCTCCACTCTCAGGAGGAAGAGCCCTAGCTGTGTGGAGCACAACCCTCCACTCTCAGGAGGAAGAGCCCTAGGCATGTTGAGCACAACCCTCCACTCTCAGGAGGAAGAGCCCTAGCTGTGTGGAGCACAGCCCTCCACTCTCAGGTGGAAGAGCCCTAGGCATGTGGAGCACTACACTCCACTCTCAGGTGGAAGAATCCTAGGCATGTGGAGCACAACCCTCCACTCTCAGGAGGAAGAGCTCCAGCTGTGTGGAGCACAGGCCTCCACTCTCAGGTGGAAGAGCCCTAGGCATGTGGAGCACAGCCCTCCACTCTCAGGAGGAAGAGCCCTAGGCATGTGGAGCACAACCCTCCACTCTCAGGAGGAAGAGCCCTAGCTGTGTGGAGCACAGCCCTCCACTCTCAGGTGGAAGAGCCCTAGGCATGTGGAGCACTACACTCCACTCTCAGGTGGAAGAACCCTAGGCATGTGGAGCACAACCCTCCACTCTCAGGAGGAAGAGCTCCAGCTGTGTGGAGCACAGGCCTCCACTCTCAGGAGGAAGAGCCCTAGGCATGTGGAGCACAACCCTCCACTCTCAGGAGGAAGAGCCCTAGGCATGTGGAGCACAACCCTCCACTCTCAGGAGGAAGAGCCCTAGCTGTGTGAAGCACAGCCCTCCACTCTCAGGTGGAAGAGCCCTAGGCATGTGGAGCACAGCCCTCCTCTCTCAGGTGGAAGAGCCCTAGGCATGTGGAGAACAACCCTCCACTCTCAGGAGGAAGAGCACTAGCTGTGTGGAGCACAACCCTCCACTCTCAGGAGGAAGAGCCCTAGGCATGTGGAGCACAACCCTCCACTCTCAGGAGGAAGAGCCCTAGCTGTGTGGAGCACAGCCCTCCACTCTCAGGTGGAAGAGCCCTAGGCATGTGGAGCACTACACTACACTCTCAGGTGGAAGAACCCTAGGCATGTGGAGCACAACCCTCCACTCTCAGGAGGAAGAGCTCCAGCTGTGTGGAGCACAGGCCTCCACTCTCAGGAGGAAGAGCCCTAGGCATGTGGAGCACAACCCTCCACTCTCAGGAGGAAGAGCCCTTGCTGTGTGGAGCACAACCCTCCACTCTCAGGAGGAAGAACCCTAGGCGTGTGGAGCACAACCCTCCACTCTCAGGAGGAAGAGCCCTAGGCATGTGGAGCACAACCCTCCACTCTCAGGAGGAAGAGCCCTAGCTGTGTGGAGCACAGCCCTCCACTCTCAGGTGTAAGAGCCCTAGGCGTGTGGAGCACAACCCTCCACTCTCAGGAGGAAGAGCCCTAGCTGTGTGGAGCACAGCCCTCCACTCTCAGGTGGAAGAGCCCTAGGCGTGTGGAGCACAGCCCTCCACTCTCAGGTGGAAAGACCTAGGCATGTGGAGCACAACTCTCCACTCTCAGGATGAAGAGCCCTGGCTGTGTGGAGCATAACCCTCCACTCTCAGGAGGAAGAGCCCTAGCTATGTGAGCACAACCCTCCACTCTCAGGAGGAAGAGCCCTAGGTGTGTGGAGCACAACCCTCCACTCTCAGGTGGAAGAGCCCTAGGCGTGTGGATCACAACCCTCCACTCTCAGGTGGAAGAGCCCTAGACATGTGGAGCACAACCCTCCACTCTCAGGAGGAAGAGCCCTAGCTGTGTGGAGCACAGCCCTCCACTCTCAGGAGGAAGAGCCCTAGGCGTGTGGAGCACAACCCTCCACTCTCAGGAGGAAGAGCCCTAGGCATGTGGAGCACAACCCTCCACTCTCAGGAGGAAGAGCCCTAGCTGTGTGGAGCACAACCCTCCACTCTCAGGAGGAAGAACCCTAGGCGTGTGGAGCACAACCCTCCACTCTCAGGAGGAGGAGCCCTAGGCATGTGGAGCACAACCCTCCACTCTCAGGAGGAAGAGCCCTAGCTGTGTGGAGCACAGCCCTCCACTCTCAGGAGGAAGAGCCCTAGGCGTGTGGAGCACAACCCTCCACTCTCAGGAGGAAGAGCCCTAGGCATGTGGAGCACAACCCTCCACTCTCAGGAGGAAGAGCCCTAGCTGTGTGGAGCACAGCCCTCCACTCTCATGTGGAAGAGCCCTAGGTCTGTGGAGCACAACCGTCCACTCTCAGGTGGAAGAGCCCTAGGTGTGTGGAGCACAACCCTCCACTCTCAGGAGGAAGAGCCCTAGCTGTGTGGAGCACAACCCTCCTCTCTAAGGTGGAAGAGCCCTAGGTGTGTGGAGCACAACCCTCCACTCTCAGGTGGAAAAGCCCTAGGCGTGTGGAGCACAACCCTCCACTCTCAGGTGGAAGAGCCCTAGGCATGTGGAGCACAACCCTCCACTCTCAGGAGGAAGAGCCCTAGCTGTGTGGAGCACAGCCCTCCACTCTCAGGAGGAAGAGCCCTAGGCGTGTGGCGCACAACCCTCCACTCTCAGGAGGAAGAGCCCTAGGCATGTGGAGCACAGCCCTCCACTCTCAGGAGGAAGAGCCCTAGCTGTGTGGAGCACAGCCCTCCACTCTCAGGTGGAAGAGCCCTAGGCATGTGGAGCACAACCCTCCACTCTCAGGAGGAAGAGCCCTAGCTGTGTGGAGCACAGCCCTCCACTCTCAGGTGGAAGAGCCCTAGGCATGTGGAGCACAGCCCTCCACTCTCAGGTGGAAGAGCCCTAGGCATGTGGAGCACAGCCCTCCTCTCTCAGGTGGAAGAGCCCTAGGCATGTGGAGCACAACCCTCCACTCTCAGGAGGAAGAGCCCTAGCTGTGTGGAGCACAACCCTCCACTCTCAGGAGGAAGAGCCCTAGGCATGTGGAGCACAACCCTCCACTCTCAGGAGGAAGAGCCCTAGCTGTTTGGACCACAGCCCTCCACTCTCAGGTGGAAGAGCCCTAGGCATGTGGAGCACTACACTCCACTCTCAGGTGGAAGAGCCCTAGGCATCTGGAGCACAACCCTCCACTCTCAGGCGGAAGAGCCCCAGCTGTGTGGAGCACAGCCCTCCACTCTCAGGTGGAAGAGCCCTAGGCATGTGGAGCACAGCCCTCCACTCTCAGGTGGAAGAGCCCTAGGCATGTGGAGCACAACCCTCCACTCTCAGGAGGAAGAGCCCTAGCTGTGTGGAGCACAACCCTTCACTCTCAGGAGGAAGAGCCCTAGGCATGTGGAGCACAACCCTCCACTCTCAGGTTGAAGAGCCCTAGCTGTGTGGAGCACAGCCCTCCACTCTCAGGTGGAAGAGCCCTAGGCATGTGGAGCACAACCTTCCACTCTCAGGAAGAAGAGCCCTAGGTGTGTGGAGCACAACCCTCCACTCTCAGGAGGAAGAGCCCTAGCTGTGTGGAGCACAGCCCTCCACTCTCAGGAGGAAGAGCCCTAGCTGTGTGGAGCACAGCCCTCCACTCTCAGGTGGAAGAGCCCTAGGCATGTGGAGCACAGGCCTCCACTCTCAGGACGAAGAGCCCTAGGCATGTGGAGCACAACCCTCCACTCTCAGGAGGAAGAGCCCTAGCTGTGTGGAGCACAACCCTCCACTCTCAGGAGGAAAAACCCTAGCCGTGTGGAGCACAACCCTCCACTCTCAGGAGAAAGAGCCCTAGGCATGTGGAGCACTACCCTCCACTCTCAGGAGGAAGAGCCCTAGCTGTGTGGAGCACAGCCATCCACTCTCAGGTGGAAGAGCCCTAGGCATGTGGAGCACAGCCCTCCACTCTCAGGTGGAAGAGCCCTAGGCATGTGGAGCACAGCCCTCCACTCCCAGGAGGAAGAGCCCTAGGCATGTGGAGCACAGCCCTCCACTCTCAGGTGGAAGAGCCCTAGGCATGTGGAGCACAACCCTCCACTCTCAGGAGGAAGAGCCCTAGCTATGTGAGCACAACTCTCCCGTCTCAGGAGGAAGAGCCCTAGGTGTGTGGAGCACAACCCTCCACTCTCAGGTGGAAGAGCCCTAGGCGTGTGGATCACAACCCTCCACTCTCAGGTGGAAGAGCCCTAGGCATGTGGAGCACAACCCTCCACTCTCAGGAGGAAGAGCCCTAGCTGTGTGGAGCACAGCCCTCCACTCTCAGGAGGAAGAGCCCTAGGCATGTGGAGCACAACCCTCCACTCTCAGGAGGAAGAGCCCTAGGCATGTGGAGCACAACCCTCCACTCTCAGGAGGCAGAGCCCTAGCTGTGTGGAGTACAACCCTCCACTCTCAGGAGGAAGAACCCTAGGCGTGTGGAGCACAACCCTCCACTCTCAGGAGGAAGCGCCCTAGGCGTGTGGAGCACAACCCTCCACTCTCAGGTGAGTCCGGTGAGGCCGGCTCGGGCCGTGGCTGCCTGTTGGGGAGTGTGAGTCCAGTGCTATTTGTACTGTGATAACGAGCCCTGCAGAGGCCCCAGGCCTTCTCCAGAAGGGGATGGCCGTGTCTTGTAAGTGCATCCGTATGAAAAATGACCCTGTTGTGAAGGGGATTTAGTTGCTCAAAGATATTCCAGGTTCTCAGCCTTTGCCAATGCTCATCAATGCAAAGGTTTAAACATGGACCCTGTTTGCTGAGGCCCAGTAAGCGGCCTGAGCTAGGAGTTGGGCTGGCGCCCACACGTGTCTTGGAAGGCCACCTCCTGGGAATACTTTCCTGTCTGAGACTCTGTCCTTCTCCCAGGTATCATCTGCCCAAGGACGTCCACGTGCTCAACAAGGAGGCATCCACTCCTTTGGGAGGGGAACTAGCCCTCATCCTTGCCATCAGCTGGCTCTCCGAGACCTCCTCAACTGCGTCAGCCACTGCTAGCCCCCCCTCGACCCCCCCCTCCCTCCCCGCCACCACAAATCCAGCCTCTCGGCCGTCTCCAGCCACTCGGGAGCTCTCAGCCCTGCAAGTTTCCTGTCTCCACCTGCCCCTCCCTCCACAAGGAAAGTTGCCTGTCCCCACATTCGCCCCACCGCCCGCCCTGTGGTTCCCCTGCCATGAGGGACGGCCTTACATCAGGCGCAGGAGTGGGAACCGCAGAGCTTTGGGATCTGCCCATCTTGATCAGGCTGGGTGTATCACCCAAGTTAAGAAGAGTTGACTGCCTTCACATACCTCTCTCCCAGAGGGAAGGGAGAGGGAGACACTTAAGGCTCTCCTTAAATAAAATAAATAAGAAAAGGAAAGAAAAGTGAAAGGAAAAAAAAACTGTTCCCAAGCAAAGAGATGCCCTTTGAACTGGGAAGCTGATCTCTTCCTGTAGATCCCCTGGGTGGGACTGAGCCCACTATCACCTTCACCCCAATCCTATGCCTTTTGTGGCCCAGTCAGAAAGGACTGATTTAAAATAACCTCCTTTTTTCTGTTTCCGGAGGGGCTGAACCCCCGGGGCACTCCTTGAGGAGCGCAGCGCTCCTGCCCCCAGGGCCCCACGGCTCCCTTTCCCAGCCGCAGCTCCACCAGAAAGTTCCCTCCCACAGTCGATCTCTCCACTCCCGACTCTGTACTGTGGCTTCTTAGATCCGGCAGATCCCTGCGTATGGAAACACCTGGCAGGATGAGAGTCCTGTGGATGCGAGCCAGTCCCACCTTCCCTGGGGCAGTGGTCCTCGGGGTCAGGTCTGGTGTAGCTCACTGGTGGAGAAGTGGGCCCCGCAAAGGATGTGGAGTTAATGAAGTGCTGAAGTCTGGGAGCGGCTTGCCTATGACCTGAGCAGCTTTGAGGCCATCCTTCTGTCAATGTCACGCTCAGCCTTGCGTCCTGATAGGCCTTCTTGAGTGGAAATGCTCCATGCCATGGCCTGTGGTGTATTATCTGGCCATTGCTGACACACAACTCTTTCAGCCTCAGGCCTTCTGCCTCTCTTCCCCTTTCTCACCAGCCCCATCCCCCTGGCCTATAGTCGGTCTTCAAAGGTGCCAAACTCTTTCCTGCATCAAGCCTTTGTACTTGGAGTTCCTTTTGCCTGAAGTCCCTTCCCTCAGGCCCAAGGCTCCATCTCAAACTTTCAAGTCTCAGCTTAAGAATTATCCTCTTCTGAAAGTTACTTATCAACCTCTGGCCGCTTATGTACAATAGCTGAAAGGTGGAAGCAACCCGAGTGTCTATCAGCAGGTGAACGGATGAACAATACGTGGTATTATATGTATAATGCGATTTTACTCAGCCTTAAAAAGGAATGCATGCTACTTGGATGAACGTTGAAGACATCATGCCGAATGAAATACGCCAGACACCACAGGACAGATACAGAGCGATTCCACTTACATGAAATTGTTAGAATATGCAAATTCACAGAGACCGGAGGTGGAGTACAGGTTACAGGCAAGAGGGGGAAAAGGGGAAACTTAGCAACAATAGTTGCAGAGTTTCTGTCTGGAGTGATGGGAAAATTCTGGTAATGGATGATGGTGAGGGTAGCGCGACACTCTGAATGTGATTAATCCCGCGGAATGGTGTGCTTGGGAATGGCCGAGATTGGAAATTTTATGTTGTGGATATGTTTTCTCAATTTAAAAAAAGCAATAACAGTGAACGACTAAAGAGACAATGATTATTAAATGCAATACATGACCCCAGACTGAAGCTAATGAACTAGGAGAAAATACCCAAAGGAACATTTTTTTGGGACTTAAAAAAAATTGGAATATAGACTGCATGGTGGTTTGAAATTGTATGTATCCCAGAAAAGCATGTTCTTAAAATTAATCCACTGCTGTGGATATAGACCCATTGTAAGTAGGATCTTTTGATGAGGCTACTTCAGTTAAGGTGGGGCCCAGCTCAACCTGAGTGGATTTACTCCTTTTACTACTAGAGTCCTCATAAGAAAGTGAAATTCAGGCAAAGGAGAGAAAGCCACAGAAGCAAGAAACTGAACGCAACAAAACCTGGAAGAGAAGGGAAAGACCAGCAGATACTGCCGTGTACCTTGCCCTGAGGCAGAGGAGCCAAGGATCCCGGATCACGGGCTGCTGGTCTTTAGGAAGAAGCATCGCATTGATGATGCCTTGATTTGAACGTATTCCCAGACTCTAAGTACAGGCGAATAAATTCTCATTGTCTAGTCCAACCCATTTATGGTATTTTCTATAAGTAGCCTGGGAAACTAAAACAGGCTGTAAACTTTATATCAATATTGAATTTCTTGAACTTGATAACTGTACACAAGGGGGTTACATTAAGCAGGTATCCTTATTCTTAGGAAATGTACATGAAGTATTAAGTGTTCAAGAAGCATGATGTCTACAACTGTGATGATTAGATTCATGTGTCACTGTGGCCAGGTGATGGTGACTAGTTGTTTGGTTAAGCAAGCCCTGGCCTGATTATTATTGTGAGGACATGAAGCATCATCTATGGCTGATCACATCTACAATCAACAGAGGAAATTGCCGACAGCAATGAGAGTTGAAGGCTTTAAAAGGAGAAGTGTGATTTCAGCAGTAAGAAGAAAGAATTTCTGTCTTACTCCAGCCAGCCAGCTTCTCCTGGGCAATTGATTGGAAACCTTCATTGGAGTCCCTAGCTTGAGGTCTGCTCTACAGAATTTGTACTTGTGCATCCCCAAAGCTGTGTGAAGCATGCTTTATAAAATCTTATAATATTTACAGATAACTTCCTGTCAGTTCTCTTTCTCTAGAGAACACTGCCTAATATAGCTTTGGTAATGGGAGTGTTTCTTGGGAAAAGGAATATATATTTATTTATTTAGCAGTTTTATTGAGATATATTCACATACCATATGGCCTAACCAAAGTGTATAGTCAATGGCTTTTAGTATAATCACAATGTTGTACATTCGTCACTACAAAATATTATAGAACAATTAAATTACCAAAAAAAACCCTACAAAAAAGCAACAACAGGGAAACGGATGTGGCTCAAGTGATTGGGCTCCCGTCTACCATATGGGAGATCCAGGGTTCTATTCCTGGGGCCTCCTGGTAAAAAGCAAACTGGCCCACGTGGCGCACTGGCCCAAGTGGAGAGCTGGCCCGCACAGAATGCTGGCCCGCATGGAAAGCAGGCACAGCAAGATGATGCAACAAAAAGAGACACAGTGGAGAGACAATGAGAAATGCAGCAGACCAGGAAGCTGAAGTGGTGCAAGAGACTGAGTGCCTCTCTACCACTCTGGAAGGTCCCAGGATTGGTTCCTGGTGCCACCTAAGGAGAAGACAAGCAAACACAGAAGAACACACAGAAAGCAGACAGCAAGTGCAAAAAACAATGAGGTGCGGGGAATGGGGGGAGTAAATAAATAAATTAAAAACAAAACAACAACAAACTCCATACTCCTTAGCAGTCCTTCCCAGCCCTACATAACCACTCATCTAATTTCATCTTTATAAATTGATTTTTATTTACAATTTATATAAATGGAATTATATAATATGTAGTACTCTGTCTTGTCTCCTTCACTTAGTTGAATGTGGGGTTTTTTTGTCTGATATTAACATTTTGTCATATGAACCTACATTTGTTCAACTTCAACGAAAAACGGTTTTATATATACAATTTTACCCATATTCATATTTCACATGTAGTTTACTGTGCTATACAGTTCAATGTTACATTTTTTTAACTTTCCTTTTAGTGACACACATGACCGTAGACTTTCCCTTTAAGCCCTTTCTTATCCACATGATAGTACTGCTAGTACAAACATTATGTTGGGCTCTCACCTTTCCTACTCATTTCCAAAGATTCACACACATCCTTTTTACCAGTTTTGCACAAGTAACCCTCAGCTTTCCATTCTCTTAACTCATTCCATGTTCTGGTGACCCACATTCAAGTTAGTAACTCCATGGGATTACACAATATATTTAATCCATAGTAGCACAATTATACAGTATTTGTCCTTCTCTGTCTGGCTGGCTTCACTCAACATAATGTCCTCCAGGTTCATCCATGTTTTCATATGCTTTATGACTTCACTTCTTCTTACAGCTGTATAATATTCCATTATGTGAATATACCATAATTTGTTTATCCATTCATTGGTAGATGGCCACATGAGTTGTTTTCAACTTTTGCAATCGTGAATAATTCTGTTTGTGTCACTGCTCTCAGTTCTTCTGGGTGTTTGCCCAGTAGTGGTAAATCTATATTCAACTTCTTTAGGAACTCCCAAACTGTCCTCCACAGCGGCTGTACCATTCTGTAGTCCTACCAACAGTGAATAAGTATTCCTATCTCTCTACATCCTCTCCAACACTTGTAGTTCTCTGTCTTTTTAATAGGGGCCTTTCTGATAGGTGTGAAATGATGTCCCATTGTAGTTTTTTTTTAAGATTTATTTATTTATTCCCCCATCTCCGCCCCCCCCCACCTCATTGTGTGCGCTCTGTGTCCATTCGCTGTGCAGTCTTCTGTGTCTGTTTGTCTTCTCTTCAGGTGACACCAGGAACCGATCCTTTGGAGTGAGAGAGAGGTGCTCAATCTCTTGCGCCACCTTAGCTCCCTGGTCTGCTGTGTCTCTTATTGTCTCTCCTCTTTGTCTCTTTTTGTTGCATCACTTTCTGTTCCAGCTCTCTGCTTGGGCCAGCACTCTGCATGGGCCAGTTCTCCACTCAGGCCAGCTCACTGTATAGGCCAGCTTGCCTTCACTAGGAGGACCCAGGAATCGAACCCTGAATCTCCCACATGGTAGACGGGAGCCCAATTGCTTGAGCCACATCCACTTCCCTCATTATAGTTTTGATTTGCATTTCCATAATTGCTAGTGATTTTGAACATTTTTTCATGTGTTTTTTTTTTTTTGTCATTTGTATTTCCTCTTTGGACACATGTCTATTTAAGTCTTTTACTCATTTTTCAGTTGGGTCATTTGTCTTTTTTAAAAAAATTTATTGAAATATATCACTCATACATAAACATATATAAACAATAAGTGTATAATAGTTGTGGACTTACAAAACATATATAACCTCAAACAAACATATATAACATCTTATCCTACCACCAATAACTTGCATTGTTTTTAAACCTTTTAAACTAATGATTAAAGAGCATTGTTAAAATATTACTACTAAACAAAGTATTTTTCCCCTAACCAATCCGATTATGGGTCATTTGTCTTTTTATTGTTGAGTTATAACATCTCTTCATATATCCTAGATATTAAACCCTTATTGGACATGTGATTTCCAAATATTTTCCTCCACTGAGTCGGCTGACTTTTCATCCCTTTGACAAAGTTCTGAGAGGTGCAAAAGTTTAATTCTGAGGAGGCCCCATTGATCTATTTTTCTTTTGTTGCTCTTGCTTTGGGTATAAGGTCCAAGAAACCACCATCTACCACAAGATCTTGAAGATGTTTCCCTACATTTTCTTCTAGTAGTTTTATGATCCTGGCTTTTATATTTAGGTCTTTGATCTATTTTGAGTTGATTCTTTATAGGGAGTGGAATAAGGGTCCTCTTTCATTCTTTTGGTTATGGATATCCAGTTTTCCCAGCACTATCTGTTGAAGAGACTGTTTTGTCCTATTAACATGGACTGGATATGTTTGTCAAAAACCAGTTGGTGTATTACATTAATTGATTTTTTTAATGCTGAATCACTCTTGCATACCAGGAATAAATTCCACTTTGTTGTGCAGTTTGAGAATATTCATGAATCCCAAAAAGAGGAGGATTTTGTTTGTAAACTAATCCATTCTGGGTGTGATACCCTTTGATTATAGTGGATTCAACTGAGGGGCCCTCGATTACATTAGGGCTGTGCCTCAACCATGTCAGTAAGGCATGACTCTGGTTGAGTTCCCGCCCCCTTGGTGGCCCTACATGCATGGACACTCACTCAAGAAGACATGGGGGAAAAGAGAGACTCTATCGTAGTTGATCCTGGGGCCCTAGGGACAGATGAGCCATTTGCGTGATAGTTCGCAGCTGAGAAGACCTGGAAAGAAATGACCCCTATGCCAGAGACTGATATAGGAAGCCCTGAGAGATGAGACCTAAGCAGGAGAGAGAGGACTGGGGGGAAAGGAGAGACCAGCAGAGATCAGCAGCCATCTTGCTTCAACATGTGGCAACTGACTTGGTGTGAAAACAGCCTTGAGTTGGACTCTTTAAGGCCTTGTAACTGTAAGCTTTTACCCAAAATAAATACCCTTTATAAAAGCCAACAGATTTCTTAGCTTCAGCTACTTACTTCAGATACTTAGCTTCAGCACCCCTTTGGCTGACTAATACAGTCATGATGTAGGTCTTTTGATATGCTGTTGGAGTCTATTAGCAAGTATTTTGTTTAGGAATTTTTGCCTCTATGTTCATTAGAGAAATTGGTCTGTAATTTTCTTGTTGTGTTTTTATCTGACTTTTGATATTGGGGTGATGTTGGCTTCATAAAATGTGTTGGGTAATTTTCCATCCTCTTCAATTTTTTGGAAGAGTTTAAACAGGATTGGTGATAATTCTTTTTGAAATACTTGGTAGAATTCATCTGTGAAGCCATCTGGTTCTGGACTTTTCTTTGTTGGGAGATTTTGATGATGGATTCAATCTCCTTAAATGTGATTGTTTTGTTATGTTCATGTAATTCTTGTAGTGTCAGTGTAGGTTGTGCATTTCTAGGAATTTGTCCATTTCATCTAGTTTGCCTCGTTTGTTGGCATACAGTTTTTCATAATATCCTCTTATGATTCTTTTTATTTCTGTGGGGTCAGTCATAATTGTCCCCTTTCATTTCTGATTTGTTTATTTGTATTTTCCATTTTTCTTTGTTAGTCTGGCTAGGAGTTTGTCAATTTTATTAATCTTCTCAAAGAACCAGCTTTTGTTGATTTTCTCTATTTTTGTTTTTGTTGTTGTTCTCAATTTCATTTATTTCTGCTCTGATCTTTACTATTTCTTTCCTTCTGCTTGCTTTGCAACTGGGTTGTTGTTCTTTTGTAGTTTCTCCAGCTGTTTCATTAAATCAGTGTTTTTTAAAACTTTTTTTGTTCCATGAGCCCCTTTGCCAATCAGGCGAAAACCATGGACCCCTTCTCAGAATGTAGTGGCAGATAGTTTCATGACACGCAACATTGGAGGACAGAGAAAATATTGAAAAATATTTTCAATTCAAGCTCACGGACCCCCTGAAATCTTTCCATGGACCTTGGGTTAAGAACCCCTGAGTTAGATCTTTGATTTTAGCTCTTTCTTCTTTTTTAATATAGGTGTTTAGGGCTATAAATTTCCCTCCCAGGATTGCCTTTCCTGTATCCCATAAGTTTTTTTTTTTTTTAGTTTCCACATAAACTTTTATTTTATTTTATTATTTTATTTTTAATTTCTCTCCCCTTCCCCCCCGCCCACCCCCACATTGTCTGCTCTCTGTGTCCATTCACTGTGTGTTCTGTGTCTGCTTGCATTCTTGTCATGAGGTACCAGGAAACTGTGTCGCTTTTTTTGTTGTTGTGTCATCTTGCTGCGTCAGCTCTCCGTGTGTGTGGCGCCACTCCTGGGTGGGCTGTGCTTTTTCTGCGTGGGCTGGCTCTCCTTGCAGGGCACACCTCTTGTGCATGGGACACTCCTACATGGGGGACACCCCTGCGTGGCACGGCACTCTTTGGGTGCGGCAGCATTGCATGTGGGCCAGCTCACCACGCGGGTCGGGAGGCTCTGGATACCGAACCCTGGACCCTCCGTATGGTAGGCGTACGCTCTATCAGTTGAGCCACACAACCTCTTCCCTCCCATAAGTTTTGATAAGTTTTGTTCTCATTTTTCATTCATCTCAATAAATTTACTTACTAATTTCATTTGCAGTTTCTTCTTTGACCCACTGATTATTTAGGATTGTGTTTTTCAGCCTCCACACATTTGCGAATTTACATCTTTCTTGTCTATTATTGAATTCCAGTTTCATTCCATTATGATCTGAGGTACTTTGCATAATTTCAATCTTTTTATATTTATTTATTTTAAAGACTTATTTTATTTATTCCTCTACTTCATTATTTACACTCACTGTCTGCTCCCTGTGTCTGCTCATCTTCTCTTTAGGGAGGCACTGGGAACTGAACCTGGGACCTCCCATGTGGGAGACAGATGCTCAATTGCTTGGGCCACATCTGCTCCCTACTTTGTTGTGTCTCTCATTGTGTTTCCTCTTTGTGCCTCCTTGCTGCATCAACTCACTGCACCAGCCTGTTGTGCCAGCTCACCTTCTCCAGGAGACACCGGGAACCGACTTCAGGACCTTCCATGTTGTAGGTGGGAGTTCAATCATTTGAACCATATCTGCTTCCCATCTTTTTATATTTATTGAGACCTGTATTGTGACCTAATATGGTCTATCCTGGAGAAAGATCCATGGGCATTTGAGAAGAATGTATAACCTGCTGAGTTTGGGTGCAACATTCTGTATATATCTGTATATATACAGATATTATATATATATATATATATATCTGTTAGGTCCAGCTTGTTTATCATATTGTTTAAGTTCTGTTTCCCCTTGATGATCTTCTGTCTAGTTGTTCTGTCTAATGATGTGAGTGGTGTGCTGAAGTCTCCAACTATTATTTTAGAGATGTCTATTTCTCCCTTCAGTTTAAAAAAAAAAGATTATTTTATTCCCCTGCCTTCCCCTCCCCTTCCCCCCTGTCCTGCTGTTTTTGCTGTCTGTGTCCATTTGCTGTGTGATCTTCTGTTTCTATTTCTTTGTTTGGTCTTCTCTTCTCATTTTTCTCCTCTAGGATTCACCAGGATTTGATCCTGGGGATGTCTGATGTGGAGAGGGGTTCCCTGTTAGCTGTGCCATCTCAGTTCCTGGTCTCTGCTGCACTTCACCTTGACTCTCCCCTTCATCTCTCTTTTGTTGCATCATCATCTTGCTGCATGACTCACTTGCATGGGCACTCAGCTTACCATGTGGGCACTGGCTTGCCACATGGGCACTGGCTTACCATGTGGGCACTGGCTCACTGTACAGACATGCTTTCTCTTCTTCTTTTTCACTGGGAGGCCCCAGGGATCGATTCCAGTTCCTCCCATATGGTAGGCGGAAGCCACATCTGCTTTCCTCCCTTAAGTGTTGCCAGAGTTTGCCTCATGTATCTTGGGGCACCCATGTTAGAAGCATAGAGATTTGTGACTGTTATTTCTTCCTCATGGATTGTCCCTTTTATTAGTATATAATGGCCATCTGTATCTCATGACTTTTTTGCATTTAAAGTCTGTTTTTTCCCATATTAGTATAGCTACCCCTGCTCTTTTTTGGTTACTATTTGCATGCGTATCTTTTTCCAACATTTCACTTTCAACCAGTTTGTATCTCTGCATTGATGGTGAAGTGAGTTTCTTGTAGGCAGCATATGGATGGCTCATGTTTTTTTTTAATCTGTTCTGTCAGCTTATATATATATATATATTAGGAGATAATAGGGATTGAGCCTGGGACCTTGTACATGGGAAGCAGGTGCTCAGACAACTGAGCTATACACACTCCCCTGCCTATATCTTTTGACTGGGGAGTTTAATCCATTCACATTCAATTATTTTTACTGTACATGCATTATTTACTTCCACCATTTTTTCTTTGGTTTTCATATGTCATAGCTTATTTTTGTGTCTTTTTTACTCTTTTGGTTATCCTTTCTGCTATTCTTTCTTCTATACTCTTTTCTAAGCCACTCCTATCTTTTTATTTCAGGCTCTAAGGCCTCCTTTAATATTTCCTGCAAAGGTGGGTTCTTTTTTATATACTCTCTTAGTTTCTGCTTGCTTGTGAATATTTCAAACTCGCCTGCATATTTGAAGGACAACTTTGCTGGATAAAGAGTTCTCAGCTGGCAGTTTTTCTTTCAGTATTTTAATTGTATCATACCACTCTCTTCTCACCTCCATGATTTCTGATGAGAAATCCACACTAAGTCTCACTGAGCATTCCTTGTACGTGATGGCTTGATTTCCCTTGCTGCTCTCAAATTTTTCTCCTTATCTTTGATGTTTGACATTCTGAGTAGTGTGTGTATTGAAGTAGGTCTATTGGCATTTATTCTGATTTGGGTATACTATGCTTCTTGGACATGTAAGTTCATTTTTCTCATAAGAGTTGGCAAATTTTCAGCTATGATTTCTCAAATACTCTCTTCCCCTTTTCCCTTCTCTTCTCCTTCTGGAACTCCTATGACATGTATGTCATTGCATTTTGTGTTATCATTCAACTCCCTGAGCCCCTGCTCAATTTTTTCCATTCTTTGTTCTCTTCACCTGCTTTCTCTTCTGTATCACTTACTCTTTCTTTGTCATTTTTAAAAAAGATTTATTTTATTATTTTTATTTATTTCTCTCCCCTCCCCCACTTCCCCACCCTGCCAGTTGTCTGTTCTCTGTGTCCATTTGCTGCATGTGTCCACTTCTGTCATCGTCAGCGGCACGGGAATCTGTGTCTCTTTTTGTTGCATCATCTGGCTGTGTCAGCTCTCTGTGTGTGCAGCGCCATTCCTGGGCAGGCTGCACTTTCTTTGCGCTGGGCGGCTCTCCTTACGGGGTGCACTCCTTGTGCGTGGGGCTCCCCTACGCGGGGACACCCCTGCGTGGCAGGGCACTCCTTGCGTGCATCAGCACTGTGCATGGGCCAGCTCCACACGGGTCAAGGAGGCCTGGGGTTTGAACCACGGTCCTCGCACGTGGTAGACGGACACCCTATCTACTGGGCCAAGTCCGCTTCCCTCTTTGTCATTTTTGAGCCTGCTGTTGTATGCTTCTACTATGTTTTTTTAAAGATTTATCAAAAAAAAAAAAAGATTTATTTATCCCTACCCACCCTCCCCCCTGTCCCCACCTGCCGTCTGTGTCCATTTGCTGTGTGTTCTTCTGTGTCTGCTTGTCTTCTCTTTAGGCAGCACTGGAAACAAATCCCAGGATCTTCCAGAGTGGGGAGAGGTGCTTAATCTCTTGCACCACCTCAGATCCCTGGTCTGCTGCATCTCTTATTGTCTCTCTTCTGTGTCTCTTTTTGTTGCATCATCTTGCTGTGCCAGCTCTCTGCTTGGGCCAGCTTGCCATGCGGGTCAGCACTCCTGCATGGGCTACCACTATATGTGGGCCAGCTCTCTGTGAGACCCAGCTTGCTTTCCCATATGGTAGATGGGAGCCGAAATGCTTGAGCCACACCAACTTCCCCTTCTAATGTGTTTTTGATCTCACCTATAGTGTTCATTCCCATGAACTCTGTTAATTTTCTATTCAGATTTTCAAATTCTTCTTTCTGCTTACTCAGTGTTTTCTTGATGTTCTTGATTCCACATATTGTCTTTCAACTTATTTGATTTTAGAAATTTGTGTGCATCTTGTTAGTTGTCTCAAATCCTGTGTCTTATCTAGGGCTTTGATATATTCCTTTTCTTGGGCCATTTCTTCCACTTTCTTTGTATGGCTTATAATTTTTTGCTGCTGTCTAGGCAGCTATGTAGGGTGATGAGTTTACTCTGATGCTCAATTTTTCTCTCTTTCATAGAGATTTAGTGGTGGGAGGCTGTGTTACTGCTATTCTTTGATACTTGGTTCAACCTATTCTGTGTCTTAGGCATTGTTCTTGCTACTTGCTCAAATCTGGGCCCTGGACCCAGTAATGGGTTGCAGGCCCACTTTCTAGGGCCTTGGGGAGGGAGGTTGTAAAGGCCAGAAAAAGCCTCTCTTACTTAATTTCCTCACCTGCACTTCCTTGGTCTGCCAGCAGATGGCACTCCTCGACAGCCCTCTCAGTTCAATGCCTGGCCAGAGTGTGCTTGCTGTAACAGGGACTGGATCTATGTGACTGAGGTTCCTGCCTGGAGGCTGAGAGTCTCCCAATTCAAACGTTCTCAGAGGCAGTTCTCTCACCTTTGCTGGCAGCCCCTCCCTTTTCCCAAGTAGGAAACAATTCCACTCCCCTCTGTGTCCTCACCAACCAGTCCCAGTCAGTAGGAGGGGGGAACTGAGCAGGTTGGATCTCCTTAGTCCCTTGCAGGCTCCCAAAGCAGAAAATGGCGCAGCCCCTCGCAGCCTGGAAGGGCTCCTGGAACACAGCAGAACAAAGCTGTCGGTCAAAAGCTGAGTCAGCCTTAGGCTGTGTCCTTCTCTCTCCCCTTTCCTGGGAAGGTGGATCCCTGGGGCCCCCTTTGTAGCCTCCACCAGCCCCTAGGCCTGAGAATTCAAAAGTGTCTCCACGGTGGGGGCGATGCCCGCATTTGCAGCTCTGGTATCTACTCACAGTTTTGCTGTTGCAAGTCTTTTCCTTTGTCCCTCTCTCTACTGGGTGCTGTCTAGCCATTCCGTTGTGTCCTAAACCCTAGAAGGTTTTTTCCCCAGGCTGTTTCTGTCTGTCCTCTAGCTTTTTTTTTTCTGGGAGACAGTCCTGTTTCTTTCTAGTCTGCCATCTTCCTGGAAGTCTCAGGAGAAATGGAATCTCAAGGATGAGATTTTTGAATTGGCTCTGTGGTTTCTGGAATTGGTTGACCACTCTGGTTAGATTCAAAGGCACTAATCACTCTATTTATAATAATCAAGATGGCACTGATAGTCCATGGCATGAGTTAGCAATAGAGAGATGCAAAATATCTCCACTGGATATAGCAACTCATATGCTTGTAAGAGACAAGGCTCTGGGTGAGAGTATTTTTGGCAACTTAACAGAGTTTTGTGTAGTTAAAAGGTATAATGATGTTGGCTAGTTAGTTCCTAAATATGCTGAATATAGTTACAAAAGAAAGAGATGAGCTGAAGGCTTCACATTTGCAACTTACATGCTGCATTAAGGATGTGAAAGTTTCTACATGTGCTCTGAAAGAAAATTTTACTTTGTGTAGCCACAGACCTGAGATTTCTGCAAACCAGACACATAGTCTCAATGTGCAAATGGCTGAATTATAATGTAAACTAAATTCCCAAGCTTGCAAGGTATCTGCTGTTAACATGAATGGAAAGGATGGATCCTGAAGGTTGGACTGGGGACAAAAGGGTTGATAATGATGACAGTAGGGACACTGAAACCCTAGATTCTCCTGAGTCTTTGCCAGAAAAACCTGTAATGGTCTGCCCTGAAGAAATAGCCGCTGGACCTCCAGTCTGCCCTGAGGAATCTGCCACCCAATCTCCACCTGAAGAGATTAACTTTACTTTGTCTCATAAATCTGCAAACACTCCCCTCGAGCAAACAGCCATTACTCCTCTGTCTGAAGAGATTAATCCTATTTCACCAGATGAAACTACTATGGAATGTCTTGAGGTAACTGGTTTGCAAGATACCTCTAATTCTTCTGGTGCCTTCCATCATCACTCTTTTCTTCCAGACCTATAACTAGACTAAAGAACTAACAGGCACCCAAAAGTGAGGTACAAAGTGTAACTGATGAAGAGGTATGCTATACTCCAAAAGAACTGCATGAATTCTCCAATTTATATAGACAAAAATCAGGAGAATATGCATGGGAATGGATATTAAGGGTGTGGGATAATGGTAGAAGGAATATAAAGTTGGATTAGGTGGAATCTATTGATATGGGCCCACTAAGCAGAAATTCTGGATTCAGTGTTGTAGCTTGAGGGTTAGAAAGAGCTCTAACAGTTTGTTTGGGTGTTTGGCTGAAACATGGACCAAAAGGTAGCCAACATGACCTGAGGTAATGCCAGACGGCATGGTATAATGTAGATGAGGGGATCCAAAGGCTTAGAGAGATTGGAATACTTCAGTGGATTTATCATGTAGACCTGATCACCTACCTCAGAAATGACACACCTTTCACCAGGACTATGAGGAATAAATTTTAAGAATAACTCCATCTTCCCTAAAGATAGTGGTGGTGGTTCTTCTTTGAGGTCAGATATTACTGTGGGAACTCCTGTCCCTGAACTGGGGTCCTTAAGCACAATGGGGATGATAGGATGCCGGGTTGGCACCAGCCCGGTGGCAGCACTTAACCATCAAGGACAAGGTGGGCATGACCGCCATAGTGGACAGCATGTGCAAAGCAGCGTTCAGAACAGCCTGGCTCACAGTATTGCACTGGTTAGCAGATCACGGAGCACCTAGAAGTAAAATAGATGGGCAGTCTATTAAATCCTTACTTGGTCTGTATAAGAACAAGAGTTCTAGGTCAAGTGAACAAAATTCTAACTTGAATTACAAAAACAGAAAATCACAACCCCTTAATCAATTCCCAGATGTGTGACAGATTTTAAAATTTTTATTAATTTTTTTAAAACTAATTTTTATGATAATTTACAGACTCAGAGCCCTTGGATGAAGAGAAGGCTGGGTCTCTTTGGGAAAGGGCCCTGTTACACTGCCAAAAATTATACTGTTAATCTTCCTCCCAGCCCTCCCCAAAGAGATCTATGGCCTTTTACTAAGACTGTGCACTGGGGAAAAGGAAATGATCAGACACTTTGAGGGATATTAGACACTGGCTCAGAAGTGACATTAATTCCAGGCGATATCACTGTGGTCCACCAGTGAGAGTAGGGGCTTATGGAGGTCAAGTGGAGTTTCAGCTCAGGTCTTTCTCACAGGGGGTCCAGTGGGTCCCTGGACCAACTCTTTGCTTATTTTCCCAGATCCAGAATGCATAAATGGAATAGACATACTCAGCAACTGTCAAAACCTCCATTTTGGTTCCCTGACTTGTAGAGTGAGGGCTATTAGCATAAGAAAGGCCAAGTGGAAGCCACTAGAACTGCCCCTAACAAGCAAAATCAAAAGGAATATTGGGGGGCAGAATTGACTCAAGCAGTTGAGTGCATGCCCCCAACATGGGAGGTCCTGGGTTCAGTTCCTGGTGACTCCTGAAAAAACAAAAAAGCAAACAACAAGCAAAACAAATGAAAACAAACAAACAAATAAATCAGGGAAGGTGATGTGGCTCAGCAGTTGAATGCCAGCTTCCCATATATGAGGTCCCAGTTTCAATCTGCAGTTCCTGGTCCCTCAAAAAAAAAAAAGCAGTGCTGGAGTCCCACCAGATTCCAGGGATTGCAGAAATCAGTGCTACTACCATCAAGGGCTTGAAGGACATAGGAGGTGATTCCCACCACAACCACACTGAACTCTATTTGGCCCGTACAGAAAACAGCTGGATCTTGGAGGATGGCAGTGGATTATTGTATCTTAAGCAGGTGTGGACTCCAATTGTACCTACGGTTCCAGATATGCTACCATTGTTTGAGCAAATCAACACTTCCCCTGGTACCTGGTATGCAGCTATTAACCTGGCAAATGTTTTTTTCTCAATTGCTGTTAGTAAAGGCCACCATGAACAGTTTGCTTTCAACATACAAGGCCAGCAATACACCCTCACTGTCCTACCTCAGGGGTATATTAACTCTCCAGCCCTATGTCATAACATTGTCTGGAGGGACCTTGTGTATCATCTCTCCCTCCCACAAGATGTCACACTGGTGCATTATACTGATGATATCCTATTGATCAGACATAGTGAGTGAGAAGTTGCAACTACTCTAGACTTATTAGTAAGGCATTTGCTCATCAGAATGTTGAAGATAAATTCAACCAAAATACAGGGTCCTGGACGGAATTTTTTGAAGTAGTGCTTCCACTATTTTTTAAGCTCCCTTTTGTCTGTTTTTTAATTTTTTGAGGTTGAGATAAAGTTTAATTTAAAAAAAAGAAGAGAAATCTAGGGAGTTTCCATTTGATTATATCCTAGATTGATTAAAAAAAAAAAGAATTCAGGGTCTTTCCCCATCAGAGAAATTCTAGGTGTCCAGTGATGTTGGGGCATACCAGGATATCCCTTTTAAGGTAAAGGATAAACTGTTGCATCTGGCCCTTCCTATGACCAAAAAAGAGGCACAAGGCCTAGTTGGCCTCTTTGGATTTTGGAGACAATATATTCCTCATTGTGGTATGCAACTCCGGCCCATATAACATGTGACCTGCAAAGGTGCTAGTTTTCAGTGGGGATAAGAAAAAAAGAAGGTTCTGCAACAGATCCAGTCTGCTGTACAAGCTGCTCTGCTTCTTGGACCACAAGATCCAGCAGATTCTATGGTGCTGGAAGTGTCAGGGGCAAATAAAGAGGATGTCTGAAGCTTTTGGCAGGCCCCTATAGGAGAAGCACAATGTGGACACACAGGATTTTGGAGCAAAGCCTTGTGATCCTCTGTAAATAACCACTCTCCTTTTGAGAGATAACTTTGGCATACTGCTGGGCCTTGGTAGAGACTGAACGCTTAACCATGGGTCACCAAGTTACCATGAGGCCTGAGCTGCCTATCAGGAGCTGGGTGTTGTCTGATCTGCAAAGCCATAAAGTTGGGCATGCCTAGCAGTGCTCCATCATCAAGTGGAAGTGGTATATTTGAGATAGGGCTCAAGCAAGTCCTGAAGGCACAAGTAAGTTACATGAGCAAGTGATCCAAATGCCCATGGTCACCACTCCTGCTACATTACCTTCTATTTCTCAGCCCAAATCTATGGCCTCTTAGGGAGTTCCTTATGATCAGCTAAGGAAGAAAATTTGGGCTTTGTTTACAGATGGTTTGCATAATATACAGGTACTGTGTGAAAGTGGACAATTGTAGCACTGTAGCCCCTTTCTGGGATGTCCCAGAAGGACAGTGGTTAGGGGAAATCCTAGGAACTTCAAGCAGTGCACCTTGTTGTTCATTCTGCTTGGTAGGAGAAATGGCTGGAGGTGCATTTGTACATTGATTAATGGGCTGTCACCAATGGTTTGGCTGGATGGCCAAGTACTTGGAAGGAACATGATTGGAGAACTGGTGACAAAGAATTCTGGGGAAGAGATATGTAGATAGAGTTTTTTAAGTGGGGAAAAAACCCAACCCATTAAGATATTTGTGTCCCATGTGAATGCTCTCCAGAGGGTGACTTCGGCAGAGGAAGATTTTAATTATCAAGTGGATAGGATGACCCGTTCTGTGGATACCAGCCGACCTCTTTCCCCAGCCACTCCTGTCATTGCTCAATGGGTTCATGAACAAAGTGGCCATGGTGGTAGGGATGGAGGTTACGCATGGGCTCAGAGACATGGAATTCCACTCACCAAGGCTGACCTGGCTACAGCCACTGCTGAGTGCCCCATCTGCCAGCAGTAGAAACCAACACTTAGTCCCTGATATGACACCATTCCTGAGGTGATGAGCCTGCCACCTGGTGGTGACCACTTCCATCATGGAAGGGGTAGGGATTTGTTGTAACTGGAATAGACACACACTCTGGCTATGGTTTGCCTTTCCTGCATGCAATGCTTTAGCCAAAACTACCATCCATGAACTTACAGAATGACTTATCCACCATCATGGTATTCTGCTCAGCAGCACTTCTAATCATTACAAATGAACTGCAGGAATAGGCACATGCTCATAGAATTCCATGGTCTTACTATGTTTCTCATCATCCTGAAGCAGATGAATTTTTAGAATGGTGGCATGGCCTTTCAAGACTTAATTACAGGGTGGCAGACTTGGCCCAGTGGTTAGGGTGTCTGTCTACTACATGGGAGGTCCACGGTTCAAACCCCGGGCCTCCTTGACTTGTGTGGAGCTGGCTCATGCGCAGTGCTGATGCACGCAAAGAGTGCCGTGCCACGCATGGGTGTCCCCCGTAGGGGAGCCCCACGTGCAAGGAGTGCACCCCATAAGGAGAGCCGCCCAGTGCGAAAGAAAGTGCAGCCTGCCCAGGAATGGCGCTGCACACACGGAGAGCTGACACAGCAAGATGACGCAACCAAAAGAAACACAGATTCCCGTGCTGCTGACAACAGAAATGGACAAAGAAGATGCAACAAATACACATAGAGAATGGACAACCGGGGTGGGTGTGGGGGGGTGGGGAAGGGGAGAGAAATAAATAAATCTTGAAAAAAAATAAGACTTAATTACAATACTTTGCAGGCCTGAGGTAATGTTCTTCAGGAGGCTGTGTATGCTCTAAACTAGTGTCCACTCTAAGGTGCTGTTTCTTCCCTAGCCAAGATTCACAGGTCCAGGAATCCAGGTGTGGAGATGGGAGTGGCACCACTCACCATTACCCTTAGTGATCTACTGGAAAAACTTTGCTTCCTGTCCTGCAACCTGAAGCTCTGCAGGTCTACAGGTCTTAGTTTCAAAAGGTGGAATGCTTCCACCAGGAACACAAAAACAATCCCATTGACTTGGAAGTGAAGCCTGCCATCTGGCCACTTTGGCCTCATGCCTCTGAATCAGCAGGCAAAGGGAATTACTGTACTCCCTGGGTTGATTGATTCTGACTCTCAAGGGGAAAGAGGACTGCACTGGAATATAGGAGATGTGTTAGGGCATCTCTTACTACTGCCATGCCCTGTGATTAAAGTCAATAGAAAATGGCAACATCCCAACCCAGACAGGACCACCATTGGCCCAGAAACTTCAGGAAGGAAGGTTTGGGTCATCCCACCAGGCAAAGAACCATGGCCAGCTGAGGTGCTTGCTGTGGGTAAAGGGAAAATGGAATAGGTAGTGGAAGAAGGTAGTGATAAATATGAACTATGACCACATGACCAGCTACAGAATTGAGGACTGTAATAGCTATGAATATTTCTTACTTGTTTTGTTATGAGTATGTTTGTATATGTCCAGAAAGCAAATATATTTGTTTTCTTCCCTATCTTATTGCCTTACCATATGACATTAGTTGTATTATTTTCATGCAGTAGTATTTAAGTTATAGGATACCAAGTTTAAGAGTGAATATTACCAAAAGACTTGTACCCTATTCTGGAGATGTATTTCCAATTGTATGCAGGACAGTTCAGTATGTTGGCTGAAAAATATGACTGTTAATATATTTTTTAAAAATATTTATTTCTCCTTCCCCCTCTCATTGTGTTTTGTGCTTACTGTTTGCTCTCTGTGTCTGTTCATTGTATGCTTGTCTTTATTTTAAGGAGGCACTGGGAAACAAACCCCGGGACCACCTATGTGGAAGGGAGGCATCCAATGGCTTGAGCCACCTTTACTTTCAATATTTTTTACTTAGAGATTAAGTATGGTTCAAGGTGATGTGTCTGGCTGACGTGTTGACGAGGTGGACTGAGATGGTTAGGTTTATGTGCCAACCTGGCCAGGTGATGTTGTCTAGTTTAGTTAAACAAGCACTGGCTTGCTTGTCACTGTGAGGACATTTCATGGACTTGAATCATGAGTAAGTTGACTATATCTATGGCTGATTACATCTACAATCATCTGAGGAGATTGCCTTCAACACTGAGAGATGTCTCATCCAATCAGTTAAAGGCTTTAAAAAGAGACGTGATTTCAACAGTCAGAAGGGAGAATTTCCACCTCTACTTCAGCCAGCCAGTTTCTCCTGGGGAGTTCACTGAAAACCTTCACCAGAGTTTCCAGCTTACAGCCTGCCCTACGGAATCTGGACTCTTGCATCCCCACAGTCACATGAGATGAGTTTTATAAAATTTTATAATATTTACAGATATCTCTTGCTGGTTTTGTTTCCCTAGAGAACCATGACTAATAAAACAGCCTACTTTCAAATGTTTAGAAAATGCATAAATAGTCAGATACATACATAGATAGATAGAATGATACAATGAATGGGGTAAAATGGGGTTAAAAGTTGGTGGAGGGAAGTGGATTTGGCTCAACTGATAGAACATCCACCTACCACGTGGAAGGTTCAGGGTTCAAACCCAGGACCTCCTGACCCATGTGGTGAGCTGGCCCACATGCAGCGCTGCCGCGCACAAGGAGTGCCATGCCACACAGGGGTGTCCCCCGCATAGGGGAGTCCCACGCACAAGGAGTGCGCCCCGTAAGGAGAGCCGCCCAGCATGAAAGAAGGTGCAGCCTGCCCAAGAGTGGCACCGCACACACAGAGAGCTGACGCAGCAAGATGCCGCAACAAAAAGAGACACAGGTGCCGCTGACCAGAATACAAGCAGACACAGAAGAACACACAGCGAATGGACAGAGAGCAGACAACTGGGAGAAGGTGGGGAGGGGAAAGCAATAAATGAAAATAAATCTTAACAACAACAAAAATTTGGTGGATCTGGATATCTAGGTGGGTGGTATGTTGCAGTTCTCTGTATGGGTATTGTATTATTTTCGCAATTGTCCTGTAAGTTTGAAATTATCTGAAACTAAAAAGTTAAAAAAAAAATTATTCTCTTCTTGGTACTGACTGGAAGGGGATTTAAGAGACCCTTGGGGTGGAGGTGGGGTTGGAGACCTGAATCTTCATCTGTGTGGAGGATGACAGAGGTGTAAATATGTAAAAATTCAATGAGCTGTCCACTTAAGATTTGTAGGCTTTACCATATGTAGGTAAACCTAAAATGATAAATTAAAAAAAAAATTACCCTCTTTCCTGTCTCCTGTTATACCTAACACTCTTGACCATGGTATTCTGTTTATTTCCATCCTGGCACTTCTCACAATCTGTAATTGCAGTATTTGTTTGTTTGCTAGTAAATTGCCTCCCTCCTAGAACGTGAGCCCCATGAGGGCAGGGATTCTTTGTCTTGTCCACTGTTGTATTTCCCAGAGCACAGAACAGTGTATATTACACAGTAGGTATTAAAAATAAGTATCGAATGGATAGGTGAATGGATGAATAAAAGAGCTTGTATTTAATGATGGAAGGAAAAGGAGGCTGAGGAGGTTGGCTTGAAACCAGGAGCTCCCCACCCCTGACCCTCAGCAGCCAGTTTAGGGGTCTTGCTCTGGAACCACAAGTCCAGAAGCTTGTTCCGTCTTGGGGCGCCCCAACCCCATCCCTGTCTACACCTCGTTAGGGTCATCTTGGTCAGCGTAGATGAGGAAGCCCGTGAAGAGGCTGTCGGTCCAGTAAGGGTCATAGAAGAGTCCATTCTGCTCTGAGTAGAAGATCTGCAGCCAGACCTCGTCACCCTGCTTGAGGGCCAGGATGGTGGAGCCCGAGGCCACGTCGTGGTTGCCCGTGTTGGCGTCGAAGGTCCGGATGCGGTACTGGCCGTTGTGCACCAGGCCGATGGCCAGGTGCTTATTGGCCAGCGTGATGTCGTAGGTGAAGTAGTAGATCCCTGGCACACCACAGACGAACTTGCCACTGGATGCATTGTAGTGGCCACCCTCGTTCATCAGGATCTTGTCGAACTTGATGGGCAGCCGCTCCCGCGGGTAGCTCTTGGTCACTGCCACCGAGAAGGCCGACTTGGCACGGCCACTGCCGCAGCTGCAGGGGCCCGGGAGGCCTGGCTCCCCCTTCTTGCCCTTGGGCCCCTTCTTACCTGGTGTGCCATGCTTCCCTGGGGCACCACTGACCCCCTTGGGGCCGCGAGGGCCGGCCCGCCCAATGGCCCCGGCTTTGCCCTTTGGTCCTGGCTTGCCCCGGTTACCTGTCCGGCCAGGTGCACCTGGAAGACAGAGCAGCCAGTGTTACGGTGAGGAGACTTTCAAGAGGGTGCAGGCCTTGGCTTTCCACCCTTGGAGCATTAGCCCTTGGATGATGGAAAGAACAAGCAAGCTTTGGATCACACAGATAGGTTCAAATCCTGATGGTGTAACCTAGGGCACTTGTTTTAGTCCTGTCTGGAAAGGGGGAATGGAGATACTTTCCTTCCAGAATCATTGTGGACCAGGGCAAAAAGAATAACAGAACAATTCAGGACTGGTAGCAGTTTGATATTGATGATGAATTCCAAAAAGAAATATTGGATTATGTTTGTAAATTGGTCTTTTCCTCTGGGTATATTAGATTATATTGGATTCAGAGTTTTACTTGATTATTTAATCAGGTAAACCTCTTGGGCCAGTAGGGTGTTGAGTCCCTACCCTTGGTGGGTGGGGATTCGCAGATAAAAGGCATGGCAAAGAACAGAGTTGAGGGATTTTGATGTTGGAGTTTTGATGTCGGACTTCGATGCTGATGTCCTAAGCTGGAGCCCCGGAAAGAGGAAAGAGAAGCAAGCCCCAGGAAGAGAGGAACCCTGAGCCCAAAAAGAAGCAAGCCCTGGGAAGAGAGGAATCCTGAGGCCAGAGAGAAGCAAGACCTGGGAAGGGAGGAACCCAGCCTGAGGCCTGACAGACGTCGGCAGCCATCTTGCTCCAACACATGGAAGTAAACTTTGGTGAGGGAAGTAACCTATGCTTTATGGCCTGGTATCTGTAAGCTCCCACCCCAAATAAATAGCCTTTATAAAAGCCAACAGGCTTCTGATATTTCGCATCAGCAACCCTTTGGCCGACTAATACAGGGTCTTTACTTTTCCTGCCTTCTAAGGAAGAGTCTGGTTTGTCTGCCATCCTTTATTGCTGGTAATGGGTGGAGAAGAGAATTGGAAGGAGCCTCTTGACTTCAGCACCCTGATCTTAAGTGAAATCCCTGCCCAGGTGTATAAGGGTATATTGCAAGATTGCTTGTAAGAGAAAAAACTAGGAACAACTAAGTGCCCACCCAAGGGGAACAACTGAAAAACCATGGTCTAGCTATACTGTGGAATTCTATGTAGCAGTTTAAAACATGAGGTAGCTCTACATGCAACTGCATGAAACCTTTTCTAGTGTATACTAGGATGAGGAAAGAGCAGATGTCAGAACTCTTTACGTTTAAAGGAATCCACAAAGCTAAATACTTCTAAACCAATTTAAGGGCAAAGCCAATATGAGTACTTCCTAAACCAGGGGTTCTTAGCCTTTTTTATTCCATGGACCCCAGGTGAAAACCATAGGCCCCTTACTAAGTTCACACTATACTGTTATTATCTAATAAGTATATCATATTTGCACCAATACATGCAAAAAAACAAGAATAATGTTTTTTTTTGAATTTCAAGTCAAGTTCATGGACGCTTTATTAAGAATCCCTGCCCTAAACACTAGTTAGCTTATCCTGCAGGACATATCCCAAATAATGTTTTCCTGTTGAACACGTCTTGGTTTTTAATATCCAGATTTTTTTTAAAGTACATTTTTCTCAATACATTTTTTGGCCAATTTTTACATCAGAAAAATTTATATTTATGTCCCCCAAACGCGATACAACATTTTAAAGAGAAGATGCATGGGAAAAGATTTGAGTTACATCCAAATGCAATTGGCAGACAGGTGGCACTGGGTGTAGCTGTTTTGAGAAGCAAGCTGCCTGCCAGCTGAGGGCCCACTTCCTGAAGGCTGCTGGTGCTAAAGAACATCCCAGCATCCTGTGCACAAGGCAACCACCATATGAACTGGGTGATCAGGAAGCAATGTTTTAGGCATTTCACATTCTATAAAGCACCTTGTTTCTAATACATATATTGTGGCATTTTACTATGTTTTGGGGTTAACATGTAAAGCATTTAAAAATTTCCCATTTAAAACAGTTGGGAAACAGTTTGGCAATTAGCATTTCCTTACGGAACACCTATTTTCCAGGAGCAGATGACTTACCTTAAGTGACTGGCCTTGTCTGGCATTATTCACATATAGAAATATACAGAAAAAGGCCTGGAAGGACATACATCTAGCCAATTAATAGCAGCTACCTCTGGCAGATGAGGGGAGCAAGAGAAGGGCAGCAATTAGGGAGGACTCCTGCTTTATTTATACTGTTGGCCTATGTTACAATGAGAATGTATTTGCATATTACTTAATTAAAAAAATAAAAAGAGTAGGAAAGTATGGCATGTGAATATAGCTCAATAAAACTGCTTTAAAAATAGAGTGGAGAAAAAAGAATAAAACTAAGAAAGGTCACAAAGCTGTTCCTTGAAAAAATGAAAATAAACAAAAAGATGGGAGAAGGGACTGAGAGAGGAGGAGGACAAAAGACCAAATTGTGTTGGATTGGAGTTTTGTGGGGGAGTTTTTTGGGGGAAGACAAAGAGATAAGGAAACTTATCAGGAAAGTCTACCATGTGTTAGGTGATATGATTCCTTCTTCATTGCTGTTTTGAGAGAATTCAGGAAAAGCTGGTTTTATTTTTCAAGAACTTCTCTGGAGATGGAGTTGTTGGGGAGGGGGCATACTCGGGTGTTATGTTATGCTTACTCTGATTCGTCCCAAGGTGGCCCAGTTTTATTGGGTTACACAAGTCAGGGTTCTCTCCCTCTCTCAGCACTGCTTTCCTTGCTTGGTTGGCTTAACTCTCGGCATTAGAGATGGCAGATAGCAGCCTAAAGCCTGCATCCTCAGGGCTCTTGATCAAGGGGGAAAGGTCAACAATAGAGATACTCTCCTTCCCCCAAGATCCATCTGGCAAATCTAAGGGGAGACTCTAGCTGGTGCTGTCTGGAGTACAGGTCCCTTACCTGAATCACCACTGCGGTCAGGGGAATGGGATACCAGGACATCCAATGCCTGGTGCACTGTCAGATCTCTTCCAGTTAATGCCACTGCCATCATTATTTTTACAGTTATTCATTTGAAAGGAGATGCCTTTGGAGGAGTTAGTTTTGGTATGTTGAGGAAAATCCTGGATTTGAAGTCTGCTACTAGCCTGTTCTGTGACCTCAGCAAGTCAGTTAAGGGGAGACACATTATTGCATGCCTTCCCTGTGCTTCACATGCTATTTTATTTCATCTTCACCAGAACCCTGTGAGGTAGGTGCTCTTATTATCCCTATTTTAGAGACAAGGACACTGAGGTTGGGAGAGAGGGTTAGTAATATGCCAGAATATGTATGCAGGTTTGTTCCCAAAGTTCAAGTTATTGCAGCTCTGACATGCTGTGACCAACTGAATCATGGACTCCCCACTCCCTCCTCTGTAACATGGGATATTAAGAATGCTTCCTTCACAGGATGGTATTGGTGGCCAGATGAGCAAGGTACTCAAAAGTGCTTTGTCAGTACTAAAATGCCATGCAAGGAAAAGGTATTAGAATTTCCCTACTGCTTAAAATGTATACTTGGGCAACAGGGGTGAGAGTTCAGAAATATAAGGAAAGTCAAAGCTGAAAATGTCTGTAGAGAGGATCCAATCTGTTTGCTGTCTGCCTGGCATCCCTTCGTTGGGAGAACCATGCTTCACTGCTTCATGTGGTCTGGGGAGGCAGTCAATCACAGTGGCTGACTGCCCTCACCACCCACTCACACACACCCAGGGGTGGGCACATGAGCCAGCCTTGGAAAACTGTGGAACGTCACCTCATGGTCAAATGGATTGGTTCAGGTAGGCACCTGTGACCCATGGAGGATCAATCACCCAAGATTTGCTATATGGACCAAACTATAAGGATGCAGGTTTGAGCCCACCAGTAGCCATTTCAGCCCTTCCAGCCTTTGTGAGAAAGAAATCACTACACAGAGAGATGAAGAGTTCTGACAACAATAGTTGAGCTCCTGAATCCTGCCATTCCTGAAGCTCAGCTCTTGGACTTCTCAGTTACATGAGCCAATCAACTCCACTTGTGGCTACAGATTGGGTTTCTGCCACTGGCCTCCAAAAGAATTCTGAACAATACCATCAGGAGATTTTCCCTAAGGCACCTGTCAAATCAGTGGAGCAGTTGGGGCAGGAACACAGGATTTGACACACATTGTTCCTTTCAGTAGAATGCACTGCTATTCATAAAGAACCATACATTTGATTTACAGTTAAAAGGGCTTAATATTAGTTTTAAGAACTTCATAACCCCTCTGGGCCGGATGCTGTCAAGCGCAGGTGGGCACAGGAGGCACAGGCGCTGGGCTCTTACCTTCCTCTCCGCTGTCCCCCCGGTCACCGTCGGGGCCGTCCGGGCCATCTCTGCCTGGAAAGCCCATTCTGCCCACCATCCCCGAGGGCCCTGGTGCTCCTGGAGGCCCAGGTGGGCCCTGGGGGCCAGGCAGGCTGCAGACAAGTTGAGGGGAGCCCTTCTGCAAATCTCTGTGGGCAAAGGCGCCAAGCAGCGGGTCGGCAGCACAGGGGAGGGCGCAGGCCAGGAGCACCCAGGGGATCATGGTGGCCACCTGTGGGGGCAAGAGAGCTGTGAGCAGGCGAACGTGGGCACCGAGCCGACAAGGCGGGCCATCAGATGGGGTCCAGAGGAGGAGGCAGCCAGGATTGACTTGGTTATCTGCCTCCTGCTCTTTCCTGCATCTCATACAAATGGCTGTCAGGCTGGCAGGACATGCTGATGAACCGGGTCACGCTATAGGTACAAGAGGCACCCAGAATGCACTCTGGAGGGCCTTGGGGTGGGGTGCTCGTCATCAGATGGCCATCTCCGGAATGGCAGAAATGCAGACGGACTTACAGCCGATGCTGAGGAGCGGTGCTGGTTAATACGACTCTATTTAAAGGTAAATACACAGCACAAATCGAAAGTACTTTGAATTGCAGGTGATGATCTGCGACCAGGCTGCTTCTCAGTGAGGACCGGGATAGCGTATTAGAGGGTAAGGAGAGGTGAGGATTCAGTTACTTAGTGAGGGTGAAAGCACCTCTTCCCAGGGCTTTCTGTGTGACAGGTATGGGCTTTCCGTACCTGACTTAATCCTCACAACATCCTTATGGAATAGACACAGGCATGGAGAGGAGGCTCAGAGGACTTGAGCAACCTGCCCAAGTCATGCAATTAGCAGGTGGCAGGGCTGGGATCTGAACCAGGCAGTTGACTCAGGCTACCCCGCGTCCTTAAGGCTGGCAGCAGCAGCACATCTGAGACCAGAGCGCTAAGCTCACAGAGATCACCTACTCCCAGCTCCTTGCTGTGCAGAGGGCCAGGGCAGGAACAAGGGACTTGCCCAAGATATCTCAACAAACTGGTTCACCCTTTGCTCTCCCAACAGTGGAACCAGGAGGGGGAGTATGCCAGGAAAGACTTCTTCTCATGGGAAAGAGCTCAGAGGTTAGACTAGACCAATGGGTCCCCAAATTTGAATGGGCATCAGACCCAACTTGGGAGGTCTGTTAAAACACAGACTGAACCAGAAACCCGGCTCCCAGGGTTTCTAATTTGATAGGTCTGGGGGCGGGGCCAGAAAATTTGCATTTCTCTCATTCCCAGGCAATGCTGCCGATGGTCCAGAGACCCCACTTGGGGAACCACTGCATTGGATGTTTTCCAAGATCCTTCCAGCACTGATGCTGAGTCTTTCAGGTGCCAATCTGCCCTTTCTTTCCAGATGTGAAGCTTTGCCAACGTCACTATCCTGCACAGCCTCGGGCTACCTAATCAGCCTTCAAGCATTGGGGGCTCCCGGGGGGCTGCAGTGTGGGCAGCCAGGCAGGGCCACTGCTCAGGTCTCAGTGAGCCCTCCCCTCCCCTCAGACCATGGCTGGCCCACTGGCCTGGGAACCTTGCCAGGTCTCTGGCTGCCACCCTGGGAATAAGCTGACCCTACTTCTCAAGTGCCTCCAAAATCTTTAATCCCCACACAGATGAAGGGGACAGGACAAAGGCTTCTCCTGCAGGGAGAGGAGGGTAGCCTTCAGCCTTGTACATCCCTGGCCTTGGGGGCGGGGCCTAGCCTAGTTGGAGCTCTGAGGCTCCTCACCTGTGGACCTGGGCAAGCCACCACCCTTCTCTGACTTGAGGGCTTCCCTATATAAGTGACAAAGAGGTGCCACTGGCCAGGTCGAGCTGATTTAGGCAGTACTAGGTACTACTGTATGTAACATTACATCATAAAGTAACAAAGCTATTTTATTTTCAATTCTTTCAATCCTGATTTAGAAGAAAACTTAGCTTGGTGAAAGTTACCTTTAACACCTCTCTATCCCTTTCAAAAATTTTTCTTTTTTTTTTCAAAGATTTATTTATTTATTTAATTCCTCCCCTTTCCCCGGTTGTCTGTTCTCTGTGTTTATTTGCTGCATCTTGTTTCTTTGTCCCCTTCTGTTGTCGTCAGCGGCATGGGAAGTGTGGGCGGCGTCATTCCTGGGCAGGCTGCACTTTCTTTCACGCTGGGCGGCTCTCCTTACGGGTGCACTCCTTGCGCGTGGGGCTCCCCTACGTGGGGGACACCCCTGCGTGTCATGGCACTCCTTGCGCGCATCAGCACTGCGCATGGCCAGCTCCACACGGGTCAAGGAGGCCCGGGGTTTGAACCGCGGACCTCCCATGTGGTAGGTGGATGCCCTAACCACTGGGCCAAGTCCGTTTCCCTCTTTCTTTTTTTTTAAACAAATCAATTTTATTAATAAAGCATACAATTCATCCAAAGTGTACATTCATTCAGTGGTATTTGGTATAATCACATAGTTGTACATTCATCACCTCAATCATCATCAGAGCATTTTCATTATTTCAATAATAGTAATTATCAACTATTTCTTTTTAACAGAAAGCAGGCTCATTTGTAGCAGTCCACACCTGTTCTTAAAGAATCTGGGGCAGCCCTACAAACGCTCATGGAGCCCTTGGAAAACCCCCAGACAGGCTCATGGAGGAAGCCGGGACCCTGAGGGGGAGCCTCTACTAGGGTGCAGGGTAGCCTGTGGCCATATTTAAAGAAACAGACTCGGACAGAGGCACAGGCTGGATTTGGGTATTAGACCTTTAGTGAGGTTGCAAAAGAATTACTTGGTGAGGAAAAAGGGTGGTAAAGCCGAAATTTCCACCTGGGGACCATGATCCGTGGGGCACTGCATGCCAAATTGAGGGGTCCAGCCAAAGTACAGACTTGAACACGGAAAAGCTTGAGAGCCCATTCCACGAGTCTTGGTATTCTCATTGGATAAAGAATTTAAAAATGTGATGCACATGGTGCAGTTTGATATTATTTATGAATTCCAAAGAGATACTGATTGTTTGTAAACTGGTCTGTTTCTCTGGGTGTGATACCCTTTAATTGTATTAGATTCGGCTGAGATGCCTTTGACTAAATTATGTTAAGATTAGGGCTTTGATTTGACCACATCATTAGGGCATGCAGGGTTGATTCCCTGCCCGCTTGATGGGCTATATAAAAGGATACTCAATCAGGAAGGCAAGAGAAGTAGATACACAGGAGAACACAGACAAAGACATTGCAGAAGAGAGAACTTAGTTTTGATGCCAGAGCCCCGGAGAGAGAGGAGACATTCACCTGATAGTCTACAGCTGACCTTGTTAAGAGAACAGAACAGCTGAGCCTGAAAAGAAATGAGCTCCAGGAAGAGAGAGAAGTTCTCCAACCTACATCTGAGATCGGAAGAAGTTGGAACCACAGAGCTGTAGGAGAAAGAAGGAAGGCTGAACCCTCACAGACATTGCCTGCCATCTTGCTTCAACATGTGGCAAATGACTTTGGGTAAGGAAGTACCTCTTTTTTTAAAAAATTATTATCACGCTCATTTTTAAAAAACAACTATTTATTTATTTATTTCTCTCCTCTCCCCCTCCCCCTGTCTGCTCTCTGTGTCCATTCACTGTGTGTTCTTTTGTGACCACTTCTATCCTTATCAGTGGCACCGGGAATCTGTGTTTCTTTTTGTTGCATCATCTTGTGTCAGTTCTCCGTGTGTGTGGCGCCATTCTTGGGCAGGTTGCACTTTGTTTCGCGCTGGGTGGCTCTCCTTATGGGGCACAATCCTTGTGCGTGGGGCTCCCCTACATGGGGGACACCCCTGCATGGCAGGGCACTCCTTGCGCGCATCAGGACTGCACGTGGGCCAGCTCCACACGGGTCAAGGAGGCCTGGGGTTTGAACCGCAGACCTCCCATGTGGTAGGCGGATGCCCTAACCACTGGGCCAAGTCCGCTTCCCGGGAAGTACATCTTATGGTACCTTGAGTTGGACTCTTTAAGGCCTTGTGACTGTAAGATTCTACCCCAAATAAGTACGCTTTATGAAGGCCAACAGATTTCTGGTACTTTGCATCAGCACCCCTTTGGCTGACTAACACAGCATGGGAGAGGGGAGAGAGAGCAGACACATGTCTGAGGCCTGCCCTGGGGAGCTAGAAGGCGAGAGCCTGGCTCCTGCCTCAGTGGAAGGGGGAAGAGGAGCAGCATGTTGCTGCCGCCGCTGCTGTGCAGGAAGGGGCTGAGGACCTTCTCGCCCTCCTCAGGATTGAAGGTACAAGACATCCTACAGTGGGAGTCAGCCTGGGCCAGGCAGATCCTGCCAGAAGGAGGGGCCCCAAGAATGATAACCACGTTGGCTGGATGCCAGGAAACCAGAAGATGGGGGGACGGGAGGGGCCTGGACTTGCTAGCCAAAGGAAAATGGGCAAGGCCCACCATGGTGGTTTGGAGCTATATGTACCCCAAAAAACATGTTCTTACATTCAATCCATCCCTGTAGGTGTGAATCCATTGTAAGTAAGAACCTTTTTCAAAAAAATTTTTTTAAATTTATATTTATTTTCTCCCCTTCTCCCCCCCCCCCCCCCGCCCAGGTTGTCTGTTTTGTGTGTCCACTTGTATTCTTGTCAGGCAGCACGGGGAATCTGTGTCTCTTTTTTTGTTGAGTCATCTTGCCGCACCAGCTCTCCATGTGTGAGACACCATTCCTGGGCAGGCTGTGCTTTTTTTGTGCTGGGCGGCTCTCCTTATGGGGCACACTCCTTGTGCGTGGGGCTCCCCTACACGGGGGACACCCTGCGTGGCCCGGCACTCCTTGCTCACACCAGCACTGTGTGTGGGCCAGCTGCACATGGGTCAAGGAGGCCCGGGGTTTGAACCTTGGACCTCCCATGTGGTAGGCGGATGCCCTATCCGTTGAGCCAAATCTGCTTCCTAGTAAGAACCTTTTGATGAGGTTAGTTCAGTTAAGGGGTGGCCCACTTGAATCAGGAAGGGTCTTAATCCTAATACTGGAGTCCTTTATAAGCAGAATAAAATTCAGAGAGAAAAAGCCACCAAAACGCTGAAATTCAATTGAACCTGGAGGACAACTGAGAGGCCAGGAGAGGCCAGGACCAAGGATGGTGAGCAGCCAGCCCCAGACGTCAGTCTTCAGGAAGACAGCAATGCTTTGAAGATGCTTTGATTTGGACTTTCTCTTAGACTCAAAACTGTGCGCTTTTAAATTTCCCATTGTTTAAGCCTGTGGGTATTTCCCTGAGCAGCCAAGAAAACTAAAATACCCACATCACAAGTGTTACAGTCAGAGGGCTCGATGGGGGCGCATGCAGAGAGTTCATAAAAGGCAGTTTTAAGTGTCTGCAGGCCCAGAGAGGCACAGCAGTTCAGTTCCTGTCCAGAAACACATACGCACCTTCCTCCTGCTGGCTGACCTCTTCTCCCTCCCCTTCCTCAGACCCTGGAAGGAGGTGAGTCGAGAGAGAAAGAAGGGTCCTAACTCCCTTCTCTGATGCCCTGCCAGCTTCAGGCCCTCTCTGTCTTCCCAGTGAATGAGGAGTGAAGTAGGGAATTACCTTGGAGTGAGCACTCCACCTAGGGAAGCGGGGCGCTCCCTTTACTGACTACATTATAAAGAGACGGGAGGAAGCAAAAGTAAAGTTTGATTATATCTCTGGATCATGCATGCCCAAGGTGAACTGCCTGAACAACAGGAGAGGTCAGAAGGAGAGACAGCAGACACGATGGACGGGTCAAGTAACGACAGGTACAGCTGGGAGCACCGTGCGGGTCTCCATCTCCTCCCCTTGCGTGAGGAGAGTCTGAGAACTGGCTGGTGTTACTTGTGAGCTGCTGCAGAACACCTGGGCCTCCCAGAACTAAACTCTCCTGGAGGGGCCCGTTGGCCAGCAGACCACAGGGCTGAGAGACCACGCCGGAAACCTCCTGAGAAGGCTGGGAGAGCCCCTGCGAGCTCCCGGCCATGAGAATCTCATTTGGAATGAGACTCCTGTTCTGGGTCAAGGGAAAGCCCCAGTTACCCTCAAAGGGCCTCACCGTCAGCCCCCTGAGAAATGACAGGTCGGGCAACCAATCAGAACAGCAGACAGACTTTAAAAAGCCTGCCCTGGGGCCCCACCCGCACAACTCACCCTGCAGTACACCTGCGGTCTGTGCTTCAGCATGGACCATGTACTTTTCTTGTTTCTCAATAAACTCCCTTGCCTACCCTATGGTGTGTCCATAAATTCTTCTATGCTACATACACAAGAACCTAGAAGCCCAGAATCCAGAGTCATCTAGCAACAAAAAGCAGGTTTGGATAATGGTTTGGAAAATTGCAACCTGCAAACATTTTTCAACTAGGAAGACAGGGAGGAAGAAAACAATGGGAGTGAGTCTCCGAGGCAAAAGAGAATCCTGAGAGCAGCTGGATGGCAGGCAGGGCCGTCAGAGAGGGGAACCATCTGTTTCCATTTACCTCTCCCCCAGCTCTTCTGACCTCCATGCCCAGCCACACGGGCCCCCAAAGAGGGAGGCGGGTTTGCTATGCAGTCCACATCTGCCCTCCACCATCCTCCATGGATAAAGAGGGACCCCGCTCAGTGGCAGTTGGCTCAGGGCAGGCTCCAGGGCCTGGGGTAGAAGGGGGTGTGGGGGGGTCCTGGAACAGGCAGGAGAAAGGGTTTTCTCAGAGCTGGAGCCTGGAGATTCCAGCAGCCCAGGAGGAAACGAGGCCAGGAACTGCTTTGGAAATAAAGGCCGGGAGACAAGATTCTTGTTCCAAACCTAGAGGGAGGGAGAGAGTATCCTTGTCTCCAGGCATCTCCAAAACAAAAACAAGACTCCAAATAGCCCTGCTCCCTGCCGAGGCCCCCTTCGGAGTCCGGACCCCTCCCACTTTCCACACCACGGTGAGGATGGGGGTGGGAGGTCCCGGGCAGTGCTGGGAGCTGAGCCAAAGCCTCAAGGATCCAGACAGATGAACTTCTCTAGGGCCTTAAGTTAATTTAGAATCACAAACCTGGGAGGGCCCCAAGGGGCCACCAATCCAATGTCTTCAGTTAAAGATGAGGAAACCGAGGCAGAGGCAAACTGACTTTATTTCATGTCTCCTAGCATTGTGCGAAACTCTTTACCCACATTTTTTTTTCTGACATTCACTGTCAACCTTATGAAGGTCACATACTTATTGTCCTGTTTTTTTCAGAGGAAGAAATAGAGGCTCCTAAAAAGTAAAACGATTTACCCAAAGTCACATAAGCAGCAAGCAATGGAGACAACATTCAAACCCATATCCGAGCGCCTCCAAAGTCTATGCTTAAATCACTAGTGCTCCCTACGTCTTTTCTTATTGTCCGATAGAAGAGGAAACTGAAACTCGGAGAGGTTAAGTAATTTGCCCATGTTCACACAACTAGTTAGCGACAGAAGTTATCTTTGAACTTGGTTCAAAGATATGTCATTGTTTCCTTCCTAAATATCCCAAATTACAGAAGAGACCTTGGAACATACGCCAAAGTCACACACAGTGATAGAGAAATTCCTTTGATAGTTTGTATCTTATATAACAATTTTATATATACATACCTATATATACCTACCAATTATATATATATACATGCACACACATAATACAAGGCTTTCAAAATGTTAAAAGGATGCTTTCTCTCCCTCAGGATCCTTGCGTGAGCCTCCTGCCCTCTGAGACTCCGCCCGGACTCCTCACCTCAAGCCCCCTGCAGTGTTAATAGGGGCGTTCCTGCCGCTCAACCAGAGACCATGGAGGGCGAGGCCCGGGCAACAGCCTCCTCCCTGGTGTCTGGCTTCTCTCCAGCTCCCCCACCCCCAGGCATGCTCCAGGGAGCAGCCAGAGGGCTCATTTATAAACCGACATCAGCCACATCCCTTCCTAAGACCCTCATTGGCTGCAATTAGTTTTCTGGACTGCTGAGGTAGCCCTCAAGGCCGCCCCGCCCTCAGCACCTCCCACCCTCTCCCAGCTCACACCCCGGCCTCTGCCCCAAGCTCCTCTCCACCTCAAGGTGCCATCCCCTCAGCCAGCCATCCTCACAGTCTGGCTCGTGTTTCAGATTAAATGTCACTTCTCCAAGCCTTTTCCTGATTTCCCCTTACAGGCAGGTGTCCTGTTTTTTTTTACCCTGGCTCCTTGTTTGTTTGTTTCCTAGTCCTTATAACGACATGCAGGTTCTCCCTCCATTTGCCTGCTTGCCTGTTTAGTGCCCCATGGCCTATCCCATGATCTACTGTTAAAACGGAAGCCCTATGAAGACAGGGATCCAGCGGGCCACCTGCTATATCCCTAGGGCCTCAAACCTCTTCTTGTGGTGTTCAAGAAATATTTGCTTAACCAGTAAGTGTTTGAGACCCAGACTCTGCCTTCTAGAAAATCCAAAGCAAAGAGAAAACAAAGCAGTAGTCTCAATCCAAAAGGACACCAGCACATCTGGATGCAAATGTGTTCCCTCTCCTCCCCCAGCTTTTCTAACCCAAGTCAGAACTAGTAAGTCCTTCCTCTTGGACCTCCTAGAGTACAGGGGCTGGATCTTTCATCTTGCAGAATACCTGGCATATGGTAGGTGCTCAATAAATATTTATCCAATTGATCAGGAAGAAAGTAAGCGCTGGCTCCCCACCCCCCTTTTATATTAAACGAGCTTAGTCTCTAAAGCATCCTTTTTGGGGGTGGAAAGTGGAAAGTTATGAGCAGAGTAGGAAAGTTATGAGCATTATAGTCTTTCCTGCTGAGGGGAAAAGTGTTAGTTGGTTAAACCCCAGAAATGGAATCATGAGGTGCCAAACTTGGATGAAGTCCTTAAGTCTGGTTTTAATCTGCCCAGTCCATGCACCTCTCATCTCTCAGTTAAGAAGCTAAGGATGCGTAAATACCCATGTTCTAGGACAAACCAGGCACTAAAGTGACCCTGCCTGAAGCCCCCCTCTCCCTCCTCTGCCATGCCCCTCCGGTTCAGTCCCCAGGGTGCTCTGTCCAGACTGTGATGTGAGAAGGGCCAGAGGTGGGGACACGGGCCCTCCCTGAATGTTGTCTGGTGGCAGAACCTCTGTGCCTTGAGTGAGACTGCTAAGCCTGGGTCTCTTGGAGACTGGAAGATGCAAACTGAGGCAGGTTAGTATGGGGAAAGGGCAGACTTGGGTCACAGCTGAGGCTTGGTATACACTATGGCCAGCAGACCACGTGGCTGTGAGACCCCGCAGGGAACCTCCTGAGGGATCCCAAGAGATCTCCACCACGAGAATCTCATTTGGAATGAGAATTGTGTTCTGGGTCAAGGGAAAGTCCGAGATACCCTCAAGACGGCTCACCATTGGCCCCCTGAGAACTGACAGGTTTGGCAACCAATCAAAACAGCAAACAGCTGGAGCCCCTCCCCAACACGATGAAGGAGAGGAGGAAAGACTTTAAAAGCTCTGACCTGCAGCCCCTCGTGCACATCTCATTCCGCAGCACGCCCACAGTCCATGCTTTAGACCATGTACCTTTCCCATTTCCTTGTTTCTTAAACTCTTTACTCCCTTGCCTACCCTATGGCATGCCCTTAAATTCTTCTTGCAACGTAAGCCAAGAAACTAAAATCCCAGGACCCAGAGCCATCCACTAACACAAATTACGTTCAGGTAACTCAACTGCTCTTTATCAGGTTTTGACTCACTGAGAGGTAGGAGTGGTGCTTCACACAGAGGTTAGGAGCCATGGGCAACCCAGTCACTTAGTCTCCTTAACTATCCAGTGGAAATAGTAGGTTACCTACCTCACGGAGCTTGTGTGAGGAATGACGAGATAGTGCGCTTCAAGCTGCTGTTGAGTGTGTGACTGAATGTTCAACAGCTGGAGGCAACGCTGCCTCAAGTGTCCCTTAATTCTAAACCCTCCCTGAAGCCTGAGATGGTCTTCAAGTCTCAGGTCTAAGATCTCCTTGAAGAGGCTTCACCGACCATGGGATCCAAGCAGCCTGCCCACCCTGCTTGTTCACTCATATCACCCTGTTCTTTCTTTTCAAAGTGCTGTGCAGCCTAATTTGTGATGATATATTTGTTTCTTGACTTGCTGATTGTTCTTCCCCCTGGAATGGAAACTCCAGGTAAGCAGGGGCCCTGTCTATTGTATCACCTGAATGACACACAGTGCTTGCACATAGTAGGTGCTCAACACATAGCTGTTGAACAGTCTTGAATGGAATAGTCACTCATAATTAACAATATGTCAACAGGACCAGAATGGTTTCAATAAATGTGCAGATGACCAAGCCACACTCAATGACTTAGGGACACTCAGTGAAAGGACTGGGTCATCTGGATGCGGATGATGAGGTCCCACTTCTAGTTTTGTAACCTGATGGTCATGTGACTGTGGACAAGTCATTTCATCTTATCTGGTTCTCCATTTCCTCACCTGTAAGGAATAATGGCGATAACAACACTCCCCTGTCTGCCTTAGGATTGTTCAGAGAATCCAACAAGATAATGGATATTGGGAGCAGGTTGTGGCTCAGTGGTCTGAATGCCTGCTTCCCCTGTACAAGGTTCCTGGTTTGATCTCTTGTACTTCCTAAAAACAAAACAAACAAATGAAAAAACCAACTTTCATTGGGGAGTGGATGTAGCTAAGTGGTTCAGTGCCTGCTACCCAAGTATGAGATCATGGGTTTAATTCTCAGTACCTCCTGGAAAAAAAAAAGATGATGGATGTGAAAGCAAAACACAATAAAGGAGAAGATAGCGGCTGAGTAAGGAGCTCCTAGAGTCAGCTTCTGCTGCAGGGCAGTTAGTAAACACCCAGAGCTCTCTGGAGCTAGCTGAAGCACCTGTTTGGGGGCTTCAGGAGGCCAGAAGAGCATCCGGCAACATCCTTGAAGGAATGGACGGAGGAGACTGCCCATCTGCGGAGAAGACTGGTAAGCAGAGCGCTCCACGCCCTGGAGGCCGATGTCCATTCTCCACTGGAGGCACAAGCTGCCTTGGGGGCTGTTCCGTGGCTGGAATTGAAAGCTCCACTTCCCAAAAATGGGGAAGGAAGAGACAGTTGGGAACCAATGTCAGCTACAAATGAGTAAATTCAGTGGGCTAAAGTATAATCCTGAGAACAGCTAAAGTTTGAGCCTGTCCAAGTCAAAAAGAGGCCGGGAGGCACCATCTTAACTCCGCACCTGGCACAAGAGGAGGCAGGGTGGACTGAAAATCCCAGTGCTGGTGGGGACTGGCTTCTTTCCATCCAGGTCAGATTGCAGATCTAGCCTAAGCCTCAGTGCCACCTCCCACAGGGAGGAAGCTGCAGGGACCTGCGCCAGCCTCTCCGGGAAATTACTGGCCAAGCCATGGAGGCCAGTGATTGTCCTATTCTGGTGGTGCAAGCTGCCCTAGGAGCTGTTCTGTGACTGGAATTGGAAGCTCCATTTCCCAAAACAGGGGAGGAGGAGACGGTTGGCTGCCGATTTCAGCTACTGATTGGTAGATTCGGATGGCTAAGGAATAACCCTAGGAACAGGGGTGTGAATTTGTCCAAGTTGGAAAAAGACCGGTGGCTGCCATTTGACTCCACCCCAAGCCTGAGGGGAAGCCTGCACCTGACCAAATAGCTCAGTGACAGTAGGAACCAGTTTCTTTCACCCAGAATCAGGCTGCAGCCCTAGCCTAGGCTTCAGTCCCACCTCTGGCAGGGAGGAGGCTGGCTAGCTCAGCACCAGTCTATCCAGGTAACTGAGGGTACCTTTGGCTGGCACAAACTGAATAATTAAAAGTCTACTGGGGCAACTGCGGTCATCTTGGACCTGCACTGCATAGATTGCTGCCCACACCTGCAGCTCCATCCATGCCCCAGGCAGGGGAGAAAGGGCATGAAGCTTCATCAGTCTCTCTGGGCAACTATAGTCTAGGCGTGCACAACTTGGATTATTCCACACAACTCTGACTCTGTCCCTACCTCTGGGAAAGGAGAAAGTTGGGAGAAGCTTCATCCATCCCTGGGGCAATAAGGGCAGCTTGAGTCTCCACAGTTTATAGCACCAATTACATCCTTGGCTCCTACTGCATAACCAGCAAGGGAGAAAGGACAGGAAGCCCTAAACTAAAGAGAAAAAACTGCACCCAGAATAAATACTCTAGTAAGCCAGATGCCAAGACACCAACCAAAAATTACAATCCACACCAAGAAACAGGAAGCTATGGCCCAGTTAAAGGAACAAGATAAGCCTCCAGATGACATGAAGGAGTTGAGACAACTAATCATAGATGTTCAAACAAATCTCCTTAATAACGTCAATGAGATAGCTAAAGAGATTAAAGATATTAAGAAGGCACTGGATGAGCACAAAGAAGAATTTGAAAGCAAGCAGATCTTATGGGAATGAAAGGTGCAATAAATGAAATTTAAAAAAACATTAAAATCATATACTAGCAGATTTGAAGAGGCAGAAGAAAGGATTGGTGAGCTTGAAGAAACGGCCTCTGAAAGTGAACATACAAAAGAACAGATGAAGAAGGGAATGGAAAAAAATTCTCAGGGAACTAAAGGACAGCAAAAGGTGTGCAAACATACATGTCATGGGTGTCCCAGAAGAAGAAGAGAAGGGAAAAGGGGCAGAAGGAATATTTAAAGAAATAATGTTAGAAAATTTCCCAACCCTATTGAAAGACATAGCTATCCATGTCCAAGAAGCACAACATACTCCCATCCGAAAAAATCCAAACAGACCAACTCCGAGACACATACTAATTAGAATGTCAAAAGCTAAAAACAAAGAAAGAATTCTGAGAACAGCAAGAGAAAAGCAATGTATAACATATCAGGGACACCCAATAAAATAAAGTGCTGATTTCTCACCAGAAACCATGGAGGCAAGAAGACACTGGTCATATATATTTAAGATACTATAAGAGAAAAACTTCCAGCCAAGAAGTTTATATCCAGCAAGACTGCGTTTAAAAAATGAGGGCAAGATTAGAATATTTACAGATAAACAGAAACTGAGAGAATTTATAAGCAAGAGACCAGATTTTCAGGAAATACTAAAGGGTGTGCTAGAGCCTGAAAAGAAAAGACAGGAGAGAGAGGCCTGGAAGAGAGCCTAGAAATGAAGATTATATCAACAAAAGTAACAAAGTGTCAAAAGAGTGGTGAAATAAAATATGACAGATAAAATTCAAGTAGGCAAGAATAAATTTAACCAATGATGTAAAACACTTGTATTCAGAAAACTGCAACCCAGTGTTAAAAGAAATAAAAAAAGTCCTAAATAACTGGAAGAATATTCCATGCCCATGGATTGGAAGACTAAATATCATTAGGATGTCAAACCTATTCCAATTGATATACAGATTCAATGCAACCCTGATAAAAATTCCACAAGCATTAAAAAAAAAATTGAAAACACAATTAGCAAATTTATTTGGAAAGGTAAGGAGGTTCCTGAATAGCCAGAAACATCATAAAAGGAAAAGTAAACCCTCATCTCTGGATTTTAAATGATACTACCAAGCTATAGTGGTAAAAACAGCATGGTACTGGCATAAAGACAGATACATAGACCAATGGAACCAAACTGATGGCTCAGAAACAGACCCTCACATGTATGGTCAAGTGATTTTTGACCAGCCTGTCAAACCCACATAGCTTGGGCAGAACAGTCCACACAGCAAAATGGTGCTGAAAGAACTAGATATCTATAGCCAAAACAAGGAAAGAGGTCCTCTGTCTCACACCTTAACCAAAAATTAACTCAAAATGGATCAAAAACCTAAAAATAAAATCAAGAACCATAAAACTTCTAGAAGAACTTGTAGGAAAATATCTTTGAGACCTGGTCGTAGGTGGTGGATTCTTAATGGAGATAAGAAAAGGACTGAGATGTACTATCGATGTTTAATGTATGTAGAAGTTTTAATTAGCTTTACTGTAAAAGTGTGGAAATGTGTAAATGGATGGTTAAAAATAGTAATAGCTAGTTTATAAATAGGGTTGTGGCTGAAAATGGTAGTCTAGGAATGTAAATGCCAATTGACAGAATGCTAGTAAATAATCTAGGAACTGAATAGCACAGTAAACCAAGAGGTGGATGAGAATTGTGGTTAACGGTACAGATGCAAGAGTGTCCTTTGTGAGCTAGAGCAAATGTATATCACTACTGCAGGGTGCTGGGAAGGCATGGGAAAAATACAACTGGAATGAACTATGGACTGTGGTTAGCAGTAATAATATAATATTCTTGCATCTATGCCAAAGATATACTGTGTTGATAATAGGGCAGTATGGAAAATGTGAGCCAAATGTATGCTATGAACATGGTAACAATCAGATGATATTATCTTATCTGTAACAAATGTTCTACCACAGTGTGGTGTGTTGATAGAGCGGTGTTGCTTGGGAATTCTGCATATGTGCATGATTGTTTTATAAGTTTACAACTTCTGTCATAAAAAATACATTTTAAAAATAATAATAAGGTGTGTTGGGGGAAAAACACACCAAATGTAAGATAAGGACTATAATTAGTAGTAAGATTTTGATAATATTCTTTCATAATTTGTAACAAACATCTCATGACAATGCAAGGTGTTGGTGGAGGGTTGATGTATGGGACCCCTGTATGATGTTATGCATGTTTGCTTTGTAAGTTCACAACTTTTATTATACATTTAATTATTTCTGTATGTTCATATATAAATGACATAAAGATAATAATAGGGAGGCTTGGGGAAAAATACTTTGGTCAGTAGTAATATTTTGACAATGCTCTTTAATCATTAGTGAAAAAGGTTTAACAACAATGTAAGGTGTTAGGGTTAGTTGTGAGAGTCCTGTGTGATGTTATACATGTTTGTTTTGTAAGTTCACAACTATTACTATACACTTATTGTTTATGTATGTTTGTGTGTGGGTGATATATTTCAATAAATTAATTAAAAATAAAACACACACACACATGCACACACAATCAAAGAAAGCAGTCCTGACTCCTGTAAGGAGCCCCCCAGAGTACTGAAGGCAGAGGTGCAGTCTCGGGTGGAAGGAAGATGCCTGCATCTGAGCCAGCAGGACAGTTCTCCCAGTGTTCAGAGTTAAAACCGCCAGTGGACAGAAAGGGGCTGGGCTCACTTGCAGATAAAGCTCGCTGAAAATTCGCTTTGATGGAATTGAGAATTCTATGATGAAAAACACCCATGAATTCCAAGAAGCAAACTGAAGCAGCTTTTTCCAACCTCTAATAAACTGAGACAGACCTCCTGGAGGACAGAGCAGTTGGTTGCAGCTACTCACACAGAGCTCACAAAACGGCCCTTCTCCTGGGATCTTGAGGTCGATGCCCATTTGGAAACTTTCCAGTGTTCAGAGTCCAAATATAGAGAATTAAAATCATGGGACCCACTTGCCAGGAGGCTCCAGGAAATATGTGATCTTTCTTTTCCTTTTTTTTCTCCCTGATAGTTCTGGCTCAGCCTAGAAAAAGAGATCCAAAGACAAACTGTGACCTAACAAGGTCTCAGAAGTCAGGATCTCATGGGGTTTGTTTGAGAGGCACTCCCGAATATACACAGGAAGTCAGCCTGGTGGTTACTTTATTAAAACTGAGAAATTATATTTTCTGATATATGTGCCCCAAACTCCTACAAGCCGACATGGAGGGCCATGGAGCCCAGAACTCTAGACCTTGCACCTGGCAGAGTGACCTCAGGTGAGCTGCTGCCTCCTCTGGACTTTGAGGACGAGGCCCGGCTCTGTGGGCCTAAGTGACCAGGCTTAAGCCAGCTACAGCTGCTTTTGCCCATATGGAGAACAAGGACTGCAGTGAGAGAGAAGAACACTGTCGACATGAGATGTGAAGGGGTGGGGACCAGAGGCCTGATGGGGTTCAGATCTTTGGATCCAGCTTCTCTCAAGGGCCAGCCACGTCAAAGTGGTGGTTAGAGTGGGAGGTAGTGTGCAGGAATAGCACTGGCCAATAAGAGGCACTTAGGTAATTTAAAGTAGTCTAGTTGCCACATTGAAAAAATGAAACATGGTGAAATTAATTTGAATCACATGCATTATTTAACTCAATATATCCAAAATACTGATAATATTGACATGATATTTTTGCATGTAATTAATGTAAAAATCATTAATGAGGTATTTTACTTTCTTGTATTAATACTAAGTCTTCCAAACCTAGTGTGTATTTTATATTAGCAGCACCTTTCAATCAGACTAGCCACATTCCAAGTGTTTACTAGCCACATGTGACCTGTGGCTTCTGCAGCAGACAGCACAGCTCTAAGCAAAATTGCTTGGGTACAAATCCCACGAACTAGCCATGGGATCTTTTGCAAGGTACTTATCCTCTCTCCCTCAGCCTCCTCCTCTTCCAAAATGGAGACGATAATAATTGAACCTATTAGAGGTTGTGATGAGGCTTTAACGAATTAATATATATACAAAGTACTTAGAATAAGACCTGGCATATGGTAAGAAATATAAAAGCATTAGCTGTCATTATTTTATTATTCCTTGTCCTTCCGAAAATCAAACAAGATAATGGATGTTGAAAGCAAAACATGATTTTTTAAAAATTATGACCTTGTTTAAAATTGTAATTGTTACCAACTGCAGTTGCATTATTGGTCAACAATCCTGGGTTTCCCTCATGAGCTCTGTGGCATTGCAGGTGGAGGGCCCTGTGTCCTTCCAATAAAATGCCCATTTTTACTTAAGCTGGTTTGAGTGGTATTTCTGTCAGCTTCCATCAAAAGAGAGCCCCGCCAGTCTCGAAGCCAAACTCAGCATGTAAATGCAATGCCTTCCCCCCAGCGCGGGACATGACACCCGGGGATGAGCCTCCCTGGCAACGAGGGACCACTATCAACTACCAACTGATGATGCAACTGGAAAATGACCTTATACGGAAGGTTCAATGCGGATCAGCAGAATATCCATGTCTACATAAAATACCATGACTTTAAAATGCTGTTTGACCTAAAGTAAGGGGGAAATGGAAAGGAGAAATGAGTTTATATGGCTACGAGTTTCTAAAAAAGAGTCTGGAGGCTGGCAGAAGGTTTGCCCTCATGCACAACTGAGCAGAGTCAGAGAGACAGATAAAGCAGATACAACCCCCAGATATTGGTTCCTTTGAGGGCTAAAGAGACCCATGGGAGTTATGGTCATGGCCGATGGGGTTAACTACCAGGGCAGATGGCCCCTCTTTGGAAATGGTGTTTATGTGTGATAAATCTGGACTCAGATGGGATCTCCCTTCATAAGACTTTCATGCTAATGTGCTGGAGGTGCAGTTAATGCTGGGGTTTAAGATATATTTAGGGGATTTGAATCTCTGGACTGACAATGTGATAGCCAGATCCTGAGCCTCAACAGACTCCAGCACCTACAATCTGATTTATTGGACTTACCACACTCAGCTAAGATGGAGTTGAAGAAGGACAACCACCACACCATGGAGCCTAGAGTGATTACAACTGAAAATGGGAGGATTGCATCCAGCATCCAGGTGGAATCTGAGCCTCCTCTTGACATAGAGGTGCAATGGACACAACCAATCCAATGTCCACATAGAAGAGGTGGCATTGGATTGGGAAAAGTGGACATAATGGACAAAGGGTATGGGGAAAGGCAGGAAGAGATGAGAGGTGGAGGCGTCTTCGGGACATGGAGCTGCCCTGGATGGTGCTTCAGAGGTAATCACCGGACATTGTAAATCCTCACAGGGCCCACTTGATGGAATAGAGGAGAGTATGGGCCATGATGTGAACCAATGTATATGAGGTGCAGAGGTGCCCAAAGATGTACTTACCAAATCCAATGGATGTGTCATGATGATGGGAACGAGTGTTGTTGGGGGGGGGGGAGAGGGGGGGTGGGGGGGTGGGGTTGAATGGGACCTCACATATATATTTTTAATGTAATATTATTACAAAGTCAATAAAAAAAAAAAAATTAAAAAAAAAAAAAAAAAAAAAGAGAGCCCCGGCTTTTCATTGTGGAAATAGGTTTGCCAAGAACACTAAATAAAAATGGTGGTCGTGAAAATGGAATTTCACCTGTGAACGGCTGAGGGAAGCCTGGCTTTGCTCCTGCCCTGCAGTCCCCATTCTGGAAGAAGCACAGAGGGACGTGCCTGGGCCCCATACCTCTGAGATATCTGGTATGTTCATGCTCCATGATACAAGTGTCAATGAATCAATGGCTGGTGCTCATCTCATCAGTGACAGGGTTTTAGGGAGGCCAAATGGGTTCTCATGTGTGCAAGTGTTTGGTATGTGGGTGCCCAATAAATGGTGTCACTGGTTTTTATTCCTTTGAGGCCAGGCACTGGGGATCTGGAGATGAAAAGCTGTGGTTTCTACTCTGAGGACTCCTGGTCTGGTTGTGCTGAGGGTCCAGCCTGGAACGCCTGTGTGGTGGGAGAGAATGCAAACCTTGCTCCTCTATAAAAAGGCCCTCCTGAGGGGCATCCAGGGAAGAAAGGTTTGGGGGTGCATGATCCTTTGGAATGGTACAGAGGAACCATGCTAAAGACCCAGGAGCTTAGGGAGGGGAACAGATTCTGCACTTTGAAGAGGAGGAGGAGAAGGGATTAAGTTTTCCTTAACTTTTGTGGGCCAACCCAGGGTAACTCCAAAGACCTGATGCAGGCCTGGTCTTCAAGAAGCACAGGGTTGGTCTGGTGGTTAAGAGATGGTTAAGAGTCATTTTCTAGATGTTTGACCTTGGGCAAGTTACTTAAACTCCCAGGTCCTCAGTTTCCTTGTCTATAAAATGGGAAAAATAATAATACTGTGTGGTGTCACTTGGATTATTTGAATCTAAATATTCAAAATATAAAACCTATATTTTTAAAAAAAGCTTATATATATATATATGCACACACACACAAAGTTTCACTTTTGTATGAACAACTTCTAATCTCCAAATTAAAAGCTGTTCAAGGAAAGCAGATGTGGCTCAGAGAGGGGTTCTCCCCTACCACATGGGAGGTTACTGGTTCAGATCCCAGTGCCTCCTAAAGAAGACAGCAGGCTGCCACAACGGGCAGGCATGGCAAGCTGACACAAGAGACACAAGAAGAAAAAACATAATGAGAGGCACAACAAAGCAGGGAGCAGAAGTTTCTGGTGCCTCCTAAAGAAGATAGTGAGCTAATGCAATGGGCAGGAGTGGCAAGCTGATGCAACAAGATGATGCAATAAGAGATGTGGGAAGGAAAAACAGAATGAGAGATACAACAAAGCAGGGAGCACAGGTGGCTCAAGTGATTAGGCACCTCCCTTCCACATCAGCGGTCTCAGGTTCAGTTCAGTTCGGTGCCTCCTAAAGAAACAAGGAAGACATCAGTTTAAAAGTATGTGACATCAGCAGGAATGTCTTCATTGAGTAAATCTGATTGTCCATACTCCCTTACAGAGTATGAACAGTAAGTGAGATAATATAGTTACTGGCCCACAGTAAGCACTCAGTAGTAGACATGTTATTTTGATATAATAAAGATGTGAGAGAACAAAGAGAGATGATATGAGAGGAGAAGGCTGCTACACACATGTGGATAAACAAGCAGGCCTGGGTTGCTCCTCTTCCTCTGGAGGATGGTGCTAATGGTACACCTGTGAGCTTTGACATAAACAGAGAGGAAGGTGGTTCGGGATGCTCTCTTACAGCAAGCCATGAACACAAGGGTGCAGCATTTCTATAGGAGTGCCCCACTGTATACAAGTCTGTAAAATTCTGACTCAGTCATCTGATGACCCACTATCTGCTAAGGTTGCTATGGGGAAGGGCCTCTGGCTGAGAGGGATTAAAAAAGCTGTAGAACTCTGCTCTGCCATGGAGGAAATCACAATCTGGACAAGAGGTGACCAACTGGCTGGTCAATGGCCATACACAGAATGGAAGATTGCACTTTCTTTTTTTGTTTTTGTTTTGTTTTTTTTTAATTTGGAATAGTTGCCAATGAAAAACCTGGGAGATTTCATGTTAAAACCAAGATTTCCAGCATTTCGTGAAAACCTGGAGGACCTGACAAAGCTAGGCCTGCATTCTTGCAGGCCACCAACTGGCTGGCACTGGAGCAGGCCTGCCTTCTGCAGTGTCCTTGGTCCTCACCGCTCTCAAATGTCATGCTTCCCATTCCCTCTGTTGGCATCTGAGCTTGCAATCCCTGATCTAGAAGAGAAGAGTAATGATTTTCCATGTATATTGAGTGTTCTTATTTTGAAGATTTGATGTTTCTTATCTGCTTTGATTCTCCCCACAATTCTAAGAGGCTGATCCTACCATCCCCACTTGGTAGAAGAGAAAACAGCTCAAAAAAGCAAAGCCGGGTGGAGCCCAGGCCTGCTGAGTCAGGGTCCAGGGCTCCTGTCCCTCCACCACAGCCCCCCCTGCATGGGCAAGGGACATATACATGTAAAGTCTGAACAAACAGGGCAGCTCTGGGTGTGTGGGGTGTAAGTTTAGAAGTAAGCCATTAATAGAAGTGCACAAATTCAGGGGAAGATGGTTTGCCTTGAAAAAAGATTTGGCATAGACTTCCTTTCAAAAGTAAACCTAAAATAGAACTTGATAAACAGAAATGAGATTTTTATAAGAGTTTATCTAATGGAGGCAAAGCAGGATCGGCAGGCCTTTGATCTGGAGGAAGAGTAGGGGAAGCTGTGGCTGTGGAGACGCACTCTGCGACCCAAGATGAATATTCTGGAGTAAGAAGTGAAAGAGATGGGACTGGAGGAAAGAAGGTTCAGTCATCTGTGTCCAATCAGCAGGGGCAGGATGAGAGAACCAGGACAGACAATGAAGGGGTTTTCAGAGAAAGAAGTGGCATTTTGGGGGTGTTGGCTGAAGATTTGATAGAGACAGAGTAGTTTCAAAGATGACCCTAAACTTGTGAAAGAAATTGCAATTCCATCTATGACACCACATAAAGAACAGGGTGGATACACTGGTAAGTGAAAAAAGTAAGTTACCACATGAAATGTAGAGCATGAGTCTCTTTGAGTTAAAAAAAAAAAAAAGATAGACATAAATACATAGAGATGTGTATATATGTGCTGAAAATTTCTGAAAGGACACAAAATCTTGATAACAGGCTTATCCCTCAGAATTGGGAAAGGAAGTTTGGGATTTTACTTTTCTCCTTCTACTTCTCTCTGCTATCTGGACTTCTTACCAAGATCATGTATTGTTTTTATAATGTTTAAAACAAAGTAACACCGAAGTTTAAGGATTGGAGGACAAGCAAAGGTGGATTCACTGCTGGTGGCTGGGAAGAGGCCAGATATTTGGGAAGAAACAAACTCTGTGGTGAGTTCTAAGTATCCGAATAAAGGGTGGTAGTGAGGTTCTGAAAGGTCTGGAGGGCTGAGGAGCTGGCAGATGAAAGCAGGAGTAGTGGGCATGATTACCAGAGAACGGGATAAGCCAGGGAGGATGGTGCAGTTGGGAGGGCGATGAAAGGACAGGTTTTTAAGTGTTAATGGAGCATCAGCCTTGGGTTGACATATATGGGACACTGGCATTGCCACTGTTGCTGGTTCAGCACAGAAGGGACGTGGGGACTCTAGAGATAGCTGGTCTAAGGAGGGGACCTCACCCCTAAGCAAGGAGGGCCCCTGAAGGGCTCCGGGCAGGAGAGCTGTGTGGTCAAAGAGCCAAGGAGGATCACCGTTAGGTTCTGAGAAGAACCTATGGTGTTAGGGGAGCGACTGGAGCTGCAAGAACAGCAAGGGGCCTTTGCAATAGTCACCTGAGAGAGAAGATTCTGGAATGGGGCAGTGGCAGAGGGGATGGAGAAGAATAAAGTAAATTAAGACAAGGCTGGCAGAAAAATTAAGACAAGGCTGTCAGACAAGTAGTTTGGAGGAGGCAGGAGGTTGTGAAGAATTGGGTGCAAATCTCAGTGTACCATTTCATGACTTCTTTGAGCTCAGTTTGACTATCCATAAAATGTACTGAATCAAAGAATGGAGAGGAGAGAAATTGAGAAGGTGCTCAAAGGATGTGGGCACAGTGCCTGGCTCTCAGTAAACGTTCACTATAATTATTAGCTTGGGTTTTGGATTCAGACCTATGGGATTCAAGTCCCTTTAACTACCAGTTACTAGTCGTACAACCCGGGGAAAATCAGTAAGACCTTATGAGCCAGGTTCTTTTGTAAATGGGGACAACTAGTTGTCCTGAAGATGAAACAGGTCTGCCAGGGTCTGGTAACAAAGTTGGTGCTCAAAACTTGGTAGAGTTATTACTATCTTAACAGGTAAACCACTGTGCACAGAGCCGGCACACAGTAAGCACTCAGTAAATGTTAATCAGTGTCATAATTCGTAAGCTGAGATCGAGAGCCAGGAACCCAAGCGCCGCCGGGGCCTCTGCCCCAGCTCGGTGCCCCCGAGCACCGCGCATCCTCCCGCTGCGAGTCCACACTTCCCGCCCCTGCCAGAAGGCGGTGCAAGTGCTGGCCCCGCGGGCAGCGCGCTGGACACTCACCCTCGCCGCCTCCGGCCGCGTCCTGGGGCGTCCGGAGCGAGGGAGCTCTCAGCCGCGCTTCGCGTCCCAGCCTCCTGCGGCGGCCCGGCCCGCCCGGCCCCAGGCATAGTTTTCTCATCCCGTCATGGGCGTGAGCGCCTTCCTCCCGGTCACGTGGTCCTGCGCGCGGCGCCGCCCGGGCGCTCTCTTTAATGTCGTTTGGAAAAAAACTTCCAGCGCCGTGACAAAGTGGGTGTCGGTGCTTCTCTGTGCGTAAAACTTGCCCACGAGAGTGACTGGATCTAGGTGGTTGCAAGGGTTTGGGTGCGCGTGTCTGCGCACACGTGAGCGTTTACCTCACTGGATCGAGAGGGCCTGTGGGCACAACAGTACGTTCCCTGTGTACAGCGTGTGCATGTACTTGAGAGTGATTATTAATCAGTTTAAGTTTTTAGTTGTGTGTGCGTGCAAAAAAATGCATGTGTCCAAACGTCCCCAGGGCTTGTCTTTGCACACGTAAACACACATGTGCAAGTCTGTAGTGCACTTCAGTCACTGGATGTATACCGTAGTGGTTGGGTATCTCTGGTGGGTGCGTGTTTTAATTTGTGTATGAGTGTGCATAACCACGTATGCACATGAAGTCTCTGCACCAGTGTTTATGCATGTTTAAGTGTGCAGAGGCTCATTCTGTCTTTTATATGTACGTGTGCCTTAGTGTGGATTTTTTGGGATGTGAGTGTGCACACACAAAATGGTGTGCACATCTCTCTCCACCCCAGAAGGTGAGGCTGTGCTGGCCTCACTCGTCTGGTCCAGCCTCAAGTCATTGAGAGAGGTGTATCCTGCTCAAGGGTCCTAGCCCAGAATAAGAAGAGTGATCTTATTTAGGTAGCGATCTTATTTAGGAAAGAAAAATCACCAGAGGTCTGATATTTGCTTCTTTCTTTTCTTGCACTGCTCTCTGCCACTACCTATCAGCATTTTGCTTGGCTGCCAGAGCATCTGGTTAACAGCTGGTATGCCAGACAAGGTTTGCAGTCAGAAGTCAATTGCAGGTTTGAATGAGAATTCTAAAGCTGGTTCTACCCCCTTAGACAAGTCAATTAACCCTTCCTTTTCTGAAAACTGGGGAGAATAATAAATATATTGCTTTCTGTCTTTCCCAAAAGTTGGGATACTCACCCATAAAGCTGTTTGGTAAACCACTGCACTCTGTAATAAATGCTTACTGAGTGAATGGGGGCAGGTGCATTTTCATCCTTTGGAGGAGACCTAGAGACCTGGAACCTCCACTTTTGTTAAGTCTAGCAGAGACAGTCCTTGGAGCCTTGTAGTGTTGGCGGCTTCACATAGCAGGCATTTCATGATACACATTAAATGATTGTTCCAGGACCTGCAGGAATTACTGCAGCTGGAATAGGGTTCAGAATTTGTCTTTTATCAGTCTACAAACATTTATTACCTATTTTGAGTGTTGGGACAAGGAGATGAACTTCTGTCCAGTAGAGAGAATAAATGAGAAAAGAGCACCATTAAGAGGGAAAATGTGGTAAGTGTCATAGGAAAGGTACAAAGTGTTATAAAAAATGAGAGGATTTTTCCCTTTGTTTGGTTCATTTCAATTTGTTTCATGTCCCTTCATGTTTAGAAAACATGCCCAGCATCGAATAAAAGAAGATGAATGACATTATAACGATAATGGTGACAGAGAGTTTACAATCCAGTAAGGACAGTAAAATACCAGATGTGGAAGATTGGCTTGTTCCACAATTGTTCAAACCTCACTTGATAGTGCCTTCCTCTACCACAGAGGCTGGAAATGTGAAAACTCATTTCCAAGACTCCTTGCTACTGGGATTTCCATTGAAATTCAGAGTTTGCAAGTCATGAGTGCTTTTTTTAAAAAAAAAAAAGATTTATTTTATTTATCTTTTCCCACCCCCTCGTTGTTTTCACTTGCCGTGTTATTTGTCTTGTTTTTCTAGGAGGCATTGGGAACCAAACCCGGGACCTCAGACATGAGAGGGAGGAGCCCAATTGCTTAAGCTACCTCCATTCTCTGCTTTGTTATATGTCTAATTATGTTTTTCCTCATGTCTCTCATTGCATCATCTTGTTATGTCAGCTTGCCACACCTGCTCATTGCGCCAGCTGGCTGTCCTGCTCGTCCTTCTTCCTCTTTAGGAGGCACTGGGAACCTCTGCTCCCCACTTTGTTGTGTCTCTCATTATTATTTTCTTTGTGTCTATTGTTGTGTCAGTTTGCCACACCTGCCCATCGTGCCAGTTGTCTTCTTTAGGAGGCACTGGGAGCTGAACCAAGGACTTCCTTGTGGTAGGCAGGAGCCCAATCACTTGAGCCACATCTTCTTCCTCATCAATGGTAGAATGATTTTTGACAAGGCTGTCTAATCCACCATGAGCTGGGTCAGAACAGTCTAGTCAACAAATGGTGCTGGGAGAACTGGATATCCATATTTCAGTTTCTTACATTTTGTCAGTGTTGGAGATCATGGAGGAAGGAAAATATATGGTGCATCCAAGCCTAAGTGAATCCGGGAGCCAGTCGCCCTCAGCGGTCCCGGCGGTCACTGCTGGCAAGTGGGCGGTGGCAGCCCTGGGGACAGGCTTCCTCCCCTGCCCCCGCACCCTGCACCCCATCGCTGCCACCCCGGCTGGAGAGCGCTAGGCTATGAGTGCTTGTGTAAGACCTGAATTCAGAATTAAGCTTAGTGGGGAGGAGGCAGCAGTCTGGGAGGCATCCATTTTGTGGCTGCCGACTTAGAAGGTGCAGTGTGGCTCTGAAATTCTGGCAGTAGTTTCCTGTCCTTGAATTACACCTAAGATGGTGTCTTTCTGAAGCCAGAAACAGGTCCAGAGGTTTCCTTACTGGTTGTGGCAAAAGCAGTCCTTCCTTTGGTAAGTACTGGGACATTGTTCTGGGAATGTTTGCTCTGCAATGATTCTGTTTGCACTTAATAACCCTTTATTAAATCCATGTCTGATTAAAATACTAGAAGGGTTCTGTATCTTCCCCTGAAATCTAATTGTAGTCATGTAATAAACTACAGAGAGCAAAAATAAACTGCAGAGAAAAAAGGATGAGTGTGGATCAGAACAGGTTGGGAAGACATCCTTTGCTGGCATTGTCTTTCTTTCCTCTTTCTGTCCTTCTCCAACTTCCACTTCGATTCTGCAATTACCCTTCAAAGTAATAAATCACATGATTATCGAGAAAATACCATGCATGAGGCATTCTGCTTGATATTGGGGTCACAGTGGTGAATAAGTGCAGTCCCAGACAGCAGACTTGGCCCAGTGGTTAGGGCGTCCGTCTACTACATGGGAGGTCCGTGGTTCAAACCCCGGGCCTCCTTGACCCGTGTGGAGCTGGCCCATGCGCAGTGCTGATGTGCGCAAGGAGTGCCCTGTCACGCAGGGGTGTCCCCCGCGTAGGGGAGCCCCACGCGCAAGGAGTGTGCCCCGTAAGGAGAGCCGCCCAGCGCGAAAGAAAGTGCAGCCTGCCCAGGAATGGCGCCGCACACACGGAGAGCTGACCCAACAAGATGACACAACAAAAAGAAACACAGATTCCCGTGCCGCTGACAACAACAGAAGCGGACAAAGAAGATGACGCAGCAAATAGACACAGAGAACAGACAACCGGGGTCGGGGGAGGGGAGAGAAATAAATAAATAAAATCTTAAAAAAAGCACAGTCCCTTTCTCCATGGAGTTTATGACACATGTTAAACTAGCATTCAAATATTCATATAATTCAAAATTGCAGTAAGAGTTATGAAGGAAAATAAGAGGGGCCTATGGGAGAAAATTATGGTGGGGAGTGGAGAACTTACTTTATTTGGGAGGTTTGGGAAGACCTCTTGAGTAGGGAATATTTAAGCTGAAGTCCCAAAAGATAAAAAAAGAAAAAAAAAAAAGGGTTAGCCATTCAGGGAGTAGGAAAGGAGTGGAGAAAGGTGCCAGGCAGAAGGAGCAGAGTGTTAAAAACTAGGTTAGCCATTCTAAACATCTTTCTAATGCTCTCCTCTTTAGCCTTTACATAACCTCACTAACTTAAAGCCTTCTGATTTGACCACTTTGCAGCCATGTCTCCTATTCTTCCTCTATGGCAGGGTTTCTCAACCTTGGCACTATTGACTTTTGGTGATTGATAATTCTTTGTTGTGGTGGTTTGTCCCGTACATGGTAGGAAGTTTAGCAGCATCTCTGGCCTCTCCCACTAAATGCCAATTTGACAACCCAAACTGCCTCCAGACATTACCAAATGTCCCCAGAGGGGCAAAATTGACTTCCATTGAAAACCACTGCCTTATGGGTAGCCCTACTGTGGCCAGGGTGAGTTTTTTGCTGGCTCCTTCATACACCTTTAATTTTTATGTTTCTGCACTTCCAATTGCCATTCTCTCTGTATCTGCAATTCTGCTTCTCCACAAAGCCGTACGCATTACCTACTAGAAAGTCATGGTTTTTATCAGCTCAACATTCCTCCTGCCATTGGGGGAATTCTGCTTGGATGACTCACATGTGTTTTGGGTGGTGGGGAAAAGAGTAGTCCATCCAAGTACTCTGCCTGACCTCTGGCTGCGGAAGCATGGGGACCAGGTATCCATTCTTTTTGTCCCCTGTTAGTCAACATGTGACTGGTAGGCATGTGAGCCAGAGTCAATAAGAGGCTTTCCATGTTATCTCCATGAGGGTGAACTGCTTTCCTTCTGAATTATTAACTATAAGGATATAGTGCTAGGCTACCACTAGAAGTATCACTGGCCACATGCATACCTTGACACCAATATACTGACAAAAGCAGATTTAAGCAGAACTAAAAGGTGGAGAGAGAGGGCCATGACCACATTATTAGAGCTCTTTATTTGGGTAATTGTGCTAAAATATTCATTTCTTTATATTCTTTCTCTCTGGGTAGTTTGAGTCATTTCTGTCAGATGCATTGGAATTCTAAGGCAGTATCTTTCAATATATAGTTCAAATTTCTCCTCTTCCAATGAGGCCCTCTCAACACAGACCAGTCTGAAGAAAATGCTTTCTTTGAATTCCTTACTAGTAGTTTGCTAGAGCTGGCAGCTGATTCAGTGCATCTCTTTCCAACTTTGAGTTCAGAACACCATTTTGGCAGCTTAAAATCATTACAGTGGGAGAAATTACACCATGAAAATTAACAAACACTACAAATCAGGGTTCTTCCCCAGCCCTTCTGCCCCCAGTCTATTTATCAGCACACCACTGTCTAAATCCCTTTTCTTAAAAAAATTATTTTTATTATTTATTCTCCTCCACTAGTTGTTTGTGCTTGCTGTTTGCTCTGTGTCTGTTCATTGTGTGTGCTCTGTCTGCTTTTTAGGAGGCACTGAGAACCGAACCTGTATCTCTCATGTGGGATGGAGGTGCCCAGTTGCTTAAGCCACATCCATTCTCTGCTTGTCGTGTCTCTCATTGTGTTTCCTCATTATTTTTCCTCGTTACATCATCTCACTGAGCCAGCCTGTCATGTCAGCTCACTGTCTTGTCCATCTTCTTTAGGAGGTACCAGGAACTGAACTCAGAACCTCCCATGTGGTAAGCGGGCACCCAACTGCTTGAGCCACATCTGCTATCCATAAATCCCTTTTCTATATCAACATTCATTTGAATATTAATCACTTACTGATTTATGACATATCTTGCTTTTTGAATATGGTGAACGGTACTCCCTGACCTACACTGCAGTTGAATCTTAAGAATCTTAAGCAGGAAAAGATTCTGAGAAAAAATTTAGTCCATGGTTCTCATTTTACACATGAGGACAAAATGACTTGATAGTTAGTTATGGAGCCAAGACAAAGAAAGGGTCCAAGATCTCTTGACTTACATCCATTATTAAAATGTAGGCTCTCCTGGGTTTCCTCTATGTCTATTTTCAACCTTTCTCCATTCCAACTTTGCTGGAAAACTGTTTAAAAACATTTGTCCAATCACTGTGAACAGCTTGTGGCCAAGACCCATGTTGTCAGATACTTACTTTCAACAAGAGGCTTTGGTACTTTGGAGTTCTCCAGAATGAGGTCATTCCAGATGTGTTCTCACTGATGTGGCAGCACTGGAGAGACAGCTGTTCATAGACAGGCCTAATTGCCATTCCACTGACTCTTAAGCCAGCAAGGCTGGGGAACTGCACTCACTGGTGCAATGTCATTTGAGGTTAAAAGATCAAACTGGCTCCAGGTTAAAAGGTCACAATATTGGAGTGAATGTTGGCTGCTCTGTGTATTATGTCACTTAGAATGGAACAAGAGGACAGTTCAACTCCAGGGAAAGTTTAATTAGCTTGAGATTTGGCAATATACATAAAAATTTAAAAGACAGTGGATTCAGTCCAGCAGGAATTAACAAAGAAGGGCTAGAGACCTGGGAGAGAGGAGGTGGGTGGAGAGGAGTGAAAGAGGAGTTTTAGGATGGTGTCCAGATTACTGTGCAGAGAAGTAATATGTGATGAGGAAGAGGACAGAATCTCCCTGAAAAATATACACAGTCCAGGTCAAGGACATGAACGGAGTGGAAGACAATCCTTCTTGGAAATTCCCATTCTCAGAGCTCTGTCCCAATGCCCCTGGCACAGCCCAGGCTCTTGGGGGCTGGATATGGCCAAACCTCTCCTGAGTCCAAGGGGCTTTTAAAGGGCCCTGGTGCTCCGGGCCTGCCTCCAGCTCCCCTCATACATCCTCAGCAGTTTCAGCGTCCATGGGAACAGTTCCACTGGGATGGGGTCACATCCCTCGAACGCAGCCTCAGGGCTCCATTTGGTTCCAAGTTGAGGCCTCCGCTGGGGTTCACCAGCCCATCGCTGATGGCAGCAGAGTGGTGAAGGGGTTGAATTAAATCCTGGAGAAACACTGCCCTGTCCTACCCTCAACCACCTTTTCCCCTTTGCTATTTCCTTGTCTGAAGTCCCTGCTAAGGTTTGTGCACTTCACCCCCAAATGCAAGACCTATAGCTGGAGGGGATTCAGTCAATCCTCTGAGAAAAACACTGCACTGCTCTGTTAGAATCCTCTCTATTCCAAGTCTATTATGATGTTTCTCATAGCTGCAATGGGTTTAAAGACTTGGCTAAATCTGTGGCATATAGAGTCTCTCAATCTATACCAAAATTAAATATTTACAAACAGCCAAAAAATTAAAAAAAATATATACAGTGTACTTTTTTAACATAACTTCTATTTCCACGGCCTTATCCTGGGTGTGTGTATAATGATATTCACTGCAACCCTTCTGAGTGAAAAAAGACTAGATTATGTCCATCAATAGGGGACTAATTAAATAATTATACATACATAGAGTCAGAACTTCATATACTATTATGGAATTGCCTCTAATATATTGCTAAGTGAGAAAAAAAAGGAGCAGTATGATGTGTATAGTTTGCTACTATTCAATTTTTGTGTTTTTTTTTTAATGTGAGAAAAACACATACAAACCCACACACTTCTATGGGCTTAATCTATCTCTAGAAGGCTAAAGAAGAAATTTTAACATAAGAAGTTGTTTCTAGAGAGGCAAACTGGAAAACACTGGTAAGAGGGAAACTTATTTTTGCTGTCTTCTGGAACTATTTTATTTTTAAAACCATGGGAATGTATTACTTATTCGACTCTCTCACCCTCCCCTCTCCCAATAGAATGAAAAACAAAGTGCATGCTGTACTGCAGTTCTTGGAGATTCTCTTTTTTTTTCCTCTTATGGATGAGCTGGAGATGTGACAGAGAGTTTGAAAAGTTAATACTAGTAAACCACCTAGAATTACATACTTTCTTTTTAAAAAAACATTAAAAAAAATAGCAGTTTGTTACACCTTGCCAATTTGGGAGCAAGAATTTCCCTCATTATACAGCCAAAGAAACTGAGGCACAGTGGCAGGAGTCTTCCCAAGTTACACAGTGAGAGTCAGGGGTAGATGAGAACTACCCCTGGGATGAGAACTCGGATCTTCGTTTCTTCTACTAGGCCATATTTTGCAGGACAGAGAACTTCAGCAATTTGAGTAGTTATCATGGAAAGGAAAAGAGGAACCAGGGAAGTCTGAGAGGATCTTCTGGCTTAAAGGTTCAGAGAGTTAAAATCCTGAATTAGCTGGTGTTCCACTGCAAATGAAGTCAGACCAAAATAGACACCACTTATATTCCACAGGAAATGACCTAAAAAATGTCCAACTGGTTACCAGATGTAACTTGAAGGGCCTCAGCTGGAAAAACTTAATTTGGAATCTGATGCAAAAGGCTCTTGAGGAAATTTCTCAACTCATTGTGCATATCAGAAATGAACAGATATTTGATTTGAGGGAAATGCTCTGCTAAGAAGTCTAGAGACTTCTATTTTGTAGAATCAAACTTGTCCTTTGAAAAGGCAGCCCACAAATAAATCTAGAAACTGAGGCTTTGCTGTGTTTTTCCAGCATAATTTTAGAAGGGAATATGAGAAATAAAGGGCCCATCCCTGCCTTTTGGCTGGGAAGAAAAGTAGAAATCCAGATTAAGGAAATGTGACATTATTACACCGCATAATTTTTTAAAAGTTGGAGCTGTTGTAAAGTGGAAAGAGACTAATTTCTCTAAATCTTATATTTTAAAAGCTTAAAGAGAAAAAAAACCCATATCTTTATAATGGAGAAATTTAGTGGTTACCCAGTTAGCCAAGCGAGCAAATTTAGCATTACTAAAACTACAACAACATGATACAGTATATTACACATAATATAGTGTATTAAGGATTCAGAAACACAACACTCCCACACACATACAGTACCCAGTATTGGTTTTTAAACTACAGTCCCTCAGTTTCAAACTCACCTTCCTAAGATATGCTCTACTGTTTGATCCTGGGACTGGAACATTGAAAATCATTTTTCTCCTTTTCCTTTGCCAGCCAGCCTTCTGCTAGCCTTTGCCAAAATGTGGCAGTAGAAGGAGACTGGAATTCTAGAGAAGTGGCAAGGAACTTTGCTCCTTTCTGCTTTGCTTCCTGTTCCTGTTAGCATCACCCTAGCAAAAGTTCCTCACCCTAGCAATGACAGTTATTTCCAGTCAGAACACATTTTCCCACCACAATCTCAGAACTAGCCTCATTAAGCTTCAGACATACCAGTATCAGCTAGTAGATGCCCTCTTTGTCTGATCTCCATCCAAACTTCTAAATTTAAATAATCTCAGACTTATCCAAACTTCTAAATTTAAATAATCTCAGGCTCTTTTCCTTGTTCTCCCAGCCAAAGGGATGGTAATTGCTTCCTACATTTATTATCTTTGTGATACTTCAGTATTCCTTTTGTCTTTCCAGCTGTCAAATATCTGATGACGAATTCTTTATATTAAATTATCTCTGTTAAAGTAACCGATGCAGTTTGTGCCTCCTGATTTGATCCTGACTGACAGAGAAATTGGTACCGGGAGCCCCAAGACCAAACCCTCAGAGATGGCATTTCTAAGACTGGGATTTATCTTTAGACTTAAATGCAGTATTGTATTTCTTGACATGGAAATGGAATGCTGGTAATCCTAGGCCTGGAGTGGCACTGATTAAATTATTGGTTTGAAGTTATTGTGATGAATAACCTACTAAAGCAGGTGCCCAGGAACCACATGGCTGCTGGGATAATGATGAAAGTACAAGGACCGTGGGATGGGATGCTTTATTCTGAGTGCACTGGGATGCTTTACAGAAATAAAATGGCAATCTCAGGTCTTTCAAGTCCCAGTCAGGGAAGCAAAGGGCTTCTATTGCAGTCTTAAAAGTATCTCAAATCTCTTAAGAGTTGTGAGAGCATTCTTGCTGAAGTTAAGACAATATTTAATTGTGAAGGTTACAGAATTGAATTCACTTTCATATAAAAGTCAGGGTGAAGACCATGAGAGAGTGTGTCCCGAAGACTTGGAATGAGGACATCTTTGTGGACTTGGATGAAACTGAGAATCTTATTCCCTAAGTAATTCTGAGTCTTTCTTGCCTTCAACTTCCATTTCTGAGATTAGCCTTCTCTTGCTTGAAGACACTTTAATAACTTCACATGAGGCAAGTGCCTTTCATGGACATGTTTATTTTCCAAGATCTACTCCAAATAACCCTGTTGCCACTAGATTCATAACTAGGGTCAGATCTCAGCATATTCCAGAGGAATGAGTACAAAATCTGAATTTAAGGAAAGAGCGTATACTTCAAAATAATGCAAGATTTTTCTGATTTATATAAGCATATATGGGAAATGTGTATGGACATGGATTCTAAGAGTGTTAGACCAAAGAGGACAGAATATAATGGAATCTAACCGATTGAATTGATTGATATGTGTATACTTACCATAGATTCTGAATTTAATGTGTTAGACTGTACACCTGGAAGTGACTGTAAGAATTTACTTATTTGGATGATGAAAACTTGGACTCTATAGTAAATATAAAGTTGGATCAGGTAGAATTTATTGATATGGGTCCACTAAGCAGAGATACTGGCATCAATGCTGTAGCTTGAGTAGTAAGAAAGGGCTCTGACAGTTTGTTCAGGTGGTTGGCTGAAACTAGGACAAAATCTGGCTGACATTACCTGAGGTCAAAATGCCAGAACTGCATGGTATAATGTAAATGAAGGGATCCAGAGGCTTAGAGAGATTGGAATGCTTGAGTGGACTGATCATGTAAGACCTACTTATCCACCACAGGAATGTCCAGAGGACATACCTTTCACCAGGATTCTGAGGAATAAATTTGTAAGACTAACTCCATCTTCCCTAAAGAACTCGGTGGTTGTTCTTCTCTGAGGCTAGATATTATTATGGGAAATTCTGTTACTGACCTGGGATCCTTAAACACAATGGGGATGATTGGATCCAGGTTGGCAGAAGTCAAGTGGCAGCTCTTAATCATCAAGGACAAGATGGGCATGACTGTCATAATAAACAGCGACTCAAAGCAGCAATCAAAATAGTCTGACTCACAGAGACCTATGACACTGGCTAGTAGATCATGGGGTACCTAGAAGTAAAAAACATTTACTTGATCTGTATATGCAGAAGAGTTCTAGGTCACGTGAACAAAGGTATAATATGAATTACGATAAGAGTTTCAGCCCCTTAAGGTTTTTTTCAAATATTATGTCTTTTGGAAATTCAGAGGGTGGAGTATAGCAGTTTGATATGGTTATGAATTCCAAAAATAGATACTGGATTATTCTTGTAATCTGATCTGTACGTGGGCATGATTGAGTTATTTTTTTTTTTAAGATTTATTTTTTGTTTGTTTCTCTTCCTTCTCCCCCCCCCCAGTTGTCTGCTCTTTGTGTCTGTTCTCTGTGTGTTCTTCTGTGACTGCTTCTATCCTTATCAGTCACACCGGGAGTCTGTATTTCTTTTTGTTGCATCGTCTTCTGTTGGCTCTCCGTGTGTGCGGCGTCATTCCTGGGCAGGCTGGACTTCCTTTTGTGCTGGGCAGCTCTCCTTGTGGGGCGCACTCCTTGCACGTGGGGCTCCCCTATGTAGGGGGCACCCTTGTGTGGCACAGCGCTCCTTGCGCGCATCGGTACTGTGTGTGGACCAGCTGCACACGGGTCAAGGAGGCCTGGGGTTTGAACCGTGGACCTCCCATGTGGTAGGCGGAGGCCCTGTCCATTGGGCCAAATCCGCTTCCCTGATTGAGTTATGATTAGGGCATTGAGTCCCCACCCTTTGGTGGATGAGGACTCACAGATAAAAGTCATGGCAAAGAACAGAACTGAGAATTTCTGATGTTGGAGTTTTGATGTTGGAGTTTGATGCTGAAGACTTAAGCTGAAGTCCCAGGAAGTCAGCATGCAGAGGAAAGAGAAGCCAGCACCAGGAAGAAAGGAACCTTGAGCCCAGAGAAAAGCAAGCCCCCGGAATGTAGGAACCCAGGAAGCCTGAACCCTCGCAGACATCAGCAGCCATCTTGCTCCAAATAGACTTTGGTGAGGGAAGTAATTTATGCTTTATGTCCTGGTATCTGTAAGCTTCTACCCAAAATAAATACCCTTTATAAAAACCAAAATAAAAGAGTTTCAGTCCCTTAATCAATTCCCAGCCTTGAGACAGTTTACAGAACCAAAGTTCCTTGAATGAAGGGAAGACTGAGTCCCCTTGGGGAAGGACCCTGTTACACTGCCAAAAATTTATACTGCTAATCCTCTCCAAGCTTTCCAAATGAGACCTATGGCCTTTTACCAGGGTAACTGTGAATTGGAGAAAAGGAAATGATCAGACATTTTGGGGATTATTAGACACTGGTTCAGATGGCATTAATTCCAGGAGACCAAAAACATCACTGTGGTCCACCGGTCAGAGAAGGGGCTTATGGAGGCCAGGTGTTCAATGAAGTTTTAGCTCAGTTCCATCTCACAGTGGGTCCTCAGTTCCAGAATGCATAACTGGAATAGACATACTCAGCAACTGGCAGAACCTCCACATTGGCTCTCTGACTTGTGGTGTGAGTGTTCCTAGAACGGAGTAGAGAAGCCAAGTGGAAACCACTAAAACTGCCCATAACTAGCAAAAAGAGTAAATCAAAAGCAATACTGGGCAAGTGGCTCAACTAATAGAGTGTCCACCTACTATATAGGAGGTCCAGGGTTCAAACTCAGGGCCTCCTGACCCATGTGGTGAGCTGACCCATGCACAGTGCTGATGGGCACAAGGAGTGCCATGCCAGGCAGGGTAGTTCCTGCGTAGGGGAGCCCCACATGCAAGGAGTATGCCCCATAAGGAGAGCCACCCTGCACAAAAAAAGAAGCAGAGCCTGCCCAGGAGTAGTGTCGCACACATGGAGAGCTGATGCACGATGATGCAATAAAAAGAGACACAGATTCCTGTGCTGCTGACAAGAATGCAAACGGACACAGAAGAACACACAGCACACAGTGAATGGACACAGGAGCAGACAATGGAAGGGGAGGGGAGAGAAAGAAATAATAACATCTTAAAAAAAAAAAAAGCAATACTGGATTCCTGGAGGGATTGCAGAGATCAGTGCTACTGTCAATGACTTGAAAGATGTAGGGATGGTGATTCCCACCACATCCGCATTCAACTCTTCTATGTGGCCTGTAGAGAAAACAGATGGATCTTGGAGAATGACAGTGTATTATTGTAACTTAACCAGATGATGACTCCAATTGTAACTGCTGGTCCAGATATGGTATCATTGCCTGAGCAAATCAATACATCATTTGTTACCTAGTATGTAGTTATTGATCTGGCAAATGATTTTTCCTCAATTGCTGTTAGTAAAGATCACCATAAACAATGTGCTTTTAGCACGCAAAGCCAGCAATATACCTTCACTGTTCTACTTCAGAGGTATATCAACTCTCCAGCACTATGTTATAATCTAGTCTGGAGGGATCTTGATTGTCTCTCCCTCCCATAAGACATCACTCTGGTCCATTATATTGATGATATCATGTTGATTGGCACTAGTTAGCATAGCAACCACTCTGTAGTTATTAGTAAGGCATTTGTGTGTCAGAGGGTGGGAGATAAACCCAACAAGAATACAGTGTCCTTCACACTCCTTGCATGTGGGACTCCCCTATGTGGGGGACACCTCTGCATGGCATGGTACTCCTTGTGTGCATCAGCATTGTGCATGGGCTAGCTCACCACACTGGCCAGGAGGCCCTGGGTTCGAACCCTGGACCGCTTATGTGGTAGGTGGACACTCTATCAGCTGAGCCACATCTGCTTCTCATGCTTTCAAAATACAAAGGAGGGAAACGGACTTGGCCCAGTGGTTAGGGCGTCCGTCTACCACATGGGAGGTCCGCGGTTCAAACCCTGGGCCTCCTTGACCCGTGTGGAGCTGGCCTATGCGCAGTGCTGATGCGCGCAAGGAGTGCCCTGCCACGCAGGGGTGTCCCCCGCGTAGGGGAGCACCACGCGCAAGGAGTGCGCCCCGTAAGGAGAGCCGCCCAGCGTGAAAGAAAGTGCAGCCTGCCCAGGAATGGCGCCGCCCACACTTCCCGTGCCGCTGACGACAACAGAAGCGGACAAAAGAAACAAGACGCAGCAAACAGACACAAAGAACAGACAACCGGGGTGGGGGGGGGGAATTAAATAAATAAATAAATCTTTAAAAAAAAAATACAAAAGAAGCACAGCCATAGAATAAATGTTCCTATTGCTATAGAGAGAAACTGGAAGGAAAACAGGGGTCATAGGTCCCAAAGAGTTCTGAAAACCTGCAGGGCATAATCCACTAGATATCAAAGTCTGATAGTCATCTATGGAACCATGGTTTCTTGTCTTGTGTCATCATGTGGCAACAGTCCCACACTTTTCAAGAGCTTGCCCAGTGGCAATACTTTCAGTTCCATCCTCATCAAGCATTGACCCTGAATTCTAGGCCCCACCCTCTGAGAACACATTCCCCAATCTTCAGGGCACAGGCTCAAACCCTCAGAATAGTGGAGTGGAGGCCAAACTCTCACCAATCCCTGGGAATTGTGTTCCACCCTCATTGAAGTCTGGAGTGGTAACACTCTTCCTAAATAACAGAGAGGAAGGCCCACCTCTCTAAGTACCAGGGCATACGCACACTTTTCCACACACATAGGCAGGGTCCCTCTTTTGGTCCAAGAAGATGTTTTTAGTTTGGACCTCAGCTTCCATGATACTGCCTTTGAACTAATTTTGCCTTCAATCTATCCCTTTTAGTCCATGCTGGCAGTGGCTTTATTCACACAGATCTCACAAATAGCTTGTTGGTTTTGCATGCAGTTCACAGGTGTCCCAACCATCAGACAACAGGACTTTCTGCAAATCCTTTCTGGATAACTGCATTTCCAATTCTGACTTGCAAGGAAATGGCTATTTCCATGTTAAGTCCTAATAATATGAGGCACTGTTCTCTGGGGACTTGTTTTCCAGAAGCTCAGAATTTTCCAAACCATTGATTTCTGGTTTCTTTGTGCCTGGAATTCAGTTCTCAATTTATCCCTTTCCTCTTGCATTTTACTATTAACTGCAAGGAGAAGGCAGGCTGCACTTCCCACATTTAGTTTAGAAATCTCAGATAAATATCCAAGCTCATCATTTTTAAATTCTGCCTTCCATCCAACATCAGAACATAATTTTTCCATGTTCTCTGCCACATTAAAACAAGAATTGCCTTTCTTCCAGTTTGCAATGAGATATTCACCATTTCTCTCTAAGGCCTCATTAGAAGTATCTTTAGTGTCCAGATTTATTCCAACAGTCTCTTCAAAGCAATCTAGGCCTTTTCTATCAAGCATCTCACAATTCTTCCAAAATATAGCCCTTACCCATTTAAAGAACTGTTTCCACATTTTTGGTATTTGCAATTGCAGCATTCCACTCTTCTGATAACAATTTCTGTTTTAGTTTGCTAAAGCAATATACCAGAAATGGATTGGCTTTTAAAATGGGGATTTATTAGGTTAATGGCTAAGACCATTAAAATGTCAAAATCAAGGCATATGGAAGCATCTTCTTTTCTGGGTCTGGATGCTTCAGCTACTGGCTTCCTCACTCCTGGGTTCTGTGGGTTTTTCTCTGTGCTTCTATGTTTCATTGGTTTCAGTTCTTGCTCCCATGGCATTCTTTCTGCTCCTGTGTTTTTCTCTGTCTCTGTGGCTTTTTCTCTCCACATTAATCTTGTTTATAAAGGACTCCAGCAAGAGGACCAGGACCCTGGGTCATACCTCACTGGAGTAATTCAATCAAAGCCCCCCGACTGAGGTAATTCACAGAGTTTTCTACAATATGTTCACACATAGAGGAATGGACCAATTCAAGAACATAATTTTCTGGGGTCCACAAAAGCCTTACACTACCATAATTCTTATCAAGGAATAGCAACAGGAATATGGCAATGGACTGAAGCCCATGAAATTTTTTGGTCTTAACTACTTAATGATCCAGAAGCATCTGCTCTGTACATGGAATGATCTACTTAAGACTCAGTTACAGGGAGTGGATGTAGCTCAGTAGGCTGAGCACCTGCTTTTCACATATGAGGTCCTGGTTTCAATCCCTGGTGCCTCTTAAAAAAAAAGACTCAGTTACTTGTCAATTGGGAAACAATAATGTAAAAGATAAGATACTGTTTTACAGGATATAGTATATGCTTCAAATTGGCAGCCTATCAATATGCGTATTTTTCTTCTAAGGCCTGATACATTGGTTCAGGAACTAAGAGGTGGAAGTGCGAGTGGATCCTCTCACTATCACACCAATAACCTATTCACAGAATTTTTACTTCCCATCCTTGAAACTCTAAGTTCTGTTAGTTTAGAAGTCTTGGTTCCCAAAGGAGGAATATTTCCTCCAGGGGACAAAAAAGGTGTACTGTATTGGAGGTTGAGACTGCCACCTGGCCATTTTGGGCTTGTGCTGTGAGGGTTAAACAGCAGTCCTGAAATTGGCCTGAGCTGTTTTGCTGAGATATCTGCATGGCACTGACTCTGGGTCAAGGCAAGAAATGTCCTCATTAGTAGTGTTACTTTGTAACTAGAGGTCTGAGGAGTTTCAGGGTGGTTTGTACCAGTCTGTCAGCATTGTTTATTGGTACCTGAGATTGGTGATTTATACTTGGTCTCCGGAGACCTCCCCTCCTCTCAGAAGGCTGTTGTTAAGGCTAGTTATATGGCAAGAATATGGCCATGTGACCAGCAGGGTATAAGAAACCCCAATTGAGACTCTATTTTGGGCTCCCTGGTTTTGAGATGTCCCATGCCCATGTTGGTGGTTCCTGATCCAAGGGATAAAGGGTATCTGTATGACCCTGTATTAGTTTGCTACTGCTTCTGGTAACAAAGTATCACAAACTTAACAGTTTACAACAAAATATATTATCTTAAATTCCTGGAATGCAGATGTGCAAAATCAGTTTCACTGTCATTCGGGCTGGTTCCTTCTGAAGACTCTAGTAGAGAATCTGTTTCCTTCCTTTTATTGGCTCGCGGCCCCTTCTTCTATCATCAAAGCCAGCAGAGCAGCATCTTGAAACCTTTGCTGATCTTTGCTTCTGACCTCACATCTCCTCTGACTGCCCTGCCTCTCTCTTAAGAGGACCCTTGTGAGTATTTTTCCCCACCCAGATAATCCAGGATAACTTCCTACCGTAATTTCCTTAACTTAATTAGTTAAGTCCCTTTTACCATGTAAGGGACCATATTCACAGGGTTTGGGGTTTATAATGTGGACATGATGAGGAGAGGGGATTATTTTACCTACCATAGGCCCTTACAGAGGGAAGATAATTTTAGCAAATACCTGGCCTGTCCAGACCCCCTGCTGTGGGCCAGCCATTGACTACCATGCATATCCTTATTTTATTGCTATATTCTATCCTTTTCTTGCAATAAATTTTAGGTTCATTAGCATTATTATTTGGGGTCCAGTGAATATTCTTTAACAATGGAACTCTGTCTAAACTGCTGCTGTTAGTGCAGCACCTTTCCTCACTGAACCACCAGGCAAAGAAGGGTGATTTTATTGCTTGATGGTGTTTGATCCTGATTACCAGGGGGAAATTGGGTTGCTGGTACACAACAGTAACAAGAAAGACTATGTCTGGGGCCCCAGGGGATGCTCTGGGGCACCTCTTAGAGCTTCTGTGCCCAACAGTAACTGTTAGTTAAAAAACATAAGTAGGGAAGCGGCTGTGGCTCAATCCGCTGGGCTCCTGTCTACCATATGGGAGGCCCTGGGGCATCCTTGTGAAGGCAGGGCCACCCCCACGCTGCAGAGTGCCATCCGGCCCACAGATGCCACAGAGTGCTGCAGAGAACAGACTCAGCAAGGTGACAAAACAAAAATAGGGAGACAGGCAAGAACACAGAGGAGCATGCAGCGAGTAGACACAGAGAGCAGACAGCATGCAAAAAGCCACAAAGGGGGGTGGGGTGGGAATATAAAAAAAACCCACCAAAACGAAAAAACTAAAAAAAAAAAAAAAAGAAAAATAGAAAAAGACAAGACCACCCTTCAGGAATGAATGTTTGGCTCACTCAACCAGATTAAGAACTCCGACCAGCTGAGGTCCTGGCTGAGGGCAAAGGAAATTTGTTTGAAGGAGTAAAATAAAAGAAAAAAGTCATAAATATCAACTATTGCCTTGTAACTAGTTGCCAAAATATGGAAGGTCACAGTCTACTTGTTATGAATGTGTATGAGATATATAAACTGATTTTCTTCTCTCTCCTCCTCATTACTTTTTTGGAGTTATAAGTTACATGGCATAAAATTCACCCTTTTAAAGTTTATAATTTGGGGAGTGAGTGTAGCTCAGTGGTTGAGTGACTGCTTCCCACGTATAAGGTCCCAGGTTCAATCCCCAGTACCTCCTAAAAGATAAGAATAAAGTATGTAATTCAGTGATTTTTAGTATATTCACAAAGTTGTACAACCATCAGTGCTATATAATTCCAGAAAATTTTCATCACCCAAAAGAAAACCATACCTTGTAGCTATCACTCCTAATTTCTCCCTGCCACCCCTCCCCCCATCCCTTGGCAACCACAAATCTACTGTCTCTATGAATTTGCCTATTCTGGATAGTTCATATAAATGGAATTATACAATACATGAAGTTTTGTGTCTGCCTTTTTTTTTACTTACTATAATGTTTTCAAGGTTCATCCATGTTGTAGCATGCACCCATACTTGATTCCTTTTTATAGTTGAATAATATTACATTAAGAGATATACCACATTTTGTTTATCTGTTCATCTGTTGATAGACATTTGGGCTGTTTTCACTTTTTGGCTATTATGAATAATGCTGCTATGAACACTTATGTACAATTTTTTTTTTTTAACTTACTGGAGCTGGGGATTGAACCCAGGATCTCATATGTGGGAAGCCAGCATTCAACCACTGAGCCACATTGGCTCCCCTTATTTTTTCACTTGTTTGCTTGTTCTTTAGTTGTTTGAGGTTTTGTTTTCAGGAGGCACTGGGAACCCAGGACCTTCCCATGTGGGAAGCAGGCAGTCAACGGCTTGAGCCACATCACACCCCTATGTATAAATTTTTGTGTGAACATGTTTTTTTTCCTCTTAGATATATTCCAAGGAGTGTAACTGCTAGAGTCGTATGGTAAATCTGTGTTTAAAGTTTTGAGGAAATGCTATTAATAAATTGTTTTTCACACCATTTTACATTCCTGCTAGCATTGTATGAGGATTCCATTTCTTTGATGGCTAAAGATGTTGAGCATATTTTTATGTGTTTATTAGCCATTTGTATATATTCTTTGGAGAAATATCTACTCAGATCCTCTGCCCACATTTAATTGGGTTATTTGGCTCTTAATTGCCAAAATGTAAGATCTATTGTATATTCTAGATACTAGTCCCTTATCATATATATGATTTACAAATATTGGTAGTTATCTTTTCACTTTCTGGATAGTGTCCTTTGAAGCACAAAAGTTTTAAATTTTGAGTAAGTCCAGTGTATCTTTTTTTGGGAAGGGGGGTTGCTTGTGCCTTTGGTGTCATACTTAAACCACTGCCTAATCCAAGGTCACAAAGATTTATGTCCATAGTTTCTTCTAAGATTTTTATAGTTTTAATGCTTATATTTAAGTTTTTAAATTCATTTTGAATTAACCTTTTGTGTATGGTGTGGGACAGGAGTACAACTTCATTCTTTTACATGTGGATATTCAGTTGCCCCAGCATCATTTATTGAAAAGATTGTTCTTTTCCCATTGAATGGTTTTGGCACCCTTATAAAAATCAATTGACCATGAAGGCATGAGTTTCTAAGCTTTTAGCTCTATCTCACTATTCTTATGCCAGCACCCCCAGTCATGATTATTGTAATGCTGTATTAAGTCTTAAAATTGGGGAGTATGAATCTTCCAATTTTATTCTTCTTTTTCAAAATTGTTTTGGCTATTCAATTCTGCTGCAATTCCCTATGAATTTTAGGATCAATTTCTCCATTTCTGAACAAAAGGCAGCTGAAATTTTGAAAGAGATTGCACCAAACCTGTAGATAAATCTGTGGAGTACTGCCATCTTCACAATATTAAATGTTCCAATCTATAAATGTGGGATTTTTTTCCATTTATTTAGGTCTTTAATTTCTTTCAGCGATGTTTAGAGTTTTCAGTGCACAAGTCTTGCACTTCTTTTATTAAATTTATTCCTAGTTATTTTATACTTTTTAATCTATTTTAAATGGATTTTCTTAATTTTATTCTCCAATTTTCATTGCTGGTATATAGAAATAGTTATTTTTGTATCTTGCTCTTACACTTTGCAACCCTGAAGAACTGATTACTCTAATAGTTGTTTACTTTTTATTTTTATTATTTTTTAATGGGTTCCTTCAGATTTTCTATATACCAGAACCTCTCGTTTGGGTATAAATAGCTTTACTTCTTCCTTTCCAATCTGGATGCCTTTTATTTCTTTTTCCACCTAATTGCCCTGGCTAGACCTCCAATACAATGATAAAAAGAAATGGTGAGGGCATTGTGGTCTTTTCTTGATCTTAGGGGGGAAAGCTCTCAGTCTTTCATCATTAAATGTTAGCTGTGGGCTTTTTGGAGATGTCTCTAATTAGGATGAGGAAGTTCCATTTGTTTTTAGTTTGTTGAGTGTTTTTATCATGAAAAGGTATTGTATTTGTAAAATACTTTTTACTAAAATGATCATGTGGGTTTTTAAAAAATCTTTTTTAAAAAAAAAATTTCTGATCATGTGGTTTTTTACCTTAATTCTATTAGTATGGTGCATCACATTGGTTGATTTTCATATGTGGAATTAACCATGCTTTCCTGAGATAAATTCCACTTAATAGTTACATACTATATTTTTTATATGTTACCAGATTTGGCTTGCTAGTATTTTGTTGAGGATTTTCTAACCATATTAAAAGTGATATTTTTCTGTAGTTTTCTTGTGACATTTGTCTGGCTTTAGTGTCAAAGAATGATTTGGGAAGTGTTCTCTCTTCTTCTATTTTTGGAAAAATTTGTGAAGGATTGGTGTTAATTCAGCTTTAAGCATTTAGTAGAAGTCACGAGATGGCAATGAAGCCAATGGAGCCAATGCAGCCTTTTAGTCCTGAGATGTTCTTTGTTCTTTGTGGGAAGGTTTTTTTTTTTTTTTTTAATTACTGACACAATCTGTTTACTTGTTATAGGTCTATACAGATTTTTTACTTTTTTTTTTTTTCCAGGCGGGTTGGCTCTCCTTGCAGGGCACACTCCTTGAATGTGGGGCTCCCCTACTCAGGGGACACCCCTGTGTGGCATGGTACTCCTTGTGTGCGGCAGCACTGTGCATGGGCCAGCTCACCACACAGGCCAGGAGGCCTTGGGTTTGAACCCTGGACGTCCTATATGGTAGGCAGATGCTCTATCAGTTGAGTCACATCCACTTCCCTCTACATCTTCTTGAGTCAATTTTAGTTGTGTCTTTCTAGAAAATTTTCATCTAGGTTATCTAATTCGTTGGCATATAATTGTTCACAATATTCCCTTATATTATTTCTGTAAGGTCAGTAATGTTCTCTTTTTAAAAATTTTATTAAAAACTAATAAAAAATTTTTACTTGGTCAGGCTAGCTAAAGTTTTGTTAATTTTATTATCTTCTCAAATAAACAACTTTTGGTTTGTTGATTTTCTCTATTATTTTTCTATTCTCTATTTCATTTATTTCAGTTCTAATCTTTATAATTGCCTTCTGTCTGCTTTCTTTGTGTTTAGTTTGTCCTTTTTCTATTTTCTTAATGTGGAAGGTTAGGTTATTGAGTTAATGTCTGTGTATATAGCTATTAAAATTCCATCTGAATACCACTCCTGTTGCATTCCTTAAGTTTAATATGTTTGATATGTTCGTTTACATTCACTTTCAAGTATTTTCTAATTTTCCTTGTGATTTCTTCTTTGATCCATTGGTTATTTACGAGTGTGTTATCATTTTATACAAGGGTTATTGTTGGTGGTTAATTTCACAAGTTAGTCTTTAGGCAACAAAATGATCAGTGGGTTTGCAACTAAATTGAGAAGTGATTAACATGGCCCAGAGATGGATACTATAGTTCTCTCTCAGAGATGGTACAATCCTTTTTTTTTTTTTTTTTTGAGGTATCAGGGATTGAACCCAGGACCTTTTACATGGGAAGCAGGCACTCAACTACTGAACTACATCTGCTCCCCAATGAGAATTGGGTTTTTCGTTTGCTTGCTTGTTTGTTTTTAGGAGGCATCAGGGACTGAACCTGGGTCCTCATACATGGGGAGAAGGTGCTCAACCATTTGAACATCTTCTCCCCTGTACAATACTTTTGAGACTTTGTGTTCCCTCATTCTGGTGACTGGTAAGTGCATCTTTATTTGTACAAAGGATAGTTGCATCTTGACAGTTGTGTTTATTGTATAGAAATTCAAATACATATAGAAGGATATGAACGGATACTAAATAATCAAAGTGGTGCAATGTGCTGGTTATTAAGCTCTTGTCTTCAGCTTTCAACCCAAACTTCTGACCTTTTATACTCTGGCTGGGATCCCACAAATTACATTTCTTTATCATCTGGATTCTATTAGGCTTTGCAAATAAGGAGTGTAAGAGAGAGAGAGGAAGTCTGGAGGAGGAGCAAGGGACTTACTTCTTCCTTCTTTGTCTCCTATTACTCTCAGTATCACCTCTGCAATGGTCTTCACACTTGCATTGGCAGTTCCAGCAGCAGTAACTGGTTCAAGTTTTCAGTTTTTTTTCACACTCCCAGTGTGAAAGCCTCATTGTGCCCTCTCAGAAATGGCAGCACCAGCTGGTTGACATCCATTCTTCAGACTTCAGAGAAACTAAGACAATATTACCAGTCAAGCAGGGGTCAATCTGCAGTTGAGCCCACTTACAAAAGGACTCATACAATAATCCCAACTTCTTTCCTCGGTCCTCCAGCTCTAGAGATGGTGGCTGTATTTACTATCTCTGTGATACATCAATATTCCCTTGTGCCTTTTCATTCTCCAATAACTGGTTAACAGTTCTTTATAATATATTCTATTTGTTAAAAAAAAAACTGATATTGTTTCTGTGTCGACTGGACCCTGCCTGATACACAGATACATATACGTTCATATAGATAGCTATGGCAAAATATTAACAATTATTGAATCTAGAAAATAGGCATATGGGTGCTCACTGTACTATTCTTCCAACTTGTTGGTATGTTGAAATCCTTCATAATAAAAACTTGGGGATAAGCATCTCATGAAAATATGGGTAAATTATCAGGTCCAGAATAAAAAGACAAACCTAATAAAGGATGAAAATGTCTAACTTATAGGTTAGGGCTTATGTTAGTATTAGTAAATATAAAGAGTAATTGTGATGTCCAGAAACCAAGCTGTTTACAATTCTATTTTCTCTTTATATCTAGGAAAAGTCTTTATACTGATGTCAGCACCATCAGAATTCCAAAATCAATCAAATAAATATGGCCTCTCTGGAGTAAAAGTTAAAAGGCTCCCTAGTGGAAACCTTTTCCAACAGTTCCATCTTATAGGGGAGAAAACTTAGGGCAGGACTGGTAAGAGCTGTTCAAAAACCACATAATAAAATTGACAAAAATTGCTCAAACAACTGAGCTCCTACCTACCAAATGGAAGGTCCCAGGTTCAGTTCCCGGTGCCTCATGGAAAAGATGAAGCAAGACAGCAAGATGGCGAACAGGCAGGCACAGAGAGCTGATGCAACAAGGAAACACAAAGGGGAAAAACAATGAGAGACACAACAAAGCAGGGTTTAAGTGATTGAGCGCTTCTCTCCCACATGGGAAGTCCCAGGTTCAGTTCCTGGTGCCTCCTAAAGAGAAGACAAGACACAGCAAATGGACACAGAGAGCAGACAGCGAACCAAACAATGGGGGTGATGGGATAAATAAATAAAAAATAAAAATCTTTAAAAAATTAATGAAGTCAGAACTTAAGATTTTTTTTTTTAAGTTCTCAAACATAACTTTAATTCCGAAGCAGGATTTTAGGAAGTTTCAAAGATAGATTTTCATTTTCTAAGATGTGTCAATCAAATCATTAATGACATTTTTATGCCAAAATTTTACAGTGAAGCAAATAATCAGGATTTCTTAATTTTCTAAAACATTAAAATTTAAAAAAAACGAATTCCCCCTTGTTGCTCCCTCATTTCACCCCTATGGCATCTATAAGACCCCTGCTCCAGCCTTTGCAGTCTTTGCATTTGGAAATATGCTGTGGCCTCTCTCTTTGGTGCTAGTGCTGCTGGATAAGGAGAATCAGCCCAGTCTTAAAGAAAACATCTATAATCCCTGTGCACTCATGCAAATGACAAGAGACAGACTTTCCAAAGTGTGTGGTTCCTGGCAGCCTTGGAGCCCTAAGGCAAAGTCATTTGGTCACCTTATTTATGGAGCCTCCTCCTATCCATTCTTTTTTATCTCCACTCCCAGCCTACATAAGGTTTGGATTTTTTTCTTCATTCATTTTTTTTTTATTTGAATGAACACTCTCCCTTCCCCATTCCCCCCAGTAACCTCTAACCTGCTTTCTTTTTTTAAAATTTTTATTTATTTCTCTCCTCTTCCCTGCCCTCTCCCCGCCAGTTGTCTGTTCTATGTGTCCATTTGCTGTGTGTTCTGTGTCCACTTATATCTTTGTCAGCGGCACTGGGAATCTGTCTCTTTTTTTTGTTGCATCATCTTGCTGTGTCAGCACTCCGTGTGTGAGGTGCCACTCCTGGGCAGGCTGCACTTTTTTTGTGCTGGGCGGCTCTCCTTACAGGGCACATTCCTTGCGCATGGGGCTCCCCTACACATGGGACACCCCTGCGTGGCACGGCACTCCTTGCACACATCAGCACTGCGCATGGGCCAGCTCATCACACGGGTCAGGAGGCCCTGGGTTTGAACCCTGGACCTCCCATGTGGTAGGCAGACGGTCTATCCATTGAGCCAAATCCGCTTCCTCTAATCTGCTTTCTATACCTTTCAATTTACTATTTTTCGTCATCTCTTATAAGTGACATATAACTTTCATCCTCATGTATCTTACTTATTTCACTGAGAAAAATGTTTTCAAGGTTCTTCCAAGTTGCAGCATGTCTGCAACTTCATTCATTCTTATGGATGAATAATATTCCACTGTGTGTATGTACCACATTTTGTTTATCTATTCATTTGCTGGTGGACACTTTGGTTGTTTCCACCTTTTCGCTATTGTGAATAATTCTGCTATAAACATTGGTATACAAATATCTGTTTGTAAGCCTGTTTTCAATCACTTTGAGTATACATACCTAAAAGTGGAGTCGGTGGGTAATACAGTAACTCAGTATCTACCCTTTGGAGGCCCTGTCATATTGCTTTCCACAGTGGCTGTACCATTTTACATTCCCACAATGGATTAGAATTCCACTTTCTCTGCATCTTCTTCAACAGTTTTTTCTTTCTCTTCTCCTCCCCCACAGTTTTGTTGTTGTTGTTTTTGCTGTGTCCATTTGCTGTGTGGTCTTCTATATCTATTTCTCTTTTTTTGTCTTCTCTTCTTGTCTTTCCCCTCTAGGAATCACCAGGATTAGATCCTGGGGGTCTCTGTGTGGAGAGAGATTCCCTGTCAATCGCACCACTTCAGTTCCTAGTCTCTGCTGGCACTTCACCTCAACTCTCCCCTTCATCTCTCTTTTGTTGCGTCATCATCTTGCTGTATGACTCACTTGCGCAGGTGCTGGCTCACCTGTGGGCACTCAGCTCTCCACACAGGCACTGGCTCACTATGCAGGCATGCTTTCTCTTCTTCTTTTTCACCAGGAGGCCCCAGGGATCAAACCTAGGTCCTCCTATATGGTAGGCAGAGGCCCTATCACTTAAGCCACATCTGCTTCACTCAACATTTATTTTCCATTTTAAAAATAATAGCCATCCTTGTGGGTAGAAAGTAGTAGCTCATTGTGGTTTTGATTTGCATTTTTTTAATGGCTAATGTTGAGCATCTTTTCATGTGTTCATTTGCCATTTATATATCTTTTTTTGAAGAAATGTCTACTCAATGTCCATTTCTTATTCTTAATAATTATGATTGGAAATCAAATATGTAAAGCAGGTCTCTTGTTTGCATGTGACAAGAAACAAATAGGCTTAAGCAAGGAGAATTTTTAGATTGTGTGACTGAAAGGATAAAATGTATGACTGCACTTAGGTGTTGAAGCCACGCCATGAAGAAACTCTCTCTTTCCTTGGCTTTGTCTCTCGTTTTCACAGGTTGCACCTTCTCTGTACAAGGCAGTTGTACAGAGTTGGTCATTGAAAGCTCCAGACTCACATCCTGCAAATGTAGCATCTTTACCAGGAAAAGTACTGGGGCTGACCCTACTTAGCCAGGATGGGGCCATATAACTGCCAGAAGGGGAAGATTAGTCTCTCGAAGGAAAAAATCTAAATGCTATTATTAAAAGAAGTGAGGGAGTGGATGTGGCTCAAGTGGTTGAACACCTGCTTCCCACATATGAGGTCCTGGGTTTGATCTCTGGTACTGCCTAAAAAAACAAACAAAAGAAATGAAAAAGCAAAGTATCATTGGGGAGTTGATAGCTCAGTGGTTGAGTGCCTGCTTCCCATGTATGAGATCCTGAGTTCAATCCCCAGTACCTCCAAAAAAAAAAAGAAAAAAAAGAAAGACTGATTGAACAAGCAGGCCAAAACAAAAGATAAATCTGCTAGACCTCTTGATTCTTGCACCTGAGGGCTAAAGAATTCACAAAGCTATTAAGTAGTTGAGGCAGGGATTTAGAGCAAAACTGTCAGCAGAAGAAAATCTCAAGTCACTCATTTTAAAAATTTATTTATTTCTCTCCCCCTTGTTGTTTTTGTGCTGTCTGCTCTCTGTGTCCATTCACTGCATGTTCTACTGTGTCTGCTTTTCTCCACTCCAGGCAGCACCAGGAACTGATCCTGGGACCTTCCAGAGTGGGAGAGAGGTGCTCAATCTCTTGCACCACCTCAGCTCCCTTCTCAGGTCACTCTTTATTTTAATAAAATCAAGTACAAAATGCAATGAATTAGACAGTTATAGAGCCTTTCAAATTAATGTAGATTGATGAAAGCTTAAAATTTGAGTTTTTCATATTCTTGCTATTAAAGCAAAGCTTATAATATTTTTATATAATTTAGTCCTGATTAAAATCTGTAGTCGTTTGATATGGTTATGAATTCCAAAAAGAGATATTGGATTATGTTTGTAATCTGGTCTATTACTGGGCATAATTGAGTTATGATTAGGGCTTTGATTGGGCCATGTCATGAGGGAGCTGAGTCCCCACCCCTTGGTGGGTGGGAACTCACAGATAAAAGGCATGGCAAAGGACAGAGTTGGAGCTTTTGATGCAAGGGTTTTTGATGTTGGAGTTTGATGCTGAAGCCTTAAGCTGAAGCCATGGGAAGTAAGCTCACAGAGGAAACAAGCAAGCCCCAGAAAGAGACGAAGACTGAGCCCAGGAAGAAGCAAGCCCTGGGAAGAAAAGAACCTTGAACCCAAAGAGAAGCAAGAGCCTGGAAAGGAGGAACCTAGGAAGCTTGTACCCTCACAGACGTCAGCAGCCATCTTGCTGCAACACATGAAAATAGATATTGGTGAGGGAAGTAACCTATGCTTATGGCCTAGTATCAGTAAGCTCCTATGTCAAATAAATACCCTTTATAAAACCAACCAATTTCTGGTGTTTTGCATCAGCACCCCTTTTGCTGACTAATATATTCTACTATATACTCTATATGATAAATATGATCTCTGATAAGAATTAACCAAATCAATCTATCTCAGAAAGCTAGAAACTGGACAATGGGCTTACAGGAAATGGGGGGGGGGGGAGGTTGTGAGCTGATACCTACACAGGCAAAATCTACAATAAAGTGGAGGTTAAGTAGTTGTGCAATGAAGGGATAAGACAGGGGCATAGGGATACTATTGGGTGGGGCTTTGCAGGTTTGAGGGGGGTTCGGGTTGGGAGGATGGGTTAGATGGTCCATGGAATTGGGGGGAGGGTTTGCGGGGAGCAGGTGAACATGGGACATAGTAAGGTACATGGTTGAAACTATAATGTTGAGAAAACTCTTTAGAAAATATAATAAGGAAGGGTTACTTGTTTAATGTGTTTGATGGGCCATCTGGCACAGGGTGCAGCTGGGGCAGGCTTCTAGGGAGTGTATGAGTGCTTATCTTGTTACAGTGTATTATATTTGCAGGTGGAGACACATACAATGAACGGGAAAGTGTTGTGCCCCCATCCCGGGGAGGCCTGATGTTCTCAAACAGAGGAGAGGGTGTCTCTCAAGAGCATGGGTGGCTCCCAGTGGGGGAGGACAGACTAGAGTGTCAAGCCCTCAGCATTGTTGTAAGTATCTATGAATCTTGTCCTTTAAGCAGTGAAGATTGATTGTCACTGTGGGCCCTGAGGGAAGGGGGAGAGAGGAAAAGGATAGAAGAGGGGGTATCAGGGGGATAATGGAAGTGTTCCACAAGATCGTGCAATGATGGATTTAAGCCAGGTTAAATTTCACCAAAAATTTATAAAACTGTATAGTGTGAAATGTAAACCATAATGTAATAAAAAACTTAGAAAAGTGTATAGTCTAAAATATAAAACATAATGTAAGACATAATGGAACCATGGTTAGTAGCTATGTTTCTTTTTCTTTTTTTTTTAAAGATTTGTTTATTTCTCTCCCCTTCCCCCCTACCCTGGTTGTCTGTTCTCTGTGTCTATTTGCTGCATCTTCTTTGTCTGCTTCTGTTGTTGTCAGCAGCATGGGAATGTGTTTCTTTTTGTTGTGTCATCTTGTTGGGTCAGCTCTCCGTGTGTGTGGCACCATTCTTGGGCAGGCTGAACTTTCCTTCGCGCTGGGCGGCTCTCCTTATGGGGCGCACTCCTTGTGCGTGGGGCTTCCCTAAGCGGGGGGCACCACTGTGTGGCATGGCACTCCTTGTGCGCATCAGCATTGCGCATGGGCCAGCTCCACACGGGTCAAGGAGGCCCGGGGTTTGAACCACAGACTTCCCATGTGGTAGATGGACTCCCTAACCACTGGGCCAAGTCCGCTTCCCAGTAGCTATGTTTCAATATCTGTACATCAGTTGTAGCAAATATAACATCCACATGTAAAAAGATCATTGCTGGCGAAGAGGGAAAGGGTTTTATGTCAGGTATATGGGAGTCCCCTATATTGTATGTGACTTTACTGTGATCTAAAACTTTTTAGAAACTTTTTAAAAATTAAAAAAAAAAAAAAGGATGTAGACACTGGGGAAGGAATGGAAGAGACTACTACTGTGCATGCAAGGCAATACCTATTGCTGTGATGAAAGACAAAACATCAAAAAGCTTTGTTATTTTCCATTTTTTAATACCCCAATTCATTTTTCACTTTAGCTTTTCTACATTATTATGTATTCTACTTCTAATCATTAAAACTGTCAATGCTACTTCATTTTCCTACTAATTGAATTTGGCAATATATTAGGCTTCATTTTTGAAGAAGTTTTGGATCACAGAAGGGTTTGACTATGGCAGGGGAGGATCACTGGTGTGGGGTGTCATTGACGGGTTGGAGGGAGTTCTCCAAGGCATGCATATAGGGTATATAGATATTTTTGGATGCTCGTTGGGTATTGTCATAGTGGATGGAGTTACACATGACAACTGAGGGAGTGCTGAGCTCCCATCTTGGGGAGCTCTGTCGCATTTCCAAATGGAACAGCAACAATCCCCCAAGTGTAAGGGCAAAGACCAGTGAAGAAAGATGGTTCAATGATGGGTCCTTGATATTGATGACTATTCTTAGGAGCCTGTGTGCTTGAAATTTCATCTAGGCCTAGAGCTGCAGGTGCGTAAGAGTTACCTCCTGAGAACCTCCATGTTTCTCAAATGCAGCCACTCTCTAAGTCAAACTTAGCATGTAAATGCATTACATTCCCCCAAGCGTGGGACATGACTCCCAGGGATGAGCCTCCCTGGTGCCAAGTGATTACTACCATCACCACCTGGTGATGCAACTAGAGAAAGACCTCGAATAAAAGGGGGAAATGGTAAAGACAAATGAGTTTATATGGCTGAGACTTTAAAACAAGTTGGGAGGTCATCAGAGGGGTCACACTTACGCATGTCTCAGGAGGATCCCAGAGATAGCCAAAGTAGATACAACCCCAGGACCTGGTGCTCCTGAAGGCTACAGAGACACCCAAGTCCTACAGTCATGGCAGATGAATCTGGAGTTCTTTGCCTTGCCAGTGGGCCCTACTTTGGAATTTGTGTTCCTGAGTGTGATGGAGTTGGACTCAGGTGTGACCCTTCTACACATGCCCCTTCTGTCACTTTTACTAAACCTCTGACTGGCGATAGGGTTCGTGTATACTCAGGAGACTTGAATCTCTGGACTGTCCATGTGCCAGTTGGGCCCCGAGCCTCAGCAGAGTTGCAACACCAACTCTCCAGTTTGTTGGACTCACCCAGGTCTGCAGACAGGAAGGTGAGAATGGTCAATCACCACACCAGGGAACCAAGAGTGTCTACAACTGCAAGCAGGAGAATCACATCCATCAGCCATGTGAGATCTAAGCCTCTTATCAATTTAGAGGTGGAATGGACATTGCCATCCCAGGGTTCCCAGGATGGAGGAAAATAATATAGATTGGAGTGGACTTGCTGGTATTCTACCATGGAACTGTTGTGACTCTAGCAATGGAAGAAATTGTAGCATTGCTGTGGAGGCGGTGGCCATGGGAGTTGCTGAGGGCAGGGAGAGGGACGAAGAGGTGTGATATGGGGCATTTTCGGGATTTGGAGTTGTCCTGAATGATACTGTGGGGACAAGACAGATGCAGGACATTGTATATCCTGCCATAACCCACTGGATGGACTGGGGGAGAGTGTGAACTACAATGTAAACTATGGTCCATGTGGTGTGGCAGTGTTCCAGGGTGTATTCACCAAATGCAATGAATGGGCCTTACTGATGAAAGGGGATGTTGATATGGGAGGAGCAGGGGTGGGGAATGGGGTATATGGGAACCTCATATTTTTTAATGTAACATTTTGTGTGATCTATTTATCTTTAAAAAAAGAAGACAATAAAAAAACTTGCTCAAAAAAAGAAAAACAGTTGATATGCCAGAAATCCCCATTCAAGTCAGTTTTACAGAAAAAACAAAACAAAGCAAAACCCCAAAACTATCTTTTTCCCCACTGGTTTTTTGAAATGTAGTGGTGACTGCTGCACCAGTTTTTTCCACCAGTTTTGGGTCAGCAGAGGCTCAGGTGCAGCATTTAAAATTTGAGCTAATAATACCTTTACTAGAGATATTCAAAACCAGATATTATTAATATCTGGCAAAATCTTTAACACAAGTAAGTTTGCTTTTAGCTAATCCTGCACAGAGTGTGACATCTGCTGGTCATAAAGATAACATCTTTATCCAGTTTTTAATCCTTTTTGCAATTTATCAATAACCTTAATTACATAGTAAAAACAAAATTTTTTCTCCTCCTTGGGAAGAAAAAAACCAATACATATGACTTATATGTGCCAATATATGAACCATTGTGGGAGACTTTTTGAACTAAAATAAAAATCTAGTTTCTTCATTTCAGCAGACATTGCTGTCTCTTTCATCTGATGGGTTTGGGGGAGTGTTGTAGAGTTTGAAAAAGCATTAAAAAGTTTAGGGGAGGATGGAGCCTGGATTAAGTGGGTCTGAGTGAAATTCCCAGAGGGCTGCGAGTGATCCACTGCTCAGCGCTGTCATGAAGAGGATTGTCTGTGGTAGTTCACAAGAGAGGCTAAGAATATTGTACACAAAGATCCTTGATGTTCTTCAGCAAATCCCTAAAAATGCAGCATATAGAAAGTATACAGAAAAAAGGAAAAAGAAAAAAAAAAGGAAAGTATACAAAGCAGATTACAAATAAGAAGCTGGGTATTGTAAATTTGGAACCAGATGCTAAGAAATTAGAAGACCAATTTCAGAGTGGTCAAATAGAAGAGATAATTCTTCAGGCTGAAAGTGAACTAAATCTGGCAAGAAAAATGATACAGTGGAAACCATGGGAGCCTTTAGTGGAAGAACCTCCCACTTATCAATAGAAATGGCTAATATAATAATCATTAAATGACTTTGGTGTGATGGAAAAATGATATAATTAAATATTCTGGTATATTATTAAAAATGTTTCTCTATTACTGACATCTTAGAATCAAGAAAATTGATTTAGAATATATTTAGGCGACTTATTAAAATTAGTGATTACTTCTCAGTTAAAATAAGGACTGTGAATCAATTTTTAATTTGGAAAGCATTCACTTGAAATAAACTATTTCAAATACGAAGAAAAAACCCTCTAGGGGAGTAGATGTGGCTCAAGCAGTTGAATACCTGCCTCCCACACGGGAGGTGCTGGGTCCAGTTCTTGGTGTATCCTCAAGAAGACCAACAATGAGCAAAAACAAGTAGACAATGAGCAAACAAGCAGACAACAAGCAAAAACAGAGCAGAGAGTGGATATGGCTCAAGCAGCTGAACACCCACCTCCCACACGGGCAAACAGATGAGGAAGCCATCTGTGGAAGGGGACTATTTGCCATTTCCTTTAGAAATGTCCTTTGGGTTTTTATTTCAGAGCAGAAATTGATGAATTTAGTCAAACAGAATTCTAGACTTAATAAAAGACTTGCTTTTGAAGGTCATTTGCTTCTGGCATTTCATCCTAGTTCTGTTATTACATTATTAGGTTCCAGGCTTTATACATGCCATTGTTCCCATCCCTGTTTTTTTCCTATCTTTTTATTTGGCTACAAATTAAACTTCATACATACTTATCCAGGTTTACTCTGTATTAACTTTAGGAAACTTCCCTATTACTCTTGATGTTTGCCACAATAGGAAGAATCAGTACTTAAATTTTGTAACTACTCTTTTAAATAAAAAAAAAGGCATGTATTTATATTTACTAATAAAAGCATTTTGATGGAATAGTGATAAAGCTGAATTTTGTGCATAAAATATAAAAAGTACTCCAGTGGGATCTAAATCTTGGCATTAGGGTTCCATTTCCCTTCAGGTTGCTTTCAATTTTCACTACTATAGAAATGCTGTAATTATTTATCCTATAAATAAAACTGGACATTCCTGATTCTTTCCACGTGATAAATTTCTAAAGGGATAAATCCTCAAAGGACTAGGAATAACCAATAGAAGAGCTAAAATTAGTGCTATAATAATAATTTAAAAAAAGGAAGAGCAATAGGAAAGGAGATGGATGTGTTGTAGATAAAGCCTTGTCTACTATCTAAAAAAATCAATGTAAAACGTCTAAAGCTGATAAATCAAGACTGTGGGTTTTTATTATAGAGCTCTGTAAATTTTTTCATGTGTGAACATGCAGAATTTGATAAAACATTGTAATTTTGGAATGTTTATTTAAATTAAAAGTGTGTGTATATATATATACACATAGTGTGTGTGTATCAAACTATTATCCAGACAACAATGCATTAATTTAGATTCCCATGGGGAACTTTTGGATGACCCTGAATTATTCCAGGGATTTCATGTCAATTTACTTATCATTACTCCAGTGATTTCATGTCAATTTAATTATGGTCTTTCCAAAAGTTTTGAAGTATCTTAGAAAAATACATATACATATAGTATGAGATGTAAAATAAGTGAGGAAATTGAGGTAAAGGGAAAATAGGTGTAGGTAAAATGAAATGAGGCCTGAGGACCAAAGGATCCATTGGGATCACCTAAGATGCCAGATAAGAATGATGATCCTTAACCTTATTCCAGACCCACTAAATCAGAATCTCTAGGGAAACCTCTGGGATCTCCTTTTCAGCAGGGTTGATGTTTTGGAGTCCTGAAGTAATTTAAAAAGAAGACAAAGAATGGCTAATAGGATATCAAGGAATTTATTAACATCATGGAATTTAGACAATGGGAATCAGGGGAATGGACATTGCAAGAGTAATCCAAAGAGTACATTTAAGTAGAAATTTTATATAAGCCAGAATCATCCCATTCCCACTACAGTATTTCACAATCCTCTTCTGACTTCATTAACCTCCCTATAACAATCCTCAGAGATGGAAGCATTTGGTCTGTCATTTTTTTCCTTTTGACTTTTACTCTTAACTTGAAGATGCCTCCTCTGGGAGGTTGTCTCTTTTGTCTTGGCTCAATTCTTAACCTATTGTACCATTTAGCTGGATGTCTTCAATGTCTTTTTTATGTGTGACATCAATAGGTTAAACAGATACTTAGAATTAGAAATATTCTATGTATCAACTAGGCAGTGGTATTTAACCTTTCTTACTGCTTGTGTTCTTATTCTCAAAACATATTTTTACAATGCCTCATTAAAAGTTGAAGTTGCTTAATTTTTTAAAACTTAGGATTCAGCATACCATAAATATAAAAGTGAAAGAATTACAGCTTAATTTTACAATGTTATTAAGAATATTTAAAAATTATACATTAAAAAGTATGTCAGCTTACAGAGATTTTTGCTGTAGCTTTTGTTCAATGATATCTGAGAAACGAGGAACTTTTTTTGAAATAGCCACACGAATGTCATCACTTACATTAAAGCAGCTCCTGGACTTTGCCTTAAAATGTAAAAGTGATGAAAATCCCAATTCACAAAGGTATGTTGTTGCAAATGGCACAAGGATTTCTAGAGCTGTCTTTGCTAAGTTTGGAAACACTATGAATTGAGCACACCAGAAATCCTCAAGCTTCATTGTCTCAAATTCCATTAGGATTTGGCCACTAGCTCGTAATTCAGCAAGATCATTTTTCATTAAATAACCATCATCGACGAAATCCAGGTTAAAAAGAAATGGATCCAGTATCCATTTACTTGCCTCATCAAGATCTCCAACAGAAAAATATCCATGGAAGAAGTTGCTCAACTGTTGTAGATGCAGTGTTATTTCGGCTGCAATGTGTACATCTTCATTACCTGACACAACTATTTCTTCAAGAAAAGGAAAGTTGGTAAAATTTCTTTTCTCAATTCGCTTTAGCCAAAATGGAAACTTCCTAACAAAAGCAGATAACTTCTCTCGAGCCGACACTGTGTTCATCCCAGTCCTCTGCATAGATGCACTAAGTTCGTTTAGGTGTTTGAATAAATCTGCGAGGTATGCTAAGTGAATTTTAAACTCTTCATTTTCAAAGCCATCTACTAAGTTACTACTTTGGTGGTGAAGAAACTGATTTATTTCTTCATACATTTCAAAAATATGAGTAAGTATTTGGCCTCGGGAAAGCCACCTCATTTCAGTATGGAAAAGGAGAACACTGTACTCTATACCAATTTCTTCAAAAAAAGCCTGAAAGAGGCGATGATTTGGAGCTCGCCCTTTGATGAAATTTATTACCCTCACCACAGTAAAAAGAGCATCCTTCAGTTTTGAAGGCAATGTCTTTGTAACAAGTGCATGAGGGTTCAACATACAATGTGTGATCACAATATGTGGCACCTCTTTCTTTACATGGGCAACAAATTCTGAATTTTCTCCTAGCATAGAAGAGGCACCATCAGTACAAATGGAGCCACATACATCAAGTGCTATTTTATGCTTCAAAAAGAAGTCTCTGAAGAGATTGAACACATCTATTCCTTTCATGGTTACCTGCAATGGTTCACAGAATAGGAATTCTTCTATGATTTCTTTTTCTTTTATATATCGTACAAATGCCATTAGCTGATTGCAGTCATCCATGTCAGTTGTCTCAGCAAGCTGCATACCCACTTTAAGAGGACTGGCTTTGATATCTTCCAGAACTTGCTGTAAGATATCCTGGCTCATTTCATCAATTCTAGAATGGATTACATCATCTGATAAGGGAACCTGCTGAAGCTTCTTTTGTGCATCTGGTCCCAAAACTATCTGTGCTATTTCCAATGCACAAGGTTTCACTAATTTTTCAGCTATTGTATGAGGATTCTTCTCCTTGGCACATAAATATGCAAACTGATAAGATGCTTGTAATAAGGCATCCTCATGAGATGCAACTCCAAATGCTTTCAAGGTTTCACTCTGATCAGATGGTGCTGGCATATGCTTCACGCTATTGAGATCATGCCCACCTACACCACCATGTTGTCTGTTAAAATGATCAGACAGCTTTGATGGTCTGAGATCAGAGTTTGAAAATACTGAGTTACATAATACACATTGTGGGCGCTGAGTTCCATCAATTTCTGTCATACATGTGAACCAGTAACGAACATAGTCATCATCCCATTTGCGTTTCTTGGACATGGCACACAAAAATTATCAGGTAGTACTCCAGAGATGCCGCAGAATTGTGCTTTGGAAGTAAAATATAACCCACATATTAAAAATCAGTGACTAACTAAATTAAAGCCTTATCACATGCCATCCTGTCACCCAAGTATATGTCAAAAAATACCCTGCAACATGTCAGTTTAAAGTAAGCCGTAACACCATGACAGTCTAATTGAAAACATCGAATTTCCTGGAATAAATGATTTGCCAGCAAGTTACACATGGGAGGTGTGGGCTTAGGCAAGTTTTGACGTAAGTCCTCTATTGGTGGGTTGCACAGTTATGGCTTGTTTTCAATGGTGCATTTTCCAAACAAGTCTGGCACATTTTGTATCCCCAGAAAGAGTATTTCACTACCACTCTCCCCTTCCAACCTGCCCTAAGGATCTTAACTCCCAGTTAAGATCCACTGAATAAAGATGGTGAATATTCTATGGAAGGATAGATTATGTCATGGTGGCTAGTTCTTTTTAATAGGTAAGAATTAAATGGTATGTAAAACTATTTAATTCTTGAACAGCTTTGACTCCACTTAAGTTGAGAATTCCAAATAGGTCTTTAAGTTTGATTAAGTCACTCTTGACAGCAGTAGATTATAAATTTGCCTCAGAGCTTCCTTGTTGCTAGAATAAATTATAGCACAACATCAGTTCATGATTCATACTGTCCATATAATGAAAGCAAAATAAGTTAAGCAGGAGAAACACAACTATTCTTGTTACTAATCTTCAAAAAAATTTCTCTTTTACAAAGACATTCTTAACTACAGTAAAGATGCTTTTTCACATAACTATTCCTTAATAAAAGCAGTCAAGAAAGAAGCCAAAACAATGAAATGGCAGTTGTCAGTCCTCTTAAGGTTTGGCTTAACCCAAGGACAGGACGGAGATGGCAGTGGTTCTCCAGATTCTGATTCCCCACCTGTAGAGTAGGGTCCCAAAATATATATTATAAATAAGCATTTTAATAATTCTCATGACTAGTAACTAGAACAGTGATCCTTAACTACAGATTCCCATTGCCATTACTGGAAATTTTTTTTGAAAAGATACATGTCTCAGTACTACCTCAGAACTAATAAATCACCCTATTCAGAAGTAAGACAAAAGAATAAAATATAAAGTTGTCCAGGTGATTCTGATAATTTCATTTAGAGGAATGAAAACATATCCTTGAGGCTAATCCCTTCTGTGCAGAAATTCTACACTGCCACAAGAACAGTCCAAATGCTTTAACAGACTTTTAAGTTTGTGAGTTGATGACAATCTGCTATGAAAGTTGATGGATCTAAAAAGAAAGCCACACCTTTTTCTATTTTACTCCCTCGTTAGCTAAGGTCTGACCACATATTTGGCAGGCTCAAATATACCTTAGAAACAATTCTATTGCCAAGATAAATAAGTGATCCTTATAGTTTCCCAAGCTCTATGCCATAGAATGTAGCTGAAATAATTTAACAGGGACGAATTTGAAGACAAATACTTAATTTGGACATTAAAAAAAATAATAATGTAAGCTGTAAACATTACTTTAAAAACTAGCTTTCTAGATGATCTGCCAAGATAAACTATTTTTATAGAATCTACTTTGATGTAATTAATAAGTTGACCTGCTTATGGTTGTTTGCAATGAGCCAGTAAAATACTGGAAGATATCTGCCAATTGATAAAGATGATTTGAAGTTTAAATCAGAGTTCATCTTAAGGATTATTTTATCAAGTAATGAGGGTATAGGGCCAATTTGTGATTAGAATCACTCCAAATTGATGACAATACAATTATGACATCAGCATAAAAATGTTTATCTTTCTGTATTCTGTTATGTATATTTACTTAGTATATTTTTTTGGGAAGAGGTGAAGAAAAAAGCTTTCATTAGAAATCACTACAGGATATGTTGAAAGTTGATTCCTATCCACTCTCTACTTAATCTATAATATGGATCTATTAGTTTTGAACCAAAATTTTTTTAGAAAAATCCATTTACAGTCTTCTCTATCCCCCTCAAGAAAGGAATGGGGGCAAGAATCTTCAAGATCCTCAAAGAGGAACTTACCTCACAAGTGGTTTTCTTGTTTTAGAAACTCACAATTTCACATGCTCTTTTGTGGTATTTAGCAATCACAATATCCTAGAAATGTAAACAATAAAAAAAAAACAATCATATTAAGGAATTATTGTTAGTTTAGATGGGTGTGATAATGGTATTGTGGTTGTGTTTTAAAAAAAAAAGTCCTTATAGGACCTTTTAAAATAAATTGGATAGAGACCTAATTATTTACAAGTGAAATAAGATGTCTGGGATTTCCTTTGAAATACACACATCAGTGCACACACACATACACAAAGTGGGGTGGAAATAAATGCAATAAGATTGGCCTTGAAATTAACTATTGAAACTGGATGAGGGTTACACATCATTACACTATTCTGACTATTTATAGGAACTTTTTGAACTACTTCTATGATAAAAAGAAAAATAAAAAGCTGAAGAAAATTTGTTTTCAGAACGGTTCTTTCGGAACATGTCTTGGATGCTGAAATTAAAGATCTGATATAACAAAATGTTTTTGGAAATGTATGAACGGTAGATAAGAAAACGTATCACAACTGAGAGAATAATCAATTAGTAAAAAGTGAACATTCACATAATAGAAATATTTAGGGAATGCTAAAATTTATTTCAACAGTAACGACACCAAAGTGCAGATGTAAACCTAAAATTCCACAACAAACACAACTCAACATGTATCTAAGCACTGCCTATACATGGAATGGACGGGTGTTTGGAGAGGCGGAGAATTTAATCATTGCATTTTACAGTTAAAATCAATTACTAGGAAAAAAAAGAAACGGGAATGTAGTCGTTGAGCATGCATTCCAGAGTCCAACACCTGGGATCTTCTTGGGCTCTCCTTTACAGGTTGTGAGCACTTTCCAAGCCTCAATTCCTCAAGTAGGAATGATAATAGTACCTACCTTATAGGGCTGTTTTGAGGTTTAATTATGAGAATGCATGTAAAGAACACAGAACTCTTAACTGCTAGCAAGTGTTGATGGCATTTTTAAGGCAGCGGAGCGTTTTAGAGCTGGCCTGGGCTAGCTTGGCTAAGGGTGCCAGCGGTGAGGAAGAAGAGCTCCGCTCAGTCTCCACCCGCCCGTCTCGGAGCCTGAGCCGCAGGCCCAGGAGATGCTTTGGCTCCTTTTAGGCGCTGGGACCAAGAGTCAGACGAGCCTGTCTGAGGCTTCAGTTCCGCTCTCGGTTCGCGCTGAGACCCAGCCTCTAGCGCGTCGGAACCTCTATGCCGCGGTTCCTCAGGTTCGACCCCCAAATACGAATCTGTGCGGAGCCAAGCCAGCACAAGGTTCCTCCACAGCTTTCCGCTCAGCCTGCCCCAGCTTCCATCCGGGTTCTTCTGGCTGCTTCCCGCCGGCAGGCAGGGCGAGGTTTTTCCTCGCACGCAGGCGCACAAACAACCCAGGGTAGGGGCCGGCTAGGTTGAGTATGGAGCATGCGTGCTGATCTTCTCCAGTTTTGTTTTGTTTTTTTTTTAACTTGTGTATGTGGTGTTGGACATTTTTCAGTTTGTGACTTCTGGAAGAGACGAGTCATAAAATCTCTGGAATGGAGATCATTGGAAATTAAGCTTTACATAGTTTCAGGTTTTGACCTTGGAGGTTACAAAGCTCCAATAATTACTGTGATCCCTGTAGAACAAAGAGGATTAAGTGGAAGCTCATTGTACTTCCGAATTAAACATTCAAGCAAATGGGGCAGACTTTAAATTCCACTGATATGCTCAAAATGAAGGATGAGCTTCTGGAGCTTGTGTTCTTTTGCCCTTGCAGATCACACCCTCCCCTCACAAAAATTAGAGCATATGGGTGAATTTCCTAAGAATTATCCATTCCGGCAAAATATTTTAAATTGTATTTTAAAAATTCTTTTTAACAACAGGAATTTAAAGAAATAAACCCATAGTAGAAAGGTATTAGGGAAAAATCCCAAAGTAGAAAGTAGAAAACAGACTGATGAAAGAAATAGATTCAAAGTCCTATTTCTGGAGTATTAATTTTTTCCCTCCAGAATTCTTGCAGACTTAATGGAATGAGATGACTCATTATTGTATAGGTAAGTTCTTACTAGAAGCAAACCTCAAGGCTGGTGGGGGTGGGGTAGGGGATCGGTGTCAAAGAATCTGGGTCAGATGCCTCATTTTCAGATATTGAGAGAGAAACCTGGTAAAGATTTAGGGCCTGCTTAAGGGTTCTGTCTACAGAAGAAACTACCAAAAAACTAACCACCCTGGTCCATAAACCAGGGCCTTAAATACTAGAAAGGGGCTTCATGTCCTTACGCCATGACTTTTAGCTGTTAATAGTTTTGAGCAAGCTATTTGGACTCATTAAGTCTTTCTGCTTTTGACAAAATAGGAGTATCATCTATCACTCACCCCTTTGAAGTTCTCAAAAGAGGAATAACACTTGAAATTTACAGTACTTGGTTCCAGCACATAAACAGCATAATTAATGTGATAAACAGCAATAATTAATGTGATAAAATCAAAGCTCCTATCTAAGTAATGTTCTAGATGTTATTCTAAAATGAAACATAAATAAGACACGATTTTGGGTATTATACAACTTTCCAAAATTAGAGTAAATCAGTCCTCACAGAAGAGGAGCAGGAAGGTTAGGTGGCATGTTTTTTGTTAAAGGATTCTGGAATTACCTAATACATATTCAAGCTAACCCATGCTTCCTGTCAATCCTATGATTCAATCTCCCTACAAATACTTGAAAAAAGGCTACAAACCACTCAAAGTATTATCAGATGTATACCTTTCCTAATAAAAAGATAAATAAAATACAAAAGATACCAATGTCAGACTTAATGTTAAATCATCCTGTCCATATTAACGTAGGAATATGAAAACATAAAATTTTTTACTTTCTTAAAGGAGGTAAGATTTAGGTCCATTTACATTGCTGTTTTACTTTGAAGCTAGTCTGAATATAGATACCATATATATCCATAGTATTGGAAAATTTGATTCCGTTAGAAACAACTTTAATATAAGTCTATTGACATGGCAACAGGATCAGTTACTCTTCTACAAGTACCATTTCTGAGATGCCAATTTAATGCAGAAGTTTTTGGTAGCTTAGAAAAGTGAGTTGTTAAAAGTCAATACACTCAAGTCAGGGGTTTTTAACAGACTGTTTTTTACTGTCCCACTCTTCCTCTCAATATTATCTGCTCTTAGCAGAGGCTTGAAGATCACAATCTCAGTAACTAATACTCTTACAAGCTATCGTTATAGTTCTTCAAAGAAACCTTCAACTTCAGGTGTTACTTTTCACAAATTTTACACATAAAGTGACACCTGCTGGCTATAAAGATTAAGTACAACAGGGAGCAGATGTGACTCAAGCAGTTGGGTGCCTGCCTCCCACATGGGAGCTCCCTGGTTAAGTTCCCAGTGCCTCCTAAAAAAGATGAGCAGAGGCAATGATCTGATAAACAAGCAGACACAATAAGCAGAGTGGATGTAGCTCAAGCAGTTAGGCACCTGCCTCCCATACAAGAGGTCCTGGGTCTAGTACCTGGTACCTCCTAAAAGCAAGAAGAGACAAGCCAACAGATGAAGGAGCCATCTTGGGGGCGGGGTATTAAAAAATCAGGGACAATAGATTTTCTATAGTCTTTTAATATAACTTAATATTCATGATTGTTACATGAAGACAATTATAATTAAAACAATATTACAAACCAAATCCTCTATAATAAAGAATTTCTGAATCTAAAGACTCATGTCAAGAATGGTAAAAGATATACTGCTGATTAGTCAATGCTGGTCAAGGATGAAGAAATAGTTATTTTTCTATTCAAAGGCTGACCCATTTAGTTCTGCATGTAAGGTACAAGGAAATGTATGAAAAATTAAATTTTTATAAAAAAGTAAAAAACAAAATTACTGGTATTCAGATTGACATGGGAGAAAAAATGACTCACATGTTGTACAGATTTCCTTTCAGGGATGAAAAGCCCAAGGTAGAATAATTTTTTTAGCTTCAGACCTTATAGGAAAACCTTAGAAGGCAAAGACAAATAATTATAAAATAAGTGAGTTTACCGTTATCTGCAATAACAAAAAAATGAAGCCCTGTTTTTGAGAAAAAGTAACTAGCAGTTTGATATAATTGATGAATTCCAAAAAGAAATATTGGATTATGCTTATAATCTGGTCTGTGCCTGGGCATGACTGAGTTATGACTAGGGTGTTGAGTCTCCACTCCTTGGTGGGTGGGGATCCACAGATAAAAGGCATGACGAAGAATAGAGTTGAGGGCTTTTAATGTTGGAGTTTTGATTTTGGAGTTTGATGCTGAAGATTTAAACTGGAGCCCTGGGAAGTCAGCATGCAGGGAAAGAGAAGCCAGTCCCAAAAAGGAACGAACCTTGAAGCTAGAATAAAGCAAGCCCCAGGAACATAGGAACCCAGGAAGCCTGAACCCTCGCAGTCATCAGCAGCCATCTTGCTCCAAAAAGACTTTGGTGAGGGAAGTAACTTATGCTTTATGGCCTGGTATCTGTAAGCTCCTACCCCAAATAAATACCCTTTATAAAAACCAACCAGTTTCTGGTATTTTGCATCAGCACCCCTTTGGCTGACTAATGCAGTAACCTATGTTAAAAATGTGTTTGTGCTAATACCAGTTAAAGGCCACAAAAATTGAGGAAATAAAGTTTGAGACTTAAGAACTGTTGAGTAGAGGACACTCATAGGTAGAGACTCAAGGTTTCATCCCCCATCACTAATATAAAAAAAAATCTTAATTCCCACTTAATGTAATTTCTCTTTGTTTTGTTTCTTCAGTGTGTAAAGGAGTAAATTTACTATGGGACTTCTACAAGCTTTATTTAAGTCAGGAATAAGAAGAGCCGATAAGGAGTTTTCCACCTATGATCATCATCAAGAAACTAAAAAGAAACAAATCAGTTGTGTCTTTCTTGGATGAACTTCTAAGTCTGGTTACTACTGCCCAAGGAAAGAGGCCATGGGGTCATCTGGCCTCTGACGTTTCATTCTATAGGCTTCCATTTCTTCTTCAGTGGGTTCCCGGGTTTCATATATGCTATTATAAGGCCGCTTCCTCTCATCAATCTGCATGATCTCTTTGACATGAAGAAGGCGGGCCTCCTCTGCATTCAGTGCCTGTAGTGAGAGGGAAAGAATGAGTATCATGGGCCTATAGCAGATCTTTTTTGTTTAAAAGTGGCAAAGTGCCAAAAGACACCACTGAATATTAACTGCTACATCAAAACCCTGGATTGCCTGAAAGACCTTGGGAGTCAGCCCTTCCACTGTCAAGCTAGAGCTAATGACTACTCTAGTATATTTTCATGGAGCACATTTTAAATCAATGTTGAAGAAAAGTCATTTAATAAGAAAAATTGAATGAGGTTCAATTTACTGATACAAACCCAAACTGATGCTATTGGTAGAGAATGAAGAAAATTCTGACTTTTCCCCAAAGTCTTGTTGAAATTTAACAAATTATGGAACTATGGGGCAATTTTTTTCTGGGAAACATGTCAAAGAACATTTCTTCTATGTGTTCATGATATTTATCACTACCCCCCAAAGAACTCAAAACCTACACCCACAAAATATAAATCTCAGGAAGTGGCTGGGGCTCAACTGATAGAGCACCCACCTACCACATAGAAGGACCAGGGTCAATACCCAGGGCCTCCTGACCCATGTAGTGAGCTGGCCCCCACACAAAGCTGTCGTGCGCAAGGAGTGCCGTGCCACGCAGCAGAGTCCCCTGTGTACGGGTGCCCCACGTGCAAGGAGAACCGCTACACATGACAAGAAGTGCAGTCCACCCAGGAGTGCTGCCACAGCAAAATGATGCAAGAAAAAAAGCAACACAGCTTCCCGGTGCTGCATGACAAGAATGCAATCAGACACAGAAGAATGCACAGCGAATGGACACAGAGAGCAGACAATGGGGGAGAAGGGGAGAGAAATAAATATAATCTTAAAAAAAAAAAATCTAAATCTCCATGCTCATTCAACACCTGCTACAACATGACCCAGGGAAATCACCCAGACTCTGGGCAAGATTCTTCACTTTTAAAATAAGGGGGATAGAGATTGTTCCCTAAAGTTCCATCCAAATATATAAGACTATTAGTTGTCACTTTTACTATTTAGACATTATAAAATACCTTTTTCAATTTTTCAATTTTCTTTTCTTCACCCTCACTATCTGAACTGCTCTTTCGATGCTTCTTCTTCTTCTTCTTCTTCTTCTCCTCTTTTAACTTTACCTGATGCATCTGAAAGGAAGGATTGAAATACAGGTTTATCAGTGTGGAAACAAACCTTTAGTGCAAGTCTTAAAGTCCTCCTTCCAGGACTAAAAAAAAAATTTCAGGACAAATGATTATAGACTTACCTCCATGAGGGTCTGAGGTTTCTTCAAAGACTCTTCTCCAGATGTATCATTTGCAATACATCCCTCTGCATTCTATGTAATAATACATGAGCAAATACATGTAATTTAACTTGAGGGTCATACATATCAATTTGAAACATGAAAAAAACATGTTTCATACAAGTTTAACTTAGTGTTTTAGGCTTTTTTTTTCATATTCAAGTATCAGATAACAATTACTTACAGCAATCTCCTTCCCAGTTTCTCCAGTACAATAGGAATACTTGACAAAAGAGTGACAGCATTTGTATCCCCATCGGCCTTCTTTCCAGAAAGATCCCCAGATATGCTACAGAGAGAAAGAGATGGTACTTAAAAAGTTGAAATTAGGAACTTTCAAATACTGTTGGTAGAAGTGAAAAATAATATAGACCCCTTAAAAGGTAATTTGGGAAGCAAATGGTGGGTATTCTAAGGTTGACTAACAGGGAGATGGTGGTTGGCCCTCAGGTGTGAGAAGCAGGCATGATGGTTACAATGCTCCTACATTCTATTCCCAGAAACGTATTTTAAAAAATTAAGATATTTGACTTCTCTTGAAAAATTCAGAAAAGCTGAGAAATTCTGGACTCAAATTCTCATATGGCAACAACTATCATTGCTTAATAGTGGCTACCCTTATTAATAGGGCTTGCATTCTCCAGTTTGTGTAATCGGCCAGGCCTCCTTCACTCATATATAATAACGGGCCTGGTTCCTCTGCGTAGACCAGTTTTTGACCTGACAGACAATTGTAGTTTGTGTATTTCAAGAATAGAGACAGTGACATATGCTTTCTGATGTGATGTGATATGAAGCATACTGCATCACCTATAAAATATTCTTGTCAAAAAATGTTTAACATATATAATCAGGGTTTTAGACTGAAATTCCCATTTATATGAAATAAAGGGAATAGAGGAATAAGTTATATGATACCTCAAGGAAACAGTCAAATATATAACAAGATAGTCTTCTTGATAATTGCCCTGATCTCTATGATCATCAATGTATGAAAAAGGGGAGAAATGTTCTAGAAAAGAGAGACTAAAAAGAAATAACCACCAATCCAAATAAACTTTGATTTAGATCATGAGTTGAGAAAAACAGCTATTAAAGACATTTTGGAAAATGTGATGATAGACTAGATATTAGATGACATTTAGGGAATTAATGTTAATTTTCCAAAGTGTGATAATGACATTGTGGTTATGTAGGAGAATATCCTTTTTTTTAGAAATACATGACACAGTGCTTTCTTCCAAAGGTTTTCAGCAAAAAAAAAAAAACATAAAAAATATAAATAGAAAAAATGTGTTTCTCTATATATTTGTCTTTATCTCTCTCTCAGTACATGTATACACATACACATATACCTAGACAAAGTATATATGGCAAAAGTGTTAACATTTTTTTAAATCTAGGGAGTAGGTATATAATAGAAGTGAAAATTATAGTATTCTTTCACATTTTTCTTGTTTTTGTAAAAAGGTCAAAATACAGGTTAAGTATTTTAAAAAGCATAGCAATGACTAGCTAATGATGTTATAATAGAAAATGCAATTCAGAGTAAGATGCTAACACGAGCATAAAATGGTTCTGGTTTAATACATACTGTGTGATTGTTGATCTTCACATCCTCTTCATACTTAGAGCAGGCAACGGCCCGCTCCTGTCCTTTGATGACTGTTCCATGTCTTGAGTACTCCACATAGTCTTCTGTTTGAGCTAAAAGTAATTCAGCTGGAGGGGCATCCAGGTGTTCCTGGCCACCATACTAGAAGGACGTTGAACATTATTAGAAAAATTCTAACAAAGATTTACATTCAAGTCTCTACTGAAGGGTTTATTTTCCATCAGAAAGATTAAGGGAATATTCTTTCCTGGGCTTTGTCATACATAACATCTTGAAAAAAAATTAACACTAATATGCTACCAACTTTTCATTAAGTAAACTAAAATATGTCTCATCTATTAAGTGTGAAAGACTGGAACATGGCCAGAAACTTCTCTCATCCCTATATGCAGACATTTTGACACATGACTTTACCACTTCTGCCATCAAGAAATATAGTCTATTTCTACACCCCTTGACCTAAGCTTGGCCATGTTACTTGCTTTGGTCAATGGAAAATTTACAGATATGACATAAGCAAAGCCTGAAAAATACCTGAGCACTGAGGCATACTCTCTGTTGCTATTCTCTGGAACCTTGAGATTGCTCTGATGTAAAAGAAGAAGTAGGTGGGAAGTGGGTGTGGCTTAACCAGTTCGGCCCCCACCTACCATATGGGAGGTCCCAGATTTGGGTCCCAGTGCCTCCTAAAGAAGATGGGCAGATGCTGCACTGAGCAGATGCCCTATGCCAGTAGACACTGCAGCCTACAGGGAGCAGGTGTGGCTCGGGCCATTGGGCACTTGCCTCCCATGTGGGAGGTCCCGGGTTCAGTTCCCAGTGCTTTCTGGAGAAGGCGAGCAAACAATGAACAAACAGATGAGACAACCATTTGGGAGAGGGGGTAAATAAATTGAAAAAAAAAAAAAAAAAAAGGGAGTAGGGGTGGGCTAGCCTATGAGGTGAGCTGTCCCAGATAAGGCCCCCTTAGGACAATAAGCCTAACTGCTACCTACAAGAATGAGTCCACCCTAAACCATTGCTCAGCCTCAGTCAAGCGGGCCCAGATGACACAGAGCTACAAAGTTTTGGAGTGGTTTGTTTTGCTGTAAAGCTAACTGATCAAAAAAAAAGCGTATGTATAGCAACTGATTAAATTAATGGAAGGAAAGGAATATTGTTCATGGATTAAATGGAACTCTGGTTTACATTCCAAATGTAAAAAACAAACGTTTGTTACCTAGTAATTTCTCTTTAAGTAACATTATTCTTTAGCATTTTATTCAAAATTACCTTTTCCAGGATGCTTTCTTTCTGTTGTTCTTTGAAATCTTCTTTTTTCACTTTGAATGACTTATACAACAGCTCTAGTTTTGTAGGATCTGCCTGCAGATGCACTTCAGATCCCTTGTCATAGGCTTCCCAAGCAAACACTAGAGTAATTAAAAACACCTCAATGAGTTGCCAGCTTCCTTTACTGCATGCCTTTTGAAAATAAGCTTTAAAAAATGCTCCCAAATTTCTACAGCTGACATAAAATGCCTTGATTTAAAAGCAAACACTTACGCTGAGTCTGAGCCATTGAGATGGTGTCTCCTGTGTATCGAACAAAGTTATCTCCTGCATAACTTACTCTGTGTAAATACAAATTGAAAAACATTTTTTTTCACACACAGGGATTGATTTAAGGAAAGGCAGTTCTCTTCTGATCTAATCAGGGATGATGTTCATTATAATTAAGATTCAGTCTTATGTTTAAAATCTTTCCTCCCTCATCTTGAAATTTATAAATTTAACTTAATACTTACTCATCTGGATTCTTTCCTGCATTGGCATAGGGATTCTCTCTCATCGCTCTAGTTTTTGGGTCATAATACGCAGAATTTGGATCTAAATTCCTCAAATACTAGAAGAAAGAAAAAAGTTAAACATTGCATTAATGTTTACTTACAGCAAAAAAGATTTCAAAGGACTAGTAAAAGGAATTGGTCATAATAAATTAAATGTGTGTGTGTTTATCTGGAGTATAGGTGAAGAAAAAAACCAGAATCATCTTTGAATGACTCAAACTATACTATACATACAGATAAAATTTAGGGTGGGGAGACAAATATTTTTCAAATATGTATGTTGTGTTGGCAAGGCTTACTTTTGCAATATCTTCTCGAATCCTGAGATTCCGGACTGTAATCCGTCTCTTAGAGTCAAAATTCTGTCCAGGCATGTCAATATCATCTGCATATTTATCTTCATCTTCATCTTCACTATTATGGTCTTTTTCCTGAAAGAGAAAGGGAGGAAAAAAAGATTTAAGAAAAAAGAGTTCAGTATCCTGTTCCTGTTTTCCTTTCATTTCCCTTTAATGAAAACCTTTTTCACTTGAGTTCTTTAAATCTCAATTAATATTAATATTTCCCATCAGAAATGGAAAATTTTAATTTATATCTAGACACAGCAAATATTTATTACCGTCTGAGAATTTGGTTCCTCTTCTCCCCACTGGTGTTTTGGAGAATTCTGTACCATAAAAGACGGAAAGGAATTTAAAGTTTTCTTCAACTGGACCGACTGATTATTTAACACTTTAAAAACACAGTTAGATAATATAATTAAATTCTACTGAACAAATTCTCCTATTTTCTCACTTGTTATGAGAATAAGAAGTTGTCAATATAAGTATACTATTGTGAATGGTTAATTTTATTAGATGTTTACAAAGCCAGAAAATTCCTATTTTCATTAATTTACGATTATAATCATACAAAGGTAATAGGAATTATAAGATGACCAATGTATCCAATGAATATTTATTTCAAAATGTGTTAGTTTTCAGGTACACCATTATGTTCATTAAACCTCATTCATTTTTTATCAAATCTCCCCCCAAAAAGTTACCACGATCATTTAATAAATATCTTCAGAGTATGAAAACCCTTTGTAAAATATGGGCAATGAAGAGATCTACTTAGGTAACACTATTCTGTGATTTAGGGAGAGTCAGAAATCCTTAACACAAAAATACTCTTTTCTTCAGTAGCATTTAGTCAGGATAGTCCCTTACTCCACAAAATGCCTAATGCAAAGTGGTTACCAAATCAATGTTCCTTTTTCATTAGTGATACAATTAACAAAGCATAAATCCATCCAAAGTATACAATCAATAGTATTTGGTGTAATCACATATTTGTGCATTTATCGCTTCAATCATTCTTAGAACACTTTCATTATTCCAATAATAATAATAATAATGATAAAAAACAAAGCTCATTGCCTCTCAATCTCTCTATGCTTCCCCTGCCATACATAGCTGCTATTCTTTTTCCTTCTCTCTAGTATATTTGTATTTATATTTGGTAAAAAGTCTTATATATGCAATATCACCAATATTTGTGTTTTACACATCACGTTTTCTTAAAAAGGCTTCAGAGATTAAAAATACCACCTTATAGTATGAATGGGGGTATATGGCATAGGTGCATATATAAATTGGTGGACGGACAAAGTGGTATATAGTCTTTCTGGCTAAGTGATATGTCATCAAAATTTGAAATATGCATATTCATTGCACCACCAATTAAGATGTATACCCAGGGGACCTGAATCTCTGGACTGACCATGTGATAGCCAGGCCCTGAGCCTCAACAGACTTGCAGCTCCTACACTCTGGTTTATTGGACTTATGCCACTCAGCTAACATGGAGGTGAAGAAGGTCAACCACCACACCAGGGAGCCAAGAGTGCCTACAACTGAAAGCAGGAGAATTGCATCCATGTGCAATCTAAGCCCCCTCTTGATATATATGTGGAGTGGACACAGCTATTCTAGGGTCCACAGGATGGAGGAATAGAGAATGGATTAGAGTGGACTTACTGATATTCTATTCATGAACTATTGTGATTAGTAATCGAAGAAAATGTGGCATTGGTGTGGAGAAAGTGGCCATGGTGGCTGCTGGGGGTAGGGAGTGGGAGGAAGAGATGAGGTGTGGGGGCATTTTCAGTACTTGGAGTTGTCCTGGGTGGTACTGCAGGGACAGTTACCAGACATTGTATGTGCTCCCATGGCCTACTGGGTGGACTGTGGGAGAGTGTGGGCTATGGTCTGAACCATTGACCATGAGGTGCAGCGTTGCTCAGAGATGTATTCACCAAATGCAATGAATGTCTCATGATGATGGAGGAGGTTGCTGTTAAGGGCAGAGGAGTGGGGTGAGGGGGGTGGGGGGTATATGGGGACCTCATATTTTTGGAATGTAACATTAGAAAAATAAAGAGAAAAAAAAAAAGATTAAAAGATTTATATTAAAAAAAAAAAAGACTTCTATGAATTTATCCTAAGGAAAAACTATGCCAATTATATAAAGATACACATAAAAAAATGTGATTTATAATACTATCTATAATAGGGAAATATTAGGAAAAAAATAAAATTAACAATAGAAGCTTGGGTATATAATTACGGCACGAAATGGAACACTGAGAAATCATTAAAAATGATTCTATTTAAGGTGCTAGAGAATATGTATACTTTGCTACCATTTTTGTAAAATAAAAGGGGAGTGGAAATAGTGTATGTCATGAATTTGTTTAAAAAAAAAACTTTAAAAACTCTAATAAGCTAAAAAGTTGACATAAACAGTGCCTTAATTTTAGATAGGTATATAGCAACATGTAGTGCTATAAAGAGCTCAAGTTAGAAAAAAAAAAGAAAAAGAAAAAAGAAAAATGGTTACAATTACTTTTTCTTTTTTTAAAAGAGGTACCAAAGCCAGGGATTGAACCTGGGACCTTATACATGGGAAGCAGGCACTCAATTGCAGAGCTATATCCACTCCCCAAATTACCTATCTTTTAGTATGATATTTTTTTGCTCAATTTTAGAATGCATGTATGTTACTGAAAATGTGGAAAAAATTAAAAAAAAAAAATGGAATAAGGAAAAAGTCAGTAATTCTATATTAAATGAGAGTTGGTATTCTGTTTTTCTCTGTGATAACATCCTAATATTTTATCATGTGTTCTTGTGAGCGTTTTCCCGTGTTGTTGACAAAGTATCAATAACTGCTATATTAAGAGACATGCAAGATTCAGCCACTGTGCCGATACATAATAACTTAACAATTCCCTATTCCTAGACATTTAAGTCATTTTAAATTTCCTGCTATTGCAAAAAATGCTTCAATGAACATCTTGGTGCATGACTCTTCTGAATTCTAGAATATTCTTTAGGATGGATGGATCTAGTAAAATAATTCCAGAAAAATTATATGAATATTTTATGTTCATATTCTTTCCAAAATGACTGCCATCAAGTCATATTCCCATGAACAGAATAGAAAGTATTAGTTTTAGTCTTCCTCCTCAATAGCACCTCTTGCTTGCAAAAACCTTTTCTAATTGGGGAGATAAAAATTAATTCTTGATGCAATTTTCATTTCTTTGATTACTAAGCATTTGGTATTTCTTACTGAACACTTTTATTACTTACAGCTTGCTCTACTAATTTTCCCGAGGCTAATTCTTCTTGGAGTTTTTGTGCTTTCAGTGTTCGTTTTGCCTAAAAAAAACAGAAACATTTTAAAGTTTACTTATAATATATAAAGGGTCATTTACTTTTCTTTTTAGGAGGTACCAGGGATTGAACCCAGGACCTTGTATATGTGAAGCAGGTGTTCAACTATGGAACTACATTCACTCTCCTATTTACTTTTATAAATTTAAAATGAATAATTCTGTTATTTTCAGAAAAGGTCACTGGAAAAGTAATCTCTTTTAGATTCCTTCTAGCTCTACGATCTATGACTTCTGAGAAAACATTGGTGGCAAACTCCTATTTGGACATGGCAGTTAATGCAGATTGAGCCAGATAGCATTAGTGGTAAACTACACAGCATGCTTTGTCTAAAAGGGACAGCTGCCATGTAATTCCAGATGAGTGCCTCTTGCCAGGCTGGTCGAGTTACAAAATTTTTCAGGGTTCAAGTACAGTTGAAATCCAGATTTGTATGTGAAATGTCATGATTTAAAATGTTAACTCTAATTTAAAATGACAAGGTATGACTGTAGTTTTAAGAAATGGGGGTGATTAGGTGAAATGCTAACAGAAAAAAGGATGCATTAAAATAAATATGTGAAGTGAGACAAATAAAACAGGTCCATGGGCAAGCTAAAGCTTGAGAGCCAAGAGTTTACAGCCTCAGAAAGCCAAAAGTTTTAGATACTAAGCTGTTGTCCTATTTTCAGTATCTTTTGTTTTTTTAACAAATCAATTTTACTGACACATATTAATAAAGCATACAATTCATTTAAACTTAAAATCAATGTATTTGGCATAATCACAGAGTGTGCATTCATCACTTCAATTATTATTAGGGCACTTTCATTATTTCAATAATGATGATAATAAAAAACAAAAAACAAACAAGAAAATTCTTCGCCTCTCAATCTATGTTTCTCCTGCTACACATACCTGCTATTTCCGGCTATTCTTGCACCTTTATTTTTTATTTATTAAGCAATTTTATTGAGATATAGTCACAGACCATATGACCTATCTAAAACATATAATCAATGGCTTTTAGTATAATCACAATGTTGTGCATTCATCATCACAAAAAATTTTTAAATTATTTCATTATACTTCCAATGTCTTTTATAACTAAGTCAGAGACTAAGACTAATAAAAGGATCAAATAAAAAGAAATTGTTGTCAAATAAGGGCATCACACTGTTTATTTTCCCTATTCAATTAGGTCTGCTATTATTGGTATTATAAAAATACCACCAAAGACTCAAAACATAGAGTTGCTAAATTAGTAATATAGTGAGAGTGTATTTTCTTTAAGGATAGTAAAAAAGCAGGGATTTTTTGCTTACCAGATCAACTTTAGCATATTCTTCTACAATTTTCATGTGCTCTTCTGGATTGTAGCCATTCCACCTATCCCTCTTCCCATCATAGTCAAACATCAGCTGAGGCTGGACATGCTCATCTGGAGCTATATTAGTACCTGTAAATTTTGCTCCAACACGCCTAGGTCTCTGGAAAACAGACAAAAATTTTATCTTTTACTAAGTACTGGTACCCATAGGAAAATTTCATAAAACTTTTACAGAGCTGGAATTAAAATACTATGGGACTTTACAGTCTACTCAATAATCACTTTAATCTTTCAGCAAAGGCTGTAGTTTAACTTGTACGTAAATATGGGTAATTTTAGAAAAATAGAATTAAGCTTGATGACAACAAAAAAAATAAAAGAAAACTCTCTGGCAGCAGCACCCAAAATTCTCAAAGGTGAACCTACCTCAAAGCAATCTTTCTTTTTGTGTGTCATGGCCCCACAATTTTCACATGCTCCTTTGCGGTACTTGGTTGTTACAGAATTCTATAAATGAGCATAAAATATAAATAAAAACAAAGAAAATGTCTTATTTATCTGAATAACTTAGAAATTAACTTCATTACTATACTATCTAGTGAAATGATTTATTCCTTCAGAGGAAACCAATTAGAAGCCCCTACATTTAAAAATGAGAAAGTTTAAGGACTTTAGCAATATAGAACTTAAAAAAATCCAGAAGCTAAACTAGTATGCACTGTGAATTTTATTATCAGATAAAGGGTTATATAATCTATTTCTACTTTATACAGTATTACATTAAAGGTTCTTTTATTAAATTCTAAAAATCTCCAGATCCACAGACTGCACACATACCTCCTTTACGCCTCTCTTGTACCATTCTCCAGATGAGCTGTACTGCTTTTGTTTTTCTGGTTGTGGTCTCTGGTGCTTTAACGTAGGTCTTTTTGATGGATCAATGTACCATGGCACTGAAGAAATGTACTGCGGAATATGAGGGTTGATATCTCTATAATAAGAAAAAAAATTTTGAAGAATAAAATGTGAAAATAATTGATATTACAATTACAAAGGTCACCTATAAAGAGAAGACGAGAGATATAACTGTGGTAGAAGGAAGGAGAGGGAATACAGTTGGTAATTCTATAATAAAATAAAAAGTAAAAATAAAATAAAATAAAAAGCATTTAAGAATAAAGAAGAAAGTAATTTATATGAGAATTAAAATTTTTCCAACAAAGAAACTAAGAATAGTGATATAATCAAGGGGGAAGGGAGTGAAGAATGATAGAGATGTGTGTCAGTGAGTGAAATCTTCTTTCATGGCAAGAAGTTAATAGACAATGTCTAGAACTCAGTAACTAAAATGATATAACTATATTATTTAGAGATATAGAGGTATCAATCAGAAAAACACAAAACTGAAAGATTTAAAAGTAGGCACTTCTGTAGAGTGGTGCAGGTGAGCTGGAAGGGTGGAATGAGACTATTCCTGTTAATTTTAAGTCTTTCAATATGAATTGATCATTAAACTTTATACATATTAGTCTAATAAAATAAACAGTAAAAACAAAAACAATGTTAATGGTAAAGATAGCTTTCTGCCAAAGCAAAGAATGAGAAATTGATAAACTAGGTAGACATGAATTTGAATTATGAATAATCAGAACATGCAGTTAAGAACAAAATACTTACTTTCCTTCTTCATCGACTTCTGCAGGAGCATTACCCAGTTTTCGCTGTTCTTCTAGTTCTTTTTTCTTTCTCCAGTCCTCTCTGGTCATCTTTTTTGGTTCCTCCAAACTCATTTCTTTGGACCCCGAGAGGGGAGCAGCACTAACTGCTTCTACAGCTGTAGTCGACATGTTTATTTGGCCTCCTCTAAGAGAAAAAAAGAAGTTTCAGTATAAACTAGGACTTCACGAGTTAGTCACTGAAACTACCAAAAACACATCCTAATGACACATATTGTGGGTTATATAAAATGTTTCACATAATGTTGTTCTTTCATATTAGCTGTAAGAGAAGAGTCTCTTTTCCATTCTCAAAAAAGTCTCTACACGGGAAACGGACTTGGCCCAGTGGTTAGGGTGTCGGTCTACCACATGGGAGGTCCGTGGTTCAAACCCCGGGCCTCCTTGACCCACGTGGAGCTGGCCCATGCGCAGTGCTGATGCGCGCAAGGAGTGCCCTGCCACGCAGGGGTGTCCCCCGCGTAGGGGAGCCCCATGCGCAAGGAGTGCACCCCGTAAGGAGAGCCGCCCAGAGTGAAAGAAAGTGCAGCCTGCCCAGGAATGGTGCCACCCACACTTTCCGTGCCGCTGACGACAACAGAAGTGGACAAAGAAACAAGATGCAGCAAATAGACACAGAGAACAGACAACCAGGGGAGGGGGGGAATTAAATAAAAATAGATAAATCTTAAAAAAAAAAAAAAAAGATGTTTGCTTACATTAAAAAAAAAAGTCTCTAATGCTCTTAGCGCTGTTTTTCCCTCACCCCTAATTTACCAATGAGACATATACACATGTATGTAAAATTTCACAGGACTCTCTGTATTCCTGAATTTCTCTCCTCCTATGTATTGTGTCAAGCTTTTCTACCACACTAACCCTTAAGGAGAATAAACAGGGTCTCATCTCTTTATTCCTTCACAAATGTCTTAAGAGTTATCAACATTCATTGTCTCTCTTTTCTCTTTTTAAAAAAGATTTATTTATTTCTCTCCCCTCCCCCCCCCAGTTGTCTGTTCTCTGTGTCTATTTGCTATGTGTTTTTCTTTGTCCACTTCTGTTGTTGTCAGCAGCACGGGAATCTGTATTTCTTTTTGTTGTGTCATCTTACTGCGTCAGCTCTCTGTGTGTGCAGCGCCATTCCTGGGCAGGCTGAACTTTCTTTCACGCTTGGCAGCTCTCCTTACGGGGCGTACTCCTTGCACGTGGGGCTCCCCTATGCGGGGACACCCCTGCATGGCAGGACACTCCTTGCACACATCAGCAATGCATGTGGGCCAGCTCCACACGGGTTAAGGAGGCCCAGGGTTTGAACCGCAGACCTCCCATGTGGTAGACGGACACCCTATCCACTGAGCCAAGTCTGCTTCCCGCGTTGTCTCTATTTTCCTCATCTTCTATTTTTCCCGTAATCCCTCTAATTTAGCTTCTACCCCCAACAACTCTAAAGAAAGAGTAAAAATAAATTATCAGGGAAGAGGATTTGGCTTAATGGATAGAGTGTCTGCCTACCACATGGGAGGTCCAGGGTTCAAACCCAGGGCCTCGTGACCCATGTGATGAGCTGGCCCATGTGAAGTGCTGATGTGCACAGGAGTGCCCTGCCACGCAGGTGTGTCCCCCTGTAGGAGAGCCCCTCATGCAAGGAGTGCACCCCATAAGAAGAGCAGCCCCACACAAAAAAAGTGCAGCCTGTCCAGGAGTGGCGCTGCACACGCGGAGAGCTGACACAGCAAGATGATGCAACTAAAAGAGACACAGATTTCCGGTGCTGCTGACAAGAATACAAGTGGACACAGAAGAACACACAGCAAATAGAACAGAGAGCAGACAACTGGGGGATGGGGGGAAGAGGAGAGAAATAAATTTAAAAAAATAAATCTTTAAAAAAATAAAAAATAAAATAAATTATCAATGACCAATGTGCTAAATCCATTGTACCAATTTCCATTCTGTTCCCTCCATTTTTGATGTATTATCCTTGGCTTATATGACATCACGCACTCCTGATTTTTCTTGTATCTCTCTGCTTACTTCTCCTGTCTCCTTTGCAGGTTCATCCATTTCTGTCCAGTTATTCATTGTTGGGTTCCTCAAGGCTCAGTCCTAGGTATTCCTTCCTCTTCCTAAACTCCACTAGTGGACAAACTCATCTACATCCAAGGCTTCAATAGCTACTAATACACACTGATAGCTCTCTGACTGACTTCTCTAGTTCAGATCTCTCATCTGAGCTTAGATTCATATATCCAATTGCTTACTGGACATTTCGACTTTGAGGTCTCAGAGACACCTAAACTCAACAGGGTAAGTCCTTGTTCTAGCTCATACCCTGTACAGATTTCTTCATTAAGAATTATTATTTTCACCTCCTGAAACCATTCAAATTCATCTACTTCTCTTCATTCTCAATGCTACCACCTTAGCGAAAGTTATCATCTTTTCCTACTTAATGGTTTCCTCTGATTGCCATCCAATCCATTCTCCACACTGCACATAGGGTTCTCTTTTCAAAATACAAATTTGATTTTGATTATGTCATGTCCCACTACTCATTTTAAAATCCTTCAATGCAATGCTGTCCAGGAGAAACAGAATACAGGCTCCATATGTAATTTCAAGTTTTCCAGTAGCCATATTAAAAAAGTAGTAAGAAACAGATAAAAAGAACTTTATAATACTTTATTTAACCCAATAGATCCAACATATTATCATTTCAATATGAAAGCAACATAAAAACATTAACTAAGCCTTTAAAATCCAATATGTATTTTACAGTTATTTTGACTAGCCACATTTCAAGGTGCACAAAAGCTACAAATAGCTAGCACCTATAATATAGGACAGTGCAGCCCCAATGGCTTCTTATAATACTCTAAAACCCAACATCTTTAATGTATCTATATGGTCCATCATGGTCTGGTCCCTGCATACCTCCAACCTCACTGTCACAACTATTCCATTCCTTCTCTAATAACTACACTAATCATCTTGTAGTTTCTGTAATACACTACGCTCCCTACAGCCATAGGGTCGTTACACAGGCTTTTTCTCAATGGAAAGTGCTCAATGGCTGGGAGTCTATGATGCTTCTCAAAGGTGTTCTTTTGTGTCTGACCTATAGAAAAACTTCCATTAATGCTTCTGGAATAAATGAACTAATGATGGTCAAAGTATACTGTAAGGTGGAGGGGGATAATGGGAGATTTAATAATATTCATTATAACAGTTACGATTTATTGAGTTTACCATGCATTATTTCACCTAATCGTTGCCAAAATTCCATTAAGATTGTATGGTTAATCCCATTTTACAGGTGAAGAAGCATAATCAGAGAGGTCAACGCAGCACTCTTCCACATACTAGTAAGAGACAGGGGAGTCAAACCCAAGCCTGATTGACTCCAAAGTTGGTTTCTTTAAACCATTAAGCTATACTCTCTACATACGACACTGATTTTTGGGCCCGTGATATTAAAAATTAAAACTCAAATATTGTAGTCATCAAGTTACATTAATTTGATTCCCAAGCTGCGGAGGGAGGAAACTATAAATTGCTTTCTCCAACAATTAATAATAATAACAGCTCCCATTTACTGAGTGCTTACTGTAAAACACTTTAGCGCTTTACATATATTACCTCATTTAATCCTTGTAATAGCTCTGTGAAGTGGGTACTATTACTATTCCTACTTAATAGACGAGAAAACTAAAGCTCAAAGAAATTCTTTTGGAGAAGAACCAAACTCTGTCAATTTAAGTACTGGAAAAGACCGTTCCCCCATCTCTCCTCTGGCAGTATCCAGGACTGCGCCAATGCTGTCCCCACCACTAGCAGCGACAAAGGAGAGACTCCCACAGCTATCCCGGCTATTTCCCAAAGGGCACAGACCTGATTTGGCTGCGCACAAAAACCATGTCTGAGACCTGAGACAAAAGCTTTCTTCTCAATCCCTGGCCCTCGCTCACCCCTCAACCTGGTGTTCATTCTCCATCACGAGGATATATCTAAGAATTAGGAGCGTTTCACCCATTTCCCGAGGATCCACAGCCTGGGCTCCCAAGTTCTCAGAATACTTACTTAATTAGTCCCTCGGCAGCAGCTAACCCCCAAAAGCCGCGACATAAACGAAGCCAATCGCTCAATGTTTACTTCCGGGATCCCCGCCCCGCTCCCAGCAGCCACTGCTGTAGCTTCCGGAAAAACGACCAATACATGCACACTAACAAAGCTTTGGATCTCGTCCCTTTTCCTGAAAATGTCGCGAGACCTTGGGCCTTGGTTATTGCGCTAGTTACCCAGGATGGTAGGAGTCTTTGTAGTTTCTTTTCTGCCTTTTGTTTGTAAAATCTTGTTCATTTTAGAATCGTGCAATATTAGGGCTAATAGGGAGGTAAAAGAAACAAAACGAAACAAAAAAATTGAGAGGTTTGAAATGAATAGGGAAGTTACTGACTATTGAGTATGCAGGCATTTAAAATTAGTATCAATTAGTTGCCAGGTGTTATACTAGATGTTAAAGAGGCGGTGAAAACAAGTGTCCCTTCTCTCCTTTAGAATATATTATACCGACTAAGAAAGTCGCTAAAATAATTATTCAAATAACTTATTACATTTGTAGAAAAGTCAGTATGAAAGGAATACCTGGTGCTGTCAGAACATAACGTGCTTTTTTTGTACTTGTGACTCCACCTCGAAGTGATTTTGCATCTTAGTAGAAAAAATTCTATAAAACAATTTTCAACTTGCAAAGAAAAATAGTATCTAGGGCATCCTAACTCCCTTTAAATATAAATATAAAATAAAATGCTAGAAAATAAGCAGTTGTTTTGTTAGCAGATTTTTCTAGTATTTTTGTTGTTCGTGCAGTATGTTCTAGGCATTTTTCTTCCTCTAAATTAAACATGTATTCCTTTTAATAAATAAAAGTGAAAATGAGAAAAGTCAAATCCTTCAATTAAAAGATTGCAACATAATAGAATCTGCTTTTTTTTTTTTTCTTATGAAAAGTAGCTGTGGGAGCTGAAGTGGTTCAAGCAGTTGAACCACATGGGAGGACTCGGGTTCAGTTCCGGTGTCTCCTAAAGAAAAACAGACATTAAACAAAAACAACAAGCAGACAACAATCAAAAACATGAGCAAAAAGATGAGGGAGCCAACTCGGGAGTCAATGTGGCTCAGTGGTTGAGTGCTGGCCTCCTGCTTACCAGGTCTTTGGTACAGTCCCCACTCCTGGTGAAGCAGGCTAGTAAGATAGGGAATTAATAAACAGATATGGAACCTGGCAAAGAGTCCACGTGGACATCAGTAACCCCCAAGATGGCTGCTGGAGGAACCCCACCCCCGAGATTCTGCTATTCCGAACAAAGACTTCTGGGTGCAAAGAAAAGCCCGGGATGTTCCCTAGGGACTTTATCATTGGGTCCTCACTAAGGGATTGATGGGTGGGGTAATCAATCAAAACAGCAAACAGCTGGAAATCCTCCCCTGCCATTACCAAAAGAACAGGGCGAGAGAGCCGGGTTCCGGTTTGTGCCTGACTTTTAAACTGTTGATTATTCTGCCCCTATGCTAATGAACCTGTTCCCTGCCCTCTGTGTGCTGCTCTCACCATTCTTCCTCTGCCACATGGTTGCACAAGTAAACCTGGGGATTTATAATTCATAATGGGGAGTTGTAGCTTTTAAATCAGCACTCTTCATCCCGTTTCACCCCCTTCCTCTCTACCTGGGATCCCTGCTCTGTTATTTTCTCCCATTTCTTTTCCCTCCTTACCTGAATAAATTACTGACCTAATACCCAGCATGCTCTTGAAATTCATTTCTGCAGCATAGCCAAGAACCTAGATAAATCTGGTAACACTGGTACCTCAAAAAAAAAGAGAAAAATTTACAGTGCCTGGAGCTTAGGAAAGTAAACAATTTTTATTTCACAGGGCAGTGGATGAAGAATAGAATGTGTCAGAGACCACTGGACATAATCAGTCTTTTAATAACCCAGACTTTGTTTATTCCCCTAAAAAAGCCTGGAATTTGCTTGAGGGTGTTGAGCTTAGTCAGCCCAAATCACCAGGCACAAGCCAGCGAGCCCATCCCCGAGAAGAGTCAGATTCTCCCAGGGAGTTGTGGAATATGCTGAACGAGAGGGAGGATGCAAGGAAAACAGATGTGGCTCAAGCAGTTGGGTGCCTGCCTACCACATGGGAGGTCCCAGTTTCCGTTCCCTGAGCCTCCTAAAGAAGACAAGCAAGATGGTGAACTGACGCAGTGAGATGATGCAACAAGGAGACATAACGAGAAAACACAATGAGACACACAGCAAGCAGGGAGCAGAGGTGGTTTGAGGGATTGGGCACCTCCCTCTCACATGGGAGGTCCTGGGTTGGGTTCCTGGTGCCTCCTAAAAAAAAAAGAAGAAGAAGAAGATGAGCAGACACAGGGAGCACACAAAAAACAGAAACAGAGAGTAAACTGCAAACAACAAGGCGGGGGAGAATAAATAATAAAATAAATCTTTAAAAAAAAGGAAGGATGCAAGTCTTTTGCAAGTTGGGGTTTCCTAGGAGGGTCTAGGGAAGTGGGGATAGGTTCTGGATTGATTGTTGTTTTATTTAAAGTGGGATTTGAAGAAATGGAGATCAATTAGTGTTTTAGTTTACCAGGCTGCTATGAAAAATGTCACACAATGGGTTGGCTTAAATAACAAATGTATTGGCTCACAGGTTTGAGGATAGGAGAACTTCAAAATCAAGTAGGGAATGTTTTCTTTCTCCCTGAAGACCATTGCATTCTAGTGCAGACTGCTGGCAATCTTGGAGTTCCTTGGCTTTCCCATCACATGGCCATAGCCTCTCCTAAACTAGAAATTGGATGCTGTCATGAGGAGGGTGGTTTAGCAATTGGGTATCCTCTGTAAGAGTTGGGAACAGCAAAGCTTGTCTCAGGGGCACCATTGGTCCTGCAAAGAGGGACTCCTCCTTGAACTTGGGAGGGGCAATGCTTCCTCTTAGCTTTGCAGCTGGCTTTATCTGTATCTGTCAATCACTTCATTAGGCAGGTCTACTTTCTCTTTATTATTTTTTATTTTTCCACTTTCTCTTTTTGAGTCCAAGCTGATTTTCACTTTCTGTTCGATAGGTTTTTTTTTGCTTTTAAAGGGAGAAAATGTCCAAAGCTAACTGAATAGTAACAAACATTGGTCTTGAGGAGGTGTCAACCAATTTTTTCTTCCTTTGGGAAAGGAGGGCATTTTATATTTACTTTTCCATTTAGGGTTAAGAGTAATATAGCCCTGAGACAGAAGATATTAGTCCATACGTGGCAGCTGCCCAATGCTCTTTCCTCAGTTGAGGTGCTTTATATAGAAGCATAGGTATACAAAAGCTTTTGAGCCATTCCAATAAATATTCCTGCTGCTCTGATAAATAAGAGACAAGTCATAGGTAATCTCTCTTCACAAGTCTAAATGGTCAACTTCTATACCCTCTACTATAAGTGGAGGAACCTCCAGAGCCTTCTGATAATAGTGGATGGCAAGATAAAGCAGCCACAGTTGGTGAAGGCCATGGCCCAAATTGTAAATTGACTCCTGGCAAGGTCCATGTAGGCTGAGGTATTGATTAAGAAAGGAAAAAGCCCTGCACAATTAGTGCCTGTCTCCTTAACATATACTTCTGAGATGTCATGTGTAGCAGTTTGATATGGTTATGAATTCCAAAAATAGATATTGGATTATGTTTGTAATCTGGTCTGTACTTGCGCATGATTAAGTTATGATTAGGGCTTTGATTGGGCCATGTCATGAGGGCATTGAGTCCCCACCCCTTGGTGTGTGAGGACTCACAGATAAAAGGCATGGGATAGGGCAGAGTTGAGGGTTTTTGATATTGGAGTTTTGATGTTGGAGTTTGATGCCGAAGCTTTAAGTTGGAGCCCCAGGAAGTAACCTCACAGAGGAAATAGAAGCAAGCCCCAGGAAGAGAGGAACCCTGGGCCCAGGAAGATGCAAGAGCTGGGAAGAGAGGAACCCCGAACCCAGAGAGAAACAATAGGTTCTGAAGCAATTGCTTCAGAATAGGTTCATCATGTTCCCTCACCATATCACTGAGCAAGTCAACATTCTTAAAAGCAGTCATGCAAAATTTAGGAATTCCTTTGGGGTCTTCTCTTTCTTCATCCCTTTTATCATCTTCATTCTTAGCCTTTTCTTTTAGTTCCTCCGAAATTTCATCTTCGTCATCTGGCTTCCATTCACATTCTTCTTCCATAGGTTCATAAACTGCATTGATGATCTCAAATTACTTATCAAAAAGAGGTTGATAGAGAACAGCATACATACTTTCTTTCAAGATCATGAATGTCCTCATAGAATTTGGCTTCTATCTGTGCATGTTTAACTTGAAGGTTTTTGAGGGCATTCACTCATCTTTTAACTACCCTTGGCAAGTTGTCAATGTCTGCCATGTTGAAAGAACTCCAAAATATTGGTAGCTAGTATGGGGAGATGCACAGGAAATGGCTCAGGGTGGCAGTGGCCACCAGTCATCTCTTGTCAAGACATTTGTAAGTACAGCAAATTTTGTTTTTGCATCACAATTTGCTGTCTCTTGGTTGGTGTCTGATTGATTTTTTGTCTCATGACACTTTAATAAGGTAAAGATGCCTGTCTGCAGATTTGGAACTGGATATCAAACAGACTTGGACTCTATTCATTGCTTCCTCTAAAAGCAGGGCCAACATGGTTAGTAAGGTATCCACATAACCATACATTTTGCCTTGTGAAAAAAACAGAGTAGATTGATGAAACAATAACTTGAATTCCTGCTGTGCAGCATTTGTATCCTGTACCAAGGTATCTGGATCATACATTGGCTTCAGAGCTTCCAAAGCTTTCTCAGGTTTACCCAGCTGCTTCTGAAGGGTGGAAAGTGAAATTCTTGCATCCAAATGGAGGAGGGCCAGATCTACCACTTTACCATAGCTTTCTGTAGGACTGCTCCATATAGCTTTTAAACATTCTGCATGTCAAAGCTGAACTGCAAGGCTGTATCTTTCAGAGAAGACTAGTACACTAAGGAGGGGAAGTGCAGAATTACATTTACTAACATCCAGAGAAGCTTCAGCAACATCTCGATATAGGTCTCTCATAGCTTCAGGATTCTGTTTCACCAGTGTTGTCAAGAGAGGATTAAGTGGTTCAAGTATATTGAGATGCATAAGACAGACCATCAGTTTCACTGTGATAACTATTGGAATGCCTTCAGGTATAGTGCAGGTAACATTCTCACCAGCTATAGTCTCTTCTGGGTTGTCTTCTTCTGTTGGTATTTGTTTTGTTTTGTTTTTACCAGCATGATTCCAGAAAAATCTGTAATAACTTCCAAAGCTTTGTCATACTCTTTGTTAGAAACATAAAGTTCAACTGCTATGTTAACATGTCATAGAAACTAGGCCTTGGTGTTTTGAGAAAGCTTCTTCAATATTGTTAATAGCAGAAGTAACATCATTGACTTTGTGGCAGTTTGATACTGCTTATGAATTCCAAAAATAGATAGTGGATTATGTTTATATACTGGTTTGCTCCTCCAGGCATATTAGATTATATTGGATTCAGAGGTTTCAATTTTACTTGATTAAATAATGATTGGGATTTGATTGGGCCGCATCAGTAGGACGTTTGATCCCCACCCCTTGGTGGTTGGGGGACTCACAGAGAAACCACACTGCAGGGAAAGGAAGTTGGAGTTTTGATCCTGGAGTCTGGGAAGTAAAAACACATAGAGAAGCAGATATGTGAGGAAGAAGAGAAGGCTCAATGGGACACAGCAGAGGCCCTGGAAAGAGAGACAGCCATTTGTCTGTTAGTGTACAGCTAGACTTGTGGAGTGAGCAGAGAAGCTGAACCCAGAGAGGAACAAGTCCCAGGAGGACAGGAACCCAGGAAGCCTGAACCTTTGCACATGTCAGCAGCCATCTCGCTTCAACATGTGGCAACAGACGTTGGTGAGGGAAGTAACTTATGCTTTATGGACTGGTAACTGTAAGCTTCTACCCCAAATAAATACCCTTTTAAAAATCCAACAGATTGCTGGTATTTTGCATCAGCATCCTTTGGCTAACTAATACAGACTTCATAGTAACTCTTTGCCATATCACTGGACAATTGCACAAAATGTTCTCCATCAATTGGAAACAAAAGGTTTAAAATACATCTATAATGATCCATTGCTGCCATTTTATGATCTCCCATCTGCTCATCAAGGCTTGATCACTCCCACAGATAACAGACATTAGTAGCTTCATATTTAAGGACTTTCACAGAGCAAAAAATAGCCTTCTTAATATTGTCTTGGTCCAGAGACATTTCTGCCAATCTAACCCATTCTTCCAGATCACTGAGATTTAAATGTGCAGCAATCAACTCAAATAGCAATGATTTCTTCATATCACCTCGGTCCTCATATATAATGGCAAGAGTAGAGAATGGCTCATAAACCAGAGGAGCTTATCTTATGATTTCCGTGCACATCAATATTGCCTTCTCATGTTCTCCTTGAGCAAAGCGAATGTTGGCTTCACCCATGAAACCTCTCAGAGCTCTGGTAAATTTACTCTGAGGCCTCTTCTCTTTCATCATTTTCTTAGTTTCATGGTTGAGACCCATCGCCAGTACAAATACATTGCCAGGAGTGGGTTTTTCATGTGTTTTTTCTTTCTCTTCTTCTTCCTCTTTTTCTTCTTCCTCCTCTTCTTCATTCTCTCCAAGCATGGAAGTGAAGACCTTCTGCACTGACTTACTGACCCCATCTGATATATCTCAAATTCAAATTGTCTTTGAAGTTCTGGTAGACCGAGATGGGTGAGTAAGACGTTCCAGGGTGCTGTTCCCTCCGGGATCTTTGAACAACTAGCTAAAACTGGCAGAACCACCTTCCTCAAAACTCTTCACTGACATCTTTGTCCTGAGATTTGGTAGAGTCAGTTTCCAATGATGAAGGAACTTCAGAGTCATTTGGAATTTCTTCAGCTAATAACTTTCTTTTTTTCCTGAAGACTTTTCTTCTTGCGGGTTGTTCTTTCTTCTCTACATCTTTTGAACTCCTCAAAGGAGATTTTCCCTTCATAATAGTCAATGAGCTCAGGGTGAAAACCAACCAGGCAGCCCTTGGAATCAAGACAAGGAACTGGAAGAGCAGCATTTTCCAAAGTCCACTCCACGCCGGGAGCCGCAGAGAGCCAATCCTCATTATCCTTTCATTTAAGAATTTAATGTCCACAAAAGTGTCTCAGGAAAAAAGCCTCTATATCTTAAAATCCTAATAATCATCTTTTCTTTTCTTGAATCAGAGATCAAATTTAGTTCCCATATACCTCTGTGGGGAGGAGGTTAAGAAAGTGCACATATTTGCATATTCCTTGATTAATTTACCCCTTACATATGTTATCTGCGGGAGCCGCAGAGAGCCAATCCTCATTATCCTTTCATTTAAGAATTTAATGTCCACAAAAGTCTCAGGAAAAAAGCCTCTATATCTTAAAATCCTAATAATCATAATTTTTCTTTTCTTGAATCAGAGATCAAATTTAGTTCCCATATACCTCTGTGGGGAGCAGGTTAAGAAAGTGCACATATTTGCATATTCCTTGATTAATTTACCCCTTACATATGTTATTTGTAAGGAACTTGCTAGAAAGCAGAAAAAGAAAAGGTACAATTAGATTTAATTTCCTTGTATTCCTTTGAGGTGGAAAAATTAAAAGTACCATAAGTTTCTTAATTTTACATTTAGAAAACAATCCTAGGTTTTTAAAATGGTGTTATATATGGTTAGAGGTCAGATTTTCTCAAATGTCTGAAGTATACTAAGTGGGAGAATCTCTCTCCCCTAGGGAGTGGGAGTCAACCGAGTATTGAGGTTGCTTTGCTTAGTTGTTGTTGTTTTTTCTCCCAGAAAAGATAAAGGGTATGATTTAGTGTGAAGCGTCACCCCATTATGACTCTTATTCATACAACACCTGTGCTAATTATGAAATAAAAAACCAATAAAGCGATTTCTTTCTCTGAAAAAAAAAAAAGCATATATATATATATATATATATTTTTTTTTTAGGTACCAGGGCCAGTGACTGAACCAAGGACCTCATATGTGGGAAGCTGGCACTCAACTACAGAATCACCTCAGCTCTCCTGACTTCATTTTTTCATTTGTTTGCTTCTTATTTGTTTTTTGTTATTGTTTTTAGGAGGCACCAGGAACCGAACCTGGGATTTCTCATGTGGGAAGCAGGCACTCAACTGCTTGAGCCATATCTGCTCCCTTGATATTCTTAATATGGTATTTCTTGACCTAATTTCTCAAGAACTGAAATTTTTGGTGGTTCTCTTTCTTTTTAAGCTTATAATGTCTCTTACTAAGGAGTGCCAAAGAAATAGATGCCTGATAATCAAATGCAACAGGTCATGCTTCCAATAGCAATAATAAGTAAAATTCCTTCTTACTTTACCTGAGAAACAAATTCCACTTTTAGATGAACCTCCCTTTTCACCCCACTGAAAGATTAGTTAACTCAGATCCTTAGACTTTGCAGAGCTCACATGACTTTCCCTAGGTTAGTCTGGTCATTGAACCAGGTTGAGTTCTTGACTCACTGCTGCCATTAATACTAAGTAGAGGGAAGCGGACTTGGCCCAGTGGTTAGGGCGTCCGTCTACCACATGGGAGGTCCGCGGTTCAAACCGCAGGCCTCCTTGACCCGTGTGGAGCTGGCCCATGTGCAGTGCCGATGCGTGCAAGGAGTGCCCTGTCACGCAGGGGTGCTCCCTGTGTAGGGGAGCCCCACGTGCAAGGAGTACGCCCCGTAAGGAGAGCCGCCCAGAGTGAAAGAAAGTGCAGCCTGCCCAGGAATGGCACCGCACACACGGAGAGTTGACACAGCAAGATGACATAACAGAAAGAGATACAGATTCCTGTGCCGCTGACAAGAGCAGAAGCGGACAAAAAGAACAAGCAGCAAATGGACACAGAGAACAGACAACTGGGGTGGGGTGGGGTGGGGTGGGGCGGGGGGGGGGGTAGGGAAGAGAAATAAAATAAATCTTTAAAAAAATACTAAATAGAATTTTTTAAAAAATCATTACTTTTTTTTTAATTTTGAAAGAAGCTTTAGATTACATGTTACATTGATAATATAGTGGAATTCCCACATACCCCACCCCCATTAAATAGAATTTTAAAAGGCAAGCTGAGGGGAATTTCGTTAATGACATCCAAGAGATGGAAAGGATTACTTCTCAGTTGCTGCCAGTTATAATGCCAGGTGGCTTTTTCTGAAGTGAAGGTATTACTGATAATCCCATTACACTAGTACTGAATCTAATCAAAATTAGCACCACAGTTCCTTTCCACAATATCTTTTCCAAATGACTAAAAGTCGCTTTACCATAGGTCTGTTCTACAATACATTTGATGTAGGGTAGTTGCAGGGTGTCCAGAAGAAAACATTGAGAGCATGGCTCAAAGCATATGTGGGTGATCCGTGGTTTCAGGATTCCTGTGGCTGAAAGAACCTTAACCATCCTCACCCAAGATTCAGATGAGCCTTTCTCACCCGGACCCACTCTTTTGATTCTGAAAAAACTTATCAGAGGGAGCTGTACAGGAAGGCAGAATTGTCTATATGCAGAGATCCTGAAGTTAAAAAGAGTGTGGAGGTTTTGAGGAAGAGGATGGGGGCCAAAGGTTTGGAAGAGGGGAAGAGATCTTGGGATGAAGTGGGAGGGTGGGGCAAGGACTACTGGATCACGCAGGATTTTGTAGGTTAAGTGAAAATTTACTATTTTTATCCCTTGTTGAACCTGTACCACCAACCCAACCACCCATGTCAGTGTGCCTTGTGGCTCTATAATTTTGAGGACTTTCCAGGATTTTACCATCATTTTAGAAGCAACCTGAAAGTCCAGCAGGAGTGAATCTGTTAAATAAATGATGGTGCATAATCCCATGGGCTATCATGTCACCATCAAAATGTTTTAAAAAGCATACAAAGTCCCTGACCTAAGAATATGGCCACAAGATCATATTAAGTGCTCAAGTAGGCTAAGATATTGTGCATACTAAACTTAATCTTACATACACAGAAGAAAGACTGGAGGGAAATACACCACGATATTAGCAGTGGTTACTTCTATGGGAGGGGTTGGGTTTTCAGGTGATCTGCATACTTTCACTTAAAACCTGCCAAATTTCTACCTGATAATTCAAGCCGTGTATTCATTTTCAACACTTCATAGTGTTATTCAAGTAAAAAGTCCCTACAGTAATTACAGGGTCAGGGCCTCAGTCCAACCAGCTCAAACGCCACGGATGGCAAAAAAGCCTCTCAGGTTGTAGGGACAGAGACAATCCCAGCTCTTCGGTTTTCTCCGGGGAAGCACACACCCGAGAAAGAACTTTCGGGGCGGAGCTCAGGGAGCGTATACGTTTCCCATTGGTTCTTCTCGGGCGACCCCGCCCCTTTCCCGTCCCCGCCTGGTCGTACGAGCCAATAGGGGCGCGAGTTGTGGTTTAAACCCGGAGCCCGACGGCGCGCGACCGTCAGCGGCGGAGAATTGGGGCGGTGTGGCGGTTGAGACCGAGGTACCGGCGCCGACGCCCCGCCAGAGGTCTGGCGCGGCCGGGAAAGGGGCGGGCAGGGACTGGCCCGGGGAGTCGGTGCGCGGGGCCCGGCTCAGCCGTGGGCGTGGACCGCGACGGGGACCGCGTCGGGAACCCTCGGTGGATCTCTTCTGAAGGGCGTCGGGTGTGCGCCGGCCCCAACCCTGCTTCTCACCGACTTAGGGCCGCGGGCGCGCGGGCTTGAAGCCGTAACAGCTGCGGTACGGGCCTGCGGGCTCCGGCACCGCCTCCCGGCTTAGCTCTACTGTGGACGTACGGGGAAGGGAGTTTGGGCCTGTGCTCCATCTCAGCCGTCCCTCGCCTTCCGTAACCCCCAGGGTCTAACCTGTTTTTCTCCTCCCTAGAGTAATCCAGAATGACTACCCTCATCTTTGTTGATAAAGAAAATGGAGAGCCAGGCACCCGTGTGGCTCCTAAGGATGGGCCGAAGCTGGGCCCGGGGCCTTGTAAGTGCACAGGCTGCAATTGGATACGCAACGATTGTGAATTGATTGCGGATATGGTGTGGAGCTGGGGGAGGCATTTAGGGCACGTTGTCGGCAGTTGGAGTCAAGTCCCCTGAGCACTCTTCCTGCGGGAAGCTCGTTATGGGTCCCATTTTCATGTTCAGTGTCTTAGTGGGATTTTTAAAGAGAGTACTGAACTGAAGTGCTATAGGGCAAATTATGGTCCGGCCGCTGCCAAAGATGGGGGTTGGGTTAGGACAAGTTTTTAAGCAGTCAGCCTTGAAGCTGCACAGTTGTTGACTGCTTGAATAATCTTGTTGTAAAACTCTTCAGCGGTCAAAGCCTTGGATAGGAGAGCTCAGGGTTCAACGCCGCGGTTTGGCAAAATGTTTGATGCTCCACCAGCCCTACCTAGAGCCACCAGAAAGGCTTTAGGAACTGTCAACAGAGCTACAGAAAAGTTAGTGAAGACTAATGGACCCCTCAAACAAAAACAGCCCACCTTCGCTGCCAAAAAGGTAAGTTTTGATTATAGAGACACTGTTTATAAACACTTCAGTGATTTTGACTCGAAAAAGAAAAAAGACTATTAACATCCAACCTGGCTTTCCCTGTGAGTAGAAGGAAACACAGACTAGCAAATGTAGATCAGCAGAGGAGAATAATATGGCCCTTGTGGAGTTTCTGCATATCTTTTGATTGGAAGCAGCAAGTGAATGTTGTTTTGCACCTGCAGTTAACTAGCGTCTTGAAGCAGATTGGTTGGTAGCATCTACTTACAGATAAAGTACTGAGAGAGATGGCACCTTGCAAGAGGTCACATACATTGTAAAATCCATTAGTGGGAAAAACGTAGCACTTTACATCAGACCTGTGACTACTAATAGTGTGGCTTACGACAAGGCTAAAACAGGTGACTTTTAAAAAAAAAGTAAGTTGACTTAAAATAAATAAAGCTATTACAAGGATATGGTAAAAATAATGATGATGTTCCACAGAGGACTGAGGTGTGAGAAACCCTGTGGTAGGGATTTCCTCTAGGTATAAATTGAGAATACCTTGGCCTCTGTTTTAACCTTCTTTGGGACTATCTGCCTGCCAGTTCCAGACTAGGGAATTCTCCATAGTGGACTCCTGTCGTCCTTGACTGTCTTACTCAGTGTGTATATATTTAAGGAATGCAAACTTGTTTTTAATATTAACCTGAGGAAATAAAATAACACTAATGGAAAATCATATATCCAAAAATGGCTTTTAAGATTAGCTACTCTTCTGGGTGATTTATGTTCATTTTCTCCTCTGTTAGGTCAAATAATTGAGCTGATTTGCTCTGAATTAACTGTTTTGTATTCTTAGTAAGTTACACTGACAGGTGCTAATACTTAAATTTCAGCCTTTTGAACCATGATACGGAAATTGCTTGCTCAATTATTTGTGTGTAATCATGAGAATTAAGAATTATGGCTTCTTAGAAGTCAGCATGAAATTGACTAATTTTAAAATGTGGTAGGTAATCACATGTTTTGAAAAGACCCTATAATTCACTGTGTTAATCAGTTGACAAGACTTCCATTCCCATTAATCCTTACTTCCTTGGTTGTTTCAGATGACTGAGAAGACTGTTAAAGCAAAAAGCCCTGTTCCTGCCTCGGATGACATCTATCCAGAAATAGAAAAATTCTTTCCCTACAATCCTCTAGGTAGTATCTTTTGGTGTTACAAAAATGAGTTTGGCTTTGAGTTTCTCTTAGAATTCAATTCATCTGTAGTTTGGTATGGATATGAGTGGCATATGACCCAAAACTATCATGAAAGACTATGGGAATCTGGTTTGTTTTGAACACTCTTGTTGGTGGAATTATTTGTAAGGTATCATCTTAGGCCAGGAGGGGAGTAGGAATAAAGATGTGGAAGACATGGTTCCTGTCTCCATGCTTAACACCTTGGGGGGGCGGGGGGGGGGGGGAGGTGTGATAAGATGTCCTCATGAACATTGAACAAGTCTAAATGTTGACAATCTTTCTAGGAAAATTTTTAGGAAGTGGGTTTTATGTCAAGTTGAGTAATGCCTGAGAGTACTGTGGTAGGATTAGGTATTCCTTTGATTAGCCAGTGGAAACGAAGTTTTATTCCTTCAACCTGCTGTGTTTCTGAAATATCTTCCTATCATAGATCCAGCTTTTCAGGCTTTAATTTACTCAGCAAACATGAGGAGAGGCTACTGTGTACCAGGCAATGTGAGGGTATGGCTATAGTAGTTAACAAGACAGAGATCCCCTATCCAGAGAAAGCCCACAATTTGGAGGAAAAGCCAAACAGTATACAAATCATCTCAGAGTATGAGGGAATAGAAAAACGCGGCCTGTTGAGGGGAACTAAAATTAGCCTGTAAGAACAGAGAAGCTTTCTCTTAGGAAGTACAATAAAGTTGAGCCTTGAAGATATGAGGAGATGGCTAGGCGAAGAATGGAGGGGCAAGGCAAGAGAATTCCAGATAAAGTGTGTGCAGAGATCCAGAGGTAGAATAAAGGACCAAAGTGGTTTTGGGAAACTAAAGGTGTCCAGGGTGAAGAATAATATAGGTGGAGAGGGCCAGGGGAAGATCAGGCAGAGACCTCTAGAGTGCTGAGTGTTTTTTATCCTTTTTGCCCAAGAAGGTTTAGCCATTCTTCTGCTGATATATTCAGATAATTTCCAGCTTTTATATATTACAAGACCTTCTGCAATTAGTAGTCTCGATTATATTGTTGCATGTTTGTGAGTATATCTGTAAGATAAACTTTAAAAACGATTGCTGAATGAAAGGTTTAAGTCTAAATTTTGATAAAATGTGGTTCATGCTAATGATTACCATTCAGCCATTAAGGAAAATTAGGTGCATCTAATAAGCCTACTGACCAAGAAGGAAAACTACATTAGACTGCATGTGAGTGAAGAGATATTGCCAAGTTGCCCTCCAAAATAGTATAAATTATTGAACCCACTTATAGTGGATGAGGATGACTTTCCCCCATGTTTTGTAATTGCAAATGTTTTAATACTCTAATCTTTATCAGAAAGGTAATGATGTCTTGCTTTAAATTTGTTATGTGTGTGTGAGCATAATTTATTGGCTCTTAGTAGCTTCTCATTGTAGAGTTACCTGTTTGTGTCTTCATTTTCTTTTGAATATGTGACTTTTATTTTTTTAGTATTAGCTCTTGGTGGGTAATGGAAATTAGCCCTTTTACGTTGCAGACTTCTTTCCTTTGGAGTCTTGTCTGTTTGCTTCTTTTACAGTTCAGTGGTTTTCAATTAAGTAGTCACATATCACTCCATTCCTTTTTGATTTCTGGGTTTACCCACACTTGAAAAAGAGCCCAGTAGTTCCTGAGTACTTAAGGCTTTAAAGACCTTTCATATCTAAGAACAAAGGAGGAAGAACCACAATATTTTGACCTTCTAAGAAAATGCTACCTTCTTTAAAAGAGGAAAGACTGATATTTAAATCATACTTTTCTTACAATCAAGAAACATCAGTTGTTTCAAATAATTCCCATGTAGTAGTAGGGTTTTTAAAGATGGAATGTTTCTTAACACAGTGGTACTCTTTCCCCCCCCCCCCCCCTTCATTTCTGGAACTCTTTACATTCTTAAATTATTGAGGAATCCAAAGAACTTTTATGTTTTCTATATTAGAAATTAAAACAAATTTGAAAAATATTCATTTAAAATAAACCCATTACATTATTAAATACTTAAGAAAAATAACTTTTTAAAACAAATTTAGTGAGAAGAATATCATGGTTTTATAGTCTTGAAAATTTATTTAATTGGCTTAATACCAGACAGCTGGATTCTCATCTGATTCTGCAATCTGTTGTAATTTATTGTTTTGGTTGAAGTATATGTCCTCACATAGATAAATAGTTAAAAAGGGGAGGAATATTTTAATAGCCTTTCAGATAAGTGTGGATATTTATTTGATACTACTCTCTCAACAGCTTTCTTTAAAGTATAGTTGCAATGTGGAATCTGAAACTTTATCAATGATTATTTTATACTCTGACAGTAAAATCCATGAGTCTCAGCTGATACTTCAAATGTATCTTTTATCATTGCTCTTATCTTGCATTGGTCTCATACATTGATTATTTAAAAATGCTGTTTCACTGAGATGCTGACTTGCTTCATTATACAATATCAAAAGCACATTCATTAATATCACCACTGATCTTACTAGAAACATCTTAGAAAGCTGTAAAGCTCATGGTAGTAGATGACTTTTCCAAAACTTTAATTTTTTTTTTTGAAATTTTTAAATTTTATCATTGGCAACAAATACTGTCAGTTTTTCTTGAAGCAATTGTCTACTTTAATTATTTTAGAAAATGTCCAAGTCTGACTAACCATTATTTGTCTTTTAGTTATTCTTTCCAGTAAAAATAGTTCAGGAAAAAGCCCTCTAATTTAGCTTGCAACTCAAATAATTGCACACATCTTTTTTCTTTGAGAGGACCATTGTATATCAATGTAGCAGAAGTGCTTTCTGCATATCTCTCATTTTTTATCACACAGAATATTAAAGACACGTGTTCTCTAGGGTTGAGACTAATAAAATTAATATTTTTTATTGTATACATTAAAATGTTATTTAGGAAAACTAACATTTTTTTTACTGCAAGTGCTTGTTGGTAAAGAATATGATTACTCTTATAGTTTATTGCTACTTCCTTGATTTGTGCCAAAGCACTAGCATTTTACCCACCATTTCTTTTATACCATCATTGTAAATACCAACACAGTGAATAAGGTGTTAATATTATGAAAATAGTTCTGACCTCCTGGGCCCACTTGCTAAAAGGAATTCGACTCCTGGGGGTCTACTGACCAGACTGAGAACTGCTGCCCTAACAAAATGCTTTCTTTTTATGACAGACTTTGAGAGTTTTGACCTGCCTGAAGAGCACCAAATTGCACACCTCCCCTTGAACGGAGTGCCTCTCATGATCCTTGATGAAGAGAGGGAACTTGAAAAGCTGTTAGAGCTGGGTCCCCCCTCCCCTGTGAAGATGCCCTCTGTGATGTGGGAGCCTAGTAAGTGAACAAGTACCCTCCTCGAAAGGCTGCAAACAACTTGTTTCATAGCACTTCCATTACTGTGAGGGCAAAGTTGTACAGAAGGTACTATATAGGTAGCTTCTATTCTTTGAGCTCTAGGGATAAAATTTCAGAATAATGAAAAATCTTCTCAATTAGGAATGCATTTTAGTCCTTAATGCCCAGGTAAAATTAAGTTATTCTGGAATCTGGACAGTCTTAGATATAGCAAAATGAGATAAATATAGCAGATAGTTTGTAGGCTTTAAGTTGAAGTATAAATAAACTTGCTTAGAATGAGAATTTCAAGCTTTATCCAAAGCTAATAAAGGCACAAGAGACTATATATGCCAAAGCATTGAATAATAGTACCTTCTTATTACAGAAGGTTTGAGGTCTTAGTTTAAACTAGTGGTCACAAATTGTCATCAGAATGTTTTCTATTTGCTCTTGTCTGGCTTTGATGGCGTAACTTGTATTTTATAAATAATATTAGTGAGACTGTTAGCTCTTAGTTGGGTCTCTAAGAAGAACAGGGGTTTAAGTACTTTTAAAACTTATTTCCTAATGAAGGTCAATTCTGGGGCAGCAACCACATTCCAAGAAGTGTGTGTGTGTTTGGGGTGAAGAGTCGGGATAGGGACCCATTGGACAAAGGGGAAAAAATGATTTTTTTGATCAAAAGTGGTAACTAATACCTATGTTGACATGGGTTTACGGAAACTTCATAAGAAATTTCTGTTTTCTAGATCTGTTGCAGTCTCCTTCAAGCATTCTGTCGACCCTGGATGTTGAATTGCCGCCTGTTTGCTATGACTTAGATATTTAAATTTCTTAGTGCTGTATAGTGTGTGTGTATATTTTTTTGGTATCAATAAAGCAATTCTTTATTATATTTTTCCTAATGTTGCAGTTATTTTTTGGAATTTGTTTAAAAGAGTATGAAAATTAGCTGAAGTGTTTAATAGGCAAGAATCTGTAATCTGACAGGAGATCTGACTTGTAAAAATGTATCTTTAAAACCTTTTGGTTCATTTTATTTTTTTATTTTTATTTTTTTAAAAAGATTTATTTATTTATTTCTCTCCCCTTCCCCCCCCACCCCTGTTGTCTGTTCTCTGTGTCTATTTGCTGCGTCTTCTTTGTCCGCTTCTGTTGTTGTCAGCGGCATGGGAATCTGTGTTTCTTTTTGTTGCAGCATCTTGTGTCAGTTTTCCATGTGTGCGGCACCATTCCGGGCAGGCTGCACTTTCTTTCTCGCTGGGCGGCTCTACTTAACTGGGTGCACTCCTTGCGCGTAAGGCTCCCCTATATGGGGGACACCCCTACGTGGCACGGCACTCCTTGCGTGCATCAGCACTGCGCATGGGCCAGCTCCACACGGGTCCAGGAGGCCCGGGGTTTGAACCGCGGACCTCCCATGTGGTAGACGGACGCCCTAACCACTGGGCCAAGTCCACTGCCCTTTTTGGTTCATTTTAACAGCTATTTTAGAGCTGCCACTATTTTCCCTGAAATGTGTGTGCTTTATTGCCTTTTTCTGGTCATTCGCTTGTGACATTTATTAGAACTCTTAATTAGAAGAGCTACTTTCAACTCATTAAGAATCTATTGCTAGGCCTTCTTATTGCTAGTTCTATTTGGTTTCTCATGACTTTAATACTCAGTATTTAATGCATCTCTGACAGCCCTGGAGCAGTTAGTCTGCTGCTAAGGTTTCCACAATAGATGCAAGAAAAAAGTCCTCGAGCTTTCTGACTGATTGTGGCAGCCAAGATTGAATGGGGGAATACAGGAAATCCTAAACTTGGGAGAGGGAAAATAACCTTTGCTGCTCAGAAATGAACTAAAGAAAAGCAAGTAGCCTTCTTACTCCACAAGGAGTCTGAGGTTTGGATTTATGTGAGAAGTGTTGGACAATGATGTTCCCTACATGCCTTCTGGTAAAGCTGTAGCAATTTTGAAAGGTTAAAAAAAGGAAATGGGATTAAAAGCAAGCTGGTGGTTCTTCCTTTGAAAAAAATAACCAAAACTCTCAATTTTTAGTAATCAGAACTTGAAAGGCTCTAAAACTTCTGAAGATTCAACCCTCAACCTCCTGGGATCTTTGAAGATTACAGCAAATGATTTACTGACTGTAAGATTCATTCTCCACCTATATAAAACAGTATTTAGTTGTTTACCCTGTAGTCATTGTTTTAAGTATTTGGTAAACATTTTTGTGTTTAATGTTTGATGCCACTTTCCAAGTGAGGACAATTCATTGATTTGCCAAAGGCTAAAAGCTTTAGAAAGTGATAGAGCTTGTAGTGTAATTCCAAACCTGAGATTGGAATCAAAACATCAGAGATTGCAAATGATTGCATGTAGGTTTTCTTTTTGGGGGGATGGGGTGAGAGGGGGTAGGTGATACTTTAAAAAACACAAAATTTGTCACTTAACTTTTTGTTTTTATTTTTTTAATGTTACATTAAAAAAATATGAGGTCCCCATGTATCCCCCAACCCCCTCACCCCACTCCTCCCATAACAACCTCCATCATCATGGGACATTCATTGCGCTTGGTGAATACATCTCTGAGCACTGCTGCATCACATGGTCAATCGTCCACATTATAGTTTACACTCTCTCCCACTCCACCCAGTGGGCCATGGGAGGACATACAATGTCCAGTAACTGTCCCTGCAGTACCACCCAGGACAACTCCAAGTCCTGAAAATGCCCCCACATCACATCTCTTCCCACTCCCTACCCTCAGCAGCTGCCATGGCTGCTTTCTCCAAATCAATGCTACATTATCTTTGATTACTAATCACAATAGTTCATGAATAGAATATCAGTAAGTCCACTTTAATCCATACTCTATTCCTCCATCCTGTGGACCCTGGAATGGTTGTGTCCACTCCACATCTATATCAAGAGGGGGCTTAGATTCCCCATGGATGCTGGATGCAATTCTCTTGCTTTCAGTTGTAGGCACTCTTGGGTCTCTGGTGTGGTGGCTGACCTTCTTCACCTCCATGTTAGCTGAGTGGGGTAAGTCCAATAAACCAGAGTGTAAGAGTTGCTAGTCTGTTGAATCTTGGGGCCTGGCTATCACATGGACAGCCCAGAAATTCAGGTCCCCTGGATATACACTAAACCCCAGCGCCAACCACAGATTCGGTAAAAGTAACAAGAGAGGCTTGTGAACAAAGATCACATCTGAGTCCAGCTCCACACAGAAACACAAACTCCAAAGTAGGGCCAACTGACATGGCACTGAACTCCACCTGACGTGATCATAGAACCTGTGGGTCTCTGTAGTGCTCAGAAGAACCAGTACCTGGGGTTGTATCTACTTTATCTGTCTCTGGGACTCTGCTGAGGTGTGCATAAGGGTGACCCCTCTGATAACCTCCTGCCTCTTTTTTGGAGGCTCATAGCCATATAAACTCATTTGTCCTTTCCATTTCCTCCTTTTATTCAGGTCAAAAAGCATTTCTAACTCCTGCTATTACATGCAGGCTGAGATATTCTGCTGGTCTGAGTTGACCCTTTTATTCAAGGTCATTTTCTAGTTACATCATCAGCTGGTACTTGGTAGTAATCCCTCAGTGCCAGGGAGGCTCATCCCCAGGAGTCATGTCCCACACTGGGGGAAGGCAATGCATTTACATGCTGAGTTTGCCTTCAAGACTGGCCACATTTGAGCAACATGGAGGCTCAGGAGGTAACTCTTAGGCATCCTGTAGCTCTAGGCCTTGTTCTTATTTCAGGCACACAGGCTCACAAGCATAGTCATTAGTATCAAAGGCTCATTGTTGGACCATCCTTCTTTTTTGGTCTTTGCCATTGCATTTGGGGGATTGTTGCTGCTCCATTAGGGAATGTAATAGAGCTCCCTTGGCTAGGAACTCAGCACTCCCTCAGTTGTCGTTTTTAATTGTATCCACTATGAAAATATCCAAATGTTTTTATGTACCCTGGATATATGCTCTGGAGAACTCCCTGCCAACCATATGTCCCCTGTCAATAACATCCCACACCAGTATTCCTCCCCTGCCATTGTTGAACCTCTCTGTGATCCAAAACTTCTTTGAAAATGAAACCCAATATATTGCCAGGTTCCATTAATAATAAAATGGAATATAGTGATGAGTTTAAAGGTTAGATATAGAATACATATTAATTTAGAAAAATTAAGGTAAAAATAAATTGTGGTATCAAAAAATTAAAAAATGCAAAAGCTTTGTTTTTGATGTTTTGTCTTCCATCACTGCAATGTGTTACCCTGTATGCAAATTGGCAAGGCAACTTCTCCCATCTTTTCCTCAGTGTCTATGTCCTTTCTTTTTTCCTAATTATTAAGCTTGTCTTCACAAAAGTTTTAGATCACAGTAATACATATAAAGAATATATGGTACTCCTACATATCCAATATAAAACCCTTTTTCCTTCCACAGCAAAAATCTTTTTACGTGTTCATACTATATTTACTGAAACTGATGTACAGATATTGAGACAATAGCTTTCCAACAAGGTAACACTTGGGTTTACATTGTGGTTTATATTTTAGACTATACAATTTTCTAAATTTTTAGTTATGTTTTACATTATGATTTACATTTTAGTCTATAGGCCCCTATACATTTTCGGTGTAATTTAACATGTCCTATATACATCCATGCATAATCTTGTGGAACACTTCCAAGCTCCACAGTTACGTTGATTCCATCTACTCAATACCTCTTTTCCCCTCCCCCACTTAAAATTTCTAAAGTTTCACCTACATTTGCTTTTGAGGCTTCTCTTGGAAGAGCAGAAATTGAAATAGAAGACCCTTGTTTTCAACACTTGCTGGACTGCCAATGGAGCGTCAGCAGTCTTCCTTTGATGGAGAGTGGGCTTTCTATCCCACAGACCCTACCTTAGCTGGACTGAAGTGTTTTACTGTCTCTTCTCTGGGACCTAGCCTACTTCACTCACTTCACTTAACTGGGCCATGTATTTGATTGCATTTGATCCTGTTTAATACTAAACTATTTGGAAGCTTTTCCTCTGAAGCATCTGTAGCATATATAGTTTAGAATGTGAACCTCTTCTTTACCATCCTTGAAGAAAACTGAAACAATATTAGGCTTGAAATACTAGGAACACCTATAGTCACCAGTCCTGACTTTTAAAATTTTTTACCCTCTACAACTGAATCAGTCTGAATTCCTAGAATTAGCAGACAGACTTCCAGGAGGAAAAAAAGACTACTAGGGGACTTGACTTTCTGGGAGTGAGGTTTAGCCTCCTCAGGTGTAATAGGCCACTTTAAAAAGCAAAGTTTTCTGAGTTGCTTTCATTTTGTATAATATGAACTTAGAAACTTTAGGAAATGGTCTCTTCTGGTAGTGGAGAGAACAGTTTCACTGTGAAGACCTTGAAGCATTAGTTTCCTTCTTAGAAATGGGTGTCATGAGCATCATTCAGTCAGGAAGTATTAATAAAATTAAGAAAATTTTGCAATTAAGTTGGACTGGGAGCAAGGGGACTAGTCAATCCTTTACTGATTAGTTACCATTCCCCAGGGAAAGAATGAGCATGGAACCAATTTTATTTCAACTGCTAATCAGATCATAACGTGTGCTTAGACTTTAAATGAGATAATTAATACAGATAATTTTTTTGTCTTGGGATTGTTGCTGTTGGTATACAATTATGTTTGGTTTCATTACTTTAAAAACTTATTAGAGGCTTTGTTTGGGATTCTATTTTTTTTTTTTTTCCAAGATTTATTTCTCTCTCCTTGCCCCCCTGCAGTTGTCTGTTCTCTGTGTCCATTTGCTGCATGTTCTTTGTCCGCTTCTGTTGTCAGCAGCACGGGAATCTGTGGCTCTTTTGGCTGCGTCAGTTCTCTGTGTGTGCGGCGCCATTCCTGGGCAGGCTGAACTTTCTCTTGTGCCGGGCGGCTCTCCTTTACGGGGCACACTCCTTGTGCGTGGGGCTCGCCTACGCGGGGGACACCCCTGTGTGGCACAGCATTCCTTGCACGCATCAGCACTGCGCATGGGCCAGCTCCACATGGGTCAAGGAGGTCTGGGGTTTGAACCATCTACCTCCCATGTGGTAGATGGATGCCCTATCCACTGGGCCAAATCTGTGTTCCTGTTTGGAATTCTAGTCTGTCCAGGTCCTAGGTTTAAAGTTTATGTCTCTCAAGTCACACACTTCCACTACATTGACCCTAAGGGAGCTCTTATCTAGGTAAGGTTCACCTGCACACATTTTATTTGTTGGCATTTTTCAGGCCTCAAATTCCAAATCAACCTTCAATGGAAATACAATGCCTGCTTTTTCAATATATTAATGATACACTAATGATAATTTTGAGCAACAGTATCAAATAATGAAAATGTCAGTCGTAAGGTAGAAGTTCCTAGGTGGAATTTGTTCTTTCCATTAATTTAATCATAAATCTATTTGAGGCCTGGCTGTCCAAGACATCAAGGTTATAATGGTGAAGTGACTCAGGCATAGCCCCTGTCATCATGATGCTTATAACTCAGTTGGGAAGATGAATATTTATCAGGTCATTAAAACTCAGGAAGATGAATGTCATGGTGGGAAGGGCCAGGTGCTAGGGGAGCACAGAGTAGGCATGATCTAACTTAGGTTAGGGAAGGACAGGGAAGGCTTCTTTCAAGATTTCCAGGTGGAGGGGCAGTCTTTGCAAACGTGAGGAGGCGAGAAAAAACAGCTTGTTAAAAGAAAACTTCTTTTGTTCCTTGGTTTGTTTGGGGACTGGTTGGCAACTGGTTTGGAGAGTTAAGCAGTGTCCAGCTAGCATAGGGCTTTATAAATGATGCAAAGGTTTGGAGTTTATCCTGAGAGTGTTAAGGTGCCATTGAAAGATTGTTTTAAAGATTTATTTTTTATTTTCTTTATCCCCCTTGTTTGCACTCACTCTTTGCTCTCTGTCCATTTGTTATATGCTCTCTGCCTGCTCGTCTTCTCTTTAGGAGGCACCGGGAACCAAACCTGGAAACTCCCATATGGGAGAGAGGCACTCAATGGCTTGAGCTACCTCAGCTCCCTGGTTTGTTGTGTCTCTTATTGTCTTTCTTCTTTGTGTCTCTTTGTTGCATCATCTGGTTGTGTAAGCTTGCCATGCCTGCCCATTGCACCAGCTTGCTGTCTTCTTGTCTTCTCCAGGAGGCAACAGGAACCGAACCTGGGACTTGACATGTGATGGGGAGGACCTCAATTGCTTGAGCCACATCTGCTTCCCGCATTGAAAAATTTTAAGGAAGGGAGTGACATGCTCAGATTTGTGTTTCAGAAACCTCACTCTGGATGCAGGGAGACTAGTTTGAGGCTGCTGTAGTCTAGGAAGGAAATGATGATGAAGTGACCTTGCCATGACAGTGAAGAAAAGGGTAAGGCTTCAGGACGTATCTAGGGGTTGGAATTAGCAGCATGGCAAATGGTAGGAAGAAGGTGCAGGAAGGGGTCAGTGATGCAGAGGAAAAGTCCCCCATATGAGTGTCTGCAGACGTGTTTATAAAAATGTTCATTGCTGCACAATTTATAATTGTGGAAAATATGATACATACAGTGTAATAAAATACATTCATTAAAAAGAACAAGGTAATCTACATATGTGGGCTTGGAAAGATACCCACTGAATATTTTCAGTGTAAAGAGTGGGTTATGGTATACCAATATTCATAGAGGAATTATTTACAATATCCAAAAGGTGGAAACAATTCAAGTGTCCACAAACAGATGAATGGATAAATAAAGTGTTATTCAGCTATAAAAAATGAAGTTTCAGTACATGATAACTTGCTTGGGTGAACCTTGAAGATATGTTAAGTGAAATGTCAGACACAAAAGGACAGGTATTGTATGATTCCACTTATGAAATAACTATGCAAATTCGTGGAGACAAAAGGAGTACAGGTTAAGGGGAGTAGGGGAGAGATGGTAGTTAATAGCTCATGTGTGCAGGGTCTCTGGGATGAAAAAGTTTTGACAATGGATGGTCAATGTGACTGTTCCCACTAAATTGTATTCTTGAGAATGGCTGAGTTGGGAAATTTTGTGTTGTATGTATGTTTCCACAAGTAAAAAGAGAGACTGATAATGAGACAATGACAATTGAATACAATGCATGATCTGGGATTGTATCTAAAAGTGGAGGAGAAGATGCCTAAAAGGACATTATTGAATCATTGGAAAAAATGGAGTATAATCATATGTATTTTTAAATCAATATTCAATTTTCTTGAACCTGATAACTGTACTTAATGAGGCTACATAAGTGAATATACTTGTTCTTAGGAAATATACATTGAAGTATTAAGTGTTCAAAGAGCATGAATTATGCAACATTTTCTCAAATGTTTTAGAAATAGAGTAAGATACACAGAATGATATAACAAATGTGGCAAAATGTTAGAAGTTGGTCAATCTGGGTGTCTGGGTTGGGGGTATATTGGAGTTCTCCATACTAATTTTGTATTATTTTTGCAGCTGTTTTCTAAGAGTGGAATTTTTTGCCAAAAATTAAAAATCCGTAAGACTGTACAACACAGTCAACTCTAATGTACAACACAGTCAACTCTAATGTAAACTATGGACTTTAGTTAATAATAATGTATCAATATTCATTCATCAATTGTAAAAAATGTGTTACACTCATTGTGGCAGTTTGATATTATGAATTCCAAAAAGAGATATTGATTATGTTTCTGGTCTGTTTCTCTGGGTATGATAATTCCCTTTGTGTTAATTTCAAAGGCTTTATGTTTACTTGATTAAATCAAAATGAGGGCTTTGATTCGATCACGTCATTAGGGCAACTCAATTTGAGACCCTGCCCTCCCTTTGTGAGATATATATACGGACACTCACTCAGGGAGAAGACTGAAGTAGGGACACAGAAAAAGACAGAGGACAGAACTTGGTTTTGAAGCTGGAGCCCCTGAGAGAGAAGAGTTATTTGCCTGATAGTTTACAGCTGACCTTGTAAAGAGAACAGCTGAGCCTGGAAAGAAATGAGCCCTGGGAAGAGAGACAAGCTTTATGCTAACCTACAGCTGAAATCGGAAGACACTCGACCCATGGAGCCTTAAGAGTGAAGAGGAAGGTTGAACGCTTGCAGAGGTTGCCCGCCATCTTGCATCAACATGCGGCAACAGACTTAGAAAGTATGTCTTATGGTACCTTGGTTGGACTCTTTAGGGCCTGTAACTTTAAGCTATACCCCAAATAAATATCCTTTGAAAAAGCCAACAGAATTCTGGTACTTTGCACCCCAAATAAATATCCTTTGAAAAAGCCAACAGAATTCTGGTACTTTGAATCTGGTACTTTGGCTGACTAATACACTTATGCAAGATGTTAATAGGAGAAACTGAGATTGGACAGATGGCTATTTGAGAACACTCTGTACTATCTGCTCAATTTTCTGTAAGCCTACATTTTTTGCTTTAAAAAAGTTATTTTAAAAATTCTATTTTCAAATTATTTATTGCTAGAAAAATTCTTACTATTATAATCATGCTGAATAAAAAAGGCTATGTAACAGTATTTAGGGATCATTTTTAAGTATATATACTCATATACTTAGATAAGGCAGTGGTGAGGAATACAGCCTCAAGAATCAGATCCTGGCTGACTAGTTCCTTGACCTTAGGCATGTTGCTTAACCTCTCTGAGCTTCCATCATTTCATCTGTCATAATAGATGGAGTCATAATAGAGTTTATGTGGAATGGTTGTTAGGAGGATTAAATGAGATAATGCATGAATGCTGAAAATGGGTTTGGCCTGTAGGAAGTCTTTTGTGCGTGTTAGGGCCAATTATTGTTTAAGTTTATTTTTGAGTATTAAAATGTCTATTAAGCTATACACTCATCTTTTACAGCATTATCTTGTGTGTGCATACGGGAGATTAGCATAGTTTATAGTAATTTGTATATTAATAAGATTAGAGTATTTGAAGACAGAGAAAGGTCCCTTCCGTATGGAACCTTGAGAACCTGGAGACCTGAAAGATTGTCTTCCTCATTTTGATTTCCCACCAAGACTTTGCTGGGGGTGGAAGGTGGGCAGTGTGTGGTTTGAGGCATTCACAGGTTTTAGCCTTAGCTTTGGTAACTGCTTCTAAAGTTCTGGAGTATCCAAACACCCAGTTTGTAACTTGGTTTGGGTCTGGTACAGCTGATTCTGAAATAGCCTGAGAGGAGGCTAGAGGTGGGATGGTAGAGTGAAAAGACTTTCACAGCTGCTTTTCTTTTGGTGCTTTGGTATTTTAGTGCCTTTAAATAAAAAAGTAACATATAACACAAAACTTCCCATTTTAACCATTTTTCAATTGTACAATTCAGTGGTATTAATTACATTCACAATGTTATACCACCATCACCACCATCCATTAGCAAACCTTTTTCATCACCCAAAACAGAAACTCTGGCTTATTAAGCAATAACTCCCCCATCCCCCATCCTCCTGGCCACTGATGGCCTCTAATCTATTTTCTATCTCTATGAATTTGCCTATTCCAGATATTTCATGTGTGTGTAATCGTACAATATGTGGCTTTTTAAGTCTGGCTTATTTCACTTAGCATGTTGTTTTCAAGGTTCACGTTGTAGCATGTACCAAAGCTTCATTTCTTTTTATGGTTGAAAATTCCATTATATGTACATACCACATTTTGTTTATCCAGTTATCTGTTGAGGGACACTTGGGTTGTTGGTATCAGTGCCTTCTGAGTATTGAAGATCAGTACTGGAGGAAAGTCACCCGATGAAGCCAGTTGACATCCCTAAGGACTGAGGACCTGGGCACTCAATATGCCTGACAATGGTACACTAATATTCATTCTTCCACTTTGAGTGAACTGTTTTCTTTCCTTCTCCACTTTTTTTTTTTTGAATTTATTTTATTTATTTCTCTCCTCTCCCCCGCATTGTCTGCTCTCTGTGTCCATTCGCTGTGTGTTCTTCTGTGTCCACTTGCATTTTTGTCAGGCGGCACTGGCAGTCTGTGTCTGTCTTTGTTGCGTCATTTTGCTGTGTCAGCTCTCCATGTGTGTGGCACCACTCTTGGTCAAGCTGTGCTTTATTTTGCATGGGGTGGCTCTCCTTGTGGGGCGCACTCCTTGCATGTGGGGCACCCCTGTGTGGCACGGCACTCCTTGTGTGTGGCAACACGGCGTGTGGGCCAACTCACCACACAGGCAAGGAGGCCCTGGGTATCAAACCCTGGACCTTCCATATGGTAGATGGATGCTCTATCAGTTGAGCCATATCTGCTTCCCCATTCTCCACTTTTTAAACTTCTACCTTTCTCCCCACCACCCCTGCCTTTCAGTATACCATATATACCTCCTTTCTAGTAGAGGATGTAGGAACCTGGAGTCAGGAATTCTCTCATCTTTTTTTTTCTTCTTCTTGTGCCTCCTGTTGTGTCAGCTTACCGCACCTGCCTGTGGCAACAGCTCTCTGTCTTCTTTAGGAGGCTCTGGGATCCCATCCAAGGACCTGGTAGGTGGGAGCCTAGTCACCTGAGTAACATCCACTTGCCATTTAAAAAAAAAATTTTTTTTTTTTAAGATTTATTTTACCTATTAATTTCTCCCCCTTCATTGTTTTGTGCTGTCTACTCTCTATGTGTTCTTCTGTGTCTGTTTAGCTTCACTTTAGATGGCACCAGGAACCAATCCTGGGACTTTCTGGAGTGGGAGAGAGGCACTCAACCTTTTGTGCCACCTCAGCTCCCTTGCCCTCATCTTGCTACCATTTATTTTGCAAACCTACCACATCTGCAACCAAGGTCTTCTGCCTCCTATCATGGGCCAGTACCTCTCCATGTGCTCTGGGTTACCTCTCCTCAGTTATCTCCTCTCTCTCTTTTTCTTTTCTGCAGTTTTGCTAGGCTTCCCCCATCATTAAAAAAAATCCTTCCTTGTATCCTCATCCTTTTCTAGCTATGGACTTCTCTACTCTCTTTCACAGATGAGCGACACATCAGAAAGCTCCCCAATTCTTAAAAGTCAGAGCTGTAAGGGCTCAATATTGGCCTCTTTTCCCACTCTACAAACTCTCCTGTGTCATATATTCTGTGCTTTAAAACACTCTTTCTGTGCTCATGCCCCAAATTTTACCTATTTCTAGCCAGGGCTCATCCCTGAGCTCCAAGACCCTGACTAAGGTTGCTTACTTGAGATCTCACGTCTAAAATGTCTAAAATGGAACTTGAGATTCTCAGCTTTCAAATCTGCCCTTTGCTGGCCTTTTATACCTCAAGAAGTTATGTTTACTCCTACCACAAATCTGGAAGCTATCCTTGTCATCTTCCTCAAACCCATTCCAAAACCAGATTTGGCATTCTGCTTCAAGTATATTCCTGATTCGTTCATTTCTTTCCATCTCCTCAAAGACCCCTCACAGAAGCCAGCTGTGCCATCCTTTAAGTTCTTGAGTGGACCATTCTCACCCCTGGTCCATAACCTGCAAGAGACCAGTGAGGTTTCAAGACTTGCTGCTGAAGTGCATTTGTTGCTCCCTTCAAGTTGAGGAGCAGCTTGTTTCCGTCTCATCTTCTGTCTCAATTTATGATCATTGTCAGCGTTCTCACCTCACGTGGCTAAGCAGTCACCACACCTGCCAATTCCTCCTTTTAAATAGTTAAAAAGCCCTGCTGTTCTCCAGCTTTCCTGTTGCCTGCTTTAGGCTGCCGTCATTTCTCGCCTGGATTGTTCGAACAGCTTCCTGTTCCTAGTTAGTATTGCTTCTCCAAATCCATTCTCCAGGTCACAACCAGGAGATTTCCCAGTCAGCAAATGTGATGCTATTATTTACCCTTCTTTTCAGAACTTCTTTTCAGACATTGTTGTTTTCATCTCTAGCAGTTTCATTGAGATGGGCCTTTAAAAAAAAAAATCTTCCACGTCTAACTTTTTGAACATATGGAATATAGTTATATTCTCTGTTTCAAGGTCCTTGTTTGCTTATTCTAACATCTGTGTCAATCCTTGGTTTCAACTGATTGATTTTTCTCTTCATTATGTATCATGTTTTCCTGCTTTTTTGGCATGCTTGGTGATTTTTAATTGGATGGCAGACATGAATTTTACCTTTTCTTTTGTGGTTATTTTTCCATTTCTATAAACATTCTTTTTTTTTTTTTTTTTTAAAGATTTATTTTTTATTTAATTCCCCTCCCCTCCCCCGGTTGTCTGTTTTCTGTGTCTTTTTGCTGCGTATTGTTTCTTTGTCCGCTTCTGTTGTCGTCAGCGGCACGGGAAGTGTGGGTGGCGCCCTTCCTCGGCAGGCTGCTCCCTCCTTCGCGCTGGGCGGCTCTCCTTATGGGTGCACTCCTTGCGCGTGGGGCTCCCCTACGCGGGGGACACCCCTGTGTAGCAGGGCACTCCTTGCGCGCATGAGCACTGCGCATGGGCCAGCTCCACACGGGTCAAGGAGGCCCCGGGCTTGAACCGCGGACCTCCCCTGTGGTAGACGGACGCCCTAACCACTGGGCCAAGTCCGTTTCCCTCTATAAACATTCTTAAGTTTGTTCTGGGATACAGTTAAGTTCCGTGGAGATAATTTAATCCTTTTGGGTCTTGCTTTTAAGATTTGTTAGGTGGGGCCAGAGCAGAATTTAGCCTAGGGCTAATTTCCCTCAGCTTCTGAGGGAAGAAAGACTTCTTGACCCACTGATCCCTGAATAAGCAGGTTTTCCCATCTGGCTTAAAGAAAGGCACTACTCTCAGCCCTGAGGGACCTTCTGGCACTCTCACCTCTAATCTTTTCCAGGAGTTTCCTCACAGGCACAAGCTGATCAGTAAGCACTCTGCTGAATGCTGGAGGGAGCTCTCTGCAGATGGCCCTTGTTCTCTTGCACAGCTCCCTCCTCTCCAGGTCTGCCCTGCAAACCCTTGCTGCACCAGTCTTCCAGACTCTTCTCTGTCTCTTCAACCTGGGCTGGACTCTGCTGGGGTTACCCTTCCCTCTTCAGTGGCCTGGAAAATCTCAAAGTAATAAGCTAGGGCAGTTGTAGGGCCCACTTCACTGATCTCCTGGCCCTCAGGGACGCCCATCCTTTGCCGCTAGTATCTTTTTTTTTTTTAAAGACTTATTTATTTATTTATCTCCCCCCCCCAGTTGTCTTTTCTCTGTGTCTATTTACTGCGTGTTCTTCTTTGTCTGCTTCTGTTTTCGTCAGTGGCATGGGAATCTGTGTTTCTTTTTGTTGTGTTATCTTGTTGTGTCAACTCTCCGTGTGTGTGGTGCCATTCCTGGGCAGGCTGAACTTTCTTTCATGCTGGGTGGCTCTCCTTACGGGCTGCACTCCTTGTTCACGGGGCTCCCCTACGTGGGAACACCCCTGCGTGGCAGGGCACTCCTTGTGCACATCAGCACTGTGCATGGGCCAGCACCACACGGACTCAAGGAGTCCCGGGGTTTGAACCGTGAAACTCCCATGTGGTAGATGGATGCCCTAACTGCTGGGCCAAGCCCACTTCCCTGCTGCTACTGTATTGACAACCACTGATATATTTTGTCCTGTTTTTTCATTGTTTTGGGGGAGGGTCAGTCAGGTCCTTGTTACTCCATCTTGGGTGGGATTGAAAGTACCTTCCAGGTTTTTATTTACAAGGATGCCCCATTGCCTTCAGGTCTGAGTTGCTCAGTGTGGCTCACAAGGCTATGAAGTGTCCCCAGTTACATTCTTCAGCCTTAGCTCTCTCAGCAACAATGTCTTATTCCAAACTCCAACCATAGCTGGCATCTTTCCAGTCCTAGCTCTGTGCTCTCTGTCGTGCCTCCAGACCTAGGGCCATGACGTCTCCTCTCCTAGAAAGCTTTCCTGGTTTTCCTGACAACTTATCTGTCTCTTGGTTCTCCAACGAGCTGCTTCTCTACCAGGAGCTCTTTCTTATACCTAAAGATTGGGCTAGGGGGAAACGGACTTTGGCCCAGTGGTTAGGGCGTCCGTCTACCATATGGGAGGTCCGCGGTTCAAACCCCGGGCCTCCTTGACCCGTGTGGAGCTGGCCATGCGCAGTGCTGATGCGCGCAAGGAGTGCCGTGCCAGGCGAGGGTGTCCCCCGCGTGGGGGAGCCCCACGCGCAAGGAGTGCGCCCGTGAGGAGAGCCGCCCAGCGTGAAAAGAAAGAGCAGCCTGCCCAGGAATGGCGCCGCCCACACTTCCCGTGCCGCTGACGACAACAGAAGCGGACAAAGAAACAAGACGCAGCAAATAGGCACCAAGAACAGACAACCAGGGGAGAGGGGGAAATTAAATAAATAAATCTTTAAAAAAAAAAAAAAAAAGATTGGGCTAGGTGCCCTCGTTTTGTTCAATTAGCCCCTGACACTTAAACTACTCATAGCACTGACCACACTAAGTTGTGCCTGCCTGTTTGGCTGTCTCTTCTGCTACACCATGGGCTGGGTGAGGGTGGTCTCTCCTGTTTACTGTTGAATTCCCCAAGTCTGGAAATGGTGGGTTGAAATGAATGCCTATGTCATCAGTCCTAGGGATCCAGGTTCCTGTAGACCCAATGACTGCAGTGTACCCAAAAGCTTGCCCCATGCTGTGCCCAGGGCCATGGCTTCCTTCATCAAAGGTTTCCACTGAGGGAATGGGGTGGGGGGGCAGAGCACAAGTCTAGGAGGCAGACTTCCTGCCTCCCCTGCGAGACAGCTCCGGTCTTGTTAGTGCTGTGCCGCTCACAGTCTAGCCCAGGTATTATGTGTTTAGTGATAAGGTTTAACTCCTTGGGGAGGAAATGTGAGCTGATTTTCTTTCTTCAGTGACTGTTACCAACTATTCTGGTGACCTTTCCTGTCTGGTGAGTGGTTGGTGATGCTTAACAGAATTGCATCATAATTTTCCATTTAGTTTTTTTTTTTATCCCCCACCTTGTGGCTTTTTGCTTGCTGTCTGCTCTGTGTCCATTTGCTGTGCATTCTTCTGTGTCTGTATTTATTTATTTATACACTCCCCCCCCATGGCTTGCTTGCTGTCTGCTTTCTGTGTCCACTCACTGCATGCTCTTCTGTGGGTTTTTTTTGCTTGTCTCCCTTTTTTCTTGTTGTGTCACCTTGCTGAGTCGGCTCTTCATGGCTCTTGTAGGCCGGTGGCTCTCTGCAGGGTGCGGGTGAGCCTACCTTCACAAGGAGGCCTGGTACGCGAACTCAGGGCCTCCCATGTGGTAGATGGGAGCCCAACTGACTGAGCCACAGCCACTTCCTTCCCATTTAGTTTTGATTAAAGTCTAATTTTGGGATATAAATCTCAGTCCTGTTCATTTTAAAACTTCAGTCTCAAACCCATTCCAAGCTCTTCTCCTCCCCCCAGCACAGGCTGGAGTTAAAGCATAGCTCTCCTGTCCCCTTCAGATGATGGGACCCTCCTGGGACTTTACTTCAGACCAGTGCCAGGGAGGACAACCAGAGGAGAAGGGCTCCTGCAGGTGTGAAGGGCCATGTGTTGTGTGGGAAACAAAGGCATGCTGTTTCCATGGTAGCAAGTTACTTTCTGACCACTGGGTCATGCTGTCCCTAGAGATATACGTGCAGGTGGCTAATCTCTCTGGGAAACATAACATTCCAGCAGAACCCAGACTTGATATCTCAAGTAACCTGGGCAACAAGATTTATGATGTATATTTGTTTCAATAACATAATAGAACATCTTGGGCTTTAGTTACTATCTTATCCACTGTGCACTGTGTTTTCATTAATGAAGTTATGGGATAGTTAGCTAGGATAGTTGCTGGTTCTCACGATTGCTTGGGGTATATAAAGAAGCCCCCGATATTAATAAATTTGTCTGATGAGCTTGAGGAATCAATGCTCTCAGATCCCCTGATCCCAATCTCTCTTTATCTTTCATTCCCGATACCCTTTGGGTCTGTGACTCCGACATATCCGACAGTGTTGGATATGGGAAGTGTCCTGACTTCATGCTGGGTGGTGGGCTCCGAATGATGCTGGTGGCCTCCATTACATGGAAGTCTTGGTGGGGGTGGAGTCTGTAACCTCCCATTCCTCTGTGGCTGAGTATCCCTGTAAATAACCGAGCCATGCCTCTTTTTCAGCCCTTTTCCCAGGTGAATCCTCCTATTGTTTGGTCTAGGGACCACCCATGGCCTTTGCCTGTCCATCAATCTCTGGGCTTCTCCCTATAAAGCCATGGGAACCACCAAGGTCCTTTCCTCAACTTTCAATGACTGCAGAGACCTGGGATGGGGAGAAGGTTTTCCAGCACATTTGAGGACCTTTAGACCTTGCCAGCCTGGACTATGCCAGCAGGTTTTCCACATCGAGAAATCTCTGGACCAGGTGCAGGCACCAGAGTTGAAGTATGTCCCCATATGCCAGTGATCCTCCTTGTCTGTAGTGGGGTAAGAGGACACATACCATATTCTCAGGTTCCTGCATTGCTTTCTTCCATGACCCCTGTCTCACAACACACTTGGCTCTGGTGGTGCCACCAGGATAGGACTACAATTTCTGCAGCCCACCAGATATTCATCTGGGGGACAAGATGCCATTCTTCCCTACTTACAGACTCCCCCAATCTTCATATGTGCTTCATTTGGAGCTTCTCTTTCACTTGGCCGTAGGAAAAGGAGGTACACCCTCTTCCCTACCACAGACATATCTTTTCTCTGCAGATACCCCAAAGGCCAATTACCTTCTTCCTTCTCAGGTCTCTTTCCTCTCTTTTCTGAAGAGTGGGTAAGTCAGGGCAGTGGTTGACGCTCATAGGGTTGGTTCTGGTACCTCTCAGTAGTCCATTGCTAACTTTAGAATGTTCTGCACTTAGTGGCTTTTGGGGACCCTAGCCACAGGTGCTCAAGCCACAGGTACAATCACATGGCAGCTCTGTCTCTCCTCTCCAGCTCGAGTGAATGTCTGCATAGAGTTCTTGTTTATCTTTGTAGTTGTCAAGCTCAACGCCTTGTCTAGGGTAGACAGTTGATCAGTTTGTAGAACTGAATTACACAGGAAGTCGGAGACCAAAGAGGCCCATCTTTGTCCCTGTATGCACAGATTCCAGGTAGGATTTGTGCCTAAAGCTCCTTATGAAGAGGTCTCTTTTTCCAGATAGAAGGGCCTGGAATCAATGAGCCGCTTCTCAGAGTTCACAGTGGAACAGGCTGGGTCCTGCCTTCCTCTGGTGCCCAAGGAGTAGGAGGGGTTGCCATGGTGATGACACACACCATCACTTTGCTGCATCTTGCAATCCCGCTGCAGAGGTGTCAGCTGCCTGTCACTGGGATGCTGGTTGGAGACCAGGTGGCAGGTGGCTGCTGGCTTCCTGCACACCTGCACTGACAGACAAGAAGGCACAGCCCACAGGGAGCAGCCTAACCCAGGGGTGTCAGCCAGGGGTGGGATACATAATTAAGAAGCAGTTTCATCTTCCTAGAAAGAATAAAAGGCAGTTGGGCACAATGTTCTGTATTCCTGGGTTGAAAACTGGATATGTTCTTAGCACTGTTGAACAAATTGGATTTCAGTTCTGAGTTGTAGGTAGAGGCAGAGGGGTGAGGGTGGTTTGGAGAGATGCTGAAGGAGTCACTTGGGTGAAGAGAGGCAGGGAAAGTCAGGCAGGATTCATTCCTTGAAAAGGAGAAAGAAATGGGAGCTAAGAAAGCAGCTCAAAACCCACACAGTGCTTGGCATCTTTGCTCAAACACAGGGCTGTTGAATTTTATGGGAGGGATGTATCCTGAAGACCTTGTATAATAATGAAAAATTTACTTAGTTTAGGATTACTCTTGACATGGATGTCATGTGTTTCCCTTAAAGAGGTGAGGCTATGTGGCAATGATGTAAACCTAATGCATATTTCACTTTTAAATCTTTTAAATGCTTTAAAATGAGGCTATTCTTGACAAATTCTGAAAAATCGGTAGGTGTTTGTTTAAAATCTTAGGTATAAAATGAGATTTAGCTATCCTTCACATTTTTCTTCTTCCAAATATGCATAATCCTCTTTCCTCCATTCATGCAGAAATATCTGTTGAGTGACTGCCATGTGTCAGGCACTGTCTAGGGACTGAGGATACAACACTTCACAAAACACAAAAATTCCTGCCCTTGTGAAGCTTACATCCTAGGCGGGGAACATAGTCTATCTACAAAATAGTAGTAAATTACACCATATACTAGCAAGTGATTGGTGCCATGGATAAAAATAAAGTATGGAAGGGTATATACTATGGGTGGGTAGGCAATTTTAAATGGGGAGGAAATAGCCCCATTGAAAAGGCATAATTGAGCAAAGATTGAAGGGGTGAGGTAGGGTCTTATGGACATCCAGGGCTATGGCATTTCATGCTGAGCAGGGAGCAAGTGCAAAGGTCCCACCTCAGGGGGAATGGACTTGGTCTGTTTGAGGAATTGCAAAAAAAGTCAGTGGGGCTGCAGAGTAGGGAGTGATAAGGACAGGGGTAATGCATGATGCCAGAAGGTATGCAGGGGACATATGTCAGGCCTTGAGTGCCATGGAAATGAGTTTGGACTCTGAATGTGGGGTCAAAGGATTTTTGGGGAAAGGATAGGGTTATGATGGGAAGATGGAAAGTAGAGAGCTTGAAGATCAGTTTATGGAGGGTTTGAAGTTATTGGTAGTGACAGTGTCCAGGAGGTGGCTGTGAAAGTGAGTACTGAGGAAGATGGAGACAAACTCATTGGAGGGGATTTGTCTAGGGATTGTGAGGGCAGAATGAAGGAGCAGTGTTAGGGAGAATGGCAGTGAGCTAGGAGCCAAAATCTTCAAGGAAACAGAGTGACCCAGTGTTGGGCACAAGAGGGGCACTGGAGGGTATAGTCTGATCCATGAGATTCAAAGATGGGGCTGAGGCAGAGAGGAAGAGTAGTCTGGAAGCAACAAGGAGGACTCGAGAACACTTAGCCCACGTTCCAGCCTGCCTATGACACGGGGGTGGGAGGGAACTACCCCCTTGAGGAGCCGGAGGGCAAACAGAGTCCTCCTGGGAGAGCCAGGGGTTAGCTAGAGCAAGAAGGGGGAGGCAACTTTCAGAGAAGTTGAGGCGGATGATGGACTCTGAGTGCCAGAGGGCACGATGGAAGGGTTTCGGGAGTTGGTGAGGGGTGGGAGGAGGGAGAGAAAAGGGGAATTGAGCTGATGCTGCCTGACATGAAGGAGTAAAGGCCTCATAGCCTCTGGGCTGTAAGTGGTGGTGAGGCTGCGGGGCGGTGGGTGCAGCCGGGGTCCCCCTCTTCACGGAGGCGAGGGTTGGTGACAGGGGAGGGATGGCAGCCAGGGCAGCCAAAGTTCACTGCGGGCATCAGATAGGACTGGCTCCCGATAACTCGTAGTTATGTACTTAATGAAACATAACGGGGGTGGTGCTTCTTAATCCCAGTCTTCTTAGTCTGGATGAAATTGAGTGAGGTATTTTCAGCAGTTCTATTACCTAGAAACAGTTAGGAATTAATAGTTTATGTTCTTGGGTCTTTAGATAGAGAATTAAGACATTAGCCTCCCTTGACTGCTTGAGGCATTCAGTCTGGAGGTTCACCATTACCCTGACAGGCTGTATCCAGAGCACAAAGGAAGAAAAGTTCACTTAGAAGATGTGCATTTGCCAAGAAAAGAGCATGAACGGGGAGGGCGCAGGCAAAGAAAAGAAGTTCAAGAAATAAATAAGAATGTCACAGGTGGAATGACAGTGCGCTCCCTGGAGAGGTGAGCCCAGGAGGGCATTCACCCCGCAGGCAGGTGGAGGGAGGCAGCCATTCTCAGCGGGTGCTCGGAGATCCCTGGGCGTCCCCAAGGCCCTTTCAGGCACGCATGGTGGCAAATGATTTCAAGGACGGTACTGTTATTTGTCTTTTTCACTCTCATTCTCTCACAAGTGCAATGTGGAGTTTTCCAAAGATTACACAAAGTGTGATTTCGCGGCAGATTGAATGCAGAAGCGGATGTGAGAATCCATCTGTCTTCTCTCTAGCAGATATTGAAGAGATTTGCAAAAATGTAAAACAATGTTGCTCTATGCTAAATGTTTTGTGTTTGGGAAAATGTGGTTCTTTTTCATAAAAATATGTTAGCTATTTTCATGTGATAGGTTTTATTCTTGTAATTTAAAAATGAAATAGCAAATATTTTTTAAATGTCAGTTTTTTTTCTTTTTGAGGTACAGGGGATTGAACCCAGGACCTCATACATGGGAAGCAGGTGCTCAACTATTGAGCTACCCCTGCTCCCCAATGAGAGTTGGTTTTTTTGTTTGCTTGTTTGTTTTTTAGGAGGTACCAGGGAACGAATTTGGGACCTTGTACATGGGAAGCAGGTGCTCAACTACTTGAGCTACATTCCACTCCCCTAAAATGTCAGTTTTAATTTCTCATACTATGGATAGTAATCGATAAATAATCTTTGTACACAAAAAGTCTTTAAGGTCTTCAATAATTTTTAAGGGTGTAAAGGAATCTTGAGACCAAAGAATGTGGCAACTGCTGGTCTAGTGGATAGAAGCCCACGTTCTGGTGTTAGTGTACCTGGGTTTGAATGCCGGCTGTGTGATCCTAGGCAAGTCACTTGGCTTCTCAGAGACTTAGTTACCTTATCAGTAAACTGGGCTATATCTTACAGGTATTGTGAGCAGCAAATAAAATCATGAATTTATAGCATTTTGCACAGTGTCGTGCACAGAGTTATCACTTCATAAATGTCAGGTTTTTTTTTTTTTGTCACATAATTTGACTATTTTATGCAAAACCCTGTGCAAAGTGCTGTGAAGGAGATAAAATGGCATAAGTCACAGCTCTTACTCTCAAGAGCTTTGCCTCCCAGCAGGGAAGAGATTTCTGGATTTGTAGAGGGAACTTTGGGTTCAACTCCCAGCCCCACCCTTGACTAACAAGGTGACCTCGAGCAGGTCACTGCCTGTGCGGCAACGTCAGATAAGAAAGGCACCTGGGCTGTCCACCTAAATATAGACTGCAAGGACCCACTTGTATTTTTCAGGCATCACTGCCTCCGAGCCTCTGTGTAACACTTGGCTTTGCCGTTCCCCGGAAAAGTTTTGCCAAGTTCTGTCTTCAAGGCTCTCTGCTTCCCAAATTCACTTTTCTTCCCGAGATAATGCAACCGTGCCACTAGAGGGCACCTCCTGCCTTTTTATTCAGCGGCGGCTTTCTTTAACTGAAACCTTTGGAAATGTTCTTTTAAAAGCTGAGATGGGCAACAAGGGCAGATTTCATGTCTCTAGGACCTTTGCAGCTTGCTAGGTATGGCGAGTTTTGTCCGAAAATCCTAACTCTGTTTTTAACAATTTCCCAAGACGTCTTTAAACACTTCATGCAAGAATCACGCAAAGTGCTTTGCCTACCTCATCACATGTCATCTTGGGGCAACACTGTGGATGTGGGTTGGAGCACTCATTTACTTTTTTATGAGAGATGTTGTAGTTTTACAGCAAAATCATGCAGAAAATAGAGTTCCCATATACCCTCCCTATTATTAACACTGCATTGGTGTGGTGCCTTTGTTACAATTGATGAAAAAATATTATTATACTTGTACTATTAACTCTACTCTGTACTTTACGTTAGGGGTTGCTGTTTGAGTTGTAGAGTCCCATGGTCTGCCTTTTAAAAAATTATTCTAGTAGCATATATGCAATCTAAAATTTCCCCTTTGAACCACATTCAAATGTATAATTCAATGATGTTATTACCATCGCAATGTTATGTCAACCATCCATTACCAAAACATTTTTGTCACCCCAAACAGAAACTCTGTATCACTTAAGCATGAACTTGCCAATCCCAGTCCCCACTCAGGGCCCTGGTAAGCTGTATTCTAGTTTCTGACTCCATGATTTTGCTTATTCTGATGATTTCAGACCAGTGATGACTCATTTTTAACAGCTGGGAATTAGGACTCTGAGAATTTAAGTAACTTAAGCCAAGATCAGTTAGAAGGTGGTGGAGCTGGATTCAAACCCAGGTCCTCTGTTTTCAGCAAAGTTAAACAAAGTTAAACAGTGATTTTAGAATAAGAGGCTCCAGAGGCAGCACTGATGAATTCCACAGAGGAGACGTGCTGATAGCAGAGGAGGGGGATTGCTGTGAGCTGCAGTGGCTCAGAGTGAAGGAGGGCCTTGGAGCTGAGCCTCATGTGGTTCTGACAGAAGGAGAAGACCAGAGAGAGTTTGGTCGGGTGGAGGAATAACCCTTTCCACTATGAAATGGTGTCCTTAGGGCAGGGGTTCTGAGCCAGGGGTCCACGGACCCTCAACAGGTTCCATGAGCTTGAATTGAAAAAAAAAAATCAACTTCTTATCTTTATTTTCTCTGACCTCTAACTGAAATCTAGCATTTCCTTTACTTATGAATGTGTGCAATAAATAAATTACAGTAGTATTTATTTCACCTGTCTGGCAAAGGGGTCCGTGGAACAAAAAAGGTTAAGAAGCCCTGCCTTCGGGCCTTCTCCTACCCTCTGCTACATGCTCTGGAAGCAGGGAGCAGGGCCTATTAATCAGGACAGTTTTGTGTCTCAGCCTTATCAGACACAAAAACCTCTTTCTGTAACAAGTGTTGTTTTTTTTTTTTTTTTTTCGAGTTTTTTAACACCCCATTTACTATCCTGAGATGAAATTCATAGACGCTATATTCCTACCTAAGCACGTAATACAAAAAAAAGTACTTCATGACAAGTAACTGTTAGGCTTGCCAGAAGACAAATACACTGCCCACGCAAATGCCCAAGTGTCCACCAGGGGGCGGCACACAGCTACCACTGCTATGACCCACTCACAGCGTCCCTCCATGATGACATTGAGCTGTTTCCCTTTCCTATTTTAATCACCGCCGTTACACTCCCCTGAGAGAGCACGTTCCTCTCCCAGAAGTCGCCTGGGTGGTAAGGGGGTGGTTTGTGAAGAGAAAGTCAAAGTATGGAGCTGACTGCCAAGTTTGTCCCATAGGTTCCTAGTCACGCGTACACGATGAGAAGTCATATGCTTTAAAAGCGTTGTTATTGAAACATCTGCTTAAAAAGTTATCATGAAGTAAAAGATTTGTTTTCATTGAAATTATTTTTTAGGTCATTTTGTATTATAGCAAGTCATGATTATTCATTTAATATTTTTCTTTGACTCAATTTTCCTTTAACCTAATTACATATATTTAAATGGAACTTTACATTAATATGTAAATGAAAACTTGTATCAGTTGACATAAGTAGAAGGTAACCTAAAACAACAAAGACAACAAAACAGTGTTATTAAATTCTTGTTGACACTGACACGGTTTCCCATCAAAGGTCCATTCTCTCTTTATTAAGAATTTAACAAGAGCTAAGGAGATGTTGACACTGAACGGAGAGATCCTTAAAGTAATCAGACTAAAAGAGCAGTGAATGGAGAATATCTTTCTCATTATGTGATTCACAATGCTATTTAAAGCTTGTTCTGTGTACCCCTAAAAAACATCTCCTTTCACAACAGTGGGCAAAATACCCCCAGTGTGGACACGCTGGGGTGCTGGAGGCTTCCTGGGCGTGGAGCCAAGGGTTCTGCAGTGGCTCTCTGTGGTGCTCAAGCCGCTGCTCTCCCTGGGCCCTCCGTTTTCACCTGTGAAATGTAAGGTGAGGAGGTAGGAAGAGATAATCTCTACAGTTCTAACCCATGGGACTCTCTGAAGCCCTGATTCTCATTGGAAGGATACAGGATGTTAGAAGGACCTCCTCTGGCTTTGTGCTTAGAACCTTTGAAGTGGCCTGGGGAAAGTCACAGATTCTCAAAAATCCCAACAGCCCTCTGCCCCTCGAGAGGCAATCTAGCCTAACATAGCAGAGAACTTGGAGTCTGGAGCCCAAGACACCTGGATCCAAATCCTTGCTCTGTCTCCTACTAGTTTTATGACTTTGAGCAAGCTACTCAACTTCTTTGGCCCCAGTTTCCCTATCTGTAGAATAGGGACAATGATATTATTTATCTTTATTACAAATATTAAATTATAAAATGCTTGTAAAGTGCTTGCCATAGTGACTGGCCCATGTGCTGGCAGTTATTCCTGTTAGTATGGTAATACCTAAGATAAGAAAAGATATAAAACTGGGATATCCTGGAAATGGCTATTTGGAGAAATTGTTTAGTGATCCTCTCCCCAGCAATTTAAAACTGATGAAATGAAATGATTATCACAGGGACCCAAGAAAGGGAGGCCTTGTCTGGAAAAGGTGAGTGTGAATGTGTAAGGCCACCCCACCTACGCATGTCTCTGATGGGTAATGCGAGGCCAAGTGTATTTGCATGGGTTTTAGGACTTAAAAATTTTTTTATTTTTTATTTTTTAAACATTGGTCAAGCAACCTGCATCTTTCCAGCCCACAGACTTCCTCTGCCTGGTCACTAGGTGCAGGTACCTGCAACTGTGTTTGCGTGTGAAATGGAGGGGGGTGGGGGGAAACGGGAGCTGGGCAAAGTTTATGCTGGTGGCTTTTGATCTGCTCTGCCACGAAGGCTGGCTTGTTATAGCCTGGTGGCCTGAGCAAGGCAGCTAAGAGGCACAGGAAGTCTGATGTTGAGAAAAGCAGCATTGCTCATGCTAGGAGACTCCGCTTGTGAGGTCTTTGCTGCCAGTTCTAGGACAGTCATGAGCAAGTGGAATTCTCTGAACGAGTATTTCTTGTTGGGATGATGATAATGTGAAAGCTTCTAAAGCAAAAAGAGTCCTGATATTTGGGTTGCAGACCTGGATTTTCATCTTGATTTGACCAATAATCAGCTCTGTGACCTTAAGCAAGACAGAACATCTCTGGTTCTTCCCTTTCTTATTTATAAAAGGAAAGATTAGGTTATATCAGTAGTTTTTAAGTTAAAATTTTGTGTGTGTGTGTGTGTGTGTGTGTGTGTGGTAGATCATTGAGCCTTTTGACAAGCTGATGAAAGCTATAGATTCTCTCTCCAGAAAAATGTAGGTCCCTGTAACATATTCCATAAAATTTCAGAGCATTTCAAGACCCCTTACAGCATGTGCATGGATTCCAGGTTGTAAACCATCGGTCTTTGCTTCTTTTGATTATAAGCTTATTCAGCCCCCATGGTGTTCAAGTTGACTTCCCTTAGCAACCAAAACAAGAGGAAGTTTCTATTCATTTGTGAACATGAGTTTGGTATTTTCTCCTTCAAATTTCAGTTCAGCAAGTATCAGCCCAACAGGACCTTGAAAGCAATGTGCTTCCAGGGCCTTTGCATATGGCAGTGCACATTATGCCCTGCACAAGTTTTTCCAACTGCTTACCAAGCCTTTTTCTAGGTCACACAATGGTGGGGATATGGGCCAGCAGCAGCCTTTGCCACATATACTTAGGCTTTAAAATATAAGGTCCAACAGAAGAGTCTCCATCCAAGGGCTTGGCTTGAGGATGGTTTTCCCCATGCAGGTTCAGTAGATCTTATTATTAGGGGCTGATAAGAGGGATTATGGGGATGCTAGAGATACACACCTAAGAAAAACTCAAGCAAGACTGAGTTCTATGAATTAGTTAGGACTTTTTGGTGGAACATAACTGAATCCTTTGGAGTTCTTAGTTGCAGGAATTTATTGAAAGCATGTCAGGTGGTTTGCAGAAATGTCAAGAAAGCAACAGAACAGGTGTTAGATAAAGGTCAAGAACAAGGTGGCGGTGGACTTGGCCCAGTGGTTAGGGCGTCCGTCTGCCACATGGGAGGTCCACGGTTCAAACCCCGGGCCTCCTTGACCCATGTGGAGCTGGCCCATGAGCAGTACTGATGCACACAAGGAGTGCCGTACCACGCAGGGGTGTCCCCCGCGTAGGGGAGCCCCACGCGCAAGGAGTACACCCTGTAAGGAGAACCGCCCAGTGCGAGAAAAAGTGCAGCCTGCCCAGGAATGTTGCCGCACACATGGAGCTGACACAACAAGATGATGCAACAAAAAAGAAACACAGATTCCTGTGCCGCTGACAACAGAAGCGGACAAAGAAGATGCAGCAAATGGACACAGAGAACAGACAACTGGGGTGGGCGGGGGAGGGGAAATAAATAAATCTTAAAAAAAATAGTGCTAAAAAAAAAAAAAGAACAAGGGAAGTCAAGCCTCAGCCTGGGAAGCAGTCTGAGTCAGGATAGACCCAGTCTTGCACGGATGCCACACCACCATCCAAGGAAGTGAGCTAACACTGCTGCCACTGCTGGCACTGGCTGTAGGATGTTACTGCCCAGTAGAATTGATTCTCAGGAGCCTCATTTCACTGCCTGTGTACATCTAATCGGTTGAGCAGCCCTTGTAGCTGGGATGTGCTTAACCATCCCAGCTAAAAGGATTCTGGGAAAGGGAGTGACTGACATTTTCAGCCTCTGTAGTGGGAGGTGCTCTCTACCTCCCACCACCACTTTATAAGTGGGCAAACTCCCCAATCAAAAGCAGGCTTCCAAATTCAACAGATGTTCTACAGGAACAAAAATCTTGAGCTAACTTCAGGAAAGAGACCTATCATGGACTGCTAGGTGTTTCATGAAACCAAAACAGAAGGAAAGCTAGACCTCTGGAAGGGCCTGGAACCAGGTATTTGAAAGTCAACAGAACCCTCTCCTCAGCTCTCATTTCTGGTTCCCTGTGCTCCTTCATTTTCTCTCTCTGCATTCTGACTTTTTATTTCCTCAATCCAGGAGGTGGGGCTGTGTTGGTAAAAATAAGGTATCTGGGGGGCCCCTCCATGACCCACAAAAGAGAGGTTATAGGCGTTTACTATAAGTGGTGGCTTCCCCCTCATGCCTTCATCCAGACCACGCAGGATTGCTCTCTGCTGGTCTGAACTGTTCGCTTTTCCACCACTGCTGGGGTTCCTTTAGACAACCTGATCATCGTCTTCATGTCTTTCTATGGCAATATATTCCTAGAATGTTAGGCCTTTCTCATTTCACAGATGGAGATTCTAGGGTCTTAGAGATTAAGTGACTTATTCAAGGTTCTGATTGTCCTTTTAATGAGTCAGGACATAGTCAATGTTTAGAAGAGTGCCTAACATGTACAAAGCTCTCAATGCACGTTAGCTACATTATGGCACTGCACTTTCTTTTTCTTTCAAAGTGATATCTTTCTTATTCTCTTTCTCTCTCTTGGCTTTCTTCCCTTCTTCCTTCACTCTTTCCAAAAGTATATTCTACATGCCAGGCACCATCCTAGGTGCTGGCAACTCCTCCATGAACAAAACAGACAAAAGGCATTTATTTTAAAGGAAATCAAGTACGCAAACAAGATAATTTCTGAGAGTGATAATTCTTCTAAGCAAATTAAACAGAGAAGTGACAGAGGTTGGCTTTGGGGGAGGGCCACTTGAAACTTTTTATTTTATTAGGGCAGTTGTAGGTTTACATAAAAATCAGGCAGAAAGTATAGATTTCAGGAGGGCTACTTTTGACAGGAAGATCAGAGAAAATGCCTCTCGGGAGGTGACCCTCACTGATCTGAAGGATGAGAGCTGTGGGGAAGAAGGGACTGCAAGTACAGCAGCCCTAAGGTGAGAACAACCTGGCACTTATTGGAAGTAGAAAGAAAACCTGTGTGGCTGGAGCAAAGCAATGGAATGCGAGCATGGGGAGACGAAGGTGGAGAGGAAGGCAGAGGCCAGACAAGCAGAGGCTTCACAATGGAGTGGTAAGCTAAGTGCAACAGGAGGGAAAGCCGCTGGAACAAAGGATTTCAGTAGCAGAGTGTCATGATCTGATTTAGATTTGTAAAAGGATTTTATCAGACAACTCCAAATTGAAACAAAATAAAGTGACAACAACAAAACTCAATGAAATGTACCCTTAAAAAAATGTCAGGGTCACAAAAGAAAAAGTAGTGCTGAGGAAAAATTCCAGAGTACAGACATAACTAAATGACAACTAAAAGCAAAGTGTGATCCTAGATTAGGGGAAAAAATTGATTTAAAAACACTAGTGAGGTAACTGACAAAATTTTTAAATGGGCTGTTTTTCAGATAAGAGTCTTGTATCATTGTTAGATTTCCTGAATTTTATAACTGAACTGTAGTTATGAGAGAGAATGTCCTTGCTCTTCGGAAACAAACTAAAATGATCAGAGATAGAAGGACATGATGTATGCAAAATACTCTTAAACGTTTCAGAAAAAATGTATACATAGATAAAGCAAATGTGGCATAAAATTAAAAATTAAAAAATGTCCTTGCTCTTAGGAAATACATACTAAAGTGATTAGAGATAGAAGGACATGATATCTGCAAAATACTCTTAAAAGATTCAGAAAAAATGTATAAATAGAGAGGTAAAGCAAATGTGGCATAAAATTTAAAATTTGTGTGTAAAGAGTATACATGAATTCTTTGTACCATTCTTGCAACTTTTCTCTAGGTTTGGTTATTGATATGGTGAGTTTTAAGTCTATCATCTTTATTTTCCATTTATCCCATGTGTTATTCACCTTCTTTTTCTCTCTTTTTTTTTAAACCTTCTTTTGGATTGAGTATTTTTAAAAAAATGAATTTCTTTGTTGGTTTATTACCTTTACCTGTTTGTTTTGTTATTTCAGGGTTACTTTAGGCCTAGAGTTAAAGGTAATAAGTAGTATATATCTTTAATTTATTACAGCCTACTTTCAAGTGCTGTTATACTTACCTTACAACCAGTACGAGAAGCTTACAACTGCATGCTTCCATTTCTCCCCTCTGGACTTTGTGCTATTATTGTCATACATATTTACTTTTTTACATGTTACAAACTCCATAATCCATTGTCATTATTTTTGTTCAAGTAGGTGATAATATTTTTTTAAAAAAAAGATTGATTGATTTATTTCTCCCCTCTTCCTCCATTGTCTGCTCTCTGTGTCCATTCGCTGTGTGTTCTTGTGTGTCTGCTTATATTCTCATTAGGTGGCTCTGGGAACCGATCCTGGGAGCTTCCGGAGTGGGAGAGAGGTGGTTATTCTCTTGCGCCACCTCAGCTCCCTGATTTTAAAATCATGACACTGTTAAGTCTCTTATTGTCTCTCCTCTGTGTCTCTTTTTGTTGTGTCATCTTGCTGTGTCAGCTCTCCATGCTGGCCAGCACTCCTGAGCAGGGCTGTACTCCTGCATGGGGCAGCGCTCTGCGTGGGTCAGCTTTCCTTCACCAGGAGGCCCTGGGTATCGAACCCTGGACCTCCTATATAGTAGACGGGAGCCCAATTGCTTGAGCCACATTTGCTTCCCATTAAAGAGACTTAAGTAATAAAAAAAACGCTTTTATATATTTTTCCGGTGCTCTTCATTCCTTTGTGTGGATCCAGATATCAATTTGGTGTCATTTTCCTTCTGCCCAAAAATCTTCCTTTAACATTTCTTATAGTTTGAATCTGCTGGTGATGAATTATTTCAGCTTTTTAGGTCTGAAAAAAAATCTTTATTTCATATTCATTTTGAAAGATATTTTGCTGGGCTTAGAATTCTAGGATGACAGTTTAGTTTCTTTCAGTACTTTAAAGACCCTGCTCCACTGTGTTTAATTTGTATTTTTTTAAACAAGAAATTGGCTGTCACCCTTACCTTTGTTGATCTATAATAATGTGCCTGTTTTTCCTCCAGCTGCTCTTAAGATTTTCTTTCTATCATTGTTTTTGAGCAATGAGATTATGATGTACCTTGTGTAGTTTTCTCCATGTTTCTTGGGCTTGGGGTTTGCTAAGACTCTTGGATTTCTGGGTCTATAGTTTTCATAACATTTGGAATATTCTCACCCATTATTTCTTCAAAATTTTTTCTGTTCCCCCAACACAACCAGGGACTCAATTATGTGTGTAATAAGTACATTGAAGTTTTCCCACAGCTTACTGATGCTTTGTTCACTTTCGCCTGCCTTTTAAACTCTATTTCCATTTTGTGTAGTTTCTATTGCTGATGAATTCAGTTTTACTAATATTTTCTGCACAATTTCTAAGCTGTTCTTGATCCCATGCAGAGTACTTTCATTTTTGATATTGCAGTTTTCAACTCTAGAAGTTTGATTTAGATCTCTTAAAAATATCTTCTAAGACTACTTCAATTTTCAAACATACAGAATATTGTTATATGTAACAACTATTTAATGTCCTTGTATGCTAATTCTAAAATCTTATCAGTTTTAATTGATTATATTTTCTCCTCATTTTGTTCTGTATTTTACAACTTCTTTTTTTTTTTAAGATTTATTTTATTTTAAAAAAATTTCTCTCCCAATTGTCTGCTCTCTGTGTCCATTCACAGTGTGTTCTTCTGTGTCCCCTTGTATTCTTGTCAGTGGCACTGGGAATCTGCGTCTCTTTTTGTTGCATCATCTTGCTACATCAGCTCTGTGTGTGTGCAGTGCCACACCTGGGCAGTTTGCACTTTTTTCATGCGGGGTGGCTTTCTTACAGGGTGCATTCCTTGCACATGGGGCTCCCCTATGTGGGGGACACCCCTGCATGGCAGGGCACTCCTTGTGTGCATCAGCATTGCACATGGGCTGGCTCACCACATGGGTCAGGAGGCCCTGGGTTTGAACCCTGGACCTCCCATGTGGTAGGTGGACATTCTATCAGTTGAGCCATATCCACTTCCCTCCATCTTCTTTGCATGCCTGGTAATTTGTGATTGGATTTTAATTTTTGGGGTCATGGATATTTCACTTTCCTTTAGGAAATATCCTTTAGCTGTGTTCTGGGATGCAGTTAAATTATTTGGGAACAGTTTAATCCTTTCAGAACTCACCCTCAGGATTTGTGAGGTAGGAGCAGAGCAGCATTTAGGCTAAGGCTAGCTATTGCTACTACTCAGGCAAGACTCTTCTTAGTACTCTACCCAACGCTCCATGAATGATGAGGTTTTCTAGGCTGGTCGGTGAGAACAGGCATTGTTTCTGGCCCTGAGCGAATGCCAGGTAGTCTTCCCTCTGGTCTTTTCAGGTGGTTCTTTCCCCGGCCTCCTGTCATTTCTTTACATTCACGCTGTGATCAGTACTCTGTTGAATACTCAATGGGACCCTTTGCAGATCGCTAGGATTCTCAGTTTGAAAGGAGTGAAGCATTCAAGATGTCTTCACCTGACCTCTTGCCTTTTAGAGTTTAAACTCAGCTCTTTGTTAAAAAAATGCTCAGCAACACAATATTTCAAGAATGTGTTTCTTAAATCCAAACTGCATCAACCAGGCAATTTTTCCTCCTTGGAAAAATGGACTTTGATAAAAGCTTGGTAAACTGATTGACCCCTTCATGCCTCACCCACTCAAATGCATCACATGGTCCATGGCTATGTAATATAGCCATTGGTTGTTGGGAAAAACAGTTGCTCTCCAGGTACATTATAGACTTTCTGCTTTTCAAAGAATAAATTTAAATTGGGTAAGATCTCCTCTTTACCTCCAGTTTTCATGGGTCATCACTCTTTATGTGAAGGAAATACATTGTGTCTGCTGAAAAAGACTTTGCTTTGGGAATCGTTATTAAGAATGTTGTACTAGATGAGCCAGTGATGGTTCCTTTCTTCTCATCACCCCTTTAAAGGTGAGACTGACCCATCCAGTAGGGGCATCCCCAAGAGGACCATGGAATTCTGGTGCTCAGCCAATGGTGCTAGACCAGGCACCTAAACCCCTAAATGGGTCTGCAGCAGCCTGTGTGGGCCTGGCATCAAAAGATGGGCTGAGTCTTTGGAGTCTTTATACTGAGGGAATTTTTGTTCTACTATAAAACTATTATGACTCTAGCAATGGAAGAAATTGTATATTGATGTGGGGACAGTGGCCACGGGAGTTGCTGAGGGCAGGGAGAGGGAAGAAGAGGTGTGATACGGGGGCATTTTTGGGACTTAGAGTTGTCCTGAATGATATCGCAGGGACAGATGCAAGACATTATATATTCTGCCATTACCCACTGAACGGACTGGGGGAGAGTGTGACTGCAACGTAAACTGTGGTCCATGTAATGTGGTGGTGATCCAGAATGTATTCATCAAATGCAATGAATGTGCCACACTGATGAGGGAGGTTGTTGATGTGGTGTGGTGTGTTGAGGGTGGGGGTGTGTGGGGGAGCCTCTTATATTTTTTGATGTAACATTTTGTGTGATCTATGTATCTTTAAAGAAAAAGACAGTTAAAAATTTTCATTAAAAAAAGAAAAATATCTAAGAGAGCTGAAGCCGATATTATGTAAAGAACCTGCAGTGGTCCTGACAGGGCAGCTGGAAGTTATACATTTTAATGCACAGAGGCATCACTTGGGATGCTTATTTTAACATGCTAGTTCCTAGATCTCAGCCCAGAAATGTAAGTACCATGTTCAGGGATGGGGTTTGGGAAATAAGACAGTATTGAAACCAGTCTCCCGGGTGATTCTGATGCATCCAGTTGAGGACCAAATATTTGCTCTTTTAAGAATTAATTTTGTTTCCTGTAACATTCCTTTTTAAAAAAATTTTATTAAGGTTTTATATTTTTAAATTTATTTCTCACACATTCCCCCTCCCCATTGTTTTTTTTGTGCTTGCTATCTGTTCTCTGTGTTTGTTCATTGTGTGCTCACCTTTTTAGGAGGCACCAGGAACCGAACCCAGGACCTCCCATGTGGGAGGGAGCCGCCTAATAGCTTGAGCCACCTCAGCTCCCAACCTTGCTTTTTAACCTAAAAAAATATTTAAAGTAAAGTTGCAAGTATAGTTTATAAGACTCCCTTTAACCAGATTTATCAACTGTAAACATTTGGACACATTTGTTTCTTTCTCTTTCGCTTTCGCTCTTGCATACACACACACACACATACAAACACACTGTTTTTACTGGACTTTTTGAGAGTAATTGGTATACATTTAGCTCTTTACTCCTAAATCCTTCAGTGTGTATTTCCTAAGAACAAGGGTATTCTCTTACACAATGATGGTATAGTTATCAACTTCAGGAACTTTATCATCAATACTATCCCATTATCTAATATTTAGCCCACATTCTGATTTCACCAGTCATCCTGATAATATCCTTTAGAAGACCAGGATCCTGTCTAGGATTGTGAATTCCCCTGGTTATGTCTCTTTAGTGTCTCAAGGCTCAAGTTTTGAAAAATCTACTGTAAAACTGCCTGATAGAAGGAGGAGAGAGAATCCAACTTCCCGAAAATAGCAGCATCACAGACTGTTAGGGCAGAGACCACCTGCCACCCGCGTTCCTGGGGCTTCCTTGGACCGAGGGCCTTCTGCAAGGCTCACCTCTCGATGACTTCCCTTCTGCCACCCCACTGTGGTTCTTGGGTCCCCCTCCATGCTCAGCCTAATTAATTCCCGTGCACTTTCCCGCTCACCTCTCCCATCACTTGGGCAAACAAGTAACTGAGAGTGGAAAATGAAAGAGAAAAGGAATGAAGGGAAAGAGAGAAGAGAAAGGGAGTGGTGTATAGAAAATCAGAGTAAATAGAGCCCTTCTACCCTCCTACCCACAAATCGAAAGGCGGCCTTGGGCACGTTTCATAATATTTTCAAGCATCAGAACCGATGTTGAAATAAAGCTGGCTCTTCTTTACTTGTCCTGAGGGTGAGGTAATGGTTATAAGGGCCTGTATCAATTAATGTCTTGGAGGCTGTTGTTCCTCTCACATGAAGGGTCGTGAGAAGAATGCAGATGAGGGTCTGTATTTAGGAGCGCCCCACCTCCTTACATCAGGATATTCCCCTTCACGTGGATTTTTGCATGAGATCGGTTTTTTTTTTTTTTTTTAATAAGAAAGGCTGAAAGGAGGAACTCAGTGCACATGACTGCAAAAACTCCCTATTTAGAAATCACATTCAAAAGCAAAGTCATCAGTTTCAAATCATAACTTGGCTCTGACTCACGGACGGGACTCGTGCTTCTCTGTAGGCTTTGGAAGAGGCTCCCAGGCCTCTCAAGTGTGTGTTGTGACTGAGCCGTCGGGGCAGGGGCCGTGCCACTCATGCCGGCACTGAGCAGTGCCCAGACAGCATCTGCTTTGGATGAATCCAGACACCTAACGCCGTGATCCAGTCCCACGCGGGCTCCGTTCTGCCCCTTCCCCCCATGTTCTCCATCCAGCCGTATTATACTTCTTTGATTCCTTCAGCTCTGTGTGGTCTCTCTCTCGAGGCCATCGTGCAGGCTGTTTCCTCGGCTTGGAATATTCTTTCCTGGCTCTTTAGCAGACTAAATCCTACTCCTCTTTCTCTTCTCACAATTTTGAAATCACTTCTGAAGCCTTCCGTGAGGCCCACACTTGGATTAGGTGCCCCTACATTGAGCTTCCAATGTCCAGTGATTTCTCCTATCCTAGCATGATTAGCCTGGACTCCACAGGAAATTTTTAAGTTCACCTTTGGGAAGTGGACTTGGCCCATTGGTTAGGGCGTCCACCTACCATATGGGAGGTCCGTGGTTCAAACCCCAGGCCTCCTAGACCTGTGTGGAGCTGGCCCATATGCACTGCTGATGCGTGCAAGGGGTGCCCTGCCACGCAGGGGTGTCCCTGGGTAGGGGAGCCCCACGTGCAAGGAGCATGCCCTGTAAGGAGAGCCCCCCAGCCGGAAAGAAAGTGCAGCCTGCCTAGGAATGGCACCGCACATATGGAGAGCTGACACAGCAAGATGATGCAACAACAAAAAAGAAACACAGATTCTCGTGCCGCTGACAATAACAGAAGCGGACAAAAAGAAGAACATGCAGCAAATGGATACAGAGAACAGATAACAGGAGGGGGGGGAAATAAATAAAATAAATCTTTAAAAAAATAGATTTTTACGGTTTGCAAGATCAAGGACTGCCTTTTCTTCACAGTTAGATTTCTGGCTCACAGCACTGTGCTAAATGCACAATAAATGCTCAATAAGGGTTTATTGAATGAACTGAAGAGAAGCTTAGATCATCGGATAATTTGGAAATTAAACTAAAAAATAGTGAATTGTGTTTGGCAAAATTATACATACCCAATTTCCCTCCCCGCTTCCCAACTGCTGTGGAAAACTCAGATTTACCTCATTAACTAGACACCTGGAGCTTGTCTTCAATTCTTCCTCTCCTTCCCCAGCTAAACATCCAAGGGGTAGCTAAACCCAGCATAGTTCAGATCCCATTTTCTCATTTTCATTCTAACTGCTGTGCCTCATCACCTCCTGGTTAGGTCAAGAAATTTCATTGCACCTCAACCTTCAGTATCTTCTTTGTTCTGGAATCTCCTAATCTAAGCACTTGACACCTTACCCCCAGTTGGCCCTGTGGTAGGTTGAATCATACGTCCCCACAAAATAGATGTTCTTGATCTTAATCCAGTTTCCTGTGTGTATGACCCCATTAATAAGTATGATCTTTTCTTTTTTTTAAAAAGCCATTTTATTGAGATATATTTATATACCATACAATCCATCCAAATTGTACAATCAATGGCTTTTAGTATAATCAGAATTGTGCATTCATCACCACAATCAATTTTAGAACATTTTCATTACTACAAAAAGAAAAACCCCATGCCCCTTAGCAGTCACCTCTTAATGCCTCTATCCTCCAGGCCTATATAACCACTTATCTATTTCTGTTTCTATAGATTCATTTACATGTATTTATCTTTTATATAATTGGAATCATACAATATACAGTACTTTGTGTCTGGTTTCTTTCGCTTAGCATAATATTTTTAAAAATTGTTATTTTTTTAAGTTAGAGAAGCTGTAGGTTTACATGAAAAGTCATGTAAAAATATATTCCCATTTACTCTCCTAAAGTTGACACTTTGTATTAGTGTGGTACCATTGTTACAACCAATGAAAGAATATTAAACTGTTACTGTAAACTTCAGTCTATAGTTTACACTAGGTGTATTTTTCCCATATACCACTCTAATTATGAACACTTTGTATTAGTGTAGTATATTTGTTATAATTCATGAAGGAACATTCTTATACTTGTGCTATGAACCCCAGTCTATTGTCCACAACAGAATTCACTGTGTTATACAGTCCCATGTTTTATCTTCTAACTTTCATTCTAGTGACATAAACAACCCAAAACTTCCCCTTTCAGCCATATTCATGTACATAATTCAGCGATGTTAATTAAACTGACAATAATGTCTTCCACAGTGGCTGCACCATTTCACATGCCCACCAGCAATGAATGAGTGATCCTACCTCTTCACATCCTTTCCAACACTTGTACTTTTCTGGTTTTTTAAAATAGAAGCCATTCTAGTGGATATGAAATGATATCTCATGATTCTGATTTGCAGTTCCCTAATAGCTAGTGATGAGCATCTTCTCATGTGCTTTTTAGCCATTTGTATATACTTTTTGAAGAAATGTTTATTCAAGTCATTGCCTATTATTTTTTAATGAATCAATTTTATTGGTACTTATTAATAAAGCATGCAATTCATTCGAAGTATATAACCAATGGTATTTGGTATTATCAAGAGTTGTGCATTCATCACATTCATCACTATTAGAGATTTTCATTATTTCAATAATAATAATAATAATGAACAAAAACCAAACCAATCAACAAAAAATTCATCAACTCTCAATCTCTCTGTGCTTCCCCTGCTGTACATAGCTGCTAATTCTGGCTATTCTTTTGCCTTTTTTTTTGTCAGGCAAGGGAGTAAATAGTTAATTAAGAAACAAGAACAAGAAAAAATATACACCTGAGACGGGTGCAGGTGTGCTAGAAGGTAAGACAAGCACACGCAGCTGTGGGGTAGGCCTTTTCTCCTCCCCCTTTGCCCTATTAAGGAGAGAGCTCAGCTATTTGCTGTCCTGATTGGCTGCCTAACACCATCTCCTGTGAGGTTTCAGGGAACCAGTAGTGAGGCCTTTCTGTTTGGAGTTATCTGAGGCTTCCTTTGAGCCCAGGGACTTCAAATGGGGCCTTGTGACCAGGGTCCATGGTGGACTTTTAGGCTGTAATGGTCATGGCATTGTTCTCAGTCAGCTGCCTTCGCTCAGGGGCTTTCTGGGCAGGTCTTGTGGCTATGTTCAGGCCAGCAGCCTTCCTCAATTCCTATAATATCCTGCCTCAACTCCCCCCTCAGAGAGTTTACACCTTTATTCTTAAGGGGAAGCTGAAGGGCAAAGGTCAATCTTCTGTAGCAGCTTCCTGCTGGTTAGGGGCAGTAGTCCCTCCTGACGGGGTGTGAAACTCGCTGGCTATTTTATCAAGGTTGATTTTATCCATGGTTGGAACTGGATGAAATCCCCATGTGACTAACACCTTGTTCTGGAAGGCATTGATTCTGGAAGAAACAAACTTAGATAGAATTTTGAAGATACATGGTTCTACTAAAAGGATAAGAAGATGGTGGTAAGCAGCCCTAAAAAGGGGGTCATCCATGACATACTGGACCATGGGATGAGAAAGGCCAGGTGCCCTCAGAGGCCATACCCTCCTGAAGTTGATGGGCTTCATCTTGTAGGTCTCCAATGCTGTCTAGGACTGTTCTGGAGAGCCAAAGGTGCTGCCGGAGTGATTTACATAGAAACAGCATTTCTCCTTGAGGAGCAGGTAGGTTCCTCCCTGTGCTCCTGTTAGCATGTTTAGCGCTCTGTGGTTTTGTAGCATCATGGAGGCAGATGAGAATATTTGTTGTCTAAGGGCATCTAAGGTGTGGTGAGTTTTTTCTGTGCTATTGGGTAACACTAAGGAGAGATTCTGGTAGACCTGCTGGGTTTGGTATAAACTGCCAACCCCAGTTCCCATGGTGGTAGTTATGCCTAGAACAGCTGGGGGAGGTATGAGGAGAGGCACTACCCTAGACATAAATTTACAAAGACAACACAGGCAACAAGACAAGCATATGGCAAGCAAAATAATGACAATACTTAAGGGACCCATTCTTTTATCTTACAAGCACATTAACTACTTAGAAAATGAATTGTTTACCAAGACTTTTAACATGTTCAATATTCTTCTGCATATGACCTAGAATAGAAGGGATATTATCATATTCATCAGATATATAGGTTCAGCACTTAATAATAATCAATGCACTAGTCAATACACAAGTTCCTCTTTGAGCTGCAGTTAATGGAGCTAAGCTCCAGGTTGGCAATACCATACATGTTGTGTCTCCATGGGAGGAGGCCATCATGTCAATTGTGTTTGTTTAGGTTCTACTCACATTAATTATTACTCCACTTTTTATGTCCTTCACGCAACCAGCATGCTGCAGCACTGTTGATCCTAGAGAGAGGCTCCAGTGTTTCACTGGCCTGGTGCATAGCATCCTTTGGTAATATGAAACAGAGCCAGTCTGGAGGCAATTTTGATGTAAATCTAGTGACATTGAGCCATTGCTGACTGTATAGGAGTCTGAAACAACATCCACTTCAAGAGCATGCCCAGAGATGTGGTAGATGCTTTTATTATTTTAGGGGTCGTAGTAACTGATCTAGCCAATAACTCAAATGGAGAGGCACTATGCAGGGTATTGGGGGCCTGGTTTGAATGCATAAGAAAGTTTGAAGTCTATCTAACTTAATAAAATACACTTTCTAAATATTTCCAATGCAGTTTATAATATATCAAATAAACTGAACTATTTTTAGTACTTTACTTTTTACTTCTATATCTTTATCATGATTATGTTAAAAGGTGCTTTACTTTTATTTTTTAAATTGTGTTGTTTGTCTTTTTATTGTTGAGTTGTAGGATGTCTTTTCATATTCTGGATATTAAACCCTTATTAGATATGTGGTTTCCTCTCCCATTGAAAAGGTTGTTGTCTTACTTTCATGACAAAGTCTTTTGATGCACAAAAGTTTTTAATTTTGGGGAGGTCCCATTTATCTATCTTTTCTTTCATTTCTATGTTTTGGGTGTAATGTATAAGAAATCATTGCTTAACATAAGACCTTAAAGATGCTTCTCTACATTTTCTTCTAGGAGTTTTTTAGTTCTGAGTCTTATATTTAAGTCTTTAATCCACTGTGAGTTAATTTTTGTATATGGTGTGAGATAGGGGTCCTCTTTCATTCTTTTACATATGGATATCCAGTTCTCCCAGCACTGTTTGTTGAAATCTATTCTTTACCAATTGAGTGGAATTGGCAGCCTTGTCAAAAATCAATTGGCTATACATGTGGAGATCCATTTCTGAACTCACAATTCAATTCCATTGATTGATATATCTATCCTTGTGCCAGTATCATGCTGTTTTGACCAGTATAGTAATATTATTTAATATTTGTAATATTCTTTAAATTATCTTTTTTTAAAAAAGGATATTGGATGTAATCTTTTAAAGTGTATTTATTTATTTATTATTATTTTTTATTCTATTTTATTTTTTTAAGGAGGTACCAGGGGTTGAACCTAGGACCTTATATGTGGGAAGCAGGTGCTCAACCACTGAGCTACAATGTAATTGCTTTAAAGTCAGGAAGTATGAGTCCTCCAACTTTCTTCTTCTTTTCAAGATGTTTTTTGGCTATTTGGGCCCCTTACTCATCTAAATAAATTTGATAACTGCATTTTCCATTTCTGCAAAGTAGGCTTTTGGAATTTTGATTGGGATGCATTGAATCTGTAAATCATTTAGGATAGAATTGACAGCTTAATGATATTCAGTCTTCCAATCCATGAACATGGAATATCCTTCCATTTATTTATGTCTTCTTTGATTTCTTTTAGTAATGTTTTGTAGTATTCTGTGTACAAGTCCTTTACATTCTTGGTTAAATTTATTCCTAGATATTTGATTCTTCTAGTTGCTTGTAAATGGAATTTTTTTTCTTCATTTCCTCATCAGTTTGCTCATTACTAGTGTTTGGAAACACTACTGATTTTTGTGTGTTGAGCTTGTACTCTACCATTTTGCTGGATTTATTTATTAGCTTTAGTAGCTTTGTTGTAAATTTTTGGGGAATTTTTATATATAGGCTTGTGTCACTGCAAATAGTAAAAGTTTTACTTCTTCCTTTCCAATTTGGATGCCTTTTATTTCTTTTCCTTGCCTAATTGTTTTGGCTGGAGTTTTCAGTACTATGTTGAATAACAGTGGTGGCAGTGGGCATCCTTGTCTTGTTCCAGATCTTAGAGGGAATGCTTTCAGTCTTTCACCACAGAATATGATGATAACTATGAGTTTTTCAAATATGCCACTTATCATTTTGAGAAAGTTTCCTTTTATTCCTATTTTTATAAGTGTTTTTATTAAGAAAGGGATGCTGAATTTTATCAAATGCTTTTTTTCTGCAACAATTGAGATGATCACATGTTTTTTTCCCCTTTGCTGATGTGATGTATTACATTAATTGATTTTCTTGTGTTGAACCACTGTTGCTACCTGGGATAAAACCCCCTTGATTATGGTGTGTAATTATTTTCTTGCCTGGTTAGATTCAATTTGCAAGTATTTTGTTGAGGATTTTTGCCCGTATATTCACAAGAGAAATAGGTCTGTAATTTTCTTTTTCTGTAGTATCTTTATCTGGTTATGATATCAGAATGATGTTGGCTTCATCAAATGACTTAGGCAGTGTTCCCTCCACTTCAGTTTTTTGGAAGGGTTTGAGCAGAATTGACATTAATTCTTCTTAGAATGACTGGTTGAATTTACCTGTAAAGCTGACCCATCCTGGGCTTTTCTTTGTTGGGAGGTTTTTGATGACTGATAAAATCTCTTTTACTTGTAAATGGTCTCTTGAGGACTTCTATCTTATAGAATCAGTAGGATGTCCATGTGTTTCTATGAATTTGTCCATTTTGTCTAGGTTGTCTAATTTGTTGGCATTCAATTATTTAGGAGTATCCTCTTTTATACTTTTTTTTTTCCTGTGGGGTCAGTAGTAATGTTCCCCTTTCATTTCTGATTTTATTTGTGTCTTCACTCTTTTTTCTTTATCAGTCTATCAAGGATTTAGCACTTTTATTGATCTTCTCAAAGAACCAACTTTTGGGTTTGTTGATTCTCTCTATTGTTGTTTTATTCTCATTTATTTCTGTTCTTATCTTTATATCTTTCCTTCTTCTTGCTTTGGGGATAGTTTTCTGTTCTTTTTCTAGTTCCTCCAGGTGTGTAGTTAGGTCTTTGATGTTAGCTTCTCTTTTTAAAATGTAAGCATTTAGGGCTATAGATTTCCCCCTAAGCTCTGCCTTTGTTACATTCCGTAAGTTTTGTTTTCTTGTGTTCTCATTTTCATTTATCTCAAGATATTTACTGATTTCCCTTGTAATTTCTTCTTTGACCCACTAGTTGTTTAAGTGAGTGTTATTTAACTTCCATATATTTGTGTGTTTTTTTCCAGTTCTCTGACTGTTATTGATTTTCAGCTTCATTCTGTTATGGTCAGAGAGGATGCTTTATATTTTTTCAGTCTTCTCAAATTTATTGAGACCTTGTTTTGTTTCCCAACATGAGGTTTTCCTGGAGACTGATGCATGTGCATGTAAATATGATCTTTTGAATGTGTTATGATTAGGTAAGGTGTTGTCAAATTGAGTCAGGTGGGTGTTAATTTGTATTTCTGGGAGCTTCAAAAAGAGAGGAAACTTGATGTAGCCAGAGAAGCCGGAAGATGTAAAAGTCAGAAGACATAGAAGCCAGAAATCAGAGAATACCACAGGAAGTGATCAAGGTCATTGCCATGTGACAGAGGCCTGCCCTCACCAGATTGCTAATGACTCTGGGGAGAAAGCAAGTCCTGCCAATACCTTAATGTTGGACTTCTAGCCTCCAAAACCACGAGACAATAACTTCATGTTGTTCAAGCGAGGGCACTGTGTGGTATTTGTCATAGCAGTCTGGCAAACTAAAGACAGGCCCAGGATGAAATACTGGGCTCTTGGCCATTCCTTAGACATATTTATTGTCCTGTTCTCTTAATTTATGCTTCCTCTTCAGCAAGGAATTCCCATCTTCCTTTACTTTCCCTCTGCCTATGAAAGTCCTACCTATCTTGCAAAGCTTAGCTTACATCCCTCTTCTAAGCTTCTTAAGAATAAGGATATCTCTTACTTCTGGAAACTAATTTGTTCCTGAGTTCAGATAGCATGTTTGGATAGAGAGGGATAGTGGATCATCAAAAACTAATAAGTTCCTGATCTTAAGAGAGCAGGAGCTCTAGTCCAGCGGGAGAGTGATACCAGTCAGTACATTGCTCCTCTTATCACCTCTTATTGCTGAGAACCAGGGCTGAGCATTTCACCTGCTTTATCTACTTTATCCTTCACAACAGCTCTGTGTGTGTGTGAGGGGGTGGGCATAGTCTCTTTAAATACTCTCATTTTACAGAGAAAGAAACAGGTTCAGGGAGGTAGTCTGATTTTCCCATAGTCACCCAGCAAGGAAGTAGTGGAGATGCCCTTTCAATTTAGTTGATCTCACTCCAGAGCTTGAGATCAAAACTGCCAGGCCCTCTTAAAGGCTGGAGCCGAGTCTCAGTCACCCCTGCATGGCTAGCACAGTCAGCATGACACTTGGCACTTAGTATGTGCTCCATCAGTCTTTTAAATGAGTAATTGCTTTCTAATGGGTATTGACAGAGTATGGTATTTCATTATCTTTTATGATTAATATTGATAATAGGGCACACCAATGTTTGTTTAACTAGAAGTACTACATGCAAATCCTTAAAGAAATTTAACAGTGCAAGTGTGTATAGAAGGAGAAGAGAGGGGCGTTGGACTTTGGCCCAGCGGTAAGGGCGTCCGTCTACTACATGGGAGGTCTGCGGTTCAAACCGCGGGCCTCCTTGACCCGTGTGGAGCTGGCCCATGCACAGTGCTGATGCGCACAAGGAGTGCCCTGCCACGCAGGGGTGTCCACGCGTAGGGGAGCCCCACGCGCAAGGAGTGCGCCCCATAAGGAGAGCCGCCCAGCGTGAGAGAAAGTGCCGCCTGCCCAGGAATGGCGCAGCACACACGGAGAGCTGACACAACAAGATGATGCAACAAAAAGAAACACAGATTCCCATGTTGCTGACAACAACAGAAGTGGACAAAGAAGACGCAGCAAATAGACACAGAGAACAGACAACCAGGTGGTGGGGGGGAAGGAGAGAGAAATAAATAAATAAATCTTTAAAAAAAAAAAAAGGAGAATAGAATTTTATTCCCTTTCACTCAGATTACTAACCTAATCCTGGGAAGTAAACACTGGTAACAGTTTCTTGTTTATCATTCTGGAAATATTCCATGTATAAACAAGCATATGTGAATATAGATTCCTTTAAGAAAAATACCACAAATGGGAGTTACTATGAATTGCTCTGTGTGGTGCTTTTTTCAAGTAGAAATGTATTCTCGAGAAAGCTCCATTTTGGCACGTCCAGATCTGCTGTGTTCATTTGAAGGGCTGCTTGCAATGTATAGAATGGATAAGCCTGCTGTTTAGTTAATGAGCACTGTGTGTATGAGCATTGGGCTATTTCCCCTATTTTGCTTCTGCAGTCAGTGCTGCAGAGAATACCCTTCAAGTGCTCGTTTGTCCTCATGGAGACGTGTACCCTTGTGTGATAGCTGTAGGCAACGGTCCCCTTTTAAAAATGGGAGACCAAGTCACAGAGGTTTTTAGAACTCCTTTTCAAATAAAGGGAGAGAGGATGAAAGGGATGGAGGGAGGAGGTCAGAAGGCCTCTAACTCCAAAATTTCATAGCAGGGTCAGATTTTGATGTTATAAATATGGAAAGATTATGGCATATCCAGCCTCCTTCCACCCCCATACGTAAAAATCCTAAATTTAGTGTAAGGAAATCCAAAGAAGTTTAGATGTTTCCCCACATGGACCACCTCAGTGTTTTTTTTTTTGTTATTGTTGTTGAAATATTGCTTTCCTTTAAAACCTTGCTTTCTCCGTGACCTCATTTTTCCGGGGACCTCGGCTTGTCGTCGCCTGCCTCCCGGGTGTGCAGCACTGGCTGGGCGTGAGGACGGGAGGAACAGCAGCTCCCAGGTGCTGGGGCTGGCCAGGGTCGGCGCTCAGAGTGGACCAGAGCCGGGACCCGCGCGCCTTGTCCCAGCCACCCCCTGAGGCCCCGAGGGAGCAAAAGGAATTGATAGCGTCTCAACCTAAGTCTGCCCACTGTTAGCCTCAAGGTAAGTGAAACCCCAGGAAACCACCTTGCAAATAAATGCAGCCTGAATTCTTCATTTTTTTATTTCGCAAGTGCAAATAAGCAAATTCAAGACCCCCAGGAGCCCGCTGTCATTGATGGCGTTAAACGGTCGGCCTCCTCCTTGTTCCCCCTCTCACCCAAAGGGAACTGCGATTTGTGACGTTCTCTTAGGAGCCTCGGGCGCTGACACGCCCACCGCCCAGACCCTCTGGCGGCCACCCCTCAGCTAGGATGACGTCAGCTGCTGGTTAGAAGGCCTTGGGGCAGCCGGTTCCTTGGCACTGATCAAGCTACAGCCTGAAGGCAACACTTCCTGTGGAAAGACCTTGTAAGCCCAAGCTGCAGAGGGGGGCAGCAGGGCAGGTCTGCGGCTGAGGCGAGCCCGGGAGCGGCGGACCCCGGGCGCCGTGGTTTGGCTGCACACATCCCTCCCACTACTTTCCCCTCATTCTGGCCCAGGTGCAGGCACGCCTGGCACGTGCTGAAGGGCTGGGGAATGAAGGGCCTCGGGATTCCTCTCGGCTCCAGTACACCGTGACCTCGAGCCAGTTTCCTTCCATCTCAGTGTGTCTGGAGTCTGAGCAGGCTCAGGTGCTCCCACGCTGAATGTGCCCACAGGGGAAAATATTTATAAGCGGCTTCCTAGGATTTTAGTTGCTTTAGAAACACCACTGGCCTACATGTTTGGAAACCTGTGTTAAGAGGCAGTAACGTTTGAGCGCGGTGCTTAAGAGCATGGTTCTGGGGCCAGGTCCGCGGCGTTTGAATCCGTGCTTTTCCAGCTGTGTGGCCCTGGACAGATCGCTTCACCGCTCTGGGCCCACGCTTCCTCAACTCCAACAGGGGGTCCTAATGGTATTTACTTAGGTTATTATGAGGATTGCTTGAGACCTGTGTAAAGTGACACAAGCAAATCACATGAAATGTGCTCTGCAGCTCTATGTAAGGGACTTGTTTTGAAAGACAACGCAACTCCCTTGCTCCTTTCTCCCAATAATATGCTCTCTTTTTCCCTATACGTTAGTTTAATTGTTAAAAATAGGTATGTAATAAAATATGCCCACACATGTGAAATGACAAATTAATGTACTTATTCAGCAAATATTTATTAAGCCCTTACTCTATGCCAATTACTCTGTTTTTGGTACTGGGGACACATCAATGACGAAGACAGACAAAAATTCCTGTCTCAGAACTTACATAATAATGAGAGAAGGCAGACAATGAACAATGCAATAAATGAATTATATAGATTGTTAAAAGGTGTTAAGGAAAAAATGGTGGGGGGTAGGTAAGGGTAGGAAATGCCAGGGAATGTGGACTAAAATAGGGGCCACCTCCTTGAGAAGGTGATATTGGAGCAGTCTTGGGAGATGCAGGAGTGAGCCATGGAGACATCTTGGAGCTGACGGTGGAGGTCAGCACGGAGAGGGCAGGGGGTGGGGATAGGAAAGGCAGTCCCAGAGAGAAGAGGTGGGGTGGGTGCAGATTTTATTGGGTCATATAGGCCATTGCAAGGGTTTTTGGTTTTGCTCTGAAGGAAACAGGGTTCCATTAGAGATTTTGAGTAGAGAAGGGACTTGAGCTGATGCAATTAAAAAAAAAAAAAGATTTAAAAAGGCTGTTCTTTTTAGCCATGTTCATCTGAGTGAAGGTTGGAAACACCCTAGATGCCCATCAATAAATACAATTTACAAAAATGATGGGGGTGGGTTATCTGGGAACCTCTTATGTTTTTTTTAAATGTAACATTCTATGTGATCTATTAACTTTAATTTAAAAAAATTAGCAAAAAAAAAAAAAAGGAGTTGGTTAAATAAATGCAGTGCTATGGATTGAATTGTCTCCCCAAAAGTCCTGTGAATATGAACTTATTTGTAAATAAGATCATTGAAGATGTTATTAGTTAAAATGAGGCCAACCTGGATTCGGATCCTCCCTAATCCAAAAGGACTCGTGCCCTTATAAGGAGAGGAAATTTGAACAGAGAGATAGACCACTGATGCAGAGACAGAAAGAGAGACAGCCATGGGACGGAGGTGGAGGTTGAGTTTTATCGTGGGTTGTGGGCAATTGTGGGTAAGACATTGTCAGAACCCTACAGACTTCAGAGGAAGCATGGCCCTGCTTTGGATTTGGACGTCTGTCCTCCTGAACTGTGAGAGAGTAAATTCCTGCTGTTTAAGCCAACTGCAGCCCTGGCAGACTAAGACATGCAGCTATGGAAATGGAAGCTCACTGCCTATGGAGATGACGCAATAGCCAAGTGGAAAAAAACAAGGTGTTGTGCAATCCAAACACATAGAGATCTCTGTGTAGGCATAAAATATGCCTGGAAGGATTCATAGGAAGATAATAGTCCATGGAGAAATGAGAGTCACTGGAGGACAGAGTGAACAGGACACTTTTCACCTTAATGCCCTTGTCTATTTTGAATTCTGAACCACTTAAAAATATCACACATTAAAAAAAAGGCTTATCAAAGAAACAAAAACCAAAACCCAAAGGTATAAATAAATGCTCATACCAAGTCAGGTGATATAATTGCTCTATGAAGAAAATGTTACTTAATTGCCCCTTTCTATCTTCCATTCCCACCCCCCTGAGAAAACCAATACAGGCATCCTTTCCTGCCTTTCTCTATGTTCAAATGGACGTATACAAAACATATATGTATATATATATACATATATATATGTATACAATATGTATACATATATATATATACATATATATATGCTACATTTTCTTCTCCAGGCCAAGTCAATAAATCTAACATTATTTTTACTTTTTCTGTAGCAAAAGCATACGTTAGGTGGGTTTACCATAGTTCGCTTAGCAGCTCCCACTCAGAGAACATTTAAGGTACTCCCAGCGACTGTGCTGTGTGCTTGTGCACACCACTTCTGTCAGTGGTGCGTTTTAACTGCTCTCAGGTGAAAACTCCTCAGACTCCCACTTTGGAGAACTATAGTGAGGAAACGGTTCTGAAGGGGCCAGTGAGAGAGAAGGGAGCCCAGGGCTTGTGCAGAGCCCCTGGGAGAGACCCTCTCTCTTTCCCTAGATGGAGTATAAGACTGTGGGGCCTGCAGCTGCGGCTGCAGTTCTGCTACTAACCAACTAACAGTTGTGAAAGTTTGGCCACATCCCTCTCTGAGTCTCAGGCTTTCCATCTGTCAAAGGGGGAACAGGTATAGAGAAAGGGTTCTTAACCTTTTTCTTCCCATGGACCCCTTTGCCAGTCAGGTGTAAACCACGGACCTCTTACTAAGTCCACACCATACTGTGTATTTAATAAGTATAGCACACCTGCACCAACACGTCCCCACAAGAACAATGTTTCTTTTTGAATTTGAATATTCAAGTGCACAGACTCCTGGTCAGGATGAGCCTGAAGAGCTTTTTCTGTTTGTAGGTACTTCATAAGATTGCCAATCCCATGAGGAAAGGGATCATGTTTATTTTATTTACGTAGCTTTCCAAGTATTAGGCATGGTGCCTGGCACGTAGTAGACCCTCAATAAATATTTGTTGAACAAACAAATGAATGAATTTTTTGTCTTGTATAAGGTTCCAGAGCTCAGTCGTAGCAGAGTTGTGTAAAGTCTTGTTTCTTGTTTCCTCCACATCATGCTGCCTCCCACTTCTGAAATATCTTTGCCCTTGACCTTTACAGCTTGTAACCACATGAGTTTTTGCTCATCTACGGATACTCATGTGATGTGTGTTTCACTGTCAATGTGTCTTTTACATATTGGGCTAGGGTTCTAATCTTAGGTCCATCGTTTACTACCTGCGTGGCAGTAAATCAGTTGTCTGATCCCTCATCTATAAATAGGAATGGAAGTTCAGTACTTACCATGCAGATGTGCTTTGAGGTAAATTATCTAAGATAATATGTTTGAATTGCCTAGCAAGCCACTGGGGATAGCAAACACTCAAAAAATGGTTGGAATTGTGGTTTGAGCAGGGTGTATTCTAAATGGTGGGCATTTCAGCCTGACGAGTGAGTGTTAGGTGTCTGGGAGATGGCAGACACTGGCCTAGTGCTGGCGTGGCTCAATGCTGTCTGATTAACGTGCCCTGGCCTTCAGGTAGCTCATCACAAGGTCCCAGAAACATCCAGCTGGTTTCATCAGGGAATTTCATCAAAATAGGGTATTATATTGTTGTGAATCATAATTTTTTGCTCTCTTCTCTTGGGTAGTTACCAGATTAGAAACTGTACAGATAAAACCAGTTTTATGCATTTGGCTTAGTTTCTATGTTTTGCTTATTCAAAACATAGGTAACATTTTTCACGTCATGTTGTTGGCTCCAGAGGGAGTTCCTTGGAAACTGGGATGAGTTGAAGTAGGAAAGGAGGAGGCAGCTGAAGAGTTATTTGCTTTCATTTTCTTCAAAGAAAATGAGAGTCTGAGACTCAATTCTTCATCAGGTTCTATTGTAGAGAATGCTGGGAACATAGGATCCAGAGAAAGAAAAGCAAAGGGCTATTCATCTCGGAAAAGTGAATCAATTAGGGCTTCACTTCTAATCACTTCCGGTGAGGCCTGATCCAGAGACTCCCATGATATCACCAAAGGTTAAGTGATGGCTTCATTTTCAGGGCTTCCATGGCGCCTTAGCTCCAGACCCCCTCTTAGGAAGACACATTGACTGTGGCAGCTGCAGGCCCCACATTCTCACATGACACCAACTAGTGGGAGAGGGAGGGTCTCCTGAAGTGGAAAATGTGTAAATGGACAATGAAGCGTCTCTGGTGGCGAAAACAAAGGACGTGGGTCTAGAAGAGACGTGGAACATACCCCTCTTTAGAAGTGGACAGATGCTGGAATACTGACCAATAGGACATAGGAGAACTGTCAATTGGGACAGAAGGGCCACTCCCGGAAGGCAATCAGGAGAGAGAGGCACTATCAAATGGCACACTGGGATGCAGCAATCTAAGGAAATAAGCAATAATATTAAGCAGATGATGCTCATGAGTAAAGCTGTTTTAGTGTCAAAATACTGGAAACCTAATTGTCCAAAATAGGGAGCCAGTTAAATGAATTATGGTGCAGCTATAAAATGGGCATATCTACTCAGATACTTAAAATGATGGTGTTAAAGAATGCTTAATAACATGAAAAATATTTAGCTATATTTTAAAAGGGAAAATGGTATTATTAAATGCATGTTGTTATACTCCAGTTTCTGTAAGAAAAAGTGAAGGCAACACATTGAAAAGATAAGCATAGTTATTTATGGAAGGGAAAAGAGACTACGTGAGATCTTATCTTTTCTTTTCCTTTTTTCTTTTCTGAGGTACTGGGCCAGGGATTGAACCCAGAACCTTGTATGTAGGAAGCTGGTGCTCAACCACTGAGCCACATGGGCTCCCCTAAGTTGGTTTTTTCATTTGTTTGCTTATTGCTTGTTTGTTTATCAGAGGCACTGGGAACCAAACCCAGGACCTCCCATGTGGGAGTTAGGTGCTCAACCTCTTGAGCCACATCCACTCCCTACCTTTTCTCATCTGTGCTTTCTACATTAAAAAAAAATCACCCAGGTACTGGTGCTCCTGAGGGCTATGGAGACACACAGGTTCTATGGTCATGTCAGTTGGCTCTGGAGTTCATTGCCTTGCCAGTGGGCCCTACTTTGGAATTTGTGCTCCTGAGTGTGATGGAGTTGGACTCAGATGTGACCTCTCTACACATGCCCCTTCTGTCACTTTTACTGAAACTGTGATTGGCACTGGGGTTTGTGTATGCTCAGGAGACTTAAATCTCTGGACTGTCCATGTACCAGCTGGGCCCTGAGCCTCGGTAGAGTTGCAACACCAACTCTCCAGTTTGTTGAATGTACCCAGGTCAGCTGACGGGGAGCTGAGAATGGTCAACCACCACACCAGGAAACCAAGAGTGTCTACAACTGCAAGCAGGAGAATTGCATACATCAGCCATGTGGGATCTTAGCCCCTCTCGATTTAGAGGTGGAGTGGACATTGCCATCCCAGGGTCCACAAGATGGAGGAATATAATACAGACTGCAGGGACTTACTGGTATTCTACTATAGAACTGTTGTGACTCTAGCAATGGAAGAAATTGTATCATTGATGTGGAGATATTGGCCATGCTAGTTGCTGAGGGCAGGGAGAGGGAGTTGTGTGTTGTTACATGGGACATTTGCAGGAGTTGGAATTGTCCTGAATGATATTGCAGGGACAGATGCAGGATGTTGTTTATCCTGCCATAACCCCCTGGAGGAACTCAAATGTAAATTATGGCACATGCAGTGTGGCAGCGTTCCAGGGTGTATTCACCAAATGCAATGGATGTGCCTTACTGATAAAAGGGGATGTTGATGTGGGAGAAGCAGTGTGAGAAGGTGGGGAGTGGGGTATATGGGAACCTCTTATGTTTTTTAATGTAACATTTTGTGTGAATTATTTATCTTTAAAAAAATAGACAATAAAAACAAATAAACAACAATTAAAAAATCAAAACATCTTATAGAAAGGGGGGGAATGTTAGTTTGAGAAAGCAATAAAGGAAGAAAGAAGGGGAGGAGAAGGAAAAAAGGGAGGAAAGAAGATCAGAAAGCAGAGGTTTGTAAATATCCTCCCACCAAGAGCTTCCACTGCTGTAAACCTTTCTGCTATCTCCTTCAAAGCTTTGGGCGAGGGAAAGTGACACTAATTATGATGCTGGTGGTAAAAATCTAGGAACATATGCCCAATGCATTAATAGAGAGTAAACATTTATAGACTGCAGAAAAGTGCATTCTAAGGATAATTTTAAGCAAAACTTATTTTGTCTTTACCATGTCCTCCTAAAAACATGAAAGGACCCTGAAACTATCCCAAAGTTTTCAATTAAGTGGAATGATCCAGCACAATAAGGGAACGTCATTTTCTTCAAAAAGCATTTCAAGGGAAAATACAGTCATTATGCAGCACCTGGGCATACGGCCATTTGGCTAGGTGAGACTTTCCTTTGCAGAGTGGCAGTCGGTCAGGTACAGTTAGCCCTCACAGGACTGGCAGGGACAAGAGTGAGGTGACTCCCAAGTCTGGGCGGCAGCTGAACTGCAAGCGGATCAAGGAACCAGCTGTAACCCTCACCCCAGCAGGGGATTTCCTGAGATAAAGAACCCAAGCTACTACAAGATGTTAATATCAGATAAAAGCAAACAAACTCATTATGCTAAATGAGAGAAACCAGACACAAAGTACTACATCTTGTATGGTTCTATTTATACAAAATGTAAATATAAATCTATTTATAAATATGAAATTAGATTAGTGGTTATATAGGACTGGGGAAGGATAGAGGGATTAAGAGATGACTGCTAAGGGGTGTGGAGTTTTCCTTTTTGGAGTAATGAAATTGTTCTAAATTTTTTTGTGGTAATGAAATGTACAACATTGTGATTATACTAACAGCCATTGATTATACACTTTGGATAGACTATATGGTATATGAATATATCTCAATAAAACTGCTTAAAAAATCAATAAATGTACAAGAATAACCAAAAATAGCTATGTACAGCAGGGGAAGCATAGAGAGATTGAGAAGTAATGAATATTCTTGTTTGTTTGCTTTTTGCTTATTATTGAAATAATGAAAATACTTTAACAATGATTGAAGTGAGAATGCATAACTATGGGATTATACCAAATATTATTGATTATACATTTTGGATGAATTGTGTGCTTTATTACTATATATCAATAAAATTGATTTGTAAAAAAAAAAAGAATATATCTTCTCCTTTCCCCAGCAATGTCCCCCAAGCTTTTCAAACCAATCTCAGGGTGGACTATATTCAGGTATTACCTTTTCTTTCTTTCACTGTATCATACTTCAACCATCAATGCCTTCCCCCCACAAAAAAAATTGATTTTTTTTTTTTTTTTGAAGAACCTCCTGCATCTCAGTTACAGAATGGGCTAAAAACACAGTGTTGTCATGAGATTTGGGGCTGTTTCTCATGGCTTTCTATGCCACAATTCCCTAGTACCAGATCAAAGAGTCTAAGGAAGAGACATCCCCATAGTACCCTGGGAGCACACTTGAGGGTCATCTTTCCAGTTTTACATTTTTGTACCTTTGAGCCCACTTTGCAATATTTAAGGTGAAGGGCAGTAAACATCCTCAAACCTCCTGCATGTGCAAGGTAAAACAGAGCCATGCCATTCCTTAAATGCAACGCCGGGGAAACTTCACAAGAGTGGGTATCGTGTGTACGTGCTTTTCAACAGCCCATGGGGAAAAGAAAAGGCTCCAAAATTCAAATAGAAAACTACAAAATCAAAGTTAATACATTTTGAATTAGATCTCTCTCTGTTATGGATTGAATTATGCCTCCCCAAATAATGTTTGTGCTACCCCTGGTCTACTGAATGTGATCCTGTTTGAAAATAGGAGCCTTGAAGAAGTTATTCATTAAGTGGAGGCCAGACTGCATGAGGGTGGACCCTCATCCAACATGACTGGTCTCCTTTTAAGGAGAGGACATTTGGACACAGAAAGGCAGAGAAGAGAGTCATAAGACAGAGGCAGAAACTGCGTTATGCCACAAACCAAAGAATGCCATGGCTGCTGGAAAGCCACTCACAGAGCCCTGCAGACTTCCCGGGGGCATGGCCCAGCCCGCACCTTGATTTTGGACTTCCAGCCTTCGGAACTGTGAGGCAACGAGGAAACACATTTCTGTTGTTTTAAGCCTCCCAGTTTGTAGTACTTTGTTCCAGCAGCCCTAGGAGGCTAAGATGCTACCCAACATAATATCCTAACATTTCATCAATTATGAACTTTAACTCAACCCAGACATCAGTGTTACCATAGAACCATGCAAGTTGAGAGCACAGTTCTGAGCTACCTGATTTTGGTTACAAAAGCAAAAATTGCCTGTATTTAATATTTACTGTGAGGTATGGGTGCATTTTGAAAGCTCTAATACAATGGGGGGGGGGGGGGGGGCGTAAAATGGCCCTGCATGGGACTAAAATAAAACAAGGCTCAAAAATCTCCATACTGGTGTTGTTTCTATTGCCTACCTTATAATATGGTAGAAAATAGCTCCAACCAGGAATCCAAATTGATTTCTATGTTTGTGAGCACCTGTAGGGGATGCAGCATGAAACTCGGTTAGACTGAGGCTGCAAACTGAGAAAGAGTATTCTTGGCACCATGGAAGAGTAAAACCCATTAAACAGCTCCCCTTCTCCCAGTATCACCCTTCTAACTATAACTTCAGGAAATTGTCCAGTCATCTGTACATTTTCATCTGTAAAATGGGGATAGCACTACCGATCTTATGAGAATTAAATGAGATGATATAAAGTACACAGCGCTTTGCCTGACACATAATATAAGCTCAATAAATGATATTTAAGCTCATTTCCACTGCAACTCCAACACAATAAAACAAAATGGTATATGTTTTTATTATAAAATGATAAGTTTAAATCCATTTATCATCCAAGAAAACCTGGCTTAAGATTTTAGAGTTGATTCTTCAGCAAAAGGCAGACAATGGAAATGCATACAGCAGGTGGCATCTCACTGTTTAAGTCCTAGCCCCAAGCATCTGCTTGCCCATTTCTGGGAAGCCATGCCAAATCAGGCCCAGGGGTTGGGAAGGAGCCCTTAGGAGTGCAAAAGTCAAATTAACTGATTGGCATAGAGGTAAGAACTTGTTAGCAGCCACCAAGCAGGCCTGGGTTCCCCGTGTTTATTCCATTTGTCTCCAGCTCTAGTTAAACAGATCTACATGATTTCACACATTATGCAGTTCTTAACCCTTTATAATAGCTTCCCCGAAACGTCAGTAGAATGCGGGTGTGTGGAGAGTGCTCTTAATTAATCTGGTCTCCTTTATCTTTCCTCCCTTCCACCCACCCAGTGTTTCAGCAAATGCTGATTAGCGCCTGAGGTCCCTCAGAGCTCCGGATGCAGAAGGCCCCGCCCACCCTGGAGGAGCTCACTTTCTAGTGGGAGAGAATCTCACAGAAGGAAATAGCTTTGAAGTGGACCTCCCGAGAGGCAGTTTAATGCAGTGCAGGGGGTTCAGGGATTTGCGGGCAGCAAATGTAGGCTCAAATCCTGACCCTGCTAATTTCTAGGACTGGATTTTTAATCTTGCCGAGTCTGAGTTCCCTCATTTGTAATCTGGGGTTAATAATGCTAGTGATTATTTTTTCGAGTTGTTGGAAGGATTGAACAAGAACATGAATGCATAGGGTCTGGCACATAATAAATTCTCAATAAATATTTGCTTTGTAAAAGGCCTTGTATAAAAGAAGTTTAAACAAACCTTTTGGGAGCCCAGTGAGGTAAGCAACAGAACCTCCTGGAAAGATCAGGGAACTGATGCTCTCTGCCTGGAAGCAAAAGCCTTTGACCTGGTTCTTCTCTGTCCACAGGCAAATTTCCAGCATAGTCAGGTTTTATTTCCTTGGCTAGGAGTCTGAATTTGCAGTTGCAAACTCCAAGGGCCTAGTAAGGTTTTTTCTCCTTAGGAAGGAGTTGTAGAGGGGACCCACGCAAGCAGTTATGAATTGTGTGATCTTGGGCAAGTCACCCTAACCTCACTGAAGATAAAATTCTCTAATCAATAAAATGGAGATCATCATACTGACTGATACAGTTGCAGTAAGATTAGGAAGATCAAGCATGTGAAACATTTAGCAGAGTATCCGGCATACAATAAGTTTCTACTAAAATGTAACTAGTATTGTTAGTTGTGACAAGACTGCCTGGCATTTCGCAGGCCGGAGAAGGGTGCTGGGGAGGTGATTTCTGGGTCTCCTGCCCGGCCGGTTGGTGTTCATTTCAACTAGCCAGTTTACAGTTCAAAGCACCAGCTTGTTCAAACGTCGAGAAAATCGAGGCATTGTGCGTCTGCAGCGAGAATAAAAAAAAAAAACTTTCTGCGTGATCCTCACCTGAATGCCTATCGTCAAAAAAACGCCTGCACACATATTATTTATTTATTCTTGGTTAACGTTAAGTTGAGGTTTTGGCCGAAACCCACGCTGCGTTACATTGAGGTTTTGGCCGAAACTCAGCCCGCGCGTACTTGAAAAGTCAACGGGCTCATTGGGCAGCCGATTAAGCTCTCGGGATTTCCCCACTGGGCTGCGGAGAGTACAGACAGGAAGCCCGGGACCGAGCGCCTGACCAGACTTCCCCGGGGGAGGCTGGAGGGGAGCAGAGCGCCCTGCTCAGAGCGCCCTGAGAGCTCGGGCCCGGGCAGCCGCCCGCTCCAAACGGCGCGCCCTGGAAGAGGGTCCCCACCCCGGCGCGGGGTCGGGCTCCAGCAGGAACCAGGAGGTTGAAGATCCCAGGGAGAGGCAGGCACTGCCAGCTGGAACCTTCCACTCCCGCCCCAGCCGCTTCCCCCCTTGCCTCTGCGAGGAGGGAAATCAAGAAGGGACTTTCCAGAGAGCTTTAGCACGCAGGGTGTGGAAGTGGAATAAGAGCATATGCAAATAGGCCCTCGCGTGCCTTCCTCTACCCTAGCAGGCAAGACCCTCTCTCCAGAAAAGTGCTTTCTGCAAGGCACCTGACTGCTCTCTTCCTTCTCCGGTGGCGCAGCGCAGTGGTAATACCTGGGCTGGAAGACAAGCCAAAGGGGTGGGCTAAAGGGTCAGAGGAAGTAGCAAAATGAGGAGGGGGGAAACGGCTACTGAATTGGAAAAGAAAAAATTTAAAGTTAGGAGCTCGCTGTGAGTTCAAGATGGGAAAAATAATTATTGCGAGCTGATTTATTATGTACTTATCTTCTGTCTGAGAGGCAGCAGGCTTTTTACAGTGCCTTATAGCAGAGTAAATGGCAAATTAAAGGTATAATCAAGATGTTTAAAGCATATTGAATGACACTGGAGTTAAAGTAGGTGAGACTTTTGCCACGGTCTGTATAAAAATGTCCTTGGCTTGGAGAGATTTCCAGTGCTTAGGTAAAATGAGGCTCTTTTTCTTTTGTTGTTTTCAGGGTGGAGTGGGGTGGGGTCTGGGAAGTGTAAGCCCATAAAAATGATAAAATAACGTTTTAAACCCTGAAACTGTAACTGTGGCCTCTATTTAGCAAGTCATAAACTTTCTTGGAGTGGCAATAGAATGAAAGCATTGCACAGGTAGGTGTATTTTGGAGAGCTGTGAGGTGGGTTATGGCTTTTTGTTGTTAATTATATTCTTGTTCTTGATCTCATTCAATCTTGTCTTTGAATAATAACTTTTTTGGGGGAGGGGGGAAATAATCTTTTGTACATCCTGAACTTGATTTGTGTATTAATTGGTCAAAAAGTGTAGTTTTTCCTTCTTGAATCCTGGATGGACATAATTATTGTATTATTGTATTTTCTTGCCATTCAGAACCTTCATGTTCAGTGCCCTTACTTCATTTGCCTGCCTGGGTTCTACTTTGTATATGTCCAAAGCCTCTGATTGCGGTTCTATGCTGCATTTTGCCTCCCAATTGTTAATGGTGGGTTTTTGAAGGGACTTCTCATTGATCTGTAGTTAATAGAAGTCGCATTGTGTCCTTCTGTGTAGCACTCCTTGAATGGGTAAGGAGCACAGCAAGTAGCTCTTTTTGGCAGAGTCATAGAGAAAGAAGGTAGAGACCTTCACGCTGAGGTTTGCTCACGAGGCGTTTTGCTGGATTGTTGGCATGTGGGGTGGATGTGGAGGGCTGCACTTCAGGATTCTGAAGTTCAGGCATGATCTGGGGTGAGACGCCAACTGGCCGCCTGGCTGGGTGATGCATTTTTGGTTCCTTCTTCTCTCTGAATTTGGTATAGTCCCACTCTCTACAAGGGCCTTGCAGGATCAGACAACTGATCCCTGCATCAGCTCTTTGTGGTCTCATCCTCTCTGGGAAGGCCTTTGGGCAAAATCTGTAGTAAATAATTGGTTTTCTCTGGTTGTTAGTTTGGGGTATGTGGTTCCTAAAAAAATAGCTATATGGACTTTTTGAACTGAAATTACGATTCCTTCGTTTGGTTTATTCTATAATCTGGCAACAGTTTCCTACTTTGGTCCAGGTTTCCATCTTAATAATAACAATAACAAAATCACAGTGACAACAATAGAAATTCCTTTTATTTGTAACTTTGTGAAGTATTTTTATAATTTATAGTTTGCACAGTACTTTCATGTGTTATTTTTTGTAATTCGTCCATAATATTTGTAAGGTTGTTAGAGACAGTAGACTTGGCAAGCAGTGGATGCTTATTAAATATTTGTTGAATGAATGAATTATACCCATTTTATTGCTGAGGAAATTGAGGCTCCAGGAGGTCAGATGACCTACTCAAAGTCCTACTACCCAGTAGGGACTCAAACTCAAATTTCATTTTTCCCACTCCAGACTGATGATGATCAGAGTGCTTTTCCTCCAGAAAAGTGTCTTTTGGGTCTCTGAGAAAAGACTAGGGAAGTACAACTGGATGGATACACTGTCAAAGGAGTGGCAGAGCCTTGTCTACTTCTCCGCTTTGATTTTTCTTAGGTTCTTTACTCTGCAAGAAATTTATAACCTTAAGAATATAACTATTTAAATACATTCCTCATTGGAGATAAGAACACAAGGTCATCTGAAAAAATGACAGTGTTGGTTTTTTAGTATTTCTTGGAGGTTTGGGCATAAAACTGTAGATTTTGGAGGAAGCTAATTCCAGAGTTTTAGCTGAAATGTGCTCTCTAGCATTGTCTCTTGAGGTACGGGGTAGAATCATGCAGCACCCCCATTTTGACGGGGTGTGGGTTTGCAGGGGTCTGCAGAGATCTGGCCTATACTTGTTACTAGATGCTCCCACTGCCCTAGGACGTGCCACCCAAATCGGGTCAGATGTTAAAACAAGAACCCGGTGTCCTACCAAAGTTCATACCAGGCTCCAGGCTTGCACCTGTGCATCAACAGCACTCCTTCTGGCTGTCGGAGACTTCCTGTACCCCTTTGGCACCTATGGAGAGAAGAGAGGAGAATCTCCCTTCTAAATCTAAAACTAATTAGAGGGAATGCTCCATCCAAGGCCCTTTCCCTTTGACTTCTGGAACCTGAGATTCCAAAGCTTTCCTGTGGAAATTTCTCCCAGAAGCAGGCAGCAAAAACAATTCTGATTATTTCTTTATGGAACTGATACTCATTCCTTCTTTAATATATAATTGTATTGACGGGTAAGGAGTCTCAAATCTGTCTTTTCTTGTAATGTTATTTTATTTTTCTCAAATTATAGAATTTTTATTGTTTTCTAATCAACAAAAATTCTATAATTTTGGGAAAATTTTCAAATATTATACAAAAAATAGGCTGTATGTATGCTTTGATTAACAGATCCAGAAATAGTTCAAATTAAACACGGTTTCCCCTCTATTTCATAGTTTCTTTCAATTGCTAAGATCAATAATTCAATAAATGCCTTCTATTCTCTTCCATTGATTACTTGGGCTGTATGAGCATAACGGTTCCTACTTTATTTCCCACAAACTGCATAAATTCAGGACTTTCCTTTGTAAGAGGGGGGTATTTTAGAGGATATTTTCTCTTATTATATTTCTTAAGCCCGTAAATATCCAAGATTTCACTCTCAAATTACTCTTTTCTTATAATGCCAAACAGAAAGTATAATAGGGTGACCAGGACCTGGCTCTGGTGTTCTTAGTAATTACTTTGCTCCCAATTTCTTAAATGTCTGTGACTTCATAATATTGAATCTGCCATTTTGAATAATGTTTCTTAATCCATATGTTTATTTTTCTAAATTTCTCCTCACTCTACTTTTTACTACTGTTAAGAGGCACAATAGATTGCAGTAAATAATTTTCTAGCAAAGTGTTGGTAGATGTGTAGAAAAATGATATTCCAGGTTCTTCTTTCACAACTGGCCACAATCCCCCTGCCATAAACCCATTATACTTCCTACCTCCATTTTTATCATTTTTATTCTCCCATGAGGACAGTAAAGAGAGTTGGAGGTTTTTATTCAACTAAAGAAATCACCATTTTACTCCATTTTGTTTTGTTGAAAATGTAATAACAAGGGCAGGACATCCAGGAAACAATGTGATGAAAAAAAAATTTTTTTTGAAAGACTGGTTGATAGAAAACATAATTCAACAGTTACATTAAGTAACCACAAAAAGATCTACTCTTTTCGGACAACCTTTCCCTTAAAACCTCTAGAAGGAAATAATTTAGAATGTATTAGCCTGATACCATTTAGTAGTGATTTTTAAAATTTCCTTTTTAGCATAGACACTAGCTGATTCTTTTATTGCAACAAGCTATTTTCAGACCACTGGTCTAACAAAATATTGAGACCTACACTACTGCTATACAGAATTTATTAAGCTTTTTGGATGTAATAGAGCAGAGTTCAAATTGCATCTAAAGTGCTAGCAATCAAGAATGGCAGCATGTTATTTTCTAACAATCAATACTGTGGCTTTTCAAATTGGGTTTTCAAAGATAATTTATCCTGAAGTAAGTCTAATCATGCTTTCAAAAAATCATCTAGGTTACTCCAAGCTAGGCAATTAAATTGGACATAAACAATAATAAAACAATCACAAACTTGATAAATAATAAATACAACATGGTAGGCCATAAACATAAACAGCATACAGAAAAGCTGGCCGTGGTTAGTAAGTAGTTTTTAAAATTAATAGAGACCTTGCCATCTGTGCATCTACATCTAGAGGCTTTGAGTCATTCAACAACCAATACTCTGCTTTCAAAGTAGAGGGCAAAGTCTACAGAATCGTTTTTGCAATTTCTAATGCATTGAAACCAACGGAAAACAAGTAGAAATTTTTTTTCTTTTTTTAATGCATTGCATCCTTAGGAGTTATTGCCAAACTCATGGTATTAAAGAAATTTCAAGTTATATTAGATGTATAATGTTGTATGCTTCTGATTTTAGATGGTGCTCAATGAATTAAATGAAGACCTAATGTGACTGAGTTTAGCACTTTTACTGCTACTTAGGCTTTTGAATTAAACATTTGATGAAAATGCTCATATTTCAACCTTAACCTTTAATACAGTATTCTTGTTCAGAAGATTATCTTGCCAATTTACTGCTGAAATTAAATTTTAATCTGGTGAAAACCGAGTTGGTATGAGCACCATAATAACCAGTACAAGGAAACGGCTCCTGTCGCACATGATGTTAAACAAATGATTTGGGGGCTCCACTCTCAAGCCACTGGGTATTTTAGGTTGCTGTACATGTTATAAGCATTTAACAAATTGCATATGGAGCTGATTTATTTAGTCCAGTGTCTTCAAATATCCAAGATGCGTACCTTGTACCAAAACAGTGTTTATTCAAAAATGTTTTTTTTGGTGGCTAGGTAGTTTTCCCTTGGAGGTAAAGAGAACTACACCCAAATCTTCAATAACAATGATTCAGAAAAATTACAAGAACAGTTTTAGGTAGCAATCAAATATACAGAGGCTCTAAATGGAAAAAAGAAAACCTTACAGAAGACAACGGTTAAAATGGCAGCCTAGATCCAAAACAATTTTGTAAAGTAGGAAAAAAAGCAACAACCTATGATAACCTGGCAGCGTCTTAGAGCCTTCTTGTACAGGGTTCTTAACCGTTTTTGTCCTGCAGACCCCTTTGCCAGTCAGGTGAAAACCACAGATGCCTTACTAAGCCCACACTCTACTGTGTATTATTTAATAAACCTATCACACCCGCACCAACAGGTCCCCGCAAGAACAGTGTTTTTTTGATTTTCAGTTCAAGCTCATGGACCCCTTGGAAAGAACCCCTGTTAGTGAGTGTTCCCAGGTACGACAAGGGTTTTTATAATGATGTATCCTAAGTGAAGGGCCTAATATGCACATTAAAGGGTGTTTCCCAAGAATAGGAGTGAGGATATTAAAAAAAAAAATTAAACCTACTATTTAGCCAAAGGAATATGTACAGCTAAGTAAAAGCACATCTGGTGGAAACTCATAGCAATGAATGTTGGCAAGATATGTTTGGATCTCACTTGTAGCATCTTGCAGTGTGTAGCAGAACAAATTATGCAGACTATTTTTTAAAAAAATTTCAGTAAAGTTCTTTATAAGGGACTATTTCTATAGTGAGCATATAAAGGAGTTTTTTTTTTTTTTAAAGATTTATTTTTATTTAATTTCCCTCCCCTCCCCCGGTTGTCTGTTTTCTGTGTCTTTTTGCTGCGTCTTGTTTCTTGTTTCTTTGTCCGCTTCTGTTGTCGACAGCGGCACGGGAAGTGTGGGCGGCGCCATTCCTGGGCAGGCTGCTCCCTCCTTCGCGCTGGGCGGCTCTCCTTATGGGTGCACTCCTTGCGCGTGGGGCTCCCCTACGCGGGGGACACCCTGCGTGGCGCGGCACTCCTTGCGCGCATCAGCACTGCGCATGGGCCAGCTCCACATGGGTCAAGGAGGCCCGGGGCTTGAACCGCGGGCCTCCCATGTGGTAGATGGACGCCCTAACCACTGGGCCAAAGTCCGTTTCCCTATAAAGGAGTTTGTGCCTATCTCCTTACAACTTTTGGAATGAGCTGGAGGAGTAGGACTAATTTAGCTTCAAAGGATTTTAGATTTGCAAAGTTATACTTGGAAAGTATCGATCTTAAAATCTCATATATTGGAAAGCCATTCATTTTTTAAACTCTATTATAGAGCTCTAGCAAAGTGTCATGGTAGTAATTTTTTTTTTCCAGGGGAGCAAAATCATAATTATAACAACTTTGGAGTTAGCTTTTATTTTTTCCTCAAATGGTGGGAAATATATATATAAAAGGAAAGGGAGTGAATTCTTGGAAATAGAAATGAGTAACTCCTCTATCATAAAGCACTATCAGGTGTGAAATTTTTTTCTTTCTTTTTTTTTTAATTAGAGGAGTTATAGGTTTACAGAAAATCATGCATAAAATAGAGTTCTCATTTGCTACTCTATTATTAATACCTTGCATTAATATGGTACATTTGTCACAATTCATGAAAGAACATTATCGTAATTGTACTGTTAATTGCAGTCCGTCATTTACAATAGGATTCACTGTGTTGTATAGTCCTATGTTGTCTGTTTTTAAAAAATTTTTATTCTAGTAATGTATATACAACCTATATACAAATTTTCCTTCTTTTCATATTTGCCCAACAGAGTTACACAATAGGATTCTGTTTTTAAAAATAATTTATCTTTATTTACTTAATACAACTATGGTTTCCTGGGCTCTGCACGGGGGAAATGCTAATAATGGATAGGGCAGAAGTTTTGATAAATGTAAATGGTCAAAGAGTTAAAAGGCTTTCATATTGCTCTTTTGTTCCTGTGTTTTCAACTACAAATCTCTTGAAGTTGACAAAATGGCTCATAGAGCGCAGTACGAGCTGGTAAATAAGAGGCAATTACTTTCCTGAGTAGTTCTGTCCTATTCTCCATTCCGGCTGAGAAATGGTTTCGGCTGTGTAGTTTAGCTTCATTTTGACCTGGCTGTTTCAGCCACACAGAAACAAACTGTTGCCTCATTGGAGATGTGACTTTGGGTGACCAGGTACAGGAGGGGGTACGGGAGAGGACTGTGATGGTGAAAATGACCCAGCACCCAGATCCTCCTGGCCTCTGATTCCAGGCTTCCTAAGCCAGCTTGCGGGGAGACTTTCTGAGCGTTATGGGGGTCTTCGGAACCAGAACATGTCAGCTGGGCTGCAGGTGGGAGGGCTATTGGAGACCAGAGGGGATCCTTCAGAGAGCAGAGGGAAGGAGTTATCAATCATAATAAATATATAGAATTTTGTACCACAAAATGATCCAGAAATGCTTTCTAATCGTCTGCCATGTGAAATGCACTAATGGTGTAAGGAGGGGTGTAAGAGAGATGGACTATATCACACCTGTCTGAGAATTTCAAAGTCTCTCAAGACTGGCATCCACGGACACAAGACCTTCCAGGATCAATTGTTAAATTTCATCATCAGGTGTTGGATGCCGTGGGGGCTATTTCTTGCTTCCCCCTCAATCTTCACTTCCGGCCAGAATATTTAAAAATTGCAAGCTGGATCCCATCCCTTCCCTGCTTCTTCTGACTTTTCTTAGGACCAAGTCCGTGTTCCTCAGGCAGGCACGAACTGGCCCTCGGCTGTCTGGGCCTCCCTCACCTCCTGCCTTTTCCAGCCTTGTCTCTGCCCCAGCACAGAGGTCCCCTCGCAGTGTCTGCGCGTGAGCCTGTTCCCACCCCACCTCAGCGTGTGAACCTTCTGTTGCCTCTGCCGGGGACTCCCTCTTACCTGCTCCTCACCAGGCCAAAGCTGACTCATCCTTCAGGGTTTCTCCAGAAACATCCCTCCTCCTAACCCCCAAGTCCATCATAGGAGCTAGTACTCTGCGTGGTAGCACTTGCCTCATCTGAACTCCTTGGTGAGGCCTCGGTCTCTTCTGGAATCGGGTGAGCTCCGTGAGGATGAGTGCAAGGACCATGTCTGATTCATGCCCCGCTTTCTCCCCAGCGCCTTGCAGAGGGCCTGGCACACATTAGGTGCTCCATAAGCAAGTGTTGAATGACTGGACGTGGAAGGAGAGATTCCACTGGGTGTGTGCCGTCATCCTTTCAGAGCACTTTGTTTCCTTCCCCTCTAGGCACTTGGTGTGTTGTCCTGAAGCAGTGTGTTTGTCTACCCTCATGTGTGCACAAGCTTCTAGAGGGCCGGCCTTAGGTCGGCATCATCTTTTCATCTTCAGAACCCAGCACATAAGTGAAATCAATGAAGGTTTGTTGGATAAAAGAAAGAACAAATGTGTACATGAATGGAGGGAGACTTACCTGGATTTTAAAGCATGCTCTGGTGTGAGAGTGGATGAAAAGTGAATGGAAGCATCAAAATTAGCCGAGGGAGTTGGGAGGTAAAACAAGATTAGGGTGAAAGAAAAAGAAGAAACCTTGAATTAGAAAAATACCATATAGTCAGCAGACACAGTGTGACAGGATGTGCTGCTATTGCAGAGAAGTTCAGGGTAGGGTGTGGAGGTAGCTTGGAATTTCCCCAGCTGAACTTTATACCTTGAATGATGTCGATCTTTTAGCATGCAGCTCACTTGAGGAGTTTTAGCCATTCAACAAATATTTATCAAGCTCGGACTTCACGCATTCTCAACTAGGTAATACTGCTCCCAAAGGTGTGAAAATTGGCTCATGGGGGGTGAAAAACATTTTACTCCTCTCATGCACAAAGCATGTACAAAGATATACATACAGTATATAAACAGATATGAAGTATGTCTGTGGTATTAAAATTTCATGATGGGGTGGTTAGGAAAGAATGTTAAAAAAGACTCCTTAAGAGGGAGATAATGAAAAAAGGTTGGAAACCCTTTTACACCAGGTATGGTTTTGATCAAAGTGCCCACCCCATGGAGTGGTCATTTCTGTAGGGCAGGCAGGCAATCAAGAATAAGTAACTCTAACTGTGAAAGACTAATAAATTCTATGAAGAAAAAAGCAAGACAAGGAGATAAAGCTTCATGGGGTGAGTGGGCATGTCCGTAGTTTTTTAAGGTAGGGTGGTGAGGGAAGGAGTCTCTGAGAAGGTGACATGTGAGTCGGGAAGAAGTGAGGGATGAGCAACGCGAATATTTGGAGGAAGAGCATTATGGGAAGGGGAGCTTGGTTGGGCAGGAGTGGACGAGGGAGGGCAGGATGGTAGGAAATGGAGCTGGGGACAGAAACATGGACCAGATCACACAGGGCCATGGGGTGGGGGTTGGGTTTTGTTCTGAGTGTGTTGGGAAGCAGTTGGCAAACCTTAAGCAGGGTAGTGACATGATCTGTTGGACCTTTCTCCAAGGTCCCTCTTGCTGCATCAGGAGACCAACGAGGAGGCTGTTGCAGGATTCTAGGTGGGAGATGATGATGGCTTGGGTGAGGGTGGTAACCTGGATGTGGTGAAAAGAGGTTGGATTTGCTGTGAAAGTAGAGGTGCAAGACTCGCAGCGGGAAGAAGGGTGTGAAAGACAGAGAAGTCAAATGTTATGCCCAGGTTTTAGCCTGGCTCATGGGGTGTGTGGGGATTCCATTTATTAAGCAGGAGTTGACTGTGGGAGGAGCACATCTTCCCAGGGACCAGCCTGGAGAGATATCTTCCTTCTACCAGCTGCTGGCCCCTCCTGCTGATTTCTGGCTTATTTTGTATTACATGGTGCCTTCTATGGTTACTCATCTTTCATCTTTATATCCTTGCTTTATCTAGTCTTCCTTTAGGGAAGAAACCATTCTTTTTTACTTCTCCAAAAGGAAGGCAGTGGGGTAGCATAGTTAAAAGTGCTAGTTGTGTGTACTTGGGTGAGTGTTTTAATTGCCTAACTTCTCCTCCTCCTTTTTTTTATTGGCAAGTGTGTGAGTAGGGGGTGGGGGTGGGGTGGGTGGAGGTGCAGGGGAGGCCATAGTATCTACTTCCTAGGGCTTTAGGAGGGTGCAATGAGATTTGCATATAAAGCGCCTTCTTTGGGTCTGGCACATAGTTGGCACTTGGTAAGTGCTGGTTATTATATGACTCCCCCTTTCCCCTTAGATTTCTGTTATTGGAGTCAGCTGCACCGAAGAGCACTTTGGGGTGATGGTATCCCTTTTCCCCTTTCCATAAATTGGTTTTCCTTCATGTAAAAAGAAGAGGCAAGACTTAGATAAGAAATGAGAGAGTAGAGACTCTCACCTGCTGGTATTTACTTGGTACTCTAAGAGCAGTTGGCAGTAGAAAATGCTATGTTCTGTTGAGGGTGATGGAGAAATCATTACGTGCCACCCAAGGAAAGCAAGTGCTTAGTGGTCATTTTGGGCAGGTTGAATTGATGCTACAAGATGAATAATAGAAGACTTTATTATTGTAATCACTAAATTGTGTGGATCCAACCAGAATGCCCAGAGCTTTGGTTTAGGTCCATGGCTGAACAAGAGCTCAAAGCCTGATGTGGAACTGAAGGAATGAACGGCATGAGTGGAGCACAGCAATGGATACAAATGGATGTAAGTTTAAGCAGAGGTGAAAATAAGTGGCAGCCACTTTCCTCTCTGCAGTCATGGCAGACTTTGTTAATCACATCATCCTTTCCTGATTTTAGTATAAAAATATTTATTTTGTGTTTACTACATGCCAGGCTCTGTGTTTGGCACATGTTATCTCACTTATTCTCCATAGCAACTCAACAAGGCAGGCCTATTATGATTCTCATAGTGAAGATGGAAAACTGAGGCTCAGAGAGGTCAATAATCTGCCCAGGATCACTCAGCTGGCTAGCTGCAGAATTGGGATTAGAAACCTGCAGCCTAACTACAAAGCCTCCTCTTCAATCTCTCTACCCAACTCCAGAGATGCCTACCAGATGCTGCCTTGGAATCCTTCCAGATGCTATCTTGGAATCCTTCCAAACCCAGCTTTCCAGGCAGCCACGACCAGGTAGTTGAAGCTGTCAAAAGACATGAATTGTGTTTGTCTTACTCCTTACCTGGTATAAGATTTTAGTTTCCGAATCACTCCCCTAGCAGCACCTTACACCTGGAAAACCTAAGAAGTGGTTCCTTCCAGCTCAGCATCTGGTAAATTAATTCCCAACTTGCTTTATTAAAACTGTAGGATACAGGCTCATATTATAGTTGCCATTCATTTGTCCATCTCTTCATTCACTTGTTCATTCATTTGCTCACTCATTTGCTTACTAAACAATGCTTTTATGCTTCTGCTGTGTGCCAGACATGATGTTGGGATTGGGGATCCAGTAGTAAATAAGGCACCATCCCTGCTTGTGGCTGCACTTAGTCAAAGCATCACTTCTTGTCTAGGACCCTCAGTGGGTGGGAGGACACAGAATTTGTGTGATTTGGGGCTGACTTCATGTCCTCTTCCCTTCATCGAATCATGAAATATTCAAAGTGATACTGGAAATCAGCAGCATTCTGAAAAATGAATTATGATGCTCCAGAGTAAGCATTCTGGATCAGAAATTAGATCATCTGCTACCCTTTTCCAATCTGCTTGATTTAGTTAGTGGTTTAGTCCTGGGCCTCAGTTACAACTCATGTTCAAGTAACACCTTCCCATACATTAGTTTATTTTGGTTCTTCCAACACCTGATTTGAGAGACAGGGCCTTTTCCTGAGGAGGTCTCTGATGTGTGGAGAGATTTTGTGACAGCTTGTTAGGAGATGATCTGGACCTAGAACCTGGTTCCAACTTCTGGCTCCTTGTTTTAATCCTACAGTGTCCTCATCTTAATGTCTGTAGGCCTTTTGAGTTTCCCCATCTGAACTAAAGGAATTATATCAAATGGCTTCTAAAAGTTTCTTCCCTCCCTCTCTCCACCCAAATCACTGGGGTGCCTATCATGGTACAAGATTGTATGAGATTTGATATAATAGATAGATATTCTTTATAAGAACAAAGAACTCTTACAAACTTTAGTAAAAAGATAACTCAAATTTAAAAATGGGCAGAGGATCTACATAGACATTTGTCCAAAGAAGATATACAAATAGCCAATATACACATGAAAAGATGCTTAATATCATTAGCCTTCAGGGAAATGCAAATCAAAACCACAATGAGATACCACTTTATACTCATTAGGATGGCTAGAATAAAAAAGACAGACAGTAAGTGTCAGCGAGGATGTGGAGAGATTACGACCCTGATCTAATCGTAAAATGATGCAGTCACTTTGGAAAACATCTTGGCAGTTCCTCAAAAAGTTAAGCATAGAGTTAGCGTAAGACCCAGAAATTCTACTCTTAGTATATACCCATGAGAAATGAAAACATTGTCCATACAAAAATTTGTACATCGATACAATAGAGCATTATTCATAATAGCCCCAAGACACATGCAACCCAAATGTCTGTGGCTCAATGAATGGATAAAGAAAACATGATGTATCCATACAATGGAATATCATTCAGTCATAAAAAAGAATGACGTACTGTCCATGCTAGACATGGATGAACCTTGGAAATAATATGCTACGTGAAAGAAACCAGTCACAAAAGGCCATATAGTGCATGATTCCATTTATTGGAAATGTCTACGATAGGCAAATTCATAGAGACAGGAAGTAGATTGTAGTGGCCTAGGGCTGGAGTGGCAGAGGTCAGGGGGAAATGGAGAGTGGCTGCTAAAAGATATGCTGTTTCTTTTTGAGATAATGAAAATGCTCTAAAACTGTGGTGATGATTGCACAACTCTGTGAATATACTAAAAATCAATGAATTGTGTGCTTTAAGTAGGCAATTTGCATGATATTGGATTATATCTCAATAAAATTGCTATTATAAAACAAACTGGCGTGGTCTCTGCCCTTGTGGAGCACATGATCTTGCTGGGAAGATAAATATTAATCAAATAATTATACAAGTACACTTATGATGACAAATTCTAAGTACTGTGAGGAGAAAGAACTGGATATGCTGAAAGAGAGTAGCAGGAGGCTGCCTAGGTTAGATGGAAGTTAAAGAAGAGACATTAGTAAAGCTATAACATTCAGGCCTGCAAATTATGGTGCCTCAAATGAGGTAGATATTTGATATTTTGTCCTACATTGGAGCAGATGAATGCAGTCTAAGGCTTATAAGGAAGCCCCACAGCTTCAAACACCTTCTGGCATGTAGCTCTGCCATTATCTTGGGGGGCTATCCTCATCTGCGTGGTCTATATGCCCCCATATCTACAGCCCAAGTGGTGACCAAAGTGAAGGGGGCAGTGGAAGCCTCGTCATTTCTGCTCAAATCCAGAACTTAGTCACGTGAGGCTGGGAGATGAAGTCTTTGTACAGGTGTCCATGAGTCCAGATAAAACAGGGGTTCGATTAGTCTAGAAGGAGGGGAGAAGAGATATATTGGATGAGCAGTTGGCAGTCTTGCCATGGATGACCTCTCTGAGGGAGTGGTATTTAAGGTGAAATCTTTAGTGCAGTGAGCTGTGTGGAGGCCCCCCAAAAGATATGCCCATGTTCTCCTCCCCAGAACCTGGGAATGTGACCTTATCTGGATAAAGGGTCTTTGCAGATGGGGTTAAGGATCTTGAGATGAGGAGATCATCTTGGATGACCTGGGTGGGCCTTAAGGCAAATGACAAATAGTCTCAAGTAAAAGGCAGAGGGAGATTTGACATAGAGGAAAGGAGACAGACCTGCAGAGGGGAAGGCGATGTGAAGATGGAGCAGAATGAGATGTGGCCACAACTCACGGCTGCCTGAATCTGGAAGAGGTAAAGAACAGATTCCCCTCTGGAGTCTCTAGAAGGAGAATGGCCTTACAGACCCCTTGATTTTGAACCTCTCGCCTTCAGAACTGTGAGAGAATACACATCTCTTCTTTTAAGGCATCGAGATTGAGCTAATTTGTTAAGGCAGCCCTAGGAAACTAATATACAAAGAATGGGTTGGTGTTAAAGAGAGGGCAGGGTTTTCCAGGTAGCAGGAACAGCATGTACCAGGCCCATGAGTCAGAAAAGACCAGCTGTGCTATTGGACGATTCCATACTTGTGTGCCTACCACATGCAACCCCTCTGGTTTCTTATGCCTTACGTGTGCCAGGACTAGACCTGGTTGTGGTGTATATGACTTTGCATTTCTTTTCTTCCCAACCCTTCCTGATGTTTCCCCCACTCAAACAGCAGAATAGTAAAAACTGCAAGCCTATAACTCGTGACTGATCAGCAGAACTTGTACTGGAGTGCTTAACTTGTTTTTCTGGAATCCTACAGCCCAAGCAATAAGAAAGGGGAAGGGGGCTGTGGAAAGCTCATTACTTCTTGAATCCTGAACTTAGTCACATGAAGATGGAAGATGAAGCCTTTGTACCAGGTGTCCATGTGTCCAGATAAAATAGAAGGAGGGGAGAAGAGATAAATTGGGTGAACAGTGGTATCTGTTTACCCCTATATCAATAAACTTTTCTATTAATGTATGACTTATGCCCTGTCAGAAAAAAAACAACAAACCAAAAAACTGTTCCCTTAGGACAGGGTTCGTGACCTTCTTTTGTTCCATGGATGCCTTTGCCAGTCAGGTGAAAACCACGAACCCCTTCTTAGAATGAAGAGGCAGCTAGTTTTATGACACTCAACTTGTATTGGGTCTAACAACTACTGTAATTTCAAAGTATGGATGAGTGTAAGTGATTTTTTGAGCTATGCAACAACTGTAATGTGATATGAAATGAATACTACTGTAATTTATTGCATCCATTCAAAAGTGAAGGAAATGCTAGATTTCAGTTAGAGATCAGAGAAAATAAAGATAATAAGTTGATTTTTTTTCAATTCAAGTTCACGGGTCCCCTGAAACCTTTCCATGAACTCCTTGGGGAGTCGGTGGACCCTGGTTAAGAACCCGTTTTAGAATCTGTTTCCTGTAAAGGTCGTGCACATCCCCTGCATGCCTTTGTAATGATTGTGCAGCCATGTGTCTTTTGGCTCTTGAGCAATGCCCTGCATTCCTTGGAAGTCAGCTCCCTCCTCCCAGCTGCACGTAGACATGTCCCATAAAAGACCCCTCTTCTCTGGCTGTTAGGGTGGATGTGAAGCCTGGGAAGCACCGTCTCATCGTCCTGCCACCAAGGACGAGGCCTCACAAAAGCCCCCCTAAGGAAATGCTCATACCTGCCAAGCTGGGCTTTCTTTGGTCTGACACATCCATCTTCGTTCGGTGGGAAGTTGACATTTTTCACAGCCCCCTGCTACACTCTGAACAACTGGTGAAGGCGGCAGGATTCTTCAGACCACAGTAAGAGTGGGGTGGGGACTCTATGGGGGTGGGCGATAGGGGGAACATCCTGGGGTGGCCTCTTACCTCAGTGTGGGGTGGGGTCGCCTGCTTGCTTGATTGCTGTGGACCACGGCATGAGTATGGGGATGCCCTGAAAATGCTGGAGGGGCTAGCGCATGAGTTACAAGAGCCAAAGATGGCAAAGTTTAATAGAGTTGGCAGGCGCGCTGCTGCAGCAGTCGGTAGGCCGTTACGTGGCCACCGCAGATTGCCTTGAAAAAGACAAAAGAAATCTTCCAGTAAGGGAAGAGTTACTGTTGGAAAGGGATATGCAGATTTCCACCACTGCTTTAGTGACTGGTCTCTGAACAGCTAGATAAGAGGGATGACGATATACAGACATTGGCCTGTTGATTTTTAAGACTAGGGGGATATAAGAAACCCCTTCCTGTGCCCTGGGTCCGGAAGGGTGATGTGGCTGGGGCTTCGCCGGCCTCACTATGTCTGCCACTTTCAATTTTCAGTCTGTTGACTGTAATCTTGCTGCGTATATGTACCTGTGCTTATATCCGATCCTTGGCACCCAGCCTCCTGGACAGAAATAAAACTGGACTGTTGGGTATATTTTGGAAGTGTGCCAGAATAGGTGAACGAAAAAGTCCTTATGTTGCCGTATGCTGTATAGTGATGGCCTTCAGTATCCTGTTTGTACAATTAGCTTGAAGCAATGCCAGATTTTGACTGCAGTCAGATTTCAAAATGAAAAAGACTTATATACAGAAAATAATGGAAAGAGTGTTTAACCCTTTTATCTCTGAATGAATGAGATAAATTCCAGCTGCTGTTGTCTATTTTTATGTTATTGGACCAATGTTCTATATAAATAATTAAGATGTAACCAGATTCAAAGAGTTTAATATGTGTGTTAAATCAACCTCATTACTGTCGCTACAATATTACATTCTGCAGATGTCTTCTGTTGTGTCAGATACCAATTTTTAGTGAGGTATCTCTAAGGCACATAGTAGAAAACAATCGGTAAATTACTTAAACTCCTTTCACTGTGATTTGAAAATGATAAATCTTTATAGAATGAAAAAAACTAAAAAAAAGAAACCCCTTCCCAAGGAAGGTACAAAGTAGGTTTGCAAGAAGAAATTGGGATCCTAAGACCAGAAGTCCTTGGGAAGAAGAGGATAGTGACTCAGATGTAGAGATAATAGAAGAGAAACCTGCTGTTAGATCCCTTACACAAAGGAAAGCTAAATCACAAATACAACACCCAGCACAGGAAGCAGTGTGAATGATGGACCCACTAACAGGACAATGATTGTTAGGGAATACCCTGCCCAGTTAACTGAGTTAGGAAAAACCTTCCGGCAGCACCCCAGGAATCTCCAGCAGCCTGGAGGGCGCAGCCTGGAGGGCGCGGCTATGGGACAGCAGTTTTGTTGGGGTCGGCCTTACGGCAGCAGAAGCAGCAAAACTAAGTAGTGTCACCACGATTCCCTCCTGAAGGCAGAAATTGCACAATCTGCAAAGCACCTCCAGGAAGCTTTCCCTCCGGGACTGGCTGATTCTTGCATGCTGAGAAGTTTGGATGACACTGGGGAAACTTCCTGATCCACCCACTGGGTGGAGAACGAGAGAAGCCGCTTGGCTATGCTGGGGGAATTGGGTGTGAGAGAGGCGATTTACAGTCAGACCTTCACAGGACCTGATTGCGCTATGTTTACAGAAGAGATTAGTAAGAAAATATAAATTACAGGCTTTGGGAGTGGTGTGGTGCTCTGGTTGCCTTGTTGAGTCTGCTAGTGGCCCAACAAATGTATGTAGTGGGTGAAACCATAGCTGATTTAAGAGATTTAAATGAAAACAAAGAACGAATAAGAAGTTTTGAAGAAACGAAAAGCAAAGAAAGCAAGGGAGTTGTAACTTACCTGGGAATCGACACCCACAGCTCAGGGTACCATAAAAGAGACCTATAACCAAATGTGGGCTGATCTTCTGAGAGCAGGTGTTTCCTGAGAAAATATTGATGAAAAACCAAATATGGTATTGGTTGTATTGTGGAAAGCCCTAAAACCGGAACAACAATTCACTAAATTAACTGCTCCTGAGAATGGTATGACCGAGCTGCCATCAGCCCCACCAGTGGAAACTTACTGTGCGGGCGCCTCTGGAACCCCTTCTCTGATGGGGACTGTAGGGTTGTCTACATGTCCAAGCCCTACAGGGTGAATGGAGGCCACATGTGGAGCTCACTGTTTATCGGACACCCCGTAACAAACCAACAAAAAAAACACAGACTTTTTTTTTTTAATTAACTAGATACTGGGAATGAATGCATCCTAATTTATGGCAATCCTGAAAAATACCAGGGGCAATGGGTCACCATAGATGGCTTTGGTCTTTGCTCTAAGGGTAAGGTGAATGTACCTTATCCTCTGGATGGGCAACTATCCTCCCAAGGAATATGTTTTGCATATTGCATATATTCCTTTTCCCCCCACCAGAAAATATCCTTGGGGTTAATATTCTAATGGGTTGCATTTTGCATACCACTGGTGGAGTGAGTGCTTGTAGTTAAAGCTCTTCTATGGGGTTGGGCTAAGTGGAAATCAGTTACTCTACCCCAGCCAGGATGCATTGTACGTGTAAACCAGTACTGCCTTCCAGGAGGACATCAGGAGATAAGTGACCTAGGCAAAAAGTGGCCAAAGCACATATTATATGGACAGCCCAAGGTCCTTTTAATAGCCCAGGGTGGCTGGTAAAAAAACAGGATGGCACTGGGAGAATGACAGTGGATTACTAGGGAGTTAAGTAAAACTGCTCCAATACATGTAGCCGTTCCCAATATAGCTGAATTATTTGACTAGGTAACAGTTAGATTGGGAACTGCTCATGTGGTATTAGATCTTGCAAATACTTTCTTTAGTGTTCCCTTAGACCCACAATCTCAAGACCAGTTTGCCTTCAGGTGGGAAGGCCAACCATGGACTTTTGCTGTTTTACCCCAAGGGTGTCTACATAGTCCCACATCTGTCACAGGATGGTGGCTCGGAGCCTGTCAACTATCATCCTGCTATCAACTGTAACCTCATTTCATTACATTGATGATATTATGTTAACCTCTGTTCTTTTACGTACTTAGAAGAAACTCTGTCCATTATACTTGATGGGTTAAAGGCTAGAGGATAGGAAAGCAATCCCAATAAGATTCACTGGGTTAGCAGTAAAGTTCTTGGGTGTCATCTGGTCTGGTAAGACCAGTAACATTCCAAATAAAGTGATAGAAAAAATTCTACAACAGTCTGTTCCTACTATGGTTAAACAGTTGCAGACCTTCCTAGGACTTCTAGATTATTGGAGGGCATTTATACCACATTTAGCCCAAGTCTTCAGACCTTTACGTGCTCTCATAAAACCAGGGAAAACTTGGGACTGGGGAGATAAAGGACACAGGGCATTTGAACAAATCATGCTCCTAGTATCACAGGCCAAGGCCCTGTGCTCTCCTCTGCCCCAACACTCTTATATATTAGAAATAACTAGAAGTGATGAAGGTGTGAATTGGGGTCTGTGGCAGAAACAACCTTCAGGTATGATGCCTGTAGGATTCTGATCACAAATGTGGAAGGGGGCAGAATCTTAATACGCTGTTATAGAACAGCAGCTTCTGGCTGTGTATAAAGCCCTCCAGCAAGCTGTCTATCACAGGGGCCCAGATGGTAACTGTGAAATTGGCCTATCCTATAAAAGGCTGGGTAGAAGGTCTATTAGCTAAGCCGCATCAGGAGTAGCCCAATTGCAGACTTCACAGAAATGGCATGCTTATTTACAAGAGAGGGGAGTCATATCACCTAGCCCCTTGAGCCAAACCTTACCACAAGTCCTAGACCCAGTTCTATTTGAAGAACCTAATTTCTCCCCACAATTGGAGTCCCCTGCCTCCATCCTTTCTACAGTGAATGAGGGAAATACCCCAATTCCTGAAGATGCTTGATATGTAGATGAATCTAGCAAAGGAAATGCCCCAAGTTGGGTAGATGTGACCATACAGATGCAAGCTGACTATCTGGCTGGGTTCTGGTTTAGGACAAAGTAGCCAGTGGATGGTAATTTCTAGGGAGACAGGCACTTTACCCTCTGCATTGATAGCTGTTTGTATATCGGGGCCTAACTTTATGGATAAACCAATAGGATAAAGATAACTGGCAGGTAATAGAATGCCTGTTATAGGGTACCACTCTGTGGCAGGAAATATACAATCATCTCCAAGCCCAAGAGGCAACTCTGACAGTTTATCATGTTCTTGCTCAACAAAAAACATTTTTTCCCAGGAACCAGGAAGCAGATGCATTAGCCTGCATTTGTCTGATCTGCCCCACAGCTGTGGAAGAAGTGGTTCTATGGCTATATAAGGAAAGTGGTCATAGAGGAGCTGCCATAGGGTGGTGCATGGCTAAAGCATTAGGTATACCTATCAAGAATTCTGACTTGATTCAAGTCATACAAGATTGTGAGGCTTGTTCTTGGCTTTGGCCATGAACAATACCTTACAGCAGTGGGCATATACATAAGGCTAAGATACACTTACGTGATTGGCAAATAGATTACATGGGGCCCTTACCTGTTAGTTCTGGCAAATGTTATATGCTGCCCTGTGTAGGTACTAATACTGGCCTTCTTTAGACTTTTCCAGCCAGTCTACCCAACAAAATACCATTAGGGGCCTGAAAGGGCTTAGTTGTCTATATAGGGCACCCCATGCATAAACAGAGACCAGGGGACACATTTTACTGGACATGATATACAACAATGGGCTAGAGACCAAGATTTTGAATGGTCGTTCTGCTTGCCATACAAGCCTATGGATTAATAGACAGGAGAAACGTTCTCCTAAAGCAACAAATAAAACAGTTAACTAATAAGCATACATTACAGAGGTGGACGTCAGTATTATCTGATGCCCTTATACATCTAAACCATGTTCCCAATACCACACCAGACCGATATTAAAGATGAGTGGGCTTTGTTAAAATGTTCCCTAACAATAGCAGAAACATAATGAATAGATATTGAGTAATTAAGAGTCTGTAGGCTCTGGGAGCTGCCATCTAGGTGGGGCAATTATGATTCACAGTTGCCAGTCAATTACTCCAGATGCTAGATCCCAGTACTATGCGTGGTGTCTCTCCATTTGAGTTACGGCTAAACCGTTTACCACAGCCCCTAAAACGATAAAGATTTCTCCCGCATCTCCTGGTCATGCTCCTGAAGTGTACAGATATACCTTGCTGCTGCTGACTCCTGTGATCTTGCCAACCAGTGATGGCTCAATATTGACTGACCTGCAATGGATATTACCTTCAGACAGGTTCTGTTTCACAGTGCCGAAAGTGCTGTGCACCAGGCCAGTGGTGAGCCTCCTTTTCTGTTCTCTAGAGGACCACTGGTGATGCGATATTCTGGCAGTGAGAAAGAGGTGCCTAGTGGAGCAATAATTGCCAGGGTGCTGTGGGTAGAACCTAAACAAACATAATTGGCATTATGACCTGCTCCTATGGAGGGATAGCACATATGGTATTATGGGCCCAATAAGAAAAAGTACACAATCATAATGATTTCCAGAGAAGAGCTCCCTCTCTGGGTACCTACTGATCATCTTGGCTTAGGCTCTTGGACTCCTCTTCTTCATTCACACAGCTTCATCTAACATCTTCCTTGACTGGACTGCCACTGTGGTGACCATCCGCAGTCAATGGAAGTGTTGAATGTGTGGGTACATGCCAGCGTCTGCAGCGTCTCCCACATCCCTAACTAATTGGAGTAATTGGCTAGCAACTATGAATCATAGTTGGCCCCCCAGATGGCAGCTCCCAGAGTGTATAGACTCTTAATTACTCAGTATCTATTCATTATACTTCTGCTATTGTTAGAGAGCATTTGAACAAAACCCACCCATCTTTAATATCAGTCTGGTATGGCCTCACCTTGTTGGTAGCAGAACATGGTGTCTTAGATACTCAGGCTTCCTTCTGCCTTGAAAGAGACAACATCTCTGACCAAGGAGCCCACCATTGCATGGGTGGCTGCTGTTGCAGGTATGTGACCATAACATCATTGTCTGGGGGACTGAGTGTGCTGGACAGCAAGATCCACTTAAACTTGGGGCTTGTAAACCCTCCCTGCAAGTAGGATGGCTCTGTGGAACACATTTTTGGCCATATCTACCTTATAATTGGACAGGCAGACGTACTTTGGAGTACCCTTTCCTACTGGGAAGTATACACAAAATTTTACCCAGTACGCCCCCAAACCTCCCAGCTTTACAAAACTGTTTTGGTGTTAGATGGAGATGTTCTTTAGCATGATGGGAGTGACTACTTAGTATTTTCCCCCCTTGTGCTGGGGCTTTAGATGCTTTAACTTAAGCGACTGCTTTAGCTAACTTCACTGCCTCTAAACATAGATTTAGCTCCTTAAATGAAGGAACCACCTAAAGGAGAAAAAATCTTGTGCTAGAGTACTTAACGTATTTTCCTGGAAGCCTGCTGTGGTATTGTGACAGTTTGAAGTTTTTTTATGAATCCTCAAAAGAGAAAGATTGTGTTTTTGAACAAATCCATTCCTGTGAGTGTGGGGCCTTTTGATTGGACTACAACAGCGAGAAGTGAGCCAGTTTGAGTCTCCACCCACTTTCTGGGCCTGATATTAACAGAGACACAAAGAGAGACACACACACAGAAAAAGGGAGCTCTGCTATTTTTGAGAGGAGAGCTTGAGGATCGCTAGCAGCCAAACATAAGTAGGAAGCCCCCAAGAGGCTAGGTAGCTCAAAGCTGAAGAGATGAGCCATATACTTGATAGCCCACAGCTAAACTCAGAAAGAAAGCGGAGCAGGTGAGACTGAGAAGGCCTGGTAAGAGACAAGCCCCATGCCTGGTTGCCCAAAGCTGAACTCCGGGAGACAGTGGATTCTGGAAGGGAAGGCAGAGACCTCGGCAGAGACCAATGGGCATCTTGCTTTGCCACATGGCAGGACCTTGAGAAAGCATCATCTGCCTTGATTTCGACATTTCATGGTTTGGAGCTATATGCTTTTTTTTTTTTTTTCCTTTTAGGTCTTTGTACATGGGAAGCAGGTGCTCAGTCACTGAGCTACATCCACTCCCAGGTAGGTTTTTACTTTAAATAAAATTCCCATTATGAAAGCCAATCCATTTCTGGTACTTTGCATTGGCAGCCCTGTGGCAAACTAAGACAGTGTCTGTTTTTCCAGAACATACGCTGCATATATCAGTAAACTTTTCCGTCAATGTATAACTTCTGCATTACAACCTCTGTGTGCCTCGATAATTATGAAGTCAGTAATTATCTCAAGCAATGCCCTGTATTCCTTGGAAATCAGCTCCCTCCTCCCAGCTGCATGTGGACATGAAAGCCCCCCTCCTCTGGTGGTAAGGGCTGACGCCAAGCCTGGGAAGCGCCACCTCTTCTCCCGCTGCCGAGAATGAGGCCCACGTAGGCCCCCTTAAATAAATGCTCATTGCTCGCCAAGCTGGACTTGTCCGAGTCTTTCTTTGTTCTGCTGTACCCATCCCAGTTCAGCGGGAAGCTGGCATTTTACACAGCCCCCTGCTTTACTCTGGACACTGGTGCTGGGAAGCACCGGCCCTGGATTCACCAGGATTTTCTCTCTTGTGTCTTCCAGGACTGGAACGGACCTGGACTTTGAGGAAGAGGACTTTTGCCATCTCTGCAAAGCCTTTGTGTATCCCCAGCTTTGAGAACTGAATTCCATGGGTTTTCTCAATGTCAGACCTGTGAAATTCAGTTCTTCAGCTGGGATATCTCTGTCATCGTGGAGACACTGAAGAGAGCAGATGCAAAGCCTGCTGAAGATCTGAGGATGGGAAACAGAAGGGCTAAGTCTCAGGCTCTGAAGGACTAGGAGGTGTGGGTTGATGGGAAAAGCACTCAATTAATTGTTAGAAGACCTACATAGTCCATGCTGAGCTGTGTTCCAGGTACCTAAGTGAGGGATCAGCAAATCCCTTCTGCTACTGCTGCCCCTATTCCTACTTTACATTTATTGATTGCTTGCCCGGGAACTGCACAAAGTGCTTTGCATGCTGTTATAGGAGACTCCTGGGAAAAATCACTTTAATGAAGCTCGAGAAACCTGGCACTCCATGCGTTGAATTTTTCCCCTTCTTCATGGAATTAATAGAATGTGACTACTATTGTTTAGCATGGATTGCTGAGGTTACTGCACTCCCACTTTTATAAATAAAAATTTTTATTAAAGTGTATCATTCATATATGAAATACATTAACAATAAGTGTATAGTAAAACTTGTGAACTTATAAAACAAACATGCATATCATCATACAGGGCTCCCATACATCACCCCACTGCCACCACCTTGCATTGCTGTGAAACATTCCTTACAAACTGTGAAGGAACATTATCAAAATATTACTACTGACAGATACTGATATCTGGCATTTGGTGTATTTCCCCCCAGCCCACCTGGTTATTAACACCATCTTAGTATTATACATGTGTTATAGTTGATGAGAGAACATTCTTCTATTTTTCCTGCTAATTGATCTCTTTTTAAATGATGGGTCCCACATTTGTGGTGAAAGAGGAGGAAAAGTGTGGGCATAATCCTCTGGTGGCTCTCCTTTCTCCTTTATTTGAATTACTATTTCTTTGCTCTCTAATAATATATTAGGACTAAATGGTCCCTTTGTATTATTCCAAACAAGGGGCAAAGAGGTTGTAATTAGACTTTACCAGCATCCCAGTTTTAGCCTGAGAAAAGTAATCAAAAGTTTTGGACACCCCCTTCCATTGCCGGAAAGGTCAGCGGCATGCCGTGGGCAGAGCCCTCTGTTGTCCTCCTCTGTCACCTAGTAAGCTAGACTTGCTACGATGATGATGATTTCCAGCTTTAGGCATAGTGCTGGGGCAGCGGAAGTCATATATGGACTTTATTTGGCTTTAGATTTGACAGGGAAGAAGAGCATGAGTCAGGTTTTGTCTTTCTGTCTCTTGGTGTCCTGAAGTTTCTGTCGTGTTGTAATCTAAAGAATGAGACTGTGGTCTGGCTCAGAGAGGAAAGGGGGTAGAACTTCCAGCAGGTGCATTCCCACCATGTCCTCCCAGTGACACTGACGTTTATTGAGTGCCTACTTTGTGCTCAGGGCTTTTGGTGTGTGAGTACAGTGAATGGTGTGCCAAGCCTCACCTGGAAAACAAGGACAAATTATCAAGACAAGTCAAGCAAAAAAGTGTAACCACATTCTATGGATGCAAAGGGGCACCTGGCTGTTACAAACCCCCATGGCATGGGTATTAGTCAGCTAAAGGGGTAGTGATGCAAAATACCAGAAGTCTGTTGGCTTTTATAAAGGGTATTTATTTGCAGTAGAAGCTTATAGTCCCAAGGCCATAAAGCATAAGTTACTTCCCTCACCAAAGTCTATTTCCACATGTTGCAGCCAGATGGCTGCTGACATCTGCTAGGGTTCAGCTTCCTGGGTTCCTCTCTTCCTGGGGTTCATTTCTCTCTGGGATCAGCTCCTCAGTTTTCTCCACAAGGTCAGCTGTAGACTATTATGTGAACTGCTCTCTCTCCCTGGGGTTTCTGCCATGTCTAAGGAGCTGTCTCTATTCCTCTGTGTTCTTCTCCTGGCTCAGGTCCTCTCTTCCTGGGTCTTGCTTCTCTTTCCTCTGTGAGCTTACTTCCTAGGGTTCCAGCATCAAACTCCAAATCAAAACTCCAACATCAAAATCCCCAACTCTGTCCTTTGCCATGTCTTTTACCAAGGGATGGGGACTCAACACCCTACTGATGTGGCCCAATCAAAGCCCTCATCATAGTTTAATCATGCCCAGGTACAGACCAGTTTACAAACATAATCCAATATCTATTTTTGGAATTTATAACTATATCAAACTTCTATAACATGGGTGTAGGACATAGGCAGGTCCTCTGGGCACAACTGATCCAATTGAGGCCCTCCCCACAGCCCTCTTGCACTCTGCCCACTTCTGCCCTTTGCTACATGCTGAGCTAGTGACTCATTCCAGAACCAGGACTTTGGTGAAACTCAACTGAGACCAGAGATCAGTATCTGCAGTCTCAGACCCCTGAGAAAGTCCAGAAAGTTCTGGGTTTCACATCACTTCTGCTGTCGGAACTGATTGAGACCCAGAACTCCGATTTTTACTACAAAGCACCCATTTAATTACAGGTGAACTCTTCCTAAATGAAATCTGATAAGTGAAATACAGAATTACCAAAATCAAAAAACTTAACCTGGTAATTCACTTTATAAAATAATGTCTTCCTTCACAAGAGGATTTGTGTTGGCTCCATTCAGTAGTAGATAACCCAAGGAATTTTGAGGTTGTATGTGCTTTACTAAAACATAAAAGTGGAAAGACAGGTTACAAAATAGCTAGGATTGTATGATTCAATTTATGTAAAAATTGTAGGTCTATGTAGGAATATGTACATTGAAAGTTGTACTCAGTTTATTAACAGGAATTTTCTCCAGGGCAGTGAGATTTGAGATGTTTTCCTTTGTATTTTTCTCCATTTGACTACATTGAGCATGTTTAATTATAAAAATAAAGTTATTGAAAATTGGATGCGCAGTTGTGATGAATACAGGCAGTGCTGCTGGTGCTGTGCTTCTGTTAGAAATTTAATTGCAGAGGTGTGTCATGGAATAGTGGAGGGAAGTTCTGATGTATTGTTTTGTTTTGTTTTTTAATTTTCATGCATTTCCCCCGCCCCTGCCCCATGGCTCCCTTGTCTTTCTTTTTGTGGTTTCTGTATGCTGTCTGCTTGCTGTGTCTGCTTGTTGGCTGCTCATTGTGTCTGTTTGTTGTCTGTGTGCCTTCTTTTAGGAGGCACTGGGAACAAAACCTGGGACCCATGTGGGAGGCAGGTGCCCAACTGCTTGAGCCACATCCACTCCCCCCAAAGTATTGTTTGATGAAGATGTAGGGATAGGGCAAAATAGTATGTGATATTTTTGCAAGAGGAGATGTGTGTATGTGTGTGTACACGTGTGGGCATTTGTATGTGCATGTGTGTATGTGTGTATATCTGTGCAAGTGTGTGAAAGCTTAGTGGGTAGCAGTTGGTAAGGTAGTACATGGTTTTTTTCTCTCTGATTTATGCTTTCCTGCTTAAGTAAGAAAAAATAAAAACAATGTGTGTGCTGCTTTCCAAGAACCCATCCCTTATGTGATTCAGTGGTTCCCAGAGTGTGTTCCCTGAACCATCAGCATCACCTGGGAACTTGTTAGAAATACAAATTCTCAGGTCCCACCCAAGACCTACTGAATTAAAAACTCTAGGGGTGAGTCCCAGCTTTTTCTGTTTAACAAGCCCTCTGGGTGATTCCTACACATACTGAAGTTTTAGAACCGCTGGTGTCAATCAGGAAACACCCCCACTCCACCGGTGGGAAAGGCAGCTGATAGTGACCGGAAGGATTCTGTTGCACTGCCACAATGCGTAGGCCGGTATTCTACAGAATTAATCTCTGAGAGATAATCAGCAGGACCACAGAAGTTCAAGATCCTTACTGGTGATCACTTCCACCAGTTGAATAACAGATCTCTACATTTTTAAGGAGGTACTTTCTCAAACTTTAGGATGTATTTAAAAATCACCTGAAGACAAAAGGACAAATACTGTATGATTCCACTTGTGTGAAATATCTGGAATAGGCAAAATTTTAGAGCTAGAGAGTCGATTAGAAGTTACCAGGAGTTGGGACGAGGAGAGAATGGGGAGTTATTGCTTAAAGAGTACAGAGTTTCTGTCTGGAGTGTGATGAGAACTTTTGGAAATAGATAATGGTGATGGTTATACAACATTGCAAATGTAAATAATATCACTGAACCATATGATCAATGTACACTTAAAATGGCAAAATTTATTTTATGTATGTATTTTACTTCAATTTAAAAATAGGTAAAAAAAAAAAAATCACCTGACATGCTTGTTAACTAAGGCAGATCCAGGACCCCACACTGTTGATCTACTGACTCAGCAGCTCCAGGGCTCTGATCTTTTCACCAGCACCCGCAAGAAATTCTGTCAAGAAAGTTGCAGAGCACTTTGAGCAACTCCTTTAGGGATTTAGTTTTGAGGCTTTTTCAGACTTTTTCTTTTCTTTTCTGTGCCCTTACGTTTTTCTTTTTTCCATCTCATCCTTCCATTCTTGCTGTGATCGATGGGGTCTCTGAAGCAGATTCTTCATCCTTTCGGCTGTGTGCTTGGGAGAGAACAGGTCAGGTGTTCCTGGAGAGGTGCCTGGGGAGTGATAATAACAACAATGGAAGTATTGATTTGTCATCCTCAGATAACAAGGGAAGGTCGTGATTTATCAGCTCACACCGATGAGTCTCGATGGGATGGGAAGCTGGCCATGCTACTCGCCCACAGAGGCCGCCTGCTCACCATCTGGCTGTCTGAGCCGTGATTTAGGGACATGGTGGTTCCCAGCGCCCTCCCAGCAGGCAGACCTTTGTTAATTAAAATGGAAGTTTCTCTTTTCATATATATATATTTTCACGTCTAGGCTCTCTTGCCCTCTTTCAGAGAGGCAGCTCAGAACTAGGGTGTCCAGGTGGTCAGAGAGTCTGGGAAAATGCCCCGGGGGTTGGAACTGGACAACTTGCCAATTTCCTCTCTGTTCTTAGCATGAAGGTGCTTTCGGGAACCGGCTTTGAGGGAAGTCCTGCTCTTCTTCTCCTTGATTATTCCTGGGGAAGTGCAGAAAACAGAATCATGTAATAATTACAGCTTTCCTTTATTGAGTGTCTACAGTGTTCCAGATATATTATATATATAATGAGATATCATTCCCCTCACTTTCTAGATGAGGAAACAGGCTCAAGGAGATTATACACCTGACTGAATTTCAGTCATTTTTAATGACACTCATCAAGGCTGTCTAATCAGAGTCTATATTCTTTATACTAAAGTTTGTACTGAGCTTTACAGTTTATAAAGAACTTTCACACACATTATTATGTTTGCTGATCATAGCATTCCTCAGTGAAGTAGATAATCTCATAACCCCAATTTTAAAGATGGGAAAATGGAGGTTTCAAAAGGTTATGCAAGTTGTCTGTCCAGAGTGCCATAGAGCTAGTAACTGGTGAAGCTGAGGCTCAAACCTAAAATCTCTAATAAAAAAGATAATTTTTAATGTACAAAATTCATAGGAAAATACATAAACCTAGAAGAAAGGAAAGGCAAAAAAAAAAAAATCTCCTGCCTCAATTTCCCCTATGGGACTGAAAACAGAACGGTCACATACTTTGGAGCCCTCTCTAATTTATTCTTTTCCAGGCCTGTGGTAAGCAGAAGTGAGCCTTATACATGACTGATTCCACTCCGTGGGGCACAGTCGTACTTTTAAAAAATATTAAAATTACATTTTTACTAACTTCTTAGAAGCCATAATACCCTTTTGTTCTGGGTCCTTCAATGCTGCTGGGACTCTGTTGGTCAGATTCCATCTGCCTCTGGGAAAAATTGCTTTCTTGTTTCGAAAGATAATTTGTTCTTATTAATATATGAGTAATGTGTGTTTATTGCATAGAATTCGGAAAATGCAGAAATGTGTAAGAGAAAATTAAAAAAATTATTAAGTAACTTTCAAGATAGAACTGTTATGTATTTTTTTTACAGAGAATTTGTAAAATTCAGAAAATCAAAAAGGAGAAAAGAATTTATCCATAGACACATAGATTGGTATGTTGAGGTATTTCTTTCCATTTCATTTAAAAAAACCCAACACAATTGAGTAGTGTGTATATGTGTTCACATGTGTGTGTTCTGCTCTTTTGTTATTTAGCATTTTAGCATAGACATTTCCTCATGTCCTTTTTTTTTTTTAAAGATTTATGTTTTATTTCTTTCTCTCCCCCTTCCCCCCCAGTTGTCTGCTCTCTGTGTCCATTCGCTGTGTTCTTCTGTGACCGCTTCTATCCTTATCAGCGGCACCTGGAATCTGTGTCTCTTTTGTTGCGTCATCTTGTTGTGTCAGCTCTCCGTGTGTGCGGCACCCTTCCTGGGTGTTAGAAAGAAATCTTCTTCTGGAAGAAAATAAGGCTCACCCTATTGTGGAGAAGAAAAGAATTTATTCTCAATCTTGCAAGAAGGGCCGCAAAACCAGAAAACATGACTGAAGCCCTGAACAAAGAAAAATGACACAATTTATACCCCTAAGCCTAGCATGCAAGCCCTTCCTCTGTTTCTCCATAGATTGGATACTTCAGAAGTTACAGTCTATCTGAGAAGATCTAACTTTTCCGCACGAAAGTTTGTGATTAACCGCTTCCCCCATCGCATTCCAACAATTTTAGTTTTTACCTGCTCCCCTTTGCCAAATAAAGAATGGAATTTAGTGCTGAATTGGTATTACTTAGCTCTTTCTTGGGCATCTTTTTACTACCTATAGGACTGGCTTAAGCTGGTTTCCTTTGTTGCTGTTTAACCCTGGAGTGGGAGACTGAGGCTACTGCTAGGTTACATTAATCAATATTTTCTTCTTTTATGTGAAAACTAAACTAATCTTCGTTTCTTACACTGGGTAGCTTGCACTTTCTTTCACGCTGGGCAGCTCTCCTTATAGGGCACGCTCCTTGCCGTGTGGGGGACACCCCTGCGTGGCACGGCACTCCTTGCACGCATCAGACTGCGTATGGACCAGCTCCACACGGGTCAAGGAGGCCCGGGGTTTGAACCGCAGACCTCCCATGTGGTAGGTGGACACTCTATCCATTGGGCCTAGTTGGCTTCCCTCCTCATGTCCTTTCAATGTATTTTAACAGTTACCTCTGCAGCTCATTGAGTGGATGTGCCTTTTTTTTTCAACCTGATCATTCCTTTACTGTTGGGCATTTAGAACCTGGATGTGTTTCTCCCTCCAAACCTAGTGCTATTTTTGTCACGTTATCTGTCTCTATTTCCTTTTAGCTTGCATTTATCTGGACTTCATTTTGATGGCTTTAGGAGTGCAGAAAACATCCTCCTAACTTCTTACTTGTTGTACATGACAATGCTGGTAGCATGTATGGAGGATTTAATATATGCCAAATGTTATTTCAACACTTTGAACAGATTTCTCATTAAAGTCATCCCCATCCTCCAACAGTTGTAGGTACTGTTATTCTTCCCACATTACATGCTACATACAAGATCACAGAGGTACAGGGAGGTGAGGTTAAGTATCAGGAATTTATTTGTACACAGCAAAAAAAAAAAAAAAAATCCAGCGTGCAGAGCCTTATGCAAATACACATTTATTTTTTTTCATCAAGGCTAGATATGGGTAGCTACTTGCATTGGTTTAGAGGCTCAGTGATGTCAAGGATGCTATCACTGAAGTCCTCCTCTCCTGTGCCTCTTGGTTTTAAAATGGCTGCAAAAACGCTAGACACCACAACCCTGTGCGGGGCAGAAAGAGCACAAAACTGATGGTGCAGACCACATCTGTCTTTTTTGTCAGGAAACCACAGTTTCTTCCCAGAGACCACCCCCATCAGAACTCCACCCATGAATGACTGTTTTACATGGCCACTCCCTATAGCAGAAGAGGCTGGAAGAGTACCTGTTGAACTTCTCTAACCTTTGGAGCAGAAGCAACTGGAAAGAAGGGTCTAAGAATGTCTGTTGGGTCAGCCATCCGACGAGGCCTCCACAGATACTTGCAAAGCTCAGGTGTAGGTCTTTTTTGACCCAGGCAGCCCATTTCATAGGAGCCAACAACCATTACCTGCGAATTGCTGTTTCTTACATCTCCGCCCTAGATTGGAAGTGGCCCAGAGCCTGCCAAACCCCATCTCTCACTGAATATAACACCATCTAACACATGCTAACATTTTTCATCAATATTAGTGTCACCACAAAGCGCCTTTAAAATAGAAGTGGTATCATACATTATTTATCTGCAATGTGCCCACCAAGTGATTCTTTTGCTGGATAGTGTCTCCTTGGCATTTATAAACTCAGTCACAAATCTGCAGCTTCCTGAGCTTGTATCCCCAGGCTGTGATGGAGAGAGAGGAGGATCAGGCAGCTGTTTGGGCTGAAACGAGTTGCTGCATCTCTTTCCTCAGCCCGGAATACTTTTAGGAACTGCCTGGAAGCCGGTGATCTGAACCAGGAGCTGTATTGTGGGAATTTTGAGAATGATGGCTCTAACCCTCTTCATTAAAAATGAACTTTTTATGAAGGTTTTTAATCTAATTAGAGCAGGCTCAAAATGGATCCAGCTGTGGTTATTTCTAGAGCGGAAGTCTAAACTACTAGCAATTTATAGGAGTGTTTTGTTCAGGGCTGGAATTAAGGTGAGGTGACTGAGGAGCCTAGAATGCAAAATTTGCACAGTAGTGCAAATGCTGTACTTGCACATCCTGGTTTTGTTTTGCCCCCATTTATAGCAAAAAACAATTTAGGATGTTTTTTCAACATATATTTTTGACCCCTTTCCATGTGCAAGACACTATTCTAGTACTAGGGATGCAATAAAGGACAAAAACAGTCATAACTGTCCTCACGGAACTGACATTCTAGTAAAAGTGGAGAGTTCATATATAAATCCGGATTTCTGGCTTCTCTTGAAGTAGCCAAGGAACTGGCATCCTGGGGTTGGCCTTTCTTCATGACAACCATCTCCTGGATTTGGGGAGCCACAGTGCCTCTATGGTTGGATATTGCTATTATTGTCATTTTGCAGACAAAGAAGTTGAGGTTCAAAGAGGGGAAGTATCCTTTTAGCTGTAGAAGGCAGAGTGAGTGAGAGGTCTGAGGTCTTTGCAGCAGTGTAGTGTGGTGATGCTGGATGCAGGAAGAACAGATATCACCAGGCAAAAACATTAAACACTTATAAGATCAAATTAGAGTGGTAAGCCAGCAGGAAAGAGATAACATCCTCAAATTAGGATAACTCAAGCAGAGTTTAATATGGAAACTTTACAAAGATGTGGGTAGAATGCAAGGAAACCATAAGGCATAGTGCAGAACCCCAGATGGATAAAGCAGGACTCTGTTACTACTTCTTTAGGGGCAAGAGGAGGTGTAGTTCCTGAAATTGGGGAGACAGAGAGGACTCTGAGGAGGGATGCCTTACTTGAGCTGAGACCTTTAGCAGTGAGATGTGGCTAGCCCTTGGGCACCCCACAGGAAAAGAACTTGAAGAATAAATACCCCAATGCCACTCCAGGTTCTCTTTACTCCTTTCCATTGGTTTCCACCAATGCCAAACCTAACTGGAAGCTCGAGGGCAGGGAGCCCATTGATGCATCATTATAGGTCAGCTTCTGGGGGCACACAACAGGGTGGAGAAGAGCAGAGTGATCAGGAGGGGCAAGTGGAAGGTATCCAGCACAAGCAGCAAGTCAAAGCCAAGGGCATTTTAAGGGACTACGTAGTTGTCACAGTTAATTTCACCATGTCCAGTTGTTTGGTCAAGCAAGCTCTGGCCTGATTGTTACTGTAGCAGTTTGATATTATTGATGAATTCCAAAGAGAAATTGGATTATGTTTGTAAACTGATCTTTTCCTCTGGGCATATTAGATTATACTGGATTCAGAGGTTTACTTGATTAAGTAATTAGGTAAACCTCTTGTGCCAGTAAGGCATTGAGCCCCCACCCTTGGTGGGTGGGGACTCACAGATAAAAGGCATGGCAAAGGACAGAGTTGAAGGGTTTTTGATGTTGGAGTTTTGATGTTGGACTTTGATGCTGAAGCCTTAAGCTAGAGTCCCAGGAAGTAAGCTCACAGAGGAAAGAGAAGCAAACCCCAGGAAGAGAGAAACCCTGAGCCCAGGAAAAAGAAGCCTGAGGAAGGGAGGAATCCAGGAAGCCTGAACCCTCGCAGATGTCAGCAGCCATCTTGCTCCAACACTTGGAAATAGACTTTGGTGAGGGAAGTAACTTATGCTTTATGGCCTAGTATCTGTAAGCTCCTACCTCAAATAAATACCCTTTATAAAAACCAACCGATTTCTGGTATTTTGCATCAGTACCCCTTTGGCTGACTAATACAGTTAATAGATGGTTTGCATTTGTAATCAGTTGATAGCATCCACAGCTGATTTCATCTACAATAAACAAAGGAAATTGCCCTCAGCAATAAGGGAAGTCTCCTCATCCAATCAGTTGGAGGTCTTGAAGTGAGAAGTGAGAATTTTAAAAGTCAGAAAGAAGAATTTCTGCCTCTACTTCAACTAGCCACCTTCTGGGGAATTCAACTTCACCTTCATCAGAGTTCATACAGCCTGCCTTTTGAAATTAGGACTTGCCAATCACAATGGCTGCATGAACCAATTCCTAGAATAAATATCTCAATTCTTACATGTTTCCCTGGAGAGCCCTGAGTAATACGTAGTGCTGATGGGTCAGGGGAAGAAATGAAGTTAAAGGTGACTTCAAGATCCAGCTTTGATTGGACTGGGGAGGCATCTCTTCCTCCTTCTCATTCTCTCTCTGTCCTTTTGGCCACTTCGTCTAATAGAAAAACCACTGATTTCACATCAGAGATTCCCCAAGTTTGCAACACATGGCTTGAGAACTTTATCTTAATGACTTCTCAAATGTACAAAAGACTGAACTTCCAGTTTTTCAGAGTGGTGGCATAGAACATTGAACCATACTTTCAGAAAGTTACATCTGAAAACGGGGAAGTATGTCCTGTTTTTAAAGTTCCCTCTAAAGCCCGTTCAACCTAATCCTTCTTGTCTACAGTGCTGTAGATCCCACTAATCTGAGTCATATATTACCACCACAAAAAACCATTTACTTGCTTGTTTTCAGAATTCAAAGTTTCTGAAATCAACTCGACCATGGCTTTGGAGCTTTAGTAAAGTAGATTTTAATCAGTGTATTTCAGTCATCTCACAGTGACATTTCCCACAGCCCAATGTGGAGCTTTTTATGAATGTCCCTGTCAGCATAAATAAAAGTAACAAATTCTGGTCACATTGGCTGGCACTTTAATCACTTAAAATAGTCTATAAATCTAGTATATCTGGTTCTGTAGGATGTGCTTCTAAGCCTAGCTAGGGGGCATAGATTTGCTGGGTGAGAATGCTCATGAGAAATATGGTGTTACAATTAATTTAGAAATTAATTGAGACACCATTGATTGCCTACTCATGAGCTATTCCTCTTTTTCCTTGTTAATGGAATCTAAGTATTGTTAAGACAGTAGTCAAGCCAGGTGCATCAAAGGTGATTGAGCTCCTTCAGCCCCAGGGAACAAATTACTTGTCTAATCCAGGCTTAGTGTCCAAATCTTCTTTACCAATGATTGTTCAGCAGGGGTTTGTGATACAGTTATGGCCAAAGGGATGTGAGGGGAAGTTCATGGTGAGAGCTTCCTGAACAGGCTTTTCTTGCTGATAAAAAGTCATTTAGGACAGAAAGACAGATAATTTGCATAACCAGTAAGAACTGGCAGAAGCATCTTTCTCAAAGCCCCAGAAAATAAAGGATTGCAGTTACAGGGCAAGTGCTAAATCAAGAAAAATGCTATTTAAAAGTGGTAGGGAGAAGCAGACTTGGCCCAATGGATTGGACGCTTGCCTACCACATAGGAGGTCCGTGGTTCAAACCCTGGGCCTCCTTGACCTGTGTGGAGCTGGCCCTTGCACAGTGCTGATGCGTGCAAGGAGTGCCATGCCACGCAGGGGTGTCCCCTGCGTAGGGGAGCCCCATGCACAAGGAGTGTACCCCATAAGGAGAGCCACCCAGCACAAAAGAAAGTGCAGCTTGCCAAGGAATAGTGCCGCACACACGGAGAGCTGACGCAACAAGATGACGCAACAAAAAGAAACACAGATGCCCGGTGCCACTGATAAGGATAGAAGCGGTCACGGAAGAACACACAGCAAATAGACACAGAGAGCAGACAACTGGGGGGGGGGGGGGGGGGTTGGGAGGGGAGAGAAAAAAAATCTTAAAGAAAATGTGGTAGGATTTTGTGGCAACTGACTGGTCCCTCTCTCTCCCCTTGGCTTAGTGCAGAGCTGGCTTGTGTTCTCAGTATGGATCCCTGGTTATGATTCTGGAAGGAGTAGAATAACCCTCATGCAAATGTCCTTGAGCATGTATGGCTGGCCCAGTCTGTGGGTTGGTGATGGAGGGACTCACCATACCAGAATTTACCCTGCATATAGAGGGCTGCTCACCAAGCTCTCCTACAGAATGCTTTAAGAGAGCAGTCAAGTGGCTGCCTGGGGCAAAGAATTTCTGCCTGTAGGATATACAGTGTAGTGGCAGGGCCATAAAGTGGCTGTTTCCTAGGGAAGAGGGGATACTGTAGACAGGGGAATTCCTAGGGCCACACACCCATACCCATGTAGGGAAAGGATAAGGATGGCTCCAACAGTTTGTACTGGTCAATCTGCAAAGACTGGGAAAGGCATTTCTTTCATTTCCTTCCTCCTCCTCCTCCTCTTCTTTTTTCCCCTTAGCTTCTGGCATTCAAGGAAAGTTCTTGAATACACTTGTATCCATAACTCTAGTTGGATACAAGTTTCCAACTACTTTCCCCAGAGTGTAAATTCTATTAAAATATCAAAATGTCAAGGTTTCAACAAAAGATTACAAAACATATGAAGAAACAGGAAGTGTTGGCCTAGGCAAAGGAGTAGACTAAAGCATTAGAAACCACCAGTGAGGAGGACCAGACTTGGGACATACCAGATAAGACTTTAAAAAAGACGTAAAGGAAATAAGGAAAGTGATAGAGGAGCACAAAGAGAATATCAATAAAGATACTGAAATTATGAAAATGAACAAAGCAGAGTTGAAGACTACAGTAACAAATAAAAATTTCCTAGAGGGGTTTAATAACAGATTGGAGTTAGAAGAAGAAAAAATCAGCTAACTTGAAGGTAGGACAATTGAAATTATTCAGCCTGAGGAACAGAAGGAAGAAAGAATGAAGAAAAGGGAATAGATGCTGAGGAACCTGTGGGACAACATTAAATGTATCAATATATGCATCCTGGGAGTTCCAAAAGGAGAAGAAAGAGAGAAGGGGGCAGAAAGAATATTCATGGAAATAATGGCTGAAAACTTTCCAAATTTAATGAAAGACATAAATATATACATCCAAGGCACTCAACAAACTCCAAACAGTATAAATCCAAATAGACCTTGCCTCAGCATATTATAATCAAACTGTCAAATGCCAAAGATAAAAAAGAATCTGAAAGCTGCAAGAGAGAAGGAACATGTCATATACAAGTGAGGCTCAATATGATTAAATGCCAATTTCTTATTGGAAATCATGGAAACAAGGAGACAGTGGGATGACATATGTAAAGTGCTGAAAGCAAAACATTGCCAACCACGAATTTAATATGCAAAACTGTCTTTCAAAAATTAGAGATTAAGACATTCCTAGATAAACAAAATCTGGGGGAACTCATCACCACTAGACCAGCCCTAAAAGAGATGCTAAAGAGAGTTCTGCAGGTTGAAAGGAAAGGACAATACAACTAGGTTGAAGCCACATGAAGAAATAAAATCTCCAGTAAGGGTAAATATATTATTTTTGTTTGTAACTCTACTTTTTACTTCCTACATTATCTAAAAGGCAAATGTATAAAATGTAATGAAAAATCAGTGGTTTTAGATCCATAATGTATAAACATGTAATTTGTGACAAAAACTACACACAGGTGGAGGACTCAGGGATATAGGATATAGTTTTTGTATACTATTGAAGTTAAGTTGGTATCAAAGCAAACGAGATTATTATAGATAGAAGATGTTAAATATAAGCTCTGTGATAAGTACAAAGAAAATATCAGAGAATATGCAATCTCATAGAGGCAGAAATTAGAGTACAGGTTGCCAGGGCCGGGAGGCAAGGGAGATGGGGAGTTAATGCAAAATGGGTGTAGGGTTTCTGTTTGGGGAGATGAGAAGGTTTTAGTACTGGAAAGTGGTGAGGGAAGCACAACATTGTGAATGTGATTAATCCTACCGAATGGTGTGCTTGGGTGTGGTTGAGATGGGAATGTGTATTTTGTATATATTTTCTACAATAAAAATGAAAAATAGAACACCTAAAGAGATAATGACAATTAAATGGTTTACATGATCCTAGATGGGATCTAACATGGGAGGAGAGAAGGCTCGAAAGGATATTACTAGAATACATGCAAAAACTGGCATATAGACTGTAAGCTTTATATCAATGTTGAATTTCTTGAACTTGATAAGTGTGCTTAAGGTGGATGTCTAAGTGATTATCCTTGTTCTTAGGAATTGTATACTCGGCAGTATTAAGTGTACAAGAAGCATAATGTATACAACCTACACTCAAGAGTTCAGAAAATGGATTGAAAAATAGAGATAAATGGATAGGTAAATAGAAAGATGGACTGATAGCTTGACATGGTAAATGTGGTAAAATGTTAAAATTGATGGACCTGGGTATCTAGGGGAATAGGGATATGCTGGAATTCTCTGTACGGAGGTTGTATTATTTTGTAATTGTTCTATAAGTTTGAAAGTATTTCAAAATAAAATATTTAAAATAAAAAAATTTGACTTGCAGGGGTTTTCCAAGAAAATGGAACAATGGAACACATCCCACAGATAAGCAGCACCTAGTGATAAGCCAGGTGAGAGTGACTTATTAGAATCAACATACAGTATTAATCAATGTGTGTCTATTCCCCACTTTTGTAAGAGCCCCTTGTGGAAAATGTTATCTTAATGTCAGCCAATCAGAGCGTTTCCTTTTTGCTTGCTTCCCTATACAATCTTCCCCTTTGCACTCTCTCAAAGGAGCTTCTTACCACTTTTGGTTTGACCCTAATAAACTTTAACAAAATAAAAATTTAAAAAGTCATGTAGGAAGAAATAAAGCCTCTTGTTCCACTCAACATTACCATAGCAGCTTGATGTACATAGTCCTGTGGAAGCCAGGTAATGGTCATGAAGAGAGCCAAGGCCCATGCTCACATGGGAGGCGAGTCAAAGACACTCTGTAAAAATGTCAACAAGTCACTGATTATTCAACCCACGTCCTGTCCTGACTCATGTCTTCTTCTTATATGAGGCCATACATTTCTTACTGTTGATGCCTGCTGCTTATGGGAGGCCATGAGCTTGATGTACAGATGTGAAGGATTGGAGGGAGAAGGGAAGGATAACCGATGAACTGATGACATTAGCACATTACTTTCCCTTTTCTTGGGATTATAATATTTATAGATTAATTAAATTAATTAAATGTATCTAAAAGTGTAATATTGTAATATACAAATGCTGTAAAAATTTGATCAAAATGGGGGAGTTAAGATAAGATTAGAAACTGGAAGCTTTCTATAATTCACCTCTAAATTATTAATATTAATGTGATGCTAAAAGTAGGATTAGACAGATATAGGCCATTATATATCTTGTCATAACTTACAAAATTGTGCAGGAGAGACTTTAAACTAGCTTTAATTGGAGGATTAGTGGCAATGCTCCAATATGTGTTCATCAATTGTAACAGATGTACCACAGTAATGAAGGATGTTGTTAATGTGGGAAAGTGTGGGAGAGGGAAGGAGTGGAGCATATGGGAATCCCCTATATTTTTAATGTAACATTTATTTAATCTAAGTATCTTTTAAAAACAAAACAAAACAGTATATTTTAAAAAACGGGATCAGAGTAAACATACTTAATAGTAAATCGTGGATATCTTTTCTATGAATACATGTAAATCTACCCATTCTTGTCTCTTCCTCCTCCTCCTCCTCCTACTTTACTGGAATGAATTGTTCTGATTTTTTAAAAAATTAATTTTATTGTGGTAAAATATCTATAACGTAAAATTTGTCATTTTAACCATTTTAAGCATACAATTCAGTATCATTAATTGTACTCACAATGTTGTATAAACATCACCACTATTTCCAAAAATTTTCATCATCCCAACTAGAAACTCTACCAATTAAACAATAACTCCCCTATCCCCATTCTCCCAACCCCATGCTAATCTCTAATCTACTTTCTGCCAGTATGAATGTGATTGTTCTACATATTTCATGTATGTGGAATCATATAGTATTTGTCCTCATGTGTCTGACTTATTTTACTCTGCAAAGTTTTCTAGGTTCATCCGCGTTGTAGCATGTAAGAGAACTTCATTCCTTTTTATGACTGAGTAACATTCCAAGGTATGAATAGACCACTTTTGCTTATCCATTCATCTGTTGATGACACTTGTACCCCAGTCTTTGATAGCTGTGTAATATTCCAAAATATGGACATATCATAACTTTAAAAACCTAATAGAGGTGATGCTTTTAAAAAAATGTGATCGATGGGTAACTACATTTATGAGCTCTCAACCTCTCCTGTCAGTCATTTCCAGCAGGTTTCACTGTCATTCAGAGAGGCATGCTCCAGGAGAACTCACAGGACTCAGGGAAGGGACACAGGATTTGGGGTCAGGCAGATTGGGACTGGATTCAGCCCTAGTACTTACTAGCTGTGTGATGTTGGAAAGTTATTAAACTGCCTCAGTTGTCTCATCTCTAAAAAATGAGATAGTAAAGCCTGTCTTTTAAAGTTGTAAGATTATAAATAATGTATTAAAACACCCACCTCACAATAGTTGTTCAATGAACGATAGCCTTGTGCTAGAAAAGGAGTTGCCTCCATGGAATAGTGTAACTAACTTTGGTTATCCTCACGGTGGACACAATAAACACATGAGCAGTGTACTGGTTGGTCTAAAATAATTTCTTGAAAGTTTTGCATACTTGTTCTCAAAAGAGTACAAAGTATGTCCATGTAGACAAATAGTCTAAATTCACCTTATCAATCTTGTAAAGAAGACAGTTTGAGCATTTCATCCTCATTCATAGATAGTAGTCAGTAGATAGAGTTTAAGTAACCTATCAAATAGGCTGGAAAAAGACATTTGTATTAAGAAGATACCAATAGGTTGGAGTGATGCACTAAGTTAACCAAGGTGAAATTTACTGGGGATAAATTTAAAATTTTACTTTTTGGTCCCCTCCCCTCCCCTTTCCTCTCCTTTCTTTCTTCACAATACAGAATAGGAGAAATGTAACTTCATAGCAGGGTGAAAAGACTTAGGGTTTTATCTGGCTGACTTCAATGTGAAGCAATAGTGTGATCCAGCTGTCGAAACAAGCAAATGCTCTCTTTGTCCTCATAAAGAGAAGTAGGCTATTCTGAAGGAAGGTGGCGATTCTGCTTAATTTGTCTTTGTTGGACCACAAGTTTTAACAGTAGGATGGCTACTAATTGGCATGCAGGCTAAGGCTTCTTGTTTACATGCCCATGGAAGATACCATGAATTAATCATGTTCCACCGAACCTAGATGTAGCACCTGAATGCCTTTCAACACAGTCCTCAAGGCAGCCAGTGCTCTTTGATTGCGGTTGGCACGCGAGATGAAGCCTATGGGCAGCCCAAGGGCTGCAGGCTGCTGCCATGGTTCCCTGCTAAGGGGGCAGCCCTAGCTTATAGCACAGGTCCACCATTTACCAGCCACAACTGATAGGGTTAAGGACACAAAGGTGGCCAATCTGTACGCTACTTTGAAGAGTTTTACCCAAACTGGAACAAGCTTCCTTCTCTGTTTCTCTCTTTTGGAAATTTGACCTGGGAAAAAGAGACCAAATCAGGCAGTTGGTGGCAGGCCCAGGAGCTGAAATGATATTTGGAGAGAGGCCTTGATATTTAGAGGACAACAAGAGGCAAAAGGAACCATGTGAAAACAGAAGCAAGGATGAGGAAGCAGAAGCTAAGAGGTAGAAACAATCTAGAGGGATAGAGGAGATAAAAGAGTTGGTTGGTGGCAGCAGAAAAAAGGAGAAGAGTCAGAGAATACTGAGGATGAAAAGAAGCCAGTGGCTAAGGGATTGCCAGATCTCCCATCCTCCTGGTGGAGACCCAACTGCTTGCCATCTCTATGCTTCCCAAGAGGCCTTGCCAGCCTGGGGTATGGTCAGGCCTGGCCATGAATATGAGGTTCCTCTTTTACTTTAAGTCCACAAAGCCCCCCTGTTACTTGCATAGTCCAATGGAATCTTTGTTCCTTATAACCCAACATTTCTACTAAAGGTGCCATGTGTAAACCTGAGCAATACATTGGCAAACTGGAGCAGGTCCTGAGGAGAGAGACTAGAATGGTAAAGAGGAATACGAGGCCCTCACAGGGGGAGTTTTCCAAGGAATGAGGAGAGTTAGTCTAGAGCAGGTTCTCAAAGTAAGGCCCCTGTTTTAGTTTCCCAAGCTGCTTAATGTAGACACCATGAAATGGGTTGGCTTAAACAAGAAGAATGTATTCCGTGTGGAGCTGGCCCACACTCAGTGCTGATGCGTGCAAGGAGTGCTGGGCCACGCAGGGGTGTCCCCGCATAGGGGAGCCCCACACGCAAGGAGTGCGCCCCGTAAGAAGAGCCGCCCAGCGCGAAAGAAAGTGCAGCCTGCCCAGGAATGGCGCCGCAAACAGAGAGCTGACACACAAGATGATGCAACAAAAAGAGACACAGATTCACGTGCCGCTGAGAACAACAGAAGTAGACAAAGAAGAACACACATCAAGTGGACACAGAGAGCAGACAATGGGGGAGGGGGGTTGGGGGGGAGGGGAGAGAAATAAATGAAAAATAAATCTTTAAAAAAAAAAAAGAAAAATGTATTAGCTTCCAGTTTTGAGGCTAAAAGAACATGTCCAAATCAGGCCATCATCAAGTAAATGCTTTTTTCCTGAAGGAAGACTGGCTGCAGACCTTTAGCTCCTTTGTCACATGGCAAGGCAAAATGGTGACATCTGCTGGCCTCTCCCTTCTCTTCCTTGTTTTGTTGCTTTTAACTTTTTGCCTCCATGGCTTTTTCCCTCTCTCTGTATTCATTCCATTTATAAAAGACTCTAGTAAGAGAATTAAGTCCCATCCTTAACTGAAGTAGCCTCACCAAAAGGTCCTCTTGACAATGGGTTTACACTCACAGGAATGGATTCAATTTAGGAACATGTTTTTCTGAGGTACACACATTTCCAAACCACCACAGTCCCCAAGCTGCAGCATCAACATCACCCAGGAACTTGTTAAACATGTAAATTAAGGACACACCGGTCCACCCCAGACCCACTGAATCAGAAACTCTGGGAGTGGGGCCCAGGGATGTGTGCTTTGACAAGCTCTAGGTCAGGGGTTCTTAACCTTTTTTGTTCCACAGACCCCTTTGCCAGTCAGGTGAAAACCATGGCCCCCTTCTCAGAATGGAGCAGCAGATAGTTTTGTGACACTCACCATTGGCATGTCTTAGGATTATTCAAAAGTATGTTTTACAACTTTCCCATAATTTCAATACCTGATAACCTAATATGGTTCAATATCTGTTCAACCGGTCATTTTCAGCAAACATTTAGAAATTTGAGTTTTCCCACAGTGTCATAAAACCATCTCTGCCATCCTTACCAACCTTTTTGCAGGCAGTTATCCAGTGCACTCAGAACATGCTACATCAAAATAAAAATCATATTAAGTTTGCACTATACTGTGTATTGTTTAATAAATATATCCCACCTGCACGAACATGTCTCCACAAGAATAATCTTTTTTTGAATTTTCAATTCAAGGTCATGGACCCCTGGTTAAGAAACCCTGCTCTAGGTGATTCTGGTATATACTCAAACTTGAGAACCATTGGTCTAGAGAAGAAAAGACCCAGGCAGAACATGAGAATGCTTTCCAGTTCTTTGAAGGGCTTTCAGAAGGAGGTGTGATATGAGACCCAGAGAGCAGAACTAGAACTACTGGCTGGAAAAATTGGGAGACAAATTTCAGGGTAAAAGAAGGACTTTGCAAGTAGTTAAGGGTGTTTGGAAAATGGATTGGAGTTGGTGGTCAGTGCCTTGTCTCTGTGTTCAAGAATGGTAGATGTGGAGAGCTATGAAGCACACAGGAGAGAGCAGAGGAAACAAAGAGGAGGAACTATGAATTAGGAAAGTTCTATAAATCAGGAACACCAGTTGAGAACTGACCTCCCAGATCCCTTGTTGCAACTGTGGAGGTGGGGATGGGGGAGGGGTGCTAACAAGCTCCTTGTGTGTATATGAGCCTCAGTGGGGCTCCTTGCAGGGTGCCTTCCTGAATTAGAGATGGAGCCAGGTTCCTGGTCTCTGCTGTGCAGCAACCTCTAGCTCCTATGACCCAGGAGCCCACACTGGGTGTTGCTTATATCCCACTCTAGATCATAGCACTTCTTTAAACTACCTCGAGTAAAGGCAGAGACTCCAATATTGGGGCAAACAGATGGAGGAAGTCTGATCTCTCACCAAATATCTTGGGATATGAAGCTAATTCTAGAATAATGAATGCTAAAATTAATCCCACATTCTTGGGTTAGTGGGTGAAAGTGTTGGCTCTGGAGTCAAATGGATGATTATGTAATTGTATGACCTTGAGCAAATGATTTAAATGTCCTCTGCCTTACTGTCTCTTAAAATGAGGTTTAAAATAGTCACTATCTTATAGGATGGCTTTTAGAGTGAGACAGTAGCACTCTGCACAGTACATGGTTTACCACTACTTTTGCTGTTTTATCTCACTGGATCCTCCCAAAGTGCCTGTGAGAGGAGGGTAGAGAAGGTTTTATCAACTCATTTTACCACCCTGGGAAACTGAGGCATTTTTCTCTGGGTTCAGCTCCTCTGTTTTCTTCACAAGGTCAGCTGTAGACTATCAGGTGACCAGCTCTGTCTTTCTCCCTGGGGCTTGATTCTCTCTGGACTCAGCTGCTCTGCACCTCTGTGTGCTTACTTCTGGGGCTCCAGCTCAAAGCTCCCAACTCTGTCCTTTGCCTCGTCTTTTATCTGTGAGTGGGCAGGGACTCAACACTCTACTGACATGGCCCAATCAAAGTCCTAATGATAATTTAATCAATTAAAAGTGATACCTTCATCAGACCAGTTTACAAACATAATCCAATAACTATTTTTTGACGTTCATAAACAATGCCAAACTGCTATATGGACTAAATCCATTCCTCTAGGTGTGAGACTACATCAGTGAGGCATGACTCAGGTTGAGTCTTCACCCTCTTGCTGGATCAGGTTTAAATGGAAACACACAGGAAAAGTGAGCTCTGCTGTATTTGATCCTGCCATGTGAAAGAAAGGACTCCAGTGTCACCCACAGCTAAGCTACAAGGAGAGACTCCTCTGAGAGGCTCAAAGAGCTGAGGCCCAGAGAAAGATGAGCCATATGCCTGATAGCTTGCAGCTGAATTTGGGAAGAAAGCAGAGCAGCTAAGCCTTAGAGAGGAGGCCTAGTAAGAGACAAGCCCTGTGCCTAGTTGAACTCTGGGAGACCATGGTAGAATCTGGAGAGAAAGCAGAGACCTCAGTGGAGATTGGCAGCCATCTTGCTTCACCACATGGCAGCTGACTTTGGTGGGAAAGCCCCTCTTATGGTGCTTTGAGTTGGATTTTTCATGGCCTTGGAACTTTAAGCTTTTGCCCCAAATAAATCCCCTTTATAAAAGCCAGCTCATTTCTGGTATTTTGCATTGGTAGCCCTTTGGCAAACTAAAACACCACCCTATTAGTAACACTGTGCATTGGTATTTGGTACAATTGATGAAAGCATATTTTAAATAATTGCACTATTAGCTATGGTCCAGGGTTTAAATTAGGGTTCACTGTTTGTATTGGGCAATTCCATGGATTAAAAAAAAATCTACAGTGTGCATGTGACTCAGGTGGTTGTGTGCCTGCTTCCCACATGGGAGCTCCTGGGTTTGGTTCCTGGTGCTTCCTGAAAAACAACAACAACAACAACAAGCAAATGAAAAACCAACTCAGGGAAGCAGATGTGGCTCAGTGGTTGAGTGGTGGCTTCTCGCATGTGAGGTCCAGGGTTCATTCCTCTGCCCCTGCAACCTAAAAAAAAAAAAATTCTAGTAACATATATGCAACCTAAAATCTCCCCTTTTAATCACATTTAGATATGTATTTCTGTGCAGTTAATTATGGTCACAGTGTTTTGCTACCCTTATCACCATCCATTATCCAAACTTTTCCCTCATTCCAAATAGAAAGTCTGTACATTTTAAGCCTTAACTCCCTGTTCTGTCACTATTTAACACCTTCACAAACACAGAATTGTCTTGGCTGCCTGCCATTTTGGTCAGGAAAGGAGGGACTGGTATGGCTAAGAATACAAGTGCTTTCTGGGGGTCTGTGGGTCAAGCAGAGAAATAGAGTTGAGATGGGACCATCTCCTATTAGAGCCAATTCCCACAAACATTTGTGTGGCAAAGTAGAGTTCTGTCTTCCTGGCTGTCGGCTTTCTCCAGGCTTACCCTCTGGTTTGCCTCTTCCCTGGCCTGGGAGTTTGGAAGGGTATGGGGTGAAGAGCTTGGTATTGTGGGATGGGTCAACTCTCTGAGCCTCCCTCAGCAAGATCCTGTCTCTCTGATGTCTGAAGCTATTTAAAAATACCCTTGCCAGTCAGCTTGCTGGCCTAGGACAGCTTGAATATGTCCATTCATGGGGAGCTCACCACTTCCTGAATCTCTTTATTTTATTCTTAGATGGTTCTGGTGGAGATAAATTCTCTTCAAAGTGCTAACAAATCCCAGGAATACTTTCAGGCCAAACAAAAACAGTTGGTCATCATAAAAGCTGTCATTTTTTTAAAGCATTCACCATGGACAGATTTAGGATTTTGACATGCAACACATCTTTTTAAAGATAAAATTTTATTGAGGTATACCATTCATACATGGACATATGTAAGTAATAAATGTATAGTAAAATTTGTGAATTTACTAAACAAACATGCATATCATCATACAAGGCTCCCATGTATCTTCCTATGACCACTACCTTGCATTGTTGTAAAACATTTGTTACAAACTATGAAAGAGCACCATCAAAATATTACTCCTAAATATAGCCCATCTCTTACATTTGGTGTATTTTTCTCCCTACGCACCGAGTTATTAACACCCTATATTAGTATTACATATTTGTTATTGTTCAGGAGAAAACATTCTCATATTTGTTCTGTTAACCACAGTCCATCATCCACCACTTGTTTCCCTGTGTAACAAAGTCCCATGCTTTGTACAATCCATTCAAAGTGTACACTCAGTGGCTCTCATTTCCATCAGAGATTTGTGCTGCCATCACCTCAGTCCATTTTGCAATAGATCATTTAATGCTCAGATTAATATTGTAACATAAGAACTATTGTTATCTTGGCTTTAAAGCCAAAGAATCTGAAACTCAGAGAGGTTAATTCACTTGCTAAAGATCACAAATGTAGAGAGAGTCACAGAACTGGAGTTTGTGGCTAGGAATGTTTGAATTGACAGCTACTGGACCGTCCACCTCAAATGCTTCTTTCACATAAAGCTCCCGTGGCTCTTTGGGCGGTTCTCTCAGGGTCAGCTTTCCATGGCCTGTCAAAAACGTGGATGGGCAGTGCCCATTGTTATTGGGAAGCCGAGTGAGTGTAGGAGAGCCCCATTTGTCAGAAGAAAGCATCAATTTGGGGATGGACAAGGTGACTTATAAGGTCCCTTACTCATGTGTTTGGCCCTCACCCTTTCTCATTCTATGAAGAAGCTGGGTCTGCAATTTCTGGGCCTTATCCTCAAAGCACAGGGCAGTCTTCAGGAAGGAAAACATTTTGAAAAATTTCAGTGTCCTGGGATGAGCCCAGCAGCTTTCTTCGTTTTCTCAACTTTGCTTATGCCTCTCTCCTTCCCCCCACTGTTTCCTGCCTGGGGCTGGTAAAGCCAGCAGCCAGAGCTCCCGAGCCCTGTTATTTAAAATTCAGCCATCACCATGGCAACCTGCATCCTGCTCCATTTCAACCAGAGATACAAAGAAGCAGTGAAAGGGAAAGTTTAATAAGATTTTTAAAAATGAAACTTACTGACAGTGTCTGTCTTTCGGGGGGAATAGAAACGTTCCATTTTAGTGGCATTATCAAAATGTCATTTATTTTATGTCCCATGGCTTCTGGAGGGTCAAAGTCACTGCTTTCTTGGGCTGCTAACGTCAGTCAACCCATCTCCCCTTTCCCCTCTCAGAATGAATGAGGTCTCTCATTTGACATTTAGGCATTTTGGAAGGGTTTGGGGTTGGGTAGAGTCTAGAGAACATCCATAGCTTTATTCTCTTTGCTGTTTCCCTGGTGTCAAGTCCCAGTCACAACAGGGTGACCAAAGCTGGAAGTGTCCTTAAAGACCACTTATTCCGCAGGGCTATCTTTGTTTTTGCATATCTAATAAGCATCCCCTACTTCCTGATAACATTTCCTTAATTTCCTTCCAGAAAGCGTCACCTCTGGGGGTTTGGACCAGGTGACTCAGGTGGAGCTGCGAATTTCCCGTGGCCACAGCAATTGGCTGAAGGCAGAGCCAATGAGGGGCAATCCTGGAGCTCAGTTGATGCAGTTGAGGGAGGGCCCCTCGGTTTTTCTGCTGTGCTAGAGCTGCTGAGAGCACCTCATAGAAGGAGCCTACCTGTATGTGCAGAGAACCTAGAGGAAAGCAGTGGAGGAGGGTGGAGAAGAGAAGGCAGGCCCTGAGGACATTGCTTGGTAGCCTGGATCAAGTCTCCCCTGAATCTAGAGCTTTTCAGTTTCGTGAGTGATGGATGGTCCACCCCTCTCTACCCTCAGAAGGTTTAGGTGCCTTTTGTAGGATAGGAGAATCCTGAGACAAGACGAGGAAAGTGCTTATCTCATAGTCACCTTGAAATGAGCGTAATTCCAGGCAGCTGCACCGTCCCGCAGGCTGGAGATATCAGTTCACCTCCTTTCTCTCCTATGGGGAGATCTGTTTGTTCATTTGTTTATCGTCATTCAACCAACACTTGTGACTTTATTGGAGAGTATTTAGTGAGGACCTCCTACATAGTAATCACTGTTTCAGGGGCTCAGATTCAATAGTAAACAAAGCGGCTGGCAGAACTTACACTGCAGTGAGGGCTTGAGAAAAAGCAGAAATTGGGGACTGTGGAGTCTTAGGAAAGTACCTGGTGCCATGAGAGCATGCGATCGGGCCCATCCCATCAGCTCTGTGCTGAGAGTGAGGAGGACTGCACGAAGCTAAGGAGGTGGGGATGGATTGAACGGGATTTGGAAGTCACTCATGCCAGCGTTTGCTGAGGGGCATCCTGTAACGATGCCTGTTTTAAAAAAAATCATTTCAAGTCTGTTCCTGTTCTAATATTCTTTGAGCCCTTTATTCCCACAAGGCTCCTCGTCAGTAGTATAATCTGTTTTCCAGCTCAGAATCCTTGTGAACTGATCTTACCTCTCCACAGGTTCGAACTGGCTACTGGATAAAGTCTAGTAAGTTCTGTTTTTGTGAATGGAGTTAAAGATTTTCTCATCATTACCAGGCCTGCTTTTGTAGAGAAAAATGTGGAATGATTCTATCCTTCCTAAAGAGGGTATCTTTGCATCTAATTCCCTTTAAATTTGCTATCCGCAGATAAATGTGACTGCAGTAAATGTGTCTGGCCACTAGGGGACAGGAGCACCAAGGCAAAGGGCTGAGGCACTGGAAGATGACTAATCTAGCAAGCAACACCAAGGCAGTCGACTAGGCTTGCACCTGTGTGGGTTGTGGCAATTTCTGAAGCACAAGCCCTGCTTGTCTGGATTCAGTTACACCACGTCTGCTTACTCCAATTTGATTTCTTCTGCACTCTATGATTGCTATAGAAGCTATAGAAGCTAGTTTCAGAAAAGAAATTTTAAAAAGGAGATTTTAGTTGGGAGGTTCCTGCAACCTGTAAAACAAAGCACTGATAGCTTAGATTAGAATTTGACCTTTAGGAGTCCTTCAAAATGTACATAGATGCTAGATGGTCCCAGTCCTGGTTTCCAATATACTGTGTGAACATATTAAGAAACATAACTCACGGGAACGCATGTGGCTCAAGCGGTTGAGTGCCTGCTTCCCACATGGGAGGTTCCAGATTCAGTTCCTGGTGCCTCCTCAAAAACAAAATGAAAAATTCAACTCAGGGAAGCCAATGTGGCTCTTTGGTTGAGCACTTGGCTTCGCACATATGAGGTCCTTGGTTCAATCCCTGACCCCCGGTACCTCAAAAAAACACAAAAAACAAAAAACAGTAACCCCTCTGGCCCTAACTTGGTCATTCATAAAGGATGACATGATGCCAGAGGTCCAAGCGGGGAAGGGTTGAGATGCAAGAACTGTCCCCTTTAGATGACTGCTTGCGTAATGTCTAATTCGGGGTGGGGGGAGGGCTGTCTTTATACTGAGGGCGTTCTGTTTTCCAGACCTGAATCTTTTCCTGTAGCATATGCTTTAACACAAAGGAATGAGGAACTATGGGTTGGAATTTTGGCAAGTGATGAGAAAGATGCTGTTAGCTCTCTCAGATCACACCGTGACAGTCAGGCTCCTCTTTGCCTTTGATGGTGATGGGACAGTTAGGTCTGATTTAGAGACTTGGTGAGGATCTGCGAGAAGTAAGATTCTTCTGAAACTTATGTTAAGCCTTCCATTATCCTGGAATCCAGAGCCTTATTGAGCTAGCTCATGAGGTTGCCAGCTTGAGAGCAGCATGGGAACAAGACTGCACCAGGAGCAGGTGATGGTCTACAGGGCTTTTTCCTACTTCGTCATTCTCTCCAGAAGGCTGGGCCCCCTAAAGAGGTGGAGCTTCTGCCAAAGGCCACAGGCCAGTCTTAAGAGGTGCCCCTGTGGTCTGGGAGTCCTGAGGAGCCGTGCTCATTCACTCTGTGATGTCTACCTCCCCCTGCTGGGGAAGGATGGAGGGCTGGGCTCTCCTTCCATGGACTCTGCCTTGAGACATTATGCAGGCAAAACCCCAGGACAAATCAAAGCAAACAGAAGCAGTAAAAAAGTCTTGTATAAAAACCACCCTTCTATGGCAGCCCCAGTTTCTGGGATTCACATTCCCAGACAGCTTAGTTCCAAAATACAGAATGGGAGTGACAAGGTGAGACACGGCTTCCATTCCCCTTCTCAAGAACTTTGGGGACCGAAGTCTGTGGGGACCCCTCCCCGGCCTCTCCCGTCATCCTCCTGCATCCCATGGCTGTCTGAACCACAGTGAACCACGGTTTCACACTGGTGCCGAAATTTTCACTTGATAATATATTGTAAAGGCCTTTCGAATGCAATTAAGTATAGATTAGTACCATCATCTATTTGCTTGTTTATGTATTAGCAACACTGTTTTTAATGCTTGCAGAGCGCTTCATTATGTGACTGCCCTCGGTTTCTTTAACCCCAACCCCTCCCACCTTTGGCACATCCTGTAGGTTGCTTCTTTATCTTGTCATGTGTGAAATCATGGAGTATTAGGAACCATCTTCTCTAGCCCTTTCATTTTACAGAGTCAGGAAATGGCTTGTAGCTGATAGCAGATGAGGACTAGAATTCAGGTTTTCCGATTCCCCACCTGCCACCCTTTAACTCAGTCAAGCCTCCTGAAGCTAGGCCTCCCTGCTCCTGTGTGCTAGGCAATTGAGAGGCTGTTAAGGAGAATGTGCCCCCAACATGTTGTTGTATCCTCTTCAATGCTTCTCACAAATAAGCATCCAAAATGCTATTCTCATCCGATTGCTGATTGGACATTTTTGGTCTGACCCTCCTTCCTGTGCCCTGAAGCTGGATTTTAAACACCTCTTTATCCTCTCCCTGTTCTGTGCCACCTCTGCATCCTCCCATCATTGAATTTGCCCAGGGCGAGTGCCACACAGGCTGCAACCCCGTCACAAGATGGCTAAATATAAACCACGCAGACCGCAAATAAGCCTCCGTGATCATCTGCTCCTTGTTTAGCTTATTATCCACCCAAATCAGACTCCAGAGACGGCGCTCACACTGCCCGTGCTGGGTGGCTCCAGCTGCGTGTTTGCATCCAACAGGAAAAAGTAAATATGCAGGCCCCAACCCTTGCCATTCCTCTTCTCCAGCAGGACAGGGGCTACTCTTATAGATAAAGCCAACAATCTCCAGACTGATTTCCAAAGCAAACCAGTGTGGATCACATCAATATGGGGAACAGATGCAGCCATCTGCCTGGCTGGTTGTGTGCAGCCTGTCAACCATGGACAAGTTGCTGAGGGCAGAGAAGCCCTGGGACTGGAATGGTCTCCTCTCTGTCTCTTAACGCTGCCTTCGTGGGAGAGCCAGGTGGGCAGGGACCCAGGGTGCTGGGCTGCCCCGGCATCCTGGAACAGGAGTTGTAGAGCTAGCCTCCCCCAGAGACAAAGATTTTTAGGAGGGAGATTTCAGACGGGAACTTCTGATGGACCCACTAAGGACCCAGACATGGTGGATGTTAATAGTCATGCTGCATATTTGTCATCTGTGATGTAGATGAAGCCAGGATTTCTTAGTGGGTGGGGTAGAGGGGGAGCTCCTGGAAGCTACGGGCTTAGCTGAAGCCCAAAGCTGTTAGGCTGAAATTGCCATGGCATTGGGGAGCCCAAGGATGCTGCTAGCTCTTTCTTCCTTCTTGAAGTACCTTCTTCCTTAGCCTTGGTTGAGAACACTTTGGTGCTCTTCCCCTCGCCTCTCTCTCTTGAGGTTCATCCCCCTCTCCCACTAAATATTATGGTTCCTCAAGGCTTGGTCCTAGACCCTCTTCTTTTCCCTCCTGTATTGTCTCCATAGCCCTGCATCCTCCCTGCACTCTTTCATCCCAGCCCATTATTTTAGTTCCTACAGTAAACATTTTGTAGCTCAAGTCATTCTTTTCCACTTAGATGTCTCAAAGGCACCTCAAACTCAGCTTGTTCCAAAGTGAGCTGTGCTCTCCCCTCTGCATCCCACCCACCTGGATTCTGGTGTTTTTGATTTCATGGAGGAACATCACCACCCAGTTAGAGGAGCCAGAACTCTCGCCCTGAGCCCATCCCTCTCCCTCCCTCTTCCCAGATCCACTCTAACACCTAGTCCTGATGATTTTACCACATACATATTTCTTGAATTTGCCCACTTTTCCCTCTTCATGGACACCACTCTAATTCAAGCTGTTTGCATCTCTTGCTTGGACCACCAAGGGACAAAATCCAATGATGTCTTTAAACTCAGAGGGGTTCTTTCTCAAGAGGCAGTTTGGATCATTCATGGCTTCCCTACTCCCAGGACTTCTACTCTGATATTTACCTTTGGTTTACTGTGATACCGAGAAGGACAATTAAAATCCAAGCTTTTGCATGGTGCTCTCATTTCAAAGAACATTTGTCCACATTATCTCATTTAATTTTCACCTTAGTGCTGTGATTGAGTCTCAATCATCCCATTTTACAGACTTTTCTTTTCTTCCCTGAAAATAGTCTTGGAGAGTTCAATTAGCTTCTCCAAGGTCATCCTGCTTGTTGGTGGAGGGGTGGAGTCTTCTAACTCCTCAAACTAACCTCATTTGCTTTCCCCTTAATCAAAGGGCTTTGGGTTAGACAGATGCTCTTAAAGGCCTATTCTAGTTCTAACAGGCTGTGATTCTGTGGTTTGCAGGGCCCAAGAGGAAGGTGCCAAAGCATTTCAAAGAGAATTTATATATGAAGTTGAGAGAAAAGGTTCAAAGTAAAATTTGCCTTTCTCCAGAGTGAGCTTCAGGTCTGAAAGGCAGGGACAACAGATGGGTCCTCTCGCTCTTGTGGCTTTCTTTGCCTTGTCCTCTACAATGACTGTTGACAGGAGGTTGGTGTTACAGCTTGATGGGTTATCAGAGAAGGGCTGAGGGGTTTTAGTCTTGCTTGGGAAACGATTGAATGTGGGAGGAATTGAAATCTTCACTTTTTTTTTTTTTGAAAAAGAAGGTAATCAGACAATCCAGTGTGAGCGAGCCCTCATGACAACTTGAAATAATAGCAGGCAGAAGTAATAAAAGGATGTAGGAATAGGGAATTTGAGGGAAGAAACTCAAAGCAGTGAAAGGTGAGGGACTGAGGATTCCCAAATGTGATTGGTACAGCTTATATTTGAGACTACTTTAGATGTTTCTGTATCTGATCTGTATGACTTAAAGGCCTCTCAAGCTGCAAAATTGTTACTGGACCGAATGAACAGGTGGGACTGCTTTTGGTGAGATGGCCATTGAGTAGATACCCAATTAAAAAAAAATATTCTTTGTAAACTTTTCATTAAGGCTGGAAACAAAAATACAGACGGTGCCTTATCATGGATTTGAATATGACAAGCGGCAAACCCATGGACCACACAGAGCAGGGAGGGTAAATAAGTTTCATTTCCTGGGTTATCCCTGGTTGGCAAGGTGGTGGCTGCCTTGAACACTGGGACAGATTTCAGAGTTAAACATGAGATCGATCAATGGGGAAATGTGTGATTATCTATTAGTGATGTCTTCGAACATGGCTGAGCAATGGGGCAGCAGAAGCTCAAGTACTGACCTGTGTCATTTCTACTCAACTTGTGGTTTGCAGTCAGATGTAGGCCCACAAGATATTTGTTATCCATGATGAGATGTGTACAGAAATGGAGAGTCAGGAGTTAGAGACTTTTATAGCAATTTGATGTTGCTGCTACATCTAAGCCTGTAAAAAATATATATATACACACACACACACACACATTTTTAAACCAAACGCTGACAGTCTTTATTGTGGGGGTTGTGTGGGAGTTTCTAGTCTTCTTAATAAAATAGACTAGAAAAGAAGAGGTTTAGAAACTTTTGTACACTATCTACATCCTGGGCCCCCAGGGCAGGAAGGGGGTGATTGCTGAGTGGGCTGGAGGGGTGGAGGCAGGACCCCTGTCTCCTGTATGCCCACATGCACCCTGAACGTACGGGTCAGGTGAGATGCTCTGGGAGGGACTCGGCAGCACGGGGCAAGGTGAGGGGCAAGATGGTGGTGGGCCATGGGGGCTGTGGGCCAGCTCTGGCCTCAGTTAAGGCACTGACAGTGGTACTTGGCACCAGAGTTGCAGGGCAGCTTGTTGCTGGCATACTTGATGGGAAACTTATAGTCAAAGGTAAGCTCCTCACCACGTACCAAGCCTGGAATTTTTGTATTTTTACAAAATTTTGTATTTTATTTATGTATCTTTATTTAAAATACAAAATTTTGTATTTTACAAGAAGTTTTGATCTGTGGAAAACAGAAAATAGAAAATATAATCTGGTCCTTTAAAAGAGATAGTTTAAGAAGCACTGACCAGAAAACTGAGTTTAACCCTGTTAGTTCCTGGGAAAGACTTTGAAATGCCCTGAAACTGGGGAGCTTATAAATTCAGCCAAAACACCATACATGTCAGCATTTACATGGAATTGTTAATTGAGCTTGGGTGTTTGCCAGTTTTCTTCCTCTTGCTTAGCAGAAGGATTAAGATAACAACCACTTAGAGATTGATGGAAATGTCTTCTTTGCCTTCTTCTCCCTTCTCCATTTTCCATTTTTCCATAGGGTTATGTCATGGAGGGTACTGAAGGGCAATCGGAGAAAGTTCTCAAACATTAGCTGTTGAATTGGCCTGGATGGCCTCTGGGGCCATTTTTTTTTTTTCTATCTCTCCCTTTTCTTTTTTTATTGATTTTGTAAAAATATTACATTAAAAAAATATATGAGGTCCCATTCAACCCCACCACCCCACCCCACCACTCCCCCACCCCAGCAACATTCACTCCCATCATCATGACACATCCATTGCATTTGGTAAGTACATCTCTGGGCATCTCTGCACCTCATGGTCAATGGTCCACATCATGGCCCATACTCTCCCCCATTCCATCCAGTGGGCCCTGGGAGGATTTACAATGTCCGGTGATTGCCCCTGAAGCACCATCCAGGGCAACTTCAAGTCCCAAAGGTGCCTCCACATCTCATCTCTTCCTGCCATTCTCCATACCCATCAGCCACCATGTCCACTTTTCCCACTCCAATACCACCTTTTCTCTGTGGACCTTGGATTGGTTGTGTCCGTTGCACCTCTATGTCAAAAGGAGGCTCAGATTCCACATGGTTACTGGATGCAATCCTCCTGCTTTCAGTTGTAGGCACTCTAGGCTCCATGGTGTGGTGGTTGTCCTTCTTCAACGCCATCTTAGCTGAGTGAGGTGAGTCCAATAAATCCGATTATAGGAGCTGGAGTCTGTTGAGGCTCAGGGCCTGGCTATCATATTGTCAGTCCAGAGATTCAAATCCCCTAAATATATCTTAAACCCCAACAACAACTACAATTCCAGTAAAGTAGCATGAAAGTCTTATGAAAAGAGATCCCATCTGAGTCCAGTTTCATCACGCAGAAACACCAGCTCCAAAGAAGGGCCATCTGACATGGCAGTGAACCCCATCTGCCATGACCATAGAACCCGTGGGTCTCTTTAGCCCTCCATGGAACCAATACCTGGGGATTGTATCTACTTTATCTGTCTCTTAGACTCTGCTCAGTTGTGCATAAGGGCAATCCTTCTGACAGCCTCCATACTCTTTTTTAGAGACTCGTAGCCATATAAACTCATTTCTCCTTTCCTTTTCCCCCTTACCTTAGATCAAACAGCATTTTAAAGTCATGTTATTATATGTAGACAGGGATATTCTGCTAATCCGCATCGAACCTTCAATTCAAGGTCATTTTCCAGTTGCATCATCAGTTGGTAGTTGATAGTGGTCCCTCGGTGCCAGGGAGGCTCATCCCCGGGTGTCATGTCCCATGCTGGGGGGAAGGCATTGCATTTACATGCTGAGTTTGGCTTCGAGACTGGCCACATTTGAGTAACATGAAGGCTGTCAGGAGGAAATTCCCAGGCACAGTGCTGCTCTAGGCCTTGTTCTTATTTCAGGCATATAGGCTCACAAGCATAGTCATTAGTATCAGGGGCTCACTGTTTGGGGCCATTTGTTAATCCATCCATTCATATACCCAATCGCTCATTCATTCTGCCATTCAGCAAATATTTGTGGAATGTCTAGCGAGTGCATTGCCAGGTGCCAGGACTGGAGTTTTGATGGTGACTGAGACAGAGAAGTTCTCTGTTGTCATGAGGCTGTCAGTCTTGGAGGGGAGACAGATATTGAATAAATAATGCATGCCAATAGTGATATAAATTCTGGTAGGTGCTCTGATGGGGAAGCATTGGTGGCTCTGAGAATATTTAGTAGGGGTCCTACCCCAACCATCTTGGAAATCCTCCGAGAAAGTGTCCTATTTTCCAGTGTGACTGGAACATGGTGAGTGACCCGAGAGTGAAGGAGGTGACTTGAGATGGTATGGGGAGCTGGGCAAGGGTTCAGTGATCCAAGGCTTTGCAGTCCATGAAGGGGTTTTTTCCTTCATCTCAAGAGCAATGGGGATCTTGATGGGGTTATAGCTATTGTGATGACATGGTCCCTGTTCTCAAGAGGCCATCAGTCTGGTGGGGGAGAGAGTTACCTAAACAAGAATCTGTAACACAATGTCATCTGTGTTCTACAGAAGTGTACACATGGATGGGAAAGAAAGAATGGGTTTGCCTGGGGTGGGATTAGAGGTTGGAAATGATTTAACAAGGAAATTTGGCCCTGTCACTTTTCTGCTTTACACACTTTTGTATCTGCCCCCTTTTCTTAGAATACAAACAAAGTCTCTCTATTGTGGCCCCATGTGATCTGGTTGCCACCTCCTTCTTCAGGCTCCTCTGGGGACGTGCTCTTCCTTGCCCTCTCTGCTTCCTAGAACTCTAGCTCCCAGTATCTTGACTGATCTTTCTTCAGGTCCCCAGAGGCTACAAACATTCTTCCTAATGTGTGGCCTTTGAACATGTTATTCCTTCTGCTTGGAATGCTCTTCCTATGCCCCTACCCCATCCCTCTTTGCCTGTTCAGTTCTGTAATTTTTCAGGTCCCAGCTCAAATGTCCCCAGGTCCCGAGAGCACCTTGTAATTCTCCCTCATAGTGCTTAGGACTAGTGCAATTATGTATTTGTGTGACTAGTTGTTTAATATCTGTTTCCCCTGATGCAATAATCATGCCATAGATATTGAATACAGGAATGAAGGAATGAATAATAGGAGACGGTTGGCCTGCCTGGAAGAAGGCAGGCATTGGTGAGGGAGTCAGCGGGATGTGGGGCGTGGAGGAGGGGCAGACCCCCCACGGAACACAGCCATTCTCTCTCTGCCTGCTTCTCTCTCCCACAACTACAACATTATGGGAATCCCTCCAACATATGGGAATCCCTCAAAGGCCACTTTCAAGGAATTATCAATGCCAATCCTTAGCTTTTTAGGGAAAGCAAACCTCTCAGATTAATATACTGTGCTTGGCCCCATCTCTCTGTGACTCGTGAGAAAATCCTTTCACCTTAAAATTGCTCAGAGCTAAACAGTTTACTTTAGCCTATGTTGCACTGTCGGGGCTGGGTCAGCTGGACAGCTGTTGACTGTGATGCAGCCAGGCACCACCAGGCCACCTCTCTGCATGCTCCTCTGCCCTGGGTAGATGAGGGTGGGGTTCTGCTGGTCTTAAGGTTTTAGCTCAAGAACCAGGAGGCCCAATGTCTGTAAACATTTCCTGTATTAGTCATCTAGTGCTGCGTAACAGACTGTCCCAAAATGCAGTGGCTTAAAATACTGATTGGCATTTAATAGCTCTCATGGTTTCTGTGGGTCTGGAATTCAGCTCCCAGGGAAGATGACTTGCCCTGTTTCACAATGTCTGGGGCCTCAATGGGGGTGGCTTGAAGGCGGGTGCTGAAATCATCTGGAAGCTTGTATACTCATAAGTAAACCTCGTCGTTGGCTAACTGCCTCTCCATGTGCCTCAACTTCCTCACAGCACAGTGGCTGGGCTCCAAGGGCAAGCTTCTCAGGAAAGAGAGGCAGGTGGGAGCTGCAGTCTTTTAATTACCCGGTTCTGGAAGTCCTACAGTCTCACTTCTGCCACATTTTTTTTTTTTGTTAGAAAGGAGTCACCACATCCTCCACACATTCAAGAGAAAGGAAGTTAGGCTTCACCTCTTGAGGGGAGAGGGTCAAAGAATTTGCAGATGTATTTTGAAACCATGTTCTCTGAAACAAGAGTGTCCTGGCAGAGTGATATAAGTTCAAGTGTAAAACAATGGTGTTTTAGCAAAATTTCACTTCTTAGGTACCCTGGGCAGTGTTTTGGCAACTGCTCTATCCCCCAAACCCCTTTAGAGACCTTGGGGTTAGGCACTCTACACTGGCTTCTGAAACACTTCTCCACCTGTGGCTAAATAAATGTAGGCCAATCGAATTTTAGAGTGTGTGTGTGTGTGTGTGTGTTGGGTGTCACGGGGAGTCGAGGGGTGGGGTGCCTCCTGCCATCTGTAATTCACCTGAAATGCTACCAACGCTATAGGCACTACCCTGGAACACTGCACAGATCCCCAGAGTGAAGTGTAAGTTTGTGGTGTTTCAGAGTTACCCCAAGACGATGAATTAGCAACACTAGTAATGAAGAGTTATATTTAAGGGAAGGTTCTTTGACTGAACTAGTTTAAATGTTAATTTTATTACTCAAAGGGCACTTTGGAACTCCCTGTCATTATGGAACAATTAAACTGTAGTTCCTTATTAATTTTTACTGCCTTCCTGGGGTAATTAGTGGCACGTCATGTGAGCTGCATGCCATTAATGAATACATTTTTGACTGCGAGGGGGCAGAGTCTTTTATTTGGCTATCCAACAAGACAAGGCCTCTGCAAGGAAGAAGGGTGGGCCCTTCCCAGAAGAAAGGGCCTCCGCACACCTCCCTGTGCCTGCCTCCCCCCCACCCCCTGTGATATCCTGCATAAACCACACAGTCATCAAACTCTTCAGGAAGGAATGAAGGTTCCGACTCATTCCTTGAACTCAAAGCCAGCAGTCAGAAAAGGAATAGTTCTTTTGGAACAAAGGTTTGGAGGTATGGCAGTTTCTGAAGCCCTAGGGCCAAAAAGATTCAGCGTTTTGGTTTGTATAAACTGCCATTTAGGAAGCACCTATAGATGACAGATAGATCAGAAAGATATAGGTAGATAAATAAATATAGGTGATAGGTAGATATAATTAGATCAAATAAATGATTCACCCAATGTAGCAAAATGCTAATAGTAAATCTGGATATCTGCATGGAGGTGCAATGGAGTTCTAAGTATTGTTTCTGTATTATTTTTGCAATTTTCTTATAAGTTTGTAATTATTTCAAAATAAAAAAATTAAAACGAAATTATATGGGAAGCACCTGGCACTTTGCCAGTGTTATTTAATTTTCAAAACGACTTCATGACATAGTCTAAATATCCCCATTTTATAGACCAGGGAAGTGCAGGCGTAAAAACAGGAGCTCATATAGGAAGTGACAGATCTTGGTCCTGAACACAGGTCTGGCTGTGTCAAGCCCTGAGTTCTCAATCACTGCACCATTCTGCCAATTTAATCAAATCCACCATCCAGCCACTCCCAGTTAAACTCTTTTCTTGTTTGTGGATTCCTTAGCTAACAAAATAGAACGCCAGTGCTGAAAGGACCTTAGCGACTGTAATGCAATCCCTTCATCCTGTCAATGAGGACACTGAAGACCAAGGAGAAGTGATCATTTACTCCCATGGGAAAATAGTGAATGCCATTCCAGGTACAGCCAAGTGGGAATGGAGTCCTGGCTTTCAAAGGTTTCCCTGATTCCAGCTCTGTCTAGTTAATCATCAAGTTGCACTCTAGCTTCCCTGGTAGGCTTCTCTCCAGTAGTGTCACTGGGATGAGAATCTAGTTAAGTGGCATTCTTCTGTGTGGGAAACTTGTAGCCAACTCTGTCTTGTCCACTTGCAACCAAAATGTCATCAACCTACAAAATACCCATTATGTTGTCACAAGACCCTACATGCCTGATGGCATTAACCCCCTAGAAGTATTTCCTCATTATTTCTGGGATTGCCAAAGCTTGCTTCAAGTGTGCCCCCAAGCCAGCCTGTCAGCTGTGACCTCTTCCCTCTTCCCCCTGGCTCCCACCTAATGGAAGCTCTTGCCTGGGAATTTGCCTGCTGGAGCCTCCCTCATGCCTATCTTTGCCTGCTCCAGACTGGGGATTGAATCACGTATTCCTCAATAGAAATGTTCAACTCTTAATCTGCACTCCTGTGGGTGTGAATCCATTTGTAAATAGGACATTTGAAGATGTCAAGGTGAATCAGGGTGTGGATGTGAACTCTTTTGTGAATAGGATCTTTGAAGATCCTGTTTAGATGAGGCCAAATTGAATCAGCATGGTCCTTAATCCATATGGATGGAATCCTTATAAGCAAAGGCTATTCTGGAACAACCAGTCAGGCGAAGCCATAAATCAATGGAGATCAGAGGAGCAGACACAAGAAGAGAGATTGCCATGTGACAGAGGATTGCTGAAATGCTACCGACTTCAGGAAAAGCAAGCTCTGCCAATATCTGGTTGTTGGACATTTGGCCTCCAAAGTCATTCGACAATAAATTCCTGTTCTCTAAGCAAACCCCTTGTGTGGTATTTGTCACAGTAGCCCTGGCAAACTAAGACACTGTCAAAGCTTCCAAAGCTTTCTCATGGGCTGAGCATTGCTGTGTATGGTGGCCCAGAGAAGCCCTGCCCCCCTCCCCTCCACCCCCATCCCCAGGCCCATGCCCTGTTGCCACTGAGCTCTTATGAGAAGGCCCATTAGCTTCTGACCATCATCCTTAACCCAAAATATCACCAGGATGCTCATGAGTTATGGTTCCTACAGTTTCTTGCCTTCATTCCCCCAACCGTAGGAGGTGCAACCCACTCCAAGAATAGATGGAAAGCAGATGCAACAACATTCCCTCTATCCTCTTCTATTCTCCTCTTTCACACTGCTCCCAGGCCACACTCCTCCCCCTATCCTTAGTTATAGAATAAAAGTGCTTATTAGTCCTTGAATATGCCTCACTGAGCACTCCTATATGCCAGATATGCTGTTATGGCCTGAGTATACTGTTGTGCATTGTTATTTGTCAATCCCTTTTTTCTTCCTTTCTGATAGAACCCCAAATTTGTTTGGGACAAGAATTTGTTCTTCTCCAGTGAAGCTTCATGATTATTCTAAATCATTAGGATAATCCCTCCCCCATCTCTTACATGATATTAGCCTTCCCAGCCTGCCTTGCATCTAAAGGTCATGCCACCCTACGCTGGATGAGACGTAAGAAGTGTGTGTGTGTGTGTGTGGGGGGGTGGTTTATGGGGAACATTTGTTTTCCGGATAAAAAGGATAGACTTGAAAGGGAACCTGGATGGTGCCGCCCTCTTTTCCCTTTTCCCTGCTTTGAGTGCAGAGTTGATGCCCAGAGCTGCAGTAGATGTCCTGTGAGCATGGAGCATCAAGCCTGGGAATGAGGAGCCACATGAAGATGGCAGCACAGGGCAGGAGGAGCCTGGGTCCTGGGTGACGGGGCTGAGCTGCCGAACCAACCCCGAGGCTGCCTTCCTCTGGGTGCTCACTGAGGAAGCAGTAAGTGCAGAATGCTTTAAGATACTCCTAGTCTTTTTACCCATTATTTTCATCTAGAAGTTATCCTAACAGATGCCGGAATGGTGAACGAAATAGTTTGGAAAGGGCAGGGAGGTGCCAACTCAGACCATATGGGGGCACCGATTCAACCATTCTCTTCTGTTTGTCAGAGGTGAAGAAGAGCATTCTTTGCACACAATGCCTTCACTCTACATTATTAAACTCCATCTCTAGCCTCATTTACTCTTAACTTCTAATTTCCTGGTGTAAATATGAGCCAGGAAGAGCTGATCTGGGAAGCAGCTGTTCCGAGGAGCCTGGCCATTCTGCAGCTGTAGAGTGTGAGCTCATTTAGAGAACACTCTGGATCAAGAATCATTTCAGTAATAGCAGGTGCAAAGTGCTTTGAAACCAGCGACTCTGGGAGGAATGATGGTTCTATTTGGAGCACCAGGGTGAGGGGTGGAGGCTCTTTCTTTCCTCCTCAGCATGAGAAGAAGTGATGACTTTTTTTTTTGCAGTAGGGTGGTTAGGTCAGTCAGTCCAGGGACTGGTAGGACAGCAGAGGGTGGTGGTTAAGAGCTGTAGCTCTAAGAATTCAGACTCTGCCTCTTCGCGTGCTGTGTGACCTTGGGCAGGTCACACAGCCTGGCTGAGCCTACTTCTTTATCCATACTCTGTGGATAAGCGTGGTAGTTAGGGCTTCTGCTCTGCTTCAGCTCTTCTGGGGAGCCTGATCACCAAAGACTGGGATCGTGAGGAAGTAAATTCGTGGAATGCATAGAAATGAAAATATTCCAGGTAGCCAGAGATGTAATATAAGTAAAGGCACAGAACCAAATCAAAACAAAATAGAACAGCACAAAACAAAACCCAAGGTGTGGAGTGGGGAGGTCTTAGGCTGTTCCCAAGATGTGCAGTGAAAAACTCAGCTCAGTCTCTCTGCCCAATTCTTTGTCCACTAGCACTTCCAGGATCCTGCCCTGTGAGAAATGTTCCAGGTTAAAAAAGGACTAACTCAGCCTCCTAAAACATGGCAGCAACAAATATATTTTTAAATGGTATTCAGAGTCTCTGTTTTATTTGTTTTTAATGGGGGATGTAGGCAGGTCTATGCTGCTGCTGGATGTACATGTTAGTTAAATGTTTTAGGAGGGCTATTTGGCAATATGAATCAAAGCCCTTAAAATGTTTATATCATTTGATCTAGCAATCCTACTTTTAGGAAATAATTCTAAGTAAATAAATATAAAATGGATTTGGGAAAATTTAGTTACCATAATTTTTACACTGCAGTGTAAAAAATAGAAATTGTCCAATTATTTTTAAAAAATGATTTATGGTGAATCTGTACAATGGGATACCATTAAAATAGATAGTTGCGGGAAGGAGGGGGCAAGATGGCGGCTGAGTGAACATCCCTGTTAGAGTCTTCTGCAGGGAATCGGCTGGGCGGCGTTGGAGACTCTTTGGGACCGGATTGTTTCGGGATTTTTGCTGGTCCGGAGGTGTCTGGACATCGATTTGGAGGGAAGGTAACAGAGAGGATTCGTCTGTGAAATATACACGGAGATCCCAGCTACCTGTAGAGGATTCCCTTCTTGGGTACGCGGAGACGAGGCATCTAGCCCCGCTCGGTGGGGCTGAGCCAGGCCGGGCCGGGCCGCGGTAGCGTTTGGAGCCGGGCGGGGCCGGTTCAGGCCCCGGCTGCAGGCCGCCGTAGCGCTTGGAGCCGGGCGGGGCCGGTGCAGGCCCCGGCTGCGGGCCGCGGTAGCGCTTGGAGCCGGGCGGGGCCGGTGCAGGCCCCGGCTGCGGGCCGCGGTAGCGCTTGGAGCCGGGCGGGGCCGGTGCAGGCCCCGGCTGCGGGCCGCGGTAGCGCGCTTGGAGCCGGGCGGGGCCGGTGCAGGCCCCGGCTGCGGGCCGCGGTAGCGCGCTTGGAGCCGGGCGGGGCCGGTGCAGGCCCCGGCTGCGGGCCGCGGTAGCGCTTGGAGCCGGGCGGGGCCGGTGCAGGCCCCGGCTGCGGGCCGCGGTAGCGCTTGGAGCCGGGCGGGGCCGGTTCAGGCCCCGGCTGCGGGCCGAGGTAGCGTTTGGAGCCGGGCGGGCCCGGGTCAGGCCGCGGCGGGTACGGAGCCGGGCAGGGCCGGTCCAGGCCGCGGTGGTGGGAGGTGGATGCCGGAGCCGGCTGGGCCGCTGTAGCGAGCGGAGCTGGGCGGAGCCAGGCCAGGCCAAGGCGGCGTGAGGAGCCGGGCAGAGCCGGTCCAAGCCTCCGCGGCGGGCGGAGCCGGGCCTGCGGAGGGGTTTCTGTTTTTTTTTTTTTTTTGAGCATCTGCAGTACTGGGGAGTTCGTGGGCCCTGGGCGGCCTATTGGGGGTTTGTGGGAAGGGAGGTGCTTGCAGACCCATTTGGGCAGACAGACGGGGGGGTTTTAGGGCAAAGCGGGGGGAAGTTGTTGTTTTAGATAGTGTTGCAATTGTGACACGTGTGTACCTGTATCTCTCTTCTCCCTATCCGTTCCCCACCGTTTGCCCATCCTCTTTTTCTTTCTTCCTTTCTTCTTGCCTTTCTTTTTTCTTTATTATAATTAGTTTGTTTTTTTTTTTTTTTTCGGTTTTCTCTTTCCCTCTTGTCCCTCATCTTCCACTTATTTTTACTTTAATTCAAGTATACAATAGGTGCTACAGGGAACACCTCACATTTGCTGGGTTTTCCCATCCTCCACTGCCTCATTTCTGTGTGAACTGATTTAGGCTACCTACACTATCCCCCTTCCCCTGCATCTTGATATCCACTATCATCTACTGTCTCTCCTATATTCCACCCCCCACCTCCCGTTCTTTGATCCACAAAGTGTCTAACTCTTAATTTCTAATACCTTTGTTCTGTTTTCTGTCTATTATCCACTCTTGAAACTATTACCTTTCTTTTCTTTTTCCCTCTCTCATGAAAACAATAGCTGTGTAGTTCATACCATATTCCTCCCAAATTCAGTCAGAGTAAAAGGTACTCTACCTACAGCTATAACCCTATACAATCTACATGAATCTAACCTCCATCCTTCCAGATCTCATATTCCTGCTTTATTAACATACATCACCAATACAACTTTACACTTTTCCCTTGCTTACACAATTGCCTTTCCCCAACACTAATACTTTCCTCTAAAGTGAACTTAACCAACAACAAGTAACTAGAATAAGAAGAAAAAAGTGACAAAGAGAAGATATAACACCTGTGCAAAAATAACAACTAATTAACCTCCAAGAGCAGACAAAGAAGCTAAGGAACTGATTAAATTCGTCAAAATAAAGAGATGACCAGAAAGCAACAAAAATCTACGAACCAAACCAATAATCAGGAAAACATGGCTGAATCCAATCAACAAACCAATAATCACGAAGGGGAGCAAAACTTGGCACAAGCAATGAAAGATCTCAGAACATTTATCACCGACAAATTTGATGCAGTAATGAAAGAGGTTAACAACATGAAGACATCACTTGGAGGGGAAATTGCAGACATACGCAAAAACATAACAGATATGATGGGAATGAACACCACAGTTCAAGAAATCAAAAATTCACTTGCAGCAAATATCAGCAGACTAGAAGAGACAGAGCAGAGAATTAGTGATGTGGAAGACAGTACATCAGAAATCAAACAGATAGTAGAAGGGGTCAATAAGAAGATAGAAAAAATCCAATTAGGATTTAGGGACCTGAATGACAATGCAAAACGCTCAAACATACGTATTATAGGCATTCCAGAAGGTGAAGAGAAGGGAAAGGGGTCAGAAAGAGTGTTGCAGGAAATAATGGCTGAAAACTTCCCAAATCTACTGAAAGAGACAGATGTACATATCCAAGAAGCACAGCGCACTCCACAAGTCATAAACCCCAACAGGCCCACCCCAAGACATATACTTGTCAAATTATCCAATGCTCAAGACAAAGAGAAAATCCTAAAAGCAGCAAGAGAAAAGAAAACCATCACATACAAGGGAAGCTCAATTAGATTAAGTGCTGATTTCTCTTCTGAAACCATGGAGGCAAGAAGACAGTGGTATGATATAGTCAAGGTACTAAAGGAAAAAAATTTCCAACCAAGAATACTCTATCCAGCTAAACTAGCATTCAAACATGATGGAGAGTTCAAAATATTCGCAGACAAACAGAAACTGAAAGAGTATACCAACAAGAAACCTCCCCTTCAAGAAATTCTAAAGGGAGTTCTGCAGGAAGAAAGGAAAAAACAGGAAAGGCAAAGTTGGAGGAGAGTATAAGACCAACAACAACAACAAAAAAGACAAAAAAAATATACAAACAAAATATGACAAACACAAATCCAATCAAAATATGGCTAACACAAATAATTCCTTGATAGTAATAACACTGAATGTCAATGGATTAAACTCACCTATCAAAAGATTCAGACTGGGACACTGGATAAGGAAATATGACCCATCCATATGCTGTCTACAAGAGACACATCTTAGACCCAGAGACGCATGGAGATTGAAACTGAAAGGCTGGAAAACAATCATACAAGCTAACAATAACCAAAAAAAGGCAGGAGTAGCTATATTAATATCAGACAAAATAGACTTTAAATGTGAAACAATTGTGAGAGACAAAGAAGGATACTACATTTTAGTCAAAGGGAAAATCTGTCAAGAAGATCGAACAATCATAAATATCTATGCCCCTAACAAGGGTGCCTCTAAATACGTCAGGCAAACGCTGGAAAAACTAAGTGAAAGAATAGATACATCTACAATTATAGTGGGGGATTTTAATACACCACTATCAATTCTGGACAGAACATCTCAAAAGAGAATCACCAAAGAAACAAAACATCTGAATAGTATATTAGAGGAGCTCGATCTAATAGACATATATAGATCGCTACACCCAAACACAGCAGGATATACATTTTTCTCAAGCGCACATGGATCATTCTCCAAGATAGATCATATGCTAGGCCACAAAGAAAGGCTGAACGAATTCAGAAAGATTGAAATCATACAAAACATTATCTCTGACCACAGTGGAGTCAAGCTGGAGATTTGCAAGGGAAAGAAGCCCAGATTTCACACCACGATTTGGAAATTAAACAACACACTCTTAGAAAAACAGTGGGTCAAAGAGGAAATCTCAAAAGAAATCAATGACTACCTTGAAACAAATGATAATGATAACACAACATACCAAAATTTATGGGATGCAGCAAAAGCAGTACTGAGAGGGAAGTTTATAGCCATAAATTCATATATCAAAAAAGAAGAAAGAGCAAAAATTGAAGAACTAACTGCACATTTGAAGGAATTAGAAAAACAACAACAAAGTAACCCAACAGGAAGAAGAAGGAAGGAAATAACAAAGATAAGAGCAGAACTAAATGAAATAGAAAATAAGAAAGCACTTGAACAGATAAACAAGACCAAGAGCTGGTTTTTTGAGAAGATTAACAAAATTGACAAACCTTTAGCAACACTAACAAAGAAAAAAAGAGAGAAGATGCAAATACACAAAATAAGAAATGAGAAAGGCGATATCACCACTGACCCCACAGAAATAAAGACTATCATAAGAGGATATTTTGAAAAACTATATTCCAACAAAAATGACAATCTAGAGGAAATGGAAAAATTCCTAGAAACACATAAACAGCCCATATTGACAAAAGAAGAAATTGATGATCTTAACAAACAAATCACAAGCAGAGAGATAGAATCAGTTATTAAAAATCTCCCAACTAAGAAGAGCCCAGGGCCAGATGGCTTCACAGGTGAATTCTATAAAACATTCCGGAAAGAACTGACACCAATCCTGCTGAAACTATTCCAAACCATCGAAACAGAAAGAACATTACCCAACTCCTTCTATGATGCCAACATTACCCTAGTACCAAAGCCAAACAAAGACATCACAAGAAAGGAAAATTACAGACCAATTTCTCTAATGAACCTAGACGCAAAAATACTTAACAAAATACTTGCTAATCGTATTCAACAACACATTAAACGAATTATACACCACGACCAAGTGGGATTCATCCCAGGTATGCAAGGATGGTTCAACATAAGAAAATCAATCAACGTAATACACCATATAAACAGATTGAAGGAAAAAAATCACATGATTATATCTATTGATGCAGAAAAAGCATTTGACAAAATACAGCACCCTTTCTTGATAAAAACACTCCAAATGATTGGAATACAAGGAAATTTTTTGAACATGATAAAGAGTATATATGAAAAACCTAAAGCCAATATTGTTTACAATGGAGAAATCCTAGACTCCTTCCCTCTAAACTCAGGAACAAGACAAGGATGCCCACTGTCGCCGCTCCTATTTAACATTGTCTTAGAAGTACTTGCTCGAGCACTGAGGCAAGAACCAGAAATAAAAGGCATTCAAATTGGAAAGGAAGAAGTCAAAATTTCATTATTTGCAGATGACATGATTCTATACATAGAAAACCCTGAGAGATCTACAACGAAGATTCTAGAACTCATAAATGAGTTTAGTAAAGTCGCAGGTTATAAGATCAATGCGCAAAAATCAGTAGCATTTCTGTACACCAATAATGAGCAAGATCAGGAGGAAATCAAGAAACAAATACCATTCACAATAGTAAATAAAAAAATCAAATACTTAGGAATAAATTTAACTAAAGAGGTAAAGAACTTATACACTGAGAACTATACAAGATTGTTCAAGGAAATCAAAGAAGACCTAAATAAATGGAAGACTATTCCTTGTTCATGGATAGGAAGACTGAACATTATTAAGATGTCTATCCTACCAAAATTGATCTACACATTCAATGCAATCCCAATAAAAATCAATGCAGCCTTCTTTAAGGAACTAGAAAAACTAACTATGAAATTTATTTGGAAAGGAAAGAGACCCCGAATAGCCAAAGACATACTGAAAAAGAAAAACGAAATTGGAGGAATCACACTACCTGACTTCAAAACATACTATAAAGCTACGGTGGTGAAAACAGCATGGTATTGGCATAAGGAGAGACATATAGACCAATGGAATCGAATTGAAAGCTCTGATATAGAACCTCACATATACAACCACATAATATTCGATAAAGCCACCAAACCCTCTCAACTGGGAGAGAGTGGCCTATTCAACAAATGGTGTCTGGAGAACTGGATAGCCATATGTAGAAGAATGAAAGAGGATTACCATCTCACACCTTATACAAAGATCAACTCAAGATGGATCAAAGACCTAAATATAAAAGCCAAGACCATAAAAACCTTAGAAAGCAGTGTAGGGAAACATCTACAGGACCTTGTAATAGGTAATGGATTTATGAATATCTCACCAAAAGCACGAGCAGCAAAAGAACTAATAGATAAATGGGACTTCCTCAAAATTAAAGCCTTCTGCACCTCAAAGGAGTTTGTCAAGAAAGTAAAAAGGGAGCCCACACAGTGGGAGAAAATATTTGGCAATCATATATCTGATAAGAAACTTATAACTTGCATATATAAAGAACTCCTACATCTTGAAAATAAAAAGATAAACAATCCATTTAAAAAATGGGAAAAAGACTTAAACAGACACTTCTCCGAAGAAGAAATACAAATGGCAAGAAAGCACATGAAAAAATGTTCCAAATCTCTAGCTATCAGGGAAATGCAAATCAAAACCACAATGAGATACCATCTTACACCCATAAGATTGGCAGCTATGAAAAAAACAGAAGAATACAAGTGCTGGAGAGGATGTGAAGGAAGGGGAACACTCATCCACTGCTGGTGGGAATGCAGAAGGATCCAACCATTCTGGAGAACAGTATGGCGGTTTCTCAAAAAACTAGCCATAGATTTGCCATATGACCCAGCAATACCACTGCTGGGAATATACCCAGCAGAACTGAAAACAAGAACACAAACCAATATATGTACACCAATGTTCATAGCAGCATTGTTCACTATTGCCAAAAGTTGGAATCAACCCAAATGCCCATCAACAGACGAGTGGATCAATAAAATGTGGTATATACACACAATGGAATACTACTCGGCTGTAAGAACAAACACACTACAAACACATGTGATAACATGGATGAATCTTGAGAACCTTATGTTGAGTGAAGCAACCCAGACACTGAAGGACAAATAGTACATGACCTCAATGATATGAAATAAACAAGCTGCCCTAGATAGCAAGAGACTGAACGATAGGCTTGCAGGAAATCGGAGGGTGGAGGAAGGATATGAGCCGATGTCTGCAGGGGTGGAATTTAAGACGAGATGGTGGTAAGTATGAACACAAAGAAGAGATAAAAGGGGGGCAAGGGGTTGCCTTTGCTTGGGGCTTTGCGGGTTTGAGGGTGGCTGGGGAGGGACGGGTGGGTAACGTTGCCCAAAAGTGGGGGGAGGGAGGGGTAGCATACGAACCAGGAGAGGGTCAGGTGTTGGTGGAGAGTAAAATGCCGAGAAAATCATATCAAAATATAATAAAGAGGGTTACCTGTTTAGAATGCTCGGAGGGGAGGGTCTGATGCAGGACGGGCTCCTGGGGAATGTCTAAATGCTCATTTTGCCAGAGTGGGTGACACCATGGGGTAGAAACCCAAGTAGTGAGAGTGGGGGTGGACCCACATCCTGGGGAGGACTAATGCCATCCAATAGAGGGAACTGTATCCCTCGAGAGAAAGGGTGGCTCCCAGGGCATTGGGGCAGTTGAGCAAGTTAGGCCCTGAACACTATTCCATCTATCTCTGGAAGTGGCTCCTCAGGAAACGGAGGTTGGCTATCACTGAGGGCACCAAGGTGGAAGGGAAAATGGACGTTAAATGTGTGGAACCAAAGTAAATGGGGGGTAAGAGAGGAGTTTCTTGAGAGTACACAAGGATGGATATAAAACATGTAATATTACACCATAACATATAGGAGATGACAGACTGATAATGTAAACGATAATGTAAAACATAGGATAACTAAAAATGTAAAGAACTGTGTATCCTAAAGTATGCACCATAATGTAAACACAGATGTCACCTTGTTAGAAAGCTAATGTCTCGGACTCTGTACATCACTTTAAGTAAATATGATATGAATAGGGCATAAGAGTATCACTGTGGAAGGGAAAAGGTTTTCTGGTGGATGTGTGGGAGTGCTGTATATTATATATATACATTGCTGTGGTCTAGGACTCCTGTGAAGAAAAGCTGAATAATTAGGGGGGGGGGAAAAAAAAAAAAAAAAGAAAAAAATAGGATGTGGAATTTTTTCAAGTCAACATTCTTTATCTAAGTTCTTTATCTAACTTTATCCAAGTTCTTTATCTATCCTTTAAACTCATCGCTATAAGCCATTCCCTAGTAAGGGACCATGACATTATATTGGGCTTCAAATTTCGGGGAGTTCTGGATCACAGAGTGTTTCAACAATGGCAATGGAGGGATACTGGTATGGGATACCAATGACAGATGATATATGACTGACAGGGAGCTGTACAGAACATATGTCCAGGGTGCATGGTAATGTTTGGATATACTCATAGTGGCAACAATTAAAAACCACAGTAGGGGGGGTACTGGGTTCCTGGCCAGTGGTGCTCTGTCGTGGTCCCTAGGGGAGCAGCGACAGTCTCCCAGGTACAGTGGTGGGGACCGGGAGGGAGTGAGGGTTCAACAGTGAGCCCCTGATACTAATGACTATGCTTGTGAGCTGATAAACCCAAAATAATAACAAGGCCTAGAGCAACTTTGTGCCTGGGAATTTCCTTCTGTCAGCCTTCATGTTACTCAAATGTGGCCAGTCTCGAAGCCAAACTCAGCATGTAAATGCAATGCCTTCCCCCCAGCGTGGGACATGACACCCGGGGATGAGCCTCCCTGGCAACGAGGGACCACTATCAACTACCAACTGATGATGCAACTGGAAAATGACCTTATACGGAAGGTTCAATGCGGATCAGCAGAATATCCATGTCTACATAAAATAACATGACTTTAAAATGCTGTTTGACCTAAAGTAAGGGGGAAATGGAAAGGAGAAATGAGTTTATATGGCTACGAGTTTCTAAAAAAGAGTCTGGAGGCTGGCAGAAGGTTTGCCCTCATGCACAACTGAGCAGAGTCAGAGAGACAGATAAAGCAGATACAACCCCCAGATATTGGTTCCTTTGAGGGCTAAAGAGACCCATGGGAGTTATGGTCATGGCCGATGGGGTTAACTACCAGGGCAGATGGCCCCTCTTTGGAAATGGTGTTTATGTGTGATGAATCTGGACTCAGATGGGATCTCCCTTCATAAGACTTTCATGCTAATGTGCTGGAGGTGCAGTTAATGTTGGGGTTTAAGATATATTTAGGGGATTTGAATCTCTGGACTGACAATGTGATAGCCAGATCCTGAGCCTCAACAGACTCCAGCACCTACAATCTGATTTATTGGACTTACCACACTCAGCTAAGATGGAGGTGAAGAAGGACAACCACCACACCATGGAGCCTAGAGTGATTACAACTGAAAATGGGAGGATTGCATCCAGCATCCAGGTGGAATCTGAGCCTCCTCTTGCCATAAAGGTGCAATGGACACAACCAATCCAGTGTCCACATAGAAGAGGTGGCATTGGATTGGGAAAAGTGGACATAATGGACAAAGGGTATGGGGAAAGGCAGGAAGAGATGAGAGGTGGAGGCGTCTTCGGGACATGGAGCTGCCCTGGATGGTGCTTCAGAGGTAATCACCGGACATTGTAAATCCTCACAGGGCCTACATGATGGAATAGAGGAGAGTATGGGCCATGATGTGAACCAATGTATATGAGGTGCAGAGGTGCCCAAAGATGTACTTACCAAATCCAATGGATGTGTCATGATGATGGGAACGAGTGTTGTTGGGGGGGGGGAGAGGGGGGGTGGGGGGGTGGGGTTGAATGGGACCTCACATATATATTTTTAATGTAATATTATTACAAAGTCAATAAAAAATAAAAAAATTAAAAAAAAAAAAAAAAAAAAAAAAAAAGAAAAGTCTATGCAAGGAACCAAATTCTGAATCTAATAAATAGATGTGGTAGAATTAAAAAAAAAAAAAAAAAAAAAAAAAAAATAAAATAAAATAGATAGTTGCAAAACAATTTTAATAATCTGGGAGGAAGTTCAAAGACTAAAGCAGACATGAATCATGAAGACTCTGGATTTATACTACTGTGGTTTGAAACCTGCTTCTGTCACTTTCTAGCTGTGTGAAACTGAACATTATATACCCTTCATGTGTCTTGGATTTTTAATCAGAAAATAAGGGTCATAAGTAATTATTACTTTATGGGTTTGTTATAAGAGATATATAATGCTTGCAAAACTTGTAGCACAGTGACAAGCACTTGGTAAGAACCCTATCTACCATTAAATGAAAACAATGAGGGCATATTTAAAAAGAGGGAGAAAAGAAAAAAATATATATACAAGGTAAAAAGACAGAATGGGATTTATGGAATTTATTTATTCAACATGTATTTATTGAGTACCTTCTGTGTTCCAGGCCCTGGGATACAATAGTGGACACAAGAAACACAAATACTTGCATTCAGAGGGTTCACAATCCGGAAAAGAAGTACTGAAGCTTGAGTGCATTAGGATCGCCAGAGGTGCCTTTTAAAAATGCAGATCTCAGAGACCCACACCCAGAGATTTGGGTTCTGCAGATGTGGGGTTAAGCCCAGGAGTCTTCATTTTGTATATGCACCTGCTGCAGGCATTTGGCTATACCACCAAGCAGGGCTTGCAGTTGCCTGGCATCAGGAGTGACTTTAATTTTCTTTTCGGTTGCCTTGTGTGTTTAAAATATTTTCTACACTAAATAATAAAAATCTTTTCTTTTATAATAGGAAAAATAAGCATTTTATATGTATAAATATTCAGTAGCTCTTTGGACCCCTCACGCCCACATCTGCCTCCTCCCACCGCCAAAACAATCTTCATTTCATTTCTCCCTACTAACAGACACACATCACACGACTCCAGATTAGGAAAGGCCTCTGGGAATAGACGGTGGGGCTGGGATTTCTCAGAGAGCTGCAATATCACAAAGGGAAGATGGAAAATTTCTTGCCCAAATCCTCTGCTTTTGTTTGAATATGCCCCAGTCTGGCCTCCCTATGCCAAGGGACCTCTTTAAAGATGCATTTCATTTGCTTTCTTTGTCTACAAATTCCCTCGACCTTGAATTTTATCCAGTGGCTCTAGTAATAGTTGTAGTTTCCAGGGTCATTTGTATGGACACGGTGTAACGCAGAGGTGAGGGCGGGAGTGGGGTGAGGGAAATCTCCATGGTCATCCTGGGCTTGTATCAGGTGAATTTATATTTTATGGTTTTTGGTCAGATTGATTTTGTGAAACACTCTGGGGTGTTTGCAAATATGAAAGTTCTTGTAGTGCTGGTTGCTTGTTTGCATTTACAGGGAGAATAAAAAGAAGAAAAAAAAAGCTCTCTCAGCTGACAAACTCCATCTTCCCCAGCGCGTGGTCTGGAAGGAGATGAAGGGCTTCCAACAGGAGAGAAAATTAGAAGCAGTGAAATCAGAGATCAACGTGCGGAGCTGCCTGTGAGGGCTGATCGGTACCAGGAATCAGCCCCAGGCACAGGCAGCACTTCTCACCAAAGAAACTGGTCACGATAAACAAAATGGGCATGATTAAAGATTTTAAAATTCCTGAATTCTGATAGCAGTGGGCTTTGTGGTCCTGCCTTGGCACATTCTGGGGCACAACATTAATTTTGGGCAGGTCTTTTACATAGATCTATTATCATCAATTTGGTTATATAATTTGAAAGACACATTTTCCCTTACCCCAAACCAAACCAAACCAACTAAACCAGAACACCTAGCTTTTTGTATCAATTGGTTCTGTTTCCTCAGATCTTCACTTTTGGTAAAGATAAGGGAGCCAGTATGAAGCAATCATAACACTACTTCTCACTTCTGAGTCCATGGCAGACATCACTAATCAATTATAGTACTCTACTGCTGGCTCCAGATGTCAGCACTAGTGCTTACCTTTAGCCTAGGGTGCGACGGCTTCCTCAGTTGGTAGAGGTGGGGTCTGGCTGCGGACGAGGGGTCGGTCCCGCTTGGGACGAGGGGTCGGTCCGGCAGCAGATGAGGGGTCGGTCTCACAGGGGTTGCGCGGTTCGGCTGACGGGGTCGCCCGGCGAAGCCGGCGACGAGGGGGTCGCCCGGAGAAGCAGGCGACGAACTGGGGACAAGGGAGGCCAGGCCCTTGTAGGGGGCTCTCAGGACTGGAGGGCGCACGGCAGAAGAACTACCGCGGAGACAAGGTAAACACGCAAGTCCACTTTATTGAGGGAGAGGCAACTGTTTTATAGGGGCTGGGGAAGGCTGATTGGTCGAAGCCACGCCCTGTTCTGATTGGTTGCCGGAGAAAGGTCAGTGGGGGGTACTGGACGGGGGAGGGGTGGTGATTAGGGATTGGCTGTTGCTGTTGCTGGGGGAAGGGGCAGGGTTTAGGGATTGGTGGCTGCTGTTGCTGGGGTAGAGGGCAGACTGGAGTTTCCCGCCCATGCCTGGCTGTTGCTGCTGTCGGGGGGGAGGGAAAAGGGCAGACTGGATTTTTCCGCCCTGCGCCTGCGCAGGGAGAAAGAAGAAGGGTGCCGCCCCACAAGGCATCGTTTGGCGCCATCCAGGAGGAGGGGCGGCCGCGGAAGCATGGCTGCCGAGAAGGGGAGACCCGAGGGCACTCTGCGCCCATGCCGAGCTTCCTTCAGGGGTGGCGGTGGGCCCGACCAACCACCCTATTATGGGGGCAGCGGAATTAGGCCTACCGCGGCCGCTCCCCTGCCAGGCCAGCAAACCACACTTCAGCCTGAGGGGTGACCGCACTAGGGAAGAACATTCTTTTTGGGTTGGTCTAAACCACAGAACGGGTGGTTAACCTAACTAACAGAACCTGTAAAACCCCCCTCTCTGTCTCCCACAACACTTTCCCCATTAAACGACCTTGATTGATGCCTGAATTTCTCACCAATATTGTGGTCCTTTATGGATAAAGCATGGTCTGCAAATAAAAAGTATCTGCACACCCATTCTTATTGAAATTCCTTCCAATTTTATCCTTGAGGAAACACCAATATTAAATCACGACACTTCGTATAAACCTATATATGACCTTAGAATGTTTCTCAAACAGCTTTCCATGCAACCTCCACTAATAGATGGGGACTTTGTATGGAATGGGAAAGGCATTTGCTATCCTGGAGTTAAGGACTCCCTAGGTTATCTGATGGGGAGGTAAGACATCTGCCACTAACCCTGTTGGTGAATTAGTTCATCTAATTAGCCTCAGGCGACAGAGAGTGGAGAGAATAAAGTCGTGTGAACCCGTCCTACTCTGGCCAGTTTCTGTTTCTAATCAGTCAATGTTTATTCAGAACTGTCCATTCTATTCACTCAGCCTTGAACATCTTCCCCTAGAATGTTTATTCTCTTGAAATGCTTATATATTTAAATTCCTTAACCACTAGACTATAAACTGTACTGATAGGGTCTGGGATATCTTCCTTTGTGTTGATTAGTTGGTCTTTGAATGTATATGTTGGCAAGGACATTTTGTCTATCTAGGAGTGATGGGAAGAGAGATGCTTCACTCCACTTCATCTGACTTTATTCTGGTTGAAGTTCCCCTTTGTTTGAGACCTTTTAAGTTGGATTCAAAACATTGACTAGGATACCTGAGGGTTTTTTCCCTGAGAAAAGCTAATGTAGCATTGAGAGGTACTTAAAAGATAAAATGGAGTGTGTTGAAGCAGTAGAGCTGCAAATTCCAGGTAGTGGGAAGGAACACGGAAGTAACATTCACTTGTCTTGGTTGGTCCTGTTGTAGAAGGATGTTAGGAAGATGATCAGTAACAGTTAGGAAAATGATCAGTAGTCATTCTCAGTCAGACATTAGTGAAGAGATGCATATTATCAGAGCAATTAGTTTTGCTGCAGCTCTGTCCTGTAGAATCAGTCATCAGACAGAGCAAGTAAAGTTTATTTTGTATATTTAAAATACTTCTTAAGCTTTTAAAAGGACAACTTTAAAGCACAGAGAAGATAACAAAAATCAGACTTAATACTTGCTTTCTGAGTTTCTTTCTATGTATTTCCAAGTTATGCAATGATGTTTTATTCTGAATTATTTTTCTTAATAAAAAATTTACATATTTGTATTTTAGCTTTATTTAGGGAACACATTGATAAACTCATAAAATATTCAATGAAGAATGGTATAGGAGTCACTGATAATGGACACTAAGACAAGTATTAAGAACAGAAAGTTCAGTGGAGAGACTGAAACTCAAAGAGTGAGGCACTTGGCCAAGGTCCAGGCTTTGTTAATACAACTTGAAAACATTAGCCCTAGATTTTCTTCCACATCCTATAATGTATGCTTCTTGTTTCCACATCTCGGTAAATTCCTTTATACTGGGAGATCTAGCGTCTGGCTTAGGCAGTCTGTGTCTGATCAGTGATGTGACCTTGGCCAAGGAATTACACTGTTGAGTTTCAAGTTCTCATCTGTACAATGAAGAGAATGGATAACCTGTGATTTTCAGACTGGATTCTGGGGAAGGCGAGATGGCAGCTCTTAATCCCTTTCATCCAGAGCAGTTCTGTTCTAAATTACTGTTTTCTGGTGTTACAATTAAGAGTTTATTTGTAAGAAATGAACTGGATTATACCTAATCTATTGTCCAGCTTTTAAAAATTCTAATTCTCTTTCCACCTTCTATTCCCTGTGGTTATTTTAGTGAACACTGAAGGACTTAGTAAGGTTTGTTGGCTAAGGAAGTAAAAGTTAGGAAAGGTTTTGTGGACAACAGCTAATATTCACTGGGGACCTATAATGTGCTAAATGCTTCATAACTTTGTTTTAGTTTGCCACAAGCTTCTGGGATTGATATACCAGAAAATGGGTTGGCTTTAACAATAGGATTTATTATGTTAAAGACTTACAGTTCCATGGTTGTGAAAATGTTCAAATCAAGGCACGATCAATCAATCAATCAATCAATCAATCAATCAATCAGAAGTGCAGCCTGATGATCCTGGACTTCTGAAGGTCAGCAGCTGACGATCCTGGACTTCTGCCATTTTGGCAAGGCACAATGGTGGCTCCCCCTGTCTCTGTCTTCTCCTCCAGGCTCACTTTCTCCCTGAACTCAGCTGTGGGTGATCAGGCACATGGAAGCTCACTTCTTCCCTCTCCTCTGGGCCTCATTTCTTCAGCTTTGGGCTGCTCTGTCTATGGCTTTTCTCTTTCCAGGGTGCATCAACATCTGGAGGGTTCTCTGTCACTGCAACTTTTTCCCTGTGTGTCTCTGCATGTTTCTTCTGTTTATAAAGGACCCCAACAAAAGGATTAAGGCCTACCCTGGGTCATGCCCTAATGAAGTGATTTAATCAAAAGGAAGCTTCCTTAACTGAATCTAATTGAAAGATCCCATCTACAATAGGATTACATACACAGGAATGCATTAATTCTAAGGATATAGTCCACTGGGGTCCATCCAGTTTCAAATTACCACAGCTATTATTTCATTTATTTTTCACAACAGCCCAAACAGGTAGGTTCTACTATCATCCTCATTTTACAGATAGAGATAATGAATGTTTTAAGCAATGTGGACAGGGTACATTGCTAGTAAGTGGTGGAATTACTCTGAAATTTAAAAATTATTTACAAATAAATTATATTCCAGACTATTTGGTTCTATCCTCAAAATTTATGGGAACAACTGTAGTTTCCCATTAGCTCCCTAGCCCCTCTCCATCTAAGCGTTCATTAAGCCCACCTGAATAAAAGTTTTAATTAGCCTCAGAAAGAAAATAGAAAATGATTTCCATAGGTCTGTAGTCTTGAGGTTGGGGTAAACATTTAATCATTCGGGGGCAGAGGACTGGATGGAATGACCTCGTGAGTTTATCATCTATTTTCTCATGCAATGATGACCAAGATGTCTATTGCATCTAGATCAATGTTCCTGAGTAGATTTCTGTCTTCATTATCTCAAGAACCTTTGCCCTGCAATAATGCTCCTCTCCTGGAAACTGAGTGATACATTACATTTCCTGTGGCTTAAGATGGAGATTTGGAGGTAGGTGATAAGCTAGGTTGAGGCAAAACATAACATTTCATTTCTTCCTCCTATGGCAGAGCATTATTTAACCAATGTTTTCAACAAGTTCTCTGAAAGGAGGAGGAGGAGAAAAGAGGCATATGGGGTTTCCAGGAGACCAGGAAAACAGCTCTGTGTAAGTCCTGTTAGCAATCAGTGTGATCATTTCTTGGGGACATTTACCCAGGAGATCGATTGCTGAGTGTTAGGGTGATATATCTTAAGCCTTCCAGAAGGGACTTATTATTTTCACTCCCATGGAGATACCATTCCCCCATATCGTCACCAAAAAATCTGATGAATGTGAAGAGGTTTCTCACTGTCATTTGCCTCTGCTTTTCTCAAACCGTGAGGGGGCTGAGCAAAGATTTCTCCTCCACAAAACTATGAGCACCTATAAGTTTATGGCATAATCATCTGTTTATATCAGTGGGAGCAGGTTAAATGTTAGTGCCAGGCTCTGCCCTCAGCAGAGGATTCAAGTGTTTCTGAAATTTCTTCAAGTCAGAGCCATTAGCACCTTGCTAGAGTCTGCATGATGTTTTATTCTGCACTATTTTTCTTGATAAAAAATTGGGACAATGCTTATTCATTTATTTTTAAATTTTAAAATTTTTAAAAAGATTTATTTATTTTTATTTATTTCTTTCTCCTTCCCTCTCTCTCCGCCCCCCTGCCCCCAGTCTGATCTGTGTGTCCATTCACTGTGTGTTCTTCTGTGTCCACTTGTGTCAGCAGTACCTGGAATTTGAGTCTCGTTTTGTTGTGTCATCTTGCTGTGTTAGCTCTCTGTGTGTGTGGCACCATTCCTGGGCAGGGTGCACTTTTTTGCACTAGGCAGCTCTCTTTATGGGGCGCACTCCTTGCATATGGGGCTCCCCAATGGGGAGGACACCCCTGCGTGGTACAGTACTCCTTGTGTGCATCAGCACTGTGCATGGGCCAGCTCTACACGGGTCAAGAGGCCCTGGGCTTGAACCCATGTGGTAGGTGGATGCCCTATCCATTGGACCAAATCTGTCCCCATTTATTTTTTTAAAATCAGAAAACTGGTGAGCCTCAAGGAAGCAAAGAGGAACAGTCAGCTTGATGGAACAGGTCCATGCAGTAAACTTTTGTTTGGTTTCCTCTTTTGCTTTGTCCACAGAGTGATATGTCATCTTGATAGGTTGTCTGCTGCTCAAATTATATGATCTGCTTGAAACACTTGCCAGAGGGCATCCATGGGAAATCATCTAGTCAGCCCCCTTCCCATTCCAGTCTCTATTGCAGTGACTTTAAAATTTTTAAATTTTATTTTTAAAAGAGTTTTAGATTACATAAATGTTACATCAAAAATATAGGGAAAATAAATATAATTTTATTGTAAAAAATATATATAGGGAATTCTCATATACCCCACTGTCTCCCCTTCCCAACTTTCCCTCGTTAACAACATCTTTCATTAATGTCGTACATTTGTTACAATTGATGACCACATATTAAAGCATTGATACTAACCATGGTCTATAGTTTACACCATAATTTATACTTTGAACCACACAATTTTATGGGTTTTGACAAAAGGTATAATGGCCAGTGTCTGTAATTGCAATATCATGCAGGACTATTCCAATGTCCCCCAAATTTCCCATGTTTACTTATTCTTCCTCTCCCTCCTTTCAGAATCTCTGGTGGCCACTGCCTTCTTATTAAAGTTACAAGGTCTTCCATTGCTAGAATAATAGTAAGTATAGTTTAGTCCATAGATGCATTCCCCCCCCTTATAGTTTGCTCTTTCCTCAATTTTAAGGCTTTTAGGATAGTGGTGCCCATTCTGTTTCTGATTGAGAGGGGGCTTATATCCCATGGGGTGGATGGATGGCACTGTCTTTCTTGTAGTTGGAGATACTGTCTGTTTTGGGGGATGGGCATTTTCCATCATCATCCTTTTATTAGTTGTCTTGGGTGAGCCCAATGAACTGGAGAGCAGACTTTGTAACTTTGCTGAGATTCAGGGCTCAACTGGCATATGAACAGACTGAAGATTTAAGTCTCTGGGACATATATTTAATGAGTATAGTGCAAATTATAGGATCAAATAAAAGGGGCAGAAGAGCCATGTGTAGGGCAATTGTAAATAAGTCTAACTCTATTACATTGGGGAGCATATAGTCCAAAGTAAGGCCCACTCACAGGGTGCCAAATTCCTGAGATTGTCTGCCCTGCTTTTGGTGTCTAGATGTCTCTAGCACCCTAGGGAGCCCTGCTGTTTGAGGCACTGTTTACTGTGAAAGTCAACGAAATCCTGCTGAGATATGCATAAGCATAATCTCTGGAATGACCTCTGACTCACTTTGAAGTCTCTTAGCCATAAAACCTCATTTGTATTTAAGATCTCTCCCTTTTGGTTAAGGTCTTTTTCCAAATGCATCTCTAGTTGGTGCTGGAAATAATCCCTCAGTGCCAGGGGGACTCATCCCTGGGAGTTATGTCCCACACTGGTGGGGGAAGGTAGTACATTTATATGCTGAGTTTGGCATAGAAAGCCATATTTGAGCAACAGGGAGGCTTTCAGGAGGTAACACTCAGGCAATATATAATACTAGGCTAAGTTTCAATTTCACAAGAACACAGTTCATAAATGCAACCATCAATATCAAGGGCCTGGCATAATGGTCTGTCCTCCTTTGTTAGGCACTTCCCATGTACTCAGGGGTTCTTGCTGCTCTAATAAAGAATGTGCTAGGATTTCCCAGGATGGGAATTCAATATTCTTTTGGTTATTGTGTGGGTATCCATCCACTGATACAATGCCCCATGTTTACCTTAACATATTCATATGCCGTAGAGGCATGCCCAAGTGCACCCCTCCCCACATGTCCCTTATCACTGACACTTTGCACCAGTGATCCTTCCCTGCCACAGATGTGACCCTTCTGCAATCCAAAACCTTCCCAGAAACAAAGCAAAAAAACCCCACAAACAAATAAAAATAAAACAATAATAAAAAATAAATACAATATAAAATTTAAAAAATTAAAAAATAAAGAATTTTTTCATTGTATCTTTCATCACTGTAAGATATGTTGTCTTTTATGTACAGTGACAATTTCTTCTGTATATTCCCCCAGTGTCTTTTTTTTTCTTCCTTATATTCAAAGAAACTTTAGGTTACAGATAAGTCACATAGAAAATATAGGGGATTCTCCTATACCCAACCCCCTTCCCCTCTCCTACTCTCCCCTATGAATAGCATTTTACATGTGTATGTTGCATTTAATACAATTGATGTACAAATATTGAAGCATTGCTATTAACCATGGCGTTTACATTTTGTAGCATACATTTTATAGGTTTTGACAAAATTTAAAATGGCCTGTATCCATCACTGCAATATCATGCAGATCATTTCCAATGACCTAAAAATGCCCTATGTTCCATCTATTCTATTCTTCCCTCCTCCTCCCCTTGGAACCTATGTTAACCACTAACTTTCAATTTTTGAAGAATAAGGGTCATAGTTACATGCAATAAAATTGAGGGCTTGACATATTGGTCTGTTTTCATTAGGCACTGTCTATGTTCTTGAGAGATTCTTGCTCTTCTAATTGAGAACATAGCAGGACTCCCCAGGATGGGAGTTTAATATATTCTTGTTTATTGTTTATGGAATACAAACCCTTTCATATTCCACAGAAGCATGTCCCAGGTGAACCCTAACTCACATATCCCTCCACCATCAATGCCCTGCAACAGTAACTCTCCCCTGCCATATTTGTTGAAGAGCATTCCCACCACTGTAGTTTTAACCACAGACCTACAAATCCCCAGAGTTCATCTCTTCCTTCCTCCAGTCCTCCCCCCAGCTCCATGGACAGTCCAATCCAACCTCCCACCGTAGTGCCCCTCATATTCCAGCATCATTGAACCCAATCACATCACTCCACACTATCACTCCCATCCTGTTCACCTTATCAGAGATTTTGCCCATATTGAGCATGAGCTCACAGCCCTCTACTCCTTTTCTGTCTCCTAATAACCTATCTTCCACACTCTAGCTCTGTGAGTCTGCTCAATTTGCTTAAGTCATATCAGTGAGGTCATGTAATATTTGTCCTTCAGTGACTGGCTTACTTCACTCAACATAAGGTCTTCAAGATTCAACCAGATTGTCCTGTGTGTTAAAACTGCATTACTTAATGTGCTGGAGGTGCAGTTAATGTTGGGGTTTAAGATATATTTAGGGGATTTGAATCTCTGGACTGACAATGTGATAGCCAGATCCTGAGCCTCAACAGACTCCAGCACCTACAATCTGATTTATTGGACTTACCACACTCAGCTAAGATGGAGGTGAAGAAGGACAACCACCACACCATGGAGCCTAGAGTGATTACAACTGAAAATGGGAGGATTGCATCCAGCATCCAGGTGGAATCTGAGCCTCCTCTTGACATAAAGGTGCAATGGACACAACCAATCCAGTGTCCACATAGAAGAGGTGGCATTGGATTGGGAAAAGTGGACATAATGGACAAAGGGTATGGGGAAAGGCAGGAAGAGATGAGAGGTGGAGGCGTCTTCGGGACATGGAGCTGCCCTGGATGGTGCTTCAGAGGTAATCACCGGACATTGTAAATCCTCACAGGGCCTACATGATGGAATAGAGGAGAGTATGGGCCATGATGTGAACCAATGTATATGAGGTGCAGAGGTGCCCAAAGATGTACTTACCAAATCCAATGGATGTGTCATGATGATGGGAACGAGTGTTGTTGGGGGGGCGGAGAGGGGGGGTGGGGGGGTGGGGTTGAATGGGACCTCACATATATATTTTTAATGTAATATTATTACAAAGTCAATAAAAAATAAAAAAATTAAAAAAAAAAAAATAAATTCAGAATAGTATCTGATGGAGGCAGGAACCGGGTGTGGTAGTGGGGGAAAATACTTTTGCAGTTGCATATTGGAAACTTTTATGTGGTCTTAAGTAGTGATATTAAAAATATTCTATGTCTTAGGTGATGGGTTCTCAAGTTTGTAGTAGTCTTCCACATCATAATTTGCATGTATGCCATATATATGTATTTGTATATACAGATATTTTATAATAAAATGATTTTAAGGCCAAAAAAAAAAAAAAAAAAAAAAAAACTGCATTACTTCTTACCGCTGAGTAATATTCTGTTCTATGTATATACCACAATTTGCTTATCCATCTGTTGATGAACACTTGAGTTGCTTCCAGCTTTTGGCAATAGTGAATAATGCCACTATCAATATTGGTGTACATATATCTGTATTACTGCTTTCAGTTCTTCTGGGTATATACCCAGAAGTGTGATTGCTGGATCATATGGCAGTTCTATAGTTAGCTTCCTGAGGAACCGCCAAACTGTCCTCTGCAATGGCTACACCATTCTACATTCCCACCAGCAGTGGATGAGGATTCCCTTTCCACCACATCCTCTCCAACACTTGCTGTTTTCTTTTTTTTTTTTAATAGCCACTTGTCTAATACAGGTGTAAGATGATATCTCATTATAGTTTTGATTTACATTTCTGTAATAGCTAGTAATGTTGAGCATCTTTTCATGTCCTTTTTAGCCATTTGCATTTCTTCTTTGGAGAAGTGTCTATTCAAACCTCTTGCCCATTTTAAAAATGGGTTTTGTGTCTTTTCTATGTTTGAGACATAAGATTTCTTTATATTTGCTGGATAGTAGGCCCTTATCAGATAAATGGTTACCAAATATTTTCTCCCATTTAGTAGGCTGCCTTTTCACTTTCTTTTTTTTAAATGTTTGTGCTTGCTCTTTTTTTTTTTAAAAAAAGATTTATTTATTTATTTATTTCTCTCCCCTTTCCCCCCTCCCCAGTTGTCTGCTCTCTGTGTCCATTCGCTGTGTGTTCTTCTGTGACCACTTCTATCCTTATCAGCGGCACTGGGAATCTGTGTTTCTTTTTGTTGCGTCGTCTTGTTGTGTCAGCTCTCTGTGTGTGTGGTACCATTCTTGGGCAGGCTGCACTTTCTTTTGCACTGGGCAGCTCTCCTTATAGGGTGCACTCCTTGCGCATGGGGGTCCCCTATGTGGGGGACACCCCTGCGTGGCAGGGAACTCCTTGCGTGCATCAGCACTACACATGGGCCAGCTCCACACAGGTCAAGGGTTTGAACCGTGGACCTCCCATGTGGTAGGTGGATGCCCTATCCCTTGAGCCAAGTCTGCTTCCCTGTGTTTCTTTTTGTTGTGTCATCTTGTTGTGTCAGCTCTCTGTGTGTGTGGGCACCATTCTTGGGCAGGCTGCACTTTCTTTCGCGCTTGGCGGTTCTCCTTACGGGGCGTACTTCTTGTGTGTGGGGCTCCCCTATGCAGGGGGTGCCCCTGTGTGGCAGGGCACTCCTTGCGCACATCAGCACTGCACGTGGGCCAGCTCCACACAGGTCAAGGAGGCCCGGGGTTTGAACCGTGGACCTCCCATGTGGTAGGCAGATGCCCTATCCATTGGGCCAAGTCCACTTCCCTCACTTTCTTTACAACTAGGAGCTTTATGGTCTTGGCTCTTATATTTAGGTCTCTGATTCATCTTGAATTAATTTTTGTCTAGGACATGAGATGGTGATCCTCTTTCATTCTTTTAGGTATGGATATCCAGTTCTCCCAGCACCATTTGTGGAAGAGGCCACTCTGTCCCATTTGAGTGGACTTGATGGCCTCGTTGAATTATCAGTTGACTGTATATATGATGATGTAATCAGGACTCTCAGTTCAGTTCTATTGGTCAGTATGTCTATCCTTGTGCCAATACCATTCAGTTTTGACCACTATAGCTTTTTAGTATGCTTTAAAGACAGGTAGCATGATTCCTCCAATTTTGTTTTACTTTTTCAATGTTTTTGGCTATTTGGGGCCCCTTGCCCATACTAATAAATTTCATAATTAGCTTTTCCAATTCAGTAAAAAATGCTGTTGTAATTTTTATTGGGATTGTGTTAAATATGTAAATCAATTTTGGTAGGACAGACATCTTAATAGTGTTTAGCTTTCCAAGTCATGAACATGGAATATTCTTCCATTTGTTTAGGTCTTCTTTGATTTCCTGTAACAGTGTTGTGTAGTTTTCTGTGTACAAATCTGTATTAGTCAGCCAAAGGGGTGCTGATGCAAAATACCAGAAATTTGTTGGCTTTTATAAAGTGTATTTATTTGTGGTAGAAGCTTACAGTTACCAGGCCATAAAGCATAAGTTACTTTCCAAAGTCTTTGCCATATGTTGGAGCAAGATGGTCGCCAATGTCTGCCAGGGTTCAGGCTTTTTGGGTTCCTCTCTTCCTGGGACATCCGTCTCTCTGGGCTAAGTATTCCCTCTTCCTGGGGCTGTGTTTCTCTCTGGGCTCAGTTGCTATGCTCACTCCACAAGGTCAGCTGTATACTATCAGGTAATTGACTCTGTCTCCCTGAGGGCTTCTGCCATGTGCAAGGAGCTGTCTCTATTCCTCTGTGTTCATCTCCTCTGTGTTCACTTCCTAGGCTTCAACTCAAAACTCCAGTATCAAAACTCCAACATCAAAAAACTCTAATTCTGTCCTTTGCCATGTCCCATATCTATGAATCCCCACCCACTAAGGGGTAGGCACTCAACATCCTACTCATGTGGCCCAATCAAAGCCCTAATCATAATTTAATCATTCCCAGATACAGACCAGTTTACAAACATAATCCAGTATCTATTTTTGGAATTCATAACTGTATCAAACTGCTACAAAGTCCTTTACATCATTAGTTTCCTTGGGCATTTGATTCTTTCATTTGCTACTGTAAATGGAATTTTTTTTCTTCATTTCCTCCTGATTCCTCATTATTGGTGTACAGAAATGCAACTGATTTTTGCATGTTGATCTTATACCCTGCCACTTTATTGAACTTGTTTATCAGTTCTAGAAGCTTTGTTGCAGATTTCTCAGGGTTTTCTATGTATAGGATCATGTCATCTGCAGAGAAATTTTTACTTTTTCCTTTCCAATTTGGATGACTTTTATATATTTTTCTTGCCTAAGTGCTTGAACTAGTACTTCTAAGACAATGTTAAATAAGAGCAGTGACAGTGGACATCCTTGTTTTGTTCCAGGTCTTATAGGGAAAGCCTTTAGAATTTCACCATTGAATAGGATGTTAGCTGTGGGCTATCATGTAGAGGAAGTTTCCTTCTATTCCTATCTTTGAAGTATTTTTTTTTTATGAAGAAAGGATGCTGCATTTTGTCAAATGCTTTTTCTATATCAATAGAGATGATCATGTGATTCTTTTCTTTCAATCTGTTAATATGGTGTATTCACTGATTTTCTTGCATTGAACTATCTGTATTAGTCAGCCAAAGGGGTGCTGATACAAAATACCAGAAATTTGTTAGTTTTTATAAAGGGTATTTATTTGGGGTAGAAGTTTACAGTTACCAGACCATAAAACACAAGTCACCTCCCTCACCAAAATTTATTGTCATGTGTTGGAGCAAGATGGTATGCTGATGTCTGTAAGGGTTCTTTTCCTGGGACTTGCCTCCATCCAAGCTCAGTTCCTCTGTTATCTCCACAAGGGCAGCTGTAGTCTATTAGGTAAATGGTTTATTTGTCTTCCCAGGAAATTCTGTCTTTCCTCATGACCAAGCTCCTCTGTCTGCTTACATCCCAGGGCTCCAGCTAAAGAACTACAGCATCAAAACCCCAACATCAAAACTCCAACTCTGACCTTTGCCATGTCTTTTGTCTGTGAGTCCCCACCCCTTGGTCAACACCCTACTGACATGGCCCAATCAAAGCCCTAATCATAATTTAATCACATCCATGTACAGAACAGTTTACAAACATACTCCAATATTTCTTTTTGGAATTCATCAATACTAGCAAACTGCTACACCATCCTTGCATACCTGAGATGAAACCCACTTTGTCATGGTGTATAATTTGCTTGATGTGTTGTTAAATATGATTAGCAAGTGTTTTGTTGAGGATTTTAGCACCCAGATTCATTAGAGAGATTGGTCTATAGTTTTCTTTTCTTGTGGCATCTTTATGTGGTTTTGGTATTAGGGTGATGTTGGCATCATAGAATGAGTTATGGAATATTGCCCCTACTTCTATTTTTTGCAAAAGTTTAAGCAGGATTGGTGTTAGTTTGTTCCAGAATGACTGGTGGAATCCTCCTGTGATGCCATCCGGTCTTGGGTTCTTCTTAGTTGGGAGGTTTTTGATAACTACTTGTGATTGGTTTGTTGAGTTCATCAATTTCTTGTTTTGTCAATGTAGGTTCCTTGTGTGCTTCTAGAAATTTGTCCATTTCATCTAAGTTTATCCATTTTGTTGGCATACAATTTTTCAAGGTATCCTCTTATGATACTCTTTGTTTCTGTGGGATCAGTGGTGATATCCTCCCCTGTTTTTTTATTTTATGTATTTGCATCATCTCTTTTTTTTTCTTTGTTAGTCTAGCTTAGGGTTTATCAATTTTATTAATCTTCTCAAAGAACCGGCTTTTGGTTTGTTAAAATTTTCTAGGGCTTTTTTTTTTTTTTCTTATTTTATTTTTCTAGTGATTTTTTTAAATTCTCAATTTCATTTACCTCTGCTCTAATCTTTATTTCCTTCTTTCTGCTTGCTTTGGGGTTAGTTTGTTGTTTTTTTTCCTCTAGTTTCTCCAGGTGTGCAGTGAGGTCTTTGATTTTCAGTCTTTCTTCTTTTTTAATATAAGCATTTATGGCTATAAATTTCCTTTCAGCATTGCTTTTGTTGCATCCCATAGATTTTGATATGTTGTGTTCTTATTTTCATTTGCTTCAAGGTAGTTACTGATTTCTTTTGCAGTTTCCTCCTAGACCCACTGATTGTTGAAGAGTGTGTTGTTTAACTTCCCTATCTTTGTGCCTATTATGGTTCTTTGCCCCTTATTGATTTCCAGCTTCATTCCATTGTGGTCAGACAAACTACTTCATATAATTTCAATCTTTCTGAATTCATTGAGAGTTCTGAGACCCAGCATGTGGCCTCTCCTGGAGAATGGTCCATGTGTGCTTGAAGGAGAATGTATATCCCATTGTATTTGGGTGTAATATTCTGTATATGTCTATTAGGTCTAGATGCTCTAATATATTATTCAAGGTCTCTGTTTCTTTATTGCCCCTTTGTGGAGATGTTTTGTCTAAAAGAGATAATGTTGAATTAAAGTGCTCCACTATAATTGTAGAGGCATCTGTTTCTCCACCTCGTTCTTCTAATGTTTGACTCATGTATATTGGGGCACCTTGGTTAGTTGCATAAATGTTTCTGATTTTTCTTTCTTCTTGATATATTGCTCCTTTTTAAAATATGTAGTGTCCTTCTTTGTCTCTTACAATAGTTTTGCACTTATGGTCTATTTTGTCTTATATTAGTATAGCTACTCCTGCCTTTTGTTGGTTATTGTTTGCATGTAAAATAGTTTCCCAACCATTTATTTGCAACCTCCTTGTGTCCCTGGGTCTAGGGTGATTTTCTTGTAGACAGCATATAGGTGGGTCATATTTCCTTATTCATTCTACCAATATGTGTCTCTTGATTGGAGAGTTTAATCCTTTAACATCAATATTATTACTCTCAAGGCAGTACTTATATTAGCCATATTTTCTGTAGGTTTTTATATGTCATATTTTGCTTTTCTTTCTCTTTTTATCTTTTTAGTTATTCTTAATAATAATGTTCCTTTCTAAATTCTCCTCCAACCTTCTCTTTCCTGTTTTTTCCTCTCCACTTGTAGAACTCCCTTTAGTATTTTTTGATGGGCAGGTTTCTTGTTGACAAACTCTCTTAATTTCTGTTTATCTGTGAATAATTTGAACTCTATCTCATTTTTAAAAAACAAATAAATTTTGTTGATACCTATTATTAAAGCATACAATTCATCCAAAGTGTACAATCAATAGTACTTGGTATAATCCATAGTTGTGTGTTCATCACTTTAGTCATTATTAGAGCATTGTCAACATTTCAATAATAATAATAAACAAAAACAAACAAGATAATTTCTCACCTCTGAATCTCTCTGTGTTTCCCTTGCTGTGCATACCTGCTATTTCTGGCTGTTCTTGCACAATTACTTGTTTATTAAGCAGTTGTGTTGAGATATATTCACATAACATGTGCTCTATCCAAAGTGTATAATCAGCGATGTTTAGTATAATCACAATGTTGTACATTCATCACATCAAAAAATTTAGAACAATTTCATTACTCCAGAAAGAAAGACTCCATACCCCTTAGCATTCCTTTCCCAGCCCTATGTAACCACTAATCTAATTTCATCTTTATAAATTGATTTATTTTTACATTTTATATACTTATATTTTATAGTACCCTATGTCTGGTCTCCTTCACTTAGTATAATTTTTTTGTCAGATGTTAACATTTTTTAGTATTAACCTAAATTGGTTCAGTTTCAACATAAAGTGGTCTTATAAGTGCAATTTTACCCATATTCATATTTTACATAAAATAATTTAATTCATAATAGCACAGTCATACCATATTGTCCATTTGTGTGTGGCTTGCTTCACTCAACATAATGTCCTCCAGTTTCATCCATGTTGTCATATGTTTCATGCCTTCATTTCTTTGTACTGCTGCATAATATTCCATTGTGTATACAACATGATTTGTTTATCCATTCTTCAGTTGATGGACACCTGGATTGTTTCCAACTTTTGTCTATCATGAATAATGCTGCCATGAACATCGGTGTGCAGATGTCTGTTTGTTTCACTGTTCTTGGTTCTTCTGGGTATATACCTAGCAATGACTTTTGCTGGGTCTCATGGCAAGTCTACATTTAACTTCCTTAGGAATTGGCAAATAGTTCTCCACAGTGGCTGTACATGCCCACCAACAATGAAAAAACATTCCTATCTCTCCACATCCTCTCCAACATTTACAGTTTTTTGACTTTTTAATAGCAGCCAGTTTAAACATATGAAATGATATATCATTGTAGTTTTGATTTGCATTTCCCTAATCACTGGTGAAGTTGAATATTTTTTTCATGTGTTTTTTTCCCACCATTTGTAGTTCTTCTTTGGACAGTTGTCTTTTCAAGTCTTTTGTTCATTAAAAAAAAGATTAATTAATTTCTCCCCACCCCCTATTGTTTTTCACTTGCTGTGTCTGTTTGTCTTCCTTGCTTCTTTAGAAGGTGGTGGGAGCTGAACCCACAATCTCTGATGTGGGATGGAGATGCCTAATTGCTAGAGCCACCTCTGCTCCCTGTTTTGTTGTGTCTTTCATTCTGTATTTCCTCCCCATATCTCTTGTTGCATCATCTTGTTGCATCAGCTCCCTGTGCCTACCCATCACACCAGTGTGCTATCTTCTTTAGGAGGCACTGGGAACCTCTGCTCCTTGCTTTGTTGTGCTCTCATTATTTTTTTTCTTCTTGTGTCTCTTGTTGTGTCAGCTTGCCATGCCTGCCTGTCATGCCAGCTCATTGTCTTCTTTAGGAGGCACTGGGATCTGAACCAGGAACCTCCTGTGTGGTAGGTGGGAGCCCAGTCATCTGAGTCACGTCCACTTCCCTTTTACTCATTTGAAAATCAAATAGTTTATCTTTTTATTGTTGAATTATATAATCTCCTTATATAACATGAATATTAAACCCATATCAGATATGTGATTTCCAAATATTTTCTCCCATTGAGTTGATTGCCTCCCCCGGCCCCCCTTTTTTTTCTCATATTTAGGTCCTTGGTCCATTTTGAGTTAAAATTTTTTAATAAGATGTGAGATAGGGGTCTTCTTTCTTTCTTCTGGATATGGCTATCCAGTCCTCCCAGCACTGTTTATTGAATAGACTGTTCAGACCCAGCTGAGTGGGCTTAACAGTCTTGTCAAAAATCACTTGACTGTACATGTGAGAGTTGATTTCTGAGTTCTTGATTCAGCTCTATTGGTTAATCTATCTGTCCTTATGCTGGTACCTTGCTGTTTTTACTGCTGTAGGTAAGTAATATGCTTTCAAGTCTGGGAATGAAAGTCTTCCAACTTCATTTTTCTTTTTTAAGACTTTTTTTTTGGCTATTGGGGGACTGCTTACCCTTCCAAATAAAATTGATTATTGCCTTTTCAATATTTGCAAAAAAGGCTGTTGGGATTTTTATTGGGATTATGTTGAATCTGTAAATCAGTTTGGGTAAAACTGACATCTTAATGATATTTAGTCTTCCAATTCATGAACATGGGATGTCTTTCCATTTATGTAAGTCTTCTTCTGTTTCTTTTAGTAGTGTTCTGTAGTTTTCTGAATACAGGTCCTTTATGTCCTTGGTTAAGTTTATTTCTAAATATTTGATTGTTTTAGTCCCTCCCTAGATTGCACATCAGTAGTATATAGAAATACTTTGATTTTTGCATATTAATCTTGTATCCAGCCACTCTGCTGAATTTGTTTATTAATTTTAGTAGCTTTCTTGTGGATTTTTCAGGAGATTCTAGATATAGGATCATATCATCAGCAAATAGTGAAATTTTACTTCTTCCTTTCCTATTTAGGTTCCGTTTATGCTTTGCCTAGCTTAATTGCTCTAGCTAGAACTTGTAGCACAATATTTAATAATAATGGTGACAGTGGGAATCTTTGTCTTGTTCCTGATTTTAGAGGGAAAGTGTTCAGTCTTTTACCATTGAGTACAATGCCAGCTGTAGGTGTTTCACATATGTACTTTCCCATATTGAGAAGCTTCCTTTTATTCATATGTTTTAAGTGTTTTTTTTCTTTCTATCAAGAATGGTGCTGAGTTTTGTCAAATGCTTTTCTGCATCATTTGAGAGGATCATATGCATTTTCTTCTTCAGTTTATCAATGCGGTTTATTACACTAATTGATTTTCTTTTGTTCTATCTCATTTTTAATGCCAGCTATGCTGAATACAGAATTCATGGCTGACAGCTTTTTTCTTTTAGCACCCAACTATGTCATACCACTGCTGCCTTCTCTCCATAGTTTCAGATAAGAAATCAGCACTTAATCTTATCAAGCTTCCCTTGTATGTGATGGATCTCTTTTCTCTTGCTTCTTTCAGTATTTTCTCTTTGTCTCTAGCATTTGACATTTTGATAAGTATATGTCCAGGGGTAAGCCTGTTAGGATTTACACTTTCGGAGTGCACTGCACTTCCTGGACATGTACATTCATGTCCCTAAAAGGAGATGGAAAATTTTTGGTCATTATTTCCTCCAACACTCTTTCTGCCCCCTTTTCCTTCTCTTCTCCCTCTGGGATCCCTATAATGTGTATGTTTGTGTATTTCATGTTCAGTTAATTCCCTGAGTCCCTGCTGAATTTTTTCTTTTTATTTATCTATTCTGCTGTATGATTTTGTAAGTACTATCTTTGATGTCACTAATTCTTTCCTCTGCCTGTTGAAATCTGCTGTTATGTGCTTCCAGTATATTTGTGATTTCCTGCATTGTGCTATTCATCACGATCAGATCCATTATCTTTTTAACGTGTGTTTATGATTTCTTCAGTGTACTCCCCTAGCATCGTCTAAATAACTTTTATCTCTTCTTTCACTTTATTAAGCTGATTTATCAAATTTTTTGTACATCCTTGATTAATTGTTCCATGTTCTGCATCTCCTCCTATTCAGTTTGTTCTGGCCATGCCTTCCTGTTTTTTAGTATTACTTGTAATTTTTTTTTGGTGTCTAGATATCTGTTTATATTCATGAGCTTATTTAGATGGCCAGCTTTACTTTCTACTCTAGGGCTTGTCTTTTTTCAATGTTCCTTTATGACACTAGGTTCCACTTATTATATATCCTTGTAGTTATCTGTGTTTCCTTGAAAAAAATGTAAAACTATAGAAAAGAGAGAAAGGAAAAAGAATAATAGTAATAATTAGAAAAAGTTAGAAAATAAGCATGAAAGAGCCAGGGATATAAATAAGTCATAAGAGTGAAAAATCATAAAAATACACAAGATTAGGAATTTAAAAGGAATTAAAAAGAATAAAATAGAATAAAATAAAAGTCCAGAAAGATGAGATGTATGCAAAAAAAAGATAGAAAAGAAAAAAAAAAAAAAAAAAAAGAAGAAGACCAAACAGGAAAAGTTTGGGAATGAAATAAAAGCATCAGAAGAGGGAAAAATGAAAGAAAAGAAATAAAGAAATTCAGGAGAAAAAAAGGAAAAGAAAAAAAAGAGAAATAAAGAAAGAGAAAAAAAACAAGCAAAAAACAAACCAAAAAACCCAACCTGGGATAAACAGCCTTCCCTCTTGGGTTTCTGGGAATGTCTCATGCTGCTGGTACTCATCAATCAATCACCCTGCCTGCCCTCCATGGTTAAAGTACCTGGTTTTAGCAAATAAAATAAAGAATAGAAAAAATAATAAAAAATAACAGATCAAAAAACCCAAAACAAAAACAAAATCTCACCCTATAAATTCCCTGTCATAAGGTGTACACTAGGTGCCCGACAGTCCACTGGATCAGTCTCTGGATCCCTTCTCTTAGGAGGTACTGGGGAATCAAACCAGGGACCTGGTATTTGGGAAGCAGGCATTCTGACACTGAGCTACACCATTCCACAGGTTAGGTGGGCTTCTGAAAGCTTACCTGCTGTCCTCAGGCAGGTTGAGCTTCTAACATTTTGCTGGCTGTCTCTCCTGGCTTCCTTCTCTCCTAAGCTGTAGGCACCCATCTCTGCCTACCCCTTTGCTGATCTATTTCCTCTCTTTCCCAGGGCAGCTGGGTGTAACAGCTGGCCTGATCAGACCCTCTCTCCCCTCTTCCTGGGACAGCTTCAGTGCTGACTGGGGTCTTTTTTTTTGAGATTCAAAGGGGACTCTGCTGGCCAAACTCACTGAATTGAACCTGCTTTTCACTTTCTGCCAAATCCCTCTTCCCCCTAGAGTGGAGAATGTTCTTTCCCACTCAGTTGGATGCAGTGAGCCAGCGGTTTTACTGAGGCTTTTCATCTTGAGGATGGGGTTTATGTGCCATTCCCAGACACAGGGGTGAGTAAGTCAGTTTTCATTTTGTCTTTGTCTCTCTGTCTCTCTCCCTCCTGGATGATGTGGAGCACTTTCCTGGTCTACAGCTCCCCAAAGCAGCTCCGTTGTATAGCTTTTTGCCTTTTCTTTGCTGTTTTTGTAAGAGAGTTGAGCCTTGTTTACCTACTTTGATGCCACCTTCCTAAAAGTCCTACCAGTGACTTTTAAGTACTTTGGAGTCATGTGTCCCTTTGAGAATCCAATGAGAGGTACAGGTGTCCTCTCTTCAGAAACCTCATGTATGTGCAAAATTTTGTACACAATTTCATGGCATACTATATCATCTGAATATTTATGTGACAATCATTTGTGCATTTATGCATTCATTCATTCATTGCTCATTTTCTTATTCCATCCACTTGTTCCTTCATTTACTGATAACTGCTGCAATCCATGTGCTGTGTTAGATATTGGAGACTTGTGAACAAAGTCCATGCCTACAAGGAGCTTAGTGGTATTGGGGTAAAAAGACCAAACCAGAATGCTGTGTTGGGTGCTACAGTAGAGGTAGGTAGAGGTACTGTGGGCATATGGAGGAAAAGCACCTAACTTGATGCTTATTTGGCTACTTACTATTTAATTTATGATTGTTTATTCTCATTTCAATTTTTATTAGATAATAATAATTATTTTTGGTAATCATCTAGTACAGTGGTTCTCATATTTAAGTATATATCAGAATCACTTGAAAGGCTTGTTAAAGCATGTAATTGGGCTCCAAATCCAGAGGTTTTCATTCATTAGGTCTGAGGTAGGGCCCCTAATTTTTAAAAACAAATTCTTGCTAATGTGGATTTGCTTTTCTGGGGACCACAGTTTGAGAACTACTGGTTCAGAATTCTTGTAGTGAGAATATACTAGGGAATACTTGGGAATTCTTATGGTGGGTAAAAGGTAACTTACAAATTTTTTTTCAAATGTAATAAAGATCTTATGGATACTAAAGCTAATAATTGCTGGAGCTGACAAGAGATTATGTTTCACAGAAAAACATTTATTAGTTGTAATCTTGAAGTTTTCTTTTCCTATTTTGCAATAATTTTTCCTCCAGTCTTTTGATAGGCTAAATAATACCCCTCCAAATATGTCCATGTCCTATGAGTGGGTTACTTTACATGGTAAAGGTATGTTGCAAAAGTGATTAAGTTAAGGATCTAGAGATGGAGAGATTATCTTGGATTGTCTAGATGGGCTCAATATACTCACAAGGATCCTGATAAGAGGGAGGAGGGAGGGTTAATTAGAGAACATATAAGGACAGAAGCAGAGGTCAGAGAGGAGAGAAGACGCTATGCTGCTGGCTTTGAAGATGGAGGAAGGGGCCATGAGCTAAGGAACACAGAAACTGCATCATCTTGAAACTGGATTTTTCTCAAGAAACCCCAGCAGGACACTTGCCTACACTTTGATGTTAGCCGAATGAAACAAATTTCAGACTTTTGACATCCAGAACTGTAAGATAATAGATTTGTTTGTCTTTTAAGCCACCAAGTTTGTGCTAATTTGTTACAGTAGCAAGAGGAAATGACTCCAAGTTTTAACATTGTTTAGGCCCCTTAAAAGCCTATAGATCTTTTTTTTTGGTCTTTATTTTTTTACTATTACATTCAAAAAATATGAGGTCCCCACATACGCCCATCCTCCTCACCTCACTCCTCCCCCCATAATAACAATCTCCTCCATCATCATGAGACATTCATTGCATTTGGTGAATACATCTCTGAGCACCGCTGCACCTCATCGTCAATGGTCCACATCATAGCCCACACTCTCCCACAGTCCACCCAGTGGGCCATGGGAGGACATACAATGTCCGGTAGCTGTCCCCGCAGCAGCACCCAGGACAACTCCAAGTTCTGAAAATGCCCCCACATCTCATCTCTTCCTCCCACTCCCTACCCCCAGCAGCCACCATGGCCACTTTCTCCACACCAATGCCACATTTTCTTTGATTACTAATCACAATAGTTCATGAATAGAATATCAGTAAGTCCACTCCAATCCACACTCCATGCCTTCATCCCGTGGACCCTAGAATGGCTGTGTCCACTCCACATCCATATCAAGAGGGGGCCTAGATTCCAGATGGATGCTGGATGCAACTCTCCTGCTTTCAGTTGTAGGCACTCTTGGCTCCCTGGTGTGGTGGTTGACCTTCTTCACTTCCATGTTAGATGAATGGGGTAAGTCCAATAAACCAGAGTGTAGGAGTTGCAAATCTGTTGAGGCTCAGGGCCTGTCTATCACATGATCAGTCCAAAAGCCTATAGATCTTAATTGCAGCACCCAAAGCATGGAGGGAGGAAATGACCTTGCCCAACTATATAGGCTTGCCTCATTAAATAAAAAGGGTTGGACATTTCATAAATTAATTAATCACATTCTAATCAATAAGCAATAAGCGTCTCTGAACATCCTTCTACCCAGGGGTTCAACACCCTGCTGATACTGACCAGAAAATTCTCATTATTTTCTTTATAAAAAATAATGTTAGAACAACCCACCCACAGGTAAAGATATGTTATGTGGCTCCAGCATTGGAAGAGGCAGAAACTGTGCCACTGGTTTTCCTCTTCTGTAAGACATACACACTCACACCTTTCCCCAGCAGAGATGCTTGTCTTTTAATTGCCAGGTAAGAGGGAGAAAGAACATTTAAAAAGACAAGCTTCATTGATGGGATAAGTAAGGTAGCTCATTCCTTGTCCTTACAAGAGTCTCTGAGTTAGTTGTTTTCATTATTTAAGTTATGTCATTGAAGAAACATTTAGAAAAGAAAAACACATAAGCGTCTATTTTCTATTTAATGAAGAATAATGACAATCAAGTCTAATCATTTTAATCAAAAGCAGTGTTCAAGTACAAATGTTACATTTTGTGTCAGAGAAAATGAATGACTAGCAACAGATGCAGGGATTCTGTCACGGTTGTGTCTACTTGGAGGCAGATGTGACTCTTTGAACAAGCCAAAAAGCAAGGATGATGTTCAAAATAGTGAACAGCTGGTGTGGCAAGGGCACCGATCTGGACAGCACACTCCTCTGGCCAATTTGGACTGAATATCAGCTCTGCAAATACATTCGCTGTTGGGATATTAAGAATTCCCTGTTCTCACAGTGGCACTGCACTTGCCTGTCCCATTGCCTGGGATTCCACTGCTCACCAAGTAAAGGTTTTATCTTTCCTGGGATGCAAATACAGATACTCCTTTAGGGAGGGTATGCACATGTGTGCACCATGGTGGTCTTTTAATAGCTTTCAAGGTTACTTTATAGTTTATAACGTAAGCACATACCTTTTTGAAATCTGCCCTGGTGGATGGGACAGAGGACAGGTCAGTGTGATGGGGAGGGAGAAAACTAAGAACCTTGGGCTCCTGCCTTGGGTGAACTAGCCTTACTCATTACCATAGTTTGCTGGGGCTGCTGTAAGAAAATACCACCAACTGGTTGGTTTACAGAACAGGGATTTACTGGCTCACAGTTTGGAGGTGAGGAGTCCAAAGTCAAGGTATGGACAGGTCATGGCCATGCTGCAGACAGTAGCATCTGGTGGTGGCTCACTGTCTCTCAGTCACTATCTCCGCCACATGCTAAACGGTCTCTTTCTGTCTCCTCTTGTATCTTGTACTTCTGTGTCCAAATTTCCTTTGATTCTAAGGACTTCAGTGATACTGGATCCAGGTTCACCCAGATTCAGTTTGGCCTTACCTGAAAAGAATCTAAGAAGATCCTATTTACAAATGAGTTCATACGTGTAGGATCAGGGGTTAGGACTTGAACATGTCTCTGCAGGAACATGAGTCAATCTTCCACACTCTTTTTTTTTTTTAAAAGGTTTATTTATTTATTTATTTCTCTTCCCTTCCCCGCCCCCACCCCGGTTGTCTGTTCTCTGTGTCTATTTGCTGCGTCTTTTTCTTTGTCTGCTTCTGTTGTTGTCAGTGGCACGGGAATCTGTGTTTCTTTTTTGTTGTGTCATCTTGCTGTGTCAGCTCTCCGTGTGTGCGGCACCATTCCTGGGCAGGCTGCACTTTCTTTTGCACTAGGCGGCTCTCCTTACGGCGTGCACTCTTAGCGCGTGGGGCTCCCCTACGTGGGGGACACCCCTGTGTGGCAGGGCACTCCTTGTGCATAAGCACTGCACACGGGCCAGCTGCACACGGGTCAAGGAGGCCCAGGGTTTGAACCGTGGACCTCCCATGTGGTAGACAGATGCCTAACCACTGGGCCAAGTCTGTTTCCCCTGTGTCCACTTGTATTCTTGTCAGTGGCACCAGGAATCGGTGTCTCTTTTTGTTGTGTCACCTTGTTGCGTCAGCTCTCTGTGTGTGCAGTGCCACTCCTGGGCAGGCTGCACTTTTTTTGCATGGGGTGGCTCTCCTTATGGGTGCACTCCTTGTGTGTGGGGCTCCCCTACGTAGGGGACACCCCTGCATGGCATGGCACTCCTTGCTCGCATCAGCACTGTGTGTGGGCCAGCTCATCACACGATATGAGTCAGGAGGCCCTGTGTTTGAACCCTGGCCCTCCCATGTGGCAGGCAGACACTCTATCAGTTGAGCCAAGTCCACTTCCCTTCCACACTCTTAAAGTAGCATCATTAGGGATGGAGGTGGCATAGGGTAGGTTGGGGACAGGACTTGAAGACCAGGCTGCAATTTTTTTTTTTAAATTATTTTGACAAGTAATTAACTTTATTGGAGAACACTAGGTCTGGAGAAACTGAAGAGATTATCTATTCCACCTGTTAAAAGTTACGTATGAGATAACTGAGCCCTGTGAAGGAAAGCGACTTGGCCATGGCCACACAGCTGTTTAACTTGACAGTGTGGAAGGGCTTCAGCGTCAGAACTGAGTTCAGGGTCTAATGAGATGTGCTCTTTTGGTCTCCTTGAAATTTATATTTTATCTTTTGCAAAATAAGGAATATGTTTTTTGTTTTAAAATTAAAACATGACTTTCATACAAAAGATAATGAACCTGCGTCAAAGTGTATATTCAGCTCATGAATGGATAAGATGGTGGAGCTAGTTCCAAAAAGGAATTTGAAAAATAGAGATTTGTATAGTTAGCCAGACAAAGGAATGTTGAGATGAATTTTCTAAATGATACAAAACTGCTTAATGTCCTACAAGGCAATGAAATTATAACTTTGTGACAGAATTCCACAGTTAACATACAACTTCATAATGGCTATTTTCTAATCCAGTAGCGAATGGTGAAACTAAACAAAGGACTCTTCTCCTTTATAACTAAGCAGTAGTTTGATGAGCCTGTTAAAATGACATTGAAAAGGCATGCATTCATCCTCTTATTTCCAGCTTTCAGATAATTTTTATTATTAGGCATTATTATGATGATGTGATGAAAAAAATTTTATTGAAAGCGTTCCTTAAATGTTACCATTCAGCTGGAAAATGTGCTTCTGAACTTTCTGACCCCTTGTTTCTATGAGTCTCCATCCATCTACATAATTCCCATGTACACACTATAGGGGTTTGTTGTCCTTGGAAGGAAGAAATCTCTTCCTACCAAGCCTCCCAATACCAATCAGTCAAACTGCTGCATATATGAAATCCTGGGCCCAGGAGCTAAAACAAACAGATGTTGGTCAGTTTAGCCAAGGAAGAGTGGAAATAAGCCAAAAGTTCAAAGTTTTTGGAGCAGAAAGCCTGTTGAGTTGGGGGTAAGGGTTGGGCAATGACAACTATCCCCTTCTGTTTTAGGGGTGGGGGGAAGTAGTGTCTGAAGTGATTTCACGTCCTTTTTTTTTTTTTTTTCCACCTCAGAGCCAAAATATGGCCTCATACCTTGGTGATTCTTCAAGTTGGCCATGAGGTCTGGTCAGGCCTGAATCAGCCTCAGTCAAGAATCTCTTTGGAAGGCCTGGCTCTGAATTTGCTTCTGTTTGCATTCCAAACAAGATAATTATTTATTTAACAAATAGGCTGTCCCTTGTTCTTTGTTAGCCATGACCCCACAAACAATATTTGGCAATATGGGGCATATTTGCATTTTCCATAACTCATGTCCTTGAGCTGAACCCTTAGTCTACCTCTGAGAATACACCTGCAGAGATGGTGAAGAGAAGATTTCCATGAATTAACCCTTAGTTTCAGGTTATCTTTGTCCATGTTGGAAAGCACCTGCCGAACACATTCCTCCTTGTGTCTTCGACCTATTAGATAACCCACACTCCATCAAATGATCAGGGTCTCATCTCTTCTACTCATCCTATCAAAGCATGCACATGGGAGATAAATGCTCCATTCATTCATGCTAAGAAATAAATGACAGTTTTTAATTTGTTTACTACCCCAGAGATTTAATTTTTAAGAAATGTAAGAAGTGTATTTTTTAATGAAAGTTCTTGTTCATTATTAAATGCTTAGAAAATAAGAAGAAAATGTAAGCCACATATAAAACCACTATTGAGAGATAACAAATGTTAATATTTTGCTGTATTTGCTTCCAGATACATACCTATTTTTTAAAGATAGAGATCATACTGTTATTTACTTTTTAACTGAGGTTGAAGCTAACTCAAATTGAAATCTCCTGTATGAATCTGGGACTTGAAGAGCTATATTTTTTTTTGGGTGGGTGGGGAGGAAATCATTGAGGGTGTGGGAAGTGAGAACTTATGAACACCTATGAACTAACTCCCTAGAACTACCTTACTCCAAAGAAATAATCCTCTGGACACTTGTTGGACTGGCAGAGATGGTCTCCTGGAGAAGATTTTTGGAACAATTTACATTACTGTGTATACAGGGAATAGCTGAATCTAGGCATTATTTCTCCAATTTGAGAATCTCTTTTAGTCAGAGTTCTCTAGGGAAACAGAAGTGACAGGAGAAATCTGTAAATATTATGAGATTTTATAAAATGGTCTCACATGATTGTGGGGATACACGAGTCCAGATTCCGTAGGGCAGGCTGTAAGCTGTGAATGCCGATGAAGGTTTTTGATGAATTCTCCAGGAAACACTGGTTGGCTAAAGCAGAGATGGAAATTCTTTTTTGACTGCTGAAATCATCACTTCTTCAACTGATTAGAGGAGATATCTCTCACTGCTGAAGGCAATCCCCTCTATTGTAGATATAATCAGCCACTGAAGCAATCAAATGTCCTCACAGTGCTTGCTTGACCAAACAACCAGAAACCATTACCTGGCCAAATTGACCTATCATCCTAACCATCACGGAATGTGAATGCATTGTCAGCCTCCATCAGCTTTGTCCCTGGCACCACTGCCTACCTTCTTACCCAGACTAGAACTTGATTCTCAATTTCCCTTTCCACTTACATTTTGAAGGTTCTACCTTTCAAAATATGTTTCTGATGACTTCTTGCCATCTTTACCTTTACCACCTTGATCCATGTCTCTTTCATCTCTCACCTGGATATGTTCCATGATGACTTTATTCAGGGTTTAATGGTGTCTTTTTAGCCAACACTTGGTACTGATGTGACGGAGGACAGTTCATTCTCATTATTCACGGTAGTTATGTTCTGTAAAATTGCTATGAATACTGAATTAGTGAAACCTGAACCATTGCTCCTAGGGCAAATACAGTGTTAGGTTCCTGTGAGTCACTGGCCACAATGTGTTTGTTCACTGATCAATATATAATCTTGTTTTATTTGTGTTTCTGTTTAAAGATATATTAACATTGAACTCATGACTGATAGCCCTATCACTCATGCCTGAAAGAAAATTATCTAACATAAGTATTTTCTTTATAAGGTATTATATTAGTTAGAGTTCAATAGAGAAACAGAACCAATAGGATAATAGGATACACAGACACAAACACACATAAAGATACTTTGGGGATTGGCAATTCAAATTTCATAAGGCAGGCTGCAAGTTGGAATCTTTGAAAAAGGTGATTCTGAAATCTGGCATGTCTAAACTCTGCAGGGCAGGCCACAAGTTGGAGATTCAAATGAAGATGAAGTTACATTCCTCAGAAGAAGCTGTCTGGCTGAAGAAGAGACAGAAATTCTTTCTGACTTCTGAAAATCCTCATTTCTGCTCTTAGACCTCCAAATGATTGGATGAGGAGGCTTCCCTCGTAGCTGAGAGCAATCCCGTTTGTTGATTGTAGATTCAATAAGCCTTAAGTACAGTCATCTGACTATAGATGTAAATCCATCTACAAAATACTCTCACAGTAATAATCAGGCCAGTACTTAATTGACCAAACAACAGGTCATTGACAGCATGACCTAGCCAAGTTGACATTTGAACTTAACCATCATAGGCACATCACAGTCTTCTCGTACTTAGGAACACTAGACAGCACTTCAGAACTACACTTGGGGGCCATTTTAAACAGTGGAATCATCGAAAAATGTGAAAAAATGTGGCACTAAATATATTGTGAAAAGGACATTTGCTTATACCATGAGAGCTGAAACAATAAGGAACATTGCCTTGTTTGACCTCAGCTGGGAATGTGGGCATCAGGCAATTCCAAATCTTTGCCACATTGCACCTTTCTATGCACGTCCACAAATGATCATGAAAGTGTCACAAGTATTGATTTTGGGATTAAAAATGAATTTTAGCAAGTAGGCAAATTTGCAAATACAGAACCTGTGAATAATGAGGATCAACTGTAGCTACTATTATAGTCATTCCATTTTATACAGGAAGAATCTGAGATTCATAGAGATTAAGTAAGTTGCCCAAGGTCACAAAGTTAGCAGGAGGAGGAGCCTGGCTTTAAATCATGGCCATTTCACTCTAAAAATCACTACTTTAGGCTGCCTCCCTTAGCTGCTTAGAGATTGGAGTCACCCAGTCCTTGCTAATGTGTTAACATGTAAGAACTTAAAATGTAACCTCTCCATCAGCAGAATTTTCATGTTGACCCTGCTAGTCCCTTTTCTTGATGCAGTTCAAACCACTTTGTTAGACTTAACTCATCTCTTATCAGAGAAATTTGACTTCGTTCATCACATTTTCCTTTTAAATACTCAATGAACTTTAAGACACAAAGAAGTGAATTTCTAAGAGGGAAATGGCTGCTGTGTCCTTTGTATACATGCTCGGGAGTTAGACTGCTTAAGCTTGATCCTCAGCTCCCCTACTTAGTAGCTAAAGACCGTGGGATGATCTCTCAATTTAGCTAAGACTCAGCTTCCAAGTCTGTACATAGGGATGATGACAAACTGCTACCTACCTTATGAAAACCAGATTAAGGAGTGATTGAGCTAACAGCCAAGAAGCATTTACATCCTGCCAAAGCAGATGGTAAGTGCTTAATAAACATTAAAATGCAAATATTCTAGAAGACTACTTGCTGTGTTCCCATCTAACTTAATATGGAAAGTGAGAATTTGAATTATTGACAGTTTGGGCTGGAAAGGAAGGAGAGAATAATCATTCGTAGTACTGTAAAAAACTGGTGAAAAAGAAGACTTCTTTCAAAAGTTAATGAAAAGTGGCATCCCTCCTACCCTCACAAACATATTCCCACCCCACACACTATTCACTGTTGAGATGAGCCGGTGATTACAAAGAAATAAGACTATGCATAAGATTTTACTTTTAGTGATTGACTTGAACGATTGCTTTTAAATCCAAATGAATACACAATACATTAAAAACTTCAAATCCTATTTTATTTTTCTTCTCTGGGTCACTGTACTTGAAATAAGGACAGTGTAGATAAATAACATCCACTGGATGAACAATACAGGGATGCGCAGCCTTGTGCTTGTTGAAATAATAACATTTTAAGGACCTTACTCTCTACTTGGGTACAAAGCACAAAGGAATAATTTAAATTGGCAATTTAACAAAAATAAAAGAGATCTACATCCCCACCATGGCTCATTTTACATCTCAGTGGAATCATTCAATCATTAGGGGACTTGGAAAACTTGGTAAAAAGGATAGAATATTGGTGTCCCAGGGGTTGGTGTTCTTGGTTGACCTGAATGGATGGTGTCTGTAGTCCTGCCTCATAATAACAGAAGGGACAGCAGAGCACATGGGTGCAGATGCATGAGACTGAGGCAGAAGGGAAGGCAGGAGTGTGTGGAAGTTCTCATCTGATTGCTTTCATTTTAAAAAAATGATTTAAGGGTGCACAGTCAATTGTTGAGGTCTGAAAAGAAAGGAAAAGGCATAAAAAAAGACATTTAGGAGGGAGGATAGTGAATATACTTGCATTAGGGACTATTTAAGGTTCATGGTTATGACTTTAACAATGAGCCAGTCAATGCAGGTAAGAGGGAGGAACTGTAACAGTGAAACAGGGAATCTGAGAAGTATAAGGAATCAAATGAGGGGATGAGGGCAGGGGAGATGGTGAGTGTGACAGTTTGAATTTGGTGAGTCCCAAAAAGAAAAAGATTATGTTCTTAAACTAGTCCATTCCTATGGGTGTGCGGCCCTTTTGATTATACTATGTCAGTGAGGCATGACACAGGTTGCATGCATCTCCACTATCTTACTGGAGTTTTACATAAATGGAGACAAAGAGAGAAAGAGGCAGAGAAAGGAGCCATATTGATCCTGCCATGTGTGAGAGACGACTGCAGGAAAACAGAATCCCGCGAGGCTGAGAGATCTGGAGTCTGGAATCGGCTGAGCACAGAGGCAACGAAAGAAGTCCCTGATGGGCTGGGTCCAATGAGCAGCTGAAGGCTAAGGAAGGGAGCCATATGCCTCATAGCCCACAACTGAACTTGGGAAGAAAGCAGGGTAACTGAGACTGAGAGAGGAGGCCCGGAAAGAGAAAGCCCTCTGCCTCATTTTCCCCAGCTGAATTCTGGGAAATTGAAAATGCAGGATTTTACAGAGGAAGAAGGAGCATGGTCTGGAAGGGACAGAGAAGAGCAAAGAGGATGCCACCCTACTTCAGGCCTGGAGGAGAGAGCATAGTCCCCACTTGAGGGATCTGCAGGGGAGGCACTCTCAGGGAAGAGACAGGATTCTACTAAAAAGTCCCTTCTGAATGTTCAGGGAACAGGTTAAGGGAAATGGGAATTATAAACAATGACCATAAATTGGGATGTCAGGACACACAGTACTATAGTTGCTCAGAAGAGCAACACCAATCTCTTCCTGGATATGCAGAAAGATTAGGGAAAATGTAAGGAAAAGTAGGTGATGGTTGACCTGAGTTTTAAAAGGATGGGTAGAAATTCTCCAGGATAAGGAGAGGAAAGGAAGGAGAAAGAAGAACATGGGAGCATGGTTAGATTTGGGGAATTGAAAATGAACTGGTGAGAAGAGAGGAGGAAGGATGAGGGGCTGAAGAGTCAGAGGCAGAGGCCTCATGACGATGAGTCTTTAAGGCCATATTTAGGAGTCTGAATTTTTCTTGAGAGTGATTGTGAACCATTGAAGGAGTATAAGCAGGGCAGAGAGTGGGCTTAAAAAATGTTGAATTCAATCAAACAATCACTCTGTGATTTGCCTTTTTCATGTTTATCTATGAATGCATGTATAAATACATGTGCAAATATATAAAATGAATTCTTGTTATTCATGGTAGTCTATAGTCTCTGTGCACACTAAATTAGCAAATACAAAACCAATGCTCCTAGGGGAAATACAGGGTTAGTTTCCCATGAGCCTGTTTTTGTCAACTGATCAATACTTAACTTTGTTCTATGTATGTTTCTGTCTAGGGACATCTTACTTAATATATATTGTTGATTCATTAACATTGAACTCTTGGCTAACAGCAGTATAACTCATCTCATGCTTGACTGAAGCTTTTAGCTAACACATGTATTTTCTCCATAAGGCACATCACAGCCTTAGGAATACTAGACAGCACTTCAGCACTACACTTGGAAGACATTTTAAATAGTGAAATCACTCACTAAAAGCACAAGAATGTGAAAAATGCAGCACTAAATATATTATGAGAAGGATATTTGTTTATAGGATGACTGAAAACAAAAAGACAGAACATCTCTGGCTCCCAGCTGGACAGAAATCAGGGATTTCTTTTTTTACCTTGAAGGGAATATGGTTAGATTTAAGGTTGAGATTTCTTGTTCCTTGACTTTCTTAGATTTGTTTGTTTTCCATTTTCCAGACACTGCTGCATTATCCCAGCAAAACGTAGGTGTTGGGTCCTGGGAATACGAAATTGATTAACAAAGACAGTTGCTAGGGAAACGGACTTTGGCCTAGTGGTTAGGGCGTCCGTCTACCATATGGGAGGTCCGCGGTTCAGGCCCCGGGCCTCCTTGACCCGTGTGGAGCTGGCCATGCGCAGTGCTGATGCGCGCAAGGAGTGCCGTGCCACGCAAGGGTGTCCCCCGCGTGGGGGAGCCCCACGCGCAAGGAGTGCGCCCGTGAGGAGAGCCGCCCAGCGTGAAAAGAAAGAGCAGCCTGCCCAGGAATGGCGCCGCCCACACTTCCCGTGCCGCTGACGACAACAGAAGCGGACAAAGAAACAAGACGCAGCAAATAGACACCAAGAACAGACAACCAGGGGAGGGGGGGAAATTAAATAAATAAATAAACCTTTAAAAAAAAAAACAAAAACAAAAAACAAAGACAGTTGCTGACTCCAAGGAATTGCAGTGTAAAAATAAGTGGCTAGCTGGGCTGGCCTTCAGCAGACTTGTGGAGGATGATTTTATCTTCAGCTTGCCCATTTCACATCCTTCCCTTTTGGCAATTTGGTTCTTTTTGCCCTGGCCACATGAAAAACTGTTCTCATGACTGGATCTGACCTTGGTCATTTGTAATTTAGTTTGAGCTATCCTGAATGTGAGTCATGTTTGCCAATCAGATTGCATGTGTCCGAGGGGAGGGACTGTCTATATTTCTTTGTATGCACAAACTTTCCCAGAGCTCTCTTCCCAGTTCAGTTTTCTGCAAAAATAAGGCACATGTATTTTAGATGGTATAGTGCTGGAGAGCACTGGGTCTGGTGCCACAGACTAGGGTTTGAATCTATGGCTTATTAGCTGTGTAATTCTGAACCAGTCACAGCACTTCTTGTCACCTTGGTTTCCTTATCTAAAAAGTGGGCTCAAACTATAAGATATAGAAAGTGCTCAATGAATGGTGCTTGTTAATAATAGTTATTAAACCTTATTTCCTTCTATGGAAGGATAGGTTTTATCCGGGGTATTCATAATGATAAAATGGATGTCAGATGCCAGTGAGCTGTTGGGAAGATTTTGGGCAACCTCTTTACCCCAGGTATGATTCCCACATTGACAACCCCATTTCCAAGCAGCCTGGAACTAACCTCCTTATGTGTCTCTGGAAACACCCCTGGCAGAACCTTCTTACACTTTCCTATGGTCTCCACGGCTGATTTCGAAGGTGATTTGAGCAAGTCCAAAATCTCCTCTTAGGGAGCTTAATACCTTGTAAAAGCCTCAAGCCTATTTTAATTGAATTATTTCTTTCAGTGTCAGGCTTAAAGAGACCCCTACAGGGTCCCAGCTCTGACTGACTGCATTATAAAAATCAAACAGTATAGATTATAGCTTAATCCTCAAGGGAGATATAAATGGAATCCTCTCTGTTGCCTTTTCATTTCCCTATGTTAGTTAATAAGCACACTTTTATAGCATTTGCTTTTACTTTTCTCCCCTCATGCTCTTTGGTTGCCTTAGGAAGGAAGAGGAATAAAATTCAAAATATAACAAAATGTTGGGGAAGAATCCATCTTAAGTTTCAGGACTGGAAGGGATTTGACACGTTACCTAGTCTAACCCTCTGCATAATTTACCTGGTGTGCGGCTAAGGTCCGGGAAAAGAGATGACTTGGCCCAGGTCACAGAACTTTACCTCCAGAGAGCACAGCTAGAAAAAGAAATGTTTTTAGTCCTGGACAAGTTTTGGGAGCCGCACAGAAACATGGCAGGGAAAAGAGCAGATGAGTGGATCATGGCAGTGAGTAAGGGTGGCCCTCTAGGCTCAGCTACCTGGCGTTGAATCTTGCGCCGTCTGCCTTTGGGCAAGTTAGTCGACATCATTGGTCCTTCAGCTTCCTTACCGAAAATAGTGATGATAATGGTGCATACTTCAGAGTGCTGTAGAGAGGCTTAAATTATAGTTTGCTAAGGAGCTTAGTACCATACCTGGCACATAGTAATTGCTAAATAAATTTTAGCTATTAATAAGAATTTTTTTTCAATTTAAATGCTCTTTATAATTGTAAAAAGTGTTTTTTATACTTCAGTGACACAAGCAAATTCCCTTTACATTCTAGAGATGCTGAGGATTATATGAGAATATATATAATGTACAACCCATAGAACACAGTACCTAAAATGTAAATTGACAGTTTATTTTCTACATGCGATGTGTATTTCTTTATTCATCAGGAAAAATCATCTTAAAAATATTAGTTGAACACTATTGTTCATAGCATTATTCACAATACCCACACAGTGGAAACAACACTACTGTCCACCAATAGATGAACAGATAAAAATGGAACGTACATGTAGTGGAATATTACTCAGCTGTAAAAAGGAATGAAGTTCTGGTACATGTCAAAATATGGATGGAACCCTGATGACTTCATGTTGCCTGAAATAAGCCAGACACAAATGGATAAACACTGTGATTCTATTTATATGAAATACCTAGAGCAGGTAAATTCATAGACAGAAAGTTGATTGGAGGGTACCAGGGACCAGGGAGGGGGGAATGGGGAGCTATTTGCTTAATGGGTAGTTTGTTTGGGATGATGGAAAAATTTTGGAAATGGTAGTACAAATTTGTGAATGTAATTTATACCACCTAAGGGTACACTTAAAAATGATTAAAATGGGGTATTTTGTGCTATTACCACAATTAAAAAAATATATGTATGTATATCTCATTTCTTATCCTGAACTACAGATCAGTTAATCCGGGTGCTGCCTGCTAGCAGTCCAACTTCACTGCCACCAGATTCACCACCCCAGTTATTTCTCTGGTTAGGTCTGCTCAGGTCTTCCTGTTCTGGGCCCTGCCAATATCACACGAACAGAGTTAACAGAGTTAAAGCCCAAGAGGGCTTTAGGGAAAGCACAGAAACATCCTGAGCCAGGGGACCCTAAGCACCCATCAAGTAAGGACAAGCACCAGTGCTCCCGTGGGCCAATATGACCCTCAGACTGAACACTGGACATACACTCAGACCATGTGCCTTTTAAAAAAAGGTTTATTAAAGGTCTTTATAGAGCAATATCCGTGCTCCAGATTCAGCTGCCAAGGAAACCCTTTTGTGCAGTAGGGACGGGTTGGGGCATGGCAGGCGGCTCTGGCCTCCCACCCTTCTGCTCTGAGGTGGGAGTGGTGTGCAGGATCTCCTCTTTGGGTTCCACGATGCTCACATGGTCAGCCAGGGGCTTCTTAGGCCCAGTCTTAGCACCGGGTCCCAGGGCAGCCTGAGCTTCACACTGAGGTCCAGTCTGAGCAGCACATGGCACACAGCGGTATCAGCATAGTAGTCAACAGGGTCCCCAGTGGGTCATTAGGCTGTTCACACACTTCGTGGATTGACCCCTCTGCCCTTGGAGATTCCCAGACACCATGACCTCACAGCCTTTGGCTCCACTCTGCATGATGAGCCGCAGCCCTTCACGGCAGGCCGTCTGTACAGCACGCCCTCCTAGGCGTTTGCGTTGCAGAGACTCAGCTGGGCAACGGCACGTAGACCTCTGGTGCCCTGTTTAAAGCCAAGCCACTTCTGAACTACAGCAGTCAATTCCCGGATCCACCGGCCTTTCTCAGGGAGAACATTCTGTCTCCTGGAGGCCAGAATAATGATTTCTGTCCTGGTTGGTGTAACTCGAACCTCAACTCCGGAGTAGCCACCTTCAGCTAGTTCCTGAGTGGGAAACTCCTTTAGTTCAGCTTAGAAGATGCCAGCGACAAACTTCCCCTGCTTGGAAATTTACACTCTTTCCGCCCCATGTGGTCTAAAGGAAAACATTAAAGCATTTTAAAAAAAGCCTCTTGTTGGGATGTTAATGAGAAATCCCTCTGTCTAAGCATTTTACAGGCAGGGGCTGTGTGCTGTCTGTAAAGAGTGAATTTCTGGCCATTTGGAGAAAGCCCCAGAGGCTTTCATATCCAAGGCAGACCTGACTGCTAATGAGAGTGGAAAGGCAGGGGGCAACGGATCAGCTCCCTCAGAGAGGACTGGGAACCATGTTGCCTGATACTTTGAGAGGATCTTCACAAAATGTGGGTGCTCGATGAAAAGGAGGTGCTACTAGCAATACTAAAACTAATATTACCAAATATGTTGGCATCCCTTTTCTCACTTGATCCTCAAAATTATATATAAATACGTATTTCTATAGATATGATGTCTGTTTTAGTTTTCCAGGTGCTGAAACAAATACCATACAATGAGCTGGCTTAACAACAGCAATTTATTGGGAAACGGACTTGGCCCAGTGGTTAGGGCGTCCGTCTACCACATGGGAGGTCCGTGGTTCAAACCCTGGGCCTCCTTGACCCGTGTGGAGCTGGCCCATGCGCAGTGCTGATGCGCGCAAGGAGTGCCGTGCCACGCAGGGGTGTCCCGCATGTAGGGGAGCCCCACGCGCAAGGAGTGCGCCCGTCAGGAGAGCCTCCCAGCGCGAAAGAAAGTGCAGCCTGCCCAGGAATGGCGCCGCCCACACTTCCCGTGCCTCTGACGACAACAGAAGCGGACAAAGAAACAAGACGCAGCAAATAGACACAGAGAACAGACAACCGGGGGGGGGGGGGGGAATTAAAATAAATAAATCTTTAAAAAACAACAACAACAACAGCAATTTATTGACTCAGGCTAGAGGGCTTGCTTCTCCTGGGGTCAGTATTTCCTGGCTGGCAGGCAATCTTTGGGATTCCTTGGCTTTTCCATCACTTGGCCATGCACATGGCAGTGCCTTCTCTTTTCTCTTCTGGGTTCTATCAACTTCCAGCTTCTGGTTATTCCCTTTGGCTTCCTCTTAAGACTGCAGCAATGTTGGATTAAGCCCACCTGGTTCAGTTTGGTCACACTTCACCTTAACTAATCACACCCTCAAAGGTCCTATTTACAAACTGGCTCACACCCACAGGACCAGGGCTTGGGACCTGAATGTGCCTGTCATGGGAGACATGATTCCATCCCCAACACTGTACTATAAACCACCCCAAAACATACTGGCTTAAAACAACAATGGCTAGTTTTTCATAACTCTGTGAATTGGCAGGGAGTTTCCTCTGCTGGGTTTGCCGGGGCTCACTCACAGATGCCAGAGGATCAGATGGGCTGGATTCCAACATGGCCTCACTTTGTGTTTTTGGTGGTTGATGCTGGATGTCAGCTGGGTGCTTTGCTTCTCCTCAACGTGGCCTCTCATCCTCCAGTAAGGTGACTGTCTTCCTTACATGGCAGGCTCAGGGCAGCATTCCCAGATGGTGGAGACAGAGCTGCAAGGTTCTGGAACTTGCACAATATTCAGCTGGTCAAAGCAAGTTATAAGACCAGTCCAGATTCAGCGGTTGGAGAAATTTTATCTCGTGATGGGAGAGGCTGTGAAGAAACTGTGGTCATATTTAATCTAATAGGAATTCAGAAAATATATTTTATTACCCAGAACTCTGAAGAGGCAGGGCTAGGACATGAACTTGGGGCCTGTGGCTTCAGGGCCTGTGGCCTTTCCACTACAGCACAGCTGCCTTTGCTGCATGGTTCGCCCTTAGATGTCCTGGGACTCAGGGCACCTGATAAGTCAACTCATCATGTAATAATCCTGAGCCACTGTGGTTTACAGATAACAAGGTTTTACATTTACATACAATATCCATAGTATTTTTATGTAGTGCAATTCTGTTTAGAAGAACTTTTGAAATTGGAACCAGCAGAAGGGCTGTCTTAATTTCCAAGGACTGCTGTAACAAAATACCCCTAGCTGAGTGGCTTAAAAGAAAATAAATTTATTGTCTCACAGTTCTGGAGGCTAGAAGTCCAAAATCAAGGTGTTGGCAGAGTCATACATCTCCTTGCCTCTTCCTCACTTCTGGGGTATGCTGGCAATCTTTGGGGTTCCTCGGCTTGTAGGTGCATCTGCCTCCCCATCTCCACATGGCCCTTCCCCCAGAGTCTGAATCTGTGTCTAAATTTTCCTTCTTATAATATCACCAGTCATATTGGATTAAGACTCAAGATACTCCAGATTGGGCTTGTTTTAATTTAACTAATTTTATCCTCAATGACCCATTTTCAAATAATGTTCTATTCGGAGGCTCTGGGGGTTAAGGCTTCGATACATCTCTCTTTGTGGGACACAATTCAACCCATTACAATGGCTTTCCCTTCCAGAAGAACTAATGTGCCTGACCCATCTGTTGCTTAATAGAAGAGAGATCTGTTTAGGTTTCCGCCTCTCAATTGTTTAGAGAAATCCAGACCTGGGAAAATGTGCCCTTTATTTAAAAATGCTAAGATTTGAGTAAAGGTTCTGGGGTTTCCAACATCTGGCTAAGACTTGGGAAAATGAATCATGATACATTAAAAGCAAAAAGGAGCTTATTTTTTTAAGTCAACAGGGGTTTATTTAAAAAAGAAGGAAGAAAAGAGCAATTGGTTGAACCTAAGCTTATAGGGGAATCTGTCCCAATACATGCCTAAACTAAGCAATAGGAGAGGAAAGTGAATCAGGAAACGAGTCAGTGATTTTCAATGTTCGTGATCACTGCCTTTAGAATGTTAGTTTACTGTGGCCCTAAAAAGTACATAATGACGCCAAAAATAATTTTTTAGAGAAGAAAGAAGTAAAGAAGAGATATTCACAGTCTCCCATCCTTGGCTGCTAAGGAGGAGACTTGCTGCTCGGCCGCCTGTCTTTGTAGTACTGACCAGGGCAATGGACAGAACCATGGAACAGGAGAAAGTGGGAGGAGATGGACAGATCTGCAGAAGGAAGGGCGCAAGGCCTAGGGCGAAAAGACCGAGGAGGGAGAGGGCTACATTGGGTCCTGGCTACTGTATCCAGGACCTCTCGGGGGAGACCTCCAGGCAGGTCTTTTAGGGGGCTGAGTTCTGTTTTCTCATTATGGCAAAATTTCCCTTTCTTGAATCTTCAAGACTCTCATTGCTCTTGGAGGCTTTTGGAGCCTGATTTGCCCGTATTTTCAATGTGACCCCAAATGGAAACAGGTCACAGGGCATCAGCTGAAAGTCCTAATTTTATTTGGGCTATATTAATTTTCTCCTAATCTTGTATTTTCTAGAAGATTTGGCTTTGCCAAGCATGTATCTTTTTTGGTTGACAGAGTTTTGCCAACCCTACAGTTTTCCCCCTAATTAATTCTGCTGTTAGTGCTTTGCTGATGGTGATTATGGTGTTTAGTTACAAGGCTTTGCCATAGGAAGTGTTCCTTGGGCCAGTGGTGAGCGTTTAAGGTATCTCTGACCCCCGAGCGAGTGACTTGGAAACCATGATGCTCCACCTGATATCGAAGCCCATAGGTTTTAAGTCATGGCCATTTGCATTCCTTGATGATATCTACACAAGCTTTGTGACTCAAATTAGAGTTAATTGGCATCTTGTTCCACTTCCCACTTGCTGCCCTTTGGTGTTCATTTTGTGGTCAAGGGGGAGGGTGTCTAAGAAGAGCAATATTTGGATTATGATGCGAAAACAAGAAAGACTTCCCTGGGTTAGCAGTAGAAGCCATAATGATGATAATGACGAACGCTTAATATATACTTGTACATGTACACACAAACATATACACATATATGAAATTTTATTGACTCAACATTAGGCAGTGGCAGTATCTAAATTTTTGCAAATCAAGAAACACTCTCAGAGAAATTAAGCAGTCTGCTTACGGTCACACAGCAAGTAAGTGGCAGAGCTAGGATCTGAACCCGATCTCTTTTAGCTCTTGTGATACAGTGCACTGCCTTCTAAAAGGTGTCAGAAGGGCTGGGTTCTAGTTACAGCTGTTTGCTCTTGTGTAAATCCTTTCCCTTGCCCAGGTTTCAGTTTTCTCAGGTATAAAGGTAAACTGGGCCATAATCTCCAAAGTCTATTCCATTTCTATGAGTCTGTGAATTAAGTATTTACTGGCCACTTTCTGGGTGTTGGCATGCTGACCTAATGCAAGGAGGGATGGCATTCCTGCCTTCTGAGATGGACAGTCAATGGGCCAGTACGAGAGAGCAGAGCAAGAATAAATAATTTATAATGCTCCTGACAATGTAGTAGGCAGGATGGATGGTTAAAATATTTAATAACCTGTTTGGTAATAGAAATTAAAACAAAGTGATAAAAACAGAAATTTGAAATTCCTTTTGTTTAATGTACTGTATCTTCCTTAAAACCTCTTGCCAAAAACAAAACAAAATAAAAATAAAAGAAACCTGCTTGCCAAATGGTATAAGTTGCAGTGTATATTAACAAAGCATTCTAATTTCCAAATCATTTGTCAATTTTTAGCAGCTGTCAGTATGATCTTTTAATGCCTCTGCCTTTGGCTGAATGATGCCCATGACATGACATAGGAATTGCATCAAAGTCTTTCAATGTCTTTCCCAATAAATTGTTGGCAATTCGGGCCCCAGATCCCTGCAGTTGGTTGCAGCAAAAGGGTGGTCAGCAGCACCACCCATGAGCAGGGAATGGGCACATAGCTGGATGCGAACAATTCCCATATAGCCTTGACCCCAAAAGTAGGGGCAGAGATTCAGGCTGCCTATCCTGCCTACTGGAGGCCCTTGCCAATGCTGGGTCCCTCCGCGGTAGTAGGTGGAGCTGCACACACCTTATTACCATCAGAGTCGATCGTCATACTCAGCTGCCCCAAGTGGCTGTGCACATCCATGCAGGCCCTGCTCCAGGCCCCGTTTCTTGTCTCTGGCCATAGCAGGGCAGGCTTATTAGGCGACTTGTAGTCTTGATAAGTAGAGAATATCTCTTTCTTTACCCACCACTCTGGAAGTATTTCAAAATTTTAAATATTGACATGGTGGACCAGATTGAATTATCGTTCTTAATTCTTCATTCCCTCCTTCTGCCATGTGACCCTGCAGTGCACTAGGATGGGAAGAGTGTATATCCCTGCTCCACTGATGTTAGCCTGGCTATGTGAGTTGTTTTGGCCAACGGAACGTGGGTAGAAGTAACAGTTTGCCAGGTTCTCTGAGATGAGCATGTCCAGATCACCGCTGCCCTCAGGATGAGTTCCATGGCAAGACAAATGGGGTAAACGGAAAATGACCTGAAGCTGGAGCCAAATGTGCTCCACCCCTTGAAACAACCTGCAGACCAATGAACAAGAAAAATAAATGTTGCTATTGTAAGCTGCTGAGTTTGGGGATGTTTTGTTATGCAGAAGTCTTGGAACAATAGTTGCCTCACACCCACCACCTACCAATATACCAGCATAAGTAAGCACCGAATGATTGATTGTTGTTACAGTTGTTATTTTGACCATCTAAGAGAGAATCGTGGAGGAGTGGGCTTTCCAAGGATGGAAAGAATTTGGTGAGGCAGACAGGAAGGCAAAAGGCAAGAGCAAAGATTCAGGTGCAGAGATGTTCAAAGGCTCCTCAGGGACAAGGAGGAGACCAACTTGTTTGGAATAGAAAATAAAGCTCCAGTGTCCAGGGAGTGGCCTTTTTGACATGTACTTCTTTCTTTTCAGCTGGAGGTCACAAATCCCCTCTGTGAATACTCACTAATGTCATTGGTGGGGGAATCCACTGTCCAGCCCTTGGCAAAATACATCAAAATATTAAATGTACATATTGTTTTCCTTTGACTCAACTGCTTTTCTTTCAAGAATGTATCCTAAGGCAAGTGATAAAAGATGGTAGAAGAATGTTTTTTTCCCCTTTACTTTATAATGTTAAAAAACTTGGATAACCTAGCTAACCAATATTTCTGTTACTAATTCAATAACAGAATTATTTAAACAAATTGATACATACATTCAATGGAATACTATAGTCTTGAAAATGAAGTGGTAAAAGACTTTATTGACAAATAAAGATGTTTGCAGTATAGTAAATTAAAAATGAGATTCAAGACCATATATTCATAGTATGTGGGAATGTAGATACAGTATTCTTTATGTGTTTATGGGATTTTGATGGCAAAATACTGTGTGTACACTCACAGGCAGTGAGAACAGCTCCAGGCCTTAGGATCCCTCTTAGGGAGTGCACTTTATGTCTTTAAAAGAAATACTTTCCTTGAGTGGAGGGTGTATCCTAAGTAACAAAAAATGCTTGCTAAATTGCTCCGAATAATGAAGTGTGTTTCACAGGGAGACAGGATTCAACAAAGCTGGCCACCATGTATAGGAAGAGGAGGGAAATTCCCTGGCTTCTCTCTTACTCTCTTCTTTCCTGACCTCCCTCCCCTCCACCTCGCCCCAAGCACAACCTAGGAAGGGCTTGGAGAGAGATCCAATGAGGCCATTTAGAAGTGGCCTTCTGTGCAGCATGCGATGTGCCCTCTCCTTCATTTGTCTTCTGAGGTTGTCTGTCTAATTGACATTTTTTTCTCAGTAGTTTTGTGCTGGTGGACCCTTTTGGGGGAGCTTGAAGTAGAAGTTGAAGGAATAGCTCATGGAGTATACAAGAATATACTTCAGCAGTGGGAATCTGACTTTTACTCCTTTGTTGTGAAATTAAATCACATTAATTAACATTAAAATGACTTCTTGTTGCTTGGGTGAACTTGGAAGAATTGAACGTCCTCTTCTGGGTATTCCCCCGAGGCAGGGGATCCCCAGGATTCTCCCTCCCCGTGGGGCAGGGGTAGGTGGGGGGCTCCGGCACTGGGTCTCCACATCTCAGTGGGCACAGGTGGGGCTGGCTTTTGGACATCCTTCTGGGAGAGTCTCTTCATGATGTTCTCATAGAAGTCTGCAGTCGGGAGGGTTGGTATCCATGCCAGACTCGCAGTTTTCATTTTTTGCTTTATTCTGCAACTCTACCATAGAGAATAGACTTGGAGAGGAAAAAGACAAGTTCTAACACATTTTGAGTTTTACATACTTTGTTCCATTTATTTTTTACAACTGACTTGATTTAACACTTGGAAAAAAATGAAAACTGAGGTTCAGAGAGGTTAATGACTTGCGGAAAGACACATAGAGCTGGAATTATCCAGGATCAGTCTGATACCCAAAGTTTTTTTATTTTAATTCCAAGGGGCCAGAGATGAAAAGTAAAAGAATCTGGCTGGATGTATTTAACCTGAGGGAGGGGCAACAGTATTTTACTTATGGAAAAGATCCATCAGCTAATATTTTTTCTTCTGAGCAAGACATAAGAAGAGATGAAAGCTGCAGCTTGAGAGAATGAACCTAGCAATTATGAAAAATAAAAGAAGTCCTTGACAGTGATGTGACATTCATTGGACACTGAAATTGGTTGCCAAATATTTAAATAGAATGGGATTTTGCCTAAAGGTGACCTTATTATAAACTGGCTGAAAGTTTATAGCATAGACAAGATTGTCTTCACAGTCCTCAAAAGTCGTGTCTCTCCACAGCGAATGGACAGAGAGAACAGATAACTGGGTGGGAGGCGGGAGGGTAAGGGGAGAGAAAGAAAAAAATAAAAAATAAATCTTAAAAAAAAAAGAAAAAACATTGTGTCTCTCAAAGAATGGTCTGCGACCACATATATTAAAATTGTCTGGGATGCCTGAGTTGGGGATTTGCATTTTTTAACAAATTTTCTTTTGATCATGGTCCAGCCGGGAAAATAGCAATGGGGAGGGATTTAATGCAAGAAATGCTGTTGTATCAACAATCAGTTGCCATGTAACAATACATCTTAAAACTGGTAGCTTAAAAGAGCAACTGTTTATTTATTATTGCTCACCATCTGCTCGTCAGCTGGATTGCTCTTCTGGCCTTGACTGGGCTCCATCCTGTGCTTGTAGTGAGTGTCTCTGATTCTGGAGTTGACTATCAGCGGGGCCACTTTCGTTCTCCACCTTGAGGTCGCTCGTCCGCCCCCAAGCTCGCCTGGGCTTGTTCACACGGCAGTGCAGCAGGATTCCAAAAGCGTACCGGAAGGTCTCTTTGGGTCTAGAATCAGAACTGGCACAATATTCCCTTTGCTGTAATTTATTGGCCAGAGCAAGTCATCAGGACAGCTCAAATTCATGAGGTGGAGAAATAGATCCCATCTTTTGATGGGTGAAGATGTAAAGTTACATTGCAAAGAGGCATGGATAGAAGGAAGGGAGTAACTGGGACCTTTTTTTTGCCAACAGTCTGTTATAGTTATAAAGGCCATAGGAGGGCTGGAGGACTAAAAGGAAGAAGGGGTGTGCTAAGAATTAAAAAGAATTTAAAAAGATTAAAAAGAGAAGGGGGTCACGTGGATGAAGAAGCTGCGGCTCTGGAGCCCCAGTACTGGTCACTGTCTAGGTATTGCTCGAACCCCCGATGGGGGAGGGCTCCCAATGCTGCTCCTGGATTACCCAAGAGACACCACCTCTACTGATGCTAGAACGTGGTGACTTCTCCTCTCTGGCTGAAACTAACCTCAAGCCCCTGGCAGAGGGATCTGGGAAATGTAGTGCTTAGGCTTCCAGCCCTGGCTATAGAGAGCAGGGTATAGAAGGGGAGTATGGGGCTGTGAGCCAACAGGATAATAACGGCCACACACCTCCCTGTGGGATTCTTATCAAATATAACTTTGAATTCCATTACTCTAATATGCAGCACTTCTAGGGAAATTGTGAAATAGCTTCATACTTTATCTATTCCTTTCCCTCATGTCACAGATAAAGAAAATGAGGCCCAGCAAGGTGAAGTGACTTTTCTCAAGTCACACAGCTCTATAGACGAATCAGGACTGGATCTCAGGCTTTGATCTTCCCAGTCCAGGGGGTTTTATTTCCTCCAACTTAATTTGTACTCTGTATTTTAACAAAGGCCAGATCTGAATCAAAATGAAACTTGAAGGAAGTATTTCCTAGATTCATCAGAATCATCCAGAGTGTAGTTTTTAAAAAATAGGCCTGCCTGGGGCCTAACCCAAAACTTCAGGGGCAGAACTCCAGAGTGGGAGAACAGAGTCCTAGGAGTATTTATTTCCAAAAAACGTCCCTGTGTGATTCTGATGTGCTGCCGTCCTTTTCCCTTGCCTAACCCTGTGCTAAGAAAATGGTTTTGGGCATTGGCTGGCAGAAGAGAGAATTTCTCAGCAGCCTACGCATCTTTAGGTAGACAAGGCTTTTACCCGAAGCTCCTTCTCCACTCACTTCCCCAGGTGTCCCTTTCTGTGCACCCTCATTTGAGAGATTTCCCTGGATCCATCCTTCTTTGTCCACAAGGTAACAACCTCTGCAGATGCAGTAATGACCACCATCATTTGGGCTCCTCTAAGTATCTGCAGTCCAGAAAAGCACAGGATGATGCCCAGTCCAGGCCACCTCAATTATCTCTCCCCAGGGGCCACTGGTGAGTATAAATCATAATTAGGGAGGGGAGCCAGTTCTAAGGATAAGTGAGTCTATATAGAACTTGTCTTTCTTGTCCAGTGTTCTAACTGCAGATTTCGGAACAGTATCTGGCAGATGTCAGGTGCTTGATAAGTATTTGTTGATTGAATGCATGAAAGTGAGCCCCTTATTGGATGCTAGCTGTGAAACAACTATATTTAATACATCTTGAGTCAATAAGGTATCCTCTTTACAGAACTGTGGCTGGATGCTAAGTATTTTTGGGATTCATCCGGCAAAGCTCCACAGGGCCTAATAGATGATGATAAATCATAACCCTCCTAGGTATTCAGAATCAATTTCACACCTCATCTGTTATCATGAGCAGAATGTGTGAAAAAGTCTCCTCACTGCAGTAATACATTGGCTCCCCCCAAATCAAAAATGCCTGGAGATCAGAGGAGGGAACACTGTTACAGTTCATGGTGCTTAATCAGCTACCTAGACACTGATGAATTTCATGGGATATTTACATTTGAATCATTGCATCTAGAACATCTCAAGCAGAACCCATAGTTTATGGGCAGCATGGAAGCAATTTAAAAATATCATTTCTCATTGTCTGCAGTCAGAAACTAAGTCTCTCTTTGTAGAAATATTCTCTATGTAAGTAGAAAAATAAGAATAGAACTAAGGATGAAGAAATATCTAGAGCAACAAAGACACTGGGCTGCCAAAATCCTACTGTGTCCATGACAGACATCACCAGCCGATCATAACATATTTTCACGCTGTGCTTGGGTACAACCTCTTTGCTTATCAACCCAAGGCTCTAAGAAGTCACTGCCAACTCATCCAAGTTGGCTTGTTGAACTGAAACTCATTGACCATTGTTGCTCTAGAGTTTATCTTTGACTACTTCTCTGGAAAGATAATATTAGTAGAAAATAAGAGTGATGAAGGAAACAAAATACCCTAGGTATGGAAGGGGTTCTCATTAGGTCAGCTAGATCCAGTTCCTTGCTTCTGGGAAGGATAATATTCAAAGTCGTGGAGTAAAGATGATTTCCTCAATGGCGTGTTTCGCCAACTGAGATGGGGATGTGTGATATATTCTGATAAACATCAGAAGCATCTGGGAGCTTGGTAATAATATATGTAGGCGGCGGACTTGGTTCAGTGGTTAGGGCGTCCGTCTACCACAAGGGAGGTCTGCAGTTCAAACCCCAGGCCTCCTTGACCCGTGTGCAGCTGGCCCATGCACAGTGCTGATGCATGCAAGGAGTGCCCTGCCACACAGGGGTGCCCCCTGCATAGGGGAGCCCCACGTGCAAGGAGTGCACCCTATAAGGAGAGCTGCCCAGCGCAAAAGAAAGTGCAGCCTGCTCAGGAATGGCACTGCACACACAGAGAGCTGACACAACAAGATGACGCAACAAAAAGAAACATAGATTCCCGTGCTGCTGATGACAACAGAAGCGGACAAAGAAGACGCAGCAAATAGACACAGAGAACAGACAACCGGGGTGGGGATGGGGGGGGGAAGAAGGGGAATAAATGAATAAATAAATAAATCTTTAAAAAAAAATCATCTTAAAAAATATATATATATGTACTTATGCCTCACTCAAGACTTATTGAATCAGAATCTCTGGGTTTGAATTGTAAGACATATGCATTGGAACAAGTATCCCAGGCATGCTTTAACCACACTCTAGTCTAAAGTTAGAGAACCACTGCTCTGTGGAGACCTGGGTTCTAGTACTAGCTCTGCCATTCCCTTGCTGTGTGAACTTGGGCATGTCACCTAAGCCTCACTTTCCTTATGTTAAGGAGGAATAATAACATCTGTGCCTTCTCTCTTATGGGAAGTCATGAGGCTTATTAGAGATAAATATACCTGAGAATGCTGTGAAAGGAGATACGTGCTGTAAACATGAAGCATATTGTTGTCTACTTGTTATACTTGGTGGAAGTTGGGTGGTTGGGGTGGATTCTCTAAACTTTGTTATAACTTTAATGAGAGTCAGTGATCTTCTAAAAACCGGAATGAAATAGAAAAAGAAAGTAAACTTGCTGCTACAAAACAACCAGGCAAGAGACCAGAGCAGTATTTATAAGCCCTGGTTACTAATAAGAACCATCAGGGGAACTTTTAAAACTACTTGAGCCAGAACCCCATCCTAGATTAGAAGAGAATCCAGGGGGTACGCCGGAACTTGCTAGCTTCTGTGGGTGAGGTCAGAGCTACTCTGGTTTCTGGCCTTCCTGAGGAATGGCTGACCTATTTGTCCTTCAAGACTCTCGGTATTCCAGTATTCTCCCAACACATTTCTTTTTATTTAAGTTACTCAGGGTCCTTTTTGTTGCTTGCAACCAGAAAACTGACATTTTCTCATAACCTGTTAACCCCCAAAAGTTAGGTACCATGGCTGTCTTATTCACTTTTGGATCCTGAGTGAACTAGAACAGTTACAGACACAGAGTCAGGCTTAAATATTTGCTTAACACGAGTTAAAGAGAGCTACCTAAGTGCTTACCCAACTGGGACAGATTAAGTCTAGGTTTCCTTGAAGCAAAGAGATAATGCATGTAAAATTCCTGGCATTTATGTGTGGATACTCAGTGAATGATTGTGGTGGTTATTTCTGATTTCTGTGGAGGTACCAAGACTTAAATGAGTTTATGATCTAAGGGACAGGTTGGCAAACTATGGCCCACTGGCTGTTTTCATAAATAAAGTTTTATTGAAACATATCTATGCTCATACATTTATGTGTTGTCTCTGTGTTTGCACTCCAACGGCAGAGTTAAATAGTAGCAGCAGAGACTGCATGGCCTGCGAAACCTAAAATATTTACTTTACAGAAAACGTTTGTTAACTCCTGGTCTAAGGACATAGATTTGACATATGCATGTGCATTGGAGGTCCTCTCTTCCCCTGGAGATCAACTTTCCACCTCTTATACCCTGTTCTGTAGTCCTGAAGGCTGACCACTGTGGTAGGGTCTATGGCAGTGGAGTATGTAGTCCTGGGATGAGTGCCATATCAGCATCACCTGGGATCCTACTTGGGCCCACCCCATCACATTGGATCACAAATTCTGTGGGTAGGGCCATGAAATTTTTGTTTCAATCCTCCAGGTGATTCTTTTTTTAAAATGTAAACAAATCCATTTTTTCAAAAAGATTTATTTTTAATTCACCCCCCCCCGCGTTGTCTGCTCTCTGCGTCCATTCACTGTGTGTTCTTCTGTGTCTGCTTGCACCCTCGGTGGCACCAGGAAACTGCATCTCTTTTTCGTTGCGTCATCTTGCTGCGTCAGCCCTCCATGTGTGCGGCGACATTCCTGGGCAGGCTGCGCATTTTCCCACAGGGTGGCTCTCCCTGCGGGGTTCACTCCTTGCATGCGGGGCACCCCTACGTGGGGGCGCCCCTGAATGGCATGGCACTCCTTGCATGCGGCAGCACTGCCCATGGGCCAGCTCCACACAGGTCAGGAGGTCCTGGGTCTCGAACCCTGGACCCTCCCATGTGGTATGTGGATGCTCTATCAGTTGAGCCACGTCTGCTTCCCTAAACAAATCTATTTTAATGATTAATATTAATAAAGGATAAGTCCATCCAAAGAGTATAATCAATGGTATTCAGTGTAATCACATAGCTGTGGATTCATCACTTCAATCATAGCACTTCCATTATTTCAGTAATAATAATAAACAACAAACAAAATTCATCACCTCTCAATCTCTCTGTGCTTCCCCTGCCATACATAGCTGCTATTCTGTTTCCTTCTCTCTAGTGTATTTGTATTTATATTTTGTAGAAACAGTCATATATGCAATATCACCCATATTCATGTTTTACATGAGGTTTTAGTAGCTTATACAGTCCCATGTTACGGTTTTTAGCTTTCCTTCTAATAGTATACATACCTTAGATTTTCCCTTTTAACCACTGTCATGCCCATATAATAGCTCTTCTAATTATAAACAGCATAATATGCTTGCACCATTTCTATTAATTTCCAAAGATTTACAAACAACTTTTTAACCAATTCTGCACAGATTAACCCTCAGCTTTCCATTCTCTACCCTCATTCTATTTTCTGGTGACCTATATTCTAATTATTAACTCCACAAATTTGCACAATATATTTAGTTCATAATAGTATAATCATGCAGTATTTGTTCTTTTGTGCCTGACTTGCTTCACACAACATAATGTCCTCCAGGTTCATCCATCATGTCATATGTTTCACGACTTCATTTTCTTACCGCTGCATAGTACTTGACCATGTGTGTATACCACAATTTGTTTATCCATTCATCAGATGATGGACACCTGGGTTGTTTCCCACTTTTGACAGTTGTGAATAATGCTGCTATGAACAGCTGTGTACAGATGTCTGTTCGTGTCTCTGCTCTCGGTTTTTCTGTGTTTGTACCTGGTAACAGTATTGAGGGTCCCTAGGTAAGTTTATGATCAACTTCCTTAGAAACTGCCAAATAGTCCTTCACATTGGCTGTACCATTCTACATTCCCACCATCAGTGAATAAGTGTTCCTTTCTCTCCACAACCTCTTCAGCACTTCCAGTTTTCCAATTTTTTAATAGCAGCCAGTCTAATAGGTGTGAAATGATATCTCATTGATGTTTTGATTTGCATTTCCCTAATCACAAGTGATGCTGAACATTTTTCATGTGTTTCTTTGCAATTTGTATTTATTCTTTGGACGATCATCTTTTCAAGTATTTTGCCCATTTTTAAATTGAGTAATTTGTCTTTTTATTGTTGAGTTGTATGATCTCTTTTTGTGTCTTGAGTATTAAACCCTTATTGGGTATGTGAGTGCCTAATATTTTCTCCCACTGAGTCGGCTGCCTTTTCACCCTTTTGACAAAGTCCTTTGAGGTGCAAAAGTGTTTAATTTTGAGGAGATACCATTTATCTATTTTTCCTTTTGTTGCTCCTGCTTTGGGTGTAAGGTTTAAGAAACAGTGGCCGACCACAAGATCTTGATGATGTTTACCTACATTGTCTTCTAGGAGTTTTATGGTTGTTGCTTTTATATTTAGGTTCTCAATCCATTTTGAGTTAATTTTTGTATAAGGTGTGAGTTAGGGGTCTTTTTTCTTTCTTTTGGATATGAATATCCAGTTCTCCCAGCATCATTTGTTGAATAGACTGTCCAGGCTCAGCTGGGAGGGCTTGGTAGTCTTGTCAAACACCCCTTGACTATAGATGTGAGGGTCTATTTCTGAGTTCTCAATTTGGTTTCATTGCTCAGTCTCTCTGTCTTTATGCTAGTACCATGATGTTTTTACCACTGTAGCTAAGTAATATGCTTTAAAGTCCACAAGTGAGAGTCCTCTGATTTCGTTCTTTTTTTACAAGACATTTTTGGCTATTCAGGGTCCCTTACCCTTCCAAATACATTTGATAATTGGTTTTTCTATTTCTACAAAAAAAGTCTGTTGGGATTTTTATTGGGATTGCATTGAATATATAAATCTATTTGGATAGAATTGACATCTTAATGATATTTAGTCTTCCAATCCATGAACACAGAATTTTTTTCAATTTATATAAGCCTTCTTCAGTTTCTTTTAGCAATGTTTTGTAGTTTTCTGAATATAGGTAATTTTTGTCCTAGTTAAGTTTATTCCTAAATATTTGATTGTTTTAGTTGCTATTAAAAATGGAATTTTTTTTTCTGATTTCCTCCTCAGATTACAAATCAGTGTACAGAAATGCTATTGATTTTTAAAAATATGTTTTTATTGAAGTGTATCACTCACGCATGAAATACATAAACAGTAAGTATATAATAAAAGTTGTAAACTCACAAAATAAGCATACATAACATCTTATATGGGTCCCATACATCATCCCTCTACCAACACCTTGTATTATTGTGAAACATTTGTTACAAACTGTGCAAGAGCATCATCAAAATATCACTACTATTTTACTTTTGGTGTATTTTTACCCCAAACAATGCTATTATTTTTTAAAATATATTTTTATTGCAGAGGTTGTGAACTTACAATATAATCATGCCCATGTGTTGAATTCCCATATAACACCACTTCACCAATATACCACACCGTCATGGAATATTTGTTACAGATTATGAGGTAATATTATCAGAATATTACCACAAACCATGGCCTATAGTGTACATTTGGCACACTTTTTCCATTCCCCACCCCCCATTATCAACACAGTACATCTTTGGCATTGATGTAAGAATATTACAGTATTGCTGTTAACCATAGTCCATAGGTGTGATGGTTAGGCTAATGTGTCAAATTGGCCACATAATTGTGCTCAGTTGTTTGGTTAAGCAAGAACTGGACTAACTGTAATACAAGGACATTTATGGGTTTTAGTTATCAGTGAGTTTACTGCATAGATGACTGATTACATCTAGGAAAAAACATGGAGACTGCCGTTGGCAATGAGTGATGTTTCATATAATCAGTTGAATGCCTTAAAAGGGGAAGTGATTTCAGCATTCAGAGAGAATTTCCCAGCTTATCCTTGGACAGCCAACGTCTCCTAGAAATACATCAAGAACCTTCATTGGACTTTCATCAGAGCCCCTGGTTTGCAGCCTACCTGCGGAACCTGGACTTGTGCATCCCCATGGTCACATGAGAGACTCTTATAAAAGCTCATACTATTTACAGATACCTCCTGTTGATTCTGTTTTCCTAGAGAACCATGACTAAAACAATAGGTCAAACCAATTGTATTTTTCCCATGCTTCTTCTCATTCCCACCACCCTGCAATAGTGACATACCATTCACTCTAGCTCACAGAAGGACACTCTTGCATCTGTACCATTCTCATCTACCTCTGGGTTCACTGTCTTATTTAGTTCCTAGATTATTCTCTAGCTTTCTTTCAATTAACATTTACATTCCTAGACTACTCTTTTCAGCCACAATCCCATCTATAAACCAGCTGCTACTCACTATAATGTGTTACCATCAACTCTATGCACTTCCACACTTTTAAAGTCAAGTCAAGATAATTAAAACTTCTACATGCATTAAGCATCATAGTTCTTCTCAAACCTCCTCTTACTCCAAATAACCTATACTCTAGGTTTTAACTCCATGCATTTATTCTTCATATTTAGTTCATGTTAATGAGACCATGAGATATTTGTCCTTATGTGTCTGACTTACTTTACTTAGCATAATGTCTTCAAGATTCATGCATGTTATCATATGCATCCAAATTTCATTTCTTTTCACTGCAGCGTAGTATTCCATTATATGTATATACCACATTTTGTTTATCCATTAATTGGTTGATAGACACTTGGGTTGTTTCCATCTTTTGGCAATTACAAATAATGTTACTATGAACATTGGTGTGCAGATGTCTGTTCATGTCACAGTCTTTAGTTCTTCTGGATATATTCTTAGCAGAGGAATTGCTGGATCATTTGGAAGTTCTATATTTAGCTTCCTTAGGAACCAACAACTGTCTTCCACAGAGGATATACCATTTTACAATCCCACCAACTATGATGGCATGTTCCTATTTCTCTACATCCTCTCCAGCACTTATTATTTTCTGTTTTTTTTTTTTTTTTTAATAATGGCCATTCTGTGCAGTGTGAGAGGATATTTCATTGTTGTTGAGTTCTCCTAATAGCTTTTTGGCCATTTATATTTCCTTTTCTGAGACGTGTCTATTTAAATCTTTTGTGTATTTTTTAATTGAATTGTTTGTTCTTTTATTGTTGAGTTGTATGATCTCTTTCTGTAGAATGGAAATCAAACTCTTATAGGATATGTGATTTCCAAATATTTGGTCTCATTAAGTGGGCTGCCTTTTCACCTTCTTGACAAAGTCCTTTGAATCACAAAAGTGTTTAAGTTTGAGGAGGTTCCATGTATCTATGTTTTCTTTCATTGCTAGTGTTTTCAGTATAAGGTTTAAGAATGCACCATTTATCACCAGGTCTTCAAGATGTTTTCCTGCAGTTTCTTCTAGGAGTTTTATTGTTCTTGTTTTTATTTTTAGGTCTTTGATCCATTTTGAGTTAATTTTTGTATAAGGTGTGAGGGGTCCTCTTTCTTTCTTTTGCCTATGGATATTCAGTTCTCTCAGCACCATTTGTTGAACAGACTGTTCTGCCCCAACTGAGTGGGTTTGACAGGCTTGTCAAAAATCACTTGACTATAGATGTAAGGGTCTGTTTCTGAGCTATCACTTTGGTTCCATTGGTCTATGTGTCTATTTTTATGCCAATACCATGCTGTTTTTACAACTGTAACTGGTTAATATGATTTAAAGTCTGAAAATGAGAGTCCTCCAACTTTGCTTTTCCTTTTTTAAAAAAAGATTTATTTATTTCTCTCCTGCCCCCCTGGCGCCCTCCGCCCCAGTTGTCTGTTCTCTGGGTCTATTTGCTGTGTCTTTTTCTTTGTCCACTTCTGTTGTTGTCAGCGGCATGGGAATCTGTGTTTCTTTTTCTTGCGTCATCTTGTTGTGTCAGCTCTCCATGTGTGCAGCTCCATTCCTGGGCAGGCTGTACGTTCTTTCGTGCTGGGCGGCTCTCCTTACAGGGCACACTCCTTGCCTGTGGGGCTCCCCTATGCAGGGACACCCCTGGTAGTAGGGCACTCCTTGCGCGCATCAGCACTGCACGTGGGCCGGCTCCACATGGGTCAAAGAGGCCCCGGGTTTGAACTGCGGACCTCCCATGTGGTAGATGGACCCCCTAACCACTGGGCCAAGTCCGTTTCTCTGCTTTTCCTTTTTAAGATGTGTCTGGCTGTTTGGGGCCCCTCACCCTTCCAAATAAATTTGATAATTGTGTTTTCCATTTGTTTAAAAAATGTAGGTGGAATTTTTATTGGTATTGCTTTGAATCTGTGAAACACTATTGATTTTTACATATTAATCATGTATCCCACCACTATGCTGAATTCTTTTATTATTTCTAGTAGGTTTGTTGTGTATTTTTCAGGAGATTCTAGATACAGGATCATATCATTAGTGGATAGTGAAAGTTTTACTTCGTCCTTTCCTATTTGGATGCCTTTTATTTCTTTATCTAGCCTAATTGCTCTAGCAAGAACCTCTAGCACAATATTGAATAACAGACAGTAAACATCCTTGTCTTGTTCCTGACCTCAGTGGGAAAGTTTTCAGTCTTCCTCCATTGAGTACAATGCTAACTGTAGGTTTTTCATGTATGCCCTTTAACATATTGAGAAAATGTCTTTCTATTCCTGGTTTGTGGAGTGGTTTTATCAAGAAAGGGTGCTGTATTTTGTCAAATGCCTTTTTGAGAGGATCATGTGATTTTTCTGCTTTAATTTATCAATGTGGTTTATTAGACTAATTGATTTTCTTGTGAATAACCACCCTTATGTATCTGGGATAAAATCCATTTGATGTTGGTGTATAATTCTCTACATGTACTTTTGGATTCTGTTTGCAGGTATTTTGTTGAGTATTTTTGCATCTACATTCATTAGAGATATTGGTCTGTCCTTTTGTTTTTTCATAGTATCCTTATCTGGTTTTGATATTAGGGTGAGGCTGACTTCATAGAATGAGTGTATTAGTCAGGGTTCTCTAGGGAAACAGAATCAACAAGGGATATCTGTCGATAGTAAGAGATTTATCAGAGTCTCTTACACAGCCGTGGAATGCAAAAGTACAAGTTTTGCAGGCAGGCTGAAACCAGGAGCTCCAATGAAAGTCCAATGAAAATTCTTGATGAGTTCTGGGAGATGCTGGTTGTCCAAAGATAAGCTTGGAAATTCTCTCTCAATGCCTGGAATCACTTCCCCTTTTAAGGGATTCAACTGATTGGGTTAAGCATCACTCACTGCTGATGGCAATCTCCCTGATTGATGTAATTATAACCAGCTATCTATGATTTACCACTGCAGTAAAGTCAATGGTGACTAAAGTCCATAAATGCCCTTGTGTTATAGTTAGCCCAGTGCTTGCTTGACCAAACAACTGGGCACAATTACCTGGCCAAATTGACACAATAACCTAACCATCACAGTTCACCCCTTGTCAACTCAGCAACCATACACATTTTCTTAAATCACACTTAGTCTCTAAGTAAAACCAATAACAGACATGCATATATATATATTTCTGCCTAACAATGTTCAACTCTCTTGTGTACAGATGGAAATTCATTAATTCCCTACAGAATAGGGTGCAAGTTCTTGGGTAATATTCACTCTCAAACTTGACATCTTCAAATATTATGATATGAAATGGATACAACTTGTTATATGATAAGGAGAAAGTTTGGGAAAGAAGACAAAGAAATTCATTTTGTGTACATATACAATCATCATCATAATGAAACAAGGAAGAAAGATTCATGACTGATATAGTCCTCATTTCTGTAACTCGTCATGTGGTCAAAGTTCATATTTATCACTACCTTCTTCCACTACTCATTCCCTCATCAAGCCCTTCAGCTGGCCATGGTTCTTTGCCTGGTGGGGTGACCAAAACTTTCATTCCTGAAGATTCTGGGCCATTGTTAGTCCTGCTTGATTGGGTTGTTGCAATTTTCCATTCACTTTAATCATAGAACATGGAAGTACTAGGAGATGCCACAGAAGATCTCCTGTATTCCAGGCAAACTCTTCTTTATCCCCATTAAATAGATGCAGTCCTATTTTCCCTTGATAGTCAGGCTCAATCACCCTAGCTATTACAGTAATTCCCTTTTTTGACTGTTGATTCAGAGGTAAGAGGAGCCCAAAGTGGCCAGGAGGCAGTTTTAACTTCCTAGTTCAATGGAATTATTGCTGTGTTCCTTGGTGACAGCACTCCTCCTTTTGGGACTAACACCTGTAGACCAGCAGAGTTTGAGGTTGCAGGGACAGGAAGCAAAAATTTTCCTAGTGGGTCACTAGGGGTAATAGTGAGTGGTGCCACTCCCATTTCCACCCCTTGATTCCTGGACCTATGCATCCTGATTATGGGAAAAACAACACCATAGAATGGATGCTTATTTAGGGCATATACAGCCTCCTGGAGAATATTGCTCCAGTCCTGCAAGGTATTGCCATCTAGCTGGTGCACAATTGAGCCTTCAAAAGGCCATTCCACCATTCTATCAATCCAGGTGCTTCAGGGTGATGGGGAACATGGTAAGACCAGTGAATTCCATGGGCATGTGCCCATTCTCACACATCATTTGCTGTGAAATGGGTTCCTTGATCAGAAGCAATGCTATGTGGAATGCCATGGCAGTAGATTAGACACTCGGTAAGTCCACGGATGGTAGTTTTGGAAGAAGCATTGCATGCAGGAAATGCAAACCCATATATAGAGTATATGTCTATTCCAGTTAAAACAAATTGCTACCCCTTTCATGGTAGAAGTGGTCCAAAGTAGTCAACCTGCCACCAGGTAGCAGGCTGGTCACCTTGAGGAATGATGCCATATCAGGGGCTGAGTGTGGACAGATTGGGCACTCAGCAGTGGCTATAGCCAAGTCAGCCTTGGTAAGGGGAAGTTCGTGTTGCTGAGCCCCTGTGTAACGTCCATCCCTACCACCAAGGTCACTTTGTTCATGAGCCCACTAGGCAATGACAGGAGTGGCTGGGGAAAGAGGCTGAGCATTAGTCACCGAGTGGGCCATCTTATCCACTTGATTATTAAAATCTTCTTCTGCTGAAGTTACCCTCTGGTGAGCATTCACGTGGGACACAAAAATTTTCATGTTTTTTGCCCACTCGGAAAGGTCTGTCCACATACCTCTTCCCCAGACCTCTTTGTCACCAATTTTCCAATCATGTTCCTTCCAAGTACCTGACCTTCCAGCCAAACCATTGGCAACAGCCCATGAATCAGTGCACAAACGGTCCTCTGGCCATTTCTTCTTCTAGACAAAATGAACAACCAGGTGCAGTACTCTAAGTTCTGTCCACTGGGAGGATTAGTCTTCACCACTGTCCTTCAAGGATGTTCCAGTAAGGGGCTGCAGTGCTGCAGCTGTCCACTTTTGGGTGGTACCTGCATATTGTGCAGAACCATCTGTAAACCAGGACTGAGTTTTCTCTTCCTCAGTCAACTGATTGTAAGGAACTCCCCAAGAGGCCAAAGCTATGGGCTGAGAATGAGAAGGTATTTGGCAGGGATGGTGACCATGGGCATCTGGGCTACTTCCTCATGTAACTTACTTGTGCCTTCAGGACTCGCTCAAGCCCTATTGCGTATATACCACTTCCACTTTATTATGGAGTGCTGCTGTGCATGCCCAACTTTATGGTTTGGTGGGTCAGGCAATACCCAACTCATGAGAGGTAACTCAGGTCTAATGGTACATTGATGGCCCATGGTTAAGCGTTCAGTCTCTACTAAGGCCCAGTAGCAGGTCAAAAGCTGTTTCTCAAAAGGGGAGTAGTTATCTGCAGTGGATGGCAGGGCTTTGCTCCAAAATCCTAAGGATCTGTATTGTGGTTCTCCTCTAGGGGTCTTCCAAAGTCTCCAGACAGCATCTCTATTTGCCACAGAAACTTCCAGCACCATTGGATCTGCTGGGTCATATGGCTCAAGTGGTAGTGCAGCTTGCTCAGCAGCCTGGACCTGATGCAGAGCATCTTCTTGTTCTGGTCCCCAATCAAGACTAGCAGCTTTTCTGGTCACCCGGAAAATGGGCCAGAGTAGCACACCCAAATGAAGAATGTGTTGTCTACAAAATCCAAAGAGACCAATTAAGCATTGTGTCTCTTTTTTGGTTGTAGGAGGAGCCATATGCAACAGCTTATCCTTCACTTTAGAAGGGATATCTCGACATGCCCCACACCACTGGACATCTAGAAATTTCACTGATGTGGAAGAACCTTGTATTTTAGTTGGATTTATCTCCCATCATCTCTCACACAAATGCTTTACTAGTAAGTCTAGAGTCTTGCTACTTCTTGCTCACTAGTTCCTATCAACATGATATCATCAGTATAATGGGCCAATGTGATGTCTTGTGGGAGGGAGAGATGATCAAGCCCTGGGAACAATATTATGACATAGGGCTAGAGAGTTGATATATCCCTGAGGCAGTACAGTGAAGGTATACTGGTGGCCTTGTCAGCTGAAAGCAACTGTTTCTGGTGGTCCTTACTAACAGCAATTGAGAAAAAAGCACTTGGCAAATCAACAGCTGCATACCAGGTACCAGGGGATGTGTTGATTTGCTCAAACCATGATACCACATCTGGGATAGCAGCTGCAGTTGAAGTCACCAGTTGGTTAAGTTTATGATAATCTACTGTCATCCTCCAAGATCCATCTGTTTTCTGTACAGGCCAAATAGGAGAGTTGAATGGGATGTGGTGGGAATCACCACCCCTGCATCCTTTAAATCCTTGATGGTGGCACTAATTTCTGCAATCCCTCCAGGAATCCAGTATTACTTTTGGTTTACTATTTTGCTAGGTAGTGGCTTCCACTTGACCTTTCCAACCATAATAGCCCTCACTCCATGAGTTAGGGATCCAGTGTGGGGATTCTGCCAGTTACTGAGTATGTCTATTCCAATTATGCATTCTGGAACTGGGGAAATAACTACAGAATGAGTCCAGGGACTCACTGGACCAACTGTGAGATGGATCTGAGCTAAAACTCCATTAACCACCTGACTACCATAAGCCCCTACTCTGACTGGTGGACCACAGTGACATTTTGGGTCTCCTGGAATTATGTCACTTCTGAGCCAGTGTCTAATAATCCCCAAAATGTCTGATCATTTCCTTTTCCCCAGTGCATAGTTACTCTGGTAAAAGGCCATAGATCTTGGGGAAAGGTGAGAGGAAGATTGACAGTATAAAGTTTGGGCCGTTTAACAGGATTCTTCCCCAAGGAGACCCAGCCTCCTCCTCATTCAAGGGGCTCTTGGTCTATAAACTGTCTCAAGTCTGGGAATTGATTAAGGGACCATGATTCTCTGTATCTATAATTTGAGTTAGAGTTTTGTTCACTCGACCCAGCACCCTTCTGTTGATATGGATCCTGAAGAAATTTAGTTGACTGCCATCTTTTTCACTGCTAGGTACCCCATGATGTATTAGCCAATGCCATAACTCTACATGACTCAGACTATTCTGAGTGTTTTTTCAATCTGTTTTTCTTTGCAGTAGACGCGCCCACCTTGATTTTGGTGATTAACTGCCAATACTTGACTTTTACCAGACCTACATCCAATCATCCCCATAATGTTTAAGGATTCTAGTTCCATCACAGCCCTCATTAGAGTAATATCTGGACTACAGAGAAGAGCAACCACAGAGCTCTTTAGGGAAGATGGGGTTAATCTTACAAATTTATTTCTCACAGTCCTGGTTAAAAGTGTGTTCTCCGGACATTCCTGGGGTGGGTGGGAAGCTCTCAAAAGGTAAATCCATTCTAGCATTCCAGTCTCCCTAAGCTTTTGAATTCCCTCTTCTACTGTACCAGAAATTGGACATCTCAACCTCAGACATGCTAAGCCATCTTTTGGCCCATGTTTCAATCAGTCACCCAAACAAACTGTTAGAACCCTTTCTAATCCCTTGAGCTACAGCGTTGGCTCCAGAATTTCTGCTTAGAGGGCACATATCAATAAATTCAGCCTGTTCCAACTGTATATTTCTTCCACCATTGTCCCATACACTTAGTATTCATTCCTGCACACATTCCCCTGATTTATGTCTATATGAGTTGGAAAACTCATGCAGTTCTTTCTGAGTATACCTTGCTTCCTCATGTATCACACTTCATATTTCACCTTTGGTGGCTTGTTGTGATTTTAGTCTAGTAAAAGGTCTTGAAGACTAAAGAGTTGGGGTGGGTGGGTAAGACAAAGGATTTGAAATGCCTTGCAAACTACTTATCTCAGGGAATTCCTTTGCATTTTCTTCTGGCGAGACAGAATTAATCTCTTCAGTCAGGGGTTGGATGGCAGTTTCCTCAGAGTAGATTGGAGGCTCAGCAGTGCATCCTGGAGTTTGGCTGGTACATGCCTCAGGGTTGGGATAAGGTTCAAACTCCCTGGGGCAGGTCAGAGACTGGGGAGGGCTGGCTTGGTACCCTCCTTAGGGCTGGAAGTTGTTTCAGACTCCCTGGGGCAGGCTGGAGGCTGGATGATACAAGGTTGACAAGGTGTGATCTGGACAGGGCAGGCCATGGCAGGCTTATCTGGTAAAGTCTCAACAGAATCCAGGGCTCCAATGTCTCCACCAATATTATCATCATCCTATATGTCTCCATCACAATTCTTTGTATTCCAATCTTTTCCAATCAATGTCTTCACTTCAACTGCAGAAACCCTGGGGGTTGAGATTTTAGTTTCCTTTGTAACTCTGCTAGTTGTACCAATGAGAGTCTGAGTTTGGTTCTCAGATATTTTGAGCCTATGGCGACAGGAGACAAGTTTTTTTTCAGAGCACACATAGAAACTTTCACATCATTCATGTGGTGTTTAAGTTTCAAATTTGAATCCTTTAACTCACCTCTTTCTTTTGTAATAGTTTCCAGAGTATCTAGGAGGAGCCAGCCAACATCATTATACTGTTTGACTCTGCAAAACTCTATTAAGGTGTTGAAAACACCCTCACCCAGATCCTTGCTTCTTATAAGCATGGAAGTAGGGGTATTCAATGATGCTATTTTCCATATCTCTATTGCCAATTTGTGCCATGGACTGTTAGCAGCTTTTTCATTATTGAAAAGGGAGTCATCAGTACCCTTGAGTTCATTTAGGGTAGAGAGACAATTGCAAAACTCCCAGAATCATCTCAGACAACCCATGTTTAAGACTCTTCCTCAAGAACCACTTTCAATACTAAGTTGTATTAGTTGGGGTTCTCTAGGGAAACAGATTCAACAAGGTATATCTGTTGATAGTAAGAGATTTATCAGAGTCTCTCACACAGCCATGGGGATGCACAAGTACAATTTCTGCAGGCAGGTTGCAACCTTGTGCTCCGATGAAAGTCCAGTGAAAATTCTTGACGAGTTCTGGGAAATGCTGGCTGTCCAAAGATGAGCTGGGACAATCTCTCTCAGTGCTGGAATCACTTACCTTTTTAAGGGATTCAACTGATTGGGTTAAGCGTCACTCATTGCTGATGGCAATCTCTCTGATTGGTGTAATTATAACCAGCTATCTATGATTTACCACTGCAGTAAAGTCAATAGTGACTAAAGTCCATAAATACCTTTGTATTACAGTTAACCCAGTGCTTTCTTGACCAAACAACTGGGCACAATTACCTGGCTGAGTTGACACAATAGCCTAATTGTCACAATGAAGTCGGTAGCCTTCATTCTGGTTCAATTTTTTTTGAAGAACTTTTTTTTTTTTTTTAAGATTTTTATTTATTTAATTCCCCTCCCCTCCCCTGGTTGTCTATTTTCTGTGTCTTTTTGCTGCGTCTTGTTTCTTTGTCCGCTTCTGTTGTCGTCAGCGGCACGGGAAGTATGGGCGGCGCCATTCCTCGGCAGGCTGCTCCCTCCTTCGCGCTGGGCGGCTCTCCTTATGGGTGCACTCTTTGCGCGTGGGGCTCCCCTACGCAGGGCACTCCTTGCGCGCATCAGCACTGCGCATGGGCCAGCTCCACACGGGTCAAGGAGGCCCGGGGCCTGAACCGCGGACCTCCCATGTGGTAGACGGACGCCCTAACCACTGGGCCAAAATCCGTTTCCCAATTTTTTTGAATAACTTGAGCAAGATTTGTATTAGATCATCCCTGAATCATTGGTAGGATTCACCTGTGAAGCCATCTGGTCCAGGGCTTTTCTTCTTTGGGAGGAATTGATGGCTGTTTCAATCTCTTCACTTGTGATGGGTTTGTTGAGGTCTTCTATTTCTTTTAGGTCAGTGTAGGTGGTTTGTATGTTTCTAGGAATTTTTCCATCTCCTCTACATTGTTTAGTTTTTTGGCATAGGTTTGTTTATAGTATCCTTTTATGACCTCTCTCATTTCTCAGGGGTTAGTAGTAATGTTCTCCCTCTCATTTCTGATTTTATTTATCTGCATCTTCCCTTTTTTTTCCTTTGTCAGTCTAGCTTATTGACTTGCTGATTTTGTTGATCTTCTCAAAAAACCAAGTTTTGGTTTTGTTGATTCTCTCTCTGTTCTTCTTGTTGTTCTCAGTTACATTTATTTCTACTCTGATCTTTACTATTTGTTTCCTTTGGCTTGGTTTGGGATTATTTTGCTGTTCTTCCTCTAGTTCCTCCAGGTGTGCCATTGATCTTTAGTTAGTTCTTCTTTTTTAATGTAAGCATTGAGGTCTATACATTTCCCTCTCAGGACTGCCTTGCATTGTCCCATAGGTTTTGACATTTTATGTTCTCATTTCCATTCATTTCAAGATATTTGCTAAATTCTTTTGCAATTTCTTCTTTGACCCACTGATTATTTATTTATGATTGTGTTGCTTAATGTCGATATATTTGTGTATTTTCCCTTTTTCCCACCCATTATTGATTTTCAGCTTCATTCTGTTATGATCAGAGAAAGTGTTTTGTATAATTTCAATCTTTTTAATTTTATTTATTTATTTATTTTGAATTTGACTCAATTTATTCATTTTTTAAAAAAAATTACATTAAAAAAATATGAGGTCCCCATTCACCCCCACCGCCCCCACCCCACCACTCCCCCCACAGTAACACTCTCCCCCATCATCATGACACATTCATTGCATCTGGTGAGTACATCTCTGGGCATTGCTGCACCCCATGGCCTGTGGTCCACACCATAGCCCACACTCTCCCACATTCCATCCAGTGGGCCATGGGAGGACATACAATGTCCGGCAATTGTCTCTGCAACGCCACCCAGGACAACTCCAAGTCCCAAAAATACCTCCACATATCATCTCTTCCTCCCATTTCCCGCACCCAGCAGCCACCATGGCCACTTTTTCCACACCAATGCCACATTTTCTCAATTATTAACCACAATAGTTCATGAATAGAATATCATTAAGTTCACTCTAATCCTTACTGTATTCCTCCTTCCTGTGGACCTTGGCTTGGTTGTGTCCATTCCACATCTATGTCAAGAGGGGGCTTAGACTCCACATGGATACTGGATGCAATCTTCCTGCTTTCAGTTGTAGACACTCTAGGCTCCATGGTGTGGAGGTTGACATTCTCCAACTCCATGTTAGCTGAGTGGGGTAAGTCCAATAAATCAGAGTGTAGGAGCTGAAGTCTGTTGAGGCTCAGGGCCTGGCTATCATATTGTCAGTCCAGAGATTCAAATCCCCTAGATATATCTTAAACCCCAGCACCAACTACAATTCCAGTAAAGTAGCATGAAAGGCTTGTGAAAAGAGATCACATCTGAGTCCAGCTCCATCATGTAGAAACATCAGCTCCAAAGAAGGGCCAACTGACATGACAGTGAACTCTATCTGCCATGACCATAGAACCCGAGGGTCTCTTTAGCCCTCAAAAGAACCAATACCTGGGGTTGTATCTACTTTATCTGTCTCTGAGACTCTGCTCAGTTGTGCATAAGGGCAATCCTTCTGACAACCTCCAGACTCTTTTTTAGAGACTCATAGCCATATAAACTCATTTGTCCTTTCCATTTCCCCCTTTCTTTAGGTCAAACAGCATTTTTAACTCCTGTTATATGTAGACAGGGATATTCTGCTGGTCCGCGTTGAACCTTTAATTCAAGGTCATTTTCTAGTTACGTCATCAGCTGGTACTTGGTAGTGATTCCTCGGTGCCAGGGAGGCTCATCCCTGGGTGTCATGTCCCATGCTGGGGGGAAGGCATTGCATTTACATGCTGAGTTTGGCTTCGAGACTGGCCACATTTAAGTAACACGGAGGCTGTCAGAAGGGAACTCTTAGGCACAGTGCTGCTCTAGGCCTTGTTCTTATTTCAGTTGTATAGGCTCACAAGCATAGTCATTAGTATCAGGGGATCACTGTTGGACCCTCATTCCTTCCTGGTTCTTGCCGTTGCACCTGGGGGACTGCTGCTACTCCCCTAGGGACCATGACAGAGCCCCCCCCTCCCCCTGGCCAGGAACCCAGTACCCCCCCAGCTGTTGTTTTTTTGTTTTTGATTGTTTCTACTATGAGTATATCCAAACATTTCCATGCACCCTGGACACATGCCCTGTATAACTCCCTGTCAACCATATGTCCCCTGTCAATAACATCCCATACCAGTGATCCAAAACTTCCTGAAAAGTGAAGCCCAATATAATGTCAGGTTCCCTTACTAGTAAAATGGAATATAGCAATGAGTTTAAAGGTTAGATATAGAATACATATTGATTTGGAAAAATTCTATATCCTATCTTTTTCTTTTCTTTTTTCCTAATTATTGAGCTTCTCTTCACAAGAGCCCTAGATCACAGTAATTCATATATACAATATACAGTACTCCCACATATCCATTATAAAACCTTTTCCCTTACACAGCAATAATCTTTTAACTTATTCATATCATATTTACTGAAACTGATGTACAGATATTGAGACAATAGCTTTCAAACAAGGTAACATTTGTGTTTACATTGTGGTTTATACTTTAGGCTATACAGTTTTCTAAATTTTTTAGTTACCCTATGTTTTACATTATGGTTTACATTATTAGTCTGTCGTCCCCTATGTGTTTTTGGTGTAATATTACATGTTTTATATCCATCCTTGTGTACTCTTGTGAAACACTTCTTTTGCCCTCACATTTACTTTGGTTCCTTCTATTCAATATCTATGTCCCCCTCCCCTTGGAGCCCACAGTGACAGTCAATCCTCATTTCTTGAGGAGCCATGTTCAGAGATTCTTGCAACAGTGTTGAGGGCTTGACTTGCTCAACTGCCCTAATGCCCTGGAAGCCACCCTTTCTCTTGAGAGATACAGTTCCCTCTATTTGATGGCATTAGTCCACCCCAGGATGTGGGTCTACCTTCACTCTCATTATATGGGTCTCTACCCAATGGTATAACCCACTCTGGCAAAATGAGCATTCAGATATTCCCTAGGAGTCTGTCCTGTGTCAGATTATCCCCTTTGAGTATCTTTAACAGGTAACTTTCCTAATTATATTTTGAAAAGGTTTTCTCAGCATTATACTCTCAACCAACACCTGGCAATCTCCTATGTTCGTATGTTGCCCCACCCTCCCCCCAATTTCTTGGGCAATATTACCCATCTGCTCATCCCTAGCCCTCCTCAAACCCGCAAAGTTCCACCCAAAGGTAACCCTATGCCCCCATTTTATCTCTTCTTTGTACACATACTTACCTCTAGCTTATCATAGATTTCACCCATGTAGAGGTCAGCTTACATCCTTCCTCTACCCCCCGATTTCTGGTAAGCCTATCTTCCAGTCTCTAGCTCTCTGAGGCAGGTGGCTTATTTCATATCATTGAGGTCATGTAGTATTTGTCCTTCAATGCCTGGGTTGCTTCACTCAACATAAGGTTCTCAAGATTCATCCATGTTATCACGTGTGTATGTAGTATATTTGTTCTTAAAACTGAGTAGTATTCCATTGTATGTATATACCACATTTAATTGATCCACTCATCTGTTGATGTGCATTTGGGTTGATTCCAACTTTTGGCGATAGTGAACATGCTGCTATGAATATTGGTGTGCATATATCGGTTTGTGTCCTTGTTTTCAGTTCTGCTGGGTATATACCCAGCAGTGATATTGCTGGGTCATATGGAAAATCTATGGTTAGTTTTTTGAGAAACCGCCAAACTGTCCTCCAGAATGGTTGGATCCTTCTGCATTCCCACCAGCAGTGGATGAGTGTTCCCATTTCTTCACATTCTCTCCAGCATTTGTATTATTCTTTTATTTTCATAGCTGCCAATGTTATGGGAGTAATATGGTATCTCATTGTAGTTTTGATTTGCATTTCCCTGATAGCTAAAGATTTGGAGCATTTTTTTAATGTGCTTTTTAGCCATTTGTATTTCTTCTTTGGAGAAGTGTCTGTTTAAATCTTTTTCCCATTTTTTAAATGGGTTGTTTATCTTTTTATTTTCAAGATATAGGAGTTCTTTATATATGCAAGTTATAAGTCTCTTATTTGATATATTGTTGCCAAATATTTTCTTCTATTGTGTATGTTCCCTTTTTACTTTCTTGACAAACTCCTTTGAGGTGCAGAAGGCTTTAATTTTGAGGAAGTCCCATTTATCTATTTGTTCTTCTGCTGCTTGTGCTTTTGGTGTGATGTTCATGAAGACATTTCCTATTACAAGGTCTTGTAGATGTTTCCCTACACTGCTTTCCAAGGTCTTTATGGTCTTGGCTCTTTTATTTAGGTCTTTGATCCATCTTGAGTTGATCTTTGTAATAGGTGTGAGATGGTAATCCTCTTTCATTCTTCTACATATGGCTATCCCGTTCTCCAGGCACCATTTGTTGAATAGGCCATTCTCTCCCAGTTGAGAGGATTTGGTGGCTTTATCAAATATTATATGGCTATATATATGAGGTTCTATATCAGAACTTTCAATTCGATTCCATTGGTCTGTGTGTCTCTCCTTATGCCAATACCATGCTGTTTTCACTACTGTAGCTTTGTAGTATGTTTTGAAGTCAGGTAGTGTGATTCCTCCAATTTCGTTTTTCTTTTTCAATATGTCTTTGGCTATTTGGGGCCTCTTTCCTTTCCAAATAAATTTCATAGTTAGTTTTTCTAGTTCCTTAAAGAAGGCTGTGTTGATTTTTATTGGGATTGCATTGAATGTGTAGATCAGTTTTGGTAGGATAGACATCTTAATAATATTCAGTCTTCCTATCCATGAACAGGGAATATTCTTCCATTTATTTAGGTCTTCTTTGATTTCTTTGAACAGTCTTGTATAGCTCTCGGTGTATAAGTTTTTTACATCTTTAGTTAAATTTATTCCTAAATATTTGATTTTTTAAATTTACTATTGTGAATGGTATTTGTTTCTTGATTTCCTCCTGATCTTACTCATTATTGGTGTACAGAAATGCTACTAATTTTTGCACATTGATCTTATAACCTGCGACTTTACTAAACTCATTTATGAGTTCTAGAAGCTTTGTTGTAGACCTCTCAGTGTTTTCTATGTATAGGATCATGTCATCTGCAAATAATGAAATTTTGACTTCTTCCTTTCCAATTTGAATGCCTTTTATATCTGGTTCTTGCCTCAGTGCTCGAGCAAGTACTTCTAAGACAATGTTAAATAGAAGGGGAGACAGTGGGCATCCTTGTCTTGTTCCTGACTTTAGAGGGAAGGATTTTAGGATTTCTCCATTGTAAATGATGTTGGCTGTAGGTTTTTCATATATACTCTTTATCATGTTCAAAAAATTTCCTCGTATTCCGATCTTTTGGAGTGTTTTTATCAAGAAAGGGTGCTGTGTTTTGTCAAATGCTTTTTCTGCATCTATAGATATAATCATGTGATTTTTTCCCTTCAATCTGTTTACATGGTGTATTACATTGATTGATTTTCTTATATTGAACCATCCTTGCATACCTGGAATGAATCCCACTTGGTCGTGGTGTATAATTCATTTAATGTGCTGTTGAATACGATTAGCAAGTATTTTGTTAAGTATTTTTGCATCTAGGTTCATTAGAGAAATTGGTCTGTAATTTTCCTTTCTTGTGGTGTCTTTGTTTGGCTTTGGTACTAGGGTAATGTTGGCATCATAGAAGGAGTTAGGCAATGTTCCTTCTGTTCTAATTTTTTGCAATAGTTTCAGCAGGATTGGTGTTAGTTTTTTCCAGAATGTTTTGTAGAATTCACCTGTGAAGCCGTCTGGCCCTGGGCTCTTCTTAGTTGGGAGGTTTTTAATGACTGATTCTATCTCTTTAGTTGTGATTGGTTTGTTGATATCATCAATATAGGCTGCTTATGTGTTTCTAGGAATTTGTCCATTTCCTCTGAATTGTCATTTTTGTTGGAATATAGTTTTTCAAAGTATCCTCTTATGATAGTCTTTATTTCTGTGGGGCCAGTGGTGATATCTCCTTTCTCATTTCTAATTTTGTGTATTTGCATCTTCTCTCTTTTTTTCTTTGTTAGTCTTGCTAAAGGTTTGTCAATTTTATTGATCTTCTCAAAAAATCAGCTCTTGGTCTTGTTTATCTTTTCAAGTGCTTTCTTATTTTCTATTTCATTTAGTTCTGCTCTTATCTTTGTTATTTCCTTCCTTCTTCTTCCTGTTGGATTACTTTGTTGTTTTTTTTCCTAATTCTGCCAAATGTGCAGTTAGTTCTTCAATTTTTGCTCTTTCTTCTTTTTTGATGTATGAATTTATGGCTATAAATTTCCCTCTCAGTACTGCTTTTGCTGCATCCCATAAATTTTGGTATGTTTTGTTATCATTATCATTTGTTTCAAGGTAGTCATTGATTTCTTTTGAGATTTCCTCTTTGACCTACTGTTTTTCTAAGAGTGTGCTGTTTAATTTCCATATCTTGGTGTGAAATCTGGGCCTCTGGCCCTTGCAGATTTCCAACTTCACTCCACTGTGTCAGAGATATTATTTTGTGTGATTTCGATCTTTCTGAATTCATTAAGCCTTTCTTTGTGGCCTAGCATATGGTCTATCTTGGAGAATGACCCATGTGCCCTTGAGAAAAATGTATATCCTGCTGTGTTTGGGTGTAATGATCTGTATATGTCTATTAGGTCCAGCTCCTCTAATATACTGTTCAAATATTTCACTTCTTTAGTGATTCTCTTTTGAGATGTTCTGTCCAGAGTTGATAGTGGTGTGTTAAAATCCCCCACTATAATTGTAGATGCATCTATTTTTTCACTTAGTTTTTCCAGCGTTTGCCTCACGTATTTAGAGGCGCCCTTGTTAGGAGCATAAATATTTATGATTGTTCGTTCTTCTTGAGAGAGTGTCCCTTTCACTAATAAGTATTATCCTTCTTTGTCTCTCACAATTGTTTCACATTTAAAGTCTATTTTGTCTAATATTAATATAGCTACTCCTGCCTTTTTTTCATTATTGTTTGCTTGTAAGATTGTTTTCCAACCATTCACTTTCAGCCTCCATGAGTCTCTGGGTCTAAGATGTGTCTCTTGTAGACAGCATATAGATGCGTCATATTTCCTTATCCAATGTCTCAGTCTGAATCTTTTGATAGGTGAGTTTAATCCATTGACATTCAGTGTTATTACTTTCAAGGAATTATTTATGTTAGCCATATTTTGATTGGACTTGTGTTTGTCAAATTTTGTTTGTTTGCTTTTTCTTCTCTTTTTGTCTTTTTTGTTGCTCTTACACTCTCCTCCACCTCTGCCTGTCCTGTTTTTTCCTTTCTTCCTGCAGAACTCCCTTTAGAATTTCTTGAAGGGGAGGTTTCTTGTAGGCATACTCTTTCAATTTCTGTTTATCTGTGAATATTTTGAACTCTCCATCATTTTTGAATGCTAGTTTAGCTGGATAGAGTATTCTTGTTTGGAAATTTTTTTCTTTTAGTACCTTGACTATATCATACCACTGCCTTCTTGCCTCCATGGTTTCAGATGAGAAATCAGCACTTAATCTTATGGAGCTTCCCCTGTATGTGATGGTTTTCTTTTCTCTTGCTGCTTTTAGAATTTTCTCTTTGTCTTGAGCATTGGATAATTTGACAAGTACATGTCTTGGGGTGGGCCTGTTGGGGTTTATGATGACTGGGGTGTGCTGTCCTTCTTGGATATGTACATCTGTCTCTTTCAGTAGATTTGGGAAGTTTTCAGCCATTATTTCCTGCAACACTCCTTCTGACACCTTTCCCTTCTCTATTCCTTCTGGGATGCCTATAATATGTATGTTTGTGCGTTTTGCATTGTCATTCAGGTCCCTAAGTCCTGGCTGGATTTTTTCTATCTTTTTATTGATCAATTCTACTATCTGTTTGATTTCCGATGTACTGTCTTCCACATCACTAATTCTCTGCTCTGCCTCTTCTAATCTGCTGCTATTTGCTGTGAGTGTATTTTTGATTTCTTGAACTGTGGTGTTCATTCCCATCAAATCTGTTATCTTTTTGCATATGTCTGCAATTTCCCCTCTAAGTGTTGTCTTCATATTGTTAACCTCTTCCTTTAGTTCATTAAATTTGTCGGTGATGTATGTTCTGAGATCTTTAATTACTTGTGTGAAGTTCTGCTCCCCTTCCTGGTTTTTAGTTTGTTCATTGGATTCAGCCCTGTTTTCCTTTTTACTGGTGTGGTTTTTAGATTTTTGTTGCTGTCTGGTCATCATTTTATCTTGACGGGTTTAATCAGTTCCTTAACTTCTTTGTCTAGTCTTGGGGATTAATTAGCTGTTGTTTTTGCATAAGTGTTATATCTTCTCTTTGTCACTTTGTTCTTCTTATTCTAATTTCTTACTGCTGGCTGAGTTCACTTTGGAGGAAAGTATGAGGGCCAGGGAAAGGCAATTTTGTAAAAAAGAAAAATGTGTAAAGTAGTATTGGTAATAAATGTTAACAGAGCAGCAATATGAGATCTGGGAGGATGGATATTAGATTCATGTAAGTTGTGTAGAGTTATAGCAGTAGTTACAGTACCTATAATGAGGTAGTCAACTGAATATGGGAGGAATATGGTATGAATTAAAAGGCTAGTGTTTTCATGAGAGAGGGAAAGAGAAAAGAAAGGCCATAGTTTCAAGAGTGGATAAAAGACAGAAAACAAAACAAAGGTATTAGAAATTAAGAGTTAGACAATTTGAGGATCAAAGAAAAGGAGGTGGAATATAGGAGAGACAGTAGATGATGGAGGATATCAAGATGTGGGGGAAAGGGAATAGTGTAGGTAGCCAAAATCAATTCACACAGAAATGAGGCAATGGAGGATGAGGAAACCCAGCAAATGTGAGGTGTTCCCTGCAGCACCTATTGTATAATTAAGATAAAATAAAATAAGAAGAAAATGAGGGACAAGAGAGAAAAAAAGAGAAGAAAGAAAGAAAAAGAGGGGTGGGTAAATGGAGGTGAACAAGTAAGGAAAAGAAAAAAAGATGTAGAACAACAACAACAGCAACAACAAAAAACCCCCCTAAGTAACTGAAAAAGAAAAAAAAAAAAGACCTTGGGGGATACAATGGGAGAAAAGACTAGGAAATAATGCAATGTTAGCAATCAGGACAATAAAAAATAAAAAATTAAAAAAAAATTAAAAAAACAAAACAAAACAAAACAAAAACAAAAAAGAAAAAACACAAATGTTGAGGGCTAGAACATTCAGGGACCTCAGATAGACCTCAGGGCATGGTGGATTCCGGGATGGAAAGTCTGTGATATTGCAGACTCAAGAGGTGTGAGTCTCTGGGGTGTGGGCCACAAGGGTTTAGGGGACACAGACCTGGCAACCTCAAATCTGGTTAACAGGGAGCCTAGGAGCACTGCAGTGCAACACAACCTTCAGGGTTCCTTGCAGCTGGGTGCCAGCTCTATGGGGGAGGTCACATCCGCAAACTCTGATCTATGTGTCAGAACCCCGCAATTCACCCTCTCCTTAGGGTCTCTTCTGTGGCTGTATCACCAATTCAACTTCAGGACACCTCCCACCCTGCAAGCCCCCAAAACAGCCACCTGGGGGTGCCTCTACACTGCAGCCAATTTAATGACGCTGCAGATCAGCAGCCAGGCCCAGGGGGCGGGGCTCCAGCCAGAAGCGCCAATATCAGTGTCCGAAACTGAAATTCCCATGCCTTACAAAAGATTCCCCTAATCGGCTTCCAGACCTCTCCCACCCTGCAGGCCCCTGAAACAGCCTCCTGGTGATGTCTCTTTATTGTGAGTGATTTAAGGCCACTGCAGATTGGCAGCCGGCCTTGGGGGCAGGGCTCTAGCCGGAAGCGCTATTATTCATGTCAGAAATCAAAAATTCCCTGCCTCACACAAAACTCCTGTCTGTCTCCCCAAATCGGTCTGCGGAGGTCTCCTGTCCTGTTAGCCCCCCAATAGCCCGCTCAGGGCTTATGAATTCCCCAGTACCACAGAACCTCCACAAATTGCAGCCGCGGTGCTGGTGCCACGGCTCCGCCCACCCCAGGAGGGAGCATCCCGCACGCAGCCCCCACCTCTGTGTAAGAGAGCCTCAATTTTATCTTATACACAAATATTCTCTGTTACCTTCCCACCAAATCGATGTCCAGATACCTCCTGCCCTGCAAAATCCCGAAACAGCCTGGTCCTGAAGAATTTCCAATGCTGCCCAGCCGCTTCTTTGCAGGAGAGACTATCAGGAGCACTCACTCAACCACCATCTTGTCCTGCCCTTCTTTTTAATTTTATTGAGACTTGTGACCCAACATGTGGTCTATCTTGGAGAAGGATGCATGAGCACTTAAAAAGAAAGAGTATCCTGTTGTTTCAGGGTACAATGCTGTATAGATGTCTGTTAGGTATAGTTTTCTTTTCAAATCATATTATTCAAGTTCTCTGTTTATTTATCCTCAGTCTAGATGATCTATCAATGTAAGAGTGGTGTATTGAAATCTCCAACTATTATTGTAGAGACATCTATTTCTCCCTTCAGTTTTGTCAGTCTCTGCCTCATGTATCTTGGGGCACTCAGGTTAGGTGTATAAGTATTGAGTACAGCTATTTCTTCTTGGTGAATTGCTCCTTTTATTGCTATATAATGACCTTCTTCATCCCTTATAACAGTTTTGAATTTGAAATCTATTTTGTCCAATATTAGTATCTCTACTCCAGCTCTTTTTTGGTTACTATTTGCATGGAATATCTTTTTCTAACCTTTCATTTTTAACCTGGTTGTGTCTTTACATCTGAGATGGGTCTCTTGTAGACAATGTATTGACAACTCATATTTTTTTTATCCATTCTATCAGTCTATGCTTTTGATTGGGGGTTCAATCCATTAACATTGAATGTTATTACTGTAAAAGCATTGCTTCATTCATTTTTTTCCTTTGGCTCTCTGTTGTCATCTAGTTCTAATGTCCATCTTCTTGTTCTTTAGTTTACCCTTTCCAAAAGTCTTCATTTCTACTCTGTTTTCCAAACCTCTTACCCTTGTTTTATCTTTCAGGCTGAAGTATTCCCTTTAGTATCTCTTGTAATTCTGGTCTTTAGGTAACATGCTCTATCAGTTTTTGTTGGTCTGTTAAGCCTTTAAACTTACTTTCATTTTTGAAGGACGGTTTTGCCAGATACAGAATTCTTGGCTGGCAATTCTTCTCTTTCAGTACCTTAAACACATCATACCACTTTTTTCTCACCTCCATGGCTTCTGATGAGAGATCAGCACTTAATCTTGTTGAATTTCCCTTGTATGTGATGCTTTTCTTTTCTCTTGCTGTTTTCAGAATCCTCTTTTTTATCTCTGATATTTGTTATTCTGAACAGTAGATGTCTCAGGGTAGACATCTTCAGATTTATTCTGTTGGGGTGTATTGTCCTCTTGGATATTGATATTTATGCCTTTCTGAAAGGTTGGGAAGTTTTTAGTAATTATTTCCTCAAATATTCTTTCTGTCCCTGTTTCCATTCTCTTCTCCTTCTGGGACACCAATAATGTGAATGTTTGTGTGTTTGTGTTGTCATTCAATTTTCTGAGACTCTGTTCCATTTTTTCCACTCTCTTCTCTATCCATTCTCCTGTCTTTTCCAGTTCAGATGCTCCATTTTCAAAATCACTAATTGTCTTTGAGCAATTAAAATTAGGTCCCATCTGCCTCTAATGTATTTTTTTTAAGATTTTATTTTTAAAATTTATTTCTCTCCCCCTCCCCTGCCCCTAGTTGTCTGCTTTTTGTGTCCATTCACTGTGTGTTCTTCTGTGTCTGCTTGTATTCTTGTCAGCAGCACCTGGAATCTGTTTCTTGTTTTTTTGTGTCATCTTGCTGTGTCAGCTCTCCGTGTCTGTGGAGCCACTCCTGGGCAGGCTGCACTTTTTTTGCACTGGGTGGCTCTCCTTATGGGGCACACTCCTGTGTGTGGGGCTCCCCTATGTGGGGGATGCCCATGCATGGCACAGCACTCCTTGTGCACATCAGTACTGTGCATGGGTCAGGTCATCACATGGGTCAGAAGGCCTTAGGTTTGAACCCTGTACCTCCCATGTGGTAGGCAGATGCCCTATTCATTGGGCCAAATCTGTTTCCCACTAATGTATTTTTAATCTCATCCATCATGTCTTTCATTCCCATAAGATTTGTCACTTTTTTTTTCAGACTTTCAAATTGTTATTTATGCTTGCCCAGTGTCTTCTTGATAACCTTTATTTCTTTAGTCATATTTTCTTTAAAATTTTGAAGTAATTTAGAAGAGTTAAGTGATTATTACTGATTAATTGTCTTAAATCCTGTATCTCTTCAGACTATTTGGTTATGTCTTTTGGCTGGGCCATCTCTTCCTGTTTCCTAGTATGGCTCATAATTTTCTGCTGATGTCTAGGCATCTAAATATGTTGATGAATTTAATCTTATGGCCAATTTCTCTCACATATTTTTTTCCCCCGCAACTCTTCTTTGATATTTGATTCAACTTGTTCTAAGTCTTTAAAATTGCCCAGCTTGGGGAGACGGACTTGGCCCAGTGGTTGGGGCGTCCGTCTACCACATGGGAGGTCCGCGGTTCAAACCCCAGGCCTCCTTGACCCGTGTGGAGCTGGCCCATGCGCAGTGCTGATGTGCACAAGGAGTGCTGTGCCACGCAGGGGAGCCCCACGCGCAAGGAGTGCACCCGTGAGGAGAGCCGCCCAGCGCGAAGGAGAGTGCAGCCTGCCCAGGAATGGCGCCGCCCACACTTCCCGTGCCGCTGACAACAGAAGTGGACAAAGAAACAAGACGCAGCAGATAGACACAGAGAACAGACAACCGGGGGAGGAGGGAGGAATTAAATAAATAAATAAATCTTAAAAAAAAAAATTGCCCAGCTTAAGTTATCAGAATTGGGCCAGGGACTCACTAATGGGGCATGGATATTCTCTCAGTGGTTAGGATACATAGAGAACCTAGAAGTTTTTGACCATGTAATTACAAGGCTGGTCAGTAGATTGTGCTTGTCAATGCACTGATCCATGGGGGTGTCTTAGTCTTGGTTTTCTTGTGTTCCCACATTGAATCTCTAGAACAGAGGTTCAAAGCAGGTTCTGCTGGCTGAATTCACTGAAGGAAAGTCCCCTGACTCCCCCTCCCTTTTCCCTTGTAAGAGCTGACAGGGAGGAAGACGTCTGTTCCCCTTTTAGTCAGCTGCAGTGAGTCAGGAGTTTTACCCCAGATTAATTTCTTTTTCTCTCTATTTAAAAAAAAAATGTTACATTAAAAAAACATAAGAGGTTTCCATATACTGCCCACCCCCCTCACCCCACTCCTCCCACATCAACAACCTCTTTCATCATCGTGGGACAATCATTTCATTTGGTGAATACATTGTGGAGCACTACTGTACCGTATGGATGATGGTTTACTTTGTAGCTTACTCTCTCCCCTAGTCTACCCAGTGGGCCATGGCAGGACATACAATGTCCAGCATCTTGTCCCTGCAGTACCACCCAGGACATCTCCAAGTCCTGAAAATGTCCTCACATCATATTTCTTCTTCCCTCTCCCTACCCTCTGCAGCTACTGTGGCCACTTTCTCTGCATCACTGCTACAATTTCTTCCATTACTAATCACAATAATTTCATAGTAGAATATCAGTAAGTCCATTCTTTTTTTTATCAGTGTATTAAATTTACTCTTCTTTTCTATTTCACTGATTTTTTTCTCTTTATTTTTTTAATGTTACGTTAAAAAAACATGAGGTCCCCATATACCCCCCACCCCCCTCACCCCACTCCTCCGCCCTTAACAACAACCTCCTCCATCATCATGAGACATTCATTGCATTTGGTGAATACATCTCTGAGCACTGCTGCACCTCATGGTCAATGGTCCACACCATAGCCCATACTCTCCCACAGTCCACCCAGTGAGCCATGGGAGGACATACAATGTCTGGTAACTGTCCCTGCAGTACCACCCAGGACAACTCCAACCCCCGAAAATGCCCCCACATCACATCTCTTCCTCCCACTCCCTACCCCCAGCAGTCACCGTGGCCACTTTCTCCACACCAATGCCACATTTTCTTCGATTACTAATCATAATAGTTCATTAATAGAATATCAGTAAGTCCACTCTAATCCATTCTCTATTCCTCCATCCTGTGGACCCTAGAATGGCCAAGTCCACTCCACATCTGTATCAAGTGGGGGCTTAGATTCCACATGGATGCTGGATGCAATTCTCCTGCTTTCAGTTGTAGTCACACTTGGCTCCCTGGTGTGGTGGTTGACCTTCTTCACCTCCATGTTAGCTGAGTAGTAAGTCCATTCTAATCCATACTCTATTCCTCCATCCTGTGGACCCTGGGATGGTTATGTCCACTCCACATCTATATCAAGAGGGGCTTAGATTCCACATAGATGATGGATGCAATTCTCCTATTGCAGTTGTAGGCACTCTTGGCTCCCTGGTGTGGTGGTTGACCTTCTCCACCTCCCCATTAGCTGGCTGGGGTAAGTCCAATAAACCAGAGAGTAGGCATTGCAGGGCCTGGCAGTCACATGGCTAGTTCAGGGATTTAGGTCTCCTGAGTATACATCAACCCCAGTGCTAACCACAGGTCCGGTAAAAGTGACAGAAGAGGCATGTGTAGAATGGTCACATCTGAGTCCAACTCGGTCACACTCAGGAATGCAAACTCCAAAGTAGGGCCCACTGACATGGCACTGAACTCCAGAGCCATCTGCCATGACCATAGAACCTGTGGGTCTCTGTAGCCCTCAGGAGAACTAGTACCTGGTGTTGTATCTACTTTGGATGTCTCTGGGACTCTGCTGAGGCATGCATAAGTGTGACCCCTCTGATGACCTCCCAACTCTTTTGGAGACTCATAGCCATATAACCTCATTTGTCCTTTCCATTTTCCCCTTTTATTCAAGGTCAAAAAGCAGTTTTTAACACCTGATATTACATTTAGGCTGAGATATTCTGCTGGTCTGAGTTGACTCTTTTATTCAAGGTGTTTTGGTAGTAATCTCTCAGTGCCAGGGAGGCTCATCACCGGGAGTCATGTCCCACACTGGGGGGAAGGTAATGCATTTTACATGCTGAATTTGGCTTAGAGAGTGGCCACATTTGAGCAACATGCAGTCTCTCAGGAGGTAACTCTTAGGCACCCTGCAGCTCTAGGCCCAGTTTGTATTTCAGGCACACAGGCTCATAAGCATAGTCATCAGTATCAAGGGCTCCTTGATTGGATCAACCTTCTTCATTGGTCTTTGCCATTGCACTTGGGGGATTGTTGCTGTTCCATTGGGGAATGTGATAGAGCTTCCCTGGCTAGGAATTCAACCCTCCCTTAGTTGTCATTTTTAACTGTGACCACTATGAAAATATCCAAACATTTTTATGTACCCTGTATACATGCCCTGGAGAATTCTCTCCCAACCATGTGCCCCTACCAATACCCCACACAAGTGTTCCTCCCCTACCATAGTTAAACCTCTCTGTGGTCCAAAACTTCTTCAGAAATGAAGCCTATTATATTGCCAGAATCCATTAATAGCAAAATGGAATATAGTGATGGGTTTAAAGGTTAGATATAGAATACATACTAATTTAGAAAAATTAAATAAAGTAAAAATAAATTGGGGTATCAAAAATGAAAAAATGAGAAAGCTTTGTTTTTGGCATTTTGGCTTTCATCACTGCAATCGGTGTTGCCCTGAATGTACAGTGGCAAGGCAATTTCTTCCATTTCTTCCTCAGTGTCTACATCCTTTCTTTGTTTTTTCCTAATTATTAAGTTTCAGATTAATTTCTTGGAAGTGAGCAAGGGGAGCTCTTCCTGGTTGCTGCTGGGGCTTGGTAATTCATATTAGTTGTTTTGTTTTGTTTTTTGTCTTTCTGTCCCTCACCATACTGGGAGTTGTTTAGAACTGTCCTGGTCTGCTGAACCCCAAAGCAGATCCTTCGGACAGCTTTTGGTTCTTTCTCTGTTGTTTTTGTGAGAACATTGAGCCTTTCCTGTTAGTCTGACGCCATCTTCCCACAATTCTCTATTCTTTTTTTTTTTTTTTAAGATTTATTTATTTATTTAATCCCTCCCTCCCCACCCCCGTTGTCTGTTCTCTGTGTCTATTTGCTGCGTCTTGTTTCTTTGTCCGCTTCTGTTGTCTTCAGCAGCACCAGAAGTGTGTGCGGCACCATTCCTGGGCAGGCTGCATTTCTTTTGCACTGGGCAGCTCTCCCTACGGGTGCACTTCTTGCACGTGGGACTCCCCCACGCGGGGGACACCCCTGCATGGCACGGCACTCCTTACACGCATCAGCACTGCGCATGGGCCAGATCCACATGGGTCAAGGAGGCCCGGGGTTTGAACTGCGGACCTCCCATGTGGTAGACGGACGCCCTAACCACTGGGCCAAGTCCGTTTCCCTTTATTCTTTTCTTAAAAATCAATTTTATTGATATATATTCATAAAGCATGCAATCCATCCAAAGTGTACAATCAATGGTATTTGGTATAATCACTGAGTTGTGCATTCATCACATCAATCAATATTAAAGCATTTTCATTACTCCAATAATAATAATAATAAAGAAAAAGCAAACTTTATAATAGTAAAATAATAAAGAAAAAGAAACTCTAATCCTTAATAATCAGCTCTCAGTCTCTTTATACTTCCCCTCCTGTACCATAGCTGATATTCTGTTTCCATCTAATTTATTTGTATTTATATTTTGTATAGATGGAGTCAAACCAGGTGATTCTGGTGCATGTTAAGATCTGAGAATCAACGGTCTATGGTACTGAGTTTGCTCTTCAGCTTCCGGTTGGATTCTGCCAATGGGATCTTCAGAAAGAGATGGAGGGAGGCAGGGTGAAAAGGGAGAAAGGCAAGTGACTATGGGGTTGTCTCATTCTTCAACTGAATGTCTCAGCTCTTGTAAGACAGTCCTCTCTCAGAAGCCTTCATTGTATTGGGTTCCATTAACCAAAACCCTTCCTTTCCATCACTCTTTAGGCCTACGAGTGACAGGAGCCTCTGTTACCACACTTGGGGTTTGTACTATCCCTGTGTTTTCCCTAAATAGTCTCTTTAGTAAAAGTACCTAAAATTATTCTAACTTGAAGGTGTTTCTTGTTGGGACCTTGACCAATACAATACATAAAATGGTAACTTGCAAGGTGTCATATAAAGGCAGAATGAGTGAAACTCAGTGAGGGTTTTAGGAGCTCAGAGGACAGAAAATCTCTGTGGATACATCTCCGAGGAATGGAGTGCTCAGAGAAGGCTTCAGAGGTGACCTTGGCTCATCTTTTAAATATATAACTAAATAGTAGAGAGCAGTCTAGGCTAGGGGAGTGGTATACTTAAAAGCATGGAGGTAGGATGTATAAGTGACTTTCTGGGCAACAGCAAGTTATTGAATTTGGCCGACATAATGTTGGGGTTGAGAAACACTGTTGTGGACAGTAGGGTGCTATTGAAACTTTCTAAGCCGGCAAATCACATAGAGATAAACAGCTTAAGAATGAGCAGGAAAAAATAAGAATTTGGTGATTAGGAATGCAGGCTCTGGAACTGGAGAGACTGGTTAAACTCTAGTTCTGCCTTGTACTAGCTGTGTCTCCATCAGTAAATCACTTAATATCGCTGAGCTTTAGTGTCCTATATAAAATGAAGATTATAAAGTTGTAACTGCTTCATGAATACAGAGTTTCTGTTTTGGATGATGAAAGTGTTTGGGTAATGGATAGTGATGATGATAGCACAACCTTGTAAATGTAATGAATACTACTAAATTGTACACTTAAAAATGGTTAAAATGGCCAAATTTTTGTTACATAAATGTTATCACACAAAAGAAAACATTTAATGTTTGTAGAGCAGTTGCACATGAAATCTGTTTTGGGACTTCACAGAGTGAGTGGGGGCTGGAAGGGGTGGGACGTCATGATGGAAGGGAGACTTTCTTTTTACTGTATCCCTGTGTGTATTATTTGGATTTTTTTCTTTGTGCATTGACTATTGTTTCAACAAAAGTTTAAGTGTCAAGATAAAAAATTAAAATAAAAAGGTTTTTATTCAGAAAAAATAAAGATATACCACCTTTTATTGTTGTCACAGAGATTAAAGAAAGAGTTGTATATAGAGCATCAGTGTGATACCTAGGGTACTGCAAAGGTTGAAGCAATTGTATGAGTGTGGCCACTCAAGATCCTTCTCAACCCCAAGGATTTATGGGATATGACAAGGCATCTTCCTGCAACTTCTTGTCATCCAAATAAGCATTCTCTTCCAACATATTTTCTTTCCCTTAAAAGCTCAGAGAAGTTGCTGTGTTCCTTCTAAGGAGCTGTCTTTCCTACAGCAATTGCTAAAAGACACAGGATCAAAAGGGTTTTCATTTAGAGCATCAATGCAAGAATCATTTGCACATTCTTAATTTGAAGTTTAAAGGGAGGGTAGGCTTTTCTCCTTGAAGAAGGCCACAAAGGATAGAAATTCTTCTCATGAAGAGAAAATACTTCACATGAAGAAAAACTGAATTTTCTTGGTGTTTATTCATTGGTAGTTTGTCTTGGGAGTGTGGTGTTTTGGGCTACTTTATAATTCTCAATGAAGACTTACTGGTGGGTAGCAAATAACTGGGTAATCCAGATGTATTCTTTCTGAAGTCCTTGAAGTAGGACTTGGAAGTTTGATGCATCTCCTAGGTAGGCACAGCTCCACAATGAGTCCACAAAAGTGATGTTTGAAGATTATGCAGGGTGATTAGAAGAAGATCTAAGAGCTGGGCTCAGTTATGGCTTCCCTACACATGGTTCATCTGTCCCTTCTATTTGAATCGATAGTTGGTGCTGGAGTTGGTAGGTGTATGTCCAAGAGACTTAAATCTTTGGGCTGTCCATGTGCCACCTGGGCCCTGAGCCTCAGTGGAGTTGCAACACCTACTCTCCAATTCATTAGATTTGACTAACAAGGAGGTGAGGATGGATAACCACCATACCAAGGAAATGAGAGAGTTTACAACGGCAAGCAAGAGAGTCCCATCTTTTGACTGTATGGGATCAAAGCCCCCTCTCAATTAGAGGTGGAATGGACATCACCATCCCAGAATCCTCACAATTGGGGAATTAACTATGGACTAGAGTGGACTTACTGGTATTCTACTATAGACTTATTGTGATTCTAGCAATGGAAGAAATGACAACATTGATGTGGAGGCAGTGGCCACTGGAGGCTCTGAGGGCAAGGAGAGGGAAAAACAGGGGGCATTTTTTGGGACTTAGGAATCATCCTGCACGACATTGCAATGACAGACACAGGTCATTATATATCTTCCCATAACCTACAGAATTGTGTGGGAGAGTGTAAACTACAACGTAAACTATAATCTATGCTCAGTGGCAATGACCCAAAAATGCATTTATTAATTGTAGTGAATGTACCACACTAATGAAGGATATTTATGTGGGAAAATGTGGGAGGTGTGGGGAGTGGGGCATATGGGAATCCCTATATTTTTTATGTAACATTTATGTAATCTAAGTATCTTTAAAAATATATTAAAAAGCACCTCATAAAATTCTCTTTACTCCTTGTCCTTGTTCTTAGAGAAGTTCTACATGGAAAACCAAGTTTTGCATCTTTTTTTTTTTTTTTATAAACACGAACCTTTAATAATAACAAAAGACACTGCATGTTTACTCAGCCGTTTTCCCCTAATGCTTGTTTGCAAACCTCCAGTCAACAAAACCCACCTGTGGTGGTTTGAAAGTCTATATGCCCCCAGAAAAGAATATTCTTAAAGTTAATCCATTCCTGTAGGTATAAACCTATTATAAATAGGATCTTCTGAAGATGTTACTTTATTTATTTATTTTCTAAAATTTCTTTTTTTATTGTCTTTTTTTTTAAAAGATACATTGACCACACAAAATATTACATTAGAAAATATAAGAGGTTCCCATATACCCCCTCCCCCTCCCCACTCCTCCCATATCAACAACCTCTTTCATCAGTGTGGCACATTCATTGCATTTGATGAGTACGTTTTGGGGCACTGCTGCACCACATGGATAATAGTTTACATTGTAGTTTACACTCTCCCCCAGTCCATTCAGTGGGTTATGGCAGGATATATAATGTGCAGCATCTGGCCCTACAGTATCATTCAGGACAACTCCAAGTCCAGAAAATGCTCCCGTATCACACCTCTTCTTCCCCTTTCCCTGCCCTCAGCAACTCCATGGCCACTGTCTTCATATCAATACAATTTCTTCCATTGCTAGAGTCACAATAATTCTATAGCAGAATACCAGTAAGTTCACTTTAATCCATATTTTATCCCTCCATCTTGAGGACCCTGGGATGATGATGTTAAAGAGGTTACTTTAGTTGGTGTGACCCACCTCATTCAGGATGCACCTTATTCCCCTTACTGGAGTCCTTAAAGGACAACTGCAAGCAAGAAGCAAGAAGCTGAAATCAACAAAACCTGGAAGAGAAGGGAAGACAATAGACACTGCCATTTTGCCTTGACCTGTGGCAGAAGAGTCTAGGATCGCTGACAGCTGGTTTTCATGAAGAAATCATCTTCTTGATGATACCTTGATTTGGACATCTTCATTGCCACAAAACTGTAAGCTTGAAAGCTAATAAATTCCCATTTTTAAAAGCCGACCCATTTCATTGGTATTTGCTTTCAGCAGCCTAGGAAACTAAAACACCACCATAATAAGATATGTTACTCAATTCCTTTTTATCCATAAATTAGAGTAGATTCAAGGCTATGTCTTGAACAACTCCATTCACCTGTATTCCAGTGGGCTTTCTTGAATGGAAGTGAAAAGTGTGGATAGAATCCCAAATACGGTATAAAGATGCTGAGCTGTGACTTTCTAGGTGAGGGAGAGTGAAGAGGGAGGCTTTGAGCACACTGGACTTCCTAAAGGATGAGCTGCCTGCCCTCTTCCCCTGGCTCTAACTTCAACACCTGAATTTCTTTTCCCTTAGGCTAGTCAGTTTTCCCCCAAACAGAATCCTCCAATCTTCTGCCTGGGAGGGACTTGGAGGGGGGCTTTTGGAGAGGCAGCATTCTAGGAGCAAAGTGGGGAAAGGGGTTGAGGGTCTCACCTTGTGTTCACTCTGCTCTGCTGATGTTCTCTTGTCCAGAGCCTTTGTTTCAATCTCTGCAGAGAGGATGCCTCCAACATGGTTTGGGGAGGGACAGTTCCCTGCTTGCTTGATTGAGAGAGGAGAGCAGGCTGTTTAAATAACCCTTACTCAGATTTTCAACCTCCCGGTCTTCAGCTCTATCTCCCACCCTCATTTCCAGAGTTACCTGGTGACTCTAATTTCTGATCCTTTCTGAGATCTGCTGGTGTGCTTTGCTTGCATTTGTGCTAACTTCTCATCCTGCAGGGCTTCAGCGAGAGAAGAAAGCTGCATCTCTTTTCCATTTTCTATGTTTGGTTGGTCTCTCTTCTGCTTCTATTTCTCTCCTTTCTCTTTGCTCTTGAGGGTTTGTACCTTTTTACTCCTATAACTCATATTCTAGTGGGATTTTAAGAAAAAGTCCTTGCACTATGTTTACCTGCAAGTCAGGCTGCTTTTTTCAATGTCTCAAAAAACAACTTTGTTTGCCATCCTTGGGTTTGAAAGGCTTTCACTCACCAGTTATTTGATCTCGTCTTTGAAGATTTGAGGAGATTTCTTTCAGGTTTCAGAATTTGCCTTTAGAAGATTTTCACCAAAAATGCTAATGCCTTCCATATTATCAACACTAGTGCATCCATCCAAGAGAAGGGGCAGAAAGTCTTATCAGTGTGGACTTGTTACCCTGGACCAGGGGACATTCAACAGGCCCAGAAAGTATGCCAGAGAATACTGCTGAGTAATATCAGTTATTAAATGTCCACTTGCCCCCATAAGGTCAGTTTCCAGCCCCTTGCACACTCTGCTTATGTTTCTAAGTCATTAGTATCATCTCTAGGTGTTCATTCTGCTCTGCTGGGAAGCCATGTTAATCCACTTTTTGTCTTCTGTCTCCTTCTTGTATCTCTTTGGTCATTCCAAATACATTCATAAAGTTGCTTCTCTATTAGTATGGTGGATTTCTCATTCCATTTCAGTTCCTGCTACTTCACAGACCCTAGAGATTTGAAGGATTTTAGAGAAAATCTGGTGGTTTCAAACTTGCATTCTAGATTAAAAAGAATTAAAAAAAACCCCAAAATCTTAGAAGCAAGCCTGTATGTGAAGCAGGTAGGATGTGTGGGAATGGAGACCCTCTCCACCTTGCTTCCATCTCCTCAGACGCTTTCAGGAGGGAGGTTTAAATACCTGATGTCATCTAAGGGCCTGAGTCTCGGAGAAGGGAAGTAATTTGCACAAGGCCATGCAGGGGATCAGTCCAGGATTCGGATGGAGACCTTCTGGATCACATCCCGGAGCCACTTACACGTGACCGCTTCCTTTAGTTTCCTGAATGATGAAGCTCAAAAGGGGCTGTGGAGGCTTAAATGTGAGTGATCGAATTGTGGATGCATCTCCTCAGTCTGACTGCCCCTTCCTCAAAACCCACACCCCTCCACTCCACCCACAGTCTCTTAGGAAAAAGAAATAACAATTCTCTCAGAAACTGCCTTCTTTCTGCCCTAGGACTTGTGTACTTCTGGCTTGTTACTTTTAGTTGGAGAGTCTAAGACCTCGTGACAACTGCTATCATGCAGGGGTCCTTCGCTGTTTAATAAATGCTAACAAACCATAATCGACAGTCCTTAATAATCACTGCTGCCTGAACGAAAACGCAAGGGCAAAGATGACTTTGGTCTGAACTGGATTTGAAAAGGCTGAAAGAACAGGCTCTGAGAGCGCAGTGGAAATGCCAGTTGAATAGTAATCACAGCAGCGCGGCTGGCCTGCAGAAGGTGCAATGGTTCTACAGTTAGCAGGAGGGAGAGCGCATGGAATGCAGACGGAGCTGCTTCTGCATGGGGAATTGCAGAGCGTGGCTTCAAGAACAGAGGCCAGGGAGCCTCGGGGTGGCTTTCTGCGGGCTCTCCTGGTGTTCACAGAGTTCAGCTAATTTGCTCTTTTTATTTACTCCTCAGAATCACCAGGATGACTCGACCAGGAGCTATCTCAGGGGCAAGTTTTAATTAGTGGCTTGGGGATTCAGCAAGGGGCAATGAAGTAGACGGCGGGTGAGGGTGCGGGCGCTCCAGAACCTATTTGCCCCACTAATTATTTCCCGCATTCCAGGAATGGAATCCTCATGTCTCAGTGATGCAGACACGTAATTACCATAAGCCTGCTATATGCAGTAGGCATCTGCACACAAGCATACAGAGCATTAGCTGGCTGGGGGAAGTGTGCATGGAGAGGGAAGGAGATTTGCTTATGGATGTACGGAGCCGTAGGCAAGAGACAACTTCCATATATCCCAACCCCTGCCAAACTTTTAAATTATGTATACTGAATAATTTCCTACAGCTCTAACTGCCCAATAGATTTGTGACTAATTGTTTCTTTCCACTTAAAATGGGAGCCTCCTGGTAGGCTGTATGTTTTGGTGCAATTATGTCAGCTCTGAGCCAGAGCTCGGCCTTCTCGGGGCCATTTCAGCCACCTGAGGAGTGTGCTAATTGTGCTGAAGTATGCTGCCTGGTGTGTGTCTCATTGCTGTAGTGGTTTTAAAGGGAACTTCTAATTAAAAACAAGAAGAGAGTCAGGGCTGGGCGCATTCCTCCCGCATCAGAGCCTTAGGCAGAGAGTTTTTTACACGCTGATGCGAGCAGGCCTGTGGAGAACCAGCCCGGAGGAAATGACCCTGCTTCTGCTTTGGTTTGCCTGCGAGGTGCCGCTCTGGCTGCTGGAGCTGTAATTAGAGCTGGCCAATGTCAACATGTCTTCCAGGGTGCCAATCCTTCTCCCAGGCTGGGTGTCATTGTTTGGAGGGTGTGCCTGTGGAGAAGCTGGGGAGGGAAGGAGCTGAAGGTACAGCCTGATATCTGGAGCCAGCAAGACAGGACTGGACTAGAAAGTTGGTTGTGCACAGTTCTGCTATTTCCCAAAGGCTAAGCTGTCCCTGGCTGTTAATAATGGTGGACTGGGAGTCTGGAATATTGGCTCTGCCCCAATGTATCCTGGATCAAGCTATATAAGGTTTTTTGACCCTCAGTTTGCTTGCCTGCAAAATGGGATACAAATACCAATGGAAATTTTGATGGTCTTTTCATGGCCTTGTGGACACAGAACTCGGGAACTTCTGCACCCCACATGGACAATCATATCTTCTCCCCTCTGCAGGACCCTGCTTCTCCATTCCCCTCCTCCCCTGAGACTAGTATCACAGGAACATTAGCAAAATGGGAACAAAAATACTTTATTTAAAACTGAGCCTGATGGCCCAGAGCAGAGGAGAGGAGAGAGAGCGCAAGAGTGGTTGACCTTCCCTGTGGGTCAAGTCCTAGCCTAGGTGGGGTGGCCTCATGGAAGGAGGCAGTGCAAGAGTGAGAGGAGAGCCCAGAAAGGGGCTGCAGCCTTGGAAGGCATCGTCATCAGGCCCTGAAGAACCACTGGTTTTCTTGGAAGAGAGCCTTATTGAGTTCCATGAGTGATGTGTGAAGAGCTTTGGGAGTTCAGTGATGAGGGCTAGCTTTATGAAGGAAGTGGTCTTTAGAGATCCGAATTTAAGATTTGGGCTTTGAGCAGACATTCTAGGCAGAAGAAGTGGTTTGAGCAAAGGCATGGAGGTCAGAAAATGTGTTCAGAATGGCAAGTCGCTTGTCTGGGTTCCAGCAAGGTGTCTAGGAGCTTGGGCTCTGGACCTGGAGACGTAGGTCAGGGTCAGGTGATGGGGTTCAGTGCACACCTGTTCAGGAGCTGGGAGTATAAGTAGAGGATATGACTTTTCACTTATTTCCTTTGGGAGTTAGCTTCGTATTCTTCATATTCCTTCCCTACCACCTGCCTCTCCTCCCTGTATCCCCTCCCCCCTTAATCTATATTTGTGATTTGCTAATGCTTAGCCAGTCAGCAGGCTTTCAATAGACTTACTAGTGGCTTTAATTATCCTTTTCAAGAGCTGGAACAGTCTGCCTTTTAACACATCTACTCAAAAAAAGACTTCTTACTGGGAGCGTGAGCAAAGGCTTCAAGGGCATTTAAGAGTGAACTGCGTGTGTGATTTCACAGATCAGAATCCTGAATTTGGAAATATTTGGAGCCCTTAGAAGTTCCTCAGGCCAACGACCTCATTTCACACATATGGAAGCAGTAGAGAGGAAGGAAAGTTTCACAATAAGAATGCACAGATCTGGGAGCCTAGGTCTCCTGACTCCAAATCCTGGGCTCATTTCATTGTACCAGGGGGCGAGTATAGCCTGGTGGTGAATATTTTGGGCCTGAAACTTGGGCAAGTTGGGGTTGAATCTTGGCTCTCGACCGTGTACTTTTGCCTATTGACTTTGGGAAAAGTATTGAGCCTCATTTTGCCCATCTGTTAAATGGAGCAAGGAAATTAAATGGAAGAATATATTAGCTTTTGTAGAGAACAAGAAAAGGTGATATATTCTATGTTTGTCCTGTTGGAGCAGGAACAGCCTGATGTGTAGGCAGTCACCTCCAAGGGGTGAACCACGGGTTTTGCACAGAAGAGTCTTCTGGCCAGAGGTATCTCCCCACCCTGCCTGCTACCTGCCCAAAGAACTCCCATGCCTGCTTCTCCTTTAGGATGAAGTGCCCCAAACAGCTGATAACATACATGCATTAGCAAGAAGGGCACACATTAGGTCATGATATCCATTAAGACTATGGTCTGATGCCTTCTGATCATCCTGAGCCAATTGATTGGTGGTGGGACCAGGAGGGAGAGAGGGGGACCCTGCTTGGGAAGAATCAAATGGACTGATTTGGTAAAAGCACCTACTAAATGGCACCCTAGCTGTTCCATTCTCTACCTACTCTCCCTTGCTTTCCTCCAATGCCTGGGGTTAGCTGTGGTAGACAAAACAAACTTGGGCAAGTGCATGCCCCCTCTCTGGGCCACTGTTCCCCTAAAAGGATGTGGGCTTGGCCAGATGCCTAGCAAACATTGAGTTGTCTAGGGTCCTTTTACTCCCTTCTTAAAAGGGAACCTTCCCTATCCAACATCCCAGTCTGTTAAAAATGAGGAAAGCAAATGTGTGCTTCTCTTCACACATTTGTCTCTTGCTTCCAATTAAAGGGACAGATGTTTATAAATATATATGGCTATTTTTTTGTGGGAAAAGGGTGGGCTGTTTTAAAGGCAGGATTGAGGGCTGACAAGCAGCAGCACGTGGGGCTTCAGAATTCATTTCCCCCTCTGCAGAGGAGAGAAGAGACCTCTGAGATGTGCCCCTTACTGGTAGAGTCCATCCTCCACCTCCAGGCTGCCCTCCAGCAAACAAGGTGATATGAGTTCTGGAAGGATCTCTTAGTCAACCATCTACTCTGACTCAATTTCCGTGTGGCCTGATGTTTTATCATTTTATTTTTTTGGGTTCAATCCTTGGAAGGGATCACCCAGTTAGTATCTGGTTGATGAAATGGTTGAAAAGCCTTCCTTGAAGGGTGTCAGGTGACTCAGGTGACCCCGATTCCAGGCCCAACTTTGCCTCTAGATTGCTGGGGGCCCTGGGTATGTCCATTTATCTTTCACTGGCGTTTTAGCATCTATGTGAAGTGGTGCCATTTTGTGTGTGCAGTAATAGCTTTTACTTCATCTTGTGGGAACCTAGGTTAGCTAGGATAAGAACAGCTCCTGATGCTGAAGAAAATATTTTTCCTCAGAAATTTAGTCCAGTGTCTGGCCAAAACATCTCCCTTGCTGGGCAGGCTCTGTGGACACTGCTATATCCTAGGTCATCTTGGCCTCTGGGTTGCCTGTGGGTTCCATTTCTGTCACAGACTAAGAGTCAGAAGAGAGAAAGGGGCAGACTCAATGTCGACAGAGCAGGGGCTTGGGGCCATAAGATGCTTGGAAGGGAGGCCTGGAGACTTGTCTTGAAGCTTTATTTATACAGCAAATAACTTGGTTATTTGGGGAAGGGGCTGGGGGTGTTGATGGAGATGACAGGAGAGTAAAGCACCTCTCCCCACCTCTGTAGCACCAGCAGTGAGCCGACGGCTCAGGTTAGGTAAAAGATGTCCTAGAGCTTCCCCCTCAGGTGAAGTTGGTGGCTAGCCTGGATCCTTGTTAGGTATTTACAGCATCTTCATATCTAATGTTCCAAAAAAGGTAATCTAGGGCTTCAAAAAGGCTTGGACAGGGGGCAGGAGGAGTGGATGTATTATAGCTCAGTGGTTGAGCACCTGTTTCCCATGAATGAGTGTGCGGGCTCAGCCCCTGGTACCTCCTAAAAAGAAATGGTTAGGGGCCTCTTGAGGGTTGCTGCCCTTCTGCCCTCACACACTCCCCCCTAGACCAGTGCCCATCCATGATTTTCTTCAACAGCAATAGGCACAATGTAGTTGAGCACTGCCATGTGCCAAGCCCTGGGAAAATATCAGGAAACAAGATTGCAGGATCCCTCTCTCATGGGATCTTCCACTGTGTGTGTGTGTATGAGTGTGTGTATAGGTACAGGGGCACTGATAAAGAATTAAACAACTGCACTAATAGGCAATCGTAAGGTTCTAAATACACCAGCTGTCATTCCTACACTGCAACCAGCTTCCCAGATAGCTTCTGGAATCACAGAATATTAGAACCAGTTCGGTTCCAGCCTTCAGAATTTGGGGCAACAGGTTTAATCGGAGAAGGAATTTGCCCAGAGCCACACTGGAAACCTCTGGCAGAGCTGGACATGAAATCTGGCCTCTTGATTTCTGGTCCTTTCCCGTCCCCCACCCCCATCCTGTTTTCACAGAGAAACTTCGGGGGCTGCAAGTCTTCCACTGATACTCGGTGACAGCAGAACACCTTTGAACAATGTTCTCTGTCTCACGTCCTGTCTGAAAATGCCTGACTCTTTAGTGTGCAGGTCCTGAAGTTTTGACTGAGGAGGACTCCTCCTTGCCATCCCCTCCAAAGGTCGCCTGTCAGGGCATTGCTGCAGCTCAGCTCATGGCCTGCCCCCACCTTCTTTATCTGTGGACCCCCTGGTTACCTGGGAGGGTTCACCCCTTTGTGATTGAATTCTTCTGTGGGCTCTCTGTACAGAATGTCAAGTTCTGGCCGGGTGTCAAGCTCAGAAGACATGTTTTCAGACAGGGCAGGCATGAATTCTGGTTCTCCTTACATTCTAGTGTCTTCCTTATTTTTTGAAGCTTTTGTCTGGGTGAACAACCAGGCCAAACAGAGTGTGGTCTGTCCCCAGGTCACACTGCCAGTCTGTGACAGAGCTGGAATGGAATTCGGGCTCGCTGATGCCACAGCCTGCTCTAGCCACGGCACCTCCCTGCCTCTCAAGGGAATGTCGAAAAGATATTTCCCTCTGCCATCTGACCCCTTCTTAGCCCTCTGGCCTCACTGCACAGTTGCCTAGCTTCGTGATTAGGAGGGCAGGCTCTGTTTACACACTCCTGGATTTAAATGCTGCCACACTCCTTTCTAATTGTGTGACTGCCATGTTTCTATAGCTTCTCTTTGCCTCAATTTCTCCCTCTGTAAGTGGGGATGTGGCAGATTAGAGATGACCTCAAGAAACTTTTGAGTTACAAAAAACTCCCATTAAGAAGAGGAGTCTGTTTTCCCATCCCCTTGAAACAGGTTTGGCCTTGAACCTTGCTTTTACCTACAGCATGTGACGGCTGAGAGGGTATGTGGATTCTGAGCCTCGGTGTCTTTGTAGTTTCTGTTCTCACTCACAGGATGTTGGTGCCATGTGACAAAGCTAGGATAGGATGAAAGAGATCCCAGTCATCCTAGCCAAGGGCCCAGGCACAGAACTGAGCTCACTCACACCATGTGGAACAGGGATGAGATGCCCCCACCAAGTCTAGCCCAAATTGCTTACTCACAGCATCATGAGAAAAAGATGTAGTTGTTGTTTGATCCACTAAGTTTTGGGGAGGTTTGTTATGCAGCAAGGGCTAACTGAAACAGGAGGAAATAACAGCACCTACTTTGTCAGGTTGTTGTGAGGTTCACATGATGATAGACATCTGGGTCAGCTTCTAGTGCTCAGGAAGCTACTGCAAACTTTCTCTTGCTCAATGGTTCTAGCCACACTGACCTCCTTTCTTTTTCTTGAATATACCAAGCACTCTTCCTCTCTCACGGCTTTTTTATTTTAAAGATTTATTTATTTATTTATTTCTCTGCCCTCCCCCTGACCCCGGTTGTCTGTTCTCTGTGTCTATTTGCTGCATCCTCTTTTGCCTGCTTTTGTTGTCAGCGGCATGGGAATCTGTGTCTCTTTTTGTTGCATCATCTTGTTGTGTCAGCTCTCCATGTGTGCAGTGCCATTCCTGGGCAGGCTGCGCTTTCTTTCGTGCTGGGCAGCTCTCCTTACAGGGCGCACTTCTTGCGCGTGGGGCTCCGTTATGTGAGGGACAACCCTGCGTGGCAGGGCACTCCTTGTGCGCATCAGCACTGTGCATGGGCCAGCTCCACACGGGTCAAGGAGGCCCGGGGTTTGAACCTCGTACCTCCCATGTGGCAGACGGATGCCCTAACCACTGGGCCAAGTCTGCCTCCCTCTCTCCCTCTCTCCCTCCCTCCCTCCCTCTCCCTCCCTCTCCCTCCCTCTCTCCCTCTCTCCCCCCCCCCCCTCTCCCTCTCTCCCCCACCCCTCTCTCTCTCTCGGCTTTTGTACTTAGGTGTTCTCTCCACCCTGAATGGCCTTTGCCTGCTCTCTTGTTTTCATGGTTAAGGTTTCCTCCTGCTTGGAGAGGCCTTCTGTGATCATCCCACCTCCCAATCCCCCCATCTCCTACCCTGCACCTTTTCTCCATTCTTGTTTCATCTCATAGTCCGTAATTACATTTATTGGTTTCTAGATTATGAATGCTATGAAGGCAGGGTCTGGGCCTGCTTTTTTCCCTGTTTTATCCTTGCCAATGATGTATACAGCAGGAACTCAATTGATATTTATCGAACGAGTCAATGAAAAGAGGCACCTAAATCAATCTGAGGTTGAGGATGGTGTTGGGCTTCTAAGAAGACAGGAGTAGCCAGTTTAGAGTTTCAGACAGAGGAGATTGCATATGGTGCTTCTAATTCTTACAGCCCTTGTGATTTGTGTCACACTTTCATGCCTGATCAGGTATGTTCTTAATAATATGTCTTGGGGATCCAATAATACTATAAATTTCTGTAAGACAGGGATTGAATTCCTCACAGCTCCAACAGAAGTTTATTGGATAGATAAATGGTTAGATGGATGGATGTGAAAGTACTCAGAAGCTGTGGTTATGATGTCAAGAATAATAAGACAGAAAGAACTTCAAGTTGGTTGTCATCTATGGAAAACCATGTTTATTTATTTTTTCTTCTACTAAAAGGATGACACATTTCCAGGCAATCAGTAAAAGATCATTAAAGTACAAAAATGCTAAGTACAATCATTAGCATTGTATTATAGGGAAATAGTTGTTACTTTTCCCCCTGAGTGAGATGACAAGTTGAATGGTCACAGTGGGTTTGATTTATAAAGAGGGGCATGGGTGGGTGACTAACTGTCTTGGGTTGACTGGGAATGAGGGATTCCCCAGATTTGGGACTTTCAGTGCTAAGATGGGGAAAGTCCTGAGTGAAATGGGACAGTTGGGCACCTTAACAAAAGAGCAGCATCAGAATGTGTATATGGTTTGGGGTTTAGGTAGAGGGATTAGACATTTCCTCAAATTCCCTATCACCTGTGTTCCCCTTACTTCTGAAGTAAAAATCCCTTGTGTTCTTACTAAGGGTGTTACAGCATTCAAAGACATTTTACATCCTCCATATAATTTTTCTTGATCTTTATGTCAAACCTGGGAGGTAAGGCAGTGGTAACCTAATTTGCAGGTGTGGAGTCCTGTTTCAAGACTCCAGGCTCCCAGAGAGTTTGGGGGTAGACCAAAGACTCAGACCCAGATCCCCCAAGGCCAGTGTTCTCCCCACTGCTCTATTCTTTACTGAAACATCCTACTTGACTCTTTCTGACTTTCCAGAATGGGCAAGAATTGCATGGACAAAGGGGTGCCCCTAAGATCCAAGTTTTGACTTAGTCCCTTCCCTGGGAACAATTCATGCCATTACTCTTCATCTGATGTGTTTACCTGCCTGTTCCTCCTGTAGAAGTCCTCATTTAGGATTCCTTGAATACCCGTCAATTGACAAGTGTGGCTTCATTGTGTGGCAGAAGTAGCAAAGGAGATCCAGTGTATTGGCTCCAAGATGATGCTTTGAATGGCCTCTCCAATCTGCCAGGCAGATAGTCAGAGGACAAGCTCGGCCTGCCATTTGCCACCTTCTTTGTTGAGATCTTTTTGGAATCTTCACTGAAGAGGTACTTAGGTGATACATCAACCCATGGTTGGGGCCTATGACTCTTGGGTTCAAAGACTTGGACCCATTTATCCCATCCACATCAGTATTTTCTGCCTAATATAGACACTTACTTAAGCAAAGAAGACCCAGTACCCTTCCCTAACTTATTTAAAAAAAAACTAGGCTAACCCTGCTCACAGTAGATCTAGCTTCTCTGGACAGCCTGTTAGAGTTCTATCATCCACTTTTTATTTAAATGGTTTAGAGCTCTTTTACATTTTTTGCCTTTATGACCTCTAGGGACAAGAAATCTTATGTCATCCCTATTTCCTCTGTGAGGTGAGACTTCCTTTGAAGCACACACCAGTAATTTCCCAGAGTTAGCACTCCAGGATTAGCTCAATGAATGCGGTTTAACCTTAGCCTGCTCTTTTTTCCCTTAAGAATCATTACATGGTCTCAGAGTTTTATCATATGGATCTATTCTGGGTGCAAATGTGCCAAAAACCCTTGATTTTAGAGTTTTACTATTCTGAGAGTTGAATAAGCATTGGTAATTTTATTTAAAAATAAATAGAATAAATAGCTTAAAAAAAGTGCTGCCTGTGTCCTCTTGGCAGATGCCCAGATTGTGGGTCTTATGGTCTAGTAGCTAAAGCATGGGGTTTCTGGTGCCTCTGTTCTTTCTCCTTGTCTCTTATCCAGCTAAGATCCTACAACCCTCAGAAGTGTGTGCAGAGCTGAGCTCAAATTTGGTTTTCACCTTTGGAGGTGGTTTTCTTTGGCTTAAAGACAAAATGTAGACCCAACTCTCTGTGAAGGGAAGGGATGTTAATCTTGAAATGGTCATCACTGTAAACACTCGAGACGACACACTTGGCAACATGGGTCTTTCCTGAAACATTACTTTTTGGCCCTGAGGGGCGAGATGATGGTTTGACAAGCCTGGAACCTCTCATATCCTAAGACATTGCTTGAATTGAAACACTTCTTGGAATCCTGGAAACTCATGGTCCAGTTTCATTGGGTCATAGGCTATAGTTTACTACAGGGTCAGAAGAATGTCTCTGGGCTAAAAAAAAAAAAATTGACACCTTGATTCAATAGAGACAAGGCCTTCTTATGAAATACCTATTTGCTATTAGAATTTGATTGGTTTCCAGCCCTTTTTTTTTTGTCAAACCTCTTGGCACCAGCACTTCCTCAAAGAAAGACAAGTCTGGTGGGGAGAAAATGAAAAAGATGGCATATTCTTTCCTCCATAAAGAGAAAGAGTCATGGGTTGCTTAGACCAGTGATTGGGCAGTCTCCTCTGAGTTTGCACAGGTTTTTGCAGGCCTTTCATATGGTCAGTGCACTTTGGGATCTGTGATGGTTGCCCCTACTTTGGGGCCGGGGGACATCCATCTGTCCACTTGATTGGGCTCCAGAAGCCATTGTCCTACTTGGCCCCAGAAGGTTCTCCCCAGATGAGAGTTTAGTGGGTGTGTCCCCTGAGTGAGGGTCATACCTCATGTGGTCTCTGTTGAGTTTCTCCCCATGGAGCATCCAGTCCTCTATGTGCTTGGGAGGACTAGAGCTCTCTGGGTTGCTGACTCGGAAGTCCTGTTCTGAGACAGGTGGCACAGGGCAGCGGGTGGGTTGGGCCTCTCCAGGCACTGGCCCAGATCTCTGTCTGCTTCTCCAACTCTGGATTTCCATGTCTCTTTTGTCCTTGGGGAGTTTGTCAATTTTCTGAGCTTTTGAGATCAGAGTCTTCCCATAGGTGCCTCGTATAGACAGGAAAAAATATCTGGCAGGAAAAGAAAGAATAAAGATGATTTTCTGATTTGTTGATGTCTAGAATTTCAGCATTATAAAGGGTTTTAGAATTCATCTCCCCACCTAGGTCAGGATCCGCTTTGCAGCACCTCTAACGGATGGTTCTCAAATCCATACTAGGCAACTCGGGTTTTGGGGAGCTCAACAACAACAATGTAATAAAATAGTAAATATTTATGCAACAATTACTATGTGTGAAGATTATTCTAAGTCCTTTACATATTACTAACTCACTTTATTCTCCCCACAGTTCCACTATGTCAGTCCTTTTGCTTCCCTCTTTTTACAGATGAGGAAACTAAGGCATCCAGAGACTCAGTGATTTGCCCAGAGTCACACAGTCAGAACCAAACACTCTGGATTCAGAGTTTTTGTCCTTATCTATTGTGCACAAGGCAATCGATTCTATTCTGGGCTACTCTATAATGTGAACCCTTTGTGGAACTTAATAATTTTTAAGTAACTTCTAAATATATACATATGGATATTAGAATTTACAGCAGTACTGATTTCACAGAATTACTGTATTACCACCATTTGCCAGATAAAGAAACTGAGGCCCAGAGTAAAGAGATGAATTTTCCAAGGTCTCTCAAGAAGTTAAAAAGCTCTCTGTCGGCCAGCCCAGCGTTCTTTCCCCACTGCCAAGCCTGTAAGAGATTCTAGAATAAAGTGTCTCTATCAGTCTCCCCTCTATTCTAAGTTTAAGACAGGGAAGGGTGGGAAGTTTGAATAGAACAATGTGGTGAGTGGAGAAAGCTTACCCAGGGTGGCATATCCTCCCTCAGGGTGTCAGTTTCTTTATCTAAAAATTAATCCAATGGGAACTTTATATTATGCATGATTTTTTTTTGTAAACCTGCAACTTTTCTAATTTAAAAAAGTATTCACCAAGTGCAATGAATATCTCATGATGATGGAGGAGGTTGTTGTTATGAGGGGAGGAGTGGGGTGAAGGGGGTGGGGAGTTAATGGGGACCTCATATTTTTTGAATATAACATTAAAAAAAAGGCAAAAAAAAAAAAGGAATCCAATTGGTTCAAATGGTATCTAAGGAGTTTTCCAAAAATAGTCCTTTTTTCTAACTTGCCCTTTATCTATTTAACAAGATGTAAGACTGAGTACTTGTCTTTTTAAAGCACATGTGTCAACAGTCTTTCGATACTTGTCAAGGATCTTCATCAAACTGCTTAATTAATCCTGGTAGCCTCTGGCTCCTTGTATATTTCCTAGTGAAGGGTGAGTTAGGGAATATGAAATTTACAATTTTCTCTTTCCAAACCCCCCAAAAAAGACACAAAACAGAGGAATTCAGTCCTTGGGCAGAGGTGGTCACAACCCTGTTTAACCCCAAAAGTGAGGACAGAAATATTGAACTGCACACTTGATGTCCTTTTCCAAGAAGGGCATGGTCCTTGTGTTCTCTCTCAGGGTTCCTCTCCCCAGGAGTTGGAGAGAAGATGGGATGAGTGTGGGGAAATATGTCTATGAGGCTTGATGCTTGTTCTTAATCACTTCGCACTCTACACCCTCAGGACACTCTATAAAATTATTAATACTAGTTACTGTCAACTATATAATGGTCAAACATATTTGAATCATTAACAGGATTGTAGGCTTCCTGAGAGCAAGGGCCTTGTTTTACTTACCTTTTTGTTTTTTCAGCACCCATTGCTCATTCATCTATGAGTGCAGACTATGTGCCAAGAACTGTGTTAGGTTCAAGACATAGGCTATGTCTTGGAGATGTAGGATAAGGAGGATCCCTTCTCTTAAGGCATTGATGGCCAGACAGAGTCAACATGGTTTATAACGAAGGTGGTAGGGCAATGACAGAGGATATGTTTGGGTGGTGGGAACACAAAAGAGAGGAGCCTATTTCAGCCTGAGGAAGGTAGGTGAAGTCATGGAAGGCTTCTGGAATTGGTCAACCTGAAATGATGCCCAAGGGTGAGGAGGTTACACTTGGGGAAAGTAATCGGATGGGCCTTCAAAGCAGAAGGAACAATGTGAGCAAAGGCAGAAGGTGAGAGGCCATGGGACCTTTGGGGAAGTGCACACAGCTTGGTTTATGGAGCCCAAAGTCTGAGGCAGGGAGTGGGAGAAGAGGCTGTGGAGACAAGTAGATGCCACGTAGGGAGGCCATGCACTCAGGGCATACTGAGAACTCCACTAACATTTGTGGTGTTCACTGACTTCAGCTGTATTTGCCATCTTAGTACCTTTTGTCTCCAATTCTGTATCAGAGATCAAGGTTCTGAGGTGACTTAGGAAGAAGAAACAGACCAAACTAGGTTAAGCAAGCTGTCACACTTATTAAAGGCAGCAATTCCTGTTGATGGCACTCTCCCTAATTTTGGCGTAGAACAAGTTCTGCACAGTGTCGCAATGGCCTGTTGACTACAGCTTATAATGATGATGTGGCTGAATTTCGATGCATTGATCTATCTGGGCTAGTATCTTGTTTCTAGAACCACAGTCTCAAGGACCCAGCAGGAGTCAAACTCCTAACTCTTGGGCTAGGAAAATGGTTTACTAAGGGGAGATCGGTGAGTTTAGGAAGAAGACAAGCCCAAACCTTGGGAGAAGAGCCACAACTGGTGTGAGCAAGCAGACGAGGTAGAAAGAGGGGTCTGAGAGCTGGCGTTCCATCACCCAGTAGGGATTGGTGGGACTGTTGCAGATGATGCAGGTGGCGTTGTACAATAGGGATACCACGAAGTACATCAGGAAGCTGCCTAAGAGGGTGAGCCCGTGAATAATGGTCTGTGGAGGGAAAGAGAAAGTAACACTGTTGAAGGCTTAGCTTCGATTAGGGGGCGGGACAATCACACTAGGCTAGCTTTGTTTTAAACTTTTTTTTTTTTTTAGATCTAACAAACATATAACAAATTCATAGAAGCGGGCACGGGCAGTTTAATAGACCAGTATAAAGCAAACACCTGTGTTATAATATTACCGTCCAAACTTTGCCTTCACCCTAGAAGCCCCTAAACCTTGTCCCACCACTAGGGGGAACTATTGCTCTGAATTGATGGTGATAAAGTCAACGCTATTTGTAGTTTTATTACCTATATCTGTTTCCCTGCACAGCTTGGTTTTAATGTTAATAAAATAGAATGCAATTTTGCATGATTTTTGTCTTTTTTCTCCTTAATCTTATGTGTGTATGACGAGTCCATTTTTTCTGCATGTGACTGTAGTTTACTCATTTTCAAAGCAGTACAGTGTTCTACTGTTTTACCTGTTCTGTGCAACTTCTTTTTTTTTTTTTTTTCCATTTGTGTCTTCTTTTAGACTTAATGACCATTGTATTAACTTCACTTTCCTGCTTTACCAATTTGGAAGTTATAACACAATTTTATTCTTGTAGTGATTATTCAATAAGTGACAATGAGCAATCTTAATAACCACCGTATGAAGTTTATAACTATTTCCCTCCTCCTGAATTATACAAGGGCTTTCGAGCACTTTAACTTTGTTTACCTTTCTCCTGGCTTACACAAATATTGTATGGTCTCACTAATATGAATGAAATATGATGAGTAAACTCATGGAGTTAAACTAGAGTATAGGTTACTAGGAAATAGAATGTGGGTTGACAAAGGGGAGCAGATGCTGAATACAATTAATGTAATGTACAGACTATAGTTAATAGTAATGTAACATTTTTATAGCAATGGCAAAGAAGTTAAAAATCAATGTTAAGGGTCAACAATGGGTGTATAAGGGTCTTTGGGATTTTTCCTATGGAAAATATTCTGAAATAAACTAATCTGATGACAGCACATTGCTGGGATGAAACTAAGAGCCACTGAGTACACACTTTGGATGGGTTGAACAAGGCAGGGGACCATATAACACAGTGAACCCCGAGGTAAATGATGGACCATGGTAACAGTACAAATACGAGAACGTTCTCTTACGAACTGTAATAAATATACAATTCTAATACATGGTGATACTAATAGGATGGCTTGTGGGAAAAACACACCAAATATATGCTATGGACTATAAACAGCAATAATATGACAATGTTCTTTCACCATTTGTAACAAATGTGTCACAACAATGTAAGGTGGTGGTAGTGGGGCCATGTATGGGAAAATGTATGGTATGCATGATTGTTTTGTTAATTCACAACTTCTCAAATAAAAAAAATCATCTAGCATGTTTTAGATGTTTTCTGTGGGAAAGATGATCTGGATAATCCAGCCCCTGTTTCTGAAGAAAAAAACAGCTAACTTTTATAGTTGCTTTGGGGGGGGGGCGTTGTGAATATGGACATAACTATTAAAATTCATGTTAGATTTCTACACAGGGGAGAAATAGACTCTCCCCCACTTCAAGCACTTTCAAAAGGGAAGTGCATTTCTCATAATGGTTTTAGCAGCTGACTTCTTTCCCCAGAGCACTCAAAATTCTGAGTTACTATTGGGATACCTGGTCTAAAGGTGCATTAGCTTGCTTAGTAATGCTTAAAGCTTAGTGAAAAGAACAAGTTCCTTCTTTTAAAGGTGGCCAAGTAATCAGTCAGAGAGGATCTGGAATCTTTAGTCTCACCCATTTGAGGCCTGATTACATTTTGTAGGGAATTTTGAAAAGTCAAAAAAAATCTAATGGCTAAGAGGGTCATAGAGAGCAGTGTTCCTCTTAGGAAATATTTTGGGCTAGATTGAAAAAAAAATTGTATTTGAATTACTGTGAAATATTTCAAGCATACAGACAGTAAACTTTTGTTTTAGTTTTCTAAGTGCTAAAACAAATGCCGTACGGGAACTTACTGGTTCACAGTTTCAAGGCTAAGAGAAGTCCAAAATCAAGGTGTCAGCAAGACTGGACTTCTGGGCCTGCGGATGCTCTATCTTTGGGGTTTCTGGCTTTTCTGTCACATGGCAAAAATGCACATGGTGGCGTCTTCTCCTTTCTCTTCTGGGTTTCACTGACTTACACTTTCTGGCTACTCCTCGTGGCTTCTCTCCCTCTCTCTGACTTTCTCTCTGCCTATAAAGGACCCCAGTTATCCCTATGAAAGCCCAACCTGACTCATCCGGGCCACATCTTAACTGAAGCAACATCTCCAAGAGAGTTTATTTATGATGAGTCCACACCCACCAGAATGCAGACCAAGACCAAGATGAAAAACATATCCAAACTGGGGTACACAATTCAATCCACATCAACTTTATACACCCAACATCCAACCTTATTCATTTAATCTTATGCCATATTTGCCCCAGATTTTATTAAAAGGTTAAATCTTACAGAAACAACTGAAGTATCTGTGTATCTGTTGCAAATACCTGCTCTTCAATCTTGAAGATAAATTCAAGTGTTTATCATTGCTATACATATTTTATATATACATGTTTAGGTATCCAAGTTTGTGATGCTTTTTTACTTTATCATGCATTTGTATTCTTCTGCAGGGTTTCTTACTCCATACTATGCTTTTGAGTTTTATCTGTGCTGATGGATGTATTTCTAGTTATTCATATTTTACTATTGTATTGTATGAATATGGCACAATTCATTAATTTTCCTGTTAATGAACACTTAGGCTCTTTTAAATTTTATTTTACTTTGCTATTAAGAACAATGCTGTAATGAACATTACTGTATGTATTTCCTTCTTACACATGTATGCATATTTCCAGGGTATATATGTAGAAGGGGAATTGTGTATACAGTGTAAGTTCTAACTCTTCTAGCTATTTCAAATTGTTCCCCAGTGTGGTGGTACTAGTCTATAGTCTACTAGCAGCATATGGAAGTTCCTTGGCAAAACTTTTTTTTTTCCTTTGTTGTGCTTTATTGCCTTTAACACGTTGCACACGTTGTTGAGCTGATTTGCTAATATTTTATATAGAATGGTCTATATTGATGAGTATAGTGCAATTGGTCCATAATTTTCTTTCCTTGAACTGCTCATGCCCAATTGGCATAAGGGTTATTCTAGTCATGAAAAATGAACTGCCTATCTTTTTCTATTCCATGAAAAAATTGGTGTATGATAGGGATCATAAATTTGGTAAAATTCACCTGTACAATTCTGTGTGCTTGTCTTTGGGACAGAATTACAAATTCAATTTCTTTAATGACTGGTTTATTCAGATTTGTTGAATGATTTTGACTGTTTGGTAAATTTAATACTTAACAAAGTGGCCAACTTCATTTAAAATTCTCAAAAAATTATTCTTTTAAATTGATAACATCTCCAAATATATTCCTCTTTTCATTTCTAGTATTATTTTTGTCTTCTTTTTTTTTTTCCTGGATCAGTTTTGCCAGAGATTGTTTTTTATTAGATTTTTTGAAGAGTCCAGTTTTGCTTTTGTTGATCCTTCATATCCTTTCTTTGATCTATTTTCTTATCTTTTTTTTCTCTTCTATTTTCTTTATTTAAAAAATTTTTTAAGTTCCTTGAGTTAAATTCATTAACTTTTTTAGCTTTCATCTTTTTGTTTTTAATAGTAAAGGTTTTAGTTGTATCACACAAGTTTGTGTATCTTGTATTTTCATAGTAATTCAGTAATTAGAATGTTATAACTTACATCATGCTTTACTCTACCTCATGAGTTATTCAGAAGTGCATTAAAAAATGTCCAAGTGTGTTAGGTTTTGTTAGGTTATCCTTTTATTACTTGTTTCTAATTAAATTACCTTGCTATCAGAGAACATTGTATTTTTGATACCGATTATTTGGAATTCCTCTGTGATTTAAGAGTTTTTTTTTTTTGGTAAATTGTCTGCTTGTATTTGGAAAAAAAAGTGTGTTTGCTATTTCCTGGAGCAGGGTTTCATATATTAAGTAAATGAATTTTATATTGATAAAATGTGATTATTTTATTCAAAGCTTCTATAACCTTTCTATTTTTTTTTTTTTTTTTCTATTTGGGCTATGTCAGTTTCTGATAGAGTTGTGAATTTGTCAATTTCTCTTTATAGTTGCCAGGAGGAAAATATTGAATTTGATAAATATTTCTTTTAATAGGTAAATTTAATTATTTACATTTATTTTGAATATCAATACATTCTGGGTTTATTTCAATCATCATATTATATATTTTTGTTTATCACCCATTTTCTTTGCCTTTCACTTTCCATACATGCTGTAAAATTGATATTTTCTCTTTTTTCTTTCTGTTCCTTTAGTGGCTAACCTTATGTTTTTAATATACCAAATAAATGTAGATTTTATAACATTTACAGTTAAAGATACAATTCTATTCTCTTCCAACACATGATGTCGGCTTTCCCATAGACTAATTATCCCCTCTCTCAGCATCCTGTTGTTGTTTCTTGTAGTTTTAGCTTTTATGTTCATTAATGTTCTTTTAGAAGGTCATCCTTTCTTTTAGTGAGGGTCTATGGGTAGCAAACCTCATAGGGTTTGTTTATCTGGAAAGGTCAGATCTTGACTGATAGTGTAGCTGGTCCAGTTATTTCCCCTCAGGTATTTGAAGGCAATTACTTTGCTGTTTTCTGGCCTCTATTGTTTGTCAGTTTAACTGCTGTTCTTTTTCAAGTAATGTGTGCATGTTCTCTGTAGACTTTAAGGTTGTCACACTATCTTTTTTTCGTTCTTTTTCTTTTTTTTTGGTCATAATATCTTTTGCATTGTACAGTTTCGGTATGATATATCCCGGTGCTATGCCCAGATTTATTTTATTTTATTTTATTTATTTTATTTTATTTTATTATTTTATTTTATTTTATTTTATTTATTTTATTTTATTTTATTATTTTATTTTATTTTATTTTATTTTATTTTATTTTATTTTATTTTATTTTAATTTCTCTCCCCTTCCCCCTGTTATCTGCTCTTTCTGTCCATTTGCTGTGTGTTCTTCTGCGTCTGCTTGCATTGTCAGGTGGCACTGAGAAACTGCATCTCTTTTGTTGTGTTATCTTGCTGCATCAGCTCTCCATGTTTGTGGCGCCACTCCTTGGCAGGCTGAGCTTTTTTCATACAGGGCGGGTCTCCTTGGGGGCCACTCCTTGAGTGTGTGGGGAACCCCTACGCGGCAAGGCACTTCTTGCGCGTGGCAGTACTGCGCATGGGCTGGTTTACCACACGAGTCAGGAGGCCCTGGGTATTGAACCCTGGACCCTCCATATGGTAGGCAGACACCCTATCAGTTGAACCACATCTGCTTCCCCAGATTTATTTCGATTAACTCTCTTTCTCATTGATTATCTCCATTCTCATTGATTATATCTACAAATTTGCTTTTTCACCATCCTCTCCTTTTCTTCTCTTGGAACTTTTATTATGTGTTTGCTGGAGTCATTTATTCTGACCACCATTTCTGCTAATTACTTTTTCGTATTTTTGTAGAATTCTGGATGAGTTCCCTATATAATTTTCCAATTTGGACGTTTATTCTTTGCCAGTGACCAATCCAGAGAGAATCCCACAAATTGCATTTTTAAGTTCAGTGACCATTTTTCATTTTCAAAAGTTCTAAACGTTTCCTTAGCTTGGCTCATTTCCTAGTATAAAAGTTATGTCTTTGACTCCTGACCCTTGCTCATAGCTTCTGATAAAGCTATAACTTCAGACAGCTTGTCATTGTCATTTTTAATTCTGCTTCCTTACTTGAGTGGGGAAACTCCAGTCCACACCTTGTACCCAGCTGTAAGTGGGGCTCCAGGTCTTCTGCCATGGCCTGTGTCCCACCGTTGCTCCCAGAAAGCTTTCAAGCTTGAGCTTGCAGCATCCCTAACCCTCCCAGCATTGCAACCTCTTCTGGTGCTGCTGGTCCAAGGAGAAATTTATCCTGTACTCAAGCCTGGCTATGCCTTTTTGTTTTTATTGCTTCTGTCTATCTGTCATTGGCATGCATTTGGAGGGGGTTTCCAAAGTGGGAACACTGTGATCCAGAAGTTCCCTTGGGTGACACTTATTATGTATTTATTGAGTAAATTCCATACTATGGCATGATACACTCAGAAATATGAGTGGGGTCAGTTGACAGGAATCCAGTTTTTAAGCCAAAGGGGCTTGGGGCTCCTTACCCAGGTCTTCATTTCCATCGCCTGGTGCAAGAGGATTGTGGCGAGGGAGATGGTGTTTATGGGCATCCCAAAGGTAAAGACATCAATATCAGAGTCCTTGTAGGTCTGCAGAGGAAAAACAAGCAGGCATGTCAGATGTGCCCATGGACTTGAGCCTTTGGCCTGGAGAGATGACCATAAAGAATCAGTGAAACCAGGTGTCAAGAGAGGGAAAGAAGTGGGGAGAGAAGAAGGTATCCAGCAGCCATCCGAGATGAACAGATGAAGACGAAGAGTGAGTTGATAGGACTAAATGATTTAGAAACATGTTTGTCAGAGGAAGTCACAGAGGGTGCTCCGAAACCACTGTGGAATGAATGAACAAAGAATTTACTGAGCATTCCCAGGAACTGTTCTAATGGCTGTGGATACTTCCATGTTCACCTCCAAGGAGTTTATATTCTAGTAGGCAGGGTAGATGTGGTTCAATTTAAGATGGTAAGTACTGTAATAGAGGGAGCTCAGAAGAAGGGGTATCTCAGCTGAGAGCAGAATAAGAAGGCATTGATCAGACGAAGAGGGAGGGGAAGGGCGTTGTAGGCAAGAGAAGCGAGGGTGACATGGTGGGCTTGTAGAACTCCAGATTATCCTGTACGGTAGGTCTGCTGAGCACATGAACAGGGGCAAGAGACGAAGCACGAGAGTCAAGCAGAGACCTGGTCAGGGAGGGTATTGTAAGCCAGGGAATTCAAAGAAAGCGTAAGTGCCTCCCTCCCTCTAAGCTCAACTTGTTGCTCATTGGAAAAAAATATGTGCTCAGAGGCTGAGCAAGCAATACCATTTAGTTGTTGGCGTTTATCTCACATCCTGGCCACCTGTTAGGAGGAATACAGGTATCTTTCGGCATCTTAATTCTCACAATTCAAATCAAAGAACCAATTTGAGATGAGGTTGGTGTTCCTTGCTATCTGCATTCTTGTTTTGTATTTCAGGTAATGCATTATCTCTATTATTAGAGTTTGCTGCCTGAAGGTTTACTGCTTTGACCTTGAAAGTACAAATACATATATATAAATCAAAGTTTGAAAACTCAGATAACTTTGGTGATCAAGTAGGAAACAGTAATGAGTGAAGAAGGCCAGGTTTAATACAAAGTACAAAGGGGAGTGATGGGGACTATGGCAAAATGGAGAGCACATTGCCCCTGTAAGCAGGGCTGTGATTCAGCTCCAGATTTTTGCCAGGGGGAAGAATGACCCAGTGTAACTATATCTGCTAGTTTTTTGAGATCAGCCAGAAATTAAGATAGTTGGGTAGAGTGTTTGTAGCCTCTGCTGTAAAGTGTCCAGAAAGATACTATAAGCCCAGGGTTGCATATAAACGGGACTGGTCCCACCCTGTTATTTATATGGCCAGAATGAGTCTTCATGACTTACCAGGTAAGGGATAAAGAAACAGATGAGGCTCTGGTAGAATGCATCCACCATGGAAATCCAGAAAGTCCACCAGTTATAGCACTGCCAGGAAAGAAAATACCAACAGTCACCCACAACAAAGCAAACCTCTGTTCTTTTTTGAATGTAGCTTTCTTGGATGCAGCTGGGTAGTCAAAAGGGCAATCGCAAGCCTCTTGTCCTTGGGACAAAGAATGACTTGTGGGTGGCAGAACTCGATTCAAGTCCTGGCTGTGTGACCTTGTATAAATCACTGTATTGCTCTAAGAACTGGTTTCTTCTTCCATAACATGTGGATAAAAACAATTCCATCAATTTCCTTGGGTTTCAAGAAGACTGTGGTCAAGTCTTAGTACCTAGTAAGTACTCTGGTGATTGAAGGCTATCATTCATTAGCATTATTGCTAGCGCTACTACAAGGTTGTAGGTTTACAGATTCTGATTCTAAGGTTTCTAAATAACATCTGAAGGGAAGATTTCAATGACAGGCTAGGACCCCAGGATCCCAGGATCTCAAGGGACACAGCCTTGTGGCTTCAGAGACAAGTCTTCTCATTTCATGCTTCACTCTTTGTGCCTTCCCTGGGAAAAGCAAATCCATTTAAAGTTCATTTTTTTGTCACATTAACTTCTTTTAGTGTTATTTTCTCAAGGAATACATTATATAGTCAGGTTGCCTATGGGAAGGGTGGAGTTAGAAGATCTCAAGGTGTACATGTGCTACTGCCATACCTTCTTTGTGTGAACTGCTTGACTTGCTGTGTTGCTCTCTCTATCAGTCTTTGGGTTAGAACTGGACTTGGTTCTTTGTTGGCTAGCTACAAGAAATCCTCAGCTTTCAAACACCACATCTGACTTTGTCCCCTTTTCCTCAAGACGCAGATACTCTTAGGATTTTAGAAGCCGGTTTCTCAGAGTTCTTCCCCGGAGGCGGTCCTAGCCCTCCCCACCCACATCCAGTCTCCTTGCCTGCGTTCATCTGACAGAGTGCTGGCTGCTTGACTTCTCCAAATAATTCAGGGCATTGGTGTGGCCTCTCTGCATCTGCTAGGAAACCATCTCTGATGGCATCACTGGCATTCTTTGGTCTCCTTGATACTAGCAAACTCAAGTCATGCTCTAGAACATGTGTGATCTTGAGTACTGAATTTTGCCTTCTCCAATGTGATGTTGAAGTGCTCATTTGTGGATGTTTATGAATGCATTACCCAGAGAAAGGGAAACTGGCTTTTAGTCCCAAGGCTTCCCAAACTGGGCCTTGGGGGTTCTGTAGATGGCCCTCAAAGTGTGGAGGTGGGGGGGGCGGTAGTCAAGGGGGCTGGGATCTTTCTGTTTGCCTCCTCTCTCTTCAACTAGGGTAGCCTCATCTTAATATGTGATGTAAGTAAGTAAATACTTGAAAAGAAGAATACCCACTGGTCTGGTCCAACACATTCAAGAGCAAATGCACCCGAAAGGGAAGAGAAGTTCAAGGTCACACAGGAGGTCAGCAGCAGAGCGGACACCAGAGTGCAGGGCTCTAGACCCTCAACCCAGTGCTCTTTCTCTGACCCTTCCAGGAGGAGCCCCCTCTTCCTGCCTGCCCGAGCCTCTTACCTCAGAGTTCTGGCCGCTCCTGTATAGCTCAGGAAATGCCAGGAGTGTTTCCGCAGATACGTCTTTGTCGAGGACTCCAAAGATGATAGGAGGCAGGGAAGTGAAGAAGAGATTGAAGAATATCATCTGCCAGTAATCGATCATGGTGGAGCCAGAGAAACCACAGAAGAACTGGTACCAGAAAAGCAGGTTGACGTAGCACTGCAGGCAGAAAGTGTGGCCTTGTGAGCGAGACCCTAGAGTGCAGCCAGTCATCACCTGATCTTCAGTTCCCTCATTCGTAATGTGTGGGGCTGTAGAAGGATTAGAGATAATCCTAACTGCCTAATGTCCTTCAGACCTGAAGGGAACTCCACCAACCTTTTATGGTAAAGATTCTATGGTGGTTCAGGGCGCAGGATTTGGAGGCAGCGATGCCTGATTTTGAATCTCCAGTTCTGTCATTTACAAGCTGTGTGACCTTAGGTAGTTATGTCTTGCCCGAGTTCAGAGCTAGAAAGTGGCACAACCAGAACCTGAGTCCTCAGAGTTCTTTCTCTTCAACCACCCCAACCTCTCTGGTTCCTGATTTTGGATTACACAATGACAATGCTGACTGAGATACTTCCGCCAAGAAGCTCTATGCTTTGACTTTTCTGTCCAGAGGACTCATGGGAAGTGGTCTGGCTCTGAATGAGGTCTTGGTGTTCTGAGATGCCCTGGCCCCAGCGAGTGCTCTGCAATCAGGTCCGGCTCCCCGGGGTGGGCCCTGGGCTTCAGGCCATCCCCTCCCCCTGCAACACCTTACACAGCTGTCGGATTCTAGTATCAAGGAGACTTAATACCTCCTTAATATTTGAACCAGCACGTCAAGTGCATAAGTCACTGATGTTGATTTGGGAACTCAAAATCTGCTCATGGTGTTCTTAAACCCATCTGCAGCATGATAAACAGACTGAGCTTTCTCCCCCTTTTAAATCTCCTCCTCTGAGAAATGACTTCACCAAAACTAATAGAGCAAAGCCCTAGTGGCATCACAGAGATGGATATCTTTACCTAATTGTAATTTAACATTGATTATTATGAAGGGTTTTTAGAAGAAAAGGGTGATCATATGTAAGTTAATTTTCATCTTCTACAAAAATGTCCTTGAAGACAGGTTCCTGAAGGATTTTGTGTGATATAGGTTGCTCGACAGATTTAACTCAGAATTTAGACCTAAGAGTCTGTCTTCCTCCTTGCATGCAGGACTGCTTGTTTTATCCAGAACATTTAACAGGTGGCCCCTTTTGTCCCAGGTCCTGGTGCAATGAAAAACCCTTCTCTCTCTCTGATTTCTGGTCTTTGCTCTCATATTTCCTGTATAACTTCCCTATTGCCTTTCTGCTTTTATTATAAGTCACTTAAACTTCTTTCTGGAATTAGATACAGTCTGTGTTACAAAGTCATAAACTGCCTGAAATACTTCCTATACAGACTCTGGTTGCCAGCCCCTCCTTCTTGTTATCTAAGTTATCTAATGGATTATCACAGTTATTTTTGCTCTTCTTTTAGGCCATAGTGGAAATGTTACTTTCTTCCTCTTTGATTAGATTAAGAATCTCCTGGCTGTATAAACTTCCTTTATGAAGATGCTCCGTAGGAAATGGACTTTAAAAAAACTATTTTAAATTCTTTTTCCCTATGATATGGAAAACCTTTAAGGTTCATACCAATTACCTGGGGATTTGTTAAAAATGCAGATTCTGACTTAGTAGATCTGGGGTGGAGCCTGAGAATCTGCATTTCAAAGAAACTTCCATGTGATGTTGATGTTGCTGGTCTGAGAACCACATTTTAGGTAGCAAGATTCAGCTAGATTAGGAGTCGACAAACTGCCTGGCTGCCAAATGCAGCTGTAAATCGAGTTCTATTGAAATACAGCCTTGCTGGTTCACTTACATATTGCGGATGGCTGTGTGCCACGCAGCAGATCTGAGGATTAAGATAGACCCCACCGTGTAGGCACTGCAGGGCCCCAAATCCTCCTTATCAGGCTTTTTGCAGAAAAAGTTTGCTGACCCCTGGTTTAGACTGTAAGCTTCATGAGGGCAGAAACCATGTGTAGTGCTGTTCCAGACAGAGAGCAGATGCTCAATAATTATTGAATAAATGAAATAAGTCTTGGTTGTTCTACTGTTCTGATTCTCGTCTTAGAGTTTTAACATGAAAAGCATGTTTCTTTCTGAGGCAGGGTTAAGATCTTGGTTGTTTTCTACTTCGCCTGCTTAGCTGAAGTCTTTACACCTCAGAGGGAGCGCGCTGAACCTGGAGACAGCATCACTGAGATTGGGAGCTTGCTCTTCTCAAGAAGCTACAGTGCAGTAATTAATTCATTGTTCAAATTTCAGAGCAGGCAGGTTTTTAATCCCCTCTGAAATTGGTTTCGGATGTGGAAGTCATAGTTCTCCACCCTCTAATTGCAATGGGGAGATAATGCTGCATCAGTATCACAATTTCGAGCACAGCATTGGGCTGGAAAAAAATATCATTTAAGCTTTGAAAGCATGGCTGGCTGGAAACATTTCCTTTTCTCTTTCACAGATTTAATGCAGAGAAGAGGTTGTGCTTATTCAAAAGAATGACTCCTTTAGAGGCAAAATAAAAAAAAAATTAAATGGGCATTTTCAATTCTGAGTAAACAGTCTTTCACGCTGAGCGTGAGCTTCAAGTCAATTGGAGTGGCTTGTTTGCATAGACTTGCTGAAATAATATTCCTATCCAGTTTATTCAGTTTACATTATTTTTTTGATGTTCCTGTTTATTTACATTTACTTTGAGCTTTGCACAGAAAGGCTCACCCCTGCGTGAGGTGGACTGTGACTGTCTGAAAGCAGGATGGGGAGACTGGAACAAGAGGGAAAAAAAAATACAGTTTTGGAGATGCTACTTAGCTAATGTGTTTCTCTTCCATCACCCTGGTCTAAATCCTACCTTTTTCATTATGCAAACAGGAATCAGATTCTATTTGGAGGCTTTGGGGATTATTCAAAGGTGCTTGAACTAGACAATGAAAAACTCAGGCATTTGTGCCTTCCTTCATGTAGCAATGTTCTGATTTCTTCCTCTACCCATTGTTTATCAGGGGCTTTCCAAACAAGAGCCTCCAACAGCTTTGATACCTTGCTTGGTGTGTGCCTGCTTTGAATCTTTATTGATAAGGCAGAAGCCAAAATATTTTTAGGAGACACAATAATATCTTCATATACTTTTTTGTATTTGTATAGTGTTATGTGCTTTTCAGAACCCTGACACTTAAGCCTCTTAATAATGCTTCTAGAGGCAGAGTCATTATCTTCCCATAGTATCGTGCTTTTTTTTCTCTTTTTTTAGGAGGCACTGGGAATTGAACCTGGGACCTCGTACATGGGAAGCAGGCACTCTCAAACCCCTGAGCTACACCCAGTCCCTATCTTCCCACAGTATTGATGAGGAAATTGAAGCTCAGAGAGGTTAGGTGTCCTTTCCAAGCTCACGCACAATGCTAGTGTCAGGCAAGATGAGAACCCAGATTTCCCCACCTCAAACATTTTTGCCAATAGGCATTTTATTTAGTGTCCTGCCATCTGGGAACTTCCTGTTGGGAAGCCTGAAGGTGCTGAAGTGATGTATAGGGTCTCAGGTTGAAGCTATGGGCTCCAGTCTCACATTCTGTGGGGTGCAGCCCTTGTGTGGGGCTGGCTGTATCTGGGGAGGAAATCTAAGACACAAATCAGGCTAGTTCTTTAAATCCGTATTTCTTGCAATCAGAAAATAAATCTCATTTATTGAGTTCTTCTAAGGCAGGGGTTCTTAACCAGGGATCTGTGAGCTCGAACTGAAATTCAAAAAAATATTATTCTTGTGGGGATGTGTTGGTGCAGGTGTGATATATTCATTAAATAACACACAGTGCAGTGTGGACTTAGTAAGGGGTCTCTGGTTTTCCCCCCTGACTGGCAAAGGGGCCATGGATCAAAAAGGTTAAGAACCCTTGATCTAAGGGTAATAACAGCATTATCAGTGATGATAAAAGTAATGGCTAATCTTATATGATTATTACAATCAATTTATATGCCAGCTCTCATTTAATCCTCAGAACATATGCGCGAGAAAGGTGCTAATCTCTTCCGCATTTTACTGGATGAGGAAATTGAGGTTTAAGAACGTTACAAATACGGGAGCCTGAATTTGAAATGTGTGCGACTCCAGAGTCCAAGCCCCTCTCGCTGCCTCCTGTGTGCTAGGTGCTTTTATACAGTATTGCAAATCCTCACAATAACTCCACAAAATTGGCAGTATTAACCCCATTTTAGCAATGGGGGAAACTGAGATCAATGAAGTGTCTTGTCCAAAGCTAGTAAGGGGCAGTTTCAGGATTCAAATCCAGGTCCGCCTGACTCATTCCCTTCTGCTGAGAAGCTTTGTCCATGGCCGTGGGGAAAGCTGGCCTCGCAGCCAGGACTCCCGAGGCCCAAGTGTAGAGCTGTTACTGTCGAGCTACTCACCACATTTTTGTAGAAGTAGTATACCACCATCCTGGCCAAGCGCGAGTAACACCAGTGGCCGTGAACAAGCAGCAGCTTCTTGAGGTGCCTGAAGCGGGTGATGGCAAAGTCGCTGGACATGACAGCCTGGGAGGGGAGACTAGAAACATCAGCATCCAACCACAGCTGCCACCAACCCAAAGAGATGCCCCTGAGGGTGTTGCTTTGTTCTCCATCTGCAACTGGTGGTGTCAGAAAGACACTCTGGCTCAAGGGTAAGATGAGTAATTAGCTTTAGTTTTCCTTGGACGGTTCGTTGGACTCTGACACCCACCTGTTCTTTCGGGCATCTGAAACTTCCCCAGAACCCAAGCAGGGCATGCCAGAAGGAGCCAGGTATCTAGTCTGGCCCTTCATCTCCATCCGTTTAGCAAACAAGCACCTATTGGGGTCTATTCTGGGGATGCAATGGTTAACCAGAGTGGGGACCACCATTCAAATAATCTTTAAACCTCTGATCACCACCTCCTGAGGCACGCCATTCATTTTGGTATCAGATGGACCTGATGGTTGGATAACTCTTCCTTTATATTGAATTGAAATATATCTTCTGCCCTTGGGATTATCCTGAACAAGGAGAGTTTATAGTCCTCTCTTCAGAGTATGTGCTTTGGAGTCAGACATGACTGGTTACAAATTACCTTGGCCAGGTGATTTCACCTTTCTGAGTCTCAGTCCCCACATTCCCTTCTGAAAAAAAGTGGCGATTGTTAAAATGAAATGAGATAATAAATTTGGAGTCCCTTACAGAGTCCTGGCATGTGATAGGTGCTCAAAGGTAACACTTGTAATGGTTTTGCAGCTTCTGGGTGCCCTTGCATCTTTAACAACAAATTTAGACAATGACTAAATAAATTTTTTTTTTTTTTGTTATTTTTCTAAATATAACTTTGATTCAAAATACAAAGTGGGGTCTGTTTTAATGAGAAAACTTAGTAACTCAAGTTGATATGCTCGTTCTGGACTGGGTTTTGACTAAATTTTATATACCATTAACATGAATTGAGCAATATATGGATTAATCTAGATATCAAGATTAAAATGTCAATAGAAAAGTATTTTCAAATATCCTTTTTACTGTCATGAAGGGTGAAAGAGTGAATCATGGACTCCAACAAAAGACATATTCTTAACCTTAATCTGAGTTCCTGTGGGTATGAATCCATTTGTAAGTAGGTCCCTTTAAGGATGTATTATCGGTTTAAGTGTGGACTCATTTGTGAATAGGATCTTCTAAGATCCAAGAGTCTGTTTAGGTGTGGCCAAACTAAATCAGGGTGGGCCTTAATCTGTTTTACTGGAATCCTTTACAGCAGAAGAGATTCAGAGCAGTCAGCCAGAGAAAGCCACAGAAAGAAGGAGCCTCCCTGTTGCCAAGAGTTTACTATCAATCACTAATTGGTGATGCAACTAGAAAAAGACTTTGAATAAAAGGGGGAAAGGGTAAATACAAATGAATTTATATGGCTATGAGTCTTCAAAAAAGAGTTAGAAAGTCATCAGAGGGGTTGCACTTACGCACACCTCAGCAAGATCCCAGAGACAGCCAAGTAGATACAACACCAGGTACTGGTACTTCTAAGGGCTATGGAGATCCACAGGTTCTATGGTCATGGCAGTTGGCTCTGGAGTTCAGTGACTTGTCAGTGGGTCCTACTTTGGAATTTGTGTTCCTGAGTGTGATGGAGTTAGACTCAGATGTGACCTTTCTACACATGCCTCTTCCGTCACTTTTACTGAGCCTGTGGTTGGTGCTGGGGTTGGTGTATACCAATCTCTGGGTTGGCCATGTGCCAGCTGGGCCCTGAGCCTCAGCAGAGCTGTAACTCCTACTCTCTGGCTCATTGGACTTACCCAGGTCAGCTAACAGGGAGGTGAAGCTGTTCAACCACCACACCAGGGAACCGAGTGTACCTACAACTCCAAGAGAATCGCATCCATCAGCCCTGTGGGTCTAAGCCCCCTCTCAATATAGAGGTGGAGTGGACATCACCATCACAGGGTCCATAGGATGGAAGAATAGAATATGGATTAGAGTAGACTTACTGATATTCTACTATAGAACTTTTGTGACTAGTAATGGAAGAAACTAGCATTGATCTGGAGAAAGTTTCCACAGTTGTTGCTGAGGGCAGGGACAGGGAAGAAGAGATGTGATGTAGGGGCATTTTTGAGACTTGGAGTTGTCCTAAATGGTATACCAGGGACAGATGCTGGACATTATATATCCTGCCATAACTCAATGAATGGACTGGGGAAGAGTGTAGACTACAATGTAAACTATAATCCATGTGGTGCAGCAGTGCTCCAAAATGAATTCACCAAATACAATGAATGTGCCACCATGATGAAAGAGGTTGTTGATATGGGAAGAGTGGTAGTGGGGTGGAGTATGGGGTATGTGGGAACCTTTTATGTTTTTTAATGTAACATTTTTGTGATCCATGTATCTTCAAAAAAATACTTTAAAATAAATAAATGCTCAAAAAAAGTTAAAATAAAAAAATAAAAGAAACCAGAACAGAGTCAAGGAGAGAGAGAGAGAAAGAGAGAGAGAGAGGGAAATCACCATGTTCTGCAAACCAAGGAAATCCAAGGCTTTTGGCAAGTCACCTCTATAAGGCTACAAACTTTCAGGGAGAAAACAAGGTCTTGTTAATTTCTTGAGTTTGGACTGTAGTCTCCAAAACCATGGGCTAATAAATGCTTGCTTTTTAAGCCACTCCATTGTGTGGTATATGCCATATAGTTCTGGCAAACTAAGACAGAGGGCACTGAAACTTTGGACATGGGGGGAATTACAGAGAGAGAGGAAGCATGGTATCAGAGAAAGGGTCATATATGTCCTGCATGGTTGGGGACTATTCAGATTTAAAATCCAGACATTGGTGGCTGTCTGTACAAAGCCAAGCATCCTTTGATCTCCCTCTGTGTTCTGAAGGACTGGGCAGTGGGGATATGGTGATGGAGGTCATGCATAGCATGGAAATCTCTGGATTTTCAGATCAGAAGCCTCCAAAGCTCTCTGGGAGATTTTTTCCCATACAGTGTGGGAATTCCTTCACTCTCCAATGAGGATAAAAGAATGTAAAGAAGAAACAAGAACAGTGGGAGGGAATAATACCTGCATGCCTTCTTGTCCAGATATTCCAATTCCAATATCAGCAGCTTGAATCATGCTCACGTCATTTGCTCCATCACCTGCAAGAAGAGAGGTCATGATGTGCCTTTATTCCTATTTCAACTGCTCAGTAACAATGAGAAAGTTTTTGTACCCAGTGGCTCTAACATGCCCCTGTTGTATATAATTGAATCATTTTAACATTCCTTTGAATATTCTTGTAGGAGAACTGATTGCTATGGTATTTGGCTTGAGAGATGTCTTCTCTACTTTGGATAAGGAACCTTAATTTTTTTCATCAACATCTAAGTGTCATTTTTTTCTGGGCATGATGTTATATATGGGGATACAATGATGATTAAGGGAGACTTAGGCAGTACTTTCCAGTTTACAAAAAAGACCTTTCAAATGTTGCAATGGATCCTACAGATGAGCAAAAGAAAATCTAAGTAATTTAGGGATTCAACAAGGGCAATCCAGCTATTGAAGGAACCCAGGAGAACTGGAACTCAGATTTCACTGATTTCAGGGCCAGTATGACTTCCCTAACCCAGTTTAACTTGAAAAACTGACCAGGTCAAAACAAATGGAATATTTGGACAGAAAAATCTCCAGAGGCTGTCAGTAATGCCTCAAAGAGGGACAATGGTCAGTTTTGTTTCTGAACATAGGAAAATAGGACTGACTAATTTTTTTGTTGATATGCATTTAGTCACATTAAGTTCCAATTCAATGATCTGAGTTATTTCATGAACTTCGAGGTGGGGCCATGAAAAAATATATATGTACACACACACATACACATATCTAATCCCTCTCCCACAAATAGACAAGACCTCTCTATACCAACACTGTTAAATAGATTTTTCTGTCATAATGGAAATTCTCTGTACCTGCACTGTCTAATATAGGAACTACTAACCACATGTGATTATTGAAATGTGGCTAGTACAATTGAGGGAGTAAATGCTATGTGTCTCATGGCAACTAGATTGGACAGCATAACTCTATGTAATGAGCCTTTTTCAAAAGCCTGATTTTAATTCTTACCCAGTGCTTTATTTTCTAGACCAGAGGCTGGCAAACTTTCTGTAAAGGGCTAGGCAGTAAATATTTTAGGCTTTCTGGGCCAAGAGGCAAATCAAACAACTGTTCTTGCTAAAAGATCAGTTGTCTTTTATACATTTTACATTTTAAAATGCAAAAACGTCTCTTAGCATTCATACAAAATACATAGTGGGTTGGATTTTGTCCGTGGGTTGGTTTGCTGACCCCTGTTCTGGACTATGGTGTCTTTATTTTCTTCCTATCCCCAGTTATTTTTCCATGATTTCTCATAGTAAGCTACAATTAAATATGGACTTGGAGGAGAACATTTTCTTCTCCAATTATATGGCAGTAAAATTTATTGATCCTAAAATATTTCATCATTATAGGTAGCTTATTTTCTTATAATAATTTATATTTTTCTTAATAGTATAGCAGTGCAAAATTTTAATAGTCTCCATGGCAGAACAAATCCAACCTTTAATTTCCTTTCCTAGTGAGTCAGGGGAAGTAGAGGTGTGGAATCATGCTATTTCTCGCCCTGCCGGTTTTGTTTCTGTTGCTATGTGAGTGAAGCCAATCTCCTACCTCAGGGAATCAGTCCTGGACCATTGCTTTATGTGTGTCTGAAATTCTGAAAAGGACAATTCATGTTATAAGTAGGAGTTGCATTCTTTCTGGGTTCTTTCTCTCTCTCTCTCTCTCTCTCTCTCTTTCTTTCTTTTTTTGTTGTTGTTGTGCTGAACTGCTTTTACCTGAAGGCCAGAAGAAAAACATGATGTAAAATTGGCTTCTTATATGAAATGATAGGAAAGAAAAACTCTTTCTATGCTTGTATAAGAGGAAGAGACTCTGGTACCATCTGTACAACTGTCTCTAAGTGAATGCAATATTTACTATGTGCTTGGTAGGAGCTGAGCATGAGATGAAATGGTGAATAAGACTGACATTGTTCCTCTGCTCAAGGAACCCATGGTTTGCTGAGCAAGCCATCATAGTATGGTATGTTTTGGAACTCTGAGTGCCAGGTACTGTGGGAGCTCCTGGAGGAAATTAAAGATAGGTTGGAGAGGAAGGAGTATTTTTCAGAGGGAACAGCTTGTACAAAGGCCTAGAAGTGAAAGAGAACATGGCCCATGGAGAATGGTGAACAGTTCCTTTTAGCTGGTATATGGAGTGTTGAATGTTGGGAGCAGGGCCAGGCGGCAAGGGAAAGTGGCCAGGTGGTAAGAGATGTGGTGGCAGGTCATGGAGACCAGATTGTAAAGATTCTTTTAAATCAGGTTTGGGAGTTACTGGAAAGTTTTAAGAAAATAAAGTTTTTAATTCCCTGCCTCATCCAGGCTCAGAGTTTTAGTACTCTCGGAACAATTCTTTGTCAACCAACCTGTCAGCATTTATTGAGGATATACTTTGTGTTGCACCATGCATTTAAACATGAGCCAGTCCCAGCTCTTAAAATCTCCCCAGTAGCCACTCAGACTCAGCAGAATATAAGTTCACAAGTGCCCAAGGTTCATAGAATTGTGCCATGCACTAAGTATTGAAGGGGAAATGGTCTGCCTCCCTGAGTTGAGATGGTCTGAGGATATATTGGTGGTGACATTTCTTTAACTACCTGGATGTTCTAAATTCCAGGTCCCTGTTCACTTTGACTTCTTTCTATGTCCTGACTTTTCCTTAGCTGACCTCCTAATCCCTGGAATGTTGTTTTACTCTCCCAGTCTAGTTAGCCTCTGATTTATCTCCTGCTGCCATAGCTTGATTCCCAGGTTGAACTCTCTCCCAACAAAACAATGACCTCAGCCTAAATATCTGAACTTTGATACCTAACCTCCCACCTCTTGTCCAGACCCCTTGTCAGATCAGCTCTGCTGAGCTGCCCCCATATCTCAGCATCACAGGTACCTATGGAAAGGGTCATGACGCTCAACTTGTCTCGCACCAGCTTGACTATCATGCTCTTTTGGAGAGGGGTGCAGCGGCAGCAAAGGACAGATCGGCAATACTGGGTCAATTCCAGAAATTTCTTCTCCAGCTTTCCCTGGAAAATGACGTTCAATGTCTTCCCATTGATGACCAATCCAACCGCTGGAACTGCAGCTTGTGAGGTGGTAGATGGTGTCTCAGAACGTAGGCGGAATCCAAAGAGCTTGCGGTCTGGCTTCCCTGGTTCATGAAATTGCTTTATCTCTTCCAGTGCACAGTTGAAGATGGATTCACAGGTTTCCTATAAAGAGCCAGAATAATAAACACAGTTTTAGCAAGCAGTATGCTAATATTTTACTTTATCTTTCAGTAAGGTAATTATAAAACTACTACCATAGAAATTATCTAAGAGTCATTCTCCAATTTTTATGCTTTTTTCTAATATTTGAAACAACACTGAAGGAGTATTAATGGGTGTATTAGTCAGCCAAAAGGGTGTTGATGCAAAATACCAGAAACCTGTTAGCTTTAATAAAGGGTTATTTATTTGGGGTAGGAGCTTATAGATACAAGGCCATAAAGCATGGTTACTTCCATCACCAAAGTCTATTTCCACGTGTTGGAGCAAGATGGCTGCTGATGTCTGCCAGGGTTCAGGCTTCCTGATTTCCTCTCTTCCCAGGGCTTGCTTCTTTCTGGGCTCAAGGTACTTTTTTTCCAAGGCTTGCTTCTCTTTCCTCTGTGTGCATACTTTCCGGGGCTCCAGCTTAAGACTTCAGCATCAAAGTCCAACATCAAAACTCCAACATTAAAAACTCTCCAGTCTGTCTTTGCCATGCCTTTTATCTGTGAGTACCCACCCACGAAGGGGTAATGATTCAATGCCCTACTGATGTGGCCCAATCAAAGCCCTAATCACAATTTTATCATGCCTAAGTACAGACCAGTTTACAAACATAATCCAATATCTATTTTTGGAATTCATAACTATATCAAACTGCTATACTCCACCCTCTGAATTCCAAAAAGACATTGCAATATTCAAGAAAACCTTAAATCAGTAACAATGCAAGTACATAATCATATCACAAATGCAGTTTGTCTTGGGGCAAAGTCCTGCCTGGATGTAGACCTCTGAAATTACAAAACAATTTATCTGCTTCCAATACAAAAATGGACAGAGAAAGGATAAACATTTTCATTACAATAAGGAGAAATTGGGAGGGAAACATGGGTCATGGTTTCTCTACAGTTCAGTAGACGTGCAGGGCATCCTCTGTTCGATTTCAAATTCTGAGAGTCATTCTTAAGATGATGGTTTCTTCTTCCTGGGGCATTATGGGAACCCACACTTTCCATAGGCTTGCCCAACAGCCATTTTCTTGGTTCCACCCCCATCAAACATCTAGGTGTCGACCAAGTTCCAGACCTCACCCTCCAAGAGTATTGGGGTGATTACCACACCTCACCCAATCTTTGGGTTAGAGTCTTAACCCCCTGGTACAGTGACATGAAGACAACATTCCCCCTAACCTTTGGCATACAGGCACAACCCTCTCAGAGCAACAAGTTGACCACCTGTCCTTCCCTAATCCACAGGGGAAAGGTCCACCCCTCTCAGATCTGTGGGGTACTGACCTTAATTGCCCTAATCCTTAGGGAATGTGCTCTACCCTCTTTGTACCCTAGGGCAGCAAAACTCTCCCAGAGCATTGGGCAGGAACATCCACCTTCTTCAAATGCTGGGGCAAACTCACCCTCTCTGTACACATGGGTGGGGTTCCTCTCTTGGCCCAAGGTGATGTCTTAATTCCAGATCTCAGCTTCCATGGTTTTCCTCTTGAAGTTGTTTCCCCTTCAGTCTCTCCTTTCCATGTCCCTTTTATTCCAGGCTAACAGTGATTTTGTTCATATAGCTCTCTCAAAAAGTCTGTTGGTTTAGCATGCAGGAAGGGGTCTAAGCCATCAGACAGTAAGACTTTCCACAAGTCTTTCTGACATAACTGCATCTACAATCTTGATTTACAAGTTCCAAATTTAGTTAAGGTCTCCAATGGGCACTTTTGTCTGGGAACTGGATTTCCAGAGGCTTGGAATTTCCAGAATCAGTTTCTGTTTCCTTTGTGCCCAACAGTTCAGTCCTCAGCATATCTCTCTCATCTAGCATCTTGTTGTAAGGTGCAAGCAGAAACCAAGCCACATTCTCTGAGTTTATTTTAGAAATTTCTTCAGCTATATGCCCAGGCTAACCATTTTCAATGTTTGCCTTCCATATATCACCAAGAGTCAATCTTGCTAAGTTCTTGGCAACTTTAAAACATGGATCACCTTTCCTCCACTTTCCAAAAATAGTTTCATCATTTACTTCTAAGGCATCGTAAAAGGTCTCTTTAGCATCCATATTGTTATCAACAGTCTCTTCAAAGTGATCTAGGCCTTTTCCATCAAGCATTTCACAATTCCTCCAAAAAATGCCTCTTACCCAGATATAAAACTGTTCCAGTGCTTTGAGAATTACAAAAGCACTTCCCCACTCCTCGGTACCAAATTCTGTATTAGTCAGTCAAAGGGGTGCTGATGCAAAATACCAGAAGCTTGCTGGCTTTTATAAAGGGTATTTATTTGAGGTAGGAGCTACAGATACAGAGCCATAAAGTATAGGTTACTTCCTTCACCAAAGTTTATTTCCATGTGTTGGAGCAAGATGGCTGCCAATGTCTGCCAGGGTTCTGGCTTCCTGGTTTCCTCTCTTCCTAGGTCTTGGTTCTCTCTGGGCTCAGGGTTCTTCTCTTTCCAGGGATTGCTTCTTTCTGGGCTTAGAGTTCCTCTCTTCCAGAGGCTTCTTCTCTTTCCTCTGTGTATGTACTTCCTGGGGCCCCGATTTAAGACTTCAGCGTCAAACTCCAACATTAAAAGCTCTTCAGTCTGTCCTTTGCCATGTCCCTTATCTGTGAGTCCTCCACCCACCAAGGGGTAGGGACTCAATGCCCTACTGATGTGGCCCAATCAAAGCCCTACCCATAAATTAATCATGCCCAGGTACAGACCAGTTTACAAACATGATCCAGTATTTATTTTTGGATTTCATAACGATATCAAACTGCTACAATGAGGGACCAAATTTTTGACAGCTTGGGAATGGGTGTGGAAATAGCTCAGCAAGATTGGGACTGATACAGGAACGGTATAAGATAAATAATAGTAATATGATGATAAATAATGGCATGTCATGCTGGTATAGGGCTTTCTCTTTCTCACAGGTAATTCAGTTCCCTTTTGTTCCTCAGAACATTCTTAGGTGGTTGGGTAAAGTAGGTATTACCAAATTTATCTTAGAGATAAGGAAACTGAAACACTGAGATCTTTAGGGACTGGCCCAAGATCATCCAACTAGGTAGTGAAGGCAGAACCATTATTACTTGAACTCTGGTTTCCTAATTAAAACCAGACCAGACCAGACCAGACCAGACCAGACCAGATGAGACCAGACCAGACCAGATCAAACCAAACCAAACCGAACCAAATAAACCAAACCAAACCAAACATTAATAGTGTATTTAAGCATTGATCTAGTCCATGGAGGGTGCTAAGAATTGTTGTAGGAATGTTTTGTTTGTATTGACTAGAACTAATCATGGATGTGAATAAGGATTATTAATTGAAAGAAACTTCTTATCATTTTTTTCCTGGTGTTAACTTTGGGATATGGTGAGGAAATTATTTCCATTCATCATTTACCTTCCATTACTTTAGATTGTGTCAAATATAAAATCAGGTTTTGGTTCTAAATCTATCCTTAATTCCTCTTTTTAAAATCTTTATAAATTATTTTATATTTCCATTTTATATAAATGGAATTGTACAATATGTAGTACTTTCTGTCTGGTTTCTTTTTACTTAGCTTTTTTTTGTCTGATAGTAACATTTTGTAGTATTACCATACATGTGTTCAGCTTCAAAGAAAAACAGTCATATATAAGCAAGTTAAGGGCAGCAGACTTGGCCCAGTGGTTAGGGTGTCTGTCTACCACATGGGAGGTCCACGGTTCAAACCCCAGGCCTCCTTGACCCGTGTGCAGCTGGCCCATGTGCAGTGCTGATGTGCGCAAGGAGTGCTGTGCCATGCAGGGTGTCCCCCGTGTAGAGGAGCCCCACGTGCAAGGAATGCGCCCCGTAAGGAGAGCTGCCCAGCACAAAAGAAACTGCAGTCTGCCCAGGAATGATGCTGCACACACGGAGAGCTGACACAACAAGATGACGCAACAAAAAGAAACACAGATTCCTGTGCCACTGACAATAACAGAAGTGGACAAAGAAGATGACGCAGCAAATAGACATAGAGAACAGACAATGGGGGTGGGAGGGAAGGGAAGAGAAATAAATAAGTCTTTAAAAAAAACCAGTAAGTTAAAAAAATAAGCAAGTTAAAAAATTTTTTCCTTAATTTCTCTTTAATTTCTGTGAACATCACTTCTTAATAAAGATAGAAAGGTTGTGGCAAGTAACAGTATTATCAATTTTAATAGTATTGTTTTGTTCATGCTGTCTTTATTTTACAGAGTTCTTTTATCTATGGCAAGGGATGATGAGTTTTTGTTTCCTGAAGTGCTAAAGTTTCCTTTAAAATAACTTAAAGCATATTAAAAGCGAGGCAACTTAAATAATATCCTTAAATAAAACATAGATTTTTACAATTGTGAAAGTAGCTCTGAAATGACAGATTTGGGAAACAATGGTTATATAGTTTTCTAGGAATGTTTGTAATAATGTCTTCTGGACTGAGCAGCGCCTCAGTTCATTATTCCCATGTCTTCCTTTAGGTGATGCGGGGTTGAGTGTTGATGGCAACAGAGGGGAAGAGATCAAAATGGTTCCTGATGGGAAGTTGGGGAGCCACAAATTATATGTATATATATATTATGACCATAACAACTCATTGGAGATGTCAGTTTAAAAAAAAAAACTTATTTCTGAATTCTTCAAGTCATAATCATTCATTTAACAGTTAGTGTATGTCAGGTGTTGTGGCAGGCATCCTCTAGGGGGCTCCCAATGAACCCCTGCTTCCTGTCTTCATGCCCTTGTGTAAGCCAGTTCCCTTGAGTATGAGCTGGACATAGTGACTCCTATCCAATAAAGAGAATCCAGCGAAAGTGGGGGGATGTCATCCCCATATTAGGTTATAAAAGACCTGGCTTCCTACTGGGTGCTCTTATCTCTCTCGAAAGACTTGCCCTGGGGGAAGCCACCATGCTGTGAAGCAGCTGTATGGAGAGGCATGAGGTGAGAAACTGAGGCCTGCTAGAAATCAGGCAGGTGAGCTTGGAAGCAGGCCTCTCCCTGCCCCTCACTGACTTCAGATGAAACCACAGCCCTGGCCAACATCTTGACTGCAATCTCGAGAGAGACCTTGAACCAGAGGCACCCAGCTAAGCTGCTGCTGGATTCCTTACCTGCGTAAACTGTGACAAAATAAAGGTCTGCTGTTTTTAGCAGGTAAGTTTTTGGGATAATTTGCTATGCAGCAATAGATAACTATATAGGTACCATGCTTCTATGATCTTAATTAATCCCCCCAACAGCCTGTGAAGAAAATCTTTTTAATTCCTATTTTACAGATGAACAGAAGGAAGTTGAGAGAGAAATGGTATCTGGGACATATTTACTTTACTTTATAAATAATAATAATAATAGTTATTCGTAGTAGTTCCTTTCTAATATTATTGTGCTTTCTAAAATTCCTTGATGGGTCAACACTTCCAGTGATGGGGTAATTCCCTCAATTAATGGATGAATGCTTGAGGTCTAGATAGGCCCATAATTCCCGTATAGCTTTAAAAGAGACTGCAGCTCTGAATCAATTTATAGTGAATTAGGCAAATTAAAACCCTTGGAGGAAATACCACTGAATACATAAATACGTTAAACTGGGGTTTAAATAAATCTAAGACTAAGAATGGATTAGCCCATTGTCTGATTTAACATACCTCAGGCTAGGGAGGGATGAGAACAATAAATTTACAGGTTTAGTGGGCCTGAGGTGTGGGCAGGGTCTAGCATTCAGCACCCATTTTAGAGGGTGAAAATGTCAGCTTGAAAAAAGCTGACAGTGACGGAATTAAAGATGGAGTGTGGCTGATTATTCCTTAGGAACCTGGGTTTCTAACAAACATCTTCAGCTTCCTACAGGAATGCATTGCATTTAACCACCAACTGACTCCCCTCCATCCCCCTCAGACTGGCTGACTCGCAGGTTTGTAGATGTCCTTCTTCAGGAGTCACCCGGGGTGAAATGATCACCCCAAACGAAATTTCCATTTCCAGCAGGGCAGAGAGGCATACTGCTATTACAGGGATCAAGCACTTGAGCAAGCTGCAAATTACTTTCTTTCCTAAGCATAATATTCAAGTCAAAGATTGCCCCAAGATTATTTTCATTGTGAAAATTCATTGGGACTTAATCTAATCATGGCATAATCTGTGCACCTGACAAGAAAGTAAATGATTTTTCCAATACCTCTGAAGAGCCATGGGCACTCTTCATAGTATAAATTGCCTTTTTTTTAAAAAAAAAAAACAAACATGTGTATATGGTTTCTTCATGGAGTAAAAATGAAATATAAACCTTTCTAAGCTTATATTCTGAGTCCAGATTGGCCTCAGGCAAAGCTGTGAAAGAGAAGCTTGAGCGTCCAGCACCCGCCCTGCTCCTCCTTTTCTGTGTTGCTCTTTCCCGTTTCCATCTTCCTACCTCTTTTCCATTCCTTGTCTCATGCCCTAGGTCTCCGGGTGCCCCGCTCCTTCCATACAGTGCTTTCCTTGTTAATATCCTAAATCCTAACTCAATTCCTGCTTCCTTTCGATAAGCACATACTTCTCTATGCCTACTTGCCATATTCATCAGTCAAGAAGATGCTAGAACTTTACTTTCTGCTCTTTGCATTGTGAAAATAAATTTTTCTTCCTAAATACAAAATCATATCTTAACTTCGAGTATCATTCTTCAGATTTTATACTGCCCTTTTTTCATACCTTGCTTCCTGCCACCCACAACCTATTCTAGGTGAAAATTTTCAGTTTTAGGACTTTGCTTATCTCTTTCTCCCATCCCATCCCAACATACTGGTCTCATGTATCATTCCTTTCAGGTTTCTACTCTGGGTCAGGCTAATTTGACATACAAATTGGAGCGGAAACTTTAAACTTAGAATCATTTCAACTTAATTGGGACTTTTTCAATAGAGGTACTAATCCAAAGTAGTGAGAAACGGCCAGCTGCGGGTCTGTGAGCAGACAGTGTGGTATATGCAAACAGCACTGGCCCAGCTGGAGAACAGAACTCTAGATTTAGTTCTGTGTAGCAGAACCTAGGAGGGTGACCTGGGCCAGTGACTTAGGGGTCTTCAGATTCCTCATCTGTAAATTAAGGGAGCCATAACTTGCTAATAAGTAGTGTTAGAAGCAGTGAAAGAGAAACTGTCAACCACATGTGGGGATGAGATAGAGGATATAGGGCAGATGACTTCCGGGCTCCCCCACCCCGTTCCAGTGTTCAGTGATAGTTTGGGGTAGGGGTGCTGTCCCTGTCTACCCAAATCCCACCTGTAAGCTGGTCTCCTATTTGGCCAAGGTGCTGCTCTGTACTTGGACGTCCGGTCCCTGGCCGGGCCTCACCTGATTCTCTGTATTAATGGTGTATACCGTGTCAGTCTGATCTAACAGTCTGCAGGAATAGGCGATATTGACTGCTGTCTCCTGCTTGTCTCCCGTCAAGACCCAGAGCTGGATCCCCGCCTGGCGCAGAGCAGCGATTGTATCTGGAACGCCTTCCTGCAGTCGGTCTTCGATCCCAGTGGCTCCTGGAGTGATCAAAGATGTCAGAGCTCACATTTACAGGAAAAGGGCAGCTGCTTAGTTTCCCCTTGGCCCTGTCATGTCAGGCTATGTTTCTTAAATATCTTCCATGTGCTCAGCTGGGCTAAGCATCCAGGACACAGCAGTGACCTAGGTAGAGCTGCTTTCTCCCTTCTTAGAGCCCAAAGGCTCACTGATAAGGACTGATAACCCTGCGATCAGAAGAGAAAAGGTCAGGGTGTGTGTGAACCTGTAACAGCGGACCTGAACTTTATCTGACAGGTCAGAGAGAGCCTTGCTGGGAGAGTGCCCTTATGCTCAGACTTGGAAGAAAGCAAGGGCAGCGAGAGGGGGGTTTCCAGGTCGACTCTATTGAGCAGAGTCGAGGGATCAGCATGGTGAAGGCCAGAGGTCAGAGGAGAAGACGTGGAATGGGAACAGAGTGGGATGAGAGATTAAGCCAAAGAGGGAGGCAAGGGCTGGATGACACGAGACTTGTCAGGGAATTAGGGATTTGGATTTTATTTGGTAGCAAAGAAACTATTAAAGAGTATTAAGTTGGAGAGTGGCAGGATCAGTTTTGAGTTTTAAGAAGATCACTTCAGAAAATGGATTGAGATTGGAGGAAGGAGGATTACATTCAGGGGTTGCAGCTTGTTAGGAGGTTGAATAGGAATTCAGAGGAAAGTCGATGGTGGCCAGGACGGGCATAGGGGAAATAGAAGTAGGAAGAAGTGGAGAGATGGAAATCTTTGCTCTGCAACCGATCACAGCAGAATTAATAAGGACTCATGTTTTTTATATTATTCTTGGAAGGAATTCTACATGCAGCATCCTAATTTATTTATTTTTCAATGATCTCAAGCTTTGCACTGACACTGATGAATATATACCCAAAATATTGAGTAGTTACTAAGTGATTAAGCAAAAATAAATCTGCATTTAAATTGAGATTCATTTCAGAACACAGACCAATGGCTACTCGTTTCACTCTGGGCAGGAGCAATGCATTTCATTTCTTTTAATAATCCAGAGTGACAATAGGTTGGCAAAGCACTTACGTTGGATGTATACTGAAAAGATCATTTAATATTGTGGACTTAGCACGACTGCAGCGCAGCTTTTTAATGGTATGGTGGTTTCTTAATGAAAAGATGAAATCCCTTCCTGGCCCTGGCCCTCCTCCTTCTCAAGCCACTCGGAGAGGAGAAAAAGAACCTGAAATGTGCCAGTTTTGTATTTCAGGTCCAAGCGCGCAGTTAAACAGCCCCATGAAAAGTGATGGCTCCATCCTCATCTTTCCCTCTAAGGGTTAGCCTGGAAGGTGAGACTCCGTGGCTGATTTATATTAAAGTGAAGGAGAGAGGAGGAAAAACACATTTATTTGTGTGAAAGAGAAAATGAACCGGGAAGGTTGTGAGAGCTTTTCCCAGCCAGGGGAAGCTGACACATTCTGACAAGTGTGTTGTCTCCCATGCAGAATTAGTGATGAGCATGGCTCACTGAGGCCAAAGAACTGCCTGAAACAAAAGAAACTTCTGAGAGGGGAGAAGAGGGCCAGGCGTCCCTAGGGGGATAGCGTCGGGGGGCCTGGCATGGTGGGTGAACTGTCTAGTGTAGCCACCCTCTGTCCTTGTTAAAAAGAGTCCTTGTGGCCAGCTTTAAAGGGTCCCCATACAAGGCAGCAAGCAAAGGCCTCAGCAGCCAAAACTTTCCCCACCCTGCTTGCCACCTAGTCTATTAAATCACCATCTTTTTACAGTGAGCTTGGGTCTTTTCCTTTGTGCCCCTGCCTGCTCAACTCAGAGGGGCGTGTAAGACTGGGGGTGGGTGGGTCCATATATGTGTCCCGTTGGGGGCCAGGGCTTGGACTGCTCCCTGGGTCAGCATGGCCTCCCACGGTGAGAGAAGGCTTTACCACGTGGTCACTGCAGGCTGTCTGAGCACTGCTGTACCTAGATCTTGCTCCTGAGATGGAAGGGGATGAATCCTGAGATACAAAGGCTCCCCTTCCCCCTTGGCAATCCTCTCCCTGCAACAGAAATGCTACATTGTCTTTTAACTGCTCTCCATGCCTCTCTTACTTCCCCATTTAATCAACCCACTTCTATACAGTGGCAGTCAGAGTGATTTTTGTAAAGCATAAATGTATCTCGACTTCCACCCTCTACCCCTTTCCAAATGCTTAGTTTACAATTTACGCGGCCCTTCCTAGTCTGGTCTTGCCAACCTCACTCGCCTCACATCACCCCTTACTACCTGGGGTGGGCCAGCCACCGCGGGCCTCTTTATGTTTTCAGCTGGCTTGTGCTCTCTCACCTCTTGGGCCTTAACTCATGCCTGGCCCTCTGCCCAGAGCTCTCTCTTCCTTTGCTCTGACCAACTTCTTCTTCCCCTTTTAGTTCTGGACCTTCCCAGGCCCTCCCTGGCCCAGGCTAGGATGGCACCTTCTTTGTGCTTGCATTTCCTCTGGTACCTCTCCCAGCCAGCCCTCACCACTCTCCATTGAAATGACTTGTTTAATCATCCCATTTCCCTGCTGGACTCTGAGTTCTGGGAGGGCAGGGTCTATGGCTCCTGTTCCTTGTTGTAGCTTCAATGCTACATAGTAGCATAGGCACGTAGTAGGTGCACAACAAACATCTGAAGGAATGAAGACGTGCGCTGTCATAGGAAAAGGAGACAAACTCCAGCTCCTACCAGCAGAGTGTGTACTCTTGATGCCAGGTCTGAGTGTGGAGTCTGGGTTGGGTATTGACATTTCCCATGTATGCCAAATACCTGGAACGATACCCCAGGGAAGGTTTCTGATGGAAACATATTTGTAGCAGTGCCAGAATCAGGGCCAAGAACTCCCATCCCAACTTGCAGCATTCCTTTTTTCAGTTAGTGATGATTTATTTTTAGCTACCAAGTAAGGTGAGTTGATTCTCCAAATGCTGGGCGGTCTCCATTAGAAGCTCTTCTCGGTTCTCCAGGGAGGCCTCAGCCTCAAGCCGGAAAGTGGCCCATCGCTGGAAGTCCTCTTCACTTACCACCTACGGGACAGGAAGAGGCTTGTTCACAACCCTAGATGGGTCTGGAGGCAGAATCCCTCCCCCTTACCTGCATCCACGGGGCCACCTATGAGCCTGCTTGAGCTTCACTGTGCAACTTGATGGAGCTTTCTCCTCAATGTTTATTATTATTTTTTGAATGCACAAATAAATGAAGGATTGATCCTTATGTTCCATTATCACTCAACATCTTTTGAACCCCTACTATACTCTGGGCACTGGAGATACAACTTGTATGCTGGTGGAGGGCAATAGATATTATCCAGGTCAATAATGTAAAAGAACAGAAAATTTAAAGGATTGCTGTGAAAAGAAGTGCTATGAATAAAATACAAATTAAAAAGGAGTGCTATGACGGGGTGAGGATGACTCTGGGGAGGGAGCTACGTTCATTTCAATGTTCAGCTATCTTTTATGAGATGACATGCAATCTGAGATCCAATGACAACAGGGACTCAGTCATGGGAAAGGGTGAGTGCAAATGCTGTGAAGCAGTAATGATCTTGCCCTTTCCTCTGTTCCTTAAACATATCAGTCAGGTAAAGGATGGAGAGCAAGGTGGAGAGGGACCAGTAATGAGGCAGGAAATGTAGGCAGAAGCCAGGTCGTGCATAGCCTGGGGGACCTCTTCACAAGGCGTACTGTCATGCAGGTGGAGGTGCCCAGTAGCTGGATGAGCCCCCCTAGAGGTCAGGTCTTCCTTCCTTGGAGCCCCATAGCACTTTCAGACCCCTCTGTTGGTGTCTCTTCCATATTCTATTTTATAGCAATGAATGATTCTTTTGCACAGGCATCAGCTATTCCTTGACTATCCCTCTCTGCATGGTACTATTAGGAACACCAAGGGGACACAGGGAGACGTTTTGCTTTTGAGGAAATCACAGCTTATCGGGGGAGGCAAAATATGCACAAATAACAGGTGGACAATAGAAAATGGTAAGGGTATAATTACAATTTATAGAATAGTAAGGATTTGTTACTGTACCACTGTACTTAGGTTACCTTACTTAGGCTCCTTGACAGCTGTATGAGATGGGGAGGGCTAGCACCACTGTACCGATAAGAAAATCCCAAACTTAGACAGGTAAAGAAACTTGTTCCAGGTCACAAGTGGTGAGACATGGACTTGCACCCAGGAGGGTCTGGTTTTAAAGTGGTGCTCTTGACCTCTATGCTGCACAAAGTACCATTAAAGAGATGATGAGTGGGGATTTATGGAGAAGAACCCACTTCTAGCCATCTAAAATGTGTATGTATTTTAGCTCCCTAATATATTTTCATGCCTCATTAGATGTCCTTGCTCTGTGAATAATAGCCCTCTTTACATGCCTTCTTTGAAGGGGCTGCAAAATTAAAGATCTGCAGGGCATGAGGTAGTAATTTACACAACTAAAACAGGGCGAAGGGCAATGCAAAAGGGGGTGGTAGGGTCTGTGGCCAACCACAGAACACAGGAGAACATATACCTCGTCTAAGGGACCAGCTGTTATAGGGCCGTAACTGATTGTTGCCATTTAAGAATAGAGGCCCAGTATGCCAGATCCTCCAAATTTGCAAGAGAAACTGGAAATCTAAATTTTTATGTAATCACATAAAAGCCCTTAATTTTAAATCTAGAGAAGGCAGATGTGGCTCAGGTGATTGGGCCCCCGTCTACCATATGGGAGGCCCTGGGTTCAATTCCTGGGCCTCCTGGTGAAGGCAAACTGGCCCATGGCACTGTGGAGAGCTGATGGCAGAAAGGGAGGGCAAACAAGGTGGGGTGGAGAATAAATAAATGAAATAGGTAAGTCTTAACATGAAAATATCATTTTATGATTTATGGGTTATCTATTACATGTACAATGAAGAGCGGGGAATGATAAAGACACACTGATAGGGAACCTGGCCATCCAGATTTCTGCCCCAGCACAATTTTCAAAGTCATGGGTCATTGTGGTGAGCAGGAACAGCTAATCTTAAAAATATTAAAACAACCAACATTAGGGGTCTTTTAAAATGAAAAAGAAAAAGCCAGAAGCAGGTTAAGGCCTCTTAGCGGCCTGATGATATTCACCGCGCGCGGAGGAATTCGTTCTTACCTTCTTGGCGATGCACAGGGTGCGCAGGCCATCTCTTGCATACACGTCCAGATGCTTCTGAGTCAGGGCTCGGATTTTCCTCAGCTTCTTTTCCACATCAGTCTCGGTCACTGTCAGGTTGTTATTGTCCCCCATGAGGTCATGTTTGCAAATGCTCAGGGATCCCTGTCCTCAGCACCCTGGAATCTTCCTGGGCGACTGCACACATTTTTAAGAAGGACTCCCCATGCCAGAGGCATGGAAGACCTCTCCTGGCTGCCAGAGGGCCCAGGAGTCCTTAAGTTATCTGCTTGTGCATACCGTCATCCAAAGCCCGGCTGAGAAAAGTGCCGTTTAAGGCAGGCCAGAGGTCTAAGGTGGTGTTCTCAAACATCGGTTTGCATCAGAATCACTCAGGAAATGAAAACATATAATAGATTCCCAGGCCCAATTCAAGCCCTGCTGAATCAGACTCTCCTAGGGAAGGAGCCAGAACTCTGAATCTTTGATAAGTTAAGGAGGTGCTTTCTTTGTAGACAGTTTAGCCATGGATGGTCAAGTGACTCTGGAAACTGTTCCCTAAGTCTCAGACATACTGTCCAATTATCTCCTTTAGTCCTTGTATCAAGTGAGGTCCTGACAGCTACAAACCTGGATCTCATTAGCTTAATTTTTCACTACATTGGGTTTGCTGACTTAGACTTTGTTTCCATATAAGAAAAGTCTTAGAAAAAAATACTGTTTGCATTTCTTGTAAATCCAGTATGAAAAAGATTTCACTGTGGTGCTCAAAGTTCCCTTTATAAAGTTCTACATAGTGTTTCTTTCTTTCTTTCTTTTAAAGAAAACTGTCTCTCCTGAAATTCTACTACTTTCGTCTATCAGGTAATAAGAATTTATTAGCCTGGGTTGGACTAGTGTGGGGCAGGATTGATGCCATCTTAACTTCCCTTACTCATAAAATCACAGATATCACTAATCAGTCACAGTACTTTGTAAAGATGAGCTTGGAAAAAGGCTTCTGAATCCTTTTTCACTAGGGCTGGACTGACATCTTTAGAGGCTATGTAAGTAGTGAACAGAGTTGTACCCTTCCTTCATTCCTCTATATAATGCAAAATTATAAACACAACCTTGAAAAGCAAAGTAAGTGTAAGGAAGTTCAACCAAGCTCTGAATTTTCCCGTGACACTACTCTAATAGGACTGCTTTTACATGACATAAAAATTCTTACAAAGATTATTTTCTCATTCTTTAGGTGTTACTGTTTTGTTGGTGCCTTAAACCCAATCTTCCTTTGCCCTTTGGCTTAACGAGCACTATTCTCAATATTTTATTTTCAGTAGTCGTGGACTCTTGAGATTAAGCTCCTTTGCCAAACTCTTGTGAGTCTTAGAGTTTATCTTTTGCTCAGGCTGCCCCGAACCTTGGAATCAAGTTGAATGTTCAAACAGAATAAATATATTAAACCTTGGGTTATTTTTCCTCTCCCTTTCAAAACTGTGTTTCTCAATTCTCATAGTAACATTGTCTCTGTGTCTTTTATTAGAAGCATTTTGAATCCATTTTAGAATCAGGTGAGAAACAAATAAAGAAACATCTTCAGGACAGCTTGGACTGCTATCCCGGGATGGAGCCTCATGGCTCCCTTGACTCAGAAGCATTGAATTCACTTGCTTGCCAGAGTCTGGGGATGAAGAGGCCTAATTAGCTCTCTTCCCATTCTAAACAGTCATCAGTTCCCATGAAACTCTGGGCCCTGATCCACAGCTGATAATGCAGGAGGCACAGAATTTTAAATCTTGGCTAGAATCTACCATCCTGGGAGAATCATAGCCCCATAACTGTCTTCTTCTTGTTAGCAGTCAGGAAACAACTGCACACTAATTCATCCTGCTCCAAAATTGGACACTGATGTGTAGGAACTTTGGAACATTTCTCTGGCTTGATGCAAATTTATGAAAATACATTTGAAGGAGGGTGGGGAAAAGGATAAGAGGGACACCTGAAGCTTCCCAGAGTAATCTGAGGCTGGCTTAGCATTCTGGCAGCATGGAAAGGGACCTGAAGTGGGATTCAAGATAACTTGGGAGTGGCAGTTTAAGATTATTTATGATTCCAAAAAAAGAATGATTATGTTTGTAAACTATTCTATTCCTCTGGGTGAGATACCCTTTGATTGCATTAAATTTAGTGAGGGGGTCTCTGATTAAGTTTACTTGATAAAATAAATCTAGGGCTTCTGATTGGGCTCCGTCAGTAAGGCATAACTCAGGTTGAGTCCCTGCCTCCTTGGTGGGCTGATATAAATGGACACTCACTCAGGAAGACACATGGGACGACAGAGAGCTCGGTCATTTTTGAACCTGGGGTTCCCGGGGAGAGATGAGCCATTCGCCTGATAGTTTGCAGCTGACCTTGGGAAGAGAGCCAATACTGATACAGAAAGCCCCGGAAAAAATGAGAACTATGCCAGGAGAGAGAGGAAGCTCTAAGAGACAAGTCCTATGCCAGCCTGCAGCTGAGAGAAGGAAGTCCAGAGGGGAAGGCTGAACTCTCGCAGAGACCAGTGACCATCTTGCTACAATGCATGGCAAAGGACTTTGGTGAGAATGCAACCTAGAGCCAGACTTGTTAGGGCCTTGCAACTGTAAGCTTTAACCCGAAATAAACACCCTTTATAAAAGCCAACAGATTTTTGGCACTTTGCCTCAGCACCCCTTTGGCTGACTAATACATTGGGCCTGGGAGCAACCACTGGTTAGCTGTGTGACCTCTCCTGTCTTCCTTCCCGCAGATCAGTTGGTTTCTCTCCAAAGTAAAGAATTAGGAACACAATGTATTCTACACTATGCTAAGGGTTATCCCATCACAAACTCATTTTCAAGGGAGTCTGGAAAATTGGAAACTGGGGTAAATCACGTTAAGTGCATTTCTCTACTGCAAGCCTGCCCAGAGCCTTTAATATGCTAACGAGCAGTGTGATTCCCCCAGGTGATGAAGAGTGCAGTTTTAAAGTCCCTTTGACTATGGAGCCTGCTTGGATGGAGAGCATCTTGTGGGCCCGTGTTCCCCTTGGGACCCGCTGGATTGCGTGGCACTGTAACTCGAGCTTCCGAGTCCCACCCCGCCTCTGAAACTACGGAGCCCTCTGTTCCCGCGCCCTGCCGAGGCAGGACTTACCGTGGGCCGGGGCTCCCAGCAGGTCCATGATGACGGAGTCGGCGCCCTTGGTGTAGACGACAATCTCCCTGGTCAGCGGGTGCCTCACGACCACGGACATTCTCTTCCGGACGGAGTCAAAGCCCAAGGTCCACAGGAGGTCGAAGGTGAGGCAGGCGCCCTGGGGCAGGCGCACGGTCACCTGCTCGGGCGTCCGGGACACCAGCGTGAAGCTGTAGGCGTGGGCAGCGTGCACCAGGGCGGCCTCGTCAGGGCTCTCGGCCTCGTAGCAGAGCTCGGGCGCGGCCAGGCCCGAGGCCGGGGCCTCCAGCGCCTCCTCCCAGGAAGCTCCCTCCCCGGTGCCCAGGATGTCACCCTGGTCCCACGGGCTGCTCCTGTAGCCACCGTCAGTGGAGTAACCGCCACTGCACACAGATGCATCATCTCTGTCATCTGAGTCCGTGGTGGGCGCGTTGGTCCCTAAACTCTCCCCCAGGTCTGTGTCGGAGGGCGCAGTGGACAAGAATGACTGGCTGAGACTCGAAAGCTTTAGCTTCTGGAAGAGTAGCTGAATCTTCTCCAGGGACGTGCCCAGAGCCTTGGAAGAGGGTGGGGTGGTAACCTTGAGGTTAAAGAAGAAAGTAGAACATTACTTTCTGTGTTGGGGAAAACAATCACATTTTCTTACCGGGAACACAAAGGTCATTTTGCAATAAGTGGATTATCTGGGCCTTCCATGATTGTGGGTAAATCTCCGCCCTTCAGTGGGCCTCAGTTTACACAACTATAAAATGGGGTCAGATGTTTTCTTCCTGTCTGACATTCTAGGGGTTGGCATTACTTGTTTGCTCCTCTGTCTTTTGACTATCCCTCTCGGATCATGGGCAAAGAGATAAGGAGACAAAAGAGCTCACATTCCCCGAACCCCTGCCAGAGCCTTGTCTGCTTTATCTTTGCATGCGGTATCTCATTCCAGCCTCCCAGCAACTCTTTGGGATACCAACCACCATTATCCCCAATTTTTGGATGAGAAAACTGAGGCACAAAGAATTTAAGTAAACTGACTAAGATCACGCAATGTGTAAGTAGTAAAGTTGGGGCTCAAATCTGGGTCTGCTTGATTCCAGAGATTGGGCAATTTTAACATTTTAACATTGAGCCACCTAAAACCCCCTCATTAACTTGAAAATTGAGAGTTGAATGCTGGCCCTCACCAAATGGTATTTCTTTCTCTCTCAAAGATATACTTAATTTCTCAGATAATACGTCCTGCATCCCAGTGCCTCCTAAAGACTTTTGATGCCTTGGCAGTTTTTCAGGGGCTGAAGAATTGAGGTTGTAACCTGGGTTTAATAATGGGAGGTTCTGGGAAGCGGACTTGGCTCAGCAGATAGAGCATCCGCCTACCATATGGGAGGTCCAGGGTTCAAACCCAGGGCCTTGTTGACCCGTGTGGAGCTGGCCCATGCACAGTGCTGATGCGTGCAAGGAGTGCCCTGCCACGCAGGGGTGTCCGTGCATACGGGAGCCCCATGTGTAAGGAGTGCACCCCATAAGGAGAGCCACCTCGTGCGGAAAAAGTGCAGCTTGCCCAGGAAAGGTGTTGCACACACAGAGAGCTGGTGCAGCAAGATGACACAACGAAAAGAGACACAGATTCCCAGGGCTGCCGACAAGAATATAAGCGGACACAGAAGAACACACAGTGAATGGATACAGAGAGAAGATAATGGGAGGGAAGGAGAAATAAATAAAATAAATCTTTAAAAAAAAATAATGGGAGGTTCTGGGTGAACTTTATTTTCTTGGTTGTACCAGCTGACTACACGCTTCAGTGTCTCACAAGGGGAGTTTGTGTATGAGCATGTATAACTGAATACAAATATACCCTGAGTACTTAAAATTAATTTAAATATAACCTTCTGTGGATGACCATCTAGCTGCATTATCTCCATGGGCAGAACATCACATGTGGTGTTAATTTTTAACTTCTGCATAAAAGCAGAGGCTGGCATAACATATTATATGGGCCATATGCAGTCATACAGATAGCTCCAGCATGACCCAACTGTATACCCTTCAGTAAGTTATTTAAGCACTTTGAGCCATAGTTTCTTCAGTTATTAAATCTAAGGACATAGTGCATAGGGTTGGTGGGTATGAGGATTGAATGGTAATGTAGGTAAAATGCTTGGCATGAATCATGGCACATAGTGAATGGTGCCCAGGAAATATTAACTCTTAATATCTACACTGTCTGCAGTGTAGACAAAAAAATTGAAAGCTACACAGAGACTTTATATATAACATTGTTTTGTTCACAACTGAGGAAACTGAAGGCTAGAAAGAATGATGCACCCATTCAAGGTGTCACAATGATGAAATGGTGACACTGTGGCTAGGACCGTGGTGTCTGGTCTCCCTATTCAGAAGCTCACTCCTCCCTGCCCCCCTCCCTCTTCTCCCACCCCTCTCCTCCCATCTTCCACCCACCATCACCTGTCCTTACCCTCTGCCTGGGCTCGGTGGTTGTGGAGACCATGACGGAGTTGCAGATAGTTAGGGCAAGGAAGAAGTCAGCAATGCAGGAGGTGCTGGAGAGGGAAGGCTTGGCAGGTCTGGTGTCTGAGAGAGTCTCCAGCCACAGGGCAGCATCCCGCACCTTAGTCAGGAGGTTTTTATCTGGAGTCACATCTTTTTCCTGGGAGAGAAAGGATTTGGTGAGGGACTTTTCTGAAGGAGCTGGGAAAGAAGGCTGCTTTGGCAGGTACTGGCAGGTAGTGTTCCCCCAAAGTTCAAGTCCACCCAGAACCCCAGAATACGAACTTATTTGGAAAGAGGGTCTTTGGAGATGTAATTAGTTAAGATGAGGCCATACTGGATTAGGGTGGGTTCTAATCCAGTCTAACTGGGGTCCTTATAAGAAGAAAAGACACATGTACAGTTGGTCGAAGGCTGTGAAGACAAGCAAAAAGTGGGGTTATTAAGTACCAGCTGATGATGTAACTAGAAGACGACCTTGAATAAAAGGGTCAACTCGGACCAGCAGAATATCTCAGTCTACATATAATACCAGGAGTTAAAAATGTTTTTTGACTTGAATCAAGGGGGAAATGAAAAGGATAAATGAGTTTATATGGCTATGAGTCTCCAAAAAAGAGCTGGGAGGTGATCAGAGGGGTTGCCCTTATGCACACCTCAGCAGAGTCCCAGAGACAGATGAAGTAGATACAACCCCGGGTATTGGTTCTGCTGAGGGCTACAGAGACCCACGGGTTCTACGGCCATGGCAGGTGGAGTTCACTGCCATGTCAGTTGGCCCTTCTTTGGAGTTTGTGTTTCTGTGTGATGGAGCTGGATTCAGATATGATCTTTTTTCACAAGCCTCTCCTGTTACTTTTACCAGAATTGTAGTTGGTGCTGGGGTTTAATATATACCAAGGGGATCTGAATCTCTGGACTGACCACATGATAGCCAGCCCCTGAGCCTCAAAAGACTTCAGCTCCTACACTCTGGTTTATTGGACTTACCCCACTCAGCTTACATGGAGTTGAAGAAGGTCAAACACCACACCATGGAGTCAAGAGTGCCTACAACTGAAAGCAGGAGGATTGCATCCAGCATCCATGTGGAATCTAAGCTCCCTCTTTTTTTTTTTTTTTTTTTTTAATTTATTTTTTTTATTGACTTTGTAATAATATTACATTAAAAATATATATGTGAGGTCCCATTCAACCCCACCCCCCCACCCCACCTCTCCCCCCCCCCCCCCCCAGCAACACTCGTTCCCATCATCATGACACATCCATTGGATTTGGTAAGTACATCTTTGGGCACCTCTGCACCTCATAGTCAATGGTCCACATCATGGCCCATACTCTCCTCCATTCCATCCAGTGGGCCCTGTGAGGATTTACAATGTCCGGTGATTGCCTCTGAAGCACCATCCAGGGCAGCTCCATGTCCCAAAGCCTCCACCTCTCATCTCTTCCTGCCTTTCCCCATACCCATCAGCCACCATGTCCACTTTTCCCAATCCAATGCCACCTCTTCTATGTGGACATTGGATTGGTTGTGTCCATTGCACCTCTATGTCAAGAGGAGGCTCAGATTCCACATGGATGTTGGATGCAATCCTCCCACTTTCAGTTGTAATCACTCTAGGCTCCATGGTGTGGTGGTTGTCCTTCTTCAACTCCATCTTAGCTGAGTGTGGTAAGTCCAATAAATCATATTGTAGGTGCTGGAGTCTGTTGAGGCTCAGGACCTGGCTATCACATTGTCAGTCCAGAGATTCAAATCCCCTAAATATATCTTAAACCCCAACGTTAACTGCACCTCCAGCACATTAGCATGAAAGTCTTATGAAGGAAGATCCCATCTGAGTCCAGATTCATCACACATAAACACCAGTTCCAAAAAGGGGCCATCTGACCTGGTAGTTAACCCCATCGGCCATGACCATAACTCCCATGGGTCTCTTTAGCCCTCAAAGGAACCGATATCTGGGGGTTGTATCTGCTTTATCTGTCTCTCTGACTCTGTTCAGTTGTGCATGAGGGCAATCCTTCTGCCAGCCTCCAGACTCTTTTTTAGAAACTCGTAGCCATATAAACTCATTTCTCTTTTCCATTTCCCCCTTACTTTAGTTCAAACAGCATTTTAAAGTCATGTTATTTTATGTAGACAGGGATATTCTGCTGATCCACATTGAACCTTCCGTATAAGGTCATTTTCCAGTTGCATCATCAGTTGGTAGTTGATAGTGGTCCCTCGGTGCCAGGGAGGCTCATCCCCGGGTGTCATGTCCCACGCTGGGGGGAAGGCATTGCATTTACATGCTGAGTTTGGCTTCGAGACTGGCCACATTTGAGTAACATGAAGGCTGACAGGAGGAAATTCCCAGGCACAATGTTGCTCTAGGCCTTGTTCTTATTTTAGGCTTATCAGCTCACAAGCATAGTCATTAGCATCAGGGGCTCACCGTTGAACCCTCACTCCCTCCCGGTCCCCGCCGCTGTACCTGGGAGACTGTCGCTGCTCCCCTAGGGACCACGACAGAGCACCACTGGCCAGGAACCCAGTACCCCCCCTGCTGTGGTTTTTAATTGTTTAAGCTCCCTCTTGATATAGATGTGGAGTGGTCACAACCATTCCAAGGTTCACAAGATGGAGGAATAGAATATGGATTAGAGTGGACTTACTGATATTCTATTCATGAACTACTGTGATTAGTAACTGAAGAAAATGTGGCATTGGTGTGGAGAAAGTGGCCATGGTGGCTGCTGGGGGTGGGGAGTGAGAGGAAGAGATGAGATGTGGAGGTGTTTTTGGGACTTGGAGTTGTCCTGGGTGATGCTGCAGGGACAGTTACCAGACATTGTATGTCCTCCCATGGCCCACTGGGAGGACTGTGGGAGAGTGTGGGCTATGGTGTGGACCATTGACCATGAGGTGCAGTGGTGCTCAGAGATGTATTCACCAAGTGCAATGAATGTCTCAAGATGATGGAGGAGATTGTTGCTATGGGGGGAGGAGTGGAGTGAGGGGGGTGGGGGGTATATGGGACCTCATGTTTTTTGAATGTAATATTAAAAAAATAAATAAAGACAAAAAAATGAAAAAAAAAAGTGGGGTTATGCTGCCAGAAGCCAAAGAATGCCAAGAATTGCCAGCAACCATAAGAGACTTGGAGAGAGGTAGGCAACACATCCTCTCTCAGAGCCTCCAGAAGGAACATCCCTTCTGACACCATCGAATTGCCACAAACTGGGGGGCATTTAAACAACAGAAATTTATTCTCCCCCAGTCTGTGGCAATTTGATATGACGGCCCCAGGAAGCTCACACACCTGGGGGAAGGGATGATAGCCTGTTTCCTGCAGTTTCGGAGCTAGTGGAGCTCCCCTCCTGCAGGCCTGGTCACTTCAGCGTCTCATTCAATCCCTCCCTTTCCTTCAGCCCCTCATGTCTGTCAGAGTCCAGGTTCTGGCAGCTCTTCGCTCTCAGTGTCTTCCCCACAGTTCTTTCCCCATTCCTGCTGCTTCAGGCTCAGACCCTCTGGCTATCAGTCCTGAATTTCTGCATCTAAACTGATGCTGCCTCTCACCTCTCTTCTCCCTAGTCCTTCATATGTATCACTACCAGCACAATCTTCCAAAAACATCATTTTCCTCTTGCTTACTTTTATTCTTGGTCTCAAAAACCCTTCATGAGCTCACCCTTTTTAGCATGATCAATTTCAAACTCCTGACTCAGACACCTAAATTCTTCCCCAAGTTGCATTTCCCACTCTTTATTCCCATCACTTCTCAACGTGGGCCCCCAGCTCAGCCCAGCGGTCCGTTTGCTGCCTCCTGGATGTACACTCTCCTGCCTTGTCTCTGATCACGCTTTGAAAAGTCGTCTCTTGTCTACCAAAGTCCTACCTAGACTTTAATAACTATGAGAAGCCCCATCTGTCTTTGAGACCGTATCCAGCCCACAGTGAGTTCTTTGCATCTGACCCATGGTTTTCCAATTTCTTACATCTTTGTGGAAGTTATATTTGTATCATCCTTTGGAATTCACTTCATATTTATCTATATTTTAAATTCATTGTTTCATCTCTTCAGAGATAAGGTAAGAGCCTCAAAGATAGAGACTGAGTTTTCCACGTGGTGGTATCTTTCAGAGCTCTAACTACAACTGTGTTTATACCTGAAGTCAATGAACTCCAGCTTTCAATAGCTGGAAATCACAGAGGCTGTTCCATATAAGACCATTCCTATCAATGCTCAGAGCTCTCAGTTAAATTAAAATTTAGAAGGAAGAGAATTGAAGGTTGAAAAAGATGGACTGAGGGAGTGTAAATGATTCCCACAGGTGGAGGACTGAGGACCAATGAGCCAGCAGGCTTTCCAAACAAGAGTCCAAGTAAAGATTTTTAGAAAATCCCATGAGGAAAGAGTTTACAGGCTGTGTCTTCTCTGACTGCCAAATCCAATGAGTCCTGAAGTCAGCTTCTCTTTTCTTGGGGCTGCTGCTCCAGATGAGGGCCACAGGGAGTGAAACCCAGATACTCGGTTAAAGTGCTTGCTGCCTGGAGAGGTAAGAGTTGGGTTTTCCAACAGCACAGGGACATTGAGGGAAATGCACACTCCAAAGAATTCCAGCCTTCTTTTGGGGAACTCTCCGAGAGTGAAGAGTCACACCTCCATTTTGTTCATTCTATTCTAAGATGACAACTTCCAGAAAAATCGATTTACTTAAATGGAAGAGTGTCAATAAAACTGCATCAAATATGCATTTCCTTTTGATGCCCTTTAAATAAGGGAGTACCATCCATATTATGTGATGTCACTATTTTCATAAACTTGGGAGGGGAGCATACCCCACCCTTACTCTCTGCCTTTGAGTATAATCTCATAACAGGGTTCACATTCGTGACTCTCTTCCTCCCTTTCCAAGTAATGTCATTTGTGTAACCTCACCTGGTTCTCACAGTCTCAAATTGGGATCAGACAGGTCCATACTTTGCTGAGACCCAGAAGGATGGATTACTTGACCAGTGCTATCCAGTGAGCCATCATAAAGCTAAATTCAGAATTCAGACCCTTGCCTGATAGTCTAGGGGTTTCCCTTTCTGTGGTCACAGTAAAGTGACTATGTTCCTTTATTGATCCTCCTCTGCAAACTCCTTTAACCAGATTTCAGGGTCCATCCGGTGCCTGCCATTAGCTTAAAAACAACACTCAAGAAACTCTGAGCCCATTTCTCATAACATTAATGATATCTCCTGTTCACTTTGTGCTTCTTATGTGACAGGTAATCTGATATTTCTTCCCTGCGGTAATAATACATGTTGAGCTTTATTATCCTCCCAGTTTCAGATGAGGGAACTCCTGCTCAGGGAGTTAAGTGTCTTGCTCAAGGTCACAGAGCAAGTAGGAGAGATCCCTTAGGTTGATTCCAGATAGACTGACTCCAGAATTCACGCGCTTAGTCTCTTGCCAGGCAAGATCCCCCATGAGCAGGACATGGCTTTTGAGTGTGCTGCCAGCCAGCCTCCTCAGCGTCCAGCATCCCAAGTACACCAATGGGCTTGTGTACCTAACCCACAGAGTCCAACAGACAGTCCGTAATACTATAAAGGGGACAGTGGGAATCTTCATTTTTCAGGAAATAGATTTCATTTTTGGGGGTACATAAAAGAGATGCTTTTGACACACACCACAGGTACCCAGAGTTGGGAGAAAGCTTGGAGATCCTGAAGCCAAATCCCTTACTTTCCTGATGATGAAACTGAATTCCAGAGAGGAGCTCAAGGTCCCACAGTGAATTAGGGTGAGAATTAGGAAAGCTTTCACACCATCTGACTCCTGGCTTCTGAGAACACCAAGGGAATGTATTGTGGCACTCGGGCAACTTCATGTGATTCACAGTGTCTCTGAGTTCTCTAAGAGGCCAATATGCAGATACCTGTCAAGAGCCTGAGTGGGAAAACCATCACCCTGGGGGTGGCACCATCGAGAACGTCAGGGCCAAGTCCAGGTAAAGAAGTGTCCCACCTTCTGTCCAGCAGAGACTCCTCTTTACAGGCAAGCAGGTGAAATATGGCTGCACTTTTTCTGAATACAACGTCCAGAAAGAGTCGACCCTGTACCTGGTCCTCCACCTGATGGGTAGCTGTGGAGTCTTCAGTCTTGCATTCACTGTGCCCAGTGATGGTGTTACTCTGCACTAGAGCCATTTGCCCCAATTTCAGTTTAGAAAAGGCCAGTTGCAGTAATAGTTGAACCTGTTTTAAATGCTAATAAAGGTTTTGTTACATGGTAATAAATAAATAAATAAACAATAAGCTTTGCTCTGAGCTACTCAAATTCCTTCATTATCTATTACCAAGCCATGACACAGTTGAAGTGATCAATCAGTTATTTATTCGATACCCATTTACCCTCCAGACTCTAAGCACCTTGAGGGCAGAGGTGGTCTACTGATGTGTCCCCAGTGTCTGGCCGATTGCAGGTGATCAGAAGCATTTGTTGACCAACTATTTTCTAGGACACCATGCTATCTCACCACTGATTGCTTAATGGGGTCTGTTTGTTAAAAGGCTTCTTTAATATATTTCCACTCAATCATTCAGCAATGCATTAAAAAAATCTCTCTCCCCCATGAAGGCCTGCCTCTTCCTGGCACCTGGCAGCAGCCTGACCTGCAGGTGTTAGCAGCAGATGCCAGGTTAGCTTCTATCCAGTCACTGAATACTTGTCTCTGCAGGGCTGGTCTTCATGCTTCCCTTTGCCCAGAACCCTCTGGTTTTCTCTCTGGTCCATTAGCATTTAGGAACTTGGCATTCAGGACACTGAAGAAGAAAAAAGTGCTCCAGCCCACCTTTGGGTGTTTTGGTCAGTGTATTTCTCTGAAGAAAAGAAACATACATTTGTGGGGCCACGAGGGGTTTAGAATAGGGCTTTGTGGTAGCCAGATGCTCAAAATGGTTGAATTTCTTTGTATTGCAGCACAACTAAAAGGCATAAAAACTGACTGAGGGAAGTAGTCTATGACGTCACATTCAAAGATCCTCTTATTATAATTTATTGACAAGGTATAGCAAAGCCAGCACTTAGCTTAGTGTTTTTGGGTTCATCATTTAAGCATCCTAACAACATCAAGGTAGTTATTTTTTTCCCTTCTCAATAGTAATGAGGAAAGTGAAGTACACTGAAGTTCAGTAACTTGACCAAGGTTACAAAGTCAATCAAAGAGCTGTGACTTGAACTTACTTGAACCCACCTTGGCCTGATGCCAAAGGCTAAATCCTGAATACCGTGCCAGTACTTCTTAAAATTTAATGCACACAAATCACCTGGTGACCTTGTCAAACTGCGTATTCTTATTCGGTAGGCCAGGGTGGGGCCTGAGCTGTGTCTCTAACATGCTCCCAGGCGGGGCAGCTGCGGCTGGTCTGAGGAGCACGGCCTGAGGATGAGGTTCTCTGCAACATGGCCGCCCTGTTGCCACCGCTGCCACTTCTTTTATGTCTGGGAAAAGCAGGCCAAGTTCCGCTCTGCTACTAATCTCAGTTTTTAAAAACATATTTATTTCTACCCTGCCCTCCCCCGCTGTTGTTTTGCACTTGCTGTCTGCTCTCTGTGTCTATTCGCTGTGTATTCTTCTGTGTCTGCCTGTCTTCTCTTCAGGCAGCACCAGGAATCGATCCTGGGATCTTCCAGAGTGGGAGAGAGGCACTCAGTCTCTTGTGCCACCTCAGCTCCCTGGTCTGCTGTGTCTCTTATTGTCTCTCCTCTGTATCTCTTTTTGTTGCGTCATCTTGTTGCACCACTCGGGCTAGCTTGCCTTCACCAGGAGGTCCTGGAAATTGAACTCTGGACCTCCCATATGGTAGATGGGAGCCCAATCGCTTGAGCCACATCTGCTTCCCTAGTCTCAGTTTTAATAACAACTCACTCAAATTCACTTTGATAATGCACATTAAAAAAAAGTATTCATCTTACAAATTGTTCTGTAATTCAAATATACAATAGTTTGGAAAATAGCTTTTAGAAAGCAAAAGTCAATGTATAAAGACAGATTAAAACAACTAGAAGAGTGCAAGTTTTATATGGCTCTGATTTTACAGTTTCCTTACAGCATCTTCAATGTCAGAAATCTGTTTCTTCAGCTGGCTCCATTACTCAGGATTTAAAGAAGTATCTTTCCTTCCTGGTTTCATTTCACCTTCTGGATCTATCCAATATTCTCTAATGTCAATTAGGACTTTTCCTTTAAAGTCCCTGACACTGACGTACCTCATTTTTCCAATCTGGAACATGTTATCATCTCCTCTGCTGCTGCTGCTCTGCTTGGGAGATGACAGAGCTCTTGAGGTTTCAAGAGCAAAGTTTCTTTTGCTTCTTTACAGGTTTTTCCAGAGTAACTTGCTTTTTCCTCCTTAGCGTTTTGTCAAGTTCACTATCAGAATCACTACCAGATGAACTTGAAGAAACAAGTTCCTTTGATTTAGGCATTCTTGACCCGCTTACCCTGGATCTCCAGTGTTTTCATGGTGAAGTCAGCGCCGATCATGCTGCCCTGGTGCTCTGAGAAGGCGCCATCTGGAAGCGCGGCACACGCACACCTTGCCCATGCCCGCACCCACTACCAGCACCAGCTTCTCAAACTCACTTTGGTTATCACTGGCTGGCTCAACGGCTTGTCACTCCAAGCACTCACAAAAGCAGAGGTGTAAGTAAATAGCCACCCTGGCACCTAGGCCTGGAGGAAACCCTTTGTGGCATGAGCCCTTCTATGTCTCCCATCTCCTCTCCACTTGTGCCCGACCTGCACGCTTCTTCCCAGCCACTCCTAACTATGCCAGTTCACGATCTTCTTTGTGGAGATTGTATCCTGTATTCTCTCCCCACTAGCTTGTCTTTTTTTTTCCCTCCTGGCTAACTGCTAATATTCTCTCAAAACTCAGTTCAGGGGCTAATCATTCCAGTCTGATGTAGGTGCACCTTTAGGCACCCCTAAAGGACCCTGCACCTATATGCCCAGCACTCAGAGCTCTGTCCTGCAGCCACTCGTGGCTCTGTTGTCCTCATCACTGGGATGAAAGCTCCTGAAATCAGGGACAATGCCCTACTAGACTTTTTATCCTCAGGGTCTAGCCCAATGTATGTGCCATAGATTGGATGCCTACTGAATGTTTGTTGAGCGACTGATATAGCCCATTCTAAAGACATTGATAATTCATAGAATTTGTGGGGGTGGGAAATAGAACCTTCTATCTGTTGTTTGCAAGTGTCTAAACTGTAAAACCTCATGGGAACTATTGATCAAAATTAGAAAATGCACATACTTGCTGATTTTCTATAGAAAAAACCTCCCACATGCATAAACAGATGATGGCTCCAACATCCAAGAAATTCTATTAGCCATTAGAAGAAAAGATGAGACAGCTCTCTGTTGAATATTTGTTGGACTGTCTAGCTAGCTACATCTATGAAATATTCTCCAGGATTCATCAGGTATAAGAAGCAAAGTCCAAAATGGTATGTATGATATGCTTCCATTTGTGGTAAAGGGTGATGTGTGTGTGTATACCACACTTGTATGATTCTATTATGTAAAATATCTCTGGGAAGGATCACAAGAAACTGCTAAGAATGGTGGTCTCTAGGGTGGGAGTCAGGGAACAGAGAAGGGCAAGAGACCTACTTCCAACTGTTTTTATTCTTTGGTTCCTTTTGAATACTTAACCCTGTGGTTTTTATCATTATCAGGGGAATCCTTTATACTGAGGTGCTGGAGGCAGAGATATTTAGAGCAGTGGTGTATTTGCCCTGCCTGAGATTATAACCTTCGTGAAACTGAGTTTGGTTTAAGAACTCAGAGTAAATATTCATTTGAGTAGAAGCACATCGATTGTTGGAGTAAATTTTTCCTAATGGGACACAAGCCCCAAGGAATAAGACTCAGTGGCCTTACAAGGATACAGTTTTCCAGATCTGCAAGACCCCACCTCTATGCCCTCCATTACTGTGGCTATGTGCTCCGTTTGGGACCCTGGGCAAGAGAAGCTCGACTGAGATATATTTCACCTGTTCCTGCTCTGTATGGTCATACCACTTCCAAAAATATTTTGTCTGTGTGGTCAATTAAATAAGGACTTTTATCATACTTTGCAGTGGGAGTGTGTATATGGTTTGACCTCACTAACCTGGGGCAGACTGGAAATGCTGCAAGAATCTCTTCCAAAGGAAGAAAGGAAGGAAAAGATTAAGTACAGAAGGTAGAGGGCCAATGACACCTTCTTCACTTTTCTCTAGTGCATCCTCTCAGGAGCTGTGGGAAAGGAGCATGTCCACAGAAGGGGGTGGGACATATGCAAATTAAAATTTTGTGACAAAGAAGATATTCTTTGGCCTAATGGTTCCAGAAAACATTTTGCAAGGTGGCATTTCTGAACCAAGGCTGTCTGCTCAAATCTTGGCTGCTTACAGACCATTTTCCATCATTAAATATTGGCTCAGAACTTACCACTTTCCAAAGTTTATTACCCCCATCTTAAAGCACAAATTTTATGGAAGACAATTAGAAGATAATAACTGATGTTTCCTTGTTCTTTGTAGTAAAAGGAAAAAAACCCAAGTTTTTGCTGATGTTGTTGTTGCTGTTGATTTTTGTTTTAGAGTAAAAGTCAAGGAGATTAAAAAGGTTTCTGTAGAATATGGTAGAATGTTTCATCATGATCTGTCATCCTGGGACTTTCAGAGGCAAGCTCTAAATGAGTTCATAAAGGGAAGGTAAAGAACTGGTAGGTAGGTGCCAAAAGATCGCTCAGCTATGACAGGAAGCCAGGTGGGCAGGTGGAGGGTGCAGCAGGCAGGTGGGACGTGAGAAAAGCTTAGGGAGGTTCCAAGAGCCTGCGGAGAATGGGTAGGGGTGGAGATCTACCTGAGGATTGCCACCAAAGGTCTCTAGGGATTAATTCAAGGATCTGTTTTTCCAGCCACAGATGTTTTTTTTTTTTTTTTTTTTTATTGACTTTGTAATAATATTACATTAAAAATATATATGTGAGGTCCCATTCAGCCCCACCCCCCACCCCCCCTCTCCCCCCCCCCAACAACACTCGTTCCCATCATCATGACACATCCATTGGATTTGGTAAGTACATCTTTGGGTACCTCTGCACCTCATAGTCAATGGTCCACATCATGGCCCATACTCTCCTCCATTCCATCCAGTGGGCCCTGTGAGGATTTACAATGTCCGGTGGTTACCTCTGAGGCACCATCCAGGGCAGCTCCATGTCCCAAAGACGCCTCCACCTCTCATCTCTTCCTGCCTTTCCCCATACCCATCGTCCACCATGTCCACTTTTCCCAATCCAATGCCACCTCTTCTATGTGGACATTGGATTGGTTGTGTCCATTGCACCTCTATGTCAAGAGGAGGGTCAGATTCCACCTGGATGCTGGATGCAATCCTCCCATTTTCAGTTGTAATCACTCTAGGCTCCATGGTGTGGTGGTTGTCCTTCTTCAACTCCATCTTAGCTGAGTGTGGTAAGTCCAATAGATCAGATTGTAGGTCCAGCCACAGATGTTTGACCAGTTGGGTCAGAGCCTTTTAAGGCAGCAGACACCACCCACTTCAGCTACCGCCTCTCTAGCTGTATTTGAGCTTAATGAGAACTAATTCTTGGTGGAGTAGTGGTCTGCTTAGAGAGGCTCTCAGTCTTGGTTGTTTACTAGGATCATTAGGGGAAAAAAAAGAACCCTCAGGCCCTACCAGAATCTCAGAGGATATGCTTTGATTATTGTATTTTGTAAAAACTCTCCAGATGATTTCATGTATAGCCAGGATAGAGAACCAGTGGCTTAGAAAAAGAACAAAAAACGTCCATTTCCTCTCAATGTCATAAAAAATATGAACATTTTCTAAGGCAGGTGACTTTCCTTTAGAAATACGATTCAAAACTCCTATTCTTTGTCCCTCTGTCGAGAATACATGATTCTAAGAATTAAATCCTCCATATAAACTCATGAGGCAGAACAATAATCCTGAATTTAAAGATGGGTAAAATTAAGGCTTCCAGTTCATTAGTTGTCCACAACCACAGAGCTAATATATGGTGGAGCTGAGATTAAAACCTAGGGCATTTGATCCTAGATGTGCCAAATTCATAGCTGGAAAGAATTTTGGTAGTTTAGCACAAGCACTATTATTTGGGTTTTAGAACAACGAGGTTAGAGTTGAAAGAAGAGTATTTGAAGGTGATGAAACGAGAAGAAGGAGTTTTAACATGTTGCTTGAGGTCACCCCGTAAGCCAGGAATGCCAAAACCTGAACCTACATTTCCTGACTTCTAGCCCGTGTCCTCCCTAACGACTGCTGGGGGATGCCGTTGTCCTGCCCACTGCTGTTTAGCAGACCATAAAGAGAACTAGTCACCATCCCCTCCTGCCCAGTCAGGAATCGGGTCTTAAGTCAATTTCCTTATTGTTCCTAATTGAACTTAGTCAGAACTTGCCTTGAAACTGCCCACCAGGGCAGAACGATGCCATCAGGATCTCAGCTGCCCCCGGGGGTTAATGTGTCTCTCTGACAGGCTCTTAGCTAAGGGCCTTGTGTAAAAGGCATACTAGCTGGCTCTGGGCTGCTGTTTTTCTTGGCTACTGAGATTTTTCAGGCTGGACAAGGAGTAGGGCATGTGTGTACTCCAACCGAGATATACAAAGGAAGGCTTCTTTTTTCTCTCCTTTCTGACCTGGAGGAGATGTTCTCAGGCACAGGGACACAGGAGGTACTTAGAACTGGAAGGTGCCAAAAGGCACAGGCACTGCACAGCTCAGAATCTAATGCCTAGCAAGAACTCAGTAAATTCATTTTGCAAATATTTAGTAAACAGTTGGGGGAAAGAGCATTCCATTCAGAAGGGATGGAATTAAATTAGAGAAAGATTTGACAACATGTAGGTCCTGTTGTTATCTCACTTGGGAAAATAGAAGAGAAAAAAAACATTTTCCCAAAGGCTTCTATGGACTATTCCTCGAGTGTATGTTCATGAGAGCCATGTTTTAACACATTGTTATCATTTCTATCTTTGCTAATATTGTATTTTTGTGACTGACACTAACACAAGACAGTGAACTCACTTGCATTCACCTGAAGTAATAACTAGCAAGTCAGAACATGTAGACTCACTCTTCTTTGTTCCAGTCAGAAAGCATAGTCCTGAATTATAAAGACTAGGGAGTGGGAAGTGGATTTGGCTCAACTAATAGGGCGTCCACCTACCACATAGGAGGTCCAGGGTTCAACCCCTGATCTGTGTGGTGAGCTAGCTCACGTGCAGTGCTGATGCGTGCAAGGAGTGCCGTGCCATGCAGGGGTGTTCCCTCTGTGGGGGAGCCCCATGTGCAAGGAGTGCACTTTGCAGGGAGAGCTGCCTTGCACGAAAAAAGTGCAGCCTGCCCAGGAGTGGTGCCACACACATGGAGAGCTGATGCAGCAAGATGATGGAACAAAAAGAGACACAGATTCCCGGTGCTGCTGACAAGAATGCAAGCAGACACAGAAGCACACACAGTGAATGGACACAGAGAGCAGACAATGGGGAAGAGGGGAGAGAAAAAAGAATAAGCAGAGACCTTAAAAAAAAAAGACTAGGGAGTAACATGAAAAAATGCTCTTGACACTAGGCTAAGATAAAAAAAAAATCCTGCATCTACAATTTAGATATACTATGATTGCATAAATGTTCAATATATGTAGCTATGTGTGTGTGTGTATGTTAATGGAGGGAAGTTCATCACTTTTAAAATTCAACTTTCTAGTAATGGGATAATGGCACTTTAGGTCTCACTTACTAGTATGTGTCATTTGTTCAAGATGACTGGGCTCCCTATGACCTTTTCTGTAAGTTCAAAAGATTTCAGCCAATATGTATTATTGTTCCCTGGAGAAACAGCATCGCGTGGAAGACAGAGGAATGAGACAGGAGTGAGAAGACCTTGACTCTGATCTTGACTTCTAGGGAATGCTGTGGAATCGTGGAAAAGGAACTCACTTTCTTTACCTGATACCTGGATGGTGACCGATGGCTGCTCTAACAGATAAAATGGGAAGACACTAGCTACAGAAAGTCCCTGACCAAAAATTGCAAACTTGAATGCCCATTGGGACCAGGCAGGTAATCTAAGGGGATGAAGTGGGCTGGATAATTTTGACATAGATGTTCTTCATTTAATAACAACTTAAGCCTATTTTTGATGACCACAAAAAGCATATCCACCCATTTTTCTTGAAACATGTCAGCTTTACAGGCTTTTCTTTTGTTTTCCAACTTTGATAGAAATGGGCATGGTGGATACTTCTCATTCTTCTTAACTGTATTATTGGGAAAACAGGCATAGTGATAAGTGGTGCTGGGGCTCAGCTCAGTGATGGGAAGAAACAGAAACTGTGCAGTCTGTAATGAACCAAAGACCACGTACCTCATGTAAGTAACAGCAGCTCCTTAACCAGAGCCAATTATTGTGATTAGAAAATGCTGGCTTAGCGTGGAGAATTTTTCCAGTTCCATTTTTAAAAAGAGAAGCCAGAAATCTATATTTTATAAGAATTTCCCAATTTCTAAACAGTGACAAACATTTCAACTGAAAAAGAATAGTACGTGCCCAGTAAAACACACGCGTGGACTAGATACAGGGGCATGGGCTGCCATTTTGAGAGCTCTTTTCTCCTCCATGCTCTTGCCTATCTCTCCCACTATAAGATGCTTGCAATTCAAAAGGGAAAAGGCAGGAACTTACTATGGAGCTGCTGAAGGCCACAGGAGGCTGTGAGCTTTCACGGCGCCCCATGGACCTCTGTCGGGAGTGGCCCTGGATGGGCAGCTGGGCACTCTGGCACCTCCTCAGAGGCTGGGCACCTCCTCGGCCTCTCACTGTTGCTGAGTCCTGGGCCCATCTGGCTGGGAAGGACAGGCACTGGTACTGGGTCCACTCTTCAGGGTCTGAGTCCAGCTCCTTTGGGGTCTCCAGTCGTTTGGCTGTAAGAAAGGAATCTGATTATTGCCCCAGTCCTATCTTGGCTGTGTCATAACGGGAGATTCCATACCTTGAAAGTGAGGGAAATGGTGCATCAGGGCCTGGGCTCTTCTGGCAAATTGGCAATGGGACTACCATGACTGGAGAAAGAGGTTCAAATCTGGCTCTACTACTATCTACTATGTGTCTTTGAGCTTTCACTTAACCTATGTCTCTATTTTCTCAATTCAGTGTTTTAAAAATGTACCTAACTCGTAGGGTTGTTTAGAATACTTACTGATATGAGATGTTAAAGTGATGAGCATGCCCTAAGTTGTGGTGATGGTATTATTATTAATACTCTTTATTAAAAAGAGATCAGAAGCTCTCATGTAAATACTTAACTACCACCAGGAAAAAGAGGACAGGTCAGCCCATAATATCTCTTCCTATCTTTCTCCATCTCTCCCACCTAGTAGAATGAATGCCACTCCCTTCAGAGTTTATCTTCTTAGTTAGAAAGTATGTGTGTGTGTGTGATAGAGAGAGAGAGATGGAGAGAGAGAGAGAGAGAGAGAGGGAGAGAGGGAGAGAGGGAGAGAGGGAGAGAGGGAGAGAGGGAGAGGGATAGCTGAGGGAACCAGGTCAGTTTTATAGGCCACCTTTAGTCCTGGGCAGGAGGACAGCTCAGGCATCTTACAGCCCTGCCTGCTAAGTCTAAGTTTTGACCCAGGGATAATCCAAGAGATCAGCTGGCATGGAAGGCATTCCTGGGTGTGCTGAATCTGACCATGAGCTTTGGGCTGGGCCTGTCCTGACATCTCAGGTAAGATGACTGGAGAAATTCCTAAGCCTTGACTGTAACGCCTAGGACAGGATTGGGCATGTCCCCAGCACCTTCTAACAGATAGAAACCCTGCCATTAGATGGCACCAGACAGAGGTCGACTGTAGAGGTACTATAGGGGAGATGGCCTAGGGTTTTCATGAACAAAGGAAACTTTAGGGGTGATAAAAACAGCACTGATCTGTGACAGGAAAGCACACGGGGACACAGTAACCAACTTGCTGAAACGCCACCCTGCTTGTGTGGGGAGCCTGGATAGTGTCAGTTATTACCTATTCCCTTAGAAGAACAGGGCATTTCTTGTTACAAAAATGGGTGGAGGCCTTTGGGAGCCCCTCCTACCATTTTCTTTGTGGGAAAACTCGCTCCCCATGATGGTGCAACGGCGGAACACCATCCTGTTCTCCGTCAGGGTCCCTGTCTTGTCAGAGAAGATGTACTGGATCTGGCCCAGGTCCTCGGTGATGTTGAGGGCTCGACACTGAATGGACAGATCAGACTCTTCATCATACAGGTCAAGGTCGTTGTGCAGGAAGAAGATTTGCCCGAGCTTCACCAGCTCGATGGACACGTACAGAGAGATTGGGATCATCACCTGAGAAGAGATCGATTCTCATCACTTAAAAACCAGGTTAGTTCCCCGCCTCAGGACCCTCGCTGGGGGAGGGCAAGACATTTCATGAGAAGCTGAGGTCAGTTCACTTTCTCTGAGAAATTAAAGGTCCATGACTTCATTCCGCCTTTGGAAATTTATTGGAATTCTTAGGAAACATGAAATCTTAAGCCAGGGGGACAACGTTGAGTATAAAGTAGGTTCTCCCAACCGGTTGGCTTGATGACTGAGCTGCAAAGGAGTGAGGGGGCCTTAGGGTCTCTGTCCAGAGATCCCTCTCCTCCTTCGGACCTCCCTGCCACTGAGGGTTGCTTCAGGGTTTGCCTCATGTCAGGCACTGTTCCAGGTTCTGGAAATGGTAGTGAACAGAGCAAGATCTCTATTCTAGTGAGAGGCTATAGACAGTAAATAAACAAGTAAATGTGTGTGTGTGTATATATAGACAGTAAACAAACAAGTAAATGTGTGTGTGTACATATATATATATGGGGTGGGGATAAGTTTCATGAAGAAGAATAAAGAAAAGTAAAGAGGAAAGATGGTAGAGAGCGATGGCTGGTAGGGTGTCTCGTTTGCTGGGACCTTTGAGTGGAGACCTGGAAGAAATGAGGGCGTGAGTCTTGAGGACATCTGTGGGAGGAGTATTCCTGGTGGAGGGAAAAGTGGGGCAAAGGCTGGGTGGTAAGAGTGTGCTGGGAGTTTGAGAAATAATAGTGAACAGGCCTTGTGGAAGGAAGAAAGTGAGTGAGGAGGGAGGGCTAGGAAATGAGGTCAAAGAAGGAGCCAGCGTCCAGATCACTTAGGACCTTGCTTTGAGCAAATATGAACCTACTGGAGGGTTCTGTGCAGAGGAGGTGTATGATCTGAATCAAATTTATGAAGGATGACTCTGCTAAATGAAGGAACGATTGGAAAAGGCCCACAAATAAGAGGACAATGAAATGCCCTGAAATGCTATAAGAAATCTAATGTACACGGAGTTTCATCAAAACTAATCTAAGGCCACCCTCATTTTTTCATAGATTGTAATTTCTTGTGGGCATAAATATTATTTTATCCAACTCTTTGTCCCTTACTGCTTCACATCTTATAGAGGTCTCTATGTTTTCACCTCCCATGTAGGGCCAGTTCTGTTCTTTTCTATCTCAATCTATCAAAAGTTAAAACACTAACCTGTGGCCTATTTCTCTTAGTACATAGGGCTTGAGTGTTTTCTGTAGGTCTCTGCTACAGCTCAGAGGCTTTTTATCATGTATTCTCTTAGGAACTGGGCATTTCCCTCTAGAAAGATGGGTGGAGGCCCTTGGGAGCCTCTCCTACTGTTTTCTTTGTGTTTTCTTCTAGCTGCCATCAGGGGTAATCTCTCCCCAAGCAGGCCCAGCCCTGGACATTACTTCAAATGCAAATGCTTTCAAAGGCCAGCAAGAGAGTAATAAGCATTTCCTCAACTCAGTCCAGTTAGTTCTTTCTTGGGGCCTGCATTAATTTGCTTTTATCTTGCAAAGTGGTGGCCTATTGGCCATAGGTTTTCTTGGCACCTAATTGGGGAGGGCTTTTTACCTGGAGCAAGATGATCATCGTGAGGAACATGTAGAAGCCCCCAAGGGCAAGGGGAAGGAAGCCACCCATGGCATCTGGCACGTCGAAGGGAGGATGCTCTTCAAAGTTCCCATTCCAGAGACTATTACCTGAGAGGGGGCAAAGCCAGAGATGAGGCAGAACCTCCACTTAGTTCCACGATGGTTAATTACATCACCCCTGGACACGCTCTTGTTAATAGGTGTGCTTTGGAGAGCCCATCCTTATTCATATGAGTGGTTCTTTGTGTATGTAGTTATTTAACTCTAAAGTGGTCTTTAGTGTGCTCCAAATTTCAATCTCTTGAAATTATGTTTTGGCAAAGAAGGAAAAGTTGTCAAGTACAAGGATTACTTACATTCCAATCAAGTCCTGAAATATAAGTTTTGGAAAGAGGGTAATGGACACATGATCTTTTCAGTTTGTGTGGAAAGTGCATGGCAAGGGAGTCTTGACAGACCTGTCCCCTAGCTACCCTTCTACCCCCATCCATCCATCCATCCATCCATCCATCCATCCATCCATCCATCCATCCATCCATCATTTATTATATAGAAGGAGTCTGTCCCAGTTCTTGTCCTTTAGAGGTTTAGAGAGAAGGACAAGGAAAAGAACAAATCCCATGCAGTGTGAGAGGTGCTATGACAGAGCCTGAATGACATTAGAGCATATGGCGACAGTGCTAGATGTAGACGGAACCTCTGTTTACTTGTCTGCAAAAGAGGGATAACATCCACTACCTGAAGATTATGTGGGATGAAGTGTGTCTAGCACCTGCTACCGAGCTTTCTGAACCTCAGTCTCCTCATCTGTTATTTAGCACACCTTCCTCATGGGGTTACTGTGAGAAAAGAATAACCAGATGTGTATAATGCACAGTGACTTGCCCATGGCACACCCTCAATAAACATTAATTGCCTTTCTCAGCCTCAGGGTGGGAACTCTAGGGAATAAAAGGCCTAGGGAATGCTGCACTGCCTGAAGGCTCTTCCTTCAGGAAGGTCTGCGCCAATTGCCATATGTGACCAAGGAAAGGAGACTTACAAGCATGAAATGATTTGAAGATAATGCAATAGAGAAAATGACTCAGGGGCACTAGCCTTTAGAGGAGTCAGAAGACACCACTGGAGAAGTCAGAGAAGACTGCACCCAGGAGGAGGCCTTGAAGGGTCCTGGAGGCTGGGTAGGTGTTGGGTGGTCAGAAAGGTTTGGGGAGGGCACTCTGGGCAACAAAAGAAGAAATATCACCTTTACAAAAGCAAAATAAATATCTTGGAAGGAACCCTGGAATGCTAGTGCGAGCTTTCACCCCCTGCAAGGGGCGGTGCTTAGAAAGGTGTCAACAGAGGCGTGTGGCTGTGAGTCCTTATTCTCAGACAGAATGGAATTCTGCCCTCCTCCCCCCATTAGGTTCTCAGGTTATTTACTGTTTTGGAGAGTCTGCCAAGCTGTTTCTAGTTTGCCTGCACCTTATCTCACTGGGTGACCTTGTAATCATTAACTTCCTTTCTCTGGAAACAGAATGAGATGATCTCAAATGTCCTTTCCAGCTTGAGCATTCCCTGAAAAATGTGCTCTGAAACAGAGGCAACAGTTCCTGCAGCGGCTTCTTTGTCTGCTTCCCTCCCCCTCTTCATGCCCTCCTTACAGTGGGTGCCACCCTCACACAGTGCTGTGAGACATGCCTGGGGAGCCTGTGAATTGGAAACTCCAGGTGGCCCACGAGAGGAGACACATCTCAATCAGCTCGACTGGAGTGGCACCTGGAATCTCTCTGAGCCCCGGAAAGGTCTTAGCTTTCAAACACGATCTTTTACATAGAAACAGAGATGGGTACCATTTCTGATTAAGGCAAGGAAAGAGCCAACACCACTGCTGCTCCTTAGTTTGGGACAGGCAGAGGGCTCTGGACTCAGCATGTGAATTCTTCCTCTGGACCTTCCCTGGTTCTTTTTGGCATCTCCTGTAGTGCTCTGCGAACCATCTTCAGAGTTAAGCCACAGAGGGGTTGCAGGGGGTCAGAGCTCCAAAGAAAAGTCCCTTTGTGCCTCCACATCACTCTTGGTCAAACCCTCTGCTGAACTGTGTCCCCATCATCCACCCCTCAACACAGATGTGCTGGGGCCCTAACCACTAGCGCCTTAGATTGTGACCTTATTTGGAAATAGAGTCACTTCAGATGGAATTAAGTTAAACTGAGGCCGAATAGGATTATGTTGGGCCCCGAGCCAATATGACTGGTGCCCTCACAAGAAGAAGACATTGGATACAGACAGAGGGAAGGGCTCCATGTAATGACTGAGGCAGAGAACACCTTGGATTGCAGGCAAGCCACCAGCAGAAGACAAAAGAGGCATGGGACAGATTCTCCCCTCCAGACTTCAGAGGGAGCACCACCCACCCACAGCGTGGTTTCAGACATTTAACCCCCAGAGCCGTGAGACAATATGTTTGTGTTGTTTTAAGCCACATAGTTTGTGGTAGTGTGTGCAGCATCCCTAGGAAGCTTTAGACATCCTGTCCAGCTCCATGCCTACAGGGTTGTAGAACTTGGCCATGGCCAGATTCTGATTAGGTCTCCAGCCTGGTTGAGCAATACCACACGGCTGACTGTTCCTCTGCAGAAAATGATTCTCCTTCCCACCTCTCCACTTTGCTCATGCTGTCCCTGGGGCCCAAAAGAACCTATCTCTTTCTCCTCCCAGCTGCCTGCCCCACCCTGTCCCTATCCTTGCCCCTGCCAATGGCCTCCCCTGGTGAACTCTTAACCCACTGGGGAATCAGTTCTAGCACCCACCTCTTCAAATCACCCCCTGCGGTGGGTTGAACAGTGGCTCCTCAAGATGTCCATTAGCTAACCCCCAGACCCTGACCCTGTGAATCTGTTATTTTAAATGGCAAAGGGGACTTTGCAGATGTGATTGTGTTATGGAATTTGAGATAAGGAGAGCGTCCTGAATTATCTGGGTGGGCACAATGGAATCACCAGCGTCCTTGTCTATGGGAGGCAGAGGGAGATATTACTACAGAAGAAAAGATGATGATGGGAGCAGAGCTTGGAGGATGGGGAAGTGGTCACAAGCCAAGGAATACAGGGGGCCACCAGAAGCTGACAAAGGCAAGGAAACAGATTCTCCCCCTCAGAAGGGAGCAGCCTCACCCACCACTGGAACAGATTTTGGACTTTTGATTCCAAGAGCTGTAAGAGAATAAAGTTGTGTTCTAAACCACTGAGTGTGTGGTACTTTGTGACATCAGCAATAGAAAATTAGTACATTTCTGCGAGCAGCCCCTCACTGAGTGGACAGTTTGTATTGGTGATCCTGTTTGTGTGTAAGATTCTCACTGGCTGGACTATGAGTTCTTCGAGGACCCATCCTGTGATTGATTCATCCTGTTAACTCCCATCTTAACATGGGTTCAGTAAGTATTCTTTGAACAAATAAGTGAGAGATTGTAATTCCTAATATTTATTTATTTATTTATTTTTCATATTTTTATTTTTTATTTTTTTCCTAATATTTAAATAGCACATAATACCTTAGGAGATTTTCAGTTGCATTTCTATGTCATTGGCATCCCGTGAACCTTGGCCGGCAGCTTCTATGATCTCTATATTATCGATCAGGAAACTGAGGCTCAGAGAGTTGAAGCAATTTGCTCAAAGAAACAGAATGTTACTGGGCTGTTATTCTTTCCAGGACATTCCATACCTATGGCTCCAATGAGGCACATGAGGAAGAGGAGTCCGATGCAGAAGAAGACGTCTGTGTTCATGCGCCGCTCGATCTTGCTGCGTTTGTACCGTGGGCCGCTGTTATTCAGCATGGCTTTTGTTTCATGGCCTTAAAGAGAAAATGGGGAAATCAGACTCTGGGCTCCTGTTTGCCTCTGGCCTGGATTGCACCCTCAGCTCTTTTCATGGGAGCTTATGAGGAAAAAGAGAATGAGGCTTGGTTCTCTGACCAGAACCACCTGTCCTGCTTCGGGGAGGTTGCTGAGAACAGCTAGAGCGGCCTCACTCAGCTTTTCAGTAGGTATTTATTGAGCATCCCCTATTTGCCAGGAGTGGACCCTGGCAGAACTACCATGTTCAGGTTGTACAGAGCACAAAATGAGGGTATACCTCATTTTGTAGTCATCAGAGATTTGTAAGTTTATTATGACAAATTTCTGACAAATGGCAGAAAGCTGTCTTGAGGGAGGGTTGCCTTTTACTAATTGGCACAAAGGCACTGTTATGACCTAGCAGTGGGATACAATGATGAGAAAGACAGATGCTCACATTCTGGTGGAAGTACATTAAGAAATAAACAAACAGAAAAATTATAGTTACTAGTGAGTCCCATAAAGTAAACAATAAAAAGGGAGCTAAGACAGATAAGAAATGCTGTTAGAGAGTATTGTTGGTAGCACTTTTCAAAGGAAGCCACATTTAAGTGGGGGTCTTAAGGGAGAGAGGAGTGGAGGGAAGAGGATTTAAGGCTTCAGGAGCAGTGTGTGCAAAGGCCCTGTGGCAAGAGAGTGCTTGGGACTGGTAGTTTTCACACTTGTTTTTTCCAGTGGTGCATAAGATGGTGCCTGTGCATGAGCTTTAACCCCAAGGAGCTCCACTCCTAACTTGGCGTTCTGCCTAAAATTTTTTTTTTTAAAGATTTATTTATTTCTCTCCCCTTCTCCACTCCCCCCCTCCCCGCCCCACTTGTCTGTTCTCTGTGTCTATTTGCTGCGTGTTCTTTTGTCCGCTTCTGTTGTTGTCAGCGGCATGGGAATCTGTGTCTCTTTTTGTTGTGTCATCTTGCTGTGTCAGCTCTCCGTGTGGGTGGCACCATTCCTGGGCAGGCTGCACTTTCTCTCACGCTGGGCGGCTCTCCTTATGGGGCGCACTCCTTGCGTGTGGGGCTCCCCTATGCGGGGGACACCCCTGCGTGGCACAGCACTCCTTGGCGCACATCAGCACTGCGCATGGGCCAGCTCCATATGGGTCAAGGAGGCCCGGGACTTGAACCGCGGACCTCCCATGTGGTAGACGGACGCCCTAACCACTGGGACAAGTCCGCTTCCCTCTGCCTAAAATTTTGTTCAAAGAAAGAACAATAAATTTTGAAAATGTCTGATCTCATCCTGTCATCCCATTTCCAGTCAGGGAAACCAAAGACCAGAGAGGGGAGGGCCCCTGCCCTAAGTGAAAGAATAAATTAACATCAGACAAAACAAGAACTCAGGACTCTGATCCCCAGTCTATGTCTCCTTCCATCAACTTGCGGAAGCTTCTTTCTGATTTTTAAGAAAGCAGGCCTGTAGTAATCATGGAGGTAAAGAAATGGGTACTGGAGATCGCACAGCTGGTGACGGCAGAGTGAGGGCCCCCCACTCAGTGGCAACAGGCCATCCTAGAACTCCTGTGGTGTCTCAAACAGTATTTGTTGAATGGAATGAGCCACTGCTTGGTAACCAGATTGCTTTGTTTCTCCAGAAAGCCTGCCAGCCTAAATCCCCTTAGTCACTAGCGGCTCTGATAAAGACCTGCCTCCTTCTTGGCACACTCAGCCTAGGTTGATTCTACCTCTTTTGAAGCATTTAAGGGGCTGTCAAAGTTTAATAAATGCTGCCAGGCAACGTTTTTCAGATGGCAAGAACATGTACATTTCTCTCGTTTTGTAAGCAAGGTTAGTGTTCCCATTTTACGAATGACGAGCAGAGGCTCTGAGAGAGTGAGTTACTGCCCATGGCTCCCAGCTCAGAAGGGGAACTAGTCTGGAGAGCATCTTTCTGACTACCACCCTGGGATGGTGGATGAGACAGTTGTCTAGGTTGGTTCCCAGCCTGCGATTCATGCCTCTAGTTCCTCTGCCTGGAACACTTTTCCTTCCCCTCCTAGCTTGGCTGACCGTTCTTGCTCCTTGGATCTCACCTAAAAGCCAGTTCCTCCTGGAAGCCATCTCTACAACCCCTTATACCACAGGGTCCTGCACTGCCCCCATCTCAGCCCTGTCCTACTCCATGATAAATGCCTGCAACATGGTCTGGCATGCTTAGAGGACACACTCGATCAGGCCAGGGAATGCACTCAGATTTCCCCCAGGCACCACAGTGCTTGCAACATGGAGGGAACCCACATATTTGTGGAATGAGTTCCTCAGTGGATATTTATAATTCAGCTCTAGCAGAGTTTAGAGAGGAAGAGAGAACAGTAATTGTCTCACTTTAGAGAATAAATAACACCAAAACTGAAAAATACTAATGCTGGGCCCTGGGCTAAGCCTTTCACATGAAGTTTCTTCTAAAATCTTCATAAAAGTCCCATGAGTATGTGTCTTAGTCAACCAAAGGGGTGCTGATGCAAAGTATCAGAAATCGGTTGGCTTTTATAAAGGATATTTATTTGTGGTAAAAGCTGACATTCCTAAGGCTCTAAAGAGTAGAGTCCAACTCGAAGCTGCTTTCTCACCAGTCAGTTGCCATGTGTTAAAGCAAGATGGTGGACGATCTCTGCCTGGTCTTTCAGGGCTTTCTATATTAGTCTCTGGCATAATGGCTCATTTCTTTCCAGGCCTTATGAGCTGCTCAGTTGCTCTGTTCTCTTTAGTTATAAACTATCAGGCAAATGGCTCCTCTCTCCCTGAGGCCTCAGGATCAAACATGACAGAGCTGTCTCCTTTTTCGTGTCTATGGAACTCTCTCTCTTCCTATATCTTCTTCTCTGTGTGTTTTTTTGAGTGTCTGTTTATATCAGCCCATCAAGAAGGTGGGGACTCAACCCTGAGTCATGCCTTACTGATATGGTTTGAATCAAAACCCTAATCTTATATCAAGTAAACTTGAAACCTTTAAATTTATATACAAAGGGTATCACACCCAGAGGAACAGGCCAGTTTACAAACACACTTTTTCTCTTTTTTTTGGATTCATAAATAATATCAAACTGCCACAATAGGAAGTCTGAATACCCAAAAAACATTACAATATTAAAACAAAAACAACAGCAAAAAAAATCCTTAAATTCCTTCAGTTAGCAATACTAAGTAGAGTTGTAGAAACACAGTTTGTCTCCGGGCAAAGTCCTTTCTGGCTGTAGACCTACCAAATTAGCAAAACAAATTATCTACTTCCAATATACAAAGGGACAGACATAGGATAAACATTTGGATTATCTTAAGGAGAATTTGGGAGGGGAACATGAGTCACTTGTTTCCAAGAGTTCTGAAAATCTGCAGGGTATACTCCATTAGATTTTGAAGTCTGAATGTCATTTTTAAGATGATGTTTTCTTCTCCTTGGTACCTCATGGGGACCCACCCTTTCCATAAGCTTGCCCAATGGCCATTTTCTTGCTTCCACCCCACAACAAGCATCTGCATGGAGACTGAGCTCCAGACCTCACCCTCCAAGAACAAAGGGGTGATGGTCAGACTTTACTCAATCTCTGGGGAAGAGTCTTAGCCTCCTTAGTACAGTGAGGTGACAGCAACATTCTTCCTAATCTCTGGCATACAGGCCAACCCTCTCAGAGCAATGAGTTGATGACCTGGCCTTTCCTAATCTATGGGGGACAGGCCCACCTCTCTCAGAGCCCCGGGGGTGGTGACCTCACTTTTCCTAACAGTTGGGGAATGTGCTCCACCCTCTCTGTAGCTTGGGGTGGCAAAACTCTCTCCAAACAGCAGGATGGTACTTCCACCCTGTTCAAATGCTGGGGGAAACTTACCCTCTCCATACACATGAATGGGGTCCCTCTCTTGACCCAAGGAGATGTCTTAATACCAGACCTCAGTTTCTACGGTTTTCCTCTTACAGCCATTTTCCCCTCCATCTTTCCCTTCTCTCTCTCTTTCAGTCCAGGCTGATAGTGGTTTTGTTCATACAGATTTCATAAAAAGCTTATTGGTTTAGCATGCAAGAATCAGGGGTTCAAGTCATCAGACAGTAAAACTTTCCACAAATCTTTCCTTTTCAATCTTGGCTTAAAATTTCCAAGTTAGTTCATTCTTCAAATGGGGCACTATCATCTGGGGACTTGATTTCCAGAATCAGTTTCTGGTTTCTTAGTGCCCAACAATTCAGTTTTCTGCTTATTTCTTTGACCTAGCATTTTCCTATTAGCTGCAAGGAGAAGTCAAGCCACATTCTCTGAGTTTACTTTGGAAAGCTCTTCAGCAAATTCTGCCTTCCATATAACACCAGAAGTGAATCTTGCTAAGTTCTCTGCAACTTTAAAACATGGTGCGCCTTTCCTCCAATTTCCAATAATAGTTTCATCATTTCCTTCTAAGGTCTTACTGGAAATAACTTTAGGCTCCATATTCCTTCCAACAGTCTCTTCAAAGCAACTGAGGCATTTCCTATCAAGAATCTTACAATTCCTCCAAAAATCACCCCTTACCCATTTATAAAACCATTCTAACATTTTTTTGTAATTGCATCAGACTGTACCCCACTCCTGGTACCAAATTCTGTATTATTCAGCCAAAAGGTTGCTGATGCAAAGTATCAGAAATCTGTTGGCTTTTATTTGGGGTAAAAGCTCACAATCCCAAGACTCTAAAGATCCGCTCAAGGTTACTTTCTCAGCAAAGTCAGTTGCCATGTGTTGAAGCAAGATGGTGGGCTATCTCTGCTAGGCTTCTCAGGGCTTCCTTTATTAGTCTCTGGCATAGGGCTCATTTCTTTCCAGCCTTTTCAGTCACTCAACTGCTCTGTTCTCTTCAGCTGTAAACTATCAGATGAATGGCTCATCTCTTCCTGGGGACCCAGGATCAAACATGACAGAGCTAGCTCCTCTTCCTTGTCTATGGAGCTCTCTCTCTTCCTGTATCTTCCTCTCTGTGTGTTTTCTTGAGTGAATGATCATTTATATCAACTCATCGAGCAGGTAGGGACTTAACCCTGGGTCATGCCCTACTGATGCGGTAGAATGAAAGCCCTACTCTTTTATCAAATAAATGTAAAACCTTTGAATTTAATACAATCAAAAGGTATCACACCTAGAGGAACGGCCAGTTTACAAACACAATTTTTCTCTTTTTTGGGGGATTCATAAATAATATCAAACTGCCACAGCTAGATACTCTTATTACTTCCATTTTAAAGGGGAAGGAAAACAAGTTTAGAGATGGCAGTCCTCTTGCCCAATGCCACATGGCTAAGGGCTGAGAGTTGAGCTGAGAACTATCTTTAGACAGTTTGAGCAGTCCTTTGAGGCTGATGAATTTTAACTACTGTGTGTACTCCTTAGCAGCTGAATTAGAAAACCCCAGTCACATATTTTCTGTGCAAAATTAAAAAAAACCTCAATACTGCTCCAGCAGTGAATGGCTTTAATGCTGTTTAGTTGGTTGTTTTGTGGATTTAAAGTGGCAACAAAACAGTAGGAGCAAACAAACTCCAGGCTTATTAAATTAGAATCAAGTTGCTGCAGTTGTGAAAGTACTTCCCATGGCACAAGGAGCATGGATAGATGGCACTGATGGAATATAGCCTCTCTGTCCATCTCAGGCTCACCCCACACAAGAAGCAGGAGGCCAGCTCCTTTGCCCTCCTGCTTCTCACTTTCTGAGAGTTTCAGTAGATTCCTTTGTTCTTCTGGATAGAATTGGGCTTAAGGGGAGGCAGTATTGGGTAGTTAGAACAAGATAGTGGTTAGAAGACGTCAGACAGCTGGGCTCTGCAGATACTTTTATTTTTTTATACAGGAGGTCCTGTTTTGTTTTACTTTTTCCTGCAGATACTTTTTAATTTTTTTTAGGAGGTACTGGGGATTGAACCTGACACTTCATACATGGGAAGCAAGTGCTCCCCAATGAGAGTTGGTCTTTTTTTTAGGAGGTACTGGGGATCAAATCTGCGACCTTGTATGTGGGAAGCAGGCGCTTAACCACTTGAGCTACATCTGCTCTCCTTTGCAGATACTTGACTTTGGGTTATAGGGAGTTACTTTCAGTAAGTAGGTGGCCTCGGTGAATTAATCTCTTTTACCTTAAATTCCTCTTCTGCAAAATGGGGTATAATGGCTGTGTGTATCTAGAAGGGGTATGAATCAATATTTATAAAGCACCCAAATCAGTTCCTGGTACATGGTAGGAGCTCAATAAATGTTTTCTAATACATTCTTAGGATTGTTGTTATCATCATAAAGGCAGCTGGGAAGAACACATGTATCCATGCTGTTATCTATTCCTTCTTGGAAGCTCATTTTGGCTCTGAAGTGCTTGTGTTTTGTTCACCAATATTATCAAGGAAGAGAAGATATCTGTACATCAGTCCTTCTCAACTGGGAGTGGTTTCCCTCCCTCCCTGGGGAACATTTAGCAATGTCTCAAGAAATTTCTGATGGTCATAGTTAATGGGAGGATGCTGAAGGGAAATGTATTCTGGAGCTTTCCAGTGAAGGAGGACACTCCAGGGAGACACTGTTTCCTCAACGGTGAAAGGAGAAGCCATTTAGTTGATCATTTAACAGGTATTTATTGAACACCTACTGAGTGTTGGGTGCTGAGTACTGAGCATACAACAGTCACAAGACTGTCCCCCAAAGCTTTAGATTTCTTTGTGCTGTTGTCACATTTGTTTTTTCATTGGAAAGCCAGAACAAGGAGGGCAAGGGAGATAGATCACCATATTGGGAGCCATAAAATTAATAATGAAAACAATAGAAACATAACTGTGAACAGCTAAAACTCATTGAGGCTCACTTTGCTAGCTCCATTGTGGGGTGCTTTACATGTGTTGGGTCATTTGATCCTCGTGAGTGCTCTATGGGGTAAATTCAAATATTCTTTTCATCTTACAGAAGAGGAAATTGAGGCCAAAAAGGTGAAGTTGTTCAGTTGGTGAGGTTATTCCTTAGGCCCAAAAAGACACTCAATCTTGTTTTTAGTTAGTGTCACAAAACCAGAAGGGATGAAAGAATGTGGATTCCCCACCCCTCCTCCCTGGCTTGCTCAGAAAAGTGATTTTAACCATAACTACATGCCATAGCGGCTCGTTCAGCTCACATGAGACTCGCAGTCTCAGTTTGCTCAGCTGAGAAATGGGAAGTTACAGGACACTACCTCTTAGAACCATGGTGCAGTCCTACTGAGTGAAGACAGATTTTGAGGAGGGGAGGGAAGAGGGAGGATAAAGGAAAGGGACAAAAGCAAGTGTCCAGAGAAAATGACCTGTGTAGATGACAATGCCAACGGCCACCTCGGTGTTTCTGATGGTGCATCCTCGCAGCAGAAGGCTTTCACTGCCAAAACCAGTCCTGGTCTGGTCAGGATGTTCCCTGAATGAGGAAAGACAGGGGGTGGTTTGCCTGCCTCAACATCACAGAGCTAGAAGTGGTGAGGGGGCATGGTCCCCCTGCAACCTCCTTTCAGAGGAAGTGACGTTAACTCCGAATGTAGTCACCTGTGCATTCAAGCCCATCTGCTCTTTGCTCCTGGCAGACCTGGCTGGGGGTTGGACCACCAGAAGAGAATCATCCATCCCTGAGGAAACCATCAGTTACCTACATAAAAGGCCGGGCTCGGTACTGAAAAAGCTTCTGCTTCAATATTCAAAACGGCTTTAGGGGCAACATGTGGGGAGCTGGCTTCCTGCCTCTCAGGACTGAAATGTGTTCCCCTCAGGAAACGTTCACATGTTCACTCTCATAGCTGCTGGGCCCCAAAGACACGAGAGAGCCCCTCTTGTCATACCATGGGAGGGCAAGGCAGGTCGCAGACTTTCTCCTTCTGAGCCACGCCATGCCCTCTGCTTCTCTCCTGTAATAAAGAGCCCTCACTGGAGGTGGCTCACCGTGAAGCCTGGGCAGGTAGAGGAAAGACTGGCCTTGAGGGGCAGCAACCAGGAGAAGAAGATTTGGGGGAGGGTTGAATGGAGCTGGGAAAGTCATGTCTGAGAAGGGTGGGACGGAGCCAGGTTGCAACCTTCCTCAGAAGGGTGGCTGCTGGCATAAGCCCTTTGGGAGAGAAAGGATCTCACGGAGAAACCCAGGGCTAAGGCTGTTCTCTAAAGAGGATGAGGAGGATGAGTCAAGGCATGGGTGACTTGGGATGAGCCAAATCCACAAACTTTGGAAATGAGGGTGTGAACTCTTTCCTTGCTAGCGCAGGTGGGAAGTTCTGCCTTGGCAGGCACCTGCCAACGCCTCCTCTTCTCCAGAAGCTCATACTCTTCTCTGCCTGTCTCCTCTGTTCTCTCAGTATGCACTTTAAAAATATTTGGCCTTTAAAAGCAACTGTTTCTCTTGTATTGTTCTTATTCATACCCCTCTCATATTTTTCCTCATCGTATTCAGCACAGCCTCAGAAAATGTGAGTGGAGGGACTACATGGACTCCCACATTGTGAGAAGGTCCCACAAACCTCATTTCAGGCCCTCTGGGTAGAGAAGTTGCCATCACATCTCTTAGCTCTATGCCATGGGGCAGTGGAAAACACATTGGGACTGGAGTCCAAGGCCCAAATTTAAGTACTCATAGTGCTTGGTACTTGCTGTGTGGCTTTGGGTGAATCATGAAAAGTCTTAGATCATCAAATTCCCCATATGTAAAACAAGAATCATAATACTTTCCTTGGTTGTTGTGAATGTTAAACGAGGTGATCTGTGAAATTACTCCATAAACTATTAAAGCACTGCATGAGATCACTATTGACATCTGTTACCACTGCCCTTATTTTGGTGTGATGTGGGAGTAGAATTACAGTAAAGTTTCTCAGGCAGAACCAAAGTTGAGGAATAAAAATAATAATAATTGCAACAGCAGCAGCCACCACTAACTAAGCTAGGTACTGTACTAAGAGATTTGAGTTGGCTAAACAGCTTAAATCTTAGAAATGAAAAATCCTATGATGTAGGTGCAATCTGTATCCCTACATCCTTGGTACTCAAGGACCAGAGAGGTTAACATATTTCTCCAGGGTCACACAGCTCATAAATGGTAGAACCAGGTTTCAAATCCAATTCTGTCAAACTCCAAAGCCAGTGTTCTTAGCTACAATATAATAAAGGCTTTTTAGAAAACCAATCTTAATTAAATCATACATGTGTTGTCTTGCTTCTGACATTGTTTCATCAAAGGTCTATAGGAACCATTTGTGCAATTTAACCCTGCAAGATAATTGTCACTCCAGCAAAAGAAGAATAAGAAAAGTTCCCTGACTTTATTTAGCTTTCTATCATTCTTCTTTATGATAAAAAGAAAGAAACTTCTTCAAGCTTCAAATGACTATCTATTTGGCCATTTCAAGAAAATGTATTTTCTAGCTGTAGAGGAGCTATTTACAAGAGCACATGGACTTAAATACTTACATATAACCCTTAAATTTGTTGAGGTTGTTGTTGGGTTTCTCACACACAATGGTATTGTGGAAACCTTCTGGGTCAAACTGTGTTTCCTATGGGGGAGAGAGAACACCATGAGGTTATTAAGTTGGAGGGATCTAGTTTTAATAGGATTCATTGGGAGAACTAATCACTGCTAGAATCATTGCAAATAAGGTAATCCTTGCTTTGTCATGCTGTGATAGTTGTACTGTGTTAGCAGAGAAAGTTAAATTCTCATTCAGGAGGAAAACGTAGAAGCAAATGAAAAGCTGGATGTGGAGGGAGATGCCCTCCCTGAATGCATTGCTCAGGCACGCCTGGATTTGAGTCTCTAAACCAGCGCGGTCCAATAGAAGTTACTGCGGTGGTAGAGATGCTCTGAGATGCTCTGCTCTGTTCACTACTGAGGCTGCTAACCACATGTAAAGCCTTGAAATGTGGCAGTGTGACTAAGGAATTGATTTTATAATTTTATTAAATTTTAATTAATTTAAATTGAAGTAGTCTCATGAGGCTAGTGGCAATCATGTTGGACAGAACAAAGATGATCAAAAGAAGGAAGTGTAAATTTGGCAACCCAGAGATAGCCACCGTTAATATTCTTGAGTATATAATACTTTCAGGCTTAAATACACACACACACACACACACACTTATTCATTTCAAAAATGAGATTCAGTGTTCATATATCTTGAACATTATTCCATTATTAAATTTTTTCTACATCTTTATTAACAGCTGCATAGAAATCTATGGTATGAATGCACCATATTTCATTTCATTCTTGACATTTACATTGTTTCAATCTGCTGTGCTATTGTAAAAATCCTGTGAAAATATTAGCTAATAAACTCAAAATAACTGGCATGTACTGTGATAAGAACTTTACTGACAACCGTTCTATGAAGGAGGAACTTCAGTTATCCCCCTTCAGACGGGGGAAACTGAGACTCAGAAGGTTGAGGAGGTTACCAGAGCTGGGATTTGAACCCCAGTCTGCCAGTAGACACTCTGCTCTTCACTTTCATTGTCCACTGCCTCCCAGTGAGCATTCTTGCAGGTAAGCATTTTGACACATCCTTGACTCTTCTTCTACTTGGTATTTCAGTTTTACAAATTCTTTATACCCAAAGGAAGGAAAACATAGCTGTGGTTGGGAGATTCTACTTTCTAACTCTACTGCACATTAACTCATTCTGTGTCCTGTCTTGAGTCTCCATCATCTGTAGAATGGGCTATCACCATTCTGCCCTGTCCATTTAAGCCATCCTTCAGAAGACAGAATCCAAGTGGATAGGTTTGGAAAAGTATAATATTCTGTCCAAATATGTGGTAGTGCTAAGGTGGCCATTGTAAATAGTCTCCTGGTCACAGATTTCAACGCGGAGAGTGAATTTATCTCTGAGTTTTAGCTGTTCAAAGAGACAAATTTATCAGAAGAAATAGTTGCCTTTTCTAGCTTTGTGTAAATATACTGTCCATTGGTTCTGTGGTGGTGCCAACATAAATAAACTCTCCACTCACTTGAAATAAATTACCCATCCACGAGTTTCTAAAAATACAAACTTTTCCCCTCCAGGTATCGATTCTTTCAGGGACAAACACTTGCTGAGTTCTGAGATGATGACAAATCATGCTGTAATTTGTCAGCTGCTTTCATGCCTTGATTAAGTCATGTGCTTCCCTCCCAATCCATACCACTTGGCTCATCGCTGGGTTTCTAAATCCCAGCTCATTTTAGATATGAGTGGCAGCAGGTTTGAGTGCTAATGAACCTGCTGCGGTGATGCTGAGTCCCTGTTGGCTGCTCAAGCTCTCCTTGAAGGGCTGAGCACCTGCTCTGCACTAGTGAAGATTGCCTCCTTGTCCCTCAGTCCCAGCTTCTCTGCAACCTTTCTCCTGAAGTGTCCTCTTCCGTGGACATGCTTTCCTTTCCTTCTTGGCACTGGCCACGGGTCCTCTTCCTGCCTTCCTCTTTTCATGGACAGGTAGCCCAACTCTTTCCATCGATCTGTTCCCTGGGATCTTTCCTTCCCTCCCCAAGAGGGACTGCAGAGAGGGCACTCAGGTCTTGATGTCTCCAAAGACAACCACATAGTTCCTTGCTTTAAAAGATTTGTTGTAGCTCACTCTGGGGAAACTGTGAGAAGAACCCAAGGAGAGGGTAGAAGTTGCCAAGCCTTATAAATCCATCAGAGTTCTTATTTTTACTTTGTTCAGGAATTTTTGATTCCTTTCTGGAACAGGGTAGACCCTTCCTCCCCACTCCACAGCTTTTCTTGGCTTATGGATGGAGCTCACCTAATCCACTTTTTCTTTCTGACTCAACCTTTTATCTAAGGCACTGCCCTTGATGAAGAACCCTCCATCCAGAGAAAAGGCCTGGAGGAGCCATCAAGGCATAGGAAAAGATGAGTCTGTGTCTCTGAGATTACCCAGGAGAGATTCACCTCTTTTGAGCACTTACAATGTGCCAGGAGCCTGTCCTTAAGTTCTCACAGTAACCCTAACAGTTTTGACAGATGGGCAAATGGAGTCTGAGAAAAGCAATGGTATTATGTTGGTAACTTACAGAGTCAAGATTGAAGCACTTGTCATCAGAACCCAAAGCCATTCATCACCATCATCATCATCGTCATCAAAGCTACCACCATCATCATTACTTTTACTTCTCCTACTCCTGTTATAATTTTGTTATTATAACATTTATTGAATGCTCATTATATGCCTGGCATTAAGTATTTATATGCATAGTATATATGCTATCTCCTTTCATTCTTACAATAACTGAGGTAGGTATTATTATTATTCCCATTTTACAGATGAAGGAAGCAAGGCTTAGAAAGATTTAGTGATTTTCTCAATGACATACAGGTAGCAAAGCAGAAAGACAGAATGTATTCTCAGTACTTCTGACTCCACAGTCTGCTCTTTTACCCATGGTGGTATTTTGACATATGTAGGAAAGATTAGTGTTGGAGATATCTTCTTGGTCCAATTTACCTTTCTTTGCTCCTTTTTCTGTTTCATCTGACTAAAGTACCTGATGTAATAAATGAATTTAATTCTTTAATATATAGTAGAGAATAGATAATAACCACTAAAACTAACAAGCAATTCAGTGAGCTACCTCCCACAAGTGTGTTTGCATTTTAAAGTAGATTTCCCCCAAAGAGTAGAATTTGAGGCTCTAAATCACCTAGATAGACAGTGTTCTTTTGAAGAATATTTTAGCATTTAAGAGGTTTTTGTTTTCTCCCCACCTCCTCTAGGAAGCCCACCCTTATCCCGAAGACCTTTTCACCCAACTGGCTTAGTTTGTCGTGGCTGCTCTGACAATACCACCCGATGTGTTAACTTGAACAATGGGAATTTATTGCCACCGCACAGCTTTGGAGCCAAAAGTCGAAATCCAGGTCTCAACAGGCCTTGCTTTCCCCCAGTCTGTAGCATTCGGTGCCAACCTGCCACAATTCTTGGGGTACATCCCTGATTTTGTCACATGGCTTCCCCTTCTGACTTCTACTTCTCCTGCTCAGTAGCCTGTGTCTCTGCCTAGATTTCTTCTCCTTATAAGAACTTCAGCCATATGGATTAAGGCCCACCCTCATTCAATTTGGCCTTATCTAAATAGGATCTTTGAAGATGATCTAAAAAATTAATTCACACTTTAACCAATAATGACATTTTACAGTCCTATTTACAAAGTAGGTTCACGCCCACAGAAATGTGGACTAAGACTTGAACAGTCTTTTGAAGGAGACCTGATTCAATCCCCAACACCAGCCAGTTAGAATTAGCTGCTTCTTTGTGTGTGCTTCCACACCACACCGCTTAGGCCTCCCTTTAACACTTGCATGTCTAGGCCATGTGTCCTCTGATAGACTGTGAGTTACCTCTACCTCTGGGATACCTTCCATAATACCTGTTAACAAGCTTGCAGTGAAGATCTGTTGGGATAAGATTAGTACTGGAGAAGGTGCTATTTGTATTGTAGATTCTAAAAGGTAATAGGTGTTGCAACTCTGTTGAGATTCAGGGCCCAAATGGCACATGGACAGCCCAAAGATTTAAGTCTCTTTCTTGGACATGTACTTATCAAGTATAATACTAACTATAGGTTCAAATAGAAGGGGCAGAAGAGCCTTGTGTAGGGAAACCACAAATAAGGACAATTCTGCCACACTGGAGAGCATAAATTCCAAAGTAGGGACCACTGGCAGGGTGCCAAACTTCTGAGCTTTCTGTCCTGCCTATAGCGTCTGGATGTCTCTAGAGCCCTCAGGAGCCCCACTATTTGAGGCAATATTTACTGTGGCAGTCAATGAGATTCTGCTGAGATGTGCATAAGTGTAACCTCTGGAATGACCTCCTGACTCACCTACTCTCCAGCTCATTGGACTTACCCAGGACAACTAACAAGGAGATGATGATGGACAATGCCCATCCCAAGGAACAGAAAGAGTCTGCAACTGCAAGCAAGATAGTCCCATCCATCTGCCCCATGGGATCTAAAATCCCTCTTAATTAGATTGGGGAATGGATGATAGACTAGAGTAGACTTATTTGTTATTCTACTATAGACTTACTGTGATTCTAGCAATGGAAGAACTTTCATCATTAATGTGGAGACACGGAAGCGGACTTGGCCCAGTGGTTAGGGCATCCGTCTACGACGTGGGAGGTCTGTGGTTCAAACTCCAGGCCTCCTTGACCCATGTGGAGCTGGTCCATGTGCAGCGCTGATGCATGCAAGGAGTGCCCTGCCACGCAGGGGTGTCCCCATGTAGGGGAGCCCCACGTGCAAGGAGTGCGTCCCCTAAGGAGAGTCACCCAGCGTGAAAGAAACTTCAGCCTGCCCCAGAATGGCACCACACACACGGAGAGCTGACACAACAAGATGATGCAACAAAAAGAAACACAGATTCCCATGCAGCTGATAAAAACAGAAGTGGACAAAGAAGAACACACAGCAAATAGACACAGAGAACAGCCAACTGGGATGGGGGGAAGGGGAGAAAAATAAATAAATAAATACATCTTTAAAAAAAATTAATGTGGAGACAGTGAAATTTTGAGGAGAGGGAGAGGGAAAAACAGGTGTAATATGGGGGCATTTTTGGGACATTGGAATTGTCCTGAATGACATTGCAATGATGGATACAGGCCATTATATATTTTATCATAACTTACAAACTTGTGTTGGACAGAGTGCAAACTATAATGTAAACTATAATTCATGCTTAGTGGCAATGCTCAAATATGTGTTCATCAATTGTAACAAATGTACCACACTAATGAAGGGTGTTGTTGATGTGAGAAAGTGCAGGAGGGGTAGGGAGTGGGACATATGGGAATCTCCTACATTTTTAATGTAATGTCTATGTAATCTAAAGTATTTAAAAAAATAAAAAAAGTATTTAAAAAAAAAGGTAATGGGTGAGGAGATACAAAGCAGATCTCACTTCCTGGCCCACCCAATCAGGAAAAATTTCAACTATAATCTTAACTTTGATTTGTGGGAAGAGAATAACTACTTTTTAAGAAAATTCTTTTGCTCAACTACTAAAAAGTCAAAGACATAAGTTCCAATGTGGACCAGATTTTTCTGCCATTCATTCTTTGATGCACTCAAGATTCATTTAGCACTCATAATGTGTGAGCCATTCTGAGAAGTGAGAGGGTATCAGAGAAAAGATCGGGGTTATTGATATGAATCAATATTGCAGACATAAAAGCAACTCAAAGTCCACTGTCTAGCTTAGGTGTGTCAGTGGCGGCACCTCTGAAAGCAGAGGGCACTGGGCCACCTGCCACCAGGTAATAATGCTCCAGGGTTAAGATACTGTTCACTGACCTATGGCTCAAATACAGTAAGCCTGAGACCTGCCAGGGCTGTGGGGAAAGCCAAGGTGAAGCAAGCAGGTAGAAATAAATTCCAGTAGCTAGAATAGGCCATTGCCCTAGTGTTGACTTCAACTTTTACTTTTCCAGGCTTATTTTCCACTATCCTCGCAAAAGAATTTCAAGTTGATCAATAAGTGTGATTAAATATATGCTTGATCTTTTGAAATTGCTCCTCGTGGATGGTTGCTTTCTGGCTACCTACCTTCCATTCCACTCTCCTTTGATTTCCTGTTGGGAAACTACCTCTCCTTTGCGGCTCATAATCTTGATGGGACTATAAATCAAGATACCCTGACCATTCGACGCTCCCACATGTGGGACTTGAGTGGAATGGCTCAAGGAAGAAGAAAAATAAATCTAAGACCATGATGTCATTCCTGCTACCAACTCTTCTCTAGTGCACTCTAGTTTTCTGGTTCTTGTCCTTTCTGAGCTGGCATCTTCAGCTTTCCCTTTGATTCTGTGAGCTATACTGTGTGCTTCTCCCCCAACTTCCAGTTGCCCTCAGTCCCCATTCTTGCAACAATTCTGTTTTTTTTTTTTAAGTTATCCAGAATCATTTCTGTTACTTGCAACTGAGAATGTTAATCAACACGGTGACCTACTCAGTCCCATGGACATATCAAGTGCTTCTAACAGTTCACAAAATGCTGTCATGTATTTACTTTATCTTATTTGATCTTCCCCACTCAGATTATGTTCAGGACAGTCTAGTGACATTTTATTGAAAACTGAGCACTAAGTAACCAGCCCAAGGTCACAGAGCTCTTTAGAACCTAGTTTGCCTGATTCTAAAGCTTGCATTTGTTCTTTGCTTAATATAATCATCTAATGCCATCTGGTCACAGAGCAGATCCTCTGGGCCTTTTCCTGCTTTTCTGCAAGTTTTCCATATTCACAATCCCCCTAAGATTTCATTGCTATGCTCAAGGGTCATGCTCTTGAGGACCCATCTCTGTCCACCACAGACCATAGCAAAATCTCCTTCTTTAGACAATTATTCATATCAATACCAATCACTTGGAATGTCTAATGTCTTACATTTTTAATTGTCAAATACCAAGCTAGTTCTGTAAGCCAGTGGTTCCTAACTGGTAGATTAAGCTATTGCAACTTCTCCACAAATCCACATGTGCAACAAAATGCTATCTACAGATGGAGCAAAAATAAGTCTCACACATACATGTACTGTTATTTTTCAAATTTCTGTAGGTATTCTTGAGATTAATAAATTACAGATTCACTTAAAAAGTTTATCAGATTCATAGTAGCTTTTTGTTTTAATGTGTTTTCCTAATAACTGACACTGGAAGGACACCTACTTTTAAGAGAAGGGTTGGGGGGCTAAGGTTATCAAAATTTTTTAATAAACAGAGTCTTTATGCTTAAAAAAAAAAAAAGGGACTCATAGTTCTTAGAGCACAGGAATCTTCCTGTCTTAAACTACTTTGAAGGCCCTCCTTGACTTGTAGGAAATATCCTTCAAGATTCTGTCCACTGACGAACAATTAAACCAACCAATCTCTTTGCTCAAACACAGAATGCAGGAGCATTTGAACAGTAATGACTAGAGTTTTTTGAGATTTTACTATGAGTCATGCAGGTTTGTAAAAAAGAGGTGATGAATTAGCGATCCCCGAGCTTGCTTCTCTGAAGTCCCTGGACCCTGTTTCTACTCAAAGCTCAGGCTGAATGAGGGAAGGACCAAGACCACCATCCTCGGAACCAGGACAGTGACAGCAGCAGTCACTCTCCTTTGGGGGAGCTCATGTGGACCTGTGCCAAGAACTAGGGTTCCAGTGTACAAATCCAGGCCAACCTGGGAGGCTTCACATGAGATACACGGCAACCTAAAGTTTTGTTTGTTTCAGTTTACTAGTTTGTCTAAGGCGTGAAAGTAACTGTTTTAACTGCTGATGCTAGTTTTCCTTCCCAGCATGCAAATTAAACAACTCCTGGATTTCCGAGAATCTTATCTGAAAACTAATGACAGTTACCAGCATTCGATAACCTTCTTGCTTCCTGGTAGGAGTTATCTTGAAAAAAATAACAAGAGTGCCGACAGAGTGACTGGCAGTTCCTTTCCTCTCTGGCGCTGGGTGAGGAAATCATCTGCATATTCAGTAACCCTGGGTCTCTCTGCCTGCCTGTGATTCACAAAAGAGCAGACGGATTGAGCTGGAGGGCTGCAAGAGGAAACTACAGCTAAGGAGTCCTTACAGTCTACGTACTCTTTTCTCAAGTAGACAAATAGTTTATTCAGAGATGAGACTAAAATTAATCTTGAACTCTCACTATGACACTTTCTAACACAAAAGTCATGGGTTGTGGATGTCAGGCCAATACTGGAAAAAAAGGATGATTGATGATTGCTTCTTTTCTTTTTCTTTTTTTAAGGAATTAATGGATTATTTGTGGAATTGTTCATTAGCAATTGTTTGTGTAATTCAATTCTTTCTTAGAGCATGACGTTTCAACCTCCATCTCTCTTGTTTCCTCTTGGACCCCCATAGTATGGTATGACACTTGGCACAGGCAAGGCATTCAATCAATATTTGATGAGTGAATGAATGAAAAGCCATGCTGCCTGAAATGTGGGCGGTTTCCACCAGATGGACAGTGGTGACTTAAAGGACTGTTGCATAGACAGATTTTTTTTTTTTTTACGCGTTTTTCTTGCTGTGGATAACTGAGCAGAAGAGGGCACAAGAGCCAATCAATTACATCACTTTTGACAAAAGACATCACAAAGAGGAGGGTATGAACCCCACTTTGATAAACTCTATATTAAGTTGTCTATGGAAGATGTGGTCACGACATGTAGCTATGCTGATAAACCAGAAAACACCCTAGTACAGCTTCTGGCAATAGGAGAGCCGCTTCAGATGTTTCTCGAGTAAATGGATTTACTGAATGAACTTCAATAAAGTAAGTACAATAGTTGAGAGAGACAAGAGTAAAGAATGTTGCCTAGGTAGAGAAGAGGCCAGTAAGGAAGGGCTTTCTGGAAGGAGGGAAGAGCTTTAGGGGTTACTGGAGAGAGACAAGGACATCGGGACCCTGTCATTGAGGATGGAATATCTAGACTTCTATAGCTCTGATGAGAAATAGATGAAATGGATCTAGTTGTTGTCATGCTTCTCAGAACTCCCCTGCCCCACAGGCTGATTTTGAGGAAGTGGTGCTCTCATTTCAACCATGAAGTTTGAGTGGAGGATGCCAAATACAGAATCCTCCTCCTCTGGTCTAGGGGTAGGTACATGATACCGGCCAGGACAGTCAGTCTCTAACCCTGGGGTGGCTTTCAATCTAGATATAAGGGAAGGTCCCCAGTGTCCCTATGGCAGTGAGGCTGTAAATTTAAGTTCAATTGGTGCCATATTGCCTTTCACATGAAGAAAGCTGGTCTGAGAGATTGAAGCCAAACATGGAGGGAAGCATAAAGAAGAGATGGAGATTGTGCAGAAGACCTCTTAATTTCTGGTTCCACATGACCCTGAGGCCCAATGCACCCCTGTATTTTTCCAGAAAGTTGCCTTTTTGCTCAAGCAACTTTGGATCAGGTTTTGGTGACATGAAACCAAGAGTATCCATATGTTAGATTTATATGGTTTTCATTTGGGAAACCAAATATTTTCCTCATTGGCCTGAAATACCTGCAATTATCCTTAGTGGTTAAGATAGTGAAGTCCACATTAAAATGTAAATATGTTGCGGAGCAGATGTGGCTCAGTTGAGCACCTGCCTCCCACATGAGAGGTTTCAGATTTGGTTCCCAGTGCTTCCTAAAGAAAACAAACAGACAATAAACAAAAACAATAAGTGAACAGATAAGGGAGCCAACTCAGGGGAGCTGATATGGCCCAGTGGTTGAGCGCCGGCGTCCCACATACAAGGTCCTAGATTCAATCCCTGGTTTGGATACCTCAAAAAAAAAAAAAAAAAAAAAGTAAATATGTTATTGTCGACTATGGAGGTAGTAAGAAGTAGGAAAATGTAAAGCTATGATCCTGTTAACATGTTAGTGTGATTATGTATTTCACACAATCTTTGAAAGGGTCTGAAGTGATGCAGAATGGAGGAAGACTTTTTAATAGAAGGGTACAAACAATGCTAAATATTGAGAAGTGGGTTCTCCTATTTCTATGGTGTGTGTGTGCACGTGTGTGTGTGTGCATGTGCCCTAGGAGAACACTGGGGAGGAGAAGGTCACCAAAAGGTGGTCAAGGCACAAGAAATAAAAGTAACAGTATTTCATAAGGTTGTTTTGGTCATGGTCATATAATAATACAATATACAATATAATTATTGTAAAGAATTTGACCTAAAACTTACATAGCTTGAGTATTTTCATATACACGAAAACCACATTCATTTTAGAGAAATAGAAAATGCAGATTAAGGGGTCTAAGAAGAATGCTGTGGAAGACATAATCAGGCAAATCAGAACTGGGTTCTAATTCTGGCTAACCTCTATATTAGCTGCCATAGTCAATCTCTGAAATTAGGTTTCCTCATCTAAAAAATTTTACTAGTTCCTTCCTTATCTATTTCACTGAGTTGCTGTGAGTGCTAAAATATCAAATACAAAATGGATCTGTACAGCGCAGTTGTTAAGGATTTTGATGAGGTTGAGTGAAAACCCAATAATTGTGAATTTGAAATGAGGTATTATCAGGACTCCTAATGAATGTTATCTTAAAAATTCTAGTTCTGTCCATTTAAATGGTGCAGAAAAAATGATCACCCCATTAGCAATAAGTACCTTTGGTATCAAATTTATGTGGTTTCTAAATATCATTTTTCATTAAAAGGAATAAGAACTGTGAAAGATTGCTGAGGTCAGAAGAACTCAGGAGCTGATCTGAAGAAGTTCCCACCAGCTAAATCAATAAAGATTACAACTGTACCGATTTGAAACCCACCAGATATGTTTAAATATCCATGAGTTAATGCTGATATTAAAAAATAAAAACTCATTGGTCACCTTTGGAGTATGTTAGAGAACCAACTCATTATTTCGAATGTCAGTAAATAAAAGGAAAGAATCAAGCCCTTATCCTGCATTCTCATATAGTCAAGACCTCAGAGTAACCAAATGCTAAACGAGAGGAAATTCCTCTTTATCAATGGATTAGAGCATCACCATTTTGCAAACTATATTGAATTAATGGATCTAAGCAATGCTCACCAATGACTGCTAATATAAAAAAAGACAATCAGATATTTTGTGCCTATGATATCAAATTGGCAAACATGTAAACACAAACACAAAAGGTAACTTGAATCTGATTTAGACACTAGCTCCAACTACCTGTTTACAGAAATACAATGGGCAGGGAAACATATTAAATGGAACCACAAGGAAAAAATACAATCCTGGACAGCAAAATCCAGACAGTGAGAAATGTTATAGGACAATAAAAGTTAAGTTTGTTGGAAAAAAAGAGCCTAAAGGAGAATCAATAGAAAAAAAAGAGATTTAAGAAACTAACCTCAGTGTTTGGCCTTATTTGGACCTTGAATCAAACAAATTAGAAAAAAATTGAACATCAACTTGATATTTGAGATGAAGGAATTATTTAATAAGAATTTTTAGGTATGATAATGGTATAATGGAATGTTTTAAAAACAATCCTACCCTTTAGATATATATACTGAAATATGTACATATGAACTGTTGTGCTGTTGAAAATTTGCTTCAGAATAATTTGCAGGGGAAAGAGGTGGGATATAAATAAGACAATATTGGCCATGAATTGATTATTGAATTAGGTGATTTTGTATATAGTTGAAAATTTCCATAATAAGATTTTTTTCAAAAAGAATTCTGTCTGGGATTAAATCTGAGCTCAGTCAATTATTAGCAGGGTTACCTTGGGCCAATCATGTAACCATTCTGTGCCTCATTTATCAGATGGGGATAATAATAGAACTATCTCACAGTTTGTGTGTGTGTGTGTGTGCACGTGTGTGAAGAGTAAAAGGGGTTAGTAAGTGTAGAATGCTTAGGAGAACTGGCTGTGTCATATAGTATGTGCTCAGTCAAGTTATCTATTGCTATTACTATTTATGACTACCGTTATTCATATTGTTGTGTATTGTTACAGAGATCCTATACTAAAATAATCTAGAAAAGATAATTTGTGGTCAGAATTTAAGTGATGCCCAACAGGTAGAAACGACTACATATCATTCTTAAAGGAAATTTGAGACAGCCTGTCAGAGACAGGTCTCACTGGAAAGTCCACTAGGAAAGAGAAATTTTCACTGGTTCCCTGGGCAGACAAGGTTCCTGAACTGGGGTGGTGAAAAATGACTCTTACCCTGCCTCAACTTGTTGTCAGCAAAGTGCTCCTTTCTCTAGATTGTTAAAATCGGTGTTTACTTCCTGCAGGGATCCAAGGCTACAAGGACCGTTTCAAACTGAGAAATGATTTAAAAGTACTAACCATTAGTGTAAGGCAAGCTAGTTAAAAGGGAGGCTCATTTAAGAACCTTTTACCTGGGCAATAATCAGATGATCACAATTATATTCATCAGCAATGTCCTAGGCTAGTGCCTTCCACCCTCCAATGTGCACATGAGTCTCCTGGGGATCTTGTTAAAATGCAGATTCTGGTTCTGCAGATCTGGGGTGGGGCCTAAGATTCAGCACTTCTGACAAGCCCTCTGGTTATGCAAAGTGATTGGTTCATGGATCATACTTGGAAGAGTAAGGTCCTCGTTGGTGCTAAAATGATCTGGTATGTGCTTCAGCAGGACTTGAGCTTCAGGGACTTGATAATAGATAAATGGGAACATGCTTGGTATGAAACACTAATTGGAAGAATTCATTTCTGATTTTTTGACTTGGTAATGATTCTATTTGCCAAAATGAATGGCACATATTCATTTTTGGGTATTAAAGCCCTAGTGAACATCTAGAGAACCCTTTTAAGGAAGAGGTTGCAGGGATCTGAATGTCACCAAATAGAAAACTGTACCATGTAAATCTCTAATAAAGTCCTCTTACTTGCTGGCAGACTTTGGCATAATCTTACTTGTGGATTCCTCCTTATCCCTAGGCAAATATTTCAAAAATAGGTCAATAATTTTGTGAATTCAAAGATGGCCCATCATGAAAAGAGCTCCAATTGCAAAAAAAAAAAAAAAAAAAAAAAAGAAAAAAGAAAAAAGAAAAAAAAATGTTGAGACCAACTCTTTGTAAACCTTGAGAATGACCTGCAATATCACAGAACCCTGCCTTCATGTTTTGAACTTGGACAGCAAAGGGAAAACTGAACTGTCTAGACTAGGGAATTGTCAACTTCCTTACCACTCACCTTCCTTGCCGTGATCATATCTTATCTGAAAGATTAACCTGCCACTATCCAGGTTAATATTTACCAAATATGTTCCATAGGAATGTTAAAAAGCATTTGTGTGGACAAATGGTTCTGAGGTTAAAGAAGTTTGGAGAGTTCACGGTTAAACCAAGTTCATCAGGCCTGCTTCCTTCTGGTCTTCTCAAGGACCTTAATGTGTTCCTGTATACCAGAACCCCCAAGAGGGGCCTGGGGGGCACAGGCCTCCTGAGCGGATTTGACCATGGACCATATTTTTAAAAAATTATCTCTTAGGATAAAGGTTTGGAAGACTCCATTTTGAGAAATGCTGATCTAAGTGAGCTGGGCCAAAGAATGGCATGTTGACTTTGAATGAATAGAATGCGGTAATCTCTCATCTTGCAAAAGATGGTGGAAATGGGTGTTGGTGTATGTGTGAAAATATCAGTGCTTAGTAAAAACGTTTTTGGCAAGACAAAGATCTCATAGAAGATAGGCATTTCGAAGGAAAACAAGCAGACGCAAGCCTTAATACATATTATTTAAGACACTAAATTCCTAAATAAACCATATTTGTGTGTGTACAAAATCTTCTCTGGGACTATTGACAAAATTTGCCTTCTCTGTGCCTCAGAATTTTCATCAGTAAAATGAGGAGAGCAATGACCCCCTCCCGGCTCCCCCTGACTGTTTGTAAGGAATAAAAGAGACAATGCTTACAAAAACACCAGCACGTAGTTAGATGTCCATAGACGGGAGTTTGGTTCTTATTATTGTTATGGCAAGTGTTTACAGGACGTAGTTGAAGAAGGTATCTTCTATTTGTTGTACAGGTTTTCAAGGAGATAGCGTTCAGTTCATATCAGGATCAGCTGGGGGAACATTTTCAAAGTATGCTTGCTCAGGTCCCTACTCAGTTGTGGTGAATTATAATTTGGTGGTGGTGGTGGAGAGGGGTGCATTTATATGGTTAAAAGCCTCCCATCAAAAACAAAAAACAAAAAACAAAACAAACAAACAACAACAACAACAACAACAAAAAGCCTCCCATGTGATTTTCATGCATCCTAAAGAACTGGAGTGCATTTGAAGCAAATCTCTAAGGCAGGGGTGCTTAACAAGGAGTCCGTGAGATTGAATTGAAATAAAAAAGAAAAATTTTTTCTGGGGATGTCTTGGTGCAGGTGTGATATATTTATTAAATAATACACAGTATAGTGTGGACTTAATAAGGGGTCCGTGGTTTTCACCTGACTGGCAAAGGCGTCTATGGAACAAAAAAGGTTAAAAACCTCTTCTGTAAGGGGTTGCTCCTCATCCACTCCTGCAGTATTCCAGGACTATGTTCCTTGGAATAAAAGTTTTTTTGTGGTTAAAGGTTTACAAATGCTACATACTAGTACTGCCTGCTACCCTCTTTGGGAATTTACAAATTTCACAGTCTACAACATTTGAAAACTTGTAACCTACTCTCGTCTGATCTTATTTGACCCTGCAACATTAATTTTTCTTGCAACTCTCAACAACGTTTTCCTGTAACACATTTGGGAAATACTACTGTGTGGAACTAGCCAGAAGCAAGTTCTATCCATATTCAGAAATGTTTTTTGCACTAAAGATACGAGAGGAACAACGGAGCAAAGAACTGCCCAAATTCTTCCTCTCCAGGGGCCAGACTGAACCTACTTTTATTCTTTCTGTCATCTGCCACTGATATGGAGAAAGAATATTGACAATGATTAACAAATGTATGCTTTCAAATAAGCATCCCTGGGTAAACTCAGTGAGACAATAAATGGGCAGGGAGATGAGCAACTGCAGACTTTATGAGCGGTACAAACCTGGCTTTGAATCCTGACTCCAACACCCCCAGTTCAGTGACTTTGGGCAAGGTACCTAACCTCTCAGGACTGACCTTCCTTAATGTGTAAAATGAGAACAACAGTAATACCTATTTCATGGGGTTGTTGTGAGATAAATGAGACAATCATGCAAAGCCATTAGTAAGGGCTCAATAAAAGCTATTAGTCTTATTGTTGTTAATATTATTAAGGAAAAATATACTTGAGGTGAGGGGGAATCAGAACCTGAAACAGAACGGAGAACCCCAGAGAGCTTCATGCTTAAATAAATCTCCTTTCCTTCACAAATGTGTTTCCTTTTCCTTTTTTTTCCTGGTAAATCATCATGCCAAGCACCCTGTGAGAATTCAGGGTTAGAGTTTGAGGGAAGTTATTAAACTGGCTGGTATATAGCACTGGAGTATGGATGGTCTTTTCACCTGACTTTTCATTCTAGCCAAAGCCCAAACTATCTGACTAATTAATATATAAGAAACAGCTAGGAAGCTGCTGTGGAAGACAAAAAGAGAAGTGACTGGCTGAAATGCAATAAAACTGAAATAACTGCCCAGGAGATAATAAACAAGACTGAACTGTGTTGAGGATGCTTGCAGTGGGGAAGTTAAAGGTGAGATTTGTAAGCAAATACAAGATTCAATGCTTCCAGAACTTTTAAAGAAATGAAACAGAATAAAATAGAAAACCTCAGAGTGCTTTGCACATTGTAAAGCTAAAGCTTTGGTTGTATGTGCATGTTTTTATGTGTGTACATATGTGCATGTGTGAGTAATATGTGTTTCTTATTGTGAGTTATGGTCAAAAAAAGTGTGAATGCCTCTGCTCAAGTGGGCGGCTCACAGAAATAGAGGGCTAATGTTTGTCTAGAATGACTTTGTGAAATTAGACCAGATCCTGCCCACCCTTTTTGGAAAGTCTGGGGTGATTTAGTGAATGTGGCAAGGAGATCAAAGGAGAGAAAACTCAGAGACCAAGTACAGCGATGAACTCACAGAGCCCAGAGACCAATGGACTGAAGTGTCATAATAACAGTAGCTCCTATGATGACCCAACGTGGAGATGGTGATGATGATGGTGGTTTCCATCTCTTGTGGTAGTAACGGCAGCAGCAGCAGTAGCAGCAATATTTACCATTTGTTTTGTTTTTTTCTCTGGGTACCAAACCTTTACTTTTTAAAAAATTTTATCCCATTTGAATCTCAGAGCAAAACTACAGGCTAGATATCATTATTCCCAATGAAAGACTGAGAAAGCAGACTTCTGAGAACTGAATCAATCATACTAAGAGGATTTTATGAGAATTGTACATCAGGTGCTTTGAGGGAGGCAAGAGAAATGTGTGATGCAGTATCTCCTCTTGAGAAGTTTACAATCTAGATAACTGAGTTCTAGCTCATGAGAATCTCTGAGGCCTGAAGCATTTGCCTTCTTACTTCTAAATCCTTATCCAATTTCTTCCAGCCAAAGGCTGACAGAATGAAGAAAAGCAATAGAATATCACTTTTTTTCCCAAGGTCTAGCAAGAAAAAGGTACCAGGATTGCAAATCAACACATGTACAAGGAATTTTAATTGGAATATCACATCCAGTTTCAATCTCTCAACATACATTGTCTATGAAAATCACTGATATTAATAGCAACTATTTACTGACTCTTACTATGTGCCTATCTTCATGCTAAGTAATTTACAGACATATTTAAACCTTGAAATAAGCCTATATAGAGAGACTGTTTTTGTCTCCTCTTTCAAGTAGAGGGAATTGAGGCATTAGAGGGTAAGTAATTTGCCTAAAATGATAGCTAAGTAGTGGGATTGGGATTTGAACCTGGCGTTTTCAGACCCCAACCCCAGAGCTTGAGCTGTTACTCACTGAACAATAATGACTTTCCCATGATTTCCAGTGTGCTATATACGTAAGTGTGGGGATTAAGCAAAAGTGTCAATGACTATGCCCTACTCTCAAAGAGGTTTCAGTATTGTCGAGGAGGTAAAATATATAAAAATGGAACAATAATTAATAATCCCATGCAGCAGTTTATGCTGGGCTCAAGAGAATACTATAGAAGATTCATGGAGGGAGAGATTGCTGGTGTTTAATTATTTTAAAGAATAATTATTTTAATGAAAATCTGGAAAATACAATAAAGAAAAAGAAATGAAAACTACCCAGAATCCCATTACCTGATCAACAATATTAACATATTGGCTTATTTTGGCTTTTATTCTTAAAAAATATTAAATTTTCTCGTAGTCACTTTAAAAAAAAGTTGAGCTAGGTAGGACAAGCAGGATTTGGATGGTCCCAAGGGTAACCAAGCAGAGATTAGACTCCTAGGTTTAAAGCAGAGAGCACAGTTGCCTGAATTGAATTAAGTGGGTCACTAATTGAGGAACTTTGAGGTCTTCAGCAAGTTAATGAACATTTCTCAGCCTCAGTTTTGTCTATAATATGGGATGATACTCATCTCGCAGGATTGCTAGGGAGATTAAGTATACCCAAGTGCTTGGAAAAAAGAGTCACCCACTACTGTCCCCTCCACCACCAGCTTAGGTTCAATTTTACGATAGACTTGGCTAACTTCTTCCCTTTGACCTTGCCACTGAAGATTTTAGGTAGAACCCTACCTGCTTTGAGAAGCCCTTCACAACACGCCTTTGCTTGAGGTTTGTCTCTCCATCCAGGTTGGCAGTTTCCAGGTGACAGATCCCACTGGGGTCAGAGGAGAAGAGGAGGAGAATGTCTGCTGGGATGATCTCATTGCATCGCATTTGGATGAAGTCTCCGACACATACATCCTTCCAGCATTTCTGCGTGTAGCTCTGGTCCTTTCTTGGGTGAGAGAAAGACAGAGGTCAGAGCAAGCATTAAGGTTCTTCAGAGAATCAGTGGGTGAATGGAGGAAGGCCCCATTACCCTAAAATATTGCCCAAATCATCCTTCATGAAGCTGCTTTGTATTCCAATTGTCCCAAATGGCGACCATCATAATCTGTGAGAAAAGCTAGTTGCAATTAGTAGAATCCCACCACAAAAAGGCCTGTCCTCTTGCCACTGCACTCAAACCCCCCACGCTGGATGGTGGACAATGCCACTAGAACTGTTGACACTGGAAACAGGATGTGGCTGCCACTGCTGCCTACCCTGCTCCCCCAGTCTCCAGCCTCCCATTCAAAGCCTGGGGCCAGCATGGCTGCTTGGAGGAGGCTGGTATCACATGCCCACCCTTTAGCTGGGAGGGCACTAGGAAAGGGAGTGGCTGCCATTTTTAACATAGGGTGGTCAACTCTTCTGATTTGCCAGGGACTGTCCCAGTTTTAAAGCTGCAAGGCCTGCATCCTGAGAACTCCTTAGTCCCGGGCAAACTGGGACAATTGGCTTCCCTGTGAGTGCAAGGGGAACTCTGGCCCATGAGGTAGGAGGTGGTGCTCCAAACATAGGAAGGAAGTTCAGATTCTGGGTGACAAATGCTCACGATGTTCTCTAAAAGCAGTCAGAAAGATTCCAGCCCTAGCAGGTGGGTGGTGGGTGGGAGGAGGTGAAGGAAATTTTGTCCTCTTAATGATTTAGCATTTTGATTGACTGCCTCCTGTTGATGGGATACTGTACTCAGAACTTGCCTCCTAGCAGAAGAAGAAATTTAAAGTAGAAGGTAATTATATCTGCCATATAAACATGGTGCACTTAATCTACATCACATACTACAATAGTCAATTACCATCATAGATAAAAGGGTTGTGAGAAACAGGGCTATAGGAAATGTGAGGTTTAATTATAGGGAGGAGAGTAGCAGGAGAATAGATGAGGATTGCCTAGGAAGAGCTGAAGTTTGTGCTGAAAGAGAAAACTTTGGGCAGTCAAGGAAAATGGGAAGAAGGCGCCAGAAACTTTGATGGGAAGGGGCTCCCAATAGTTGTAGAATCAGAGGACTGAAGACATCTGAGGAAATCATGCACTTCAACTTCCCAAGTAATTTTTCAAGCTCAGGGAATAAAAGCCACAATATTTGAGGCAGTAATTGCCATAACAATAGCAAATTCAGCATTTCTGATGTTCCAAGCTCTCTCAGGCACTAGTGTTAATACTTCATTTATTTGCATAATAACTCGACAGAGTAGATATTATCCTACCCATTTCACAAATGAGGAAACTGAGGGTTAAGGAAACAATTCCTCAAAAATAGAACTGGGACCTGAGCCCCCGTCCAACTTAACTCCAATATAAGGATAGACTGCTGATCTCTAAGACTAATCAGATATCCTGTCCCCTCTACAACATTCCCCTCTCAGGTGGTGTCTCAACCTCAGTTTTTCCACCTCCAGCAAAAGAACTCACTACTTCTCCAAGCAATACATTTCATCTTCAAGAAGCTCTCATTTCAGAAAATCTTACTTCTGCTTAACCAAACAGTTAACTTGTTCTGCTTTCTTAGGCAAATCTGATTTTGTCTACCTTCCTTGATCCTTTAGGTATTTTTAGGCATTCATCATGTTTCTCATGAAGCTTTTGGACACTCCAAGTCAAATTTGACTTTCTAGCTATTCTCAATATTCTCAGTGATTCTCAATGATTCCTTGTGGGGCAGTTTCAAGTGTTTTGCCTGGGGATGTGAATATCCTAAGACCACGTTTGGAAATGTCCTCTTGTAAATGAGGTATTTGGAGCAAATCAATATTCCACATGTAGGCTTTATTAACTGATCCCTGGAGCTTGGTGCCTCTGAGCCCAGCCGAGCCTGGAAAAGCAGGCTCTCGTCTGCTTTTTTTTTCCCACCAATGCTGAGCCCCACTGGGCAGGTTGTATTTTCTGTTCCTGTTGGAATCTGAGCATGGCTGCCCTGAGCATGACAAGTCCATTCTTCCGCAGAGAAAGAGATGTGACTGGAATTCCACTTTTCTCCTTTGACTTCACAAAAGTCCCTGAGGAAGCTGAAGGGTTTGGGAATCCCCTCTTGGCCAGACATACCTCCCTAGGACCTCATCTTCCTGGCCATAAAAAACTCCTCTCAGAAGTCTCCCTCTCTTCTGCCTGCCAAAATAGAGGCCAAGGGCAGAGCTGATCAGAGCCTTTAAAATAATCTGAGATAATAGAATTGAGGAACAGCCTTGTCACCTGAGAGAACCACTGGGGTCTGTGGAGGGTCCTGTGGTTCCGGGGGATGCAGAGCAGCAGCCACTGGTTTAATCAATCTGTGGGCAACAGCATCTAAATGGCTGAGCATATTTCTGAGTATTTGGGGGCAGTGCATCTGTAGCATTTTAGCAATATTCTTCCTTACATGGAAAAGCATATAACAGGTTCCGAAGCACTTTTCAATTCATCAGCTCTATTCTATGCTCCAGCTCTGCCCCACATCACATTTTTCCTATGAGTAACAGGGATAATCACCCAGATTTGTTTCCCAGTGTCTTTTGTGAAATACATTTATCTGTTTATTTATATATTTAGGGGAGGAAACTCTTCCACCAGGGGTGTCATTATTATTGTTGAATTCTTTAGGGTCTTTCCGCTGACTCAGGGGACCTGGGGACACTCTCTAACTGCCCAAGTGCACCTGGAATGGTCCATACTCTCTCTGTGGAACAGAATCTCATGGGGTAAGATTCCTTACGGGCACCTGGAATGGTCCATACTCTCTTTGGGAAACAGAATCTCATAGGGTAAAGGAGGGACTGGCTTTCTTTGTTGCTTATTTTTCCTTTTGAGGGGGTACTTAAGAAAGGAGGACTCATAAATATTATGGCAATGCTCCAAGGAACAAAGGCCTGTCAATCAACCTGTCTGCATTCGTCCTTACTTTGACTTCTGTGTGCAATTGGATAATGCCTTGGGGAATAGTGGATTCTGTCAATTGCTATAATCTCAGCATTCCACCTGCTGTTTGAAATGAGATTTAGGGAGAATACCTTTGGCTCTGAGAAATATCACCATTGCCTACAGGTCCAGAGCACTGTGTCTCAGAAAGTTTGCCAATGCTGATTGAGCCTGCTGCATATCGGGGTGTACCAAAGGCAGGGCCAGCACACCTCCACCCGTGAGCAATGAAATTCATTCTTTCACCTTCTAATAAAAGACTCCACTAACTGCTTATGAGATGCAGGTTATTAAGGTGTTGGAAGACGGAGGGTTATGAAGATGAACTTATGGTGTACACATTTTTATCAACAGTCACTTCTGTGAGCCAGGCTGGAGCGTTGTCAATTCCCAAAGTGATGATGTTCTCGCAGGTCCAATGCAGCTACCCAAGGAGCCAAGACAGAGCAGGCTGTATCTTCTCTGTATTATTCCTTGGATCCCAGGGGGCCACAACTATATTGGTAACAATTGCCTCTACTTTCCCTTTAGACATAATCCTCTCTTCCTTGGGATGGTAGAAGAGTATTCTCAGTCACGGTAGGTTTTTCCTCTCCCAAACCTAGGAAAACCTGCCCATCCCTAGTGTTGAGCTTTTCCAGCATAGGCAAAATATACACTTCCAGGATGCGCTGTTGTTTGCCCAAGAGAACTGAAGTTAGGTGACAAACTTTCATTTGGGGGTGGGGTGGGTGGGGCATGGCTTAATAATTTAGCTGGCACATAATTTGAAGAATTACATTTATATTAACCTAAACTTAGTTATGTTACAGAATCAGAGGCGAATTTTATAAGAACTTTTGGGTCAAAAACATGAGATATCAAGGACATTTCTTTCTCACACTGAACCACTTGGTGCTGGCCTCTTGCTCCTCTGGGGTCCACTTTGTCTCTTCAAGCGTCAGGAGAATGTGTGTGGAAAATTCAGGGCACAGCTGGAGGGGCTCCAGCCAGGGGAGGCGATGAGTGGCCTAAGCCAATTGAAATGGAACAGCATGGCATACTCCTGCACCGAGTGATGCCCAGACAGGCCCGGCATCTGGCCGTGAGCTGCCTGTGGACGTTGTTCTCTCATTAATCCAGCTCTTTTGGAGCAGTTGCCCCAGGTGGATGCGTCCACACACTCTTGATCATCCCCTGCCCAGTGAGTCCACACCTGGGGACTGACTGCTATTTCAGTTTCATGCGATGCTCACTGCTGTTTAAAAATAAGACAAACCCACATGGCGTGGGACTGAGGCTCCATCTGGCAGATTTTGCCTTGAGGAGAAATTAAGTGATGCAGTGTTAAATGGCTTTCTGAGAGGATATAGGGCTTATTAAGAGGTAAATAAACAGTAAGAGAGGTTTGTAACCAACTGGATGCCGTTGGGGAGCTGGTGAAAGGGGGGGATGGAGGAGGAGAGGATGCTGAAGGGTCCACTTCCCAAGTACCTGCTTTTTATAAAAAGCATTCCAAAGAACTGGAGTAAAGGAAATTGGTTAGGGGGATTATTTGTTTTCTGGGACTTCCTATTAAAAACAGGAGATTGTATTTAGGGAGACCTGGGCTGTCATTCTGGAAATTCGAATGCCAAGTCCAGAACAGTCAGCACTGTTACCCCAAGGTGAAAGGGGTGTGCCGGGGAGAATGAGCTCCGTGAAGGAAGTAAGAGCCGGTGTGACTCCCAGCTCTCCCGTTTATTACCTGGGTGATTGGGCGAGTTACTTAACCTCTCAGAGCCCCTGTTTCTTCATCTGCCAGTTGAAGATAATGTTTGCCCCTGCTTCAGGGGGTTGTTGAAAGGATTCGTGATCTGACCCATGTAAGGTGTGGAGTTCAGGACTTTGCCTTTAGTAATGTGTTCAGTAAATACAAGTGTCTCTTAAGATTGATGATGAGGACACAATGATGATGAGGACTGATCGCTGTTCTTATAGTGAGGGCTCACCACCAGTCCACTACTCAGGCCCGTGAGGACTCTTAATCTGTTGTTGGGACATCCATCTTATGCCCGTGATTACATTTCATGGCTTGGGCCTAGGCACACAATGCCCTGTTGACAAAAGAAACTCTAAAAATCCAAACCTTCTCCCCAGGCCCAGAAAAGAGGGACCCAGGCTCAGCAGAGGCTGGCTGCTGTAGCCTTAAAATCCAGGTGAGAGGGAATCAGACAGGTCTCCAATCCAACGCTCACTACACAGTTGAGGAAACTGAATCTCAGAGAAGGGGAGTGAGTTGGCCAAAGTAAACAGTGATGGAGCCCCAGATGGAACCTCTGCTCTTTCCATGGCTGCAAGGAGGAGAGCCAAGGGTCCTGTGGCTGGTTCAGGAATACCTGTAATGCCCAATAATTTGGGCAGCCATGTGTTGAGGTAGAAGTAGTACTATAGAGTAGTGAAGGGCTGTGGAGTCAGGGGAGCCAGATTTGAAACCTGGAACTACCTCTTACATGTAGTGTGATCTTGAATTTGCTATTTAACCTCTCTGATCCTCATTTTTTTTTTTTTTTTTTGAGTCTGTAAATAGAACAAATAAAACCTATCCTGGGAAGTGGATGTGGCTCAGGTGACTGGGCTTCTGCCTACCACATGGGAGGTTGCTGGATCCCAGTGCCTCCTAAAGAAAATGAGCAAGACAGCAAGCTGATATGACGGGCAGGCACAACAAGATGACGCAAGAAGAGACCCAAGAAGAAAAAACATAATGAGAGACACAACAAAGTGGGGAACAGAGGTGGCTTAAATGGTTAAGTACCTCCCTCCCACATCAGAGGTCCCAGGTTCAGTTCCCAGTGCCTCCTAAAGACACAGTGCTGAGCAAGTTGGAACAGTGAAGGGGTAGGGAAAAATAAATAAGTAAATAAATCTTTAAACACACCCCAGTCCCCCGCCCCCCCCCAGAAACAAACCTATCCTACAGGTTGCAGTAAGAGTTCAATTAAGTAATAAATGTAAAGTACCTAGTAACCTCCCAGCAAATGGCATCTAGTGTTCTTATCATCATTACAGTTATTACTAGCATGGGCCAAACAGGGTCACTGCTTGTAGAGTCAGTGGACTAGACTGCTGTGGTTGTTTGTTTTCATGAGCTGATATGGCAAGAGCAAATAAGAATTTAAAAGGAAGAAAGATAGTGTGGAATCAGTGCCCACCTGGCCCCAGGAAATGGAACAGAAGTAGGAATTACATTAAAGACAGCCTGGGCTTGGGGCAGCGGGCAGCGCGTGTGAGTGTGCTTGCCCCATCTCGCGCTTCTGTGTTCCCTGGATCTTCCTGCCTGCTACTAATGGGGGAGCTTTGGACTTTAAGGACTCAGAGAAGTGGCAGAAGGGAAGAGCTGAGGCCAGAGGAGGGACTGGGGCTCCTGGCTTGGCTGGTGTTCACCACACCTGGAGATGCCCAGCTCTACCTGGGGCTGTGAGGAAGAGGGTGGGAGGACGGAAGTCTCACATCAGCAGCTGGGGCTCAGGGCCATTGTCCCTGGGGCATGTGTACTACTGTGAGCTCATGAGCACCCAGAGACTGTGAACTGGAACTTTTGGGTCATATTTGTAAAGTATAAAGTCCTTTGGGAAGTGGGGAGGACGTTGAAGGCCCAGCTCTGGTGTTCACCCTCTCCCTGGCCTCTTTGTCTGCGTGGCTGCTGCACAGCGATGGTTCTGGGAGCAGTGGGCTTCCAAGGGCAGGGGACCCACAGGTGCAGCCGGGCAAGGAGAGGCAATGTGGGGGGATTCGGGGTCATGGGATGTTGACCTCTGCAGACCCAAATGCTATCTTCCCCTTTTGACTCCTGGGTGCTGAGGGTTCAGGCAGCACCTCTTGTTGCCACACATCCTTGCATATTATGCCACACGTCCTGTTCCCTCATTGTCCACATAGCTTTTATTTTCAACCATATTACAAGTTGTCGAGAGCTGGAATGAACCTGCCTTATATTTCTGTACCTCCATAGGGTCTGGTATGGTGTGCCCAGCACATGGGAAGTTTTCAGTGAATGCTTAGTCATTGATTCCTCATAGATTGATCGTGAACAGGAGGCAATAGAGGGGAAGCTTTTGCCAACCTCTAGCCATTTTAACATCCAACCTATCTTTCTGTTATGGCTCCCCAGTGAAGACTTCTAATGATGATATTATATTATTGCTTACATTTATCGAGTGCTGATAATGAGCCTAACACTTTACTTGCATTACCATTTAGCTGCATAATGATGAAGTAATATTTATTATTGCTATTATTTTATTTCATAGATAATATGAAACCCAGAAGCCTGTCTATCTGGCACCAGCTCACACAGGTCGTCCTGGTCAGCTGTCCCTTAGGGAAAATGCATGTGTGCACAAACCAGAACATCGATGTGGCAGCCGTGGGAGCTTCATGGCTCAATGCGTTCTCTCAGTTCTGCCTGGGAATGAGGTTCAAAGGCAGGTGAAGCCTCCTAATTTAGTGACATAAACATAACAGAGGCTGGGTTGAGAACGGGAGCCTCACCTTTTGGAACTGTGAGTCCCTTAATGGCAAAACAGAGGCTATAGATTTTCACCCGCTGAAATACAAATCATGCCTGTGGACAGGAGTGTAGAGCTTCAGGGACACCTGAATTCTTGTTTTATGACTCTTCTGCCCATTGAGTTTCCGGGAGGACCTAATGCATTCTATCCTGAAATGACAAGTGGAATTTGCCCAAATGGTATAAGGGCTTCTGTGAGCACAGGGTGAGGCACTGAGAATAGCATGGGTACTTGCAAAATTTCCGCTTCAAAGAGGAGCCACAGTATTTGCTCTTGCCAAAGACAGAGCAAAGACCTAGAGGCTACGCTGAATGGTCTGTTGGTCTGTGAACTCCTGCCAGAGGCAATTTTCATAGTCATGCTTCAAACGATGCTGGATGTTTCACTCTTGTCTGCTGTTTTTGGATTCTTCCCCCAGGCCCACTTTTGCTATGTTAGAGCTTGGAGTTCGATGGTTAAAGATTTTGTCCTATGACTTTCCCAACTCTAGCCAAATGGCTTTACTTTCTTACTCTCCTTGGGTCAAGCTCATGGGGACGTCCCTCTACTGGGATGATAGAACTCCTCCAAGAAATATTTTAGCTACCGTTTTCTGATGGCTTACTTGAGCGCTGGGCACTGTGCTAGGCATTTGACACGTATTATTTCATCTAACATCTGATGCAACATCAGCATGTAGTTTTGGGGTGAAGATGGATTTTTGACAGGTTTTTGATGTGGTGACAGTCCTGGGAAGCCTAAATGCAGTCCTGCCAGTTTCCCCTCCTTGGGGGTTTCCCAGAGAGCTGTATTCAGAGGAAATAAGAGTAGAATGGGGACCATCTGGCCACTTAATGAATAATTGCACAAATAAGATACTCTATGTTAGAAGCAGGTCAGATCAAGTGGCTTAGACTCTGGGCTAGTTGTGGCCAACTACTTCCCTCCACAGAATTCCAGTTTTATTATGGATGTGCTCAGGTTTGCTGTGCAAAGGGAGGGGAGAGGAGGAGGTTCAGATCCCACAGGGGCTTCCAAAATTCAGATTAAAAAATTTTTGTCACGTAGAATAGAAGAAAAAATGATGGGGTGGGGGAGAGAGAGGTAGAGAGAGAGAATACACACAGTTTTCTGCTTTTCAAACTGTAGCCCTGTCCTTTGGCCCAGTTAATGTTCTGGGCCTTTACCAATGAATTAGACATTCTTTTTTCTTTTCTCTCAGTGTGTGATTCTTTTATTTCTAGAAAGACACATAAAGGGATCAAAAAATAAGTTCACCTAAGAAATGCAAAACAGGTTTTCAATGAACTTAGATTTCCTTGTCTGTTACTTCCAACCCTAAGGCAAAAAGTAATGCATTTTCCACTTACATGACCAAGCTAAGGGCCTGGATAAGGGCCTGGATAGTCGCATGTAAGTATGGGAAGCTACAGCAGTGATGAAGCCCAAGATATCTCACCCTCTAATCATACTTGGATAGTATTTTCTGTGGGTTTATCAGCATAAGCCTGCGAAATTGGAATGATCAATGATTTTTACCAACCATCTTGATTTGCTTGAACTTCCATTTTATCCAGGGAGTTATAAAGAAGAGAGGGAGGTTAACTGAAGCAGGCTCACATACCAATAATCCTTTGCAGTGCTGATAAAAAAAGCCCTGCCCTAGACTTGGAAGAACTCTAACAAAGTGTTCAAGGTGACACCAGCAAAGTCTGCTGAACTTCACCAAAGGCCATAGTTTTATATTACCAAATGGCCACAACCTTATATCAACATCCTGCTGGCTAATGAACAAACTGGGCCTTAAAGACACCTTGCCCAAACAGTTTCTACAACCCTGAAGTCCGCACAGCTCACAGAATGCCCGTACTAACCATAAATCATGGCCCCCTTTTCGCTCCCCTTTCCCCCACACCTTCCCTTTGCCTCCAGCAGCCACATAAGCTGCTTGCCCAGCTCACCCTTTGAGCAGAAACCTCTTTTGGTGCTGCTCCTGCATTAATGCAAATTTAGCTCAATAAATTTGCTCTGCACCCCCCTTTGAAAGTCCATTTATTTTGTTTTCAGCACAATAGCCCAAACCTTACAAAGCACCTTCTTCAAAGGCTGGATTGCCCAGTGTCCCAAGTATGGCCATAGGTCCAACAGTCTGCACACAGAGGCCATGTACGCGTGGGGAATGTAGCAAGAAAGACAAGGCCCAGCATCGGCCTGGCAGTGGCTGACAGCTGAAAATATTGGAGTTGAGGTATTTGGAACTTAAAAAAAGCAAAAACAAAACCAAACTTAGTGCTACCTGTGATGGAGGCACTGAACTAACAATTTACGAGGGTTATCTCATTCAAGCCACATGGCCCCGAGACATAGGTGCTAGTATTAGCCCCATTTTACAGATACTGAAATGGAATCTTGAGTGAAGGCTTCTCTCAGCCTTGCTCTTTCTTGCAGACAAACCACTGCATTTTCTGCACTGTGTCCCTTTGATATCTGCTACCAAGGTGCATGGGGCATGGGACCTATTTCAAGTTTCTAGTGACCCCTGGGCTCAGAGCTCCCTGAGGGCTCACAGGACCTGCCCCAGCAGCACACACAACTAGGCCTTTGATTAACATTTGCTGAAAAGATGAAGAAGTGAGTGACACCGTATTGAAACTCTGGAAGGCTTTGGCTTCGCTACAATATGGGGGCAAATCCATCCTGGATTCCCTGGGTTCATCCTCCTCCTTTCGAGGGTCCTTTCTGAATACAAATAAAAATTTACCACATTGGATGGAAAGATACAAATCTCTTGCTGGAGATGGTTTCTAGATTCATTAAACTGAGCCCCAGGAGAAACTAAGAAAATATAATTCTGAAGCTAATCTCTCCTCGCAGTCATTCCATAAATCTGATTAATGGGTTACCTTTAGACCACAAGCACAACTGCTGTATTAAAAGAAAATGCTCTAACAGGATTGGGATTCTGTTAACAAGGCTTCTGCTGTTTGCAGAAAAAGACATTCTCCCACAGTATAAACATGTCTAGGCTGGATGATGCATGGAATTAAGTTGTGAACAAAATTCTAAGGGCCCTAGAAAGATTTCAATTGCATAAAGATGAAAAGAAATAAGGAAGGGTATCAGTTTCACAAACTTGGGAATCTGAGGTGAAATGGATGGGGCTGGTGCTTGAGACAGCACTTTTGTGTTGTTGCCCAGGAATAAAAATTATCTCAATTCTTGTATTGTTTGTTTAATGTATGGTCATGTATCATTAATATGTGGTAAGAGGAACTGCCCATCAGCATCCATAAGTTAAGATAATAATTAATACTTATCTAGTATTTCCTAGCTTCCCATTCCAGGATCTTTCACCAAATCGATTCACTTGAGAGTTAGAAGAACTTTAAGGAAAAATAGTATAGAATGTCTCAAACTGTGTATGTTTCTGCTAATACATAGAAAGCAATTTACAAAAAGACCAACTCTAAAAGTTTTTAAAGCAATAGCATTGAGGACATGGAGGTGACCTTTCCAACTTCCCTTCTCTTGATAACTATTTCATTTTTCTTTTGGGTATTGCACCTTTCCTGGTCAGTCCAGCTACGTTAGAGAAGCTGACTGCATGTTGGATTCTGTGGGTTGGGTTTGAGACTTAGATATAACCTAATTGACATAATTCTAATTCCATCCCTTATCCACCAGTGTTGGTTCAGGGGTGGGCAAGTGACCCACTTGGGGCTAGTGAAATGTGAGGGAGGTTCCCTTACTAGTGGATTTCCAGAATCTCCTTTCTTTCTCCTAATGGGGGTTATTAAATGTAGATAGGAGGCCCGGAGCTGCTGCAGCCATCTCATTGCCATGAGGCATGCTTGCTTGAGGATTAAGCTGGCACAGAGGGGGACTGAATGACACAGAGGAGGACTACTGTGAATGCTGACTGACCCATGCCTGATCCCCCACCCACTTCAGGACACTTTCAGTTACTTGAGCCAATGAAATCTTTTTATTGTTTATATCTGTTTAAGTTGAGGTTTCTCCTACTTAAAGCAGAGAACATCTGAACTGACACTGCTGAGTTAAACAAAATTAAATAGACCACTTACTGAGGGTGGTCCAGAACCTTTATAACATTAATGTGCATCGTTGGACTCAAGAGAAGCATTCTATTTCCTAAGCGTACTATTTCCTAAGTGTACGTGGCTGTGGGTGCCAGCCTTTCACAGTGCATCTTATAGGACACGATCTAGCTCAACTCCCAAGCGTTACAAAAGTGGAAACTGAGATCCAGAGAGCTGAATGGCTTTTTCAATCTAATAATACTTAGTGGCAGCTATGGGCCTAGAGTGCAGGCCCCTAGATTCCTAAGCCTGTGTTCTTCCTAAGCCTGTATTCTCCCTCCCTACCCACAGAGACTCCCTCATTGAGGATGCCCCTTATAGAAGAACCTAATTATTCCTTTGCAGATACTCCACATTCCTAGGATGCTATAAAAGATTTGCAAAGATTACACATCTGAGGCTCATAGGCAAGATAAGAACTTTAGGTCTAATGTGGGTCCAAAATATTTGAAGAAATTACAATAGTTACCAACACTTGTCAGGTTATTGCACATAAAAATATCAATTTCTAGTTATCTTAGTAGAACTCAGACAATCTGATAGCCCTGGGCCTATATTTTTCCATTGTGGCAACCAGCTGGAGCTGAGCGGTCGGCACTACCTCCTGGGGTGAAGGTGTGGGCTCCCAGTTTGCCGCAGTCCCTAACACTCCCTATCGTACCCAGTACTGAGGCCAAGTGTCAGTTACCTTTTATTAGCACACCACTAATGCTGTTTAATTTTTGTATCCAGACCATTTCACTCAATTATCTGTCTGCCCCTCTAATCAAGTCTTTTATTATACTTGAAAAAATAAAATTTCCCAAACTGAGATGTTAATAGGTATTAAAAAATATTTCCAAGGCCCAGTAAGTTTGGAGCAACACTGAATTAATCAAGGATGAACGAGTTTCTTCGTGCACCCTCTCTTAGACCTTCATAGGTCTCTTAGACCATAGGCCAGGAGGGCTAGTATATATTTTTTGGATATGAACATCATTTTTCAGGGATCGTCTCTTTGTCACTGTTATTCCACTGAACACACATTAGGAACTACCACCATGAACACCTGGACATCCCTGTCTGCAAGCCTGTCTTTGGACTAATATCTCCTTTATCCAGGACCTTGATTTTCAGCTGTTTCCTGGAAACTATGTTGAGAACAGAACAACAGCCCGGGTTAGATAAGGCCAGCACCCAGCACAGGCAAATCCACTGTCCAAGCAGCACTGAAATCATCCCAAAGACAGGCTCCGTTACTTTTGTGTTGCTTCGGGATGAGGATTTCTGCAGAGCAGAGAGAGCAGACCCACATAGTTTCCTCCCCCACCAAACCAGCCTCCTGTCTGCCCACTGCACATCTTCCATGGAAATGAAAACAAAAAAATAACAAGGGGAAAAAGGTAGAAAACAAACAAGAATGGGGTGCATTGGTGCAAAAGAAAAACAATCCTTTCTTAAAAACAGCCCCTTTGAAGAAAGCCATCACACCCAGCAGTTGTTTCTTCCTCTGTAATTTCCTTACCCAAGGTAAAGAGTGACTAAATCTCTACCCGAGGTGTCCGTTATGCTCACTGGCAATACTCAAAAGATGTAGATCTAACTGGGGAGAAAATGTTCCGATGCAATTTTTTCAGATTTACAATTGTCACCCTCCAAGCCAAGAGGCCAGATGCCCAGCTGACTGTGAAGAGTGGGCATGTAATTTCCCATAGGTGTTCTCTGGAGACAAACAATTCCTTGCATTAGATAGTCTCCTTGGAAGCTTGCCCTGTCTACAACTTTCCAAGTGGAGCTTGGCTCATAAGCCCTCTAGACAGCCAGCTCTAAGGCATCCAGCCGTTACTATCCTGGGGAAGAGATCTGCTCCTCAGATCTAAGTAGTCCTTAAAAAACTGGTGTGCCCATCTCAAAGGAAGCCCCTTTCATTCTAACAATGACTGGCACACCTGTGAAACTTTTGTAGCACTGGAATTGATAAAGTCAGAGGAAATAAGACAAGCAATGGAGCTCCTTGAGAGAGAGGAACATTTCCCCTACTTGGCAAGAAGTCAAGCCCTCAGTCACTAGTGACTCAGTCACCTAAGGCTGCTTGCTAAGTGCAAGCCCCGAAAACACTCTGTCACTGTAGTCTTCTCTGTGAGCCCAGAGGTGTTGTCCCAAAGTTGAGACACACTATAACTCTGTCTTCTTCATTTACTGAATGAGAGCATGTTCTTTTCCTAATGACCTATTTGGTCATTTGTTTCTATGGAACTTTTGTAAAAACAGCAATATACATAACATGGGTAGTGCACAGACTTTGCTGTGTTTGGGACAGTGTCAGAGATGAAGTCCAAGGATAAGCTCAATGAAGGAGTTACTAAGAGTTTTACTTTGTGAAAATAAAGCAACAGCAGCTTACATTTATTGAGCAGTTATTAAATATCAGGTGTGGTGCTAGCACTTTCCATGTATTATCTCAGGCAATTCTCACGGCCACCACAGAAAGCATTTCAATTTTACAAATGACAAAATGAGGCTGAGAGCGGTTAGGTCACTCAGAAAGATTGAGTGGTTAATAAGTGTTAGAGAGGATTCACCCAGTTTGGGTGTCACCAATGCTGGTTCTTTTAACTCAGTGCTCTACTGTTGCCTGAAAAACAGTCGTGCCTCTTCCCTCCAAGTGACCCCAAACACTCTCGAATGTGCTCATGCTCACAGTGGACTAAGAAGGGATGCAAATTGATACAAAATTCCTAAATGTTGAAAAAATCTGGACTAGCAAAGAAAATGCCACATATTATGAAGATCTCTTAATTTTAAATGATTGACTCAGTCCTCTTTTTAAGTTGACTCTTGGATTTCAGACCTCAGCTCTCACTGCGGGAAATGAACAGTTTCACTGAGATAAAATAGTGATATCTTTTCACCCCAATCCCTTCAATAATCAGCAGCAGCAGTGTTAGCAGCCATAGAAAGATCAGAGCTGGATCAGCAAGATTTCCCTGGAGGATTTTTGTGTGTATGCTTTACCTGCTATAGATGAGGCACTGTCGGTTATTGATCACTTTATCGGATGTGTACCTCCGGAGGTCTTCCCAGGCGTCTTTGATGTCAGTGACTGTGAGGATGATACAGATTGGTATCACGCTCACTTCAGGCTGGAAAGCGTTGATCACAGGGACAAAATTCAGAACCACAACACCCACAAAATAGAGATTGGCAAACCGGTGTAGCTGCTCGAAGAGGTTCTTGGGTACAAAGGAAAACATGGTGTACTTGCTGGTCTTAATTCGATTCCCATGATAATGCCTGTTGGGGTTCTCTTTGTGGGACCATCCTTCAAAGGGCAGGTTGGAGACCACCACTCGTTTCTTGTCTTCTTTCTTTTTCCACCTTTTCTTCCCGTCCTTTCTCATCACTGCTCAAGTCTCTCTCTTCAATTTTCATAGCCTGGCACTTGACTTCTTGGTAAAAGAGCTTTCCCCTTGATCAGTTCCGTTGTTCAGCTGCCAGCGAGTCATTTCTTTGACAACTTGCAGTCGCCTTCTCTGATGAAAATTTCTCTCTTCTTTCACAAAGAAAATTAAAAATAAAATCCAGTGCACAAGCACCAGGAGAGAAATAGGACAAGGAAAGAGAGTGCAGAAAACAGGTGTGCACCCTCCCAGGCCACTTCCTTCTACTTGTTTGAGAACACCACCTGTTGGAAGGTAGACGTCACCCCCAGGTAGCTTCCTTTTCCACCCCAACAACCAAGAACAGGTGAGCTAATGCTGGGTCCTAAAGCCTACCTCGTTAAGTTCTAGAAGCAGGGATTTTCAGTTTGCAACCTCTAGGGCTTTAAAAATGGTATACATTTTCCTAGTTGGGAGACATTGCCTGACATCCTCCAAGAGTTGTTCTTGAAATTAGTCTCCAGAGATGGTCCAGTCAATTCTAGAATTTAATTCCTGAGGTTTCAACCCCGGTCTTGAAAATATAACATGCTTGTGTTTAATACTACGCATGCTTACACGGGAAGCATCGAGGTTTCTTAACTTTGGCCCTGTTGACATGTTGGGGTGGATAAGTCTCCATTTTGGAGGGCTGTCATGTGCTTTGTAAAATGTTTAGCAGCATCCCTGGCCTCTACTCACTAAATGCTAGTAACAGCTTCCCGTGTAACAATAAAATGTCTCCAGAAATTGCCAATTGTCCCCTGTGGAGCAAAATTGCCTTGGTTGAGAATCACAGAATTAAATGAACTTAAGAAAATATGTGAGAAGAGAGGCCAATTCTTTGAAAATTCTGGTGAGCTTGTATAACTTGTTTGCAAAAGAGAAAACAGAGGCATGGCTTCCCTTACCTTTCATATATTTGGATGCTGGAGCAGTTAACCTCTCTATCAAAGAGGTATCTCCTGAAGTCCTCCACGCCATCCTTAACCATGATGATGCACAAGACAATGGCCAATGGTAGCATAGTGATTTCCCTGTGGAAGACTTCCATGGAAGGCATCCAGTTTAGAATCACCAGGAACAGGAAATAGAGGTTGGCCCATCTGGAAGGGATATACAATGTGGGAGTGAAAATCCTGGGAAGGAAAAATAAATTCTCCACCTTACTTTTTCCCTAATGTTGGCCCGTACCAACTAAAATGACATTCTCTTTCAATGTTACTTAAAACATTGTATATGGTGAGGGCGCTGATGGTAATCCAATCTAGATTCAAACTCTGACCCTATTGTTTACTAGTTGTATGGCCTTCCTGCACTTCAGCTTCTTCTTGTAAAATGAGGGTAACACTACTTACTTTATCTAGCCCTTATGCAAGTATCGCATGGAATATTATTTGTAAGGTACATAGTAGAGTGTCTGGAACATTGTAATTGCTCAATAAATGGTAGCTTATAATAATAATTACAAAATTTATGATATTGAAGTACATATTCTGCTTTAAGATTAAAAAAATGATTTCTCATATCAAGAGAGTGGCTTGTGCTTTTCAAGTTTTCCAAGTGCATCTTGCTTCCTCTTGCCACAGTGCCTTTGCACATGCAGATCTGTCTATAGGAATATTCTGCTGGCTTCCTTCCCTGATTTTCCTCTGTCCCTTTTCATCCAGTTAATCCATTCTCCTCCTTCAGTTCACACTTCAAACTGTACTTCCTTAGGGAAGTCTTCCTTGACTTCCTTAGTTAGGCCAGACTATTCTTTATTCACTCTATTAGCACCATGCACCTCACCTTAGAAGTATCTATCTGAATTTCACTTTCACATTTAAAAATTAATGTTTGTCTTTTTCACTGGATGATAAATTCAATGAGGACAGTGTCTTTCTCTTATTTTTGTCGTGTATCTCTAGCACTCAACACATAGCCTGACCCAGATTAGAGCCCAATAAGTATTTTTGAGTGAATGAATGAGTGAATGTATAGCACAAACTTTTCCAGGTATATGGCTGAGGGTCCTTTCTATTTCATTTGGATAATAAAGGAAAGGTGGCCCTACAGGCAGCATCTCTGAGTTTGTCTAAGTGACAGACACTTGTTTAAAGTGTGAATTGTGTGTATCCTAAAGTATGCACCATAATGTAAGCACAGATATTACCATGTTAGAAAGCTAATATCTCAGACTCTGTACATCACCTTAAGTAAATATGATGTGAATAGGGTGTAAGAGTATCGCTGTGGAAGGAAAAAGGTGTTGTGGTGGATGTATGGGAGTGCTGTATATTATATATATGCATTGCTGTGGTCTAGGACTCCTACGAAGAAATGCTGAATAATTAGGGGGGGGGAAAAAAAAAAAAAGGATAGGATGTGGAATTTTTTCAAGTCAACATTCTTTATCTAAGTTCTTTATCTAACTTTATCCAAGTTCTTTATCTATCCTTTAAACCCATCGCTATATGCCATTCCCTAGTAAGGGACCATGACATTATATTGGGCTTCAAATTTCGGGGAGTTCTGGATCACAGAGTGTTTCAACAATGGCAATGGAGGGATACTGGTATGGGATACCAATGACAGGTGATATATGGCTGACAGGGAGCTGTACAGAACATATGTCCAGGGTGCATGGTAATGATTGGATATACTCATAGTGGCAACAATTAAAAACCCAGCAGGGGGGGTACTGGGTTCCTGGCCAGTGGTGCTCTGTCGTGGTCCCTAGGGGAGCAGCGATAGTCTCCCAGGTACAGCGGCGGGGACCGGGAGGGAGTGAGGGTTCAACAGTGAGCCCCTGATGCTAATGACTATGCTTGTGAGCTGATAAACCTAAAATAAGAACAAGGCCTAGAGCAACATTGTGCCTGGGAATTTCCTCCTGTCAGCCTTCATGTTACTCAAATGTGGCCAGTCTCGAAGCCAAACTCAGCATGTAAATGCAATGCCTTCCCTCCAGCGTGGGACATGACACCCGGGGATGAGCCTCCCTGGCAACGAGGGACCACTATCAAATACCAACTGATGATGCAACTGGAAAAGGACCTTATATGGAAGGTTCAATGCGGATCAGCAGAATATCCATGTCTACATAAAATAACATGACTTTAAAATGCTGTTTGACCTAAAGTAAGGGGGAAATGGAAAGGAGAAATGAGTTTATATGGCTACGAGTTTCTAAAAAAGAGTCTGGAGGCTGGCAGAAGGTTTGCCCTCATGCACAACTGAGCAGAGTCAGAGAGACAGATAAAGCAGATACAACCCCCAGATATTGGTTCCTATGAAGGCTAAAGAGACCCATGAGAGTTATGGTCATGGCCGATGGGGTTTACTACCAGGGCAGATGGCCCCTCTCTGGAAATGGTGTTTATGTGTGATGAATCTGGACTCAGATGGGATCTCCCTTCATAAGACTTTCATACTAATCTGCTGGAGGTGCAGTTAACGTTGGGGTTTAAGATATAGTTAGGGGATTTGAATCTCTGGACTGATAATGTGATAGCCAGGTCCTGAGCCTCAACAGACTCCAGCACCTACAATCTGATTTATTGGACTTCCCACACTCAGCTAAGATGGAGTTGAAGAAGGACAATCACCACACCATGGAGCCTAGAGTGATTACAACTGAAAATGGGAGGATGGCAGCCAGCATCCATGTGGAATCTGAGCCTCCTCTTGACATAGAGGTGCAATGGACACAACCAATCCAATGTCCACATAGAAGAGGTGGCATTGGATTGGGAAAAGTGGACATGGTGGATGATGGGTATGGGGAAGGGCAGGAAGAGATGAGAGGTGGGGGCGTATTTGGGACGTGGAGCTGCCCTGGATGGCGCCTCGGGGGTGATCACCGGACATCGTGGATCCTCACAGGGCCCACTGGATGGAATAGAGGAGAGTATGGGCCATGATGTGGACCATTGTCTATGAGGTGCAGAGGTGCCCAAAGATGTACTTACCAAATCCAATGGATGTGTCATGATGATGGGAACGAGTGTTGTTGGGGGGGGAGAGGGGGGGTGGGGGGGTGGGGTTGAATGGGACCTCACATATATATTTTTAATGTAATATTATTACAAAGTCAATAAAAAAATAAATAAAAAAAAAAGTGTGAATTGTTTGGGACAAGTGGTTTTATACCTGTGAAACTGCTCAAAGAGATTCTGGGGCAGGAAAGTGAGGATGGTATATTTGGTCGTGCAGATTCTGTTGCTGGAGTATCTCCTGGAGACCTTTTTCCAATTTTGGTGGAATGTGCTATTGTTGGGGAATATGACCCGCTGCTCCTTCAGGTTGTAGTTCCATCCTCCCTTCTCTGGAGAGAGCAAAGGGGTGGTTTCTGATGGAGACTGGGAGAAGCCATCTCTGACTCGCCATTGCCACCGATGCCAGGACGAGTCCACCGAGAGGGCCATTTCTGGCATCAGGCTGAGGCCGGAAAACAAACAAATTAAGTTGCTATAGTCAGGAGAAGCAAGTGGCATATCAACCCTTTCACAACCCACCCACTCATCCGAGTTAGATACTGAGATACGATATAAGAAGAGTAGGTTCAGTCCTTATATGTCATATGTTCTAGGGTGAAAGGCATTATGCAAATTACATAAATGATAATATAAATCATACTAGCTAGCCATAAAAGCATTTAATGGGGTTGGGGGATGCCCTCAGTGGAGCTATCAGGGAAAAGAAAAGTAGGTCCTGGTGAACCATGACGCTGGAGGTTGGAATTTTAGCTCTGATTTATAACTATGCTGAACTGTCCCTTCACCTTGCTGATCTTGTTTCTTCAATATAAAATAGGAAAATCACTGTAAAATTGGGAAAAATATTTTTACTCTGCATTATCCGCAAGATTTTTGTGAGAAGCAAATTAGACAGTATAGAAAATTATGTTGGGATATGTCTTAAAACCGAGGGAACGTTTTGTTTTCTCTAGCAACTTAAATTCTCTAACCTAAATTCTCTAGGTTTCCCCTAACTCTACAATTTCCTGATAGTGAGGACATTTCATAGAAACTCATTTTTGGTCAGCACTTTAAACAGGAGTGATAGGTGTAACAGAAGAGAGCCTAAGGGTCTTTCCCACGAAATTTGGGCCCAAGGTGAGGGCTGTGTTGCCTGTTCTCAGCTGGCTGGCTTTTTTTTTTTTTTTTTAAGATACATAGATCTCACACAATGTTACATTAAAAAATACAAGAGGTTCCCTTATAACCCACACCCTACATCCCCCAGTCCTCCCACACCAAAACTTCTTTCATTGGTGGGGTAGGCTGGCTTTTTTTGATCTGGATGCCTGGTTGGGGGAGGGAGCTCTCCATTCCTCCCTCCCCACTCCATTTGTTGGTTTCTGAAACTAAGCACTTGGTGGAAACAGATGATCTTTCTAGATGGGAGAGGAATGCTGCTGTAACTAGAATATTCAAGTTGCTGTGCTCTTTTAATGGAACCTACATCCAACTCGCCAAGTTTTTTTTCCCCCCATATGTTGCTTAAAAACCCAGAAAGATATTATTCAAGGATATCCTTTAAAAAGTCAGAAGTTGTGCATAATGTTGTTTTTCACTTAGTAGGTTCACTGGACAATTTTCTTTTGAATAAAGTGGATTTTTAATGCACTTCAGCTATTATTAATCTTGCAACGAACGACCCAGTCTTTTGTTGTAAATACGTTCCACTTAGGAAGAAACTTCCATTTCTAGTTTAAATGGTAATATTTTACCTTCCTGGTGCCTGTATGACCTGACCCTCATCATAATTCTCCTCATGGCTTTAATCAATCTAAATGATTTTCTATTCATAGACCCTAAGGCTTCAGGGAACTCTTCAGAGCCTTAAGTGAGCTCTTGTGGCAAGCATGAAAAAATAAATGCAATTCCTGATGTCCATCAGAATGTGACCAAAGGCATAATACTGTATGTCTTCTTTCTCATTATAGAAAATATGCCCCTTTTATAGAGTCTTTTTTATTGCGAGGAAAGAGGAAATGAAGAGATAATTCATGAATAGAGTTGAAAATACAAATGAGAAATATTGTCATGGTTAATGCCATACATACCAGACTTCTCCCAATTTTAGGTGACAAGATCTCCAAATGAAGAGACTGGGTTGATATGGGAGTTGCAGGTATTTTTAGATGAAGTGGTTTAAAAAGTCCATTTATCATAGTAATTTCTTTTATTTTTCTAGCAATGTAAAATAAGCTTACTTAAAAATAAAGTGGATGTAAAACGGGTGCTAAACTAGTGGTGAAAGTTTGATGAGGAACTAGGTATTTCTAAAGTTTTAAAATATCCTACCACCAAACTATTAATTACAGTGGTAAAGTATTTCTTGGTAGTAGAGAAATCTGGCAGACATCACCTTGCTCAAGAGGTCAAAGCAAGCATTGTCAATATAGGGAGAAGCTGACAACTTATGCTTTCCGATGAGATCTACTGAGAAGAATATGATATCACTTCTGTTATCGCTTCTGTTGATAATCAAGAGTAAGCATTATTTTATGCTACAAAATAACTGGCCTATAGTTTTCAAAAGTGTCAAAGGTCAAAGAAAGGCTGAGGAATTATTTCTTTTTAAAGGATACTAAAAGATACGACAACGAAATACAATGTGCAATTTTGGATTGGATCCTTGACTAAGAGGAGATAAAATAAGTATAAAGGGCATTATTGGACAAATTGAAAAAAAATTGAATATATACTGTGATTAGATAATTGCATTTTATTGCAATGAATGTCAAATGTCCTGATTTTGGTAAGTATATTGTGGATATAAGAGAATGTCCTTCTTCTTAGGAAATCTATCCTAAAATATTTAGGGGTAGAGGCAAGATGCTTGTAACTCACTTGGAATGGTTGAGAAAAGAAATACATATGTTTTGTATGTTTGTATATTTAAGCATATATATGAGTGTGTTATTATGCTGAGCATAAGAGGGAGTTGTGAATAGTTTTAGGCAGGGAAGTGACATGATAAGAGTTGCAGATTCCAAGTGTTAAACTGGTTGCAACATACACAGATTGGATGGCGGGGCCAAGACTGGGGGCAGGGAAACAGCTCTGTAACCCACTCTTCCCTTTTCCCCTAAATAAGTTACTTCTACCTGATAGTAGAACAGGAAACAAAGGAGGTATAGCAGTTTGACATTATTGATGAATTCCAAAAAGAAATATTGGATTGTATTTGTAAACTGGTCTTTTTCTTTGGGCATACTAGATTATATTGGATTCAGAGGTTTACTTGATTAATCAAGCAAACCTCTTGTGTGAGTAGAGTGTTGAGCCCCTATCCTTAGTGGGTGGGGACTCACAGATAAAAGGCATGGCAAAGGACAGAGTTGGAGGGTTCTTAATATTGGAGTTTGGATGTTGGAGTTCGATGTCGAAGCCTTAAGCTGGAGCCCCAGAAGTAAACTCACAGAGGAAACAGAAGCAAGCCCCAGGAAGAGAGAAACCCTGAGCCTAGGAAAAAGCAAGCCCTGGTAAGAGAGAAACCCTGAACCCAGAGAGAAGTAAGACCCTGGAAGGGAGGAAACCAGGAAGCCTGAATCCTCACAGATGTTGGCAGCCATCTTGCTCTAACACGTGAAAATAGACTTTGGTGAGTAAAGTAACTTATGCTTTATGGCCTGGTACCTGTAAGCTCCTACCCCAAATAAATACCCTTTATAAAAACCAAACAATTTTGGTATTTTGCATTAGTGCCCCTTTGACTGAGTAATACAGAATTTGGTACTGGAAGTGGGGTAGTGCTTTTGCAATTACTGAAATGCTGGTATAGTTTTATAAATGGGTAAGGGGAATTTTTTGGAGGAATTGTGAGATGCTTGATGAAAAAGGCCTAGATTGCTTTAAAGAGACTGTTGATAGCAATATGGATGCTAAAGAGACTTTTTATGATGCCTTAGAAGTAAATAATGAAACTATTATTGGAAACTGGAGGAAAGGTGATCCGTGTTTTAAAGTTGCAGAGAACTTAGCAAGATTAACTCCTGGTATTTTATGGAAGGCAGAATTTGAAAATGGTGAGCCTGGATATTTAGCTCAAGAAATTTCCAAAGTAAACCCAGAGAATGTGGCTTGGCTTCTGCTTGCACGTTGTAGCAAAATGCTAGATGAGAGAGATATGCTGAGGACTGAACTGTTGGGCACAAAGAAAACAAACTAATTCTGGAAATTCCAAGCCTCTGGAAATCAAGCTCCCAGATGAAAGTGCCCCATTAGAGGACTTAACTAAATTTGGAACTTGTAAATCAGGATTGAAGAAGCAGTTATGTTGGAAATATTTGTGGAAAGTCTTACTGTCCTATGGCTTGGACCCCTGTATTTTGAATGCTAAACCAACAAGGTTTTTGAGAGAGCTGAACAAAATCACTGTCAGCTTCGACTAAAAGGGACATGGAAAGGAAAGACTGAAGGAGAATCAGCTTTAAGAGGAAAACCATGGAAGCTGAGTTGTGGAATTAAGACATCACCTTGGTCCAAGAGAGGAACGACATCCATGTGTACAGAGAGGATGAGTTTGTCCCAGTAGCTGAAGAGGATGGATGTTCCTGCCAGATATTCTTGGAGAGTTTTGCTGCCCCAGAGTACAGGGAGGGTGGAACACACCCCCAAGGATTAGGGTGGTTAAGGCCAGTACCCCACTCCTGGTACCAAGTTGTATTAGTCAGGGTTTTCTAGGGAAACAGAATCAACAGGTGATATCTGTCAGTAGAATGCAATTTTATGTCTCTGGCACAGCTGTGGGGATACACAAGTCCAGGTTCCACAGGCAGGCTGCAACTAGGGGCTCCAATGAAAGTTCAGTGAAGGTTCTTGACAAGTTCTGGGAGATGTTGGCTGTCCAAAGACGAGCTTGGAAATTCTCACTCAATGCTGGAATCACTTCCCCTTTTAATGCATTCAACTGATTGGGTAAAGTGTCACTCATTGCTGATGGCAATCTCCCTGATTGATGTAATTATAATCAGCTATCTATGATTTACCACTGCAGTAAAGTCAGTGGTGACTAAAGCCCATAAATGTCCTTGTATTACAGTTAGCCCAGCACTTGCTTGAGCAAACTACTGGGCACGATTACCTGGCTGAGTTGACACAATAGCCTAACCATCACAGAGGGGATTGTGAAACCCTTTTATCTGAAGTGTGGTTTATTACTCCTTTCAGAAATTTTGGGGAGGGCAAATGGCTGAAGCAACTTTCCAGGGACCTCTGGCTATAATGTCTTTCATTCTAGTCTTTGGACTGCTTTCTCCTACTATCAATAAACTTGTGGATTACTTAGTTTTGTTAATTAATACTCAGATGCCAGATGCTCTGCTTATCTTGAAGTGATGATCCTAGAGAGTCAAAATTCTTTTCCCTTGGGCAGAATGTCCCCCTTATTTAACTTCAGTTTCTCTGTGGTGCACTATTAGCCTAACATACTGAGTCAGTGTCAGTTTTCTGATGAATTCTGGTCCTCATTCCCAAACAATCTCCAGACTGCTTGGCCCACATTTCCAGTAAATCCCAGTTCCTTTCTTTCTCATTTTAATGAACACAAGTAAAACCCAACTTTGGCAAATGCCATTTTCACAGTCAGGGGTCAGTCAGTCATTCATCAAATCAACAAATTCTTTTTTTTTTTCTTCACTTTATTTTTTTTTAATGTTATATTAAAAAAATATGAGTCAACAAATTCTTATTGAATGATTGTTTTTACTAGGTCAGATAAGCAAAACCTACACACCCATCCTTCTTCTCTTGGAGCTTATGTTCTAATGTGACTGAGAGATTTTAAACATATACTCCTAAAAAATACATTCACCATCGGACCCATGTGCCACAAAGGAGAACAGGGTGCAATGAGCTCATAGTACAGAGTGGCGTAACCTCTTCCCTGAGAGAAGTGGGGCTTGACCTGAGATCTGGGGTGAGTGACGGGTAACTGTGTGGAGTCCTGTGTGTGTGTCAGTGTGAATGCACATTCTAGGAAGATGATGCCGCATTTGAAAACCCCCTGTGGCTAGGGCAAACATGTTGACTTCAAAATTAGAAAGAAGGCCCAAGTAGGGCTAGGAATCAGGAATAAAAGATTACTAAGGAATTATTTTCCCTTCATCTACAATTCTCTAAAAAGTGTATCAGCTGGTCAAGATCATGTGGAGTCGGCGAACTAGAAATTAAGTTTAATCTTCATTCACTGTCTTGATTAACAGTTCACTACCTTTGATATTAGAAATAATTAGAATCTAAGAAAGTTTGGCCTTCAATTAACCACAGGGTTTAAAATTTTTTTTACTAAAATATTTCATTCATACATGAACATAGATAAATAATAAGTATATATTAAAAGTTGTGAACTTACAAAACAAACAAGCATAACATCATACAGGAGTCCCATTTTTCACCCTTTCACCAACACCTTGCATTGTTTGAATTTGTTCAAAAACAAATTGGAATCATTTGTTACAAATTATGAAAAATATTGCCAAAATATTACTACTAACTATAGTCCATAGCTTACATTTTGGTGTATTTTCCCCCTAATCCACCTTATTATTATTTAATATATTTTTATTGCAGAAGTTGAGAACTTACAAAACAATCATGCACGTGTGTAGAATTCCCATACAATTCCCCTTTACCAACACACTATACCATGGTGGAACATTTGTTACAGATTATGAGATAATTTCATCAGAATATTACCACCAACCATGGTCCATAACACATATTTGGCACACTTTTTCCATACCCCTCCATTATTGATGCAGTACATTTTTGGCAGTGATGCAAGAATATTACAGTATTGCTGTGAACCACAACCACAGGGTTTTTGAAAGCATTCACCCTGAGCACAAAACACACAAATCTCACACGAACAATACAAACAATAACTACCTCAGAAGAAATGGCCTGACTTAGTATAACCTCAAATCAATCATGTCTATTTTCCTCAAATTTAAATCATTTTTAAGTCACTTTCCCAATTTTTGCCATACCCAAATATCATTTGTTTTATTAAGCATGACATATTTTCCTTTCAGTCAAGTCATCTTTTAATAGTTTTAATATATACTTTGACTTTGTGTTAAAGCATTTTTATGTGAAATTGGGGAGTTTCACATAATTTCTTTAATAAAATAGACACTAAAAAGAACTATGTTTATTAAAATAAAAATGCTGATCTGTGATTATATTGTCCTACACCTTCTATATCTCTATCTGCTCTTCTGGGACTCCAGGTTCAGAAATAACATCAACCACTCAGAAAGCATTAGTCATTTTCATTACTTGACGTTTACTGATGAGCAGGAAAGGCTAACATTTTCCAAGTTCTTTTTTTCCCCACAAATGGGTCAAAAGAGCAGCAGTAGCAACAACAATAACAAAGGTTTTTTTTTTTCATTGACCTGAGTTCAAGAAAACACTGATTCCTATCCATTCTCCAAGCATTCCAATAGATCAAGGAAGGATTTGCAATGAAACAATCTTATTAGCAATTTCTTTTTGACTGTATTTCCCACTTTGATTAGATTTACTTGAGGAAATGGTCATCACTTTTGTATTCTTCTACCCATTTTACCCATACCCATTTTATAGACAAAGAAACAAAAGTAAGGGTACTAGAATAATTCATTTTTAATTTTCTTCCTATTCCTTTTCTGGAGAAGCTGTTTTTGCTAGAATCCAAGGTGTCCATTTTTTTTCTCCCACATTTTAATGTTTTCAGTCTAGGATATGTTACACCATCATATGGTAGTTTCTTTTTTCTACTTTTCCTTTTTTTACCCTTGCAAAGTATTACTAAATTGACAGTGTTTAGTTCTTGGCCAGAAGACAGAAATCAGTTTTCAAACTTCCCTCACTAAGTTTTCCATTTTGGGAACTTGCCCAGGAAAGTTCAGTAAGACTTTGTGGGAAAGGGATGAGCTTGGGGAAAGGTTTGAAGCCTTGGGGAAGGCTGAACTTCAGAATCCTCATTTTCATTGCACTCAACCACAGGAGTCTTCCTATCTCTCCTTACAAGCAATCAATTCTTTTAAGTTCCAGAAAAGTGTTCTGTCCTCCCTCAATGGGAAGATTGTGATTGTGCCTCATTCACAGACTACAAAACATGTCCATAATTAGGATGCCAGATGCTGAGTTCCTCTAGAGAGGAGGAAATACTGAATAGAAAACGAGTCTCCAGCTCTTGCTCAGTGTGAGGTGGGGATCTTTGTCATTGATGCTTGGTCTAAGTAGGGACTAGAGGCAAAGGGGAGAAGAGAGTGAGAAAAGAATAGCAATCCTCTAAATAAAATTAATCAGAGGATGTAATTCTGTAGAAGATAAAATACAAGACAAATGAAATCCTATGGAATGGGTCTTTGTGGGAAAGGAATGCTTAAAGGAAGACCTTTTCAAAACTCAAGCATCATTAACATGCTGCAGCTATGGTCAACCGGCATCACTAATCTTTCAGCTAATACTTTCTTTTAAACCACTGCTTGATTTTTCTCCTAGCTCTTCAGCCCATAAGAGACTCATTCCAACATATTTTCAAGGACAACCATTTTTTTTTAAAAAGGTAAGAAGATATTTCTGTAGTCTGCTACATTACACTTCATACCTGCACCCCCTGCCCCGCCCCCCCCAGAGTTTAGGGTATCATCAGTTGCCCAGCAAGTTGATTTCCCATTTAGTGTATTTGGAGCTCAGACTCCTCTTGTGAGCTTTAGCCCAGAGTATCAAACTACCTAGGTAGTGTCTCCCCTTGTTTTCCAGGTATCTCAACTTTAAGTCCTATGCCGCTTGGACTTCTCTCTTAAATTCACTTTGGTTTCAGTTGTTCCCATTTATATGAATAGTATTTCCATTTACCAAGAGGACCTGGAAGTTATCTGTGACTTCTCTTTCATTTACTATAACTAATCTATTCATTTTTGCTTTCTAAATATTTTTCAGATCCATCTGCTCACCATTTCCACTGCTTCCAGTATAATAAAAGGTGCTATTATCTCTTGCCTGTATTATTGCAATTAACTTCTAAATGGTCTCTGAACCCTCTCTTGCTCCCTTTCCAATCTACTCTCTACATAGCAGCCAGAGTTAGTTTTCTACCATGTAAGTCAGATTATGTCAGTCTTTTCCTTAAATGATTTTGATTGCCTTTGTATAAAACCCAGAATTCTTATTAAACCTACATTGCTCTATACAATCCAGCCTATCTTTTTTTCCTTTGTTCTCACACACTCAGAGGTCTTTTCTTTGTCCAGAGGTCTAGAATTTAGTTGTTCCTTTCTCTTGAAAGCTTTCCTTCACTCTTTGCTTAGTATATTAGCCAGAATAGGGTAGGCTATGATATGAAACAAATAAACCCCCAAATCTCAGTGGTTTAGCACAATTCATGAAGTACCCTTTGCAGGTTCAGGTGATTCTCCTTCCTCCAGTTACTCAGGGACCCAGGCTCTATCCACTTCATGATCTTAGCATATAGCTTTGGATTTTGCCACACGAGAGGTCCAGAAATGAACTACATCACTTTGCTCATAGTCTAATGGTCAGAAATGTCACATGGTCTTATTCCAACTGCAAGGGAAGCTAGGGTACATGGGAAGCACTTAGAATCTTTGGTGAGCACTGACTGTCTCTGCCAGGTCTTGGGTTAAATGACATTTCTTTAGAGTTTGATATAGGATTGATCCAGTGAGGATTACTGGAGAAATGTAAGAGCAGTGGCAATAGGATGGGGTCAGGCCTATCAATATTGTCTGTGTTAACTGAAGAAGGGGATTCTACAATTTCCAAACCCTATGACATTACATACTTAGTTGTCCACTCCAATTTTCAGGTCAAAAAATGACCCCTAAACAAGGCAGTGACCTAGGTATTGGCTGGTGATGGCAAGATGTCAGAGAATTCATATACACAATTGGCAGTGTAATTTATCTATATGCAAGCCACTATTTTAAAATATAGCAGCTACTGTTGAGATGAATATATTGCAAAAATTTTAAATGGCATTACTGATTTTGTGGTATGACTTTGCTTTTATATATTTTCCCAATCCATGGATAGTAAAATTATAGCTACTTTCGGATCGAGGTTGTGAAATTTGATGATCATAACAGGGATCTCTAGGCTCAGAATGGCTGGGAACACTGGTGGAATAGATGGAGACTAGAACTGATAACAGGACTTTCAACAAGTTCAGGGAAGAAGATGAGTAATGCATAGTTCCTGATGTAACAAAATGTTGGAGATAAGATATACATACCTGAAAACATAACTGTGTATTCTATAAGTGGTTAATTGGATAAATGGCAGGCAGAAAGCACCAGACATTTTCAGAGATGGGAAAAAACAAAGATGGCTGTCCTAGGCAAGGTAAGCTTCCTGGAGAGAGAGAATGTTTTAGTCTCCCCGCTGCTAACACTAAAATAGATACCATAAATGGGTTTGGCTTAACATCAGGGATTTACTGGCTCATGGTTTCAGAAGCTATAAGTCTTGCTTTCTTCTGCAGTCAGGATCTTCTGGCTGGCCAGCAATCTTTGGGGTTCCTTGGTTTTTCTGTTATATTGCCACATGGCAAAGCATGTGACCATGGTCTTCTCTTTCTTTTCTAGTTCCATTGACCTCCAGCTTCTGGCTGCTCTCTGTGGCTTTTCTTTCTGTGGCCTTCTCTATAAGGCCTCCAGTAATAGGATTAAAACTCATTCTAATTCAGTTGGTCCACACCCTGACTTAAGTAACCCTACCGTAAGGTCCTCTTTACAATGGGTTCACACCCACACAGATGGATGAAGATTAAGGGCATATTTTTCTGGGATACATAACTCCAAGTACCAAATAGAAGTATTCCATTAATGAAAACGAAGGCTTGGTTATTCAGAAGCTAGCAGGAGTCCAGAAGGTGGAAGAGGAGGCAAGTGAGAAGCCCAAGCAATGGGGAGTGGGCAGAGACTGGACTGTAAGATCAGGCCAGACTACTGAGGTCTCTTTAAAGATCAAATTGAAACATTTGCATTTGATCTGACAACAATGTGGAGCCACTGATACAAGGAAATTACACAAGGACAGTAGTGTATGTTCATACATTTATTCAGTCATTCAGAGTATTTTGCCTCAGGCATTTTACCAGACTCTAGGTTTGCATGGTGAACATTCTTCCTGGCTTTGTTGAGCTGACAGTTTAGGAGGGAATAAAAATAAACAGGAGGTGGGGGGTGGACTTGGCCCAGCGGTTAGGGCATCCGCCTATCACATGGGAGGTCTGCGGTTCAAACCCTGGGCCTCCTTGACCCATGTGGAGCTGGCCCATGTGCAGTGCCGATGCGCGCAAGGAGTGCTGTGTCACGCGGGGGTGTCCCCTGCGTAGGGGAGCCCCATGTGCAAGGAATGCGCCCCGTAAGGAGGGCCGCTCAGCATGAAAGAAAGTGCAGCCTGCCCAGGAATGGTGCCGCCCACACAGAGAGCTGACACAGCAAGATGATGCAACAAAAAAGAAACACAGATTCCCGTGCCGCTGACAACAACAGAAGTGGACAAAAAAGATGCAGCAAATAGATACAAGAGAACAGACAACTGGGGTGGGGGGGGGAGGGGAGAGAAATAAATAAATAAATAAATCTTAAAAAAAAAATAAACAGCAGCTAATTCCAATACAATGTGGTAAATGGTAAGGGGGAAATATAGGATGCCCTGGAAGTTGAAAGGATGGAGTTCATTAAGGTTGGGGAGGCCAAGGGAGGACTCTTAGAGGAAGAATAAATAAAAATTAGCCAAGAGAAAGTAGTGGGGTTGGGAAGAATATTTCATGTAGGGGAACAGCAAACACAAATGTCTGGAGATCCGAGAAATTGAAGAACTAAAAGTACTACGGCATTATTGGATACTTGAGTGCCAAAGAGAGAGTTGTGTAAGAATGGGCTGAAAAGGAAGGCAGGGGCAAAAGCTTGCCTGGCATTGGGGGCTAAGTTAAGGAGACTAGGCTTGCTCCTAAGAGCAACAGGAAAGAGTGATCAGATTTGTTTTTAGAAAGATCTTTCTATGTGCAGTGTGAAGAATGGGTGGGTGGGTGGGGGGCAAAATTAGTTGAGTAGTCTATCAAATAATGTGGAAAAGGAAAAAGGAAGTATAAGCAACCAGGTTATAGTTTACAGGGCAATAATAAGTAACGCTATGGTCAAAAATGAGAGTTCCAGAAAAAACATTAGGCTAGAAGTTAGAGTAAAAAGGATAACCCAAGGTTAGGATGGTTTTTTACTACAGTGGGGTTTTTGTTTGTTTACTTGAGGCAAGTGGGTAAAGGCCACACAGCGCTCATACAAAATATTCTCCCACGTAAGAAGATCCACAATCCCATGAAACAACTAAACGCCCACCTTGTAGCTCAGAGTTACAGGGGACACTTACCATAAAGGAAAAGAAGCAAAGTGGGAAAGAGAATGCAGAAGATCAGCCCTGGTTCTGTCACTTATTTGCTGTGTGAATTAAGAGTTCTTAGATCCCCATCTGATGTTGGTATGGGAGAATAGGGATGGGGGACAAAGGGGATCTGAAAATTGGATCAGTGATTCCAAAATGCCAGTCTTATCAATTGTATTTTTTAGATAACACGTGACAGAAGAGGACCCAAATTATTTTAAGGAAAAAAAATCTCATTTGTTGTCCTCTGTAACAGAAGTGTTCATGGATGATCCAGGCAAGGTTTGAGCCGAGACTCGGTGTGGACAGTTCCCTGTACTACATACTGCTCAGTACTGCTTCTTCACTGTGGCTTCACTCTTAGGCAGGTTTCCCCCTGTATGTTGTAAACTGACTACCAACAATCTGGTGCGATGTTTTTTCAGATTCATCCAGGAGAGAAGAGCAAGAGTTGCCCCAGCATTGCCAGCCAAAGTCTCCTTGTGTTTCCTTGGCTCTGATAATGTCACATGTCCTCCATTCCTGAAGAATTCTCAGTGGCCAGGGGATTGCAATAATACCAGTTGGCTGAGGCCTAGGTCATGTATGTGCTCCACTGCTGTACCACATGTATGTGAGAGAGGATGATTCTCTCAAAGGAAATGGGCAATTAGGGCAAAAAAAGGGGAGGATGTGTATGTGTGTGTGTGAATGCAAGAAAGACATATGTCAAACCTAAAGGGATAGCATGTTAGTCTCCAAGGGATAACAGCAAGTTTTAAATTTTTCTTCTATAAAGCTAAATATATTCAATTAAAGGAAATGTTTAGTTTTAAGATTTTATTCTTTCAATTTAAAAAAACCATCCTTTTTGTATGAAAAAGCTGTCATTTCATACATATGTTTGTGTTTTAAATATTCCAAGCTCCTATTTGTCAAAATAAAAATCTTTGCACCATCTGGGTGGTCACTTGAGTGATCTATGAAATAAAAAACTATATCAGATGATCCTAATGGCTCCTTTCTGCTTTAATGGTGAATCACTCTTCAGTTTTGAAGGCCATGGTCTGCATCGGTTTTAGTAGTGCCTGAACTCTCAACCCGCTGGATCTCAAACTTGTGTGAAGATCAGAATAGCCTGGGGAGCTTGGTAAAAAGACAGATTCCTGGACTAGCCTTTTAGACCTACTGAATCTAAAGCTCTGGGGAGCGGGTGGGGAATCTGTCCTCTTAACCAGCCCCTGGGGAGCGGGTGGGGAATCTTTTAACCTTTTAACTAGCCCCTGAGTCATTCCAAAGGAGGGGTTGCCAAAGACCAGATCTGGAGAAATACCATCTTAAGCACTTACTTATCTGCTCTCCATTAAAAGCTACTTAAGAAAAAAACTTTATTGAATTATATCATGCATACATGCACACACATAAACAGTAAATGTATAGTAAAAGTCATGAACTTGAAAAACAAACATGCCCATCACCATACAGAATTCCTGGACGTCACCCGAACACCAACACCTTGCATGGTTGTGAAACATTTGTTACAAACTAAGAAAGAACATCATCAAAATATTACTACTAGCTATAGTCCATATCTTACATTTGGTATATTTTACTCCCAACTCATCGATTATTAGCACCCTTAGTATTATATTTGTTATCATTCATGAGAGAATGCTCTCATATTCATCCTGTTCACCACAGTCTATCTTTCACCACTGGATTCCCTGTGTTATACAGTTCCATGCTTTGTATAGTTTGTTCAAAACGTACTCAGTGACTTGCATTTTCATCACAGAGTGTGCTGTCCTCACCTCAGTCAATTTTAGAACGTTTTCATTACTCCAAAAGGAAAACTCCCATACCCCTTTTTACTCCCTGTGTTGTCCCTTAGAATTATTTTCCCATTTTCTTCCCTCTATTCCAAGTCTGTTTTCCTGGGTATCTTTCAGATGAAAGGCAAACAATCTTGGAAAACAGAAGGCAACGTGGGCAATCTTTGCTTTTTAAGAGGTAGGTAAAATGAGATGCATAATTTCATTTTTAATATCCCCGAGGCAGAAATGTGATTTCACTTAAAAGTTGTTTTATAGACTTTTTTGGTTTGTTTTACTGACAAAATAATTAAGTTGGGTCTAATTAAAAGTGAATGAATTGCTCACAGAAGCTAAATAAATCAGGGCGAGCTGAAGGGTGAAGAAAGTTGTTCAAAGGCCACAGGGTTGAAAGCAATTAAAAGACAATAGCGTGCACTGACTGGTTCATTTGCCTCATGCAAAACATGTGCACACTCAGTGTGTGATTTGGGTGCTGACTAATAGCCTGGGCAAAGACTGAGGTGGGGCCAGTGGGGAGCAGGGCCTGAGAAATTGGGGAGTTTCTTGAGGTCAGAGGAAATAGGTGCCTTGCTTAGTTCAAGGAGTGTGGGAGCAGATTGGTGAAGAGAGTGAAAAGTGGATATTTTAATAGCTGCTTCCAGAGTTCCCTTAGGAAAGTAATATACTCTGGTCAGCACTTGGGGTGACAGGCAAGGGGAAGAGGATTAAGGAAAAGAGGAAAAGGGAAAGGGGAAGGTGATGATTAAGTGACAGGAACACGAAAAATCAAAATTAAGATGGCAGCAATTTGGTTTCCTGTGTTGGCAGAAAATGACAAAGGGGCTTTCTAAAAAACAAAGAAGTAAAATATTCTCTTAATATATGATATTATAATGGAAGAATATATAAGTAATATTGTAGTATGATATCCTATCTTTCCATGTTACTCTAAAACTGTTAGTAAAACTTTACAAAATAGTTACCTAGTGTGAATGGTATCTTTTGATTGGCGGGTAGAGGTGCAGAAGACAAGAAAAAGGGGCTGTTCCCATTATTGGCTCCATACTTGGTCAGGCCAAGAGAAGATAAAAGAAAATGCACAAGAAAGAGTAGAGAATGAGAAATTTAGCAAATCCTGAATCAGAAATGACTAGGAGAAACATAAATCCTATAGGAGTTCCTGGAATTTAGGGGAGGGAGAAGGTGTAGCATTGAATTTTCCTTAGGATATGGGATAGGGGTTCAAGTTGATCTCATCTAGATCTTAGAGGGCAGAGTAAGCCAAGCTGACCTGTGACTTACACACACTACTAACTAGCTATGTGGATGAGACAAGTCACTTATTCTTTCAGGGCCTTTCTTCCTTCATCTATAAAGTGAGGGAAAAGGATCAGGTAATCGCTAAGGTATGAGTACATCTTTCACACTTTCACCTTAGCCTTAATTCTAATCCTGATTTATCTCAAATTAAGTGGATGAGACCTTGATGAGGGACTTTTCCAGAGGGTAGATTATTTCTTCCTCAGATGACAGTTTTGACTCTCCATAAAAGATAAGTAATCTCATAATGCACAATTGCTAAATGGCTGATTCTCTTTTCAGAAATGGAGCCCCTTTCATCTATCTGTTTTGCTTGAGCTACCCTCAATCCACACCTGCTTTGGGTTGGGGATTCTGACATTTCCAAAGAAATAATGGAACCCCCTCATCTTTATTATTTTCCCTGTTTTATTAGATTAAAATAATAGTACCAAGGATCTCAAAAGGCCTCCATACACCCCAAACTTCTAGTCCCAAAGTAGGCAGGAGTTTCAAGAAAGATTCAACTGTCTGTTGGACATTGCCATCTGGATATCTCTCAAGAATGTCAATCTCAGTTTGACTCTAACTAGATTCATCACCTTAACCTGCACCTCCACTATTCTGTCCTACTTCCTATCTCATGGAATGGCAATGCTACCCTTTCAGTTCCCCAAGTCTTTGTTTCCTCCCTCACATATTATCTCCAAGCAATTGCCAGATCCTATTGATTCTACCCATTAATATCTATCAGCCTGTCCACTCTCTCTGGGCCCACTGCTACCACAACAACCCAGGTCCCTTTCATCTCTTGAACAGCTTCATAATTTGTCCTCCTGCTTCCGGTTTTGCTCCCCTCCTGTTTTCTACCATGAAATCAGAAAGATCTGAACAATCTGTAAATCCATTTATGTGAGCACCAAGTTTACACCCTTTCTGGCTTTCATTTTCCCTCAGACAGGATAAAGAACAAAGTTTGAACATAATTTAAAACTCTTGCTCTCCATGAACGAGACCCAGCCTACCTCTCCAACTCCATATTTTGTATTCTCATCCATGCTCTACTCCGATCATTCTATTTCTTTTTGTGTCTGTCTTTCTCTCACTGCCATAACCATCGCCATTAGCACTTCTTCCCTCCCACAGCCCCCAGCCTGGCTAAATTCTGTACATTTTTTATGATTTATTTAGATATTACCTTCCCAAGAAAGCATTCCTTGAACCTAAAGTATGATTTAAGGGCTACTCATATGCTTTACAGTGCCCCATACTTACCCCATCTTAGCTCTTAGCTCTCTGCATTGAGCCTGTTTATTTGTCTGGATTGAGGGCTTCTCCATGGCAGTCACTCTATCCCCAACCCCAGGGCCTCATGGGATCAGTCACCATACTAGTCCCCAGTGTCTCCTGGGAACACTCACTTTTCTACCCCAATGCCTCTTGGAAGCAGTCCCTACTCTACCCTGCACTGCCTCTTGGGAGCAGTCATCACTCTACCCGCAGTGCCTCATGGGAGCAGTCAATCACCAATCTATCCTAGAGCCTGCCAGGGGTAGTTATCACTTTGTATCTCCTCCCTTAGGGCCGTGACTGTCACCAAGAAGTGCTTGATTTGTTTGAAGACTGCAAAGCAATAACATACAATTGTTTAAAATTATTTTAAAAACTTTCAAAGAACTTCAATCCCTGCTTTCACATTTTACCCCCAAACATTTACCCCCAAACAATCCTTCGTTGTAGGTATTATTAGTGATTCTCCACAGCTGTAGGGGTGATGGTCTTCCATAGCCCTATTTTGAAGAATTTATGGTTAAGAAACTTGAGCCCTCACAGTAAGAGTTCCCTTTTCCTGGGACCACGTTTTGGAAATAAAATGAAAAATATTTTGAACAAAATAATCAAGGCAGCATACTTAAGTAATGGCAATATAAATGACATCTGTCCACTTTAATAACAGTAAGTGTGGTACAATTTCACTTTGGATCAGCTCCCTAGAATTTTTTTTTTTTAGGAGGTACCAGAGATTGAACTCAGGACCTAGTACATGCAAAGCAGGTGCTCAACCACTGAGCTACACCTGCTTCCCACCCTAGAACTTTTTAAAGCCTGCCTCTCCTGACACAAGAAACTTGAAATTAATTTTTATGTCCTATACATATTATCAAGCACTTAACCAACATTGTTCTGATTTTATGATTTAGGGATTTTGACGTCTGGTCCCTAGGATCTCAGAGACTCTGAATGACTAGATTTTTGAGATGGACTTGTTACTGGGGAGGTGTTTCTGAAACCCCTTCCTTAATATCCAAGATACTCATCCTTAACTCTGCTCAGGAGGATTTTGGCCAAAACACTTCAAAAGGGCTGTTCTCTTAGTTGCCCATCACAGTTCACTTGCTTTCAAGATTTTTTATCTTTCAGTGAGATTTCATGCACACCTTTACTTCGGATGTGCCATCTTTATTTATTCCTCCCCTTTACAGCTCCCTTTTTTCTTAGAAATGACTTGATATTTGCCTATACTGGAACTGAAATTCTCTGGGTAACTTAAGAGATCTGCAGGAATAAACATGTATATATTAGATTTTAAAAATTGAGAAAATTGTGGTTTGGAGGGTGTGGCTGTGGCTCATTCTGAATGTTTCCATATTTTACAGATGAGTGATCACCCTTTCTTCTGGAAAAATTAATAAAATGAGAGGTTAGGTGACTAGTCTGAAATCACAAAAACATTAGTAATAGAGCTTAACTCAGTGTCTGAATTTGGCTCCTGGTTTTTCTACCCTGGCATGGAACCAGAATTCCACTTAGGTTTACACCTATAGCTTTAAATATTTGTGCCGGCCCTGGTTGATTTGTTTAAAAATAAACTTTTTAGTTTTGGCATCATTTTAGATTTACCAGATAGTGGCAAAGATAGTACAGAGGATTTCTGTATACCCTTCACAGGAGATTCTTCCAATGTTAACATCTTACATAAGCAGGGTACATTAGTCAAAACTAAGAAATTAACATCAGTACAATGTAATGAACTATACCAAAGATTTTATTCAGATTTCACCTGGGTGATTCAAAAAACATTCTTAAATTACAAAGCATTTCAAATTAGAGAAATGCTCAGAGCTGGACCCCAATGTCACAAAGCCTCAGAGGCTTGATTAAGCAAAGGTTTGTTTGTTGTTTAGTACTCCTTTGTTCCTATCTGAAACAATAGTAAGTGACTTTCCGCTGTGATCCACATTCTGTCTAGCTCTCCCGCTATGGTGGGCCCTCTGACTTCAGGATTCCTAAGCTGACACTGGTGGGCAGGGGTCTGGCTCTTCAGGATGGAAATGCTGGGCTCTGGACCACAGCCAGTCACAATTTTCTTGACTCATATGAGACTCTGAAAGGTCGCAGTGGTCACTGTAAGTCTCGCTAAACTGTAAGCAAGCACATTTCTGGATAAACAGACTTTCTGTTGGCATGTGACAGCATCACGTATTCTCTTTCCTTTATTGCAATTTGTATATTCTATCTTCTGGATAGGGGTACACAGACCCAAGTCTGACTTACTGGAGCACAACACACCACAGATGTTAATCTGTTTGTTTCCCATAGTAGAGAAAACTTTATTAATATCAAATCAGTGGAAGGAGTAAAAGGTTGTAAAGTATCTCCTGACCAGATCACAAACCCACAAAGCCTGGTACAGGAAAAGAAATAAAAGAGACAGAAAAGAAACAGGACGAAAATAGGGAACCAGGTTTCACTACTTAAATACTCTCCTGGCTTAAATAGCAAAGGCCCATGGAGACACGGAGAAGCAGCCTGGTGATAAATCAATCAGCCACCGCCAGCCTGAAGGAGAATTGATAGAGCCATGTCCCCTGGCTGGAGTGCTTGATGGGCCATAGGAGCTGCACATGTCTCAAGAAATATACCCCTTTCTGAAGACTTAGTCCCCGAGGTCAATTCTCCCCTCTTCATTAACCCTCCATCCTTGTCTAGTGATCCTGGATGTTTAAAAAACCACCGGGCATTGCTTTTTATGTTCCTGTCTGATTGAATTCTGATTGAGGCTTCTGAGGCAGACTTACTTACATTTCCTGGCATCTAGGGATGTTGGCAACCATTTACACATATTTAGGGTGTTGCAGGGGTTTTGTTGTCTGATTTATACAGCAAAATTAGCATTCTCTCTGGGGCACTTTGGTCTATTAATGTGATATAGGAACTTGAGATAAAAGCAAATTAACACATGTAGGTAGCTGCACTGAACACTCCCCCCCTCCTACCTCCCAGTCACCATTTTGTCCTTTCCTGAAAGAGCCAAGGAGGTAATACCTCGTTTGGTTAGTGGATAATTTATTTCCAATTTTCTCAATCTTTTAAGAGTTGTACATGTGGGGATTTGGTGACGTTTTACATCTCCAGTATAATTAATTGTCTTTGTGACAAGGGCCTCATAATTATCCAGGCTATAAATATGGCATCTAGACAACCTTGCTTTCCTCTGGAATGTTAGTAAGACAAATGGCTTTGCTGTCCTGCAATATGGGGATGGGGACTGGTGAGTATAGCATTACACAGCACACGCTCTGATGGTGGTTGAGCGTGTGCATGGGTTTTCAAGTCTACAGGGCATGTCCTGAGAAGAGCTAAAAGGCAAATATGAGCTAAATCCATTTCACCCTTATGTTGTATTCCTGTGGCACTGAGAGTTGCCCAACGTAGTGCTAGAATGGTCTGGATGAGAAAATTCATCCTATGATTTAATTTATCATCGTGATGCCAACAAGCCAAGGTTCCTGAATTATCTCATGGATTAAGGAGCCCCTTAATCCATTCTCTGAATTTTCTGAGATTCAGAGAATGGGCATTGGCACAAGGATAGCAAATAGACAAGTAATACACACCAGGGAGCCAAGAAACACACCCGTGAACAGAGAGGTCTTGATAAGTGACAAATACGGCATTGCAAATCACTGCAGACAGAGAGACTACTAAATAAATAGTGTTGAGATCATTGACACCCTCTAAAAACCCACGAAACATCAACAATAAATTCCTACTCTCAACACGCATGCAAAATAAATTCCAGGTGCATTGGAGACCTAAATGGGGAGGGAAGATTTAAAACAAATGTGGGATAATTTCCTTATGCCCTTGAGGTAGGGAAGAACTCTTAAGGCACAAGGTATAAATCATTAAAGATTGAAAAAATCAACTCCATTAAAATCACCGTGCCCTAAATAACATGGAAAAGCAGGACACAGATTGGGAGGAAATGTGTGTAGCATTATTACTTGTAAAAATTCATAAAGGAAAAGAAAAATAGCCCCATAGAACATAAGAAATGATATGGACATACTGTTCATGGAGAGGAAACCCAAAAGGTCAAAAATCATATGAAAGTATTGTAAGTCTCACTAGTAATCAGAGAATTGCAAATAAGTGAGGTGATTTCTTGTGAGTATACTATATTGGCAAAATATAAGAAGTCTAACTAAACTGACCTGAGAAGTAATGGGAACTTTCATATACAAATTATTATGACCACTTTGGAAAGCAGTTTACTTTCATCAAGCCAAGTAAAAGATGCATGACTCAGCCTTTCTACTTCTAAGGTAGATACTATGGAGAAACATGCACATGTGTGAACAATGAGTCATTCAGAAATGTTCATTGCAGCATCATTTAGTAAAAGTTAAAAACTAGAAACAACTTAAATGTCCATCAGATAGTACAATGGAAAAATAAGGTGTTGAATATTTATAAAATGGGAATATGACCCTTAAACTCTATATCATTATGGAACTGTACCATCATGGATAAATAGCATAATAATAGTTAATAAATTTCAGTAAAATTAAATTATTATTTTGCTGTAGGCATTATTCTAAACATTTTGTATGTGAATAGTAAATTCTTAATTCTTTTAATAACTAAAGTACAGAGAAATTTATTACCCAAGGTCTCAAATTAAGTCAGTGGTAGAGTTGGGCTGTGATCCAGTCCTTCTAACTCAAGAACTGGTGCTTTTTAAAAAAAAATTTTAGATTAATTAATTAATTTTTAATTGTATTTCTTTGAAGATACATAGATCACAAAAAAATGTTACATTAAAAAATATAAGATGGCGGCAGACTTGGTTCAGTGGTTAGGGTGTCCGTCTACCACATGGGAGGTACGCGGTTCAAACCCTTGGCCTCCCTGAACCGTGTGCAGCTGGCCCATGCGCAGTGCTGGTGCATGCAAGGAGTGCCATGCCACACAGGGGTGACCCCACATAGGGGAGCCCCACAGGCTAGGAGTGTGCCCCGTAAGGAGAGGCATCCAGTGTGAAAGAAAGTGCAGCCTGCCTAAGAATGGCGCCACCCACACGGAGAGCTGACACAACAACAAGATGACGCAACAGAAAGAGACACAGATTCCCATGCCACTGACAACAACAGAAGTGGACAAAGAAACAAGATGCAGAAAATAGACACAGAGAACAGACAACCAGGGTGGGGAGGAGGGGAGAGAAATAAATAAAATAAATCTTAAAAAAAAAAAAAATATATATATATATATATATAAGAGGGGGAAGTGGACTTGGCCCAGTGGACAGGTGTCTGTCTACCACATGGGAGGTTCGCGGTTCAACCCCGGGCCTCCTTGACCTGCGTGCGGCTGGCCCATGCACAGTGCTGATGCACGCGAGGAGTGCCATGCCACACAGGGGTGTTCTTGTGCAGGGGAGCCCCATGTGCAAGGAGTGTGCCCTGTAAGGAGAGCCGCCCAGAGCGAAAGAAAGTGCAGCCTGCCCAGGAATGGCACTGCACACAGGGAGAGCTGACACAACAAGATGACACAACAAAAAAGAAACACAGATTCCCATGCCGCTGACAGCACAGAAGCGGACAAAGAAGATGATGCAGCAAATAGACAAAGAGAACAGACAACTGGGGTGGGGGGTAAGGGGAGAGAAATAAATAAATAAATAAATAAACAAACCTTAATATATATATATATATATATATATAAAAGAGAGAGGACAACCAGCAAGGTGGTGGTGGAGTAAGGAGTTCCTAGAGTCAGCTCCTGCTAAAGGGCAGTTAGTAAACATGCACAGCTATCTGGAGATAGCTGAAGCACCCGTTTGGAGGCTCCAGGAGGCCAGAAGAGCATCCTGCATCATACTTGAAGGAATGGAAGGAGGAGACTGCCCATCTGCAGAAATGACTCGTAAGCAGAGCGCTCCATGCCATGGAGGCTGGTGCCCATCCTTCACTCACTGGAGGCACAAGCCATCCTGGGAGCTGTTCCACGGCTGGAATTGAAAGCTCCACTTCCCAAAAAGGGGGGAGGAAGAGATGGTTGGGCACCAACTTGGGCTACTAATGAGTAAATTCAGCGGGCTAAAGTATAATCCTGAGAACAGCTAAAGTTTGAGCTTGGCCAAGTCAGAGGGAGGCCAGTAGCCATCATCTTAACTACACACCTGACATGAGGGGAAGTGGGGTGGACTGCAAATTACAGTGCTGGTGGGGACTGGCTTCTTTCCATCCAGGTCAGATTGCATCTCTAGCCTAGTCCCCAGCTGCACCTCCAGCAGGGAGTAAGCTGGGAGACCTGTGCCAGCCTCTCTGGGAAATCATCAGCCAAGCCATGGAGGCCAGTGATTATCCTACTTTGGCAGCATGAGCCACCCCAGGAGCTATTCTGTGGCTGGCATTGGAAGCTCCTTTTCCCAAAAACAGGGGAGGAGATAGTTGGCCATTGATTTCAGCTACTAATCGGTGGATTCAGCTGGCTAGAGTTTAACCCTACAAACAGCTAAAGTTTGAACTTGTCCAGGTAGGAAAAGGGCTAGTAGCTGCCATTTTGACTCCACCCCATCCTGAGGGGAAGCCAGGCTGACCAAAATAACAGTGACTGTAGGAACTGGTTTCTTTTACTCAGATGGGCCTGCAGACCCAGCCTAGGCATCATTCCCACTTCTGGCAGGGAGGAGGCTGGCTGGCCCTGTGCCAGCCTATACAGATAACTGCAGGTACTTTTGACTGGCACAGACTGAATAATGGGAAGTCTATTGGGGCAACTGGGGTCATCTTGGACTTGCACTGCATAGATTGCTACCTATACTTGCAGCTCCATCCCCAACCCAGGCAGGAGAGAAATGGGAGTGTGGAGCTTTATCAGCCTCTCTGGGCAAATAGAGTCTAGGCCTGCACAGCTTGGATTATTCCACACAGCTGCGACTCTGTCCCTATACCTGGCAAAGGAGAAAGTTGGGAGAAGCTTCATCAGTCCCTGGGGTAATGAGGGCAGCTTACGCCTCCACAGGTTATAGCACCAACTACATCCTTGGCTCTTACTACACAACCAGCTGGGGAGAAAATGTAGGAAGCCTTAAACTAAAGAGAAAAACTGTACCCGGAATAAATATTCTAGTAAACCAGGTGCCAAGACACCAACAAAAAATTACAATCTACACCAATAAACAGGAAGATATGGTCCAGTTAAAGGAACAAGATAAACTTCCAGATTACATAAAGGAGTTGAGATAACTAATCATAGATGTTCAAACAAATCTTAATAAATTCAATGAGATGGCTAAAGAGATTAAGGATATTAAGGAAACACTGGATGAGCACAAAGAAGAATTTGAAAGCATACATAGGAAAATAGCAGACCTTTGGGAATGAAAGATGCAATAAATGAAATTAAAAAACATTGGAATCATAAAAGCAGATTTGAAGAGGCAGAAGAAAAGATTGGTGAGCTTGAAGAAATGACCTCTGAAAGGGAACATACAAAAGAACAGATGAAGAATAAAAAAATTCGAACAAGGTCTCAGGGAACTAAATGACAGCAAAAGGCATGCAAACATATGTGTCATGGATCTCCCAGAAGGAGAAGAGAAGGGAAAAGGGGCAGAAGGAATATATGAAGAAATAATGGTAGAAAATTTCCCAACCCTATTGAAGGACAGAGATATCCCTGTTCAAGAAGCACAACATACTTCCATCTGAAAAAATCTGAATAGACCAACTCCAAGACATATACTCATCAGAATGTCAAATGCCAAAGACAAAGAGAGAATTCTGAGAACAGCAAGAGAAAAACAATGCATAACATATAAGGGATACCCAATAAGATTAAGTGCTGATTTCTTACCAGAAACCATGAAGGTAAGAAGACAATGATATGATATATTTAAGGTACTACAAGAAAAAAATTTCCAGCCAAGAATCTTATATCCAGCAAGGTTGTCTTTCAAAAATGAGGGCAAGTTAGGTATTCACAGATAAACAGAAACTGAGAGAATTTCTAACCAAGAGTCAAGATTTTCAGGAAATTTTAAAGGGTGTGCTAGAACCTGAAAAGAAAAGAAAGGAGAGAGAGTTCTAGAAAAGAGTCTAGAAGTGGAGATTATACCAGTAAAAGTAACTAAAAGTGTCAAAAGAGTGATGAAAATAAAATATGACAGATAAAACTTAGTCAGGAAGAAACTTAACCAATGACGTAAAGTACTTGTATTCAGAAAATTGCAACTTAATGTTAAAAGGAATAAAAAAAGGCCTAAATAACTGGAAGAACATTCCATGCTCACGGATTGGAAGATTAAATACCATTAAGATGTCAGTTCTACTCAAATTGATATATAGATTCAATGTAATCTCAATAAAAACTCCACCAGCATTTTTTAAAAAAAATTGAAAACATGATTATCAAATTTATTTGGAAGGGTAAGTGGTCCTGAGTAGCCAGAAACATCTTAAAAAGGAAAAGCAAACTCTCCTCTCTAGACTTTAAATTATATTGCCTAGCTATAGTGGTAAAAACAGCATGGTACTGGCATAAAGACAGACACATAGACCAATGGAACCAAATTGATGGTTCAGAAACAGACCCTCACATGTATGTTCAAGTCACATGATTTTTGACTAGCCTGTCAAACCCACTCAGCTCCAGCTGAACAGTCCATTCAACAAATGGTGCTGACAGAACTGGATATCCATAGCCAAAAGAAGGAAAGAGGACCCCTATCTCACACACCTTGTCCAAAAACTAACTCAAAATGGATCAAAAACCTAAATATAAAAGCAATAACCATAACGCTTCTAGAAGAAATTGCAGGAAAATAGCTTCAAGACCTAGTGGTGGGTGTTGGATTCTTAAAAGAGATAAGAGGAGGACTGAGATGGACTACTGATGTTTAATGTATGTAGAAGTTTTAAGTAGCTTTACTGTAAAGTGTGGAAATTTATAGAGTGGATGATAACACATACTAACAACTAGTTTATAAATGGGGATGTGGCTGAAAATGGCAGTCTAGGTATGTAAATGCCAATTAACAATGCTAGATAATATTCTAGGAACAGAATAGCACAGTGAACCAAGAGGTGGATGAGAACTGTGGTTGATGGTACAGATGCAAGAGCATCCTTTGTGAGCTAGAGCAAATGTACATCACTATTGCAGGGTGGTAGGAATGTGGAGAAGCATGGGAAAGATACAACTGGAATGACCTATGGACTGTGGTTAGCAATAATAATACAATATTCTTGCATCCATGCAAAAGATGTACTATGTTAGTTAATAATGGGGCAGTGTGGAAAATGTGAGCCAAATGTACACAATGGACATGGTAACAATCAGATGATATTATAGTATTTGTAACAAATGTTCTACCACAGTGTGGTGTGTTGATAGAGGGGTGTTGTTTGGGAATTCTGCACATGTGGCATGATTGTTCTATAAGCTTATAACTTCTGTCATAAAAAACATATTTAAAAAATAATAATAGGGTGGGTTGGGGGAAAAATATACCAAATATAAGATAAGGACTATAATTAGTAGTAAGATTTTGACAATATTCTTTCATAATTTTTAACAAATCTCTCACAACAATGCAGGGATGTATGGGAACCCTGTATGATGTTATGAATATTTGCTTTCTAAGTTCACAACTTTTACTATACACATTGTTTATGTATGTCCATATATAAATGATATAAAGATAATAATAATAATAGGGAGAGGTTGGGGAAAATACTTTGGTTAGTAGTAATATTTTGACAATGCTCTTTAACCATTACTTAAAAAGATTTAACAACAATGTAAGGTATTCGTGGAAGGGTGAGTTATGAAAGTCCCATATGATGTTATATATATTTGTTTTATAAGTTCACAACTATTACTATACACTTATTATTTATGTGTGTTTACATATGAGTGATATACTTTAATAAATTTTTTAAAAATGAAAAAAAAAATTAGAGTTTCCCATATACCCTCCACCCCCCCCCACTCCTCCCACATCAACGACTTCTTTCATTAGTGTGGTACATTCACTGCATTTGATGAATATATTTTGGAGTACTGTTACACAGCATGGATTATAGTTTACATTGTAGTTTACACTCTCCCCCAGTCCATTCAGTGAGTTCTGTTGGTGCCCAGTCACATAACCTGATCTGTCTTCTACTAGAATTTCTAGGAAGGGCTCTCTGGTATATACTCAAAATGGGACGCAAGGGATAAATAAGGTGGATTGTTGGGTCTGGAGTGGACAAGCAGTTTAGATTTTCTCTGTGCATGGTGGGGTCTCAGATTGGAAGGGCCATGTAGGGCCAGGCTGAGGTGAAGGGGAAAGCAAGTAAACATCTCATTGTTTAGAGTGGTTGGGAACTCGGTCTAGAGGCTAAAGAAACAAGGAGGGCTTCTTAAGTCTTTTATTATATACAGTCTGGCTCCCACCATCTAGAATGCAGAGAGGCACTCGAAGTGGAAGCCCTGTCCAGGAAGAATGTACATACCCTGGCATTCCAAGTGCCATTTCCCTCTGAAAACTAAATTGGGCAGTACTCAAGACCCATCCTCAGCATAGACCCATGATCTTTTTTGACCTGTTCACTTTGTGTTGTCTCTAGAGAGCTCCTTGAGGACAGGGACTACTGTGTCTCGTTCAAGAATTTAAATGCTTGTTGAATAAAAAAATGAACATACAAATTAATAAATGAACTCCATAGGACTGCGGTTCAGGGGACTGGAACAGAGCACTTAAGCATGCACAATCAATACAAAATTAGATTAAACTACTTGAGGGCAAAGACCAATCCACTATTTGCATTTTTTTTTTGTACATTGCCCCTAGATCTGTGCCTAAGTAGTGCTTGCTGAAGAGCTGTTGAGTTGAATGGGCTGTCCATTGCCAACTGGGCCCTGGGCCTCAGTGGAGTTGCAACACCTACTTTCCAGTTCATTGGAATTAACCAAGTCAGCTAACAAGGAGGTGAGGATGGACAACCACTACACCAAGGAAACAGAGAGTCTACAACTGCAAGCGGGAGAGTCCCATCCATCAACCGTGTGAGATAGAAGCTCCCTTTCAATTAAGAGATGAAGTGGGCACCACCATCCCAGAGTCCTAATAAAATATAGACTAGAGCTAACTTACTGATGTTCTACTATAGAATTATTGTGACTCTAGCAATGGAAAAAATCAAATCATTGATGTGGAGACAGTGGCTACAGGAGTTGCTGAAGGCAGGGAGAGGGAAAAAGATGTGTAATATGGGGGCATTTTTGGAACTTGGATTGCCCTGAATGATATTGCAGGGACAAATGCAGGACATTATATACCCTGCATAACCCACCGAATGGACAGGGAAAGAGTGTAAACAACAATGTAAACTATAATCCATGCTGTGTACCAATGCTCCAAAACGTATTCATCAAATGCAATGAATGTACCACAGTAACGAAAGAAGTCGTCAACGTGGGAGGAGTGGGAGGTGTGCAGAGTAGGGCATATGGGAATCTCCTACATTAAAAAAAAAAAAAGATTTATTTATTTACTTCTCTCCCCTTCCCCCTCTCCCCCCTCCCAAGTTGTCTGCTCTCTGTGTCCATTCGCTGTGTGTTCTTCTGTGTCCGCTTCTATCCTTATCAGAGGCACCAGGAATCTGTGTTTCTTTTTGTTGCGTCATCTTGTTGTGTCAGCTCTCCGTGTGTGCGGCGCCATTCTTGGGCAGGCTGCACTTTCTTTTGCACTGGGCGGCTCTCCTTACAGGGTGCACTCCTTGTGCGTGGGGCTCCCCTATGCAGGGGACACCCTTGCATGGCAGGGCACTCCTTGCACGCATCAGCACTGTGCATGGGCCAGTTCCACACGGGTCAAGGAGGCCTGGGGTTTGAACCTTGGATCTCCCATGTGGTAGGCGGATGCCCTATTCATTGAGCCAATTCTGCTTCCCCTACATTTTTTTAATGTAACATTTTTGTGATCTATGTGTCTTTTAAAAATAAATAGAAAATGTATTTAAAAAAAATAAACTTGAATTTTTAATAATGGGTAAGAATGGTATGGGCATTCCAGAGATACACATACAAAGAGCAAAGAGGATGTATGCAAATTACCCCAAACTTCTAATAAAAACATTATTATCTTTCTTATCAAAAACAAAATAACTTTGATACCACTTATTTGGTCTTTCCTATATTCCAGGAGCTGCTCAGTGGAGTATCTCTAATACTTACCATCACATTGTAAGGCAGATATTATTACTACCATTTCACAAATGAAGAGGCCAGTCCCAGAAGGTTAAGTGACTAGCTGAAGATCAAACAGATCATAATGGGCCCAGTTAGGATTCAAATGCAGGTTTCTTGGGATCCAAAGTCTATGATCTGTCTCCAAGGAAACAGAGCTATCCTGGTGGATGGACTTTTTTCCATTTACATATTGAGTTGCAGCATCAAGAAATGGCAAAAAGAAGTGCATTTATTCTCCACTCAAGATTCTGGAATGTTCCAAAACTCCTCCCATGGTGATGGTGATCTTACGGCAACTTTGAGTATACTTGAGCTACAACTTGCAACCTAATTGTTTTCTACTGGCAAATAGAGTCGATATTGAATATAAACCCTTATTTCCCATAGGTGTGATGTTACAATTGATATGACCCTTATGGAAACTCTTGGTGTATACGAGTATTCAAAATGCCACCACTAACTAATCATGAAAGTAAATGAAGGGGAAATATAAACTCTGAATATGTGCTTTTACAAACATTTATTAAGAAGTAAAAATCAAATACTGAATATGGAGCCTACATTGTAATTTTTTCTTTCTTTTTAAAGAGGCTTAAAAAAATCCGAGTGCAATGAAGTTTGAAATGAAAGCGCTGGCTTCCTTTCCTGGCAAATATCTCTCTAATAAGCTTCTTAAGCACCCTTCTTTGCTCCAGGGTCCTTTGAACTGAATTCAAATTAAAGTCAACTCTCTAAACTTTTCTTATGAGTCAATATGCATGAAAGCCTCTGTAATCAGGCTTTGACCAGGAAATCTTGATCTTGTTTTGTGATGTGAAAGACTCTTTGCAATTACTAGTCACTTCAACAGTTTGAGCTCAGTTTCTTGGAACATTCTTCCCATGCTTCTTTTTCTGAGTTTGCAGCTTCCCCCTAGTTTCTAGCCATCTCTTCCTGAAGAACTCAAACTATCACTTACTCATACTGGAAACTCCTTTCTTAATGTCTCAAAACCTTTATTCTTAGTTTTTCAAAGAGAATAGTTGCCTTGGCCAAATTGCATATTTGGTGGAGAAACATAATTTGTATTTCTGCTCAGAAGGCCATGCATTAAAAAATTACTCTACCTCATGACTCAACCCATCACTTTTTCTTTTTCTTTTAGATCACACTGGCTTGGTGTCAACAGATTCAGCTGATAATGGTGTGAGAGTCTGCATCATTTGCAGTAAGTAGGCCAGTTGTAATTATAAGTTTTTGGTTGCTGAGGACTGTGTGCAAGTGTTTGTGTGTTATTTATGAATACCAAAACAAAAACAAAAACAGCCTGAAGAGTTTAAATGTGGAAAGTCCTTCATATGCTAGAGGTGGAATGCATCAGAACACCTAGGGATTCATGCATACAGTGCTCTGTCCTTAGGGAATGTTGGCACTTTTTGGGCAATGAGGATCAATAGGAATATCATGGTGATTTAAAAATTTTATTGAAGTATATCATTCACACGTGAATATACATAAACAACAAGTGTATAGCAAAAATTGCGAACTCATGAAACATACATGCATATCATCATACAGGACTCCTATACATCAACCCATCACCACCACCTTGCATCGTTGTGAAACATTTGTTACAAACTATGGAAGCATCATCAAAATATTACTACTAACTATAGTCCATATCTTACATTTGGTATATTTTTTCCACCAACCCATCTCATTATTAGCACCCTGTATTAGTATTATACATGTATTACAGTTCATGAGAGAACATTCTCATATTTGCTCTGTTAACCACAGTCCATCTTCTACCACTGGATTCGCTGTGTTATGCAGTCCCATGCGTTGTACAATCTATTTAAAGCATACACTCAGTGGCTCTCATTTTTGTCACAGAGTAGTGCTATCATCATTTCATTCAATTTTAGAATGTTTTCATTACTCCGAAAGGAAAAATCCCATACCCTCTTTTACCTCCTTATTGTTGTCCCTTAGAGCTAATATAATACCTTCTTTGCTGCAAAAATATTACAATATTACTGTTAACTATAATCCATGTTACCTTAGTTGTAATTTTCCTGTTTCACCATATTATCAACACTTTGTATTTATACTATTAACCACAATCTTCATCAACCACTGAAATCACTGTGTTATACATTCCAAATATGGTGATACTAACATGATTTATGATATTGGTTTTATCAAAGGGGAAAATAAGATTTCCAGGTATAAAATGGATTTTGCTAGAATCACATTGCTTTCATTCTTGGGCTAAAGCACACAGTTTTGCCTTGTCTAGGCCCAGATTCACTGCCATGAGTCTCACAGCCTGAAGGAGAACATCGAATAGGAGTTCTGAACAGCCTGCTGCAGTGCAATGCAAGATTTCCAAAGAAGCTTCTGAAAACTTTTTAACCCCTGTCCAGTTAGGCTAGTCATTATTATCTTTAGAGTCACAGATGACTGGGGGAATCCGATAAAGAGGTAAACGTGAGAGTCAGTTGGAAGTGGCTAAGAAGCTGAGGCTGTTGTGGTCAGCTATGGTGAGCCATGTTTCAAGTTGTTGAGTGGGTCAGTCTTGCAGAGAAAATATAAAGAAGAGCTAAGAGTCCAGATAGATGGCTACAAAGGCTCCTGATGCTCTTCATTGTTTGGTTCCAATCCCTCCTGAGGCTAGCTGCTCTGTTGCCCTTGGGTTCTAGGAAATACTCCTAACTCCTTTCAACATAACTTCTTTATAAAACAAAACAAAAAAAACAACTCTATATCTAGGTCCTCTCCCACACCTCTCATGACATTGTGCATATAATTGGATCCATATACCTGGGTTCAAATCCCAGCTCTGTCATTTGAAGCTCTGTATTCCACAAAAAAACATGTTCTGAAATTTAACCCATTCTTGTGGGTGTGGACTCACTTTTGATGAAACTATTTCAGTTAAGGTGTGATCCACTTCAATCAGGATAGGTCTTAATCCTGTTATTAGAGTCCTTATAAGTGGGATGAAATTCAGAGAGTGAGAAAAAGTCACAGGAAGCAAGAAGCTAAATCAGCTGAACCTGGAGGAGAAGGGAGAGACCAGGAGATGCTCCCTAGTGCCTTGCCATGTGGCACAGGATTGCTGGCAACCTGTCCTGGAATGCCACAATCTTCAGGGAGAAAATGTTACCTTGATGATGGCTTACTTTGGACATTCTTTTGGCTTCAAAACTTTAAGCTATTAAGTTCCTATTGTTTAACCCTACTCATTTAATGGTATTTCTTCAGCAGCCTAAGAAATAAATGCTTACTTAACCTCAGTATCTCTATTACCTTACCTGGGTGGGAATAATAATAATACCTTGCTCCCAGAGTTGTGAGATTAAATGAGATAGTATTTCTAAAACATTAGAACAATGATTGCTACATAATAGGAACTTTCTTTATAATTGGGTGTTAACTAAATATATTACACCAAATGCATTTTAAGCCATCCATGGATTCATATCACTTCAATGACTTGGGTTAAAATCCTCTATTTTAGATTAAGATTTGTTTTTACACTCAGAATGGGTTATAATCTATTTAAAGAGTACATTCCATGGGGTATCATCTATATAAAGATTAAATTTACCCAGATCAACAACATAAAGGCTAAATAATAGAATTTGGCTTACTCCCTCTTCTCCAATTAAAATCAGGGGAAATAATTTTTGAGATTTTGATAATTTACACATTTATTCCATCGTGCATTCAATCGTTCATCATACCAGCTTTTCTGATGTTTTTCATACTACTGGGTTGTTTCAGCACTGCGTAAATGGGTTATCAGTGCTTTTACTGAATCTCTCTCACTGTGGTTTGTTACTTCAGCTGTCCCCAAAGATTTGAAATATTCATTCCAGACTACATAGCCTTTCTGCTGGCAGCAGGCATGTCAAAACACAGGGAAAAAAGACTCGGGGATTTAAAAAAAAAGAAAAAGGCACGGAGAACAGGACTTGCCATACCAAATGGAGCAAATCTTATTTACAAATGACCCCTAACCTCTGAGAGCAGCCCAAATAAAGAAGCATCTGTCATTTTGGGAACATCCAATACTCTTCCACCTGACAAGGGGCCTCCAAAGACCAGATTCCATTTCAATTTAATTGGCTCCTTGCCCTTTTCCTGCCTCCCTCCAGCCATGCACAGCAAGCTAAACCATCTTGGGATGTAAAGCTAGCCTGAAGATCTGTGACACCTTGACAGTGGAACCAGAGGGGTGGAGGCAGGGCAGGGGATCTGCTAATTAGGGAACAACCAGGTGCATTGATTTCCCCTTCAGAAGGAGCAGATGCGGACCATGGTGACTGGAAACTGGAAGCTCTTGCTAATGGCTGCATTTAGGTAGAACTTTTCTCCTCATCAAGGTATAGCACAGGAGAGATTTTCCTGAGTGGATGGTCTAACCTATCTGTGATCCACCTTTTAAGACTTTCCTTAAGGCAAGTGATCAATTTTTCCAAGCCACAAGTAGACAAGTATGAGCATATGAAACAGTATATATGACAACCAGAGATGTTATGGGAACCCCAGCCTGTCTGAGCATGACACCCTTTCACACCTCTACTCACAAATAATTATCAGGCATATATTAGCTTGAAATGCTGTTGTAGAAGCTGGAAATATGGCCGTAAGCTTGATATATGAGATTTTGCCATCATGAAGCTTATACTTTGGTAGATGGGATAGACAACAAAGAAAAATAAATAACATCAGATTGTGGTTAGCTCTCTGAAGAAAATAAGCAGAGAGAGGATGATGAGGATGGTGGTGATGGTGACAATGATGGTGGCGATGATGATGGTAGTGATTATGATGACAATATAGCAGTGAACACTTTTTATGCACCAGGTACCAGTTGTATACATGTTACATGTATTAACTCATTTAACATTCACACCAACCTAGTCAGATTATTTTCCCAACTTTACAGTTGAAGAAACTGAGGCAGAGAGAGATTAAGCATAATTTGTCCCCAAATGGCAACGCCCTCCCTTCCCCTTCTCTCCCCTCCTCTCTCCTCCCATTCCTTCCCAGCTCCTTTCCTCCTCGCTCTCTTATAATCTATAGCCAATCACTCAGGAAATACCATCTTCTTTGCCTTGATACAGATACAGAGGCCAACCTCTTCTCACCACCTCCACTGATACTACCTTGGGCCGAGCCACCACCTGCTTATTAAAGTAAATGCCCAACTGGTCACACATGTTCTAATTTTGCTTCCTTAGAGTCTGTTCTCAAGGGAGTAGCCAGAGTTATTCTTTTTTTTTTTAAAAGATTTATTTTTTTATTTATTTCTCTCCCTTTCCCCCCCGTTGCCTGCTCTTTGTGTCCTTCTGCTGTGTGTTCTTCTGTGTCTGCTTGCATCGGGCGGCATTGGGAAACTGCGTCTCTTTTTTGTTGTGTCATCTTGCTGGGTCAGCTCTCCATGTGTGCGGCATCACTCCTGGGCGGGCTGCACTTTTTTCATGTGGGGTGGCTCTTCTTGCGGGGTGCACTCCTTGCGTGTGGGGCACCTCTACATGGGGGTGTCCCTATGTGGTATGACGCTCCCTGTGTGCGGCAGCACAGTGCGTGGGCCAGCTTACCACATGGGTCAGGAGACCCTGGGTATCGAATCCTGGACCCTCCATATGGTAGGCAGATGCTCTATCAGTTGAGCCACTTCTGCTTCCCCAGAGTCAGTCTTAAAAATATGTCAGGTGCTGATGGCAGGGAGAGGGAAGAGATGCGATGTGGGGGCATTTTCTGGACTTGGAGTTGTCCTAAATAATATTGCAGGGTCAGATGCTGGACATCATATATCCTGCCAGAACCCACTGAATGTATTGGGGAAGAGTGTAAACTACAATGTAAACTATACTCCATGCAGTGCAGCAGTGCTCCAAAATGTATTCATGAAATGCAACGAATGTGCAATGATGATGAAAGAGGTTGTTGATGTGGGGTGGGGAGGGGTGTGGGGTATATAGGAATCTCTTATGTTTTTTAATGTAACATTTTTTGTGATCTACATATATTTAAAAAAAGACAATTAAAAAATAACTTTAAAAAATTTTTGACTCCATTTGAATCCCTCCAATGGCTAAGTATACGCTCAGAGTAAAAGTCAAAGTAACTGCAATTTCTTTGTATTTGCATTCCTTAGTTATTCTACAGTTACTACAAAAGCCCTTACACATGTGGCCCCTCCTCTCTTCTCTGAGAAGTCTCTTCCCCTGCTCACTCAGCTCCAGCCACATGGGAGCCCACCTCAAAGTCTTAGAACCTGCTGTCCTCTCTGTCTTGACACAGGGTTCCCTCCATCACCTTCCCTGGTCTTTGCTCAAAGGTCATCCTTTTTGACCAATAAACACATGAAAAGATGCTCATATCATTAGCCATTAGAGAAATGTAAAACAGAACCACAATGATTCTGCACATTATGCGTGATTGTTTTATAAGCTCACAACTTCTCTACTAAAATAAAAATCACAACGAGATACCAATTCCTATCCACAAGCATTGTTATTATGAAACAAACAGGAATTTGTTTGGAAGGATGCAGAGAAATTGGAACTCTCATGCATTGCTGGTGGCAGTGTAAAATGGTGCAGCCACTGTGGAAAACTCAAAAGGTTAAACAGAATTACCCTATGACCTGGCAATTCCACTTCTAGGTATACAAAGAATTGAAAACAGGAGGCAAACAGATTCTTCTACATCAATTTTCATTGCAGTATAATAGCCACAAGGAAGAAACAACCCAAGTGTTCATTAACACATGAAAGGATAAACGAAATGTTCATACTCATAATGGAATATTATTTCATTGTAAGGAGTTCTGATACATGATACAGCTTAGATGAACCATGAAAACATTATACAGAGTGAAATAAACAAGGCACATATGGGCAAATACTGTATGATTTCACTTATATGAAACATCTAGAAATAACAAGTTCATAGAGCTAGAAGGGAAGTTTGGAGCTAACCAGGGATGGAGGAAGGAGGGGAAGGGAGAGTTGTTGCTTAGTGGGTGTTTTATAGTTTCCTGCCTGCTATAATGAATAACATGCAAAAGGCTGGCTTATAAAAGGAATTTACTGGCTCAAGGTTTCAGAGGCTAGAAGGCTTCCTTCCTGCCCAGGGTCTATATCTTCTGCTGGCTGGCAATCTTTGGGGTTCCTTGGCTTTGCTATCAGATGGCAATGCACATGGTAGCTACTTCCCCTTTCTTTTCTAATTTCTGTTGATTCCAGTTTCTGGTGGCTCTCCATGGCTTCTCCTTCCGTGTCCAATTTCCTTTGCTTATAAGGGCTTCATCCATAAAGGATTCAGGCCCATGCTCATTCAGTTTGGGCACATCTTAATTGATGACATCTTCAAAGGTCCTATTAACAAATGGGTTCATACCCCCAGGATGGGGTATTGTAGGGGATGTGGTTTAATCTTTCACAGTGAGTAGAGTGTTTGTAAATTTAGGACACTTTAAAATAAAATTAATTTAAACATTTCCAAAGAATGTCATCTCTTCAATGAGGTCTTCCTTGACCACCTTATTTAAAACTGCAAAGCACCTCTGCCCACCACTCTTTATCATTCTTCTTAACATATTTTTTTTTTTTCCTTCAAAGCATTGCATTTGTTACCATCTGGCATTCTATATATTTTTTATCGTGTTTTTTCAGTGATTATTGATTTCTGTCCATTATTAGAATATGAACTACATGAGGCAGGGACTTTTGTCTGTTTGGTTCATTGCTTTTTCTAGAGTATCTAAAATACCTTGCTTGTGAATGGCACTTAATAAATACTTGTTGAGTTAATGAATTAAAGAAGACTTGTTTCTCTGATTTGATAATAAAGAAAATTGAGGTTGAGAAAGATGATGATGTCTGGTCCAGAAGAGGAAGAGGAAGATGTGACTGTAAAGAAGATACACGAAGGAAGGAATGTTTACAGGGGAAGTATAATTTGAGGCTAATTAAGAAAGGCTAGACATAAAAAAAAGATCCTGAATATATGAAAAGCAAAATGTTTGGTTTATTTCAATTGAGTTCAGTTTTCATTGATTACCCTGGATTGGTCTCCTCTTCTGCTTACTAAGAATCTGTGACCTTGGAGAAGTAACTTGCTCTTTCTAGTCCTTACAGGTAAAATAAGGGCAGTGCACTAATGCTTAATTATCTTACCTAACTGTAATTGATTGGGATTTTACTCCACAACCCATTCATCATAGGATTCTAAAGCAGAAAACGTATATGCCAGTTGTCGATGACCTTTCTGAGTACCACGTTTATGGGAAGATATGAAGGGAAGGAATGGAAAAATCTTGACACAGATTTTTAATAGTCAAGAAACTGAGGTCTTGAACCATTAATTCTATTTTTCTTCTCTACTCCACCTTTGGGAAGAGTAGGAAGTATAGTCAGGATAAGAGTATGGGAGTAGGAGGAAAGTGATTTTTGGAAAGTGTACACAGAGGACTCAACTCAATCATGGACTGTGGGTCTGGGGAGGGTTTGCCTTTTCCCAAATCACAGAGCAATTGCAGAAAGCATTCGGAGAGCAGCTAAGAGATACACATGCCTGACTCAGCATCTGAAAGATCTCTCTAAGACCTTGCTTTGTAATGTGGTCAGTGTAACCCTTGGGTCCCTTAGATTTCTTTTCTGTGCAGTGGGTGTACTGTTCGCCAAGGCTGGTGAGGAACACAGGTTTTCTGTAGGGAAGAGTCCTGGCATATGAGCTCAGCCGTCCCTGGGAGACCAGAAGAGAGACCCAGATAGGACTACCATGTAACCAAAGGGGAAACAGCTCTAGACATCAGCAGCAGCCTGGGCCTTTGTGGAAAGCACATTCTCATCTTCCATTTGCGCTAGACCTGGCCATTACAAAGTGTTAGTCCCCAGGAACCCCATCACTGAGGGCTACATTCATCATACGGATACAGTCCAGGGGGTCTCTAGGGGCAGTGTCTCCCAAGGATGCTGTAAGGTTTTAGTGTGGCATTTCCTTGTTCCCAGCACATTGAAGTGACAACTCCCATCCTGAGAGAAAACAGGAAGGTTGGAAAAGGAAACAAAGAGAGAGCAAGCAAGCAAGCGATCATGAAGCAGAGAAAAAGGAAGGAAGAAAGGACTGAAGAATAGGAGAAGGCTATTAATGACAGCTCTCATTTACCAGGTACCTACTACATATCAGCAATATAGGAAGTACTTTGAAAGCATTAATGTTCGTCCTTACTGTTGGGGATTGAATCATGTACACCTACAAAAGATAAACATATGTTAAAATATTAATCCATGCTCTTGTGGGTGTGCACCCATTTGTAAATATGACCTTTCAAAGATGTTATTATTAGGTAAGGTGTGGCTAAATTGAGCCAGGGTGGGCATTAATCCATATAACTGGAAGCCTTTTAAAGAGAAGAAGTTTGGAGGCATTCAGTAGAAGTCAGAAGAATTCAGGAGCCAGAGCCAGAAGCAATGAGACAGGAAAGAGAGATTGCTATGTGACTGAGGATGGGCCACACCAGAATGCTACGATCCCAGAGAAAGCATCTTGATTTTGGACTGCTAGGCTTCAAAATCATGTGACAATAACTGCTTACTGTTTAAGTCAACACTTTGTGGGAATGTGTCATAGAAGCTCTGGCAAACTAAGACACTTACAAATACCATTAGGAATAGGCACCAATTTCTCATTTTGGATGGGATAAAACTGAGGCTTAGAGACATGAGTGACTGGTTGACAATACTTTGTTTATTGCCACAAATCAATACTAAGAAGTAATGCTATCAGTGACTCCATGGGGCAAAGACAATGGAAGCTCTTCATTCGGTAATTTCCTGGACTCTGCCACATGTGTCTCTTCCCTTGGCTGTTTTGTTTCCTGACCCATTTTTCCATAAATAGTGACATAAATAGGTTCCAGGGTTTAGGAATTGGCTATCTCAGGAGGCCATCATTCAGCTTACCATATCACCTAATTCCCACCCATCTTCTGCAGATAACTGATCTTAACAATTTCTAGTATAGGTTTTTTTGGTGTTTATTTCCATGAAGAACCTGATACAAGTATATCTTTTTTATTTTCCATTCTTTCTTACTCAAAAAGTGACATACTTTACTTTCATATTTTGGCTTTTTCACTTAACAATATATCCTAGAAATTACTCCACATCAGTTCATAGAAATCAACATCATTCTTTTTTATAGCTGTATTGTACTCCATTGTATGAATATATATGGTTTATTCACACACTCTTCTATGTGTAGGAATTTAGATTTGTCTAATATTTTACAATTATAAGCAACACAATAGTGACCAACCTTGTACATAGGTATTTTCATACAGTGGGTGTATATTATGGTAGATTGAGTTAAGTATCCCTTGGTTGATTTTCATCTGTTGCATCTCCCTGTCATGAGTGACAGAGCACTGGAAAGTCATTTAAGGAAGAAAGAATATGATCATACTTTGAAGTTGTACTTCCTTTGTTTCTTTGTTTGTTCCTATTCCTACTGTTTGTTCCTTGAATTGGTGGTGATGCTGATGATAATAACAATGGTGAAAATAACAATATCAAAAATGGCAGTGCACATTTGTAGGGTACTTTGCATTTTTCACAGCATCCTTACTTCAGCCAGTCTTTAATCACAGTTTTATGTAAGTCATTTAATGTTGACAAAACCCACGATGCACACACCTGCCTTTGTTTTATAGAGGCAGAGAGTGCAGTTCTGAGAAGGAGAGGCTCGTGTGGGGTCCCATAGCTGGCAGATGGCAGGACTGGGTGCCCCGTGTGCCATTCTGATTCAACTCCTTAGTCTTAACTTCCACACTGGCTGCCTGCTAGCTCACTTCATGCTTACCTTGCATGGGGAAATATTACTCTTCCCATTTTATAGATGAGGAACCTGAGGCAAATAAAGATTAAGTAATAAGCCCAAAGCCACACAACCAGGATGGAAATTAATTCTTTGGTTTCCTAATGTGCTCCCCACCCCCACTTGATGGGACTTGTAACGATGCCTACAGGACAGAGTGGGCACAGCTGCTGAATGTGCTTAAGGCTGAATGAGCTGCTGGGGAAAATCAATATTATTTTCTTGTTGGTCTGGACGATGGAGTGCACCAAGTGTTTTTCTTTGGCATGTGTATGATGTCCACAAAGCTGTTCCTCTGAAATTGCCCTTCTACTCTCTGAATGCTCACTCAAGCCTCCTTATGTGTTCTAGACACCTTCCAGGCCACTTGTCCAGCCAAGCCCTCACTTGTGAATACCACACTCTTCCCATTCTACTATATGACCTATCCCCGGTCCCATTCGATTGGGCCTGGGTACATCCTTGAAATGAGCTGGGCCAATCCAAATCTTTCCAGATGTGGCTTCAGTGGAGTCATTTTGATGGCAGAGCACTAGAAGAAAGAGTCTGGAACCTCTGCTGCTGAGGTCACCGTGGCTGCCCTGGCCGCTGCTCCTCTGATGCCTGGGTTCGGATTTTGTGTGAGAACCCTCTGACCTTCCCATAAATGCCCTTTTCTTCCCTTGCTAATTTGAAGTAAGTAAACCAAAAACTTTAACCAGGAAAACAGTTAATTTTGATTATAGAATCTTCAGGGAAGATGTAAGAGCTACTATTTTATCTAGCAATTGTCCCTTTGTTATTTTCATTTCATTTTAAATATTAAAAGTCATAAACCTAGGGCATCAAGTGGGATGAGCAAGACTTGCTTGAAGTTTGTGAATTTCAGGAAGATACAGGGAATCAAAATATGCTTCTAATATTTAAGTTCAGAACAGCTATGTGGTCCTGACCCAGCCTTCTGTCATAATAACCATCCAGACCATATCTGGGTTAATCCTCTGGGGGTGAGTTTGGCTTCACACAGTGGATGCCATCTGACAAATGACCGGGTACCTGCTACCAACTCCTTTGCAAGAGTCTGACTTGGAGTAAGGTTACATTGAGAGTCTTTTGCTGTCATGATGCAATGGCTTTCTGAGTCCTGGGCATCTAGTATCTGGATGGATAATCTGGTGAAGTGATCAGGAGGTGACACAAGGTCAAGAGGCAGATGATAATCCTGGCTTAATTTTTTTATGGCTACTTTTGAACAAAATCATTCATGCATATTTATCAAATGCCTGATAATAAAACCTATGAATTATTAAGTGTTAACTATATGGCAGGCGCTCTGATAAAATCTCAATTTGTATCCACCCATCCTTCCATCCAACAAATAATTAGAGTGCTTGTTATATGTCAGCCGCTGTTTTAGGCACTGGGGATACAGTAATAAAAAAACACCAAGTCCCTGTCCCCAAGTATGTGTGTCGGAAACAATGATATATTTCATATAGTGATAAATGCTATGAAACAAAATAGACCAGCATAAGGGGTCTAGGTAGCAGATGGAATTGTTGTTTTTTTTTTTTATTTTGTACAGTGTGGTCAGGGAAGCCCTCTAGGACAAGGTCACATCTGAACAGAGATCTGAGGGAGGAGATTCCCAAGAAGAGAGCAGTGTAAGACCCTGAAGCAGAAGCATGTTTGCCATTTTTGAGAAGAATAAGGAGACCTGCATCGTTGGATCAGAGTGAGTGGGGTATGGAGGAGTGGTAGGCCATAAAGTCGGAAAGGTAATAGGGTCCAGGTTAGGTAAGCAGGACCACCATTAGTCCACACATTGCCTTCATGTGAATTATAATCAGGTGTCCCCTCCTGGGTTGGCAAACTAAAAAATGATGCTCCTCTCTGGGTTGATACAGTACTGAGAGCCTAGGGCTTGGTAAGTGGATGGCATCTTTGTGCAAAGAAAAAGGAGCCCTTTGCCCAAGACAAACACAGCCCTTCTCCAAAATACACAGCTTGGCAAGATGATCTCAGCAGAAACTTGAGCCTCCTTTCACCCTCTGCCATCAGGTCTCCTTGCTGCACTATACAAACTACCCACCTTTAGCATGGTGGTTCAGGATGTAAAGGCTCCTAGGGTATAGTAAGAACTTTGAATCCAGAATAAGAAGGGTTTTGAATAGAGGAGAGACATAATCTAATATATAATTTAAAAGGATTACTCTGGCTACTGTGATGAATATATGGTATATGAGAGAAAGAGGAGCCAAGGACCACAGTACAATATTTGACATAAGCAATGGGAATGGATGGCTTTGTCATATTCTGAATTGGGAAGACTATAGAGCTGGCTTGGGAGATAGGGTCAGGCATTCAGTTTTATACATGTAGGTTTTGAGATGCCTATTAATTATCAAAATGGAGTTGACCAGTTGATAACTGGGTATTTGAACCTAGAGTCTGGGAGAATGTTCCAGTTTAGAGATATACATTTTTAAGTAATCAATATACAGATAGTATTTAAAGCTATGGGCTCATATGAGATGAAGACTTGTTAATAAGGAAGGACTAAGATAGTGGAAGGTGATGTGAGGTCAAGGAAGGAATTTGCTTTGCTTTGTATTTAGGAGAGGAGTTGTTACAGCATATTTGACTAGTCAATGAAAACTGATAACCTAGGAGATAAAGGGAAAATTGCAAAACAATGTCCTTGGTAGAAAAAAGGGAAAGGCATCAAGTACACTGACAAAAAAATAGTCTTAGAAAGCAGCATTGATACTTTAATATGTGAAAGATAGAAGAAATGGACACAGATGTAGGTAGAGTGGTATATTCGTTGGTGAGAAGTGTGGAAATTTTCTTTTGATTGCTACTGATTTCAGTTTTCTCAAAGAAATGAGATGCAGATTCACTGGCTGAGATTGAAGAAGTGGCAGAAGGTATTGGGAGTTTGAGAAAAGAGAAGAAAAGAAGAGTGGAAGAATGTTTAGAAAAGAGAAATGATTTTATTTATCCTCAAATCACCTCAAGTTAGGTATTATTAAGAACATTTGATAGGTTTTAGGATGCTGAAGTTAAAGAGGTAAGTAACATATCAGAAATATATAATAAATAAGTAGCAGGATTTGGAGTCAGTCTTGATTTGTCTGCCCTTAATTACTCTAGGAGATAAAAATAACAGTACAAGATATATTTCTTGCAGTCACACATTCTAAGTCAATTGTGAGGGATAAAAAAACCAAGTGCCTTCACTTCAAAAGGTAAACAACAGCCCAAAATACTATATATGATGTGAATGTTGAAGTTCTAGAAAAACTTTATCTAAAGAAGAAAATATTAATTTGGAATAGAATGGTGGAGAGTTTCATAGTGGAATTTGAGTTAAAATTTAGATGGTGGAATCTGGATAATCAAACATTAGAGAGGAAACCCAAAGTGAGGGTTAGGACAAAAACAAAGAGAGGGAGGTGGAAATGATATTTATTTAAGGGATGGAGCATAGACATACCTACCCTGAGTAGATTTCAGTATAAATATATACATTTTACATGCTATTAAGTTTCCCTATCAATGGGGATAGTTCCACCCCTGAGATGGCTCCCTCACCTGTTTGCTCATTGTTTTTTTTTTTTTTTTAAAGATTTATTTATTTATTTAATTCCCCCCCCTCCCCTGGTTGTCTGTTCTTGGTGTCTATTTGCTGCGTCTTGTTTCTGTCTTGTTTCTTTGTCCGCTTCTGTTGTCATCAGCGGCACGGGAAGTGTGGGTGGCGCCATTCCTAGGCAGGCTGCTCTTTCTTTTCACGCTGGGCGGCTTTCCTCACGGGCGCACTCCTTGCGCGCGGGGCTCCCCCACGCGGGGGACACCCTTGCGTGGCACGGCACTCTTTGCGCGCATCAGCACTGCGCATGGCCAGCTCCACACGGGTCAGGGAGGCCCGGGGTTTGAACCGCGGACCTCCCATATGGTAGACGGACGCCCTAACCACTGGGCCAAAGTCCGTTTTCCCATGTTTGCTCATTGTTTTGCTCATTGTCTGCCTGTTTGTTGTTTTTTTCTTTAGAAGCCACTGGGAACTGAACCTGGGACCTCCCATGGATGCGTGCTCAAATGCTTGAGCCACATCTGCTCCCAGTGGGGATAATTTTGACACCAAAAAGACAAGGGATAGAAGTAGAGGTGGAGTTGTTAGGAGGAGAGGAGTTGTGTGGAATGGATTCTTTGTTTTTGCTACTTTGGCCTGGGGGCAGGTGCAGTTGGTAAAGAGAAGGTAGTGGGGTGCTGGTGGAAAAACCTCAGGCTTTGTGGAATGGATACTAAAGGACTGAGTCCCGAGCAACTACAGCCACTATAGAAAGAAGGAGGAATAATTCTAGAAGGGAAAGAGACAGAGAAGCAATTCCCAAATTCTATCTGACCACATCTCTTGGCTGGACTCTGAACTATTCATACATGGAACCGACTCAAAGTACATTAAATAAAAAATATTTGAAAAAAAACAACAAAAAGATGTGAACTGAGATTGGAGATGCCACCCAAGGAAAAGTGTTTGCAGTTCAATACAATCAAATGAAATGTCTGCTAAGAAAAGAAATGATAATTATTGAAGAAAAATCACAGCATCTAGAGTTTCCACAATTTACTTTTCATGATATGCAGGGTAATAAACATATAAAGACCTAGAAAAAATGTGAACAATTCTCAAAGGAAAAGATCATTAACTGAGACTGATTCCAAGTTGATCCAGATGTTGGAATTAGCAGTTATTATAATTTAAAGGCAGTTATTATAATCATCCTCAATGTTGTAAAAGAAAACATGCATGCAATAAATGAAAAGATAGGCAATTTCTGCAGAAGTTTGGGAACAACAAAAAAAGAACAAAATTACATATAAAGGAACAGTGATTTGATTAAGACTGGAGCAACATTTTTAAATAAAGAAAAAAATCAATCCAAATTTCTATAAGCAGCAAAAACATTCTTACCAGAATGAAGTCAATATAGACATTTTCAGATAGAAGATAATTATTAGAAGTTGTTGTCACCAGACCCACACTATAGGAAATGCTAAAGAAATTTCTTCAGGCTAAAGCAGATGGAAACTTGAAATTTTAGAAAGGAATAAAGCTCATTGGAAATGGCAAATATCTGTGTAAGTATAAAAATTATAACTTTTGCCTTTTTCTCTTAGTTTATAATAGCAATGTGCCTATTTAAAGAAAAATATATAACATTGCCTAGTGAGATGTTAATGTAAGTAGATATAATTCATATAACAATAGTATAAAGGATGGAAGTTGGAGAATAAATAGACCTATGTGATTGCAAAGTCTTTAGTTTCATGTGAATTGGTACACTTTAATTATAAGGAGACTATTAAAAGTTAAGGATGCATATGTTAATACCTAGAGCAACCACTAAAAAATAATGTGAAGAAGTAAAGCTAGTGTGTGTACCCAATAACAGAACTTAAGAATATATGATGCAAAAGTGACAGAATTAAAGAGAAAAATAGACAATTCCATGCTGATAGTAGGAGATAATATCTTTCAGCAATTGGTAGAAGTAGATAGAAAATTAGTAATGATGCTAATGATTTGAATGTTATTATCAACCAGTTTGATCTGACATTTATAGAACTAAAACCAGTAACTGCAGCATACATATTCTTTTTAAGAACAAATGGCATGCTCACCGATAGACCAAATGTTGGACACACAAAGCAAATCTATAAATCTAAAAAGATTGAAATCATACAGAATATGTTTTTGATCACAATGGAATTAAGTTAAAAATGATAAAACAATAAGTTATCCACAAAGTCCCAAGTATTTGAACATCAAATGATGCTATTTTCAATAATTTATGAGCTACAGAAGAAATAAATCAGGAAATCAAAGATATTTTGAACAGAATGATAATTAAAAGGAAACATATAAAAATGTGTGTGTTCCAGGAAAAGGAGTGCTAGAGATTTCTATAGCTTTAAATGTTCATATTAGAAAAAGAAGAAAGATCTAATAATCAAGGGTATAGTTTCCACCTTAAAAAATTAGAAAAGGAAGAGCAAATTAAACCTAATGTAATGCAAGGAGAAACACAATAAAGATAACTGCAGAAATAAATGAAATAAAAAATGGACACTAACTAGAGCAAATCAATGAAACAAAAACCTGGTGCTTTGAAAGATTAATAAAATTGATATACTGCTATTTAAATGCAAAGGAGATACAAGAAAAAAATACCAATATCACTAAGCAGTACAGAGCCTGCAGACATTAAAAATAATAAGGGAATATTATGAGCAAATTTATAACAATACATTTCACAATTGAGATAAAATGGAGAAATCCTTTGAAATCCAAATGATCAAAATGGACCCAAAAGGAAACAGAAAATGAATAACTTTAAGTCAATTAAAAAGTTGAGTTCATAATTTAAAACCTTCCCAAAAAGAAGAACCAAGGGCCAGATAGCTTCACTGGTGAATTATATCTAACATTCAAGAAAAAATAATCCATTCAAACTCCTTGAGGAAAAAAAAAGGCCGAAACACTTCTCAAACCATTATATTAGGCCAATATTGCCCTGATACTAAAACCAGACAAACATATCACCAGAAGAGGAAACTACATACTAATATCCTTCATATACACAGGTTGAAAATGTTCAACAAAATATTAGCAAATCAAATCCAGCCATATGTAAAAATGATGATACATTATGATCAAATAGAATTTATTCCAGGAAGTCAAGGTTGTGTTTAACATTAAAAAATCAATTAATATCTTACCATGTTAATTTAATAAAGGAGAAAACCTACATCCTATATGATCATTTATTTCAGTAGTTGCAGAAAAAATATTTTATAAAATTAAACTTCTATTCATGATAAAAATGTTTGGCAAATTAGGAATAGAAGGGATCTTCCTTACTCCTAAAGGTATCTACACAAAGCTTTACAGCTAATATCACACCCAGTGGTGAAGACTGAAAGATTTGCTCTATGATCAGGATGAAGGTTAGGATGTCCACTCTCACCACTTCTATTCAACATTAGAAGGGCTAACCAGTGCAATAAAGCAAGAAAAGAAATAAAAAGCACCCAGATTTGAAAGCAAGAAGAAAAATTGTCTTTATTTGCATACAACATGATTGTATATGTAGACAATTCTAAAAGGTACTAGAATTTATAAGTGAGTTAAGCAAAGTCAAAGAATACAAGGCCAATAAACAAAAGTCAATGAAATTTCTATATATTAACAATGAACAATTGAAAAAAAAAGCAACAACAACACTATAGCATCAAAAGTACCAAGGAACAAATTTAATGAAAGATGTGCAAGACCTGTACACTGAAAATTACAGAACATTCCTGGGAGAAATGAAACAATATCTAAATAAATGAAGAGTTATATATTATGCTCATGGGTTGGAAGGCTCAATACAGTTAAAGTGGTAATTTTTTCCAAAGTGATCTATAGATTCAAAGAAATCACGATCAAATTCTTAACTAGGCTTTTTAAAAAATTTATATGGTGTGCAAAGGACATAGAACAACCAAAACAACCTTGAAAAAGAAGATCCATTTTGAAGCATCTACACTGACTAATTTCAAGACTTATTATAAATGTAATTAAGACGGTGTATTATTAGTGTAACTGTAGACAGATCATGGAAAAAAATAGAAAATTTAGAAATAGACATTTATGTGATCAATTGTATTTTGATAACGGTGTCAAGATAATTAGATGAAAGAAAGGACAGTCTTTTCAAACAAAGGTGCTATAACAACTAGATATCTGTGTGGAAGAAAATGATTTAACCTTTGCCTCAAACTATACACAAAAATTACTTTGAAATGTATTATAGAGCTAAATGTTAAAGCTTAAAAAAATCAACAAAAAAATTCCAGAAGAGTAAATGAGACAATCTTCTTGATTTCGGGTTAGGCAAAGGTTTCTTAGGTCATTAAAAGCACCAGCCATAAAAAGAAAATAACTCATGAATTAGTTACTATCAAAATGAAAAACTTTTGTGTTTTGAGGTGCATAGTTAAGAAAAGCAAAGACAAGCTATACTGATAGAAAGTATTTGCAAAACATGTATCTGACAAGTGGTTTGTATCTGGAATATATAAAGCATTCTTATAGCACAACTGTAATAAGAGAAATAATCTAATTTAGAAAGGGGGCAAAAGATTTGGACAGACATTTCACAAAAGAAGATAAAAGGAATGGCCAATAAGCACATGAAAATGTGCTTGATACCATTAACTGTCAGGAAAATGAAAATCAAAACCACTTTGACATGCACATTAAACTGGCTAAAATGAAAGAGTGACAACATGAGGTGTTGTCACATAATGGGTTCTCATACAGTGCTAATGCCAGTGCGAACCAGGACAGTCAGCTTGAAAAACAGTTTGGTAGTGTCTTAGAAATATAAACATATGCTTCCCACCCAACTCAGCAATCCCACTCCTGGTATTTACCCAAAAGAAAAGCAGACATATTTCCACACAGTTATGTACAAATATATTTATAGAACATTCTTCATAATCATCAAAAACTGGAAACAACTGAAGTGTCAATCAACAGGTGAATGGATAAAAATGATCATTATACATAGAACAAACTTAACAATAAAAATGAATGAATTATTGATAAATTGAACATTGTAAATGCATCTCAAACACAATACGCTGACCAAAAGAAGTCAACTGCAAAAGACTGCAATATATTTTATCATTCCATTTATATGAAATTCCAAAAAAAAAGCAAAATTATAGAGACAGAAAGCATGTGTGTCATTGTCAGAGGCTGAAAGTAAAGGCAGGGGATTGACTGCAAAGGGACACAACACAAGGGCTCTTTTTGTGGTGGTGGAAATGTTCTACATCTAGATTTTGTTGGTGATTACAGAATTACATACAATTTAACCTTAAAATCTACACCTAGAATGGATAAATTTATATATTAATTATATTAATATATATTATATTAATACCTCAGTAAAGCTGGGGACAGATAACACTTATATGTAAGACAGAGATAAGAAGAACCTTGAATTGTAGCAAAGAAGAGAGGGTCCAGATTTTACTCCGCCCCCATCTGTGAGGTTTGTGACTCAGCAGTCTAATTAAAATTTTTGAGTATTTAGCCATATGTGCCACACACTTGCACACACATAAACACACACCAATTTGGATAATGTGGGTCCTGGCTTAGCTTTGTGGAGCCATGTTGGAAAATTGTCTTCTTTACCCTGAGGGTTCTCTATAAATACTCGAGGGCTGTCTGGTCCACATCTTGTCTTTTCTTTCTAATGCTTAACAATCTCAGTTCTAGATTGAATTCTCTTTCCTTTCTGTGGCCTCAACCCAAAATGAATGCTGTATTAGTCAGTTGTACATTGGTACCACCTGTCCTCAGTTTACTTAGCAAACTCAGCTAGCAAAGGTACAGCAGGCTCCGGAATATCAAGAGCTCCTACACGAAGTTACATTTTTCCAGCTGGAGGAGTGTCAATGGTGGAAGTCTTTGGTCCTTGCTTTGACTAACCTCCATCCCATTTTGCACCATCCATCGACAGCCCTGTCACCAACTCAGTTCCCATCTCAGTGGGACATTACAAGCAATTGGAGTAGAAATGAATTGTCTGGTTCTCACTCCCCAGCCTCCACCAGGGAGCTATCAGTAAATAGGGATGGTCTTCAAGCAGTTGCACGTTTATTCTGCAGGCAATGTCTGCAGCCCTCAGTAGCGAACCAAGCTCTCCCGGGCTTGTACGAACAGCTCTCTTACAAGAGCTGGAAGCAGCTATGCTTTATGACCTGTTCACAGGGTAGGCACATCACCAGCTGTCAGCTGTTCAACACTCTCTTACCCAAAAGAGCTAGAAAAGGAAAGACTAATAGCTGCAAAGAAATGCTTCTGTAAATTTAGCAAACAGAATGGCTGCACAGAATCATCTGATGCTTTTCATTTTGTTAATACTGTAAATCAGTGTATCTAACCTGCCTGTGAGGTCCAGAGACAGGATAGGAACAATCTTTGAAGAACTTTTCCCATTCTATAAATGAAAAGGAAACTGGAGGCCAGAAACTTGGATCTTAACCCCAACTCTACCTTGAGTTCCCAGTGTGCCTTCTGGCAGTCTCTTCTCATCTGAGAGTGCGTTAAAGGAGCTTATTAGGTGAACAGCCTATCAATGGTCATTGCCAGGGTTAAATACAATAGCAGCCTTTTAGAGAAGGAGAAGATTATTAGTTAAATCTGTTTTGCACTTTACACTTTTCAAAGGCTTTACTACCTTATAGCTCAATTGAATATTTTACTTTATATGAAATTAGACGGAGATAATATTAACTATATTTAGCGTGATAGGAAACAGCCACAGTGGTTGAGGCAGTTGCTCAAGACAACTTACAAATTAGGGGCGATTCTGGAGACTAGACAGCTCAGGTCTCCTAATTGTTGGTGTATGGTTCTTTACATATACTTTTCTGTATATACCATCATTATCATCATCTAAATAATCATTATGTTCACAACTACTTATTGAGCACTTACTAAATGCCAGGCTTTGCCTAATGCTTCACCCAACACTGTTTAGAAAGTGAATCAGTAGAACAATCCCATGTAGAAGAAACAGATACAAAAACCAAGGCTCAAACAGGTCAATTAACTTGGCTGGGGTGTCATCCTCAGATCAATGAGGAACTGATATGTAATCTTTAGCAATGACTTATCCTTTCTAATTCTTGGTTTAATGGGGGTTGACGATATCTGTTCCTGGTTACCCCAAAAGTTAGCTAGCATGGGGACCATCCATGCCAACGGATAAGAGAGAGTCTTGTAATGTGTGAGGTGACAATTATTTTTCTCACAGCTCATAAATGCCAGAGCTGGGATTCAAATCCAGGCCTGTCATTTCCAGACAGAGTGTGTAAGCACTAGACCACACTGCATACTAATTTACATCACAAAGAAAAGCCAATTTCCAGTCTCTTCGGTGCTGGCCTCCTGCACAGAGGAAAGAGGACTTCATAGTAAACACTTAAATCTTTATTGATTTTTTTTTTTTTTAGAGGCTCTCATGTCTCTGAACCCTTCTTAAATCCGGCAAGCCCGTTTCTCTCATGCTGGACATACAGGCAACAAAGAATTAAAGAAAGAAGATAAAAGCTACATTGGTTGTAGGTAAGACTAACTTGTGCCCTGCAAGCCCTTGTTTTTTACCTGCTGAGCAAATAAATATCAACAAGAGAACACTATTCTCCCTGCTTCCCCTATTTTGAACTCAAGTGTAGCCACTTCCAATGATGGCAGTAGCTACAATGGGAAAAGGAAAGGTGGGTGGTGTGGGGGAGGTCCTAGGTAGATACCTAAGTGAAGAAAGAAGGGAAAAATTGTTGGGGGGATATTGGAGGATCTTTTGGGACTTCCTAGCTGTTGGTTCTGGCTGAATTCCGTGTAGACAGTCTATGGACTTCTTGGCTAGTGATTGGGAGATACGATGAAATAAGTTTTAATAGCTTTTTTAAAATGTTTATTTCTACATTGAGTTCCTAAAGAAACGTTCTGGCTATCTGGAGTCCTTGCTTCCAGATATTGTAGTGGAGATAGGAGGAAAGGGAATGAGAGATAATTAAAAATAATCATAATGATGAAGATAGTAGTGGTAATAATGCATATTGAATCTTACTGGATACACAGCACTTTGCTAAGCACTTCATATATTCATGTACTGTATTTTATTAAAACCTGACAACAACCCTATGGGGGCTGGTATTATTACTGTCCTCATTTTGTGACTATTGAAGCAGAAGCCTAGATTTTCAGGTGACTGCCCAGAATCCTGAAACTAGTAAATGGATGGGTGAGCCAGGATTCAAATGTAGGCTGTGGTCTGATTATGGAGTCCAAACTCTTAATCCCCGTGCGTACAAAGAGTGTGTAGCTTAGGCCTGTAGTAATTACTGGAGATAGTTGATGGGGAAAAGGTAATTTAAAAATATAAAGTAAAAAATGAAGGATGCCCCCTGATAAGAGAAAACTTGTCTGTATGAGTTACAGTTCTTAAGTTAAGACACTTGACATTTACTTTCATTTTTTTTCTTCCCGTTTCACATTTGTAGGAAGAGGAGGAAGCAACAGGAAGTGGTGAGCGAGGTCAATCTTGAATGAATGCTAAGCTAAAATTTCTCAGCAATTGACTTGAGGTCAAGTAGCCAGGGGCAGCTGTAGTGATGGCAAGCCACTGTGATCTTGACCTCAACCTCTGAATCAGGCCATCCAGAAAAAGGAAAATGTTTAGAACAGGAAAAATATATTGAGTTAAACTTCTTTTTAAAGTTCTTTAACATGATAGGGGTGAAACGGTACCTCGAAGATCACCTAGCTCAGTGTTCTCAATTGGAGTCGATTTTGCTCCCCAGGAGGCATTTGGCAATATATGGAGACATTTTTGGCTGTCACAACTTGCATCTAGTGGGTAAAGGTCAAGGATAATGCTAAACACCCTGCAATGCACAGGACAGCCCCCACAACAAAGAATTATCTGGGTCTAAATGGCAATAGTACCAAGGCTAAGAAACCTGATGTAGTTCAGCTCTAGAAACTTAATGTTTAAGTTCAATGCTTTATAAAAAAGTTACATTTTATCAGTAGAGCGTAAAAATATGAAGCTCTAGAGAAGTTCAATTTATTATTATTTGCAGTCTGCCCCAGCATGGACATCAAATTAAATGCCTATGCTTGGTTCTGGACAAACCAGAAATCAACACAATCTCTGCTATTTGAAGTGAGTCATTATCAAATGTCTTAGAAGGTGCTGGAAAAGTCTTTGGCCTGGGGGTCGGAGCAGAATGTCTGCCCTGTAATTCCATAAGCAGATTCTACTTCAAAATGTTGCAGTTTCTCCCTGGCCCCAGAAGCAATAACTCTCTCCCTTTCCCAGAGAGAGCCAGCAAGCATATTGCTCCTTGGCTGGAGCAGTGGCTTTCTGATTAGGTTTCCAGAGACCTGAGTTTCCCTGAAGATGCTTCATGGACTCTGAGCCCCCATCCCCACTCAGTAGAGTTTGGTTTTTGTCTATATGAATAAAATGAATTTGGGACTTGCTTGTTTCTAAGCAAGGCTGGACAGATTTTTACCAAATTTGGAGAGAAATACTTGGAATATTCAGACTTATAATTTAGTTGTTTATTTTGTTTGTTTTTAGGCCTTATTGGGGATAGAACACAGGACCTCACACATGAGAAGAGGCACTCAACCACTGAGCTACACCACTCTCCATGATTTATGTTTTGAGGCATAAATTTCACTTTGAAAGACGCTTTGAAGGATCTCAAAGACCAAATGGCTATGATTGAGATAGAATGACTCGCTGGCTTATTTGTCAATGGAGAGACATCTCACATGTGTTAAGTCTCCGCGGGTAGTGAAGTCAAACAGTGTTTTCAAATATGTTCCTGAATTGCAAGCTGCAAAGGCACAGCCTCTCCTGCTGGCCCTCAGGTGCAACCGGCTGCTTCTTACGTGGCCACCTCTGTGGTGTACTGGAGTGGGCATCAGCAGACTGGAAAAGGCTGGGGGCTCTGGAGCCAGCTGGCCCAATTTGCATGCTTAGCTCTGTGACTTCAAACAAATTGCTTAATGTCTCTGTGCCTCAGTTTCCTTATAGGGTTGTTGTCAAGTTTAGATGAGCTGCCATGGGTAAGGCCTTTGTGCCTAGCACATGGCAAGTCCTCATCCAGATTTCGGCTGCTGCTATTATTACCATTATTATTATTATGCCTTTGCAATGAATAACAGACACCAGCTGATTCTATTTTATATGCTGGCATTCTATGTAAGATTTCATTTTTTTTTTTAAAGGTTGTCTGCTAAAAATAAATATGAAAAACCACTGGGCTGCTTCATTTTCACATCAAGAGCTTTTAAGACTGAATGACACCCAATATTAAAGCCAGATTCCACTTACTTTGAGGCATGAATCAAAACTATCACATGATTAAAAAAAAAAAGCTCAATGATGCAATCTTAGGCTAAGTGATGCAGCTCTGAGGAGGGGCCTTCATGCCCTCTTCTTTGCCCTTCACGTTTAAAGAAGTCTAAGCAATCTTTCAGGCAGACAGTTTCCTTCCCACTGTCTTTCATGAATGTGTTGAAGATATTTGCCGATGCAAGGGGTCAGCATACTGTGTCCCAGCTAGGTCTTCTTGCTGAGCGATGGAAGGGTCTTGGAAGAGTATCAGAAACAGTTACTAAGAACCGTAGTGCAATGATTGAAGTTAGTGACTCTGGACTGCCCAGGCTCAAGTCCTGGGCTCTGCCTCTCACAAGATCTGTGACCCTGGCAAGTGATTAACATCCAAAGTGTGGTAGGTTGAGATATGCACTCCAGACAAAAATCATGTTCCTATTCTTAATCCATCACTGTGGGTGCAAACCCATTGTAAATAGGACCTTTTGAAGATGTTAGTCTTAGTTAAACTGAATGAGGTTGGGCCTTAATCTTATTACTGAAGACTTTAAGAAGAGAAAGCCACTTGGAGAAGAAGAAGAGAACACAGAAAAGAAAGGAGGGGACATTGTCACATGACAGGAAAGTTGAGGAACCCAAAGCGAATTGGCAAGCCAGAGGCTATGAAACCTGGAAGGCAACAAGCCTTCCAGCCTCTGAAACCATGAGCCACTAAATTCCTTATTTTAAGCCAACCCATTGTGTGGTATTTGTCATAGTAGCTGGGAAACTAAGACATTAACTATGACCCAGAAAGTGTACATGACTCACTCAAGGCCACACAGAAAATGACAACACTAACTGGAGCCCATAGCTCTTGTCCAGAACTTGCAAGTGACTACCTATGGGCTGTACCCAGCCTGCAGCTGGGCTTGGTTTGGATTGCACAACATTATGACAATATTTGATTTAGCTGCTATAATTTGAAAGAAGTAGGAGATTTCACCAGAAACGCTGGTATTTCAGCTTCTCCGTTTCCTCATCAATAAAATGGGGATTATTAGAGTATCTACCTCAGAGGTTAATCTTAAAATGAATTTGAACAATCCATGAAAACCTTTGGTGTAGTGTCTGGCATGTAGAATGCGCATGTACTGGGGATTGGTTATTTTTATTGCATATCTGAAAGCCGGGGTTGGACCTTGCTGTTTGTTTCCACCCTACTGCTGTCTTTCTTATCCACTTGATGATATCACCCTGGGTTCAGAATCCATGCTTTCAGCCCCTGTGCTAACAGCCATGAAGCCTCACTCAGCAGGGAGCCATGAAAGGGCTTGAGCAGGAGGAGAGGAATTATTCAGCTTTAGGCCAGGGCAGCACTTCCTAGTGGCTTTAAATTGACCCACTAATTAAATTCTCAGAACAACTGTATGAGGTCACTGAAAGTTTCTAATGTATACGTCTTATTTCTTAAACTAATCTGTAAGTACCTCCAAGTGGGGCTGGCATCCTATACCTCTGAACATTTACCACGTTTCACCACTCCTGTACTTTGTGGGATAGTAAAGACATCTCATCGCCAGTTAGAAAATTGTGGCTCAGAGAGGAAAGGTGAATTGCCGAAGATCACACAGTATGTGGCAAACCTGGGATCTGAACCTAAGGCTCTTCCATAGGAATGGCAAACTGGCTACCCGTGGCTGTGCCTAGTTTGCAGACAGGTTTAGTTTGGCTTGCACTATGTTTTGGGAAGATAAAAATGACTTAGTGCCAGTTTACAAAAATATATGAGCTCTCACTTACAAATTTGGATTTGTTGCTTCTCATTAGATCTGGCATCAGTGGGCATCAGTCCCACAAGGCAACAATGGCTGGAGCTGAGTAGCCTCTGCCCTTCTCCAGGGCATGTGCTCTAGCCAACTGCTGCCCCAATGACTCCAGGCTGAAGGAGGGCCACCATTTCCTCATTCTGGGACCTGTTATGTCACCTGCCTGGTCTCCCTAAGCCCTGGAATCTGTGAACCTGAATTCCTGCCTAGTATTTTTCTCACTGCCCCCAGTACCTTCTACAGGACTGAATGGAATTTATCAGATGAGTGGACCTATAAACAGCTCTTTTGTTTCTTGTTCTCATAGCTTGCTTTTCTCTTTTCCTCCCTTCTTTTCCCTTTCCCTCTCTCTTTGTATCCATATCCCGGTATCTTTTTCTATCATCGCTCTCTGTCTCAGGTCCTCCATGGACCCTGGGGCAGAGCTTAGCCAGGCCAATGGTTCCCAGGATGAAGAGGTCCCTGGGCCCTGTTCATAGTCTGGCAAAGAGGGGGAAGGCAAAGGGAGTAGGTGCTTGAAGGTGCTGATGGGGCTTCCAGCTGGCTGGTACACTTGCCAGGCTCCCAGAAACAGCGGCGGGAGCCTGAAGTATGCTGTGTGAATCACTGCTCTACCCCCTCTGGAAGCCTGAAAAACAATTAGCTTGCCCAGGACTTCGTGTGTACTGGCCCAGATACCTCTTCTCCCTCCCTGGGATCCTGAAATCGACTCTAGCAGCTCCTTAGCATTCAGTACAGCCCTTGCCAGTGAAGCCTGGACAGGCCGTTTGCTTCCTGCAAAGCAGGGCACTGACAGCTTTTTTTTTCCTTTTACCTTCTTCTTTGCTTAATCTGTCCACTTCCTGATACTAATGGATTTTTAAATTAGCCTTGGACAATTGATAGCATTTCCCAATTAAAAGCAAATACCCTTCATCCACCCTCAGCCGCTGAAGACGAGGGAGTGGGGAGCAGAGGCCCAGCTCCACATCTCTCTCGGCTCTCCTGCCTCCTGCCCTCATAGCTGCAGGGGGCTGCCTCCTCTCCTTGGACTGGGCTCCTGCACAGGGGCTCTGAGAGGCAGGAGTGACTCCCTGACAGTCTCAAGTAAGGCTGCATGAGGTTTCTGAGCAGTTCCGGGGTTGGAGTTGGACATGGGATTTTCCACAAATATTCAGCCATGTCATCCTGTCTCATGACCACTGTATTCAGACGCTCTCCTCGGGACCATGGAAATCATCATACACCTGTAGTGACTCACTGCACATTTGACAGTCACTGGGTTAAGGGTCTGGGGAAGCACTTCTTGTTTTCTTTATTAATTAGCAGAAATAAAATAATGTAGATACTGCTTATTGAGTGCCTGCTCTGTTCTAGGTCTTGCGCTTGACTAGTTACAGCAACTCTCTCTAATCCTTCTAACAACATTGGGGAATAGTGCCTGTTTTACAAATGAAGAAATAGACACTCTCTTCTCCCAAGGCCACTTAGGAAATGCCAGAGCTGGATCCAGGTGATCTGAATCCAAATCCACGCTCTTCCTGTTACCCTAGGAGCGACGTGTTGCTGGACTGACCATAAATTAACCATGCTATGAGACTGTGCTCAAGGCTCACGTTAGTGATGTTACTAAGGAGGGTGTATTAATTTATGGTCTTATCCATGTGGGAGAAGAAGGCCTTGGAGTGCCAGCTCCACGCCAAACCCTGCTGCCCTCCCTGAGCCCCAGATTTCTCTCTTCTCAAATGTGCTTTGGCACATTTCACTCCCTCGACCGGAAATGTCCAATGACATTTTCACTGGATTATCTCCTTACTCATTCTTCAGGTTTCTGTGGGAAATCTCCCTCTCCCTCAGTTCCCTATAAGCCTTTGTCAGCCCCACATGCCTCAGAATCCCACTGCAACTGTACTTACACCCTGCAAGCCCTCGTACTCCCCTATTGTAACTGCATGTTTACTGCTTTTCTCTTCCAGACCAAGAGCTCTGAGAGGTTGCAGACTGTTCATTACTGGGCACAGGGCATGCAGTGGGACTCGATAAATATTTATTGTTGTTTTCTTTTCCTTGCCTCTCAGTTTCACTGGTGCTGACCACAGCAGCTAGTTTCTCTCAAACATATCTCCAGCGTACCCAGGCTCTTTGTTCCCCCTTTACATCCCTCTCATGTTCTCTTCTCCTTTTCTCTCTGAAAAAGTTGTTTCAGGCTCATGAAATGTCACTTCAAAATATTTGACAAAAAACACAGAGAGAGGCTTAATGTTTTTTTTTTTTCCCTTGAGTCTTCCATAGTGACAGGATGAACTGAGCTTGTAGTGGATATGAGTTGCCATGGAAACTGATAATGGTCTAGTGCGTTCACTTTCTTCATAGGGGGAAAATATATCTTTTTTTCTACAACTAGCAGGAGATGAGGATTTATCCTCCCATCTGCAAGATATCCAATAGCCCAGAGGACTCATTCTAAATTACCTAGCCCTTTCAAATCATTCTAGAAACTCACGGCTGCTAGTCAAGATGGTCCATCAGAACTGACACACATCATCCTATTGATCATCCCTCTGGAGACTCATAAAATGTTGGCAGAAGGATTCTAGAGAAGGAGTGTGTGTGTGCATGCGCACGTGCACCGCGTACATGTACCTATTTGTGATGGAGGACAGAAAAGAGGGAAGACCTATTTTTCATTTGTGCCCTGGCTGAACTGGGCCATTAGATGTAATAATTCAGGAGCTGTCTGAACATGGGTCCTCACTGTAAAGATCTGGAGAAGATTCTTTGAGGCCTAGGATCACTCTAATTGGCTATATGTGTAGGAGTTAAAGACAGCTGCTCATAGAATTTCTTGAATCTAAGTAGGGCACACATTTCCAATTCTTAAGCTAAAAAAAAGATTTTCACATAAAAAAGATGCAGAGAGATTGGAGATTTAGAGCACTGTTGGTGGGACTGTAAAATGGTGCAGCCACTGAGGAAAGCAATATGGCATTTCCTCAAAATTTACACATAGAATTGCCATATGACTCAACAATTCCATTTCTAGGCATGTCCCCCCAAAAAGTGAAAATAGGGTCTGAAACACATACTTGCACACCAGTGTTTATAGCATATCATTCGCAGTAGCCAAAAGGTAGAAACAACCCAAGTGTCTGTCAACATACGACTGGATAAACAAAATGTGGTACATACACACAATGGAATATTATTCAGCCGTGAGAAAGAATGAAGTTCTGAGACATGCTATAACATGAAGAACTTTGAAAACATTATACTCAGTGAAACAAGATAAAGACATAAGGACAAATATGGCATGTTTAAGAGATGATGAAATAGAGCAAATTTGCAAGGACAGAAATTACAATAGAGGTTACCAGGGGATGGTGAAAAGGGTGGCGGGTAAAGGGGAATTATGTTTGGTGGATATGGAGTGTTTGCAAATAAAATTAATACCATTTTAAAGAAACACTGTGTTTAAATGAAAACGTCAATATCTGCCACACAGGTGATTTCTACAAATTACCTAGAGTGTGACTGATAAGATATTGGCCTTTAATCCATTTTACTGTGGCATAAACATAAAATTTCTGTTAATTTCCAATCACCAGAGTGTATGACCCTTAAAGAATGCAGTGTGATTGCTTTTTTAGTGGGGTAGAGCCATTCATCCATTCAATAAATGATTATTGATTACGATTATTATGAATAATAAATGATTATTGAATGATTTTATTGCTATTATTGAGTGATGGCATCCAAGCCAGTATCTTTTCTATGTGACTTTTGTTAAGTCACTTTACTTTCCCCTCAATTTTATCTTCTTACAGGGAGATAACAATTGTAAAAATTGCTTCAAACTACTTTGTAAAGAGTTTTAGCCTTAATGGGTGATAATAAATACCAGAGTCACAAAGTCCAGCAAAAAGAAAAAAGAAAGTCATATGGACAGGTGAGATAATAAAGATAAACCAGAGCCAATTCAAACTCCAGGAAACAGTCCCCCCCCGCCCCAACTCCAATTTTTTTGCTCCAAGAAAAAGAAATATCTATATATAATTTCTTCAGTCTGTAGAGTCTTTAGACGTCCCTGGATAATTTCTCATTTGGGTCATCCAAAGCTGTGAGATGGGCATGGTGGATTCTGCTGAAGCCTGGAGAGGCTAAAAGACCTGCTAAAAGTCACAGAACAAACCCATGACAGACGCGATGAGAACCCAGTTCTGCAAATTTGTAATCCAATGGCTAAACCATCATCATACACCCATCTCAAGAGAGGGCTGAGCCTTCTGACAGTAGCCAGTTCCTCTGCATTCCACCTGCACTGCCCATAACAGAAATATTCTTCATGGCAAAAGCCACTGGGGCCAGGTATTTAAGTGCAAGGAGGTGGGAGGGTCTTCTAGAAGACACCTCTGTACAAAGTCTGTACCTGTGTTATGAGTTAAGTTTGTTGGTGCTGTTGCTGCTGTTGTAATCTCATTTATTCCTCAAAGCAGCCCAGCGGTCAATACTAGCATGATACCAATTTTAAAAATAAGGGTTAAGTCCCTCATTCAAGGTCAAGGAGTCAATAACTCGTGGTACTGAATAGGAAGGGAAAAAAGTAAAACTCTTATTGTTTAAAATTCTGCCTAACAAACCCTGGGCCCTGGCCTAGGCACTTTCATATACTGTATCTGATTTATTTTTACTGCCTACCTCTGAGGTGGGCATTTAGGCTATGCAAGAGGAAACTGAGGTTCAGAGAGGTTAAATTGCATTCTGGGGATCTCCCGGCAAGTAAGTACCAACCCTGTTCTACCTCATCAGGCAAAACCTGTGCTCACAACCTTTACAATGATGTGTAGCATTCGTGACATAAATTTCAAAAGACTGCAGGGGAATGAACTCTGTGCAGCAACTTTGAGACTGAAAAATGGTGGAAAATCCTCTTTGCTCCCTATATGTGGATGTGGGAAGTCAAGAAATAGGAATTCTTAAACAGGTCCAACCAATGTTCTAGCATGTTTAGTGTAATGGACACAGAGCTGTGCTGGCAAAGGTCATGTCCATCCACCACTTATTAGCTATGTGACATTGGGCAAACTAGCTACCTTCTGGGTCTCTTTTCCCATGTGTGAAATCTGATAGTGGACTAGATCAATACTGGCAAGTAGACTTCAAATCACACACAAAGGCTGATTAATTAATCGGTAGTGGTGGCTGGAACTCTGTGTCGTGATGTGACCTTGAGGCTTTACCTTCGCCATGATCTTTTAGCGAGCTCTGCCTTGGCTGTTGGAGGTGGGAATGGTAGCACATATATATATCATAGATTTACCATCCCAAGACTATATGAGTAGTAAACATTTGTAGTTTTGTTGTCTTTGTTTATTCACTCAGCCTTTTGCAAAGTAATTCCTATTTTTGATTTCCATTTGCTGCAGTAATAAATTCTCAGACCCTGCATGGATCATTATTTTCGAACTACAAGGAAGAACCCACCTAAGATCCATTAATTAAGCATTTGCTGAACAAACCTATCTTTCTTCTTACCAGCTCCCTGATTTCATGGACTTCAATTAATCCAAAGTTTTGCTTATATCTTTCCAGATTAAAGAATCTTGAAATTTCCAGTCTATCTCCTCTTTCTTAATCGTTATAATGATTAGAGGGATGAAAATCGTAGGGTGTGAAGAAGGAGTTTTTTTTCTTGAAAATTTTATCATTTTTCACTTTGAAAGAAGACAGCTTAGTGGCAACATGATTGAAATTTATAAAAGCATAGCAAATGAAGTTGATGGGGGGATGAGCAGCTCATGAATACATGAATACAGCAATGAGGTCTCTTTGGAAAACTGAGTGAAGAAAGTTACCTTAAGGCAGAATTTTTCCAACTGTGATCTGAAGATCTGGGCTTTCTTGGAAGTACTTCTGGGGCTACAGGAGACAGGAGTGAGGGGAGGGGTTGATTGGGTACCCACAGGCTTCATTTCTCAATCTACACCCTTAGCTTCTCTTATTTTCAGGATTGTGAATGAAGAGTTCCTGCAAGAGTTGGTGTGAAGAAGCGGTGATTTGGCAGAATGTTTGAAAACTGTGCATTTACATAAAAGAAGAAAGTAATGTTCACGTAATAGCCAATTAAATTACTGAAAATGATTGAACCCATTATACTCAGCATTGCTCCAGAAGATTAAGAGAAAACCATTGATTCAAAGAGTTTCAACCATTTTTTGAAGGATAAACCAAAGATAGCTACCAGAGGACTACATCTAACCCTACAGTAAGAAAAAATTAAGCCCTGTCTAGCTCACCTTGGGTGGAAGTCAGTAGGAAGAGTCTTTGTGAAATTGCCCTTGCCTAGATGACACTCTGCTTTGTTCTGAATACCCTTTCTAGAAGCACCCTTTTTAAGTAGAAAATAGCATGCTTGCTCCTGAGCTGGTAGGAGGATTGAAGATGCAGCAAGAGCTCGGAATCAATTAACTTTGATTTTCAAAGCAGCACTGCTGACATACATGATAATTAAAATCTCACATTAGTTATTATTCTATTTGCTTTGCAGCAACACACATATACACATATGCATGTGTACACACACACACAAGGAAAAATGTGTCATTCTTACTCTCAACAGGTTTCAAAACCTTTCATGTTCCACATCAAAGTACAAGTAATAAAAGGGAGAGCATTTTAAATGAACAATACCTACCATCAATTCAACAACTATTATATGGCAGATCTAACAAACAACTACAAAAGTAATATTGATGGTAGCTACATATGGAATCCTCAACTCGTGCCAGGTACTGTTGTAAATGTTTTACAAGCATTAATTAACAAGCATAATTTAACATACACACCAACCCTATGAGTTAGGTGTTCTTATCATACCTATTTTACAGTTGAGGAACCTAAGGCATGTTATGTTACAAAATAAATGGTGAGGTCAGGATTAAAACAGACTGTCTGGCTTCAGATCCCATGATCTGAACCACTACGCTGTGGCTCCTTATTGTAAGGTATAGAAAAATACCTTATTTAAAACTTTACAATAATTATATCCTACTTCACAGAAGAGAAACTGAGGTCCATGCAATTTAAGAAATTTATCCAAGTTATACAACTAGGAAATTTTATACATGGGTTTTGAGTCCAGATTTGAGTCCAAAGTTTGTTTAATTTCTATAATAGTAGGAAGCTTCTCATGTATAATACACACTAGAGCCACTTTCTGTTTGATATTTACAGACACAGAGAAAATTGATGGTAAGATGACAAAAATCTGTCAAACAACATCATCTTCATCTACCCAAATACCATACATGTTAATTTCTAACTCCCAAACACGTGTTTAATCCACACCCAAGAAGAATGTTTTCTTGCTGGAGAAATAAATCTGTCTTAAAGAACTGTGGTATTGATGTGGTTCAGGATCTCATTGCTTCTTGGTCAGTAAAGAGGCATTGAAAAGCCCAAACAAATAAGCTTTCAAAGACATGTAATTAGGGGTACAAATAAATACGTGAAATGAAACTCAAGGATGCTGCATTGCAAGGTTATGTGGAAATGAAAGTTGTGTTTAGACACTAGCTGTTAGCAGATTGCGACTCATGTAGCCTCTGAGCTCTGCCTTTGACTCTGAAATGACTCGTGTAACTCAATCTGTATTTAATGATGAAAGTCATCCAAGACGAAGCCACTGATGTCACCCATATGCAATTTCTAAGCTTTTCCGTTTTTCGTGGATGGGGTGGCTGACCACTGACCGGCTCTGCCAGCAGAACCTTCCTGCAGATGACACAGGTTAAGAGATCTCACTGGCTGGCACGAAAGGAAGCAGGAACTCTGGCCACTGTAATTAGCACAGAAGCATAGAAACAGATGCAACTCACCACGTGGCAGGCCTTCGAATGGGGAGAGGGAGGGAAGGGACACAGACCTGTACTCTTTGTCACGGACCCATTTTATTATTTTATTTTATACAGTTTTACTGAGGTATGATTGACAAACAATAAACAGTACATATTTAAAGTGTGGTAACTTTTGACATATGCATATACTTGTGAAATCACCACTGCAATCAAGATAATGAACACATCCCAAACCCTAAAAGTTTCCTCTTGCCCCTTTATAGTCCCCAGTTCCTCCTCACCCGTTTCCTCCAGACAACACTGAATTGCTCTCTGTCCTATAGATTAGTTTGAATTTTCCAGAAAAGGAATCAAACAACATGTATTTTGTTTGTGTGGAGGGGGTCTGGTTTCTTTTGCCCAGAGTAATTGTTTTGAGATTCATCCATATTGTTGTAAGTCCTTCCTTTTTATTGTATGGGTATACCACAATTTGTTTATCTATTCATCTCTCGTGGACAACTTGGGTTGTTTTCAGGTTTTGGCTGTTAAAGCTGCTCTGGATATCTGTACACAATTCTTCATGCAGACATATATTTTTCTTTTTTTCTTGGTTAAATACGTATGAGGGGAGTGGCTAGGTCAAATGTTGGGTAAATGTTTAACTTTTTAAGAAATTGCCAGACTGTTTTACAAAATGATTTTCCCATTTTTCATTCCCAATAGCAGAATATGAGTTCCAGTTGCCTCACATTCTCAACAATTCTTGGTATGGTTAGTCTTTTTAATATTTAGTCATTCTAGGGAGTGTGTAGTGGTATCTCACTGTGCTTTTAATTTCCTTAATGTCTAAAGAGTGTGCACATTTTTTCATGTGCTTATTTGCACTTGTTTTTTTATTTTTTGGAAGAGTTTGTTCAAATGTTTTTCCTATTTTTAAATTAGGTGTTTGTCTTACTATTAGTTATAAAAATTTCTTTACATATTTAGATACAGGTGCTTTTTTGCTATATGCAAATAGTTTCTCCCAGTCTATAGCTTGCTTTTACATTTTTGTAACAGTGTCTTTCAAAGTACAAAAGTTTATGATTGTATAAAGTCCAACTTACTGATTTTATTCCTTTACAGTGCATGCTTTCATGTTGCATTTAAGAAATCTTTGCCAAACCGAAATCAATAGTCACTAAGCTTTTCTCCTGTGTTTTCTTCTAGAAGTGACATAATTTTAGATCTTACATTTAGATTTAAAATCTATTTTGTTAATTTTTGTTAATGGTATGAAGTAAGAGTTAAAGTTCTTTTTTCCCTTTTTTTGCTTACACCTATTCAATATATGCTTATTGTTTTAGCACCACTTGTTAAAAACTTTACCCTTTCCCCACTGAATTGCCTTGATACCTTTGTCAAAATCAGTTGACTATTAGTGTGTGTCCATTTCTCGGTTCTATTCTGTTCTATTGCTCTATATGCACAGACACATATTTGACACAAAAATACTCATGTTTTCATGAGAGTCTTGATTGTGAGCTTTTTATTTTTTGGTTTTGAAAGCAGACATGACCAAATCAGGTGACAATAGAGGCGATAATTCCTACATGAGTAAGGAATTTTTTGGGTTAATAATAAAGTTCATTGGGGTCTAACCTTTACAAGAATGGAGGTATTGCCTGTATTATTCACCCTTATTCCCAATGAAGGGATTGAAAAATTAAAAATTATGTAGTTGGAAGGCAGCTGAAACAGGAATTGAGGACTGTTGGATCTAGTTCTGGCTTTATTGCTCGGTGGTATTTGAAATCGAGTAGTTTACTTAGTCTTCAAAGCCTCTGTTTTAGAAAGGGGATTATTAGAACAGATAGATACAGGATGACCAGAGAGTCAGTATGGTAAGGATGGGGGCACATATATGGTGGAGGGTTTAGACATGGCATTATGGCTCTCTCCAAACAACTAAAGGCTGATGTAGACAAGTGATTTAATTTCTCTGTGTGGCAACAGAGTAGGGTTTCTAAATGGGTTTGGCAATATCTCCATTTACATTTCAGGCTGGATAATTCTTTTCTGTCCTGTACCTTGCAGGATGGTTGGCAGCATCCCTAGCCTATACCCACTAGATGTCAGTAGCACCCCCTAAACCCAAGCTGTGGTAGCCAAAAGTGTTTCCGGACATTGCCAGTGTCTCCTGGGGGGCAAACCACTACAGTTGAGAAACACTGCTTTAGAGTGTACAGCTAGTAATCAGTGTAGTAGGCTATAGGAATACAAGGAGGAAATTAATGATGGTCAGAATTACCAAAGGTAGAACTAAGCTGTCTAGGGTGTGTGGTATGTGGTGGAAGTGAATTTTCTACTATATTTATTTTCATTCATCAATTGTAGGCTATACATCATAATAGATAGTCAAACACTTAGTAGATGGCCCCAAAGTAGGTGCAACCCAAGCTTTCTAAGTCTCATCTGTACCATGAGTAAAATAATGTCAACGCTACAGCATTCTTTGAAGATTAAATAAGATAATGTACATAAAGTCCCTGAATAGAATCTAGCACATGGTATGTATTTAATACATGGTAGATATTGTTATTATTATTATTGTAGAGGCAGAAACACTTGCACTTCTTCTTCCCACAGCAGGAATAGTCCACCCTGTCCACTACCTTCTTAGTTTCCTCTGCAAGGGAAGAGAAGATGCATGTCTGACTGATCAGTGCCCAAATATTGACAGGGAGTTCCATTATCACTAGTGGTCAAGGTCACTGTATCTTGAAGAACGTGTCTTTTTCTTGCATCTCTGTCTTCCTGTCTCCATGTGGTAAAGAGATGTAGGCAAGGCTAGCCACCAGAAGGGCTATTAACCTCTCTCTTTTTGTTCAATGCCCATGGGTGGGGGAGTAGACTTAAGTCCCTTCTTGCAACTTGGCCATCCCTCTTTTCCTACAAGCATGCACTGCAGTACTGGGCTCAAGACTTAGATGGTGAGGATGTATGTATGTATGTATGTATGTGTGTATGTATGTATAGATAGATAGATAGATAGATAGATAGATAGACAGATAGATAGATAGATAAGCATGGAAGTATAGTGCAATTTAGGCTTCAATAAGCCCAAGAATTCAACCTAACCTTTTTACCAGAACATTTTCACAGCTATCAACAATATATACTTTGCATCACTTTTTGCTCCTACCTAGTACACAGTTTTCTTGGGAAACCAATAAAGTGATAGGGTGATAAATAGAGCTGGATTGGGCTTCTTAGGGTCTCAGATTCTCTATCTTCAAATTTGCAACTAATCCATAATAATTTAAATTATATGATCTTTAGAGCTCTTTTCACCAATAAAAAATTATGATTCTATTTATGAATCTGTAAGAGAAGGCTGGATTTTCTTCTAAGGTCTAATTATTTTCCTTTAAGAACTCTAGTTATTTTCTCTGTATTTTCCTTATTATCTGACATTGAACAGAATTTTAGGCACAGACACTACTTAAATATTTTGTACTCTTTAGGATAAGAAAAGCTGTGCTTAGGTATCTGTTGGGTGGATCAATATATATTATACTTTTTTTCAGAGCAGCTTCTGTAATAACAATTCACATTTTGAATAGAACTTTAGTCCTTAAATTTTATCAAGAAGGACACACAGTCAAGCATGGTAACTATTTTCTAACCCTGTTAATAAAAGAATAGCTTTGTCATCCCTGAAAGAGGTATTCATAATTATCTTTCACTGACTGTATAAAGAGAAAATAAAACAGAGTCAGTTTTCTTTTAAGGACTTTGCTTATCCATGTGTTTTACTGAACTCAGTAAGGAATGGGTAAATATTTGAGATCTTCCTATACCCAGTCTTTCCAAACATCAGAGCTCACATTTTATATACACCTGTAGCAATAGGTTGTGCAAGAACTGTCACTACGTCTGTGCCCAAGGGCATATCCTTCTGTCTACTCTTTCCCTCCTGACTTCTCTTTGCACCACTTCCATGGAAATATTTCATTCTCCATCTTCCATTCTCACCAAAAAGCAAATTGTTCTCCAGGCAGAAACAACTTCCATCAGAGATCACAAAGAAATCTGAATAGTGTACCTGTTTCCTCAATTCTGTTGCTGGTTTCTATATAGTAATTCACTTCTTCTCCCATTTTTGTTCTGGTTGTGCTCTAGGATCTGTTTGTGCAGAGGAATACTAGAATTCTCCAGCAACCACTGTGATCACCGCCACAGCCACAACTGCAGGGCTGGCTAGGCCACATGTAGGGGGTCTCGGACCCTGTCCTAAACAGTCTGCACATATTCCCAGAGTTGTATTCTTAGGTAAGAGAAGAAAGGACCAGCAACTTTAGGATATGGCTCCTAAATTCTAAACTTCAAGAAAGAGATCGAATTCCATTTTTATTCTTGGCAGATCAGGCTGCCTGAGCACCTTGTTACCCTCAGAACGTAAGTTTACAGTTCCATTTACTTACTTCTATTAGGCATTTTACAAACACTTATTACAACATTCTTGATATTTCAGTGAAAGGAGGTATGACTGTGTTTTAAACTGTGCACATGTGGCTTAAAATAATCAATAACCGAGCAGACCAGAATTCTACTTTTCCTGAGATCTTGCTTCCTGGATAGGCCAAAAACACACTATCCAAGAATAAAAAGTGATGTGATGATCCCTAATGCCCCAATCAGCACACTCAGGTTTCTTTTCTTTTTTGCTTCCCAGGCCAGGATTCCCATACTTTTGATACAGTGGAATTTCCAAATAAATTTTGTGGTCTTAGTTGGTCAGGGCTGCTATAATAAAGCCCCACAGATTACTAAGCTTAAATAACAGAAATTTGTTGTCTTGGTTCTAGAGGCTCGAAGTCCACAATCAAGGTGTCGCTGGGGCCACATTTCTACATGCTGGGGGTAATCTATTCCATGCCATGGCAGTAATCCATGGCATTTCTTGGCATAGTTTAATCTCTGCCTCTGTCACATGCTGCCTCTCTTTCTGGCTCTGGTTCTCTGTCTGTGGTCTAATTTCCCTCTTATATAAGAGAAAACAAATGTTTAGAAAGATAATGCTATTTGCTTACATTCTTATGGCTATCAATGTTGAAGCCAGGAACGCAACCAGGTGTGTCCATAATCCATGTCAGCAATTTATACTTCCTTCCTTCTTTCTTTAATTGTGAGCCTGTCCACAATTTCTCTGACAAACCATACTCCAGGCCTAAACCAACATCCCTTTCTTCATTTTCCTGGTCCACAGGGAATCACCTCTCTTCTGAACTCTTCTACTATTTTATAAGTACCACATTAGGCATTATTCTGCTTTCTGTCATTTGCCAAAATGTTACAAGTGTCCTGACTTTTCAGCTAAAGTGTAAGCTAGCTGGGATCTCACAGGCATGCAAGATATAATTAAGAAACAGTGAGATGGGAAACGGATGTGGCTCAAGTGATAGAGCTTCTGCCTACCATATGGGAGGACAGGGTTCGATCCCTGGGGCCTCCTGCTGAAAAAGGAGAAGAGAAAGTGTGACTGCATGACATGCCAGTGCCCGCATGGGAGCCCACACGGTAAGCCAGTGCCTGCACAAGTGCTGTGTGAGTGCCCACGTAGTGAGCCAGTGCCCCACGCAAGTGAGTCATGCAGCAAGATGATGACACATCAAAAGAGAGACAAGGGGAGGGTCAAGGTGAAGCAGAAACCAGGAACTGAGGTGATGCAACTGACAGGCAATTTTTTTCCCCATTAGAGGTCTCCAGGATTGAATCCTAGTGAATCCTAGAGGAGAGAAAATGAGAAGAGAAGACAACACAGACAGCAAAAAACAGCAGGGTGGGAGGAGGGGGAGGGGGGACATAAATAAAAGAAATCTTAAAAAGAAAAGAAACAATGAGAGCCAACTAAGAGCATCCCACTTTTATAGCTGATGAGCATATGACAGGAGGAATTTTCCAGCAAGTTACCCAGAGCTTTGAGAACACCCAGAAGGATGCATTCAGGAAATTAATGGGTCTCAGTGGTCTGGCAAGTCTGTCTCAGATGGCTTATTATTCATTCTTTCTTTCCCCAAATGCTTATTGAGCACATAAGTGATGCCATACACTGGAGATGCAGTAGTAAATAAAACAGATGCTACAGCTGAGGGTCCCTTTCAGAGCCTCAGTTTTGAGTTGGCTCTTTCAACGACTGCTCTTCCCAATGTCATGGAAACACAAGTGCACATGAGGTCCCTCTGACCAACTCCCATCAAATTTACCTCCCTCCACCCATTCAAAGGCCAGAGGCTCATTAGACGAGGTTGGAGCGGAATGTGGCACATTTGTTTAATGGAGGAGGGAAGATGATCGTTTTAAGTCCTTGGCAGATTTCATTGTCTTTATAGATGCAATCAATTGCATCCTAGAGCCCCACCTCTCCTTCTTCTCCTCTGAAAGCTTTCCAAGACTGTCCTGTTGCCAGACTTCTCTTCTAACTGGCTGTATTCATTATGAAGATGGGGAGAAGGGGTGAAATGCATCTTACTTGAGGAAGAAAGCAGAGTACCTGGAAGTGCATGGGGCCGAGTTTCACAAATGTTGCACATTTGGCAAGACCCACACAACTGCCCTATTAAGTTGAATGGCTCTATTCTCCATCTGCATGAGCTATGTCCTGATAGGCTGAGTAACTTTACAGCCAATAGCCTGCAGGTGTGCAAAAAAGCACTCGAAGTCCACACCAGATGTCTGCGCCTAATTAAAACATAGCCTGAATGTGCTCTTCCCTGGGCACTCAGCAGTCAGGCCTGTGGTGCTTCTTGGGGCAGACAGTGGTAAAGGCAGAAAACATAATTCTAGCTATAGATGCAAATGCTGTAAGAAATCCACCAAGGAGCTGAAAGTCAAAAAAGAAACACTGGAACCATCTCATGCCCTCTTTCAACATAATTTTTGTGTTGGGGTCATGACACAATGAATGTTTCTAGGTTTCAGGCCAGGGACAGAGACTCAGAATTAAGGATCCCAGCTTGACTTTCAGATCCTGGAGTCATACTGCTCTGATTACTGGACGTGTTATGCAGTCCTGTAATTTTGTCCTAGTGGACAGCTGTGTCATTTGGGTTCTGAGATGGGTTCTACAGACTTTAGAGAAAAGAGCAGCTGAAGAGCTGGCAATCACCGAAATAGCATGCAAAGAGACGTGATAACAAGTAACTGCACTTTAAAGCCTGTAGTAACTAAAATGTGTGGTGATAAGATGCTTTATAATAACTTAAGAATTCACCAAAATTCGTTTCCTCCTTCTACTTTCCTAATGTGTTCTCTCTTCCTCTTCTTCACCTTCGCCTTCTCCCTCTCCTTCTCTGTCTTCTCTATGGGTGCCAATTTGTCAGTCTCTCTTCCTCTGCATTTCTGCTTTTTCTTCTCTACTTTCTTCTCCCCACAGGCCTCCTCACTGGTTTCTTCCCCATTGCCCCCATTTTTTGTGGACTTTGGAGTTAAAAAGACTTGAGTGTGAGTTCTGGGACTGGCAGATTTTCATTTTCTTTTAATAGAATATATTTTTTCCCTATTCCGTAAGCTTAATTTAAAAATCAGTTGAATTCAATTTCAGGGTACTCCCTCAAAAAACGGAACTGAGCTTTTGAAAATCTGGGGAACTTTCAATATATTTCTTCAGGGACCTCAAGGGGCATTATCTATCACTTAAAAGGGGTCTTCACATTCTCACTGTCCCATTTCCCAGCTTGTGGTGTTTTATTTCTGATGATACATGTGGTACTTTTCCTCAGTATATTTTATTGCAAAAGTTATGCATTTATTTTTAGTGTAGTCTTAGAGAAAAATGAAAATAACACATCAAAATAATGATTTCATGGTAAAGAAAAAAGAAGTCAACTTAAAGAATACTAAGGAAACTGCAGAACAGATTGTATGCAGGTATAGCAAAAATCATGAAGATGGTTCTTGAATGACTGCAGATTTAGAAGGAAAGGAGCTTTCTGTATGGTCTGTATTACATACTTACCATATATAGGGTGGACATTACACTAGGTCCAGAATTATCTTGTGATCATTCTTGTCACCATTCTCTAAAGCAGCCTTACTAAAGGCTCTGAGTGGTAACAAAATTTCCCTGAGGAGATGGAGCTGGGATTGAATAAAATATTTACCCTCAGTTCTGAAGCCACTCAACTTCAATTATACCACAGAGCACCTAGAAGGATGCGCAATGCCAGCACTTTTTAAGCTTGCCATAAATGACAGATGTTCACCATCATTATCATTTATGTAAAATATATCTGATCAGTTCTACGAGGCAAATGTTGCTCTCTCCCTTTACAGGTGATACAATAGGCATAGAAAGGTTAAGTAACTTACAGCAAATATTGAGGAGTATTTGGGATTCTGCCTACAGGACCTAATAATATGGTACCATTAGTACTTCCAATTTTCAGTCCTGCTGGGTGCTGGTCAAGGGTATTGGGTGCCCATATTTGAGGTATGATCATAAAACAATAAGAATAATGTTTAAAGAATTATTTTACAAACCATGCATAATGAGGTCACTCATTTTACTTTCTCATCTGGTTTCAACCCAAGCCAGAGTGGATGAGAAAATGTACCTATGGTAGGAAGAAGTCTAAAATGGCCCCGAAGATTCCCAGTCCCTGGTGGACACATACCTTCTCCCCATTCTTCAATCAAATACTCTTCTAGGTGCTGTTGAGAAGGGATTTTTCAGATGTAAGAAAAGGTACCAAATTGTTTGCTGGTTAGGGAGATCATCCAGGATGAGCCTGACAAAAAAGGTAAGCCTTAAAAGAAATAGGCTTTTCCTGGTGAGAGAGATTTGAAGCATGAGAGGAGTTTAACAGAGATAGATTTCCATTGCTGGTTTTGAAGAGGGATGGATGGAGGGGGTCACCTGGCAAGGAGTGCAGCTGGCCTCTGGCTGAGACTGGTCCTCAGCTCCAGTGATCGGCAAGGAAATGGGAACCTCACTGCTATAACAGCAAGGAACTGAATTCTGTCAACAACCTCAAGAAGCTTGGAAGTGGATTCTTCTCCAGAGCCTTCAGGAAGGACAACAGGCCAGCTGACACCTTGATTTCAGCCAATCGTGCCTTATCACGACTTCTGACCTATAGAAACTATGAGGTAATGAGAGGGTGTTGTTTTAAGTCACTGAGTTTCTCGTAATTTGTTACACAACAATAAAAAACTAATACAGTATCTGAAATCCTAGTTTTAAATGTACTCAACCGAATCACTCATTGTATTTTTGGCACTGAGTTGAGTAAATCTTACTGCTTATTAAAGCCAAATCCACATTTTAATATTAAGTATAACAATATCTGTCACTGAACAATTAATATGTATTCTTTGTGCTAAGGACTTTATATCCATTAAATCATTTAATATTCACAACCTTAGAAATTGGGGCACATTATGAATCCTTATTTTACAACTGAGTAAAGTGGAGTGTAGAGAAATATTGAGGGCAACAAATATTCCGTTATTTAAAGAAAAAGCCATTATTAACAGTTATAGCATTCTTTAGAAGCAAATTTCACTTCTTTAATAAAGGCAGGATTCTTTTTATATGCCTTTATGCTCATCTTAGAATAGTACTCCTCTGCTTAGCCTTACATTTCCTCATCCTTAAGAAGATGATGAATAAAAATAAATGATCAATGAGAATACGGGGTAAACAAGAGCATTGTCAGCCTAGGATCACTGAAGTATACTATCTCAGTGCTCAGCACTGTTCCCGGCATGTGGTTGGCTTGCAAGGGGATGCAGCTCTTCTTAGGACCATGCTCAGGTTACACCTGAGCCATTGCTGGTGGGTTGTATGTATGCCAGGTTGGCTCTTCCCAGGTGTTCCTTTCCTGCTCACCGTGCCCATCACTTTGGAAGTGGTGTCTATGGGATGGCGCTGGGATGCCCCAGCTTTGGCTTTATGTTTTGAAAAGCCAGGCTTCTACTGGGGGAAGTCAGAGTCTTTCGGCACTCGAACAGATTTCCCCAATCTCCCTGGGTTGCTGTTCTGAACTGAAATCCACAGGGTAAATCCTTAGGGAGAAATCTGTTGATGGTTCTAAATAGTTGCTAATTCATGGTAGGCACAGACCACACGGAACTCACTGGAGATAATCAACTATGAAAACTATCCTGTTTTTTCCTTAATTTTGTTGCATTGACGTGGTGGGAAGGTCCCTGGGGTGGAAATCAGAAAAACTGAGGGTGTGTGGTGGCAGTGGTATCGTTGCTAATAAGTTCTGTGGTTCTGTGACCTTCAGGAGGTTTCTTAGCCTCTCTGGAGCTCAGGTCAGGCATTCCCCAAGACCATTTGGTCGGATGCTAACCTGGTTGCTTAAGAATCACCTGAGGAGCTTCAAAAAGTAAAGAAGCCTGGTCCCTGTCCTCAGAGATTCTGAAAAATAGCTGTAGTCTTTGCTAATGGAAGCACCATATTTTTACCCTAAGGAGACTCTGCAATGCAAACCAAAGGAGCAGGGAGATCTATGAAGTTGAAAGCATGAAAGCGGGTGGCATGGCCTGGGTCCCAGCCATAGGCAGTCTTAACAGCTCCTCATGTGATGCTGGGCATCAGCTCAGCCAGGTTTGGGAGCTTTGGGTGAGGTGATTTCTGGGGTCATTTCTTGCCCTGTTGGAATGATGCTGTTACTAATAATGAGATTTCTCATTTGTTCAGCTAAATGCTTTGTGTTCTATTTGTTAGGTACATAGGCAGCTCCATCATGTAGTTGAGGTGCTATAGACTCAGAGGAGTTAATTACTTTTCCCAGCAGAACACAGTTAGGAAGTGACAGGTCTAGGTCTCACACCCCATTCCATCTGATTCTTGACTGCCCTGCCACAGCTCATGATTCAGCAGTGTAGTGAGAAGTTCTGGGTGAGAGGTGCAGAAACATCTCACCCCTGTTCTTGTGAGTGATCACATGTGGGACAGACATTCCCATCTTCTCAACTCAGATTTCCCAGCTCCTTTGTGCAGGTACAGGTCTGGTGAGGTAGAAGCATGGTGCTTCCACTGGCAATGATGAAAGCTACTTTACCAAAGCTAATCTGGGGACCCCGAAGGCTCTTGGGCCATTGCCATGGTAAGGACTCCTTTAAGTGTTTGTGGAATTATCACTGATATAATTCTTTCTTCTGTTTCTTCTGTTTCTTCATCTACGGACTCCAGATTTCCTCCCCAGGTAAGAAAATGTAGCAGAGATTCCCAAGCACTCAAATTAAGGATGTTTTCTCCAACATAGTTCATTAGAAACTTCACCATTGTCACCCAGGAGGTGGTTGCACAGGGTAAATGACATTGGTCTTTAGGTATGCACTGTAGGAAGTGGAGTTGGAGGCCTGGCAGCCTAATGGCAGCAAACGAGAACTCTCTGCCAGGTGGTACTGGCTGGACTAAGCACCCTTCACACATTATCTCATTTCACCCAGAGAAGCCGCGAAAATCTAGCCATGTGCTAGGAGAAAGGGATCCAGAGTTCCCATTCTGGTTCTTCCATCAAATTGCTGTGTGACTTTAGGCAGATCTCTTAATCTCTCTGGATCATCAGAGTTTCTACATCTGTAAAATGGGATAAAAATACCCTGTGTCCCCTCCCTTGGTGCCATTAGACTCAAATGAGACCCTTTATCTGCAAGCCTTTGGAAAAGGATGAATTCCTTCATCAATATGCAGGTCTATTACCTGTTCTCGGCTTCCAGCACTGTCCTGGGGCCATTCTTTGTTTTCCTGGGGTCATTCTCTGCCCTGGGAGGCAGTTGGGGAGTTGATCCATGAAGGACCTACTGATTTATATTTCATTATCCCAGATTGGGAGCAAGAATACCAATCTAGTCTCTAGTTTTTGCTGGGTGTTCTCTTCTGCAAGTGACATGCACCTGAACTCAGGCTCCAGCTGTGTTTGGCAGGGCCTTTTTGTTTTCTACAGGGAGCCTCTCTTTTCTGGCTTATTTTTTCTCCCCCTTACTCAGAGCTTCTCTTCTCTGCCTTGTTTTCACTCCTCGTCTCACTGTGCCCTAGGACCACGCAGTCCCTATGAGCCATGAATAAAGTCAACAAATGGGGGAAAATGGTGCTGGGGGTATATTCCTTATTGCCAGCATCCCTAGGCCACGGGTGCCTGTGCAGCTTCAGATGAGTCTCCTGAAACAGGGTGGAGGAGAAATGAAGTCTGTTTGACTCCTTTGAACACAGTCCTGTCCATGATCTACAGCAGCTCTGCAGAAGTCAGCAGGCTGTGGCTTTGTTTATCAGCCACACTCTCGGGCTGGCCCCTGCCCGTATCTTCCAGGCCATGCTATCTGCAGCCAGCCACGTCAAACTCCATTTCCAAGGGCTGAAAGATGCCAGTATCTGCAACTGGCACACCTAATCAAGTTTGCCCCTTCAGTCAGGGGTCCTTGAAAATGTAACTAAGCAGACTTTAGGAGAGTGGATTTAGTTAAAATTCTGATGCCTAATTTTAATTAGGTAGTGCCTCATTTCTTTGTTTTCATGGCTAACTGTCTCTTCCAGTATTTTTTTCTTCTGAGGAAAACTATAAGAATGCAAGACATAAAACAAAGTGTGTAGGGGTCACATTGTGTGTGATTAGACATGGGCTACAGCTTTTTGTTTTTTCTTTGTTTTTTTTTGTTTTTTGTTTGTTCTAGCTTTGATCCGGATCACAATTCATCTTGACTTCTTGAAAATAATATAATGAATTGCACTACTCTACCAGCTCTGGAGCTAGACTGTCTAGGTTCAAATCTCAGGTCCATTGTTTACTAGCTACATGGCCTCCACCAATGGTTCAGCCTTCTGCAAGTCTAATTGATAAACTGGCAATAATAACAGAAGCTGCTGGGAAGACCAAATGAGTACCCAACAGAATCCAATAAAAAGTAGACTTTAGGGAGCAACTGTAGCTCAAGGGGTTCGGTATCTGCTTCCCATGCATGAGGTCTGGGTTCAATCCCAGGTACCTCCTAAAAAAAAAGTAGTTATTATAGTTACTGTCAAGAGCCAGGGGACATTTTATCTAGGTGTCTTGGGAGTGGATGGTAGGTGTATCAGGGAGCTGCATGGCATCTCAGAAAGTAAGCTCTGTGAGGGCCTGGTTTGTGCTTTATGCACTTGTTGTTCTATTCCCAGTGAATGAGACATAGGAGGTAATTGATAAATTTTTGTAGAATTAATGAGGCAGAGAGACCTACATTTAAATCTCAGTTATGCTACTTTTGGGCTTGGGCAAGTTATTTATCTTTTTTGATTCTCAGTTTTGCACATTCATGAAGTGAGGAGAAGAACAATTTTTCAGGGACAGCTACCAAAATAGGCTGTACTGTGTGTTTACCATATACCAGGCACTGGGCTAAATAATTTCCCTGAGTTTCCTCATTTCATCTTCACAGTGGTCCTACAAGGTAGGTACAATTCGGATCTGTTTTGCAGATGGTATAACTGATGTTCAAAGAGATAAAGGAATGGGCCAGTCACAGCGTCTGAGTGATGGAGTTGGGGTTCCAAGCCAGTTAGACTGATTCAAAGACCCAGATTCCTCACCCCAGTGCTCTATGTCTCCTACAGACTCAGGGATGTGATAGGAACTCATATGGCAGCCTCTGCTGCTGCTGCAATGACTAAGGAATTTTCCTCTGTAACACGTGGTACAAAGGGAAGATTCAGTCAGCCTAATCATCTAGATGCTTACATTAATATGCCTGCACTTGAAAAGTCCTGCCCAGTCAGAACTCAGAGGCTGCGATTCAGTGTGTATGTCTGCTACCCTGGGCAGAATACTGATTTGAAAATCAAAACAAACACGTGTTTTCTGAAGGCATTTCACTCAGGCAACTGTTAATAATTCCCATGTGCAGCTGGCCAGGAAGGCAAGAGGAAGGGGTGGATTTCCACATCTGGTAAGCTCTGAGTGATCTAATGAGATGGGGATGAAATAAAATAAAGGCAGATGCCTGAGCCGGGTCCCTGTCTTCCCGAAATATGATGGGATATCACAAAGCTGGGCAAAGTGCAAGGGTGACGGGGCCTTAGAGGCCATCTAGCCCCAATGAGGAACGAGGACCAGAGAGACTGGGAGAGTCAGGGCTAAATAAGGGATGCTGGCAACCCTGACGAAGGCTCTGCTTGGACTCTCCCTATAGTGGACACTAGGGTTATGTTTGGCCAGCACCCGTTCCCCTATTTTCTGCTGATTTGGGGAACCACTCACACAGTCCAAGCTCACTGAAGCTGGTGCTCTTCCCAGCACACCACACTGCCACTGCTCAAGGCCACCCCCGCCATCCTGGATAATCCTGCTGCCCAAGGCCCCATAGCCAGTCCATGGCAGAGTTCTTGCCTGAATTTTCCCAAGAATGGATTGGGAAATCCAGAGACAGAAGATGAAGGCTTAGTTTCTCTAGTCTTCCAGGGCTACTGTATAATACTTCTTTCTTAGCATCATGGTGGGGTTTATTTGGCTAAGGTATCAAGTTTTGGAGCAGGAGAGCATTGTCAGAGAATTACATAGGTGGGACAGATGACGGGCATATTTTCCTGTTATTCATTGCTGCTACCTGCAAGTTGGCCCCAGTCATGATTATGTTAGAAAAAGACTATTAGACACAAACAATGAATAAGAAATTCTTTCCAAAATAATCTTTAAAGGATTTATTTATTGTAGCCTGGTTGATTATAAGAGTAAGAGATTGGAATCTACCTAATTTTCCGTCTATAGGGGATGGGTCATATAAATTTTGGTACATTCACTTAACAGAATATTATATGACCAATAAAAAGGATGAAAAAGCACTATATGTACAATTTAAAAGCATATCCAAGAAATAATCAGTGGAAAAAAAACAAGATGTACAACAGTACATATACATTTTCGTTACAAAATAAAGGAACATTCACCCATATATTTGTATAGCCATACTCTCTCATTGGAGGGATTCACATGTATAAACTGGTTGCTTTGGGGAAAGAGAGTTAAGAGGCTGAAGACAGGATCTGTGGAAAGCTTAATTTTCACTGAATATCCAAAATACTTTAGAATGATTATACAAGATATGTGAATTATCTATTTAAAATAAACACATAAGCAATTTTAAAAACGATAATAAACAGCTTTTTAAAAAGTATAAAACTTCACTTGAAAACTGTATCTGAATGTTCCTCCATCCCTTAACCCAGATCAGCAAGCAGAATTTGAAGGCATTATTTTTTCTTTCACAGTGAAGCTCCACAGCTTCAGGCAAGGAGAAAATGTGCTCCAATCCAATAATGCCCTTCCTTAAGCAACCTGATGACACAAAGTGAGTGGGAAGAGTTGTCCGAATTCCTACCCATTCACTATTTCTCCTAATATTCAGAATCGGGTGAAAGGAGTCTGACAAACAATTTCCCCCGTTTTAAGTGGCTGGGCAGCAGAAGTTTCCAATGGATCTCTGATAATCTCAGTGGCTTGCCCACTAGAGAGTCATGGCTTGTAAGCTGTCAGTTCAGTAGTCCCCATAGTGATGGCTTTAGGGTTGGGCAAGATAATCTGCTGTGGTGTGGGTAAAAGAACTTCTATTCATAACTTCAACTATAAAAAATGGGATAATAATACTATATATCTCAGGAGGTTGTGGAGATGAATAGGATAATGCATATGTGATAAACAGCTTGTAAAATTGATCCCAATGATTCCCACCTTGAGGGGACATAGAGACTTACTTCTAATAAGTAGAAAGTAATGGTATGTCACTTCTATAATTAGTTTAAAAGGGACTGTGACTTCCTTCTTGCTGACATTTTCTCTCTGACTATTTTTCATACTTGTCCTAATGAAGAGGACCATGTGGCAAGGAACTGAGGGCCATCTCTGGACAATGGTCTGTGAAGAACTGAGGCCCTCGGCTCTTTTGCCCTTGAGGAAGTCAATGCTGTGAATAACCACATTAGTGAGTTTGGAAATGCATATTTCCCCAGTCAAGCTCTTAGATGAGACTGCAGCCTCAGCCAAAACCTTGATCATAGCCTTGTGTGAGATTTTGAGAGAGGAGTTACATAAGCTGATCTCAGATTCCTAAGAAACTGTGAGATAATTGATACTCTTGTCTTAAGCCACTAAGTTTTGGGGTAATTTGTTATGCAGCATTAGATTACTAATGCACCATGCAAGTAGCTTTCTGCATGGCATACAAATTTTTAGTAAATATTGGTCTGAAACATTATATTGCAGATGTATAGCCACTTCCTTATTTCATGTCCATGGCAGACATCACTGATTAATCATGAACTATTTTCTCATGGTGAACTTAGCTGTAGCATCAGTATTCTTCTTAAAGCATAGCTTCAGGAAGCAGTCAACAGTTTAGATGAAACTTGCAAACACTGATCTAGTCACTATTTATTACTGTACAGATAGGAAGGTCGAGATGCTTAGCTGGAGAGAGGTGTCATAAACAGGGTCACATAATTAATGTAAGCCTACCCATACTCAGATTTCCAGGTTCGAGCTCAGTATTTTAATTTCCTTCTCAATTATCTTTCTTCCTCTACAGCCTTAAAAATGGTAGATGTTGTGATGGTTAGACTATCAACTTGGCCAGGTAATTGTGCCCATTTGTTTGCTCAAGCAGGCACTGGGCTAACTGTAATACAAGGACATTTATGGACTTTAGTCACCATTGACTTTACTGCAGTGGTAAATTATAGATAGCTGATTACAATTACATCAGTCAGGGAGATTGCCATCAGCAATGAGTGATGCTTAACCCAATTAGTTTGAATACCTTAAAAGAGGAAGCGATTCCAGCATTGAGAGAGAATTTCCAGGCTCGTCTTTGGGCAGTCAATGTCTCCCAGAATGTGTCGAGAACCTTCATTGGAGCCCCTGTTTGCAGCCTGCCTGTGGAAGCTGGACTTGTGCATCCCCACAGCTGCGAGAGAGACTCTTGTAAAATTGCATACTATTGACAGATATCTCTTATTGATTCTGTTTCTGTAGAGGACCCTGACTAATACAGCTTGGTACCAGGAGTGGTTCTTGAGGAACAGAGTCTTAAACATGGGGTGTCTGAGGTGGTTTTGGGAGTTTTGCAATTGACTCTCTACTCTAATCGGACTCAAGGGTACTGGCGACTCCCTTTCCAATAATAAAGAGGCTGCTAACAGTTCATGGCACGAGTTGGCAATCGAGATATGCAAAATAGCATCACTGGATTCCCCTACTTCCATGCCTATAAGAAGCAAAGATCAGGGTGAGAGTGTTTTCAACACCTTAACAGAGTTTTGTGGAGTCAATGGTAAAATGATGTTGGCTGGCTCCTCCTAAATACTCTGGATACTGTTACAAAACAAAGAGATGGGTTAAAGGCTTCAAATTTGAAATGTAAACACTGCGTGAATGATGTGAAAGTTTCTATGTGTGCTCTGAAAGAAAAATCTTGTCTCCTGTAGCCACAGGCTCAAAATATCTGAGAACCAAACACAGACTCTCATTGTACAAGTAGCGGAGTTAAAAAGGAAACTAAAATCTCAAACCTGCAGGGTTTCTGTAGTTAAAGTGAAGGCATTGATTAGAAAAGAGGAGAATCTATAGAACTGGGATGGAGACATATGGGATGATGATAATATTGATGGAGACATTGGAACCCTGGATTCTGCTGAGACCTTGCCAGATAAGCCTGCTGTGACTTGCCCTTTGGAGACCATACTTTGTCAACCTTGTATCATCCAGCCTCCAGCCTGTCCCAGGGAGTCTGAAATAACTTTCAGCCTTGAGGTGGGTACCAGGCAAACTGAAGCCTGCGGTGCCCAGCCTCTGGCCTGCCCTAGGGAGTCTGGACCTCCTCCCAGCCCTGAGGCATGAAACAGCCAAACTCCAGCATGCACTGCTTGCTGAGCCTCCAGTCTGTCCTGAGGAAACTGCCTTCCAACCCCTGTAGTGCCTGAAGAGATTAATCCTGTTTCACCAGAAGAAAATGCAGGGAAATGCCCTGAGGTCAGTAGCTTGCAGGGCAGTTCTAATCCTTCTCTTTACCCATACCCACCATCTCTCTTGTATTTGAGACCTATTACTAGACTAAAATCGCTATAAGCCCCCAAAGGTGAAATACAAAGTGTGACCCATGAGGAACTATGGTATAGTCAGAAAGAACTGCATGAAATTTCCAATGTATATAGACAGATATCAGGGGAATTTGTGTGGGTATGGAATAATGGTGGAAGGAATATAAATTTGGATCAGGCTGAATTTATTGATATGTGTCCACTAAGCAGAAATTCTGGATTCAATGCTGTAGCTCTAGGGGCTGGAAAGGACTCTAACAGTTTGTTTGGGTGGCTGACTGAAACCTGGCCCACCAGTCAGAGTAGGGGCTTATGGAAGTCAGGTGATTAATGGAGTTTTAGCTCAGGTCCATCTCACAGTTGGTCCAGTGGGTCTCTGGACCCATTCTATGGTTATTTCCCCAGTTCCAGAATGCATAATTGGAATAGACACACTCAGTAACTGGCAGAATCCCCACATTGGATCCCTGACTCATGTAGTGAGGGCTAATATAGTTGGAAAGGCCAAGTGGAAGCCACTAGACCTGCCCCTACCTAGCAAAATGGTAAACCAAAAGCAATACCAGAATCCTGGAGGGATTGCAGAGATTAGTGCCACCACCATCAAGGATCTGAAGGATTCAGGGGTGATGATTCCCATTTCCTATTTGGCCTGTACAGAAAACACATGGATCTTGGAGGATAACAGTAGATTATTGTAAACTTAACCAGGTGGTGACTCCAATTGCAGCTGCTGTCCAAGATGTGGTATCGTTGCTTGAGCAAATCAACACATCCCCTGGTACTTGGTACGCAGCTGTTGATTTGGCAAATGTTTTTTTCTAAATTGCTATTAGTAAGGACCACCAGAAACGTTTGCTTTCAGCAAACCAGTATACAGCAAAGCCAGCAGTATACCTTCACTGTCCTGCCTCAGGGGTATATCAACTCTCCAGCCCTTTGTCATAATATTGTTTTCAGGGATCTTGATCATCTCTCCCTCCCACAAGACATCACACTGGCCCATTATACTGATGATATCAAGTTGATAGGACCTAGTGAGCAATAAGTAGCAAAGACTCCAGAATTATTAATAAGGCATATGTGTGAAAGAGGATGGGAGATAAATCCAACTAAAATACAAGGTCCTTCCACCTCAGTGAAATTTCTACGTGTCCAGTGGTGTGGGGCATGTCTAGACATACCTTCTAAAGTGAAGGATAAGCTGTTGCATCTGACTCTTCCTATGACCAGATAAGAGGCAGAATGCTTAGTTGGTCTCTTTGGATTTTGGAGACAACACATTCCACATTTGGGTGTGCTACTCCTGCCCATTTACAGGGTGACCAGAAAAACTGTTGGTTTTGATTAGGGACCAGAACAAGAAGAGGTTCTGAGTCAGGTTCATGCTGCTGTGCAAGCTGCACTACCACTTGAGCCATATGATCCAGCAGATCCAATGGTGCTGAAAGTTTCAGTGGCAAATAGATATACTATCTGGAACCTTTGGCAGCCCCTATAGGAGAATCACAATGCAGACCCTTAGGATTTTGGAGCAAAGCCCTGCCATCCACTGCAGATAACTACTCCCCTTTTGAGAAACAGCTTTTGACCTGCTACTGGGCCGTAGTAGAAACTGAATGCTTAACCATGGGCCATCAAGTTACCATGAGAGCTGAGTTACCTCTCATGAGTTGGGTATTGCCTGACCCACCAAATCATAAAGCTGAGCATGCACAGCAGCACTCCATAATAAAGTGGAAGTGGTATATACGCGACAGGGCTTGAGCGAGTCCTGAAGGCACAAGTAAGTTACATGAGGAAGTAGCCCAGATGCCCATGGTCACCATCCCTGCCAAATACCTTCTTATTCTCAACTCACAGCTTTGGCCTCTTGGGGAGTCCCTTACAATCAGTTGACTGAGGAAGAGAAAACTCAGGCCTGGTTTACAGATGGTTCTGCACAATATGCAAGTACCACTCAAAAGTGGACAGCTGCAGCACTGCAGCCCCTTACTGGGACATCCCTGAAGGACAGTGGTGAGGACTAATCCTCCCAGTGGGCAGAACTTAGAGCACTGCACTTGGTTGTTCATTTTGCCTGGAAGAAGAAATGGCCAGAGGAGCATTTGTGCACTGATTCATGGGCTGTAGCCAATGGTTTGGCTGGAAGATCAGGGACTTGGAAGGAACATGATTAGAAAACTGGTGACAAAGAGGTCTGGGGAAGAGGTGTGTGGACAGACCTTTCTGAGTGGGGAAAAGACATGAAAATATTTGTGTCTCAAGTGATTGCTCACCAGAGGGTGATTTCAGCAGAGGAAGATTTTAATAATCAAGTGGATAAGATAATCTCTGTGGCTAATGCTCAGTCTCTTTCCCCAGCCACTCCTGTCATTGCCCAGTGGGCTCATGAACAAAGTGGCCATGGAGGTAAGGATGGAGGTTACGCAGGGGTTCAGCGACATGGACTTCCCCTTACCAAGGCTGACTTGGCTATAGCTACTGCTGAGTGCCCAGTCTGCCAGCAGTAGAGACCCATACTCAGCCCCTGATATGGCACCATTCCTTGAGGTGACTAGCCTGCTAACTGGTGGCAGGTTGACTACATTGGACCACTTCCACCATGGAAGGGGCAGTGATTTGTTTTAACTGGAGTAGATACATACTCTGGATATGGGTTTGCATTTCCTGCATGTAATGCTTCTTCCAAAACTACCATCTGTGGACTTAATGAATGGCTTATCTACCACCATGGCATTCCACACAGCATTGCTTCCAATCAAGGAAACCCATTTCACAGCAAATGCTGTGCAAGAATGGGCACATACCTATGGAATTCACTGGTCTTACCATGTTCCCCACCATCCTGAAGTAGCTGGATTGACAGAACAGTGGAATGGCTTTTTGAAGACTCAATTACAGTGCCAACTAGGTGGCAGTGACTTGCAGGGCTGGGACAATGTTCTCCAGGAGGCTGTGTATGCTCTAAATCAGCATCACTCTATGATGCTATTTTTCCCATAATCAGGATGCATGGGTCCAGGGATCAAGGGATGGAAATAGGATTGGCACCACTCACTATTACCCCTAGTGACCCACTAGGAAAACTTTTGCTTCCTGTCCCTGCAACCTCAAACTCTGCTGTTTTACAGGTTTAGTCCCAAAAGGAGGAGTGCTGTCACCAGGGAACACAACAATGATTCTATTGAACTGGAAGTTAAAGCTGCCACCTGGCCACTTTGGGCTCCTCTAACCTCTGAATCAACAGTCAAAGAAGGGAATTACTGTACTGGCTGGGGTGACTGATCCTGATTATCAAGGGGAAATAGGATTGCATCTACATAATGGGGTAAAGAAGAGTTTGCTTGGAATACAGGAGATCCTCTGGGGTATCTACCCATGTCCTATGATTAAAGTCAATGGAAAATTGCAACAACCCAATCCAAGCAAGACTAACAATGGTCCAGAATCCTCAGGAATGAAAGTTTGGGTCACCCTATCAGGCAAAGAACCACGACCAGCTGAAAGGCTTGCTGAAGGCAATGGAAATATGGAATGGGTAGTGGAAGAAGATAGTGATAAATAAGAGCTTCAACCATGTGTCCAGTTACAGAAATGAGCACTATAATGGTCATGAATCTTTCTTCCTTATTTCATGATGATTGTATATGTACACAAAATGAATTCTTTTGTCTTCTTCCCCAAACTTTTCCCTTATCATATAACAAGTTGTAGTAGTTTCATGTCTTAATATTGAGGATGTCAAATTTGAGAGTGAATATTACCTAAGGAATTGCACCCTGTTCTGTATGGAATTAATGTGCTTCTGGTTGTACGCAGGAGAGTTGAACATTGTTAGGTGGAAATATATATATATATATATACTGTTTTTACTTAGAGCCTAAGTATGGTTTAAGGTAGTGTGTATGGTTGCCGAGTTGACAAGGGGTAGACTATGATGGTTAGACTATTGTGTCAACTCGGCCAGGTAATCTTGCCAAATTGTTTGGTCAAGCAAGCACTGGGCTAACTGTAATACAAGGTCATTTATGGACTTTAGTCACCATTGACTTTACTTCAGTGGTAAATCATAGATAGCTGATTACAATTACATCAGTCAGGGAGACTGCCATCAGCAATGAGTGATGCTTAACCCAATCAGTTAAAAGGGGAAGTGATTCCAGTATTGAGAGAGAATTTCCAAGCTCATCTTTGGACAGCCAACATCTCCCAGAAGGCATCAAGAACCTTCATTGAACTTTCATTGGAGCCCCTGGTTGCAGCCTGCCTGTAGAAGCTGGACTTGTGCATCCCCATGGCTGCGTGAGAGACTCATAAAATCGCATACTATTGACAGATATCTCTTGTTTATTCTTTTTCCCTAGAGAACCCTGACTGATATAATGGTCAACGAATGATGACTCCCCCAAACCCAACTTCTCCTAGGGACAAGAATAAAAGGGCAGTTTCTACTCCTTATTCCCTCCACTTGGAGAAATGCTTGAATGCCCTCTCAGTCCATATGACTAAATGTGGGAAAGACACTCAGTACTACTGGTCTATTTCAGGACCGTCAAAGGGCTTACAGCCCCCAAACACCTCTTCACTTTTCTCATGTGTGCTATTCCCTTAAGAGGATACTAAGTCTTTCTTCTATGGTGAGCCATACGACAAAAAATAATTAGTACAAATCTGTGAATGTATACAAAAGCATTAATGGCTGACATCATCTGTTGTCCCAAGAATAGATTTTGTTCTAGGAAAGGGTGAGATGGAGCCTGAAAGTATGGTAACCTTAAAAAAAACAAAAAAACAAAAACAGAGAGGATAAGCCCAGGAGAGGCTGGGAGTGCTAAAGATTGCCTTGTCTAATCCTTCATTTTTATCATTAATTTGCTTTATCCTAGAGCTGCTATTTTGAACAAATGAAGGGAAGGAGGGGAAAGTGATATTAAAAAAATGGAAATGTTCTAAGGGGTAAACTGTTGTTTTTAAACAGAGAGAATTTCTTTCAAAATAATTATAAAAAGTTTTCTTTGCCCAACACAATAATTACACGAGCTGTTGGAATAATGCACTTTTAGTTATTTATGCTCTGCTTCACTATGAATGTCATTCTGTTGATTAAAGCAGGGAGTTATTTTGGGGAAAAATGATCCCAAACAAATGTTATTTATACCTGTAATGTGCATATCAAATACCTGAAGATCTTGAGAAAAATGCATATTCTGAGACAGTAGGTCTGGGGTGGGGGCTGAAAGTCTGCATTTTTAAGGAGTTTCCAGTTGAGGCTGATACTGCTCATCTGCAGACCTCAAATTGAGTAGACAAATAGCTATGTCTCTACTTAGGATACATTTGAAAGATTTCTAGGGTCATTGCTGCTCAAAGCCTGAGCCAATGTTGTCAGTTTGTGAGGGGTATGGGAGACTGTTCAGCTAGCTTTTTTGCTGGGTACAGAACTGCAAGTAGACACTGAGTGTGTCAGGGAGCTTGAAAACCATTCTCATTGCTCTGGGAGGGATAACAAGAATGTAAGAAACTTAGATAAAATGCGGAATGATATCACAGGAAACATCTCTGGAAATAGAAAAGGCAAATAAATACCATTTATGGAAAGAGAGAAAAAAACCTCATCTTTCTGGCATGTTTTAGAGAAAATCAAACTGGTACAATATTATAGAACCCATCCATTTTGCAAGGGATAGAATTTAGTATAAAGGCACATCAGTACATCTCCCTTTGTTTTCATAATTTCTTACAATCTCAGCTTATTTTGAAAAGGAAGTAAAAGGTAAAAATAAATAAACAAAAGCTGGTCATAAAAATAGGCTGAGGTCAGTGTTACAGGTTGAGGGAATTATACTAGAGGTAAATTCTTGCCTGACAAGAATGATTCCTTTTCTACAACTTGCACCTTATAAAATACTTCCTGAGGTAGAATCATCTTTTACCTCCAGATAGTGGGACAATATCTAGAATTTTATGTCCACATATTTACACTGTCGTAGGATTGAGAGTTTAATAGACAAAAGAATTAGTAGGGGTGAGATGAGAAGATTGGGAAGAGAATAGTATGCCTAAAAAGTTTACTCTTAAGGAGTTTCCTTCTAAATCCTTTTCCTTCAAGAGAGATTTTCTATATAATTCATTCACTCCTTCACCCCCAAATTATATATATATATATATATGCACATACAGTAATATAAATATCCTAGACACTTGCTGTACATTGATGAGCAAAAATAACAAAAAAACACACCTAAGTACTACCTGCAGAAGCTTACAATACAGAAAAAGGGCAAAGAGACATTGCTCAAGTACACCCAAAAAATACGTAACGATTGCCTACAATAACAGTAATTCTCTTGTTGTCCCATGATAGTTCAGTACAAAAATGTGGCACAAGAAACTTTTGGCATTTTGTCCCATTTTCTTCATCCTATTATTTAACTTCTCTCTTTTGTAGGAGCCCAAGGCCTCAAAGTCAAATCTAGTGCTCCCTGAGGGGCCCTTGCTCTGGGATTCCAAATGATGTATTAAAATCCCGTTCTTGGTACATTCTACCAAATTTTTAAAGAAGTAACACCAATGTTTCTTGAATTCTTCCCCAGAAATGAAGAGGAGGGATCATGTCATAAATGTATGAGCCCAACACTATGCTGATATATTGAAGTCAGACAAAGACACTATGAGAAAAGAAAACTAGAGATCAGTATTCCTTATGAATACTGACACAAAAATCTGCTACAAATACTAGCAAACTGAATTCAGTAGCTTATTAAAAGGATTATACACCATGACCAAGTGGGATATTCCAATGATGTAAAAATAGCTCAACATATAAAAATCAATGTAATATATCAAATTAATAAAATGAAGGAAAATGATCATCTCAATTGAGGCAGAAAAAAATATCTGTTGAAATCCAACATCTTTTTATAATAAAAAAACATTCAATAAACTAGGAATAGAAGGGAAATTCCTCAACATGATAAAGCCCGTTTATGCAAAACCCACAGTTAGCATTATACTCAATAGTGAAAGTCTGAAAACTTTTCCCCTAAGATCAGGAATAAGACAAGGATGCCCACTTTCTCCAGTTCTATTCAATACAGTACTGGATGTTTTAGCCAGAGCAATCAGGCAAGAAAAAGCATCCAAAATGAAAAGGAAGAAATAAAAGTATCTATTCACAGACGACATGATCTTATATTTAGAACACCCTGAAGAATCTCCCCCAAACTTGTGGATCTAATAAATTATTTCAGCGAAGTTACAGGAAACAAAATCAACACACAGAAACCAATAGTATTTCTATACATTACCAATGAACAATCCAAAAAGGAGATTAAGAAACAACTCCATTTGTAATATGAGCAAAAGGAATAAAATACTTAGAAGCATATTTAACTAAGAAGGTTCAAGACTTGTATGCTGAAAAGTACACTTCATTGCTGAAAGAAATTAAAGAAGACATAATAAATGGAAAGACATCCCGTGTTCACAGCTTGGAAGACAGTATTGTTACTTTGACAATACTACCCAAAGCAATATACATTTTCAGTGAAATCCGTATCAAAATCCCAATGGTTTAACATCAGGAAGTGTGAGTTCGCTAACCTTGTTCATCTTTTTCAAGATATTTTAGGCTAGTCAAGACCCCCGTTCCTTCCAAATAATTGGCTTTTCCACTTCCATAAAGTAGGCTGTCGGAATTTTTATTGCGATTGCATTGAATCTGTAAATCAATTTGGGTGGAATTGACATCTTAATGATATTTAGTCTTCCAATGCATGAACACAGAATGTCTTTCTATTTATTTAGATCTTCTTTGATATCTATAAGCAATGTTTTGTAGTTTTCTGTGTGTAGGTCCTTGCCATCCTTGGCCAAATGTATTCCTAGGTATGATTCTTTTAGTTGCTACTGCAAATGGAATTTTTTCCCTTGATTTCCTCCTCAGATTGCTCATTACTATTGTATAGAAACACTACTGATTTTCACATGTTGAGCTTCTGTCCCTCTAATTTGATGAATTTATTAGCTTTAGTAGCTTTGCTGTCGATTTTATGGAACTTTCTAAATATAAGATCATGTTATCTGCAAAGAGTGAAAGTTTTACTTCTTTTGTTCCAGTTTGGATGCCTTTTATTTCTTTTCCTTGCTGGATTGCTTTAGCTAGAACTTCTAGCACAATATTGAATAACAGTGTTGACAGTGGGTATCTTTTTCTTGTTCCAGATCTTAGAGGGAAAGCTTTCAGTCTTTCACCATTGAGTACAATGTTAGTTGTGGATTTTTCATATATTCCCTTTTTTCATGTTGAGGAAATTTCCTTCTACTTCAATTTTTCAAAGTGTTTTATCAAGAAAGGATGCTAATTTTGTCAAAACCTTTTCCGCATCAATGTCAATGATCATGTGATTTTTCTCCTTTGATTTGTTAATGTGATGTATTACATTAATTGATTTTCTTGTGTTAAAACACTCTTGCATATCTTCCTGATGTTAAAGTACATTACAAAGCTACAGTGATCAAGCATAGGGGAGCCCCATGCGCAAGGAGTGCGCCCCGTAAGGAGAGCCGCCCAGCGCGAAAGAAAGTGCAGCCTGCCCAGGAATGACGCCACCCACACTTCCCGTGCCGCTGACGACAACAGAAGCGGACAAAGAAACAAGACGCAGCAAATAGCCACAGAGAAGACAACCGGGGGAGTGGGGGGGGGGGGGAATAAAATAAATAAATAAATCTTTAAAAAAAACCCCAAAAAACAGCATGGTATGGTATTGATCAAATTAAGAGTTCAGAAATAAACCCTCATATCTATGACCAATTGATCTTTGACAAGGCTACCAAATCCACTAGACTGGGACAGAACAATCTCTTCAACAAATGGTGCTGGGAGAACTGGATATCCATACACAAAAGAATGAAAGAGGATGCACATTTCATACCACATACAAAAATTTTAACTCAAAATGGATCAGCTATCTAAATATAAGAGCTAGGGCCACAAAACACCTAGAAGAAAATGTAGGGTAGTATCTTTAAGATCTTGTGGTAGGCAGTAGTTTCTTAACCTTTACACCCAAAGCACTAGCAATGAAAGAAAAAAAAAGAGTTAAACGAGACTTCCTCAATATTAAATACTTCTGTGCTTCTAAAGACTTTGCCAAGAAAGTTAAAAAGCAGCCCACTCAATGGAAGAAAATATTTGGAAACAATTAATATATAACCAATAATAGGTTTAATATCCAGAATATATGAAGAAAACTTAAAACTCAACAATAAAATGTCAAACTACCCAGTTAAGAATTGGGTAAAAGATGAATAGACACTTTTCCAAAGAAGAAATAAAATAGCCAAAAAGCCATAAAAAGATGCCCAATACTGGTGGCTATCAGAGAAATGCCAATCAAAACTGCAATGAGGTAGTATTTCATACTTACCAGATTGGACATTATTAAAAAAACAGAAAACTATGAGTGTTGGAGACATGTGAAGAAAAAGGATCACTTATTTACTGCTGGTGGGAATGTAGAATGGTACAACTGCTATGGAAGACAGTTTGGCAATTTCTCAGGAAGCTGAGTATAAAATTGCCCAATTCCACTACTAGGTATAGTTTCAGAAGAACTGAAAGCAGGGAAAAACAGATATTGGCACAATGATGTTCACAGCAGTTCACAATTGCCAATAGATGGAAACAACCCAAGTTTCCACCAACCAATGAATGGATAAACAGAGTACATATGATGGAATATTTTTCAGCTGTAAAGAGGAATAAAGTCCTGATGTACGCAATAACATGGAGGAATCTGGAGGACATTATGTTAAGTGAAATGTCATTTATAAAAGAACAAATATTGTATGGTCTCACTAATATGAACTAATAATACTGAGTAAACTCATAGAGTTAAAATCTAGAGTATAGGTTACCAGGAGATAGAATGAGGATAGATAAGGGAGAGCTGAGGCTTAATGTGTGCAGAATTTTTAATAAGGTCATTGTAAAGGTTTGGAAATGGCTAGAAGTGATGATGGCACATTATTGTGAATTTAATTCACAGGGCTTATACATGGGTGTGATTGTGGTTGAAAGGGGAAGTTTAAGTTGTTATATGTCAGTAGAAGAAAAGCTAGATCATAAATGTGGGGCTGTATAACATAATTAATCCTGTTGTGGATGGTGAATGTGGCTAATAATACAAATATAAGAATATGCTTTCATGAATGATAACAAATGTGTGTCACTACTACAAGGTGTTAATAATAAGGTAATATATGGGAAAATATAACTAATGCAAATTTTTGCTTACGGTTAACAGTAATATTGTAATATTTTTTCTTGAATTGTAAAAAATGTACTGTAACAATGTTAAGGATTATTAATAGGGGGTATAAGGAGTAGGGGATTTTTCTTTTAGGAGTAATGAAAAATTTCTAAAATTGATAGTAGTGATGAATGCACAACTCTGTAATTATACTGAGAGCCATTGATTATACACTTTGGATGGATTGCATGGTGTGTGAGTAAAAATGTTAAAAAAAGTCTCAATGATGATGTTTGCAGAAATGGAAAAACCCATCCTAAAATTCATATGGAATGTCAATGGCACAGAATAGCCAAAACAATCTTGAAAAGGAAGAACAAAGTTAGAGTACTCACATATCCTGATTTCAAAAATGTACTCTGAAGTTACAGTAAACAAAACACTGTGATACTGGCATAAGGATAGGCATATAGATGAATGGAATATAATTGAGAGTTGAGAAATAAACTTTCAACTGAATTTTGACAAGTGTGCCAAGACCACTTAGTGGGGAAAGAACAGTTGCTTCAGCAAATAGTGCTGGGAAAACCGGATTTCTACACGCAACAGAATGAAGTTCTGTTTTATGCTATATATAAAAATCAACTCAAAATAGAGTAAATACCTAAATATAAAAACTAAAAGTATAGAACTTTTAGAAGAAAATGCAGGGGCAAATCTTCATGACCTTGGATTTGTTAATAATTTCTTATGTATGACACCAGAAGCATTGTTAACAAAAATAGATAAATTGGATTTTAATAAAATTAAAAATTTTTCTTATTATCTCAGAACACTATTCAAGAGAGTGAAAAATGACTAAAGGTGTGATGAATTTGTACTCAGATGTGGCCTCTCTACACATGCCTCTTCCATCCCTTTAATTAAACCTGTGGTTCCTGCTGGGGTTGGTATATGCCCAGGAGACTTGAATCTCTGGATTGTCCATGTGCCAGCCAGGCCCTGAGCCTCAGTGATGTTGCAGCACCTACTGTCCAGTTCACTGGACTTACACAGGTCAGCTGACAGGGAGGTGAGGATGGACAACTACCACACCAAGGAACTGAGAGGGTCTACAGCTGCGAGCATGAGTGTCCCATCTCCCAGCCATGTGGGATCGAAGCCCCCTCTCAAATGAGAGGTGGAGTGGCCATTGCCACCCCAGGGTCCTCAGGATGGAGGAATAAAATATGGATTAGAGTGGACTTACTGGCATTCTACTATAGAATTATTGTGACTCTAGCAATGGAAGAAATTATATCATTGATGAAGAGACAGTAGTCACAGGAGTTGCTGAAGGCAGGGAGAGGGAAAAGAAGGTGTGATATGTGGGCATTTCGAGACTTGGAGTTGTCCTGAATGATATTGCTGGGACATATGCAGGACATTATATATCCTGCCATAACCCACTGAATGGAGTGGGAGAGAGTGTAAACTAAAGTGTAAACTATAACCCATGCTGTGTAGCAGTGCTCCAAAATGTATTCATTAATTGAAATGACTGTACCACACTAATGAAAGATGTTGATTTGGAAAAAGTGGGAGTGTGGGGAGTGGGGCATATGGGAACCTCTTATATTTTTTAATGTAACATTTTGTGTGATCTATGTATATTTTAAAAATAAATAAAATATACAAAAAATAAAAAAAATAAGAAATGTAGTATTGGAAAAAAAGAAAAATGACAAAGAATGGGAGAAAATATTTGTAAATCATATATCTGATATATATCTAGGTCTAGAATCCAGAATACAAAGAATTCTTACAGCTCAATAACAAAAAGGCAACCCATTTAAAAAATGGGCATTCATCATTTCAATCCTTACTAGAGCATTTTCAACTATGTATACCAAATACCATTGATTGTACACTTTGGATGACTCATATGCTTTATTAATATGTACTAATAAAATTCATTTGTTTAAAAAAATGGGCAAAGGACTTTAATAGACGTTTCTCTACAGAAGACATACCAATGACCAAAAAAAAACACATGAGTACATAAAAAGCTGCTCAATATCACTAATCATTAAGGAAATGCAAATCAAAACCACAATGAGAACCACTTCGCACTTATTAGGATGGCTATAATTATAAAAAAGAAAAAAAACAGAAAATAAGTGTTGGTTAGAGTAAGGAGAAATTGTAAACATTATACATTGTTGGTAGTAAAAGTGCAGCTATTGTGGAAAACAATTTGGTGGTTCCTCAAGAATATAAGCATAGAACTTTCATAGGACTGAGCAATTCTACTCTTATGTATATACCCAAAATACTTCAAAGTTGGGACTCAAACAGATACTTATATTAAATGAATGTTCATGGCAGCATCATTTACAATCAAAAGGTGGAAACACCCTAAATGTCCATCAACAGGTAGGTGAACAGAATGTGGTATATACCTACAGTGGAATACTATACATCTGCAAAAAAGGATGAAGTTCTGATGCATGCTACCACATGAATGAACCTTAAAAACATTATGCTAACTAAAATAAGCCAGATACAAAAGGACAAACATTGTTTGATTACACTTGTATGAAATATCTAAAATAGTCAAGTTTATATAGAGAGTATGCTGATTAGAGGTTATGGGGGTTGGGGGTTGGGAACAATGGGAAGTTATTGTTTAATGGGTAGAGATCTTTTGTTTAGGGTGATGAAAAATTTTGGAAATAGTACTGATGGTTGCATAACATGAATCCAATTAACACTACTCATTTTACACTTATTGGTTCAAATGGCAAATTTTAATTTATTTATATTTTATAACAGTTGAAAAAACAAATGGAGGCATCTTGAGGAAATGTTGTCTTCCTTTGTTTGCTGCAGGCCACAATTGCCTATACTTGAATGGTGGTAGTCAATGCATGGAACAATTATTTTGAGAGTCATTTTAATAGAAACAACTCCCACTGGTAATTTCCACATGTTAACTTTATTTCTTTAGCTAGAAAAATGGCTTTTAACTTTACTTTTCCTGATGATTTCTATTCACACAGGTGGAAGTTTTTATTAAGCACTTCAGTATCTATGAAGTTGTGCACATCTGTGTGAAGATCCCAGACAAATCAGAAAGTCAAATTAGCAATGCATATTTAATTCTGCTTTGTAGTGTTTTTTTTTTTTTTTTAATTTGGAAGCTATGTTTACTCTTTGAGGGGGAGTTTATAATTATGCAAATTGGAGAGTCTGCATATCCTATAATGATAATGCCTTGGGTTTTGTATCCAGAGTCAAAAATATTTCTAAGTATTTCTTTAATTTTATCCGTGATTGGAGAGAGGTTAACAAAGGCTGGGTGCCTGCTTTTTCTGCAGTGATGGAGTACATGGTATCTTGGAATCTGGGTACCTGAACAAGCTTTCATTTTAGAGGAAATACTGCTGAGATTTAAATAGGATCACCTTATAGCAGATACCATTGATTGCCTTCCAAATAACAATTCATCCTTTCTTTCTCCTTTCTTCAGATATCTACTTTCCTCAATGTGACCACTGCTTCAGGGGCTTTTGGTCTAAGCCAAACATTGTGGTCCTGTCTTCTTTGTGAAGGTCTGATTTAGGCAAGGCCATGCGACATAGTTCTGGCAAAAGCGAGTGGAAGTCTGCTGGGGGCTTTCTGGGAAGACTTTCTTTGATGGTAGAAAGAAACACATGGAAAGAAACAGCCTGATGAAGATGTCAGAACCCAGGTCTTGGTGACATACTTGAACTACTTCATTAATCAACTGTACTTGTTCTATGTCAGGACTTCTTGTTAGAGAGCTAATAACTCGTTCTTTATTATGTAAGCCACCTTGAAGCTGCATTTTCTCTTACTTGTAGCCAAGAAAACATCTTAACTGACTTGCATCTTGACAGTCCCTATGTTGCTCTGGGGAATATAGAATGGAGACAACTTAAGACATAGACTTGGCATCTGATTTACCATAAGGCCAATTGGTATTTGCTTAAATGGTATGGATGAAAGAATGGTAGTTTTATAAAGCTCATCCTTTTATATCCTATAATCAATGAATATTAGGAAAAACTACTCACCATTCACACCATCACTTTCATTGAGACAAATATCACTAGTCAGTCCTGATCTCCCTGTCAAAGCAAACCTGCAAGACACAGGAAGAGAAAATAAATATAAAACATACAAGCTCAATTTGGCATAGGGAGTTATCAAATACTATGCCCATTTCTCTCCAGCCCAATGGATCCTGAGTTAAACAAACCCCACAGATCAGGCTGGATATTTTCCCAGGAAGTTGTTTCATTAGGAAGGATTTATAAGACTGGTGAATTAGTTCTCCTACTTCATCTTCCACCTTCAGAATGCAAAACGCTTTTCCATAAACCCTTGCTAAATGCCCAACTGCTCTCTGAAATGAGTGCTGGTCCAAGCCACTCAATGTATTTCATCTCCTTTGTCACATTGACTGGTTCAGGAATGAGCAAGGGATCCAATTTGGTCTAATGGATGTCAGTCTGGAAATTTGTGTTGCAAATTGAGAGGAAGAGAAGCTCTCTTCCTACTGCACTTGGAATCTTGGAGTGTTGAAGATGCATGCCTGGAGGTGCTGGTAGCCAACATGGGAAATCAACCCTGCAGGTTTGAATGAGCAATACCAAGTTCAATATTATTTGAGTCCCTAAATCCAGCTATGATTGAAATGCATTAATGTGACAGTTTTGTGAACCAATAAATCCCCCCCTCCCTTTTTTTGCCTAGTCCAGTTTGAGGTGGTGTCTCTGTCTCTTCCAATCAAAAATACAAGGAGATAGGGCAAGCATCATAATTCTCACTTTGCAAAGAATGAAATGGAGGTTTAGAGAAAGATTTTGTGGGAGGTCAGGGAATAGGACTCAAGCTTTCTGACTCCTAGTCAAGGGCTCTTCCCATTCCAGCCTACTGCCTCCTCACTCAGTGATTCATTGCAGCAATATGGAAATACTCATCGCTGTTTTTACTGACTTCAAACATGTCTGTTTTGGATAAAGCAGAGTAGTCTTCCACAGCATTACAAGGGAGATAGCCTATATTATTTTAGCAAGGTAAACATTTTATATACATGCATGTGCACATATATGCACACTCAATATAAAAGGCCACCGGAAGTGCTTTAGATTTGAGCAGAAGATCTTCTCCCCCAAGGATATGTCCAGGCTGCAAGACTGGCTCAGGTGGAAGCTTGCTCTGACCCAGGAGACTGCTGCCCCCCAGCCAATGGACTCACTCTGCTTCCTCAGTATGGTCCTCCTGACCTGGTCCTCTTTACACCAGCCCTCTCTGCTGCTCTGTGAGCTGACCGATCACACAACAAGCTCTCTGCCCTGCTGGCTGACCTGACTGATGTCCAGTCTACCCACAGTGAGTCTGCTAAGCAGAAATCACAAAGAGGAAGTCCACAGGCCAAATCCCATTCTCTGATGTGCTTTGATTTTTAAAAAATCAAGGTACATTTAAACATTTGGAAATTTTACATAAAAATTTAGATTTTAATCTTCACTTGAAAGAAATCAGAAGGACTGGCAACAATGTGTCTGCAATCGCACCTGACAACACAGGCTGAGCCCAAGCCGTGTCTGCATCCCCTGGAGGAGGCATGCTTGCTTGGATCACCATACTCCCCGTTGGCCTCTTTCTTCATTTATGCCAACCGCCTGGCCACTGTGAGCAGACGCATTGTCAATCCGCGTTCTAACTTTCCTGTGACTAATTTGGGGATATTCCCAACCCAACTGCGATACCAGCATTCCTTCCAGGAATTTTGTCTGGAAATAACCTGTTTCCAATGAGGTTCGCAGCCCAGTCTGTGATCCCTCCATAAGTAAAATGGCACCAAGTGATTTTATTTTATTTTTCCTCATACTCACTGTATCCTCAAAATCCTCTAAAATAAATAGGAATGACTTATTTAAATCAGGAAAAAAAGGTTTATAAATGCTCTCATGGAAATGGAACTTGCCTGTGGTCTGCAGGCATCAGGGACTTGAGAGAAGCTGTGTGGTATCATTAACTAAGCACTGAGGGAGTACTCAGAAGACTTGGTTACTCTGTGACCATTTATAAGTGATTTCCCTCTCAACCTCAGTTTCCCCTTCTGTCAAGGGAAGAAGTAGAGGTAGATCTGAGGTTGTGAACTGGTGGCCCACAGGCCTTATCCAGCCAAGAGATGGTATTTTTCTCCTATTTAGACACCAACGGCTGAAAAGAAGACTATTTAAAATAAGAATCCAGATCACAGTCTTCTTAGAAAAAGCACATGTAGCGGCAACAGTGAGCCAGCATTCCCACGTGATGATGGCCAGATGGTGCGTGAGGCTCTGAGTTCACTCGAGGTTCCATCCTCCTCTTACCAGAGATACATGCACCCCTCCCCACCTGCTTTACTATTTAGGTCCCCGTCTGTCCTCATAGGCATATGCTCTTGTCACCCTTGACAGACAGGACATCTAGGGACTCTTCAGCTCTTATTCCATGAGTGGAGGTTGGTGACCTGAGAGTCACAGAGGGCCTGGAAAAGAGGAGAATGTTCTGAGCAAAAGGGCCACCTGGAGCATTCCAGTGACTCTTAATGAATTCCTCCTCCTCCCCACTTGGCCAAGAGTTGAAACAGCAAGACGCCCAGGCTTTTGTGACGGCCCCACGACATGGTTAAACCTGAAAAGGCAACAGCCGGGGTTTTGAAAGTAGCAGAAATGTTCTTCCGTTGGGGCTGCTAGCTGATTCTCTGAGTAATTTGCAATTCAAGTGTCTCTTTGTTTTGTATGAAAATTTGCTGCTATTTGGAAAGTGGGGAAGAGCTAAATTGCATCCTGCTGGTTTTACTTTGACTGTATCAAAAAAGAAACTGTTAATCTGGTTCCATAATTAACTTTCCTGTTCTAAAAAGGCCCTGGGAGAGAGTCCAGAGAGTGGCTGTCAACTCCCCGCTTCTCTACTCAATAACTCCTTTCAACAAAATGCCCTGAAAGGCAAATGAACCCAGGTGGGGATTGGTCTCCATTTTCTCTTCTTCCAATTTTTTCTTCTCCTTTATCCTCTTCAACCAGCATTAACTGAGCCTCTAGAGTGTGTAGGGCACTAGACTGAGCAGTGGTGAGACCCATAATGGACTTCTGATTTACAAAACTATAATACAGCTTTATAATAAAGTTATACTGTTTTATGCCACTGAGTTTGTGGTAATTTGTTATAGCAGCAATAGGAAATTAATAGACTGACTTTTGGCTTAACCTCCATTGATGTTAAGTTTGATATAGCACCAGCTAAAGCTAGAAAACTGCCTGGGCTATTCTATTTTGGACCAAGTGTGACTGTGTGAGGCAGAAAACTCTGTACAATAGTGACTTAAATACTTTGTCTTATTCTTTTGTTTTATTTATTTATTTTTTAAAGATTTATTTTTTATTTATTTCTCTCCCCTCCCCGCCCCCGCCCACACCCCCCCCCCCCCCCCCCCGCCAGTTGCCTGCTCTCTGTGTCCATTCACTGTGTGTTCTTCTGTGACTGCTTCTATCCTTATCAGTGGCACTGGAAATCTGTGTTTCTTTTTGTTATGTCATCTTGTTGTGTCATCTCTTCGTGTGTGCAGCGCCATTCCTGGGCAGGCTGCACATTCTTTTGCGTGGGGCGGCTCTCCTTATGGGGCACACTCCTTGCGCGTGGGGCTCCCCTATGTGGGGGACACCCCTGCATGGCAGGACACTCCTTGCGTGCATCAGCACTGTGCGTGGGCCAGCTCCACACGGGTCAAGGAAGCCTGGGGTTTGAACCGTGGACCTCCCATGTGGTAGGCGGAAGCCCTATCCATTGGATGAAATCTGCTTCCCTTCGTTTGCTTTAAAGAAGTCTGGATTTAAGCAGTCCAGGGCTTTATACTAAGGTAGCTCTACAGAGTCACTGGGAACCTAGGCTGATTCCAGCTTTCTGCTCTGCCACTTCCAGGGTTGACTCTCAAGCTTCTGATGCAAAATGACTGCCAAAGCTCCAGCCATCACATTTGAATTCTAGGCAGCAAGATGGAGGAGATGCTGAGGAATGCTGATTCTTTACAAATATTTCTCAGATGTTGTGTATAATACTTCCACTTACATTTCATTGGCTAAAATTGCTCACATACAGCTTTTTAGAAAGTTAAGGAGGACAATAGGCGCAACTAAAAGGAATCCCATCACTAAGGAAGTAGGAGTGAATGGATTTGAGGACATAACCAACAGTATCTGCTTTTGTGTGGTCAATTATTTGGATGGTTCTCAAAAGGCCAAAGTTATGAAAATAGTTGGCTGGGATATGCAAGATATTGCTATTTTGTCTTCCAATATTGCTAGTCCCCTTCCCCTTTTAGAAATAACCCTCCTCTTCCACTTTCAGTTTTAGATTGGCATGTGACTGTCCCAACTAGAGACTCCAGGGTTCAGTTTTCTCTTGTTACGTGCCATGTGATTAAGTTAGGGCCACTGGAATATGAGTGAGTGTGGTATTTACAAACTCTGGGTCATTTCCTTAAAGGAAATCAACTTTCCAGGACGCTTCCCCTACCCTTTTCCTGTTGACTGGAAAACTGTTCAGCAGTCACCTTGGAGATGGGCAGTTGAGGATGGCAATGCCAACTGGCCAGCCTGTGACTTGGGATGAACTTGAGTGGCTGCCTACCTACCCTCGATGGGCTCCCACCTTTGGACTGTGAGGGCTACACAAAAGTTGTCTTCTAATGTGCTGGATTTAGGCCTCCACAATAGCAGTTAGCCTCTACCATGACTAATGCATGTGGTTAATGGACCTGTGCACTCTGGGCCAATGGACAGAGGTCTGTGTTCCTTTCCACTTGTCCTTTTCCAGGAGGATGAAATTTAACCTAAAATAAAGAGAACTAAAGCACTCATCTGAGCAAGTACATGTCATGTCTTAAAAGCATCCAAGGGCACCTGAGGGAGGCATGGGTTCAGGTTCTGACCCCGATTCTCCAGGAGACGGCACAGGCTCAAATCTAGAATCTTGTTATTTCTGTTGGAGTCATCCTTGAAAATAACTTTAATGAGAAGTATGTCCAGACTTCCTAAATAATGTTTTGCACCAACATTCATTGCTGATTCATTCTTCTCAAACCCATCATTTTAGAAAATTGTCTCTTGCTGCCTAAGTATTTCTTGCCATTTGAAATTTTCTCCATCAAGTTCCATTTTTTGCCATATCCCTCTAAGAGCCTATTTAGATAATTCTGCTGAACATTCATTTCTTAGCTGGCTATTAACAACCAAATGCCTTGTATTTGCATGTTGTTTAATACTTTTCAAGGCCCTTTCACAATCTAATAGCATTTAATCACCAGGGAAGGCATATAAGTTATGTAGCTTCAAACTTCCTCAACAACAGTGCGGTAAAGCCGTGATTTTTAGCTATCGTTAAGAAATATGTTTTTCTTCAGAAAAAAAATTCACACTTTCAATTTATCTCACCCATCCAATTGACAGTTTCTGAGGAGCTCATATGTCCTAGAAACTGTCTTTAGCAGGGGGAATAAGACACACGGCATCCTGCTCGTAAGGATCCATTGCATATTGATGAATTACTACATTTTGAGCCAACTGGTAGGTATCTACTGTCCTATCTGTTTTGCATCACCCCTTTGCTCTGGGAAACTGCTTCTCTGCTGCTCCAATCATATGATTCTGCAGAAGCTGTCTACCACAGAGAAAGGCAGGTGGAGGTGGTCAAAGTTGGACTTTCCTGATGACTGCATTCCTCTGGCCACAGAGTTTGGTCCATGGGAAGTGACATGAACCAAACCTAAGCTAAGCAAAGTTTTTTTTTCTGGGATTTATAATTTAGGAAAGAGGAGAAAGAAGCTCTTTGATTTGTCTATCACTGGACTGGGATGATGGAAGCCTACAGCCAATTGCAGCAAGATCTTCTGCCATGTGGAAGAAGCCTTTTTGTGAGAGGAAGGCCCAGACAAGAAAGATAGGTCTAGGGGATACAGGCAGGCAGGGACCAAGGGACAGGCAGTCACAGCAATGTGGAAGGAGCCCGACAAGCCGGACCAGAATCTGGAACAGTGACTTACACACAGTAGGTGATCATTACTTTGTCATTGAATAAAGAAGAGCTGAGCATGTCTTTTAGTCTGGGAGTCCACATTACCTAGTACAGTGTCTTGAGCAGAAGAGATGCTCCACACATATTTCTCAAATAAATGAATGAATGATGAATGAATTACACTATATTGACTATATCTTCAACTTAGTGGAGAGGGGTTTAAGATGGAAAATATTCCCACTATCTCATTCTATTGTAATTTCACCCATTTTCTCAATGTTCTGCAAAGCAGCATGGTAGTGAGGAAAAAGGACTTAGGTATTAAGCAAGTCTGGCTTCAGCAGCAACCAGCTGCATGATGCTGAGGAAATAATAACCATCCTCTCATAAGAGTTTTTGATGAGTGTGGTAAGGTAAGTGTAAAGCTTTAAGCAGAACAGCTAACATATTGCCAAGAGCTCTAATGCTACCCTTGTTCATTAAACCTATTTTCATTGATTGGGTTTGTTTTTTGTGCTAGGTACTGTCTCAGCCCTGAGGATACAGGAGGATGAAACAGGTGAGGGTTCTATTCTTTAAGAACTTCTGTTCTAATGGAGGAAAATGGAAACTAAGTAAAAAACAACAACAAAAACAACCCCCCCACAAATAAATAAACAAGTAATATATTCCAGAAAGTAGTCCATGCTGTAGAAATAATAAAGTAGGGTGATGGATAAAAATGGATGTGGACTTCCTCCAGATTAGGAAGCTGACATTTGAGCTGGGATCTGATCAAAGAAAGAGGCAGCCACATGAAGACATGGGGGGTAGAGGGCTCCAGGCCAAGGGAACTGCAACTGCAAAGGCCCTGAGGTTGGAATGAGCTCTGTGTGTTTGAGAAACTGAAGGAAGTCTGTGTAGTGGGGTAGAAAGAGTGGCAGGGAGAATGGTGGGAGAAGAGGTCAGAGAGGGCGGCTCTTATATCAGAAATTTAGACTGACATACTACGGGGAAGTCACCATGTTAGGAAGTAATAATACAAACATAAGAAGACAAGAGCTACCTTCAGAAGTTCCCAATCTATCTAGTCTCAATACATTTGGTTAAAGGAGGCTTCATGGAAGTTCAGTCTGTATTTCAATCCCATCTCACACTTACTGGTATCTTTGTCTTGTCAATCTAACCAAGTTAGAAGCAGGGTATAGTTCTGTGTCAGGCAAGTTCCACTGAGCAAGCAGGAGGCAGTTAATAGTACGCATGGGCTTGTCCATCCATATACAGATGGAAATCTGTACATTTGGTGTAATTACATCCTGTCAAATACAAATTCCACCTGCTTGTATGTGAACCCAGGCAATGTTTTGAGGAACGGAAGTGAGGGTATTGCCCAATCAGAGCCCAAAGTGGCCAGTCCAACTTCCTTCTTGTGAAAATTGCTTTGCAAGTCGGGCCTAAGCATTATGCACACTGGCTCTTCTTGCATATTTTCCAATTTCTTATATAAATTCATTTGCAGATATTGCTATGTTTTATTCATGTGAACTTTGAGACTCAGAGCAGCAGAGCACCAGAAAAGGTGAGAGTTCAAAATTTATCAGAACTCAGGTTTAAACCATGGCTGACCGAGTTTGTCAACCCATTTCCTGCAAGAGGACTTGATCCTTCTCTCTCCAGGTGATCTCAATCACGCCTACGACTTTGAACACCATGTACAGGATAATAACTCCTAAATCATATCTCCAGTTTGCATCTCTCCCCTGGGCTCTATAATTGGGTATTCAATGGCCAACCTGACATCTCCATTATGTTTGCTCCACAAGCTTCCCAACTTGACATGTCACTACAAGAACTCTCCACAATCTGGTTCTACCTTAGTTTTCTGCCTTGGTAAATAGCACTATCACCCACCCATTTACTTTTTTTTTTTGATCTTTTTTTTTTTATTGACTTTGTAATAATATTACATTAAAAATATATATGTGAGGTCCCATTCAACCCCACCCCCCACCCCCCCCTCCCCCCCCCCAACAACACTCGTTCCCATCATCATGACACATCCATTGGATTTGGTAAAACACCCATTTACTTTTGATTACTTTTTTCTCCTTACAGCCAACATCTATCACATCAATCAAGCCTTGTAGGCTTCATTTCCAAATGATACTTTAGATCCATCCTCTCATTTCCATCTGCAGAGTCACCTCCCTGGTCCAATCCTCTACTATCTGCTGCCTAGACTAGTTCTACACACTCCTAGTTGGTTCTCCTTGCTTCACTTTCGTGTACCAAGGTCTATTCTCCATAAAGAGATCTTGAAAAATGTAAACTACTTTATCTTATCACCACCACATATATGCTTAAAAGACTTCAATGGATATTCACTGTACTTTAAATTTTACTTGCACTCTTTCAAATGGACTACAATGTCTTGAGTAAAGTGGCCACCTCTGCAATCTCACACCACTCACTCTCCCTGTCCTGCTCTAAATTCTGGTTACACTGGCCTTCTGATTCTTCCAAGAACATGCCAAGCTCACTGCTTAGGGCTTTTGTATTTGGGATGGAATGCCTTTCCAGTCTCTTGGCACGGCCAGCTTCTTCGGATTTTACCTGTAATTTCACCTCCTCACAGAGACCTTCTCTAAGTCATCTACCTAAAGTAGTGTCACTACCAAAAGTCTTTCTCACAGCACAATTATGTCATTCATAGCACTTTTCAAATTTCAAAATAGCATTTTTTTCTGTTTATTGTTGTTGTTGTCTCGCTCCCCCATACTATATTATGTTCTATAAGTGCAAGAAGCATATTTATCTGCTCATTCTTATTTCTCCAGCACTAAGCACACTGGCTGACACAGGGCAGATCCTCAATTTTTGTGGAATGAATGAATGAATGCATGAAAAGATAATGTTTTTCACTGATTTTAAGTTTGGAGTACCACATTATACAGAAATCATCTCCCTTTTTATTTTATAATCTCTTTTAAAAAAAGATACATTGACCACACAAAATGTTACATTAAAAACTATGAGAGATTCCCATATACCCTCACTCCCCACCCACCCCCACTCCTCCCACATCAACAACCCGTTTCATCAGTGAGGCACATTCATTGCATTTGATGAGTACATTTTGGAGCACTGCTGCACCGCACGGGTTATAGTTTACATTGTAGTCTACACCCTCTCCCAGTCCATCCAGTGGATTATGGCAGGATACATGATGCATAAACCATTCTATTTCTTATTTATTTTCTCATAAATCACTTTTTATCCTCTTTAGAAAAATCATTCCTTGAGCTGAGTCTAAGATAGGATATCTCAATAGCAAAAATCTTCCTCAAAGTTGTGCTGGTCCCCCAGGTCCCAAGACATTAATATCTTCCAGACATGACAGGAAATCCCCCATTACTCTTGCCTGCAGGGAAAGTTATTGAAGGATGATGTAGTGAGCAGCCTTCACTCTGCTCAGTTTATACCTTACTATCTTGGGTAACACATTTTCCATCTCTGTTCTGCTGAATTCTGTGCTTGGCTCCTTAGTTTGCTACCTGGGAGATGGTCAGCAAGTCTCCAACCTCCAGAGTTCTTGCTAAAGAGTGGGTCGAATACTTGTTGAACTGTGGGTTGAAAGGTGACTCCTAAAAGAAGATATGTCCATGTTCTAATCCCTGGAATTTCTGAATATTACCTTTCTTGGAAAAAAGGGTCTTTGCAGTTGTAATTAAGAGAAGAACATTATCCCAGATTATCAGGGTGGCCCTAAATCCAATGGGGAGTACCCTTATAGGGGAAAGGCAGAGGGAGACCTGATCCAGACAGAAGAAGAGGCGGCAGTGCCACAGGGGCAGAGATGGGAGGGCTGCAGCCACAAGCCAAAGGCTGGTGGCCGCCACCAACAGCGGGAAGAGGCAGGCATGGATTCTCCCAGAGCCCCCGGAGGAGGCGCAGCCCTACCATATTTCTACATCTAGCTCCAGAATGGTGAGAGAATAAAATTCTGTTGCCTTTGGCCACCAGGTCCGGGTGGTTTGTTACAGCAGGCACTAGAAACTAACGTGGTGCTCACCTGGCTGTCACTGGGTCTCCCTAGCCTGGAGCCCCATGGACTCCAGTCTGCAGTGGCAGCACAAGGCATCCTGGGGAAGCATTTATAACCCAGGAATTGTCTACTAAGAAGAGCTCTGGGGGGCCATGTTAATCATATCATGCCGAAAGCTTCCTCAAAAATGTAGTGTTCATCTTCCACTCCCCAGGCAGCTGCTGTTTCACTTTTCTCTTGCTCCCTTCTCTGCAAACTCTCCTCCAGTCACCTTCAGTGGCATAGAATCTGCTCTCTTCTTCTTTATCTGCATCCCTTCTCCAAGTCTTCTCAGTCAGTACATCAACAAATGTTTAAGGAGGGTCCAGTGTTGTCCTAGATGCTGTGGAGATTTCCACTTGCACAAGTGATGTGAAAATCTCAATAGTAATAGTAACACTAGTGGTAGTAGAAGCTAGCAGTAACCGGCAGATTGGCATGTGGCAGCCACTGTGCTAGGCACTTTTCATGTGTTCTCTGTTTCAGCCTCCTAAGCAGTGCCTCCTAAGTGAATTCTTTCATGAATGCATTCAGGGCGCCAGGCCCACTGTCACACCCTAGCACCCCTAGATATAGCTGCTTTGCTTCCCATTTACATCTGCCCTCCAGAAGGGCATTTGATTCTAGCCAGCAAATTGCAGGGGGAAAGTCACGTTTTATCTTGCTCTGCTATAAGTGATCCCCTTCTCCTTTTTCACATTGGCCATCACAGACTTAGAGCAAGCAAGAATCCTGAGAATGAACATTTTACTTAGTCAACACCCACCTGCACCCAGAGGACCAAAAGGGAGTCCAGAAGGACCAGGAGAAAAGGCAGAAAAGGTGGCTCTTCTTAGCTGCCGTTTGGAGAAGAAACGTTGAGTGCAGTTTGCCCCAGGAATATCAGGGGTCAATTTCACCTGGATCTTAAACAAACGATCTTCTTAAATTAAGAACTGAAGGGGAGCAAGTGAGGCTAGAAGCTAAAGAAAACTGCAGGGTAGAACCTGGCCAGCTGCCAAGGGTGGGTAGAGAATGTTCCACCTGAGTCGCCAGTGGGTGGCAGAGCTCACTAGACACATACGGTGTCAAGACCTCCAGAACCCCAGGAACCAGGCACAGGAGACCCAGGCTGGGAAAGGCTTCATCTGCTACATCTTCCCCCAGTGCCTTGCAGGCTGCAGCAGGACTCAGATACTCTACATGGCTCCACCAGGTTGGACCCACAGATGTGCCAGTGCCCTGGGGGTTCCCCACAGTTGTGTGCACAGTGAATCACTCTCCCATTTTGCATCAATACCCTCTCCCTTTTACTCTGTAAGCAATTTCCAATTTTCCCCCCACTTATGCCTCTCCATGTCTTCAAGACGGCCAGCTTTGCTGAACTAATTACTCTGAATAGCTCCTAGGACAACTTTTTAGTCCCTCTCTGCTTGAACTTAACATATCCTATCTTAGAATCATTTGTGCCCACCTCTAATCTGGCCTCCAGCTGGAATTCTTTGAGGGCTGGGATCATACTTTACATATCCCTTGTCCCCCCAGCACCCACACTTGGCTTTGCATATTACAGATACTCAAGTGTTTTATTTACTAAACACTTGTGTTTACTTAGCACAGAACATGTGGTAGGGGCTTTATTAAATCCTGGATGAACAAACCAGTCATAGAAATCCTGGTGGAAAAATGTATAGTTCTGTGAGGAAGCAAAGAAAATATGCAAAAAGTTAAGTGCTGACATGGTTCTCCGTACTTTGAAAGAAGTGTGGAGACTGTGATAAAAGGTAATGGGATCAGGGAACTTGGGTAGGGTGGGCAAGGGAAGGTTTCTTTGTGGAGGTGATATTTAAATTGAGAGTTGGAGAAGGGATCAGTCAGGCCCAGAGCCTCGGGGAAGCACTTCCAGGTGGTGAGAATGTGGAAGTTCCAAGGGGCAGAGGTGGGAGAGAGTTTGATATATTCGGAGACCACTCTGGCTACAGCTCTGAGGGTGAAGGTGGACAGTGGGAAAGGGGGCTGGGAAAAGCTTGGGCTTTATGATTAGTGAAATGGAAACCCATCAAAGTGTTAAGCAGACAGGTTTGTGATTTAAAGATGTTTATCAAATGATTGAAAACAATTCTCATTCTCAGAACAGGTCCCACGTTCTTCCTTAAGGCTAAGAAGCCTATGTCATTTACAGTGACCTCAGCACTGCAATTTCCCACTCATCAGTCACCACGTGGCCCTCTGGGAGATTAGGCATCTGGTTTAATCATTTCCACCATGAGCCACTTGAGGTGTCTAGACATTTCCTCCTATTTTTGAGCAAATAGGAGTCTATTTCTACAGTCTGAATTTAGCTCCTTTTTTCTCCCCCTGACATGTGGTAATGACACATGTTGTCTTTTACCCTCCTCCCTCTGGATCCCTCGAGATCTAATGAAAACCATTACACATTCTAAAGTCACTGTTAATTTATGCTGATGTCTGCTTTGCTGATATTGCTATAAAAAGTGCTTATTTATGGGGTGAAGATCATGTTTCTTCTAATTCTCAGTACAACTTTCAGAATGTGCCTAAAAGTCAATAGATGACTGGATTCTGGTACCCAATGACAGTCCAGATTAAGTCATTCATTCATGTGTGCTAGCTGTCTACTGCTTGGGGAAAACACATAGCTAGGGAGAAAGAACTGTCAAATGGGGAAATTGGGCAGAAACTGGAAAGTTTTGGAGTGCACAGCTTTACACAGCCTCGTGGAAATTGGAGCTCTCAGTTCTGTAGAGTCTTGGAGAAAATAATTTTCATTCTTCCTTGCAATGATGGGCTCACTCATAGCTCTTATCCATTCGAGATGCACAGTTTCCTGGTTAGGAATTTGAACCTCATTCCTTGCCAACTAAAATAAAGACTTTTGAGTGATTCACTGACTACGTGCCAGGTACTGATCCAAGTGGTGTATAGTTATTATTTTATCTAAAAAGAAATTTCAATACCGCTAATAAAGATGTTAATTACAATAGCTGTTGTTTATTGAGTATCAAAATCATGGCTGGCACTTCATAGACATTATTCCATAAAATTCTATCATTGCAAGGTAATGGTTAAATGCATGAACTCTGGAGTCCAATACTTAGGGTTCAAATACTCTGCAACTTGGTAACTAAGTGCCTTTGGCTAGTTGCCTAACTTCCAAGGCCTCAGTTTCCTTAGCTATAAAATGGACATTATAAAAGTGCCCACCTTATAAGGTTTTCATGAGAATTAAATGAAATCCTGTATATACAGTGTAGTCCATAACAATAATGATGATGATGGTAAAAATTATAATGATTAGTAATAATCATATAGCATTTACTATGTGCCAGGCATTCTTTGAAGTACTTTACATGTACATGCTTTTATTTATTTCTCTCCCCTCTCCCCCTAGTTGTCTTCTCTGTGTCTATTTGCTGCATGTTCTTCTTTGTCTGTTGTGTTGTTGTCAGCAGCATGGGATTCTGTGTTTCTTTCTGTTGCATCATCTTGCTGTGTTAGCTCTCCATCTGTGCGGCACCATTCTTGAGCAGGCTGCATTTTCCTTTGCACTGGGCGGCTCTCCTTACAGGGCACACTCCTTGCACATGGGACTCCCCTGCATGGGGACACCCCTGTGTGGCACAGCACTCCTTGCGTGCATCAGCACTGCTCGTGGGCCAGCTCCACACGGGTCAAGGAGGCCCAGGGGTTTGAACCGTGGACCTCCCTTGTGGTAGACAGACGCCCTAACCACTGGGCCAAGTCCGCTTCCCTACATGCTGTTATTATACCTGTTTTACAGATGAGAAAATTGGAGTTTGTGGAAAGAGAATGAGAAACTTCGCACAGCTAGGAGGTAGCAGAACTGGGATTTGACCCTTTAATGTTATCCATTGCTAGCATTGTAATCTACAGTTCTTACTACAATACCTTGCACAAAGTAGATGCTGGATAAATATTTGTGGATTGATAAATTATAGTTAATTTATTCCTGCCAGAAAAGAATCTTGGGTTTTGCTTAATAGTTTCCACTTATACTTGATTTGTTTCCTAATGTAATTGGTTTCTTTCTTTCCCCTATTGTGCTCATCTCTTTGATTCTCAACAGTTGCTCAGTATTAAAGTACTTCGTAGGTATCATTTGAGAATGGTGATACCAGCTTAGGAAACTAATTTAAAACACTCATGTTTCAAGGCTCAGGTAAAGGCCTCCCTCTTCCAGGAAGCTTTGCAACTTCCCTCTCATCTGGAGCTCTCTAGGGCCCTTACTGCCCAGAACTTTCTTTTGGCCCTTATCAGACAGAGCTGCAATGCAGAGCTTGCTGACACTTAGTCCCACCTACCTGGTCAGTAACACCTGTTCAGTTGCTTCAAGGCATTTCTGAGGGAATTTCTCCTGAACTTGTGCAACTCTGGCATCGATGCTGATTTCTGTGGCCCAGGAATCCATTGGTGGTGGACCTCACCATCACTGCCAGGGACCAGGGTCCTTCCTGTGACCCTGAGACCCTGCCTACAGGGTTTCCAAAGCCACAAACCTCACCGGGAGGTAAAATGGCACAGTTTTCCTTATAGAAATGTGGATCTAGCACCTCTTTGTGACTCATCTTTTCACTCTGTCTCTTTGATCCTGCAATGGCTCTGCCTTTGTGCATATCCCACAAAGTCCTTCAGGGAATGGCACCTGCTTATAGTACACCCTCCCCATCAGTCTCAGACTGCAGCCAGGTGGAGGGACAGGGTCATGCCTGTTCTTCTTCTTTGTAGCTCTTATTACTTCTGGCAATTACATGTTTACTTTGTGAGATTCTTCCTAATGTTTATTTTTGCATTTAGACAGCATTGTGGGTTAAACTGTGTCCCTCAAAAGACATGTTCAAGTCTTATCCCCTGGTCCCATGAATGTGACCGTTTTAGAACAGAGTTTCTGAAGATGTAATTAGTAAGATGAGGTCAGACTGGATTAGGGTGGGCCCTAATTCAATATGTGTGGTTTCCTTATAAGAAGAGGGAAATTTGGACACAGAAATGGGAAGAAGTTCATGGAAGGCAGAGATGGGAGCTATGCAAGTAGAAACCTAGGAATGCCAAGGATTGTTGGCAAGTACCAAAAGTTAGAAGAAGCAAGAAAGGATTCTCCCATATAAGTTTCAGAAGGAGCAAGGCCCTGTTGACATCTTGATTTCAGACTTGTAACTTCCAAAACTATGAAATGATGCATTTCTGTTGTCTTAGGTCCCTAGCTCATGGTACTTTGCTACAGCAGCCCTAGGAAACTAAGAGATGGTGAACTCCCATCTCATCTTCAAAGGAGCACAGTAACTGAATATAGTAGGGCTCAGTAAATATGTGTTGAATGAAAGAAAGAATGAATATTTGTTCCTCTGAACCTGGACTCACCTAAGCTAGGGACCAAGGCAAGGAAGACAGGCATTCTAATACAAATCAATACCTAGAATGAGACCAACCACTTCCCTCTCCAGCCCTTGACAATATACTGTACATCTAACCTCACCAGTTAATCAGAGTCCAAATCTGGATGCCAATTTCAGGACTTGAATTTAGTTAAAAGATATATAGCTTGACTGGTCCTTCCAACTAGATTGGGAGTGTTGGAGTTTGGAACAATGCCTTCTTCATGTTACCACTTTCAACCTTCTCTATTACATGCTTAGTTAGCACAGAAGATCTGCCCATGAAATATTTGTTGCATACAGGCAATATAATGTTCCAGATGAATGTTTTCCATCTTGCCAGAGACTCCATTGATCTGCTTTGTTTTTCCAGCATATCTGTGGAGGTGGTGGTTGAGGATGAAAGACATTTCTACAGTAACTTTTCCTTCAGCTCACCTCTCTGGACTTGGTTCACACCACTTCACATCAGGTGCTGAAAGACTGTTTCCTAAAAATATACCTGGGTCATAGAAAGCCTAAAATAAATTGAGGATGATGAGCACCTCATGTCTGCCTCCTTCCACACTAGGCAAGAGGATGAGCCAAGCACTTCCTAATTTGTTTCAATTTGCAAGGACAAAATTTCTAGACTGGTGGTGTAAGGCTTTTTCCTCAGGTGATGTCAAGGCACAAATGCTTGATTCTGCCCCAACACAAAGCTGGGAATTTGCCTAATGTATGGCCATGGCTTTGTTTCAAGTCAGCCTATATTAGTGGTTCTTAACTGGTGTGTGTGTGGGTTGATTTTGCCCCCCAGAGGGCATTTGGAAATGCCTGGAGATATTTTTGGTTGTCCCAACTTGGGCAGAGGATGCTACTGGTATCTAGTGGGAAGAAAAAGGCCAGGGATATTGCTAAATATCATACAGTGAGTGCACAGAAGAGCCTTCCACAATAAAGAAATATCCAGCCCCAAAAGTCAGTAGCAGGGAGGCTGAGAAAACCTGGCTTAGACAAGCCCAGAACATGGGGTAAGGAGCACTGCTGAGTTCCCACCCCATCTTCACTCCAGAAAAAGGCAGCAGGTTAACATAAGGTGTGTTCAACTGCTTGCTCAGAAGGCAGAAGTTCCTTTGCTGGCTGGTCTCGCTCTCCTGCCCATGCTCCCTCAGCAGCTTTTCCCTTAACGCTTTTCTCCATGACCTACTCCTGCTCTAAGATCTTCTGATCACTCCCCAGGTGTGGTGGGTTTGGAAACAACCAGACCTCTGAGCCTTAGTTTTTTTCTTTTCTGCAAAAGGAGGATGCTATAGGCAAACATTTTGGGTGATTATGTGGATTGAGTAACCCTGACATCACCTGTCATTGATCACTGCCTCAGTTAACATCTGAGTGTCTACCATGTGCAAGAACTGCGATAAATGCTCTACACATTGTCTGATTTAATCCTCACTGTAACCCATTTTTCAGAGGAATAAAACGAGGCATAGGAAGAGGTTACTTGTTCAAAGTCACACAGCTTGTAGGTGATAAGATAATTTAAACCTGGCAGTCCAAACACTGAGCTTTACTGTAATGAGGTAGTTAAAAAGAATTCTGGATAATGTGAGGTCCCATAGAAATGACAGATTTCCCCCCCACCCTCATTTGTTCCTCATTTACTCAACAAATATTTACTGAGCATCTCTTGTGTGCCAGAGACTATGCTAGAGCAGGTTCCTGCTGAGGTTTCTTCAACATAGACTGTGTAGGATTTATAGGGAGACAGAGAAAAAAATGTATGACACCAGTTCCTGACCCAGTCTATCTTGCCCTGATGACCTTCTGAGTTCAATAGCACAAATCCTCAGCAAAGTCCAGTTGTCTTATACCTGCACCCATGCATAGCAACAAGTGGATCTGTGTGGTCAACTGGCTTCTTCTGTAAAGGAAGAGGGTTATGTGTGCTCATTGGTCCTCAGGGAATTCTTTTTTGTCTTGGTCAAAGTCTGCCTTTCTACAGCCTCACAGTAGCTTGTATCTCTCTTTCTCAGTGCTTCCCTAGTCACTTTATATATTCATTTGTGTGACAAGAACATGAACTACGCTGGGCTGTTTTTGTTCATCATTTGGTTTCTAGTATCTAGCAGAGGGTGGTATGCAGGGAGTGCTCTATAAATATTTGTCTAATGAATGACCTGGAATTTATATTACGTGCCCATCCCTGTGCCAGACATTCTACATACATCATCTCACTATGTGAACACGCATGAGTACTGACATTTTCCAATGAGGAAACATGGTGAGGGAGCCTGTAATCACATAGCTAGTAAGTGGCTAACCAGGTTCCTGAGCCAGGTTTGTTTGGATCCAAAGTCCCATGTCCCTTCAGAATTAAACTGAAGTCTGAAAATGAGACCATTTTAAGTCTGCAAATCATCTGGGACACAGGAAGATCAACAGTTAAGCATGTAGGTTCCAGATCCATTCTGCTTGGGTTCAAATCTTGGCTCCATCACTTCCTGGCTGTTTGAACTTAGGGTCACCAATGTATCCTGTGTCTCATTTCTTTGTGTATAAAATAGAGACAAAAATAGGACTGTCTCATAGTGGTGGTGGTGTATTATTTGTAAAGGGTTTTGAATAGCACCTGGCATATTATATCTGCCCACATATTATGCACACATTAGCTTTTATTCTCCTTTGGAGAAAGAAGGGCTTTTAAGATAGTATATCATTGCTTTTATATTATATTTAAGATTCTGTACAAGTATCCCAACTTAATAAGCAATATTGAAACTTAAGTGCTGCTGATGAACATCACTTGGCAGTAATAATCCTAACGTGCAGTGCCTACATGGCAGCTCCTCAGTATATCCATATTGCATGATCAACTGGCATTTAACAGCATCTTGTTAAATTTAACTGTCTTATTAAATCTGAATTAAGTGTATCTTGGAGAAATTATTTAGATCATCACTGAGGTTTCAGGCTGCCTGCTCATTTCAGACAAACCAGAGCTGCCCGTGATGCTGTTGATGGGATGTTTGGCAGGCATACACGGGCATTTCTGGGTGACGATACTAATTGGGTCTCGCCCACCTAAAATGGCCACCAGGGACTAACCCACTTTCTCCAGAGCCAGAACCTGCCTCACTGCTGACCAAGGCTCAGGAACAATGAATTATAAGGCATTTAAGATCATTTACAGAGTGTTTGCTGTGGCTCTGAATGTTCCAGATGATCTCGCTGTCTCACTGGTGCTTGTCAGCTGTGTGTGTGTGTGTGTGTGTGTGTGTGTGTAAACAATCCTGGGTTTTTGATGTAGGGATTCTGTGTGAAGATAGCTACAAGTCAAATTACACTTCCCTCACACAGACCCAGATCAACTGCCCTTGTAGTTAGTCAGGTTAGGATCTGAAAACAAGCCAACAGGTAGCATTTTACAGGGCCACCAGGCACTGCCATCTTTCCTTAGTAAGAGCACACACACACAAGATTATCCTGCAGATCAAGATTTGAATTTCTCTGAGGGGTCTTCCCATAGGTTCTAGCCCATCCCTCTCACTGCAGGAGGCCATGATACCAGCTGAGAGTGGGGGGTATCTCTTCATTGTTTTTCTTTCACTTAGAGCATTGACCAAGAGGTTTTTGGGAGGTTGATTTCTGTTCACTGTGGAAGACTGGGCTAATGAGGACAACGACAACAACAAAGTAATGGATTAACACTGATAACTCTTACCCTGCGCTGGGCATTTGACCAGCATGGACTTCAATCCTTCCAACCACCCTATAAATATAGGTGCTTTTATTATTAACCCATTTTACAGTTGAGGACATTAAGGAGAGCATGAGTAATTTGCCCAAGATCACTGAGCTACAAGTGGTGAGTCCAGATTTGAGCATGGGCAATCCTCATCCTTAACCAATATGATACACTGCCTTCCAGAAGTCACTATGTTTTTGCAGGGGTTTATGGCAACAGAGCACTCTGCTGCCCTCCAGTTAGTGTAGGAAAGTTATTTTCCTTACCCCATGTGGGAATTCAGTAGAGTGCAAATGGGATTTAGCACCATTTTCAAAGATTCCAAAGAAAAGAAGAAAAAAATAAGGAGAAGTTCCAGAGATACAGAATTTAACCCAGTAAAAGAATCTAGCAAAAACTGAGAACTACATTAGAAAGCTATACATATAGTTGTTGGGAAAAAAAAGAGAAAGATCAGTTCTCTAGTCACCAATGTGGAAACTCCAAAAAAAAAAAAAAAAAAAAAAGCAAGGTGCAGAATTGTGTGTATAGTTGCTCCTAATGTGTTGAAAACATAAATTATATGTGCACATTTATAAATGCATGGACATTTTAAAGTTAGAAGTGAGAAATTGAAGGGTGATAAACCTTTACCACACAGAATATCAAATAGCCACTGAAAGTACCTTATCAGAGATGGAGTAAAGGGTACTTTGGAAAGAAGACTGAGGCTTGGAGTCTTTCTAATGAATCTGTGCTTTTAATATTCTAACATCCTGGAAGTAGTAATTTTAGCATATTCCCTTCGAGCATAATTCCTAGGGCATGGCAAATTGCCCATGTCTGAGGGTTGTCAGGATCCTACATGGAAGCAGGGACTTGGTGACTGTCAAACTTATGAGTACAACTTGACTTTGGGTGTTCCGAATTTTAGACAATCATGTGTCCTTCAAATGGCCCAAGAATCTATACTCTATCAATCAATTTTCTCCCCCTTCATGTTCCCTTTTAATCAGTTGTGAACCAGGTTTTTTCCCTGCCTTAATCCCATTGGCCACATTTTTTCCTTGTGATGTTCTGCCTCAACCTCTAGACAAGCTAGAATCCTTTTCATGAACAGAGGTTAGCTTATCTAAGGCATTCTCAGGTAGATTTTCCCTGATCATTTTATCTAGGCAGATCCTCCATTATTCTCTAACACATTATATTATTTATCTTTAAAGAAATGTATTTGATGTAACATTACATATTTATTTACCTGTTTATTGTTTTTTATACCCTTCATCCGGCTGTGAGCATCCCGAGGGCAAGGACCCTGCCTGTTTTCTTTCCTACTATAAACTGAGTGTCACGACAGTGCCTTGCACATAGTACAAACGTGTCTTCATTTTCATTAGTTTGTCTTTTTTACTGTTAATTTATAAGTATTCTTAATTAATAATGTTGGTTTGTTATACAAATTGCGAATAATTTTTTCCAGTCTAACTTGCTTTTTAACCTTTTTTCAAGATTATTTTTCTTATATATAAGTTTTTAATTTTAATGTAGAAGTTTGTCAATCTGTTCCTTTATTTTCTTTTCATTTAGGTCTTGTTTAGTACCTAATCCAAGGTGAATTCTAATCCAAAGTATATTCGTTTACTGAGGCTGCAGTAAGAAATTGTTACAAACCTAATGGTTTAAAACAACACAAATTATTCTCTTGTGTTCTGGAGTCTGGAAGTCCAAAATCGGTTTCAGTGGGCAGAGACCAAAGTGCTGGTATGCCTGTACTCCCTTCAGGGACCCGAGGGGAGAGCTCATTCCTTGCCTCTCCCAGCTTTTCTAGTGGCCCCTTCTTTTCTCTTCAAGGTGAGCAGCATAACACCTTCCAATCTGTCTGCTTCTATCATAATATCATCCTCTGTCTTCTATCTTCAACTTCTCCGGTAACTATTCCAAATGGGCCACACTGACCTGGAACAGCTACTTGGGACTAACCCATGTGTTCCCGACCCAGAAACCTGTCTCTAGGTAATGCATCTTATGTATCTTTTCCCCCTCTGTTTGCTTTTAAGATTTTTTAAAAATCACTGCTATTTAGCAATTTAATTGCAATGTGCAGTGCCTTGGTTTTCCTTATGGTAATCCCAACTGGGGTTTTTGAGTTTTGGGGATTAGCAATTTCATAGTTTTCATCAGTTTTGAAAAAGTTTCAGCCATTATTACTTTGAAAATGGTTTTCTGTTCATTCTGCCTTCTAGGACTCTAATTACATGTAGTTGGTTAACTTATTAGTGTCCCACAGGTTACTTGAGTCTTTGACCCCCTCCCTGCATTTTGTTTCTTTCTTTGCTTTAGTTTGGATAGACTTTTCCTGCTTTATCTTTAAGAACAGGATCTTTTCTCCTGCAATATCTAATCTATTAATTCAGCCTAATGAAAATTTTTATTTAAACATAATATATTTTTCAGCTCCAAAAGTTCCATTTGGTTCCTTTTTTATATTTTCTATTTCTCTTCTCACAATGTTCAGGTTTTCCTTAAAATCATTAAGAACATTTATAACCTTATTTTAAGGTCCTTGTTGGCTAATTTCATCATCTCTATCATTTCTGGATCAGTTTCTACTGACTGATTTTTCTCCTGGATGTGGATCACATTCACATTTTCCTGCATTATTGCAAGTCTAATGGAATTTGATTGGATCCTGGACATTGAGAATTTTACATTATTGTGTGTATGGCTTTTTTGTTTTCCTTTAAAGAGTATTGGACTTTGTTCTGGCAGTCAGTTAAATTATTTGTAGATTACATTGATCTTTTAAAGCTTTTTTTCAAACAAATCAACTTTATTGATAATATTAATAAAGCATAAGTTCACCCAAAGTATACAGTCAATGCATTCAGTATAATCACATAGCTGTGCATTCATCCCTTCAATCACTTGCAGAGCATTTTCATTAATCCAGTAATAATAATAATAATGATAATTAATAAGAATAAAAACAGGGAAGTGGATGTGGCTCAAAGGATTTGGCTTCTGTCTATCACATGGGAGGCCCTGGGTTCACTTCCCAGGGTCTCCTTGTGAAGGCAAGCTGGCCCGCACCTGTGGAGAGCTGGCGGCCCATGCCCGCGGAGAGCTGGTGCAGCAAGATCATGTAACAAAGGGTGACAAGCAGACATAGAAGAACACACAGCAAATGAACACAGAGGGCAGACAGCAAGGAAGTGGCAAGTGGGGGATAAATAAATAAAATAAATCTTTAAAACAAAAACAAAAACAGAACAAAACAAAAGCCAAAGAAACAAAACCCATGACTTCTCAATCTCTCTGCTTCCCCTGCTGTATGTAACTGCTATTTTGTTTCCTTTCCTCTAGTTTATTTGTACTTATATTCTTTAAAAACAGTCTTATATATGTGATATCACCCATATTCACATTTTACATGAGGTTTCACTGTTATACAGTCCCATATTACATTTTTAGCTTTCCTTCTAGTGATATACATGTTCTTAAGACTTTCCCTTTCAACCACTGCCATACCCATAGAATAGTTCTGCTAGTTACAAACACTATGATATTCTTTCACCATTTCGATTAATTTCCAAAGATTTACAAACAACCTTTCTACCAATTCTCCTCAGCTTTCCATTCTCTACTCTCATTCTATTTTCTGGTGACCTATATTCTAATTACTAATTCCATGAGTTTACATAATATATTTAGTTCATAATAGTGTAATCATACACTATTATGTGTCTGGCTTGCTTCACTCAACATAATGTCCTCCAGATTCATCCATGTTGTCATATGTGAAGATTACTTTTGAGATTCTATAGAACTGGTCTAAAGTAACTTCCTCTAGGGCTAATTCAGCCCAACCACTGAGGTGTGATTCTTAAGAGGTTGTTACTGAGTGCCCTCAGTGTTCTAGTTTAGTAGAACTCAAATATCTCCCAGCCAAGTGTGAACTCAGCCAACTGTCCGGCTTACAGTTCTCAGATTTCCTTTCGCTGGTCTTATGGAGATTCCTCCTGCACACGCAAAACTAAGTATTCAGCACAGACTCAAAGGGACCCTTCTGTGACCTTCTGTAGCTCTTTCTCTGTGTAGCTCTGACTTCTCTGATACCCTGTACTACAAGTTCCATTTGCCTTCTGGAACTATTATCTCTGTCTTCACAAACCATTGAGGCCACTGTGCTCTGTTTGGGTTCTCCTTCCATGCAACATGGTCTGGAAAGTGTTAATAGGTGGAAAGTTAGGGTATCTGTATAGCTCACATCAATTGTTTCTCTTCTCTCAGGGATTGCAGCCCTATACTGCCACTTGTTCAATGTTTTAAAATAATTGTTTCATTTGTTTTTCCATTTTTTAATCATTCATGATGGGAGGGCAAGTCTAGTTGCACATACTCCATCATGGACAGAAGAAGAAATTTCCAAGATCATTTTACAGCGTAAGTATTCCTTTACCAAGGGAATGATGTAGAAAACAAATGCCCAACACTAGTGAAGACAGATACATTATCAATTTTTGGGGGGGTGGTGGTGGTGTTTCTTCATACCTTCCTTGAGCTCAGGACATGATACATAAGCTCCTGGTGTCCCTTTGCTGATGGGAAGATTTTCTTTTCAATTTCTTCTCTTTCACTGAAATTGTGGTCCTTTGAAGGTTCTGATTTTATTTAGATAACTCAATTCAAAATTCCTCAAATAGTTGAGGTCCACGATCTTGGCTCCTGTGCCCTAGTGGGTATTAAAAAACTACGCCTTATGTTCTGGGGACTGGTGACCTCACCTGCCACCCCCAACACTCACCTCATGCACCCAGAGTAACAATACTCATGCTTTCTCTCTTTTGTTTTTGACCCCTTGAGATTTTCTTTACTTTCCTGAGTACTTACCTGGACTTACAAGGTTGTTTGTTATATTTTCACTTTTAGGTGACTTTCAGAGTATCTAGTCATATTTTCTTATAAGATTTTTAGTTCACTGAATCCATCATAATGTTAGAAATAGAAACAAACATATTTAACAACTTTTCCATGGAGCCGGACAGCCATTATTTAGTATATTTAATGGCTTTAAAATATTTCAGAAATTGATCTAATTTATCTAGCTTGTCACCATTGTTTGATATTTGAGGCGTTTGCCTAATTTGTGCTATGATAACCAATTTTCTTTTAAATATATTCATACCATAAATCCCTTTTCTTCTTTTGTGTAACCCCCTTGGATAAACTCTAGGAAGAGGAAAATTGGGGCTGAGGTAAATTAGCTGTTTAAGATTCCTATCTAGTTTCTAGAAAATTTTCTTACTTCTTTATCTTGGTATTCTCATGAATAAAACTGAAAAGGGATTCACACTGAATAACAGCTTGATATTGATTTCTAGTTTTCATTATTTTATGAATAATAAAGGGTGTTAAGCTAATTCCTGGAAAAGACTGTAGCTCATAGTGGCCTAGAGATATATACAACACAAACAAGAGATGTTTTCACAAACCTCCAAGTAGTGACATTGCAGAAATATAACAGCTGTTTGTGTTCCTGTTATGCCAAGAAGGGAGATAAGTAAACAAGTTTTTTGTAAACACTAGCCGTTCACACTTTTTTTCAGGTGGTTCTAAAGTAAAATAGTTCACAAAAAAGTACCCCTGTTATATTTTTTAATGAAAATGTTTATTTCCGACTGTTGGCATTTTTCTCTGGTTCTGGCAGGTACTTGAGCAAGCTTACAAGTGTTCATCCAAACATAAGCAGCTTGAGAGGGGAAAAGAGTAAACAAAGGGTTCTTAGGTGCATATTGTGAGAGCACTAGCCTAAGTGTCAGGGATTTTCCTAGTTCCACTCTGTCACTTGCCAGCTTTGGTTAAGCCAACTTATCCTTCTGTGCCTGTTTTCTCCCTTGGCAAAATGAATCATTGGCCTGTGAGCCACCAAAAATCTTTTCTAACATTTCTAGAGGTTAACTGTAGTATATTTTGACCCAACTAGCTTTCAGTATTTGCATAAAGATTAACCAGTTCTCTAGTATATTTCTTCACCATTTTGTTTATGCTGCTTTTCTGTCCTTCAATAAATTATCCTTTTTATGTCTCTCTTCCTCACTTAATTGTGAGTTGCTTGAGGTCAGAGACTGTCTAATGCATCCCCCACATTCCCAGGACCTCGAACTGGTCTGGAATGTAATAATTGCTCAGCAAATATGTGTTGAATGAATATAAAATTTCCAATATAAAATTCATGTCACTAATGTCATATAAATTGTTTCCTGTTAGTGATTCTTTCTATGTCACAAACTAGTAGCACACATTTTTATAATCCTTCCAAATGTACTTAAACAATTCATTCCTTAATTTTTTCCCCAGTCACTGTGTGTTTTACTAGGCATTGTGGCAATCAGCATGGTGCTTTGAAAGTAAAGTGTTCAATGCATGTTTGCTGAATACATATATGTTTTCTGTATGTGACAAATTGTAATCACGACTCCAAATCAAATAGGCCAAAGGTTTTTTGGGCTTTGAAAACCCGTGCTTTGCTTTCTCAAGTGTGCTTCTTGCTGCAGATTAGTCTAAGCCTTTCTTTATACTTGTATTGATTGGTTACCCACAGAGAAAACACTGTTGGCTTCCTGAAATCCAAATTTGTTAGGAAGTGAGCCAAATTTCTATTTATGAAACTCTCTGCGATTGGGGTTGTTTCTTAGCTCAGAGATGCTCTCTAGTCTCTTCATCTGATTTTCAGATTTCTTATTGCATATTCTGTGACTGATGTCAATGGAAACCCTAGAGGAGGAATGGAGCTGGCAAACAGAATGGGATCTAGAGGGAAGACTGACAAACAGAAATTTTACCCACTATCAACCTCTGAATCTCATTCCAGTTAATCTGAAATATCAGAATAACAGATTTGGTTAGTTACATTCTCATCTATTCTCTCTCTCTCTCCTTATCTCCCTCCTTTTTCTTCTCTTCCTCTTTCTCCCTCTTCCTGTTTTTGAAATTGGGCAGACAGTTTTGGTCTCACCTCTGCAACTTATTTTTTCATTTGTTCTGTGACTTTAAACAAGTTTTTTTTTTTTTTTAAGCTTCATTGGACCCAAGTTTATTTGTTCAATAGAGATATAGTATAAAAAATAAGATAAAATATATTATATATTTTAGAATTCTGTATATATTTTATATAGTATCTAAAATAATAGTATTTTTTTAGTCTATTGTTGAGTGGAGTAAATGAGATCATTCAGGTAAGCTTAGCACAGTGGCTGGCATGTAGTAAGTTCTCAATTAATGTTAAGTCTACCTGGCATAGAGTCTTGTTTAACTTCACAACTTTCTTCTGATACCTTATGATGAATAAGATTACTGAACTTTTCTACTTTTTCTCTTCTGGTATGATACATTCCATCTGCCTAAGTTTTAAATAAGCAAGCAATGTCCCTAAATTATTACTTCAGGAGAAGTCAAGTACATCATACTTAACTTATGAAAAATACGGATGAGAAACTTGAAATAAGAAAAGATGGGTTGTGTGAAGGCCAAAAAGGTCCTACAAAGTTCGAGCACGAAAAGCTCTCATTATTGACTCAAGCACTAGTGCCTCAGGCTCTCCTTTAAAGCCTGCTTATTTCTAGTTTATCAACCGTTCTAACAAGCACAGAATTTCTCCATCTCTAAGCAAAAAGTAAAGGGCAAGTCATTGTTGAAAAGTGCTGAAAACCTAATCATAAGAGAAAAGATAGAAGAAATATGAACAGTTAAATTTTTTTTACAGAACAAAATTGTTCAGAGTAGCAGTTCCCAAAGTGAGTTCTTTCTGCAGAACATCTACAGGTAATAGGAAATGAAAAATTTCCTTGACCAAATTGTGCAGAAAACATTGGGTAAAACAGAGTCAAATAAATCAATCTTCTGAATGACTTCACAGTCCCTGATGAAGGGAGTGTTCCAATCCTGCCTCAAAAATTTGAAGCCAGTGGTGAACTAAATCTATCTAGAGCTGTAACAGATTACAGATCCAGCTTAATTATAGATCAGATGATTAGATTGTTTCAACTTCCCACACAAGCAGTCTGAAGTGTAAGGGACATGCTCTTTTCAAAGCATTAATGTTTATTTCCTTCTACAGTTCTTTTTATGAACAATGTCCAGCATACAACCAAAAATTATGAGATAGGTGAAGAACTAGGAAAAATGTGATTCATAATCAAAAGAAAAAATTACTCAACAGATATAGACCAGATGTTACAATCAAAAGGCAAAAATTTAAAATAAAATTCAAAATAATTATGACAAAAAAAATCTAGTGGGGGAAAGTGGATAATTCACAAACAGATGGAGATATTTTAGCTGAGAAATGAAAAATATAAAAAAAAGGAACCAGGTTTTTACTTTGTATGATTTTTGTACTATTTACGTTTTGGCAGTAACAAGATTTATTTTGAAACTAAAAAAAGAGTCAAGAACACATTTGCAAATGGTTTCATAGTAAAGTGGTTAAGTATAATTCAAATACCTGAGAGAAGACTCAGTCTCATGGAAAAACTTTGTTATAGATACATGCATGTGTATTAGTCAGCAAAGGGGTGCTAAAACAAAGTACCAGAAATCAGTTGGCTTTTATAAAGGGTATTTATTTATTTGGGGTAAAAGCTTACAGTTACAAGGCCCTAAAGAGTCCAACTGAAGGTGCCATAAGAGCTACTTTCTCATCATGGTCCCTTGCCATGTATTGAAGCAAGATGGCAGGTGATCTCTGCCTGGTCTTTCCTTCCTTCTTCCTTTTAAGGCTCTGTGGGCCCAGCCTCTTCCAGTCTTATCTGTAGGCTGGCATAGGGCTCATCTTTCTTCCTGGGGTTTTAGCTGTTTGAGCCTTCTCCTTTCTGTCACATGACAGGACCAAAATGACCAAGTTCTCTCCTCTTCTGTGTCTGTGGAGATCTCTCTCTTCCTGTGTCTACTTTGTGTGTCTTCTTAAGATAGCATCCATTTGTATTAGCCCATCAGGGGCTGATGTGGTTGAATCAAAGTCCTAATGTTAACATAATTTAATCAAAGCCATCTCAGCTGAATCTAATACAATCAATAGGTATCACCCACAGAGGAATAGACGAGTTTACAAACATAATCTTTCTTTTTTGGAATTCATAAATAATATCAGACTGCTATAGCATGACCTGAAGTTTCTTGGCAATAATGGCTTTGACCATATTTGCATGCATACAATGAAGCTCACTGTATGGACATATGAAATTTAAAAAGGTGACCAAACCAACAGTCCTTCTAAAAGCCAAGTATGGGTGGTTTACTTCTCATTCCCAGCAGTATGATTCTAGGGTTGGGGGTGGGGAGAATAGTCTTTTTCTCTGGGCAGAGACCATTTTCACTTCCACTTTTCAAGGAGAAAAGGCAGATTCTTATGCTTCTAGAGAATAATGGCCATGCTTTCCAGGGTGGCCAAGTTCAGTCTTGAGCTAATGTGGCAGAAACTAATAAATTTTGATATTTTTGGATGATAATGTACAACAGGATGTTCCCTTTTCAGTACAACATTATTTATGAAATGTTAATGGTGGAGATAAACATGGAAGAAACTAAAAGAGTAGAGGGTGGGGTCACTAGGGTGAGCCATACCTAAAATTTAAAGGAATAAAATCTTAGTTACAAGGGGGCTGGTATAGCTCAGTGGTTTGAATGCCTGCTTCCTTTGTATGAGAAGTTCTATTCCTGGTACCTCCTAAAAAATTCTTAGTCAAGGGATTCAAGTGATTATGATTCTTCCAGTTTACAACATGCTTTCAGATACTCACACACAGTTCTCAGGAGGAGAAATTCTTTGGTCACAATCCTTATGGTAAATATTTTAGAATTTTTTCCCACGTTTTCCAGTCCTAGCATGGACCAGTTATCAAGACAGAATTTTTCCTTGAGGACTGAGGATCTGTAAAGCCTCAGAACCATTGATTCTTCTCGTTAAAGGTGATGGCCTGAACGAGCTTAGTCTGTATGCTTCTCAGTACACCCTGCCACTAGACGTCTGTGGCTGTCTCAGCTACTACTCTCCTCTCCCAGTACCTTCTGTGCTCATGCACAGAAGCCTAGAAACCGAGAATCAAACTTTTCCTCACAAAGCAAGTGACAGCTGAAATCCAGAGGCCCTCTGAATGCTTGCTCAGTGGGAGTTTATCCAAAGGGATTGTTGTAGAGTTGAGGGAGAGAGAATTCCTCAGCCAGATTTTTTTTCATTCTGTGAGAGCCCGTTTCTCACACCTTGGATTAAGATGTGGCAAGAAAAATAATTTGAAATTGAAAGGGTAGGGAGCAAAATTATAGGGTTGAGTTGCCACTTCATATTCCAGGAAACAGTGGCTCAGAAATGCACTGTGCTTGTTGAAGAGGAAGTTGAGATTGACAGTTTGTGGTGGTTTCTTGTTGGAAGAGATGTTAAGCTTTTGCTTATCAGCCACCTGCAGGGGTAAGGGGTGTGGAAAATGTCAAGTAGAAATGGCAAGAGGAGCATATGGTCAGCTCTCTCTGCTGCCCAGTGTTTTATAGAACATGTTGTTCTGTGGGACCCCCTACCTGCTTCAGTAATAAGCTCATGTGCTACATTTGGATCTTGACCCATTGGCTTGAATCCAGATTATCTCTCTCCTCAGAGGGTAAGGATGAAGGCAAGCTTGCGGAATGCACAACCTCATGAAGCTAAACAGTACCATCCATTTTCAACTAGAGTCTTTTCATCTTACTGATTCCAAATCCCTCTCAGTAAAGCATGTTTTGTCTACACTATACTTGGAAAATGTCTAAAAAGCCAGTTGGGCATTGGCTTAGGGTATTTTTGTTTGGCTTCTTTTTTATGCCTTGCAAATGTGCAAAGCATGGTCCTCCCCAGGGCTCCTGATGATCCTTTTGGGGGTAGTCAGAAATGATATTTGATTGAATTCATGCATTTCTGGTTTCCGAGATATCATTTCAATCACAGTGGAAATAAACCAATAAGAACAATATGGATATAAAACAAAGATCTAATCTTGTTTGTTGCTTTGTTTTTTTAAATGAAGTTTGTAATATTCTGTAGGGCTCATTCTTCAAGTTTGGTTCTGACTGCTGTTATCCCTTGGAGTGGAATGCAAACCATTTCAAAACCATTGGGCAACTGAACCTTGGACGACTCCAAAACTTTGTAAATTTGTGACAAATCAGTAAAGATTTTAAGTTCCTAGGGAAAGGGAACATTTCTCCATTTCTCTAGCCTCCACAGATGCTTGTACATGGTAAGCACGCTAAAATCAAGGGCTGGGTGAATGATATATTTGTGGAATGTGCAAGCCATGTGCTCATCAATATGCTAGTTATTATAGAAGACAAATGAGATAGAGTCCTTGTGCTTACAATCTCTGGTCTAGGTTACTGTCATGCATACCCCACTAACTCTAGTTGTCCTTTACTTTGTCCCTCCACAGTTATCTTTCTAAAGCTTTGGTCTCATTGCATTTTTTTCATATCCTAAATTCTTTCTATTGCATATTGAATAAAATCAAAATAATAGCCTCTGTGAACTCGTTTCAAACCATCTTTGCTTCCTCAGCTCAACACAGTAGACAAATCACTTCCACCCACAGGATATTTAGCAAGTTTGGGGCTTTATATGTTTGTTCACTCTGGTTCCTTTGCCTCTGCATCTATCCATATCCTTCATGGCTGAGATTAAATACTACCTCTTCCAAGAATCCTTCCTTCATACCCCATCCCTGTCCATCATTTTCTCCTTCTTCTTATATCCTATTATGTCATCATTCCTTACAGGTTTTTCCTGAACCATGAATGTATGTCAATAGAGGTTTCTCCTGGAGTGATCAAACATTCCCTTTTCAAGCTGAAAATATCGTCTTTTGATGTCACACTTTTTTTTTCCTCAGGGATTTTGCAATACAACAATCCTTTGCAGAAATCATTACTTAGCTTCTAGGCATATAGATTCACGATCATATCACATATCCAAGCAAGCAAAAGTCTTTCCACCTCATCAGTTCATTTATCATGCTTTCTCATCATTGCTGATTACATTCGTCTAATACTACAAGTTGTTTGGCTGTTCTAAGAAAGATTTTTGTGGGATTTTCTTTTTCCAACTAGAAAAGTCTTAAAACTAGGCATCAAAATTAGCAACTATAAATGTAGGTGAAGTGGGTCATCTAGATATCATTACTGTCTCTATTTAGCATAACACTTTTTAAACAATACAGAAAATTTAGCTGTTAGAATGTTCAAAATCATATATACCTTGAGGTCAGGGGATATGTTTTTTTTTTTTTTTTTTTTTTTTTCTTTTAATTTTTTTATTTTTTATTGACTTTGTAATAATATTACATTAAAAATATATATGTGAGGTCCCATTCAACCCCACCCCCCCACCCCCCCCTCTCCCCCCCGCAACAACACTCGTTCCCATCATCATGACACATCCATTGGATTTGGTAAGTACATCTTTGGGCACCTCTGCACCTCATATACATTGGTTCACATCATGGCCCATACTCTCCTCTATTCCATCATGTAGGCCCTGTGAGGATTTACAATGTCCGGTGATTACCTCTGAAGCACCATCCAGGGCAGCTCCATGTCCCAAAGACGCCTCCACCTCTCATCTCTTCCTGCCTTTCCCCATACCCTTTGTCCATTATGTCCACTTTTCCCAATCCAATGCCACCTCTTCTATGTGGACACTGGATTGGTTGTGTCCATTGCACCTTTATGTCAAGAGGAGGCTCAGATTCCACCTGGATGCTGGATGCAATCCTCCCATTTTCAGTTGTAATCACTCTAGGCTCCATGGTGTGGTGGTTGTCCTTCTTCACCTCCATCTTAGCTGAGTGTGGTAAGTCCAATAAATCAGATTGTAGGTACTGGAGTCTGTTGAGGCTCAGGATCTGGCTATCACATTGTCAGTCCAGAGATTCAAATCAGGGGATATGTTTTAATCTTCTTTAGTACCTAGGACAGTTCCACAAACAGGCCTAGATAAACGTGTTCAATTGAGACATTTCTGCAAGGGAAACTAATATTAATGTTTCTCATCCCAAAATGTTATCATTTTATTTCTTGATAAAGACCCAATAGGGGAAGCGGATGTGGCTCACTGACAGAGCATACACCTGCCATGTAGGGGGTCCAGGGTTTGATACACAGGGCCTTGTGGCCTGTGTGGTGAGCTGGTCCACGTGTAGGGCTGATGCATGGAGGGAGTGCCGTGCCACACAGGGATACCCCCTGCATAGGGGAGCTCCACACGCAAGGAGTGCACCCCACAAGGAGAGCTGCCCCACACAAAAATGCAGCCTGCCCAGGAGTGGCGCTGCACACGTGGAGAGCAGATGTAGCAAGATGATGCAACAACAACAAAAAAGAGACACAGATTCCCGGTGCCACCTGACAAAAAATACAAGTGGACACAGAAGAACACACAGCTACTGGACACACAGCTACTGGTGGGGGAAAGGGGAGAGAAATACATAAAATAAATCTTAAAAAAAAAAAAGATCCAACAGACTTTCTAAAATATGATTGAGGTCTCTCTATCAAGACATGGTTTTTTTCCAGTGAAATCACAGCAAAAGTAACATGTTTTTGATGTTAGCCATTAAAATATCATTTAGTGGTAGTTTTCCCTTTTCAAGTTAATAATCCTTAGCAAAGAAGCTATCCTATAGAAACTATAGGCACTGCCTTAAGAGCAGAAATGTAAACAGCCATAATTTGTTTTCCCCTGTTTTCAAATATAGTACCATCTGGTTTATCCCTTAGCCCTGGCAACTATTTTTAGAATTATTTCCCCATTCTTACCCTGGGGACATTCCTGTACTTATCATTAGTCACCAGGATACATTAACCATTTCTGTTCATAAAGGTATTTATTACCTAATAGATGTTCAAACAAGGTTACTGAACCCTACCTCATCAATACATGGTGCCCCTCTTTACTTTATGTAGCATGAAGTTGGCAAATTATATAGGACAGATGGTGCTAGACTTTCATTCAGGGGTTTCTCACATTGTACAGATTTTACTCTTGTGTTCAGAATGCTCTCTTATCCTAGATTCCTGTTAGGATGGGCCAGGAACACAGAAAAACAGGCCAATATACACTATCAGAATAAGTCATGGATGCTTCTTTCAAATGGTGGAGTAGAAGCAGCCTAGAGAAAAATTTCAACAAAGTAGTTGGTTATCAGGAAGGGTCAGCCATTTGTATCTTCAACACCAAATTAACTTCCCAGTTCTGTTCTCTATTTGAGATCCTTGATAGATTTGATCTAGGCTTTCTTTAGCTAGAGAGCATTTAAAAATATTTTTAATAATTTTATTAATGATATCATCCATACCTGCATATACATAAACAATAAGTGTATAGTAAAAGTTGTGAACTTACAAAATAACCATGCATATCATCATACAGGACTCCCATACATCAACCCACCACCACCACCTTGCATTGCTGTGAAACATCTGTGACAAATTATGAAAGAGGATAGCCAAATATTATTACTAAGTACAGCCCATATCTTATATTTGGTGTATTTCCCCCCAGCTAACCTGATTATTAACATGCTGTATTAGTATTATATATTGCTATTGTTCATGAGAAAATGTTCTCATATTTGTTCTGTTTGCCATAGTTCATCTGCCACCACTGGGGTCCCTGTGTTATACAGTCCCATGCTTTGTATAATCCCTTCAATGTGTACACTCCACTTTCATCAGCGTTGTGCTGTCATAGCCCCAGCCATTTTAGAAAGTTTTCATGACTCCAAAAGGAAAAATCCAGTACCCCTTGATACCCCCTGTTGTTGTCCCTTAGAATTGATAACTATTTTGTCATTGCTTCAAAAATATTTCAATATTACTATTAATATCCATAAATTCATTAGTTGTAATTTTCCTGTGTATCACCCTAGCCTTAACACATTGTACAAGAAGAACATTCTTACATTTATATGTCGCAGTGTGGGCTCGCCCGGAGGGCCGCTGCAGGGGCGGTGTGGGCTCGGGCGGAGGGCTGCAACACACGGAGGGGCCTTCTGAGAAGGCGCTCCGGGGCCGGCAAGGTGCAAGGTGCGGAGGACGTGCGGTAGGAAGAAGACTACCGAGGAGACCAGGATCTGTGCGCAAGTCTGATTTATTCAGGAAGTACAGCAGTTAATATAGGGCGAAGACGGGGGAGGGGCAGGGGGCGTGGCCGGGGGGCGGCAGACGGCTGATAGGTTCGTGCAGGGGTGCATCAACTGGTTGCGGGCAGAAGACGGGGTATCCAGGGTTCTCGGCGGCAGCGAGGCGAGGCTGTCATGGCGCGGCGGTGGCCCTCGGGGGAGAGGCGGGGTTAGGCCACCGAGGGGGAAGCGGGTGCAGCTGGGCAGAGGGGCGGGCAGTACGCCCGAACCCCAAGCGGAGGCCTTAACGCCCGTTCCCGCCACCCGGGTCTGACTCGCACCTGCACCTGGAGACGAGCCGACCCTTGCTGTCGCCGCGCTCCCACACGGTGCCACCCTACATTTATACTCTTAGCCAGTCTTCATCCACCACTGAAATCACTCTGTTATTCATTATTCTTTAGCTTCCTTTCAACTAACATTTAGGTCCACAGACTACCCCTTTCAGCAACAATCACATTTATAAATCAGCAGTTAGTTATACTCACTATAATGTATTACCAACAACTGTATTCATCTCCATAGTTTTACAACACACTTTGGTAAAAATTTTACATGTATAAAGTATCCGCTCCCATTCTCAACCCACATTCTACCTCCTAGTAACCTCTGTGAGTTTATTTGTTGTATCTAGTTCATATTAGTGAGACCATACAATATGGTCTTTTTGTGTCATGCTTATTTCACTCAACATAATATCCTCAAGGTTCATCCATGTTGTCATATATATCCCAATTTCATTCCTTCTTACAGCTGAATAGTATTCCATTGTATGTATATTCCACATTTTGTTTGTCCGTTCATCAGTTGTTGGACATTTGGGTTGGGTCCACATTTCAGTGATTTTAATGCTGCTATGAGCATCATTGTGCAAATGTCAGTTCATGCCCTTGTTTCCAGTTCTTCTGAATATATTCCTGGTAACGGAATTGCTGGATTGTATGGCAGTTAGTTCTATATTCAGCTTCTTGAGGTACCACCAAACTGTCTTCCACAGAGGCTGCACTATTCTGCATTCCCACCAAGAGTGAATGAATGTTCCTATTTAGCTAGAAAGCATTTTAATGATGCTAAGAAGTCATTAAAAATGTGTTCTTTAGTTGAAGGGATCATTCACATATTTTTCCTTTGCCTTCAACATCTACCCATGTCTTATACTGATAATGTCAAGTAGTGGCAAAAAGAAAAATTTAGCAGAATAAAGGATTAGAAGTTGGTGTGGGAGGGCTCTTTTAAATAAGTAGACCAGGGACTCATTTGATGGAGAGATGAAATTTGAACACAGACTTGAATGAAGTGAAGGAGTGAATAGTGTAAAAATCTTGAGAAAGGAGAATCAGATAGAGGAAATCTGTTTGCAAAGGGGCTGAGATGGGAATGTATTTGAGGCAGACTAAGAAAGTCATGTTGCTGGAATTCAGTGAATGAGTAGAGTGGTAAGATAAAAACTTCAAGGAAAAAGTCAAATGACAGGTTATGGAAGATCTTGTGGGCCATAGCAAGGATTTGGATTTTATTCAGAGATAGGGAAGCCATTGAAATTTTGCAATAGTAAATAGTGAAGACAAAAGGGAATTAAAGACACTATAAAGGTACATAACCACAAAACTTCATAAATACTCTAAGGCAGAAAAAAAAAAAGAAAAACAAAGAAGACATATCAAATAGAGAAAGAAACAGTGCTATAACATAATACTTAATAAAGTGTAAGATGACAGTCTTGGGACCAAGTATATCAGTCATATCATTAAACATGAATGAGCTTTAACTCCCCTATTAAAGTAAAAAGATTCTCAAATTGGCCCATTAAGCAAAATGCATCTCCATGAAGTGTATGAGACAGCGATAAAAACAGCTATTTAAAAAGGCTAAAAATTAAGGAATGGACAAAGATTAACCAGGAAAATGGAAAGAATAAGAAAGCAGGGATTGGAATGTTTATACTAGACAAAGTAGAATTCAAGCCAGAAGCATTAAATGAGGCAAAATTACGGACAGTTTTTGTAAAGCAAAAAAACAAGCAAAAAACCACATTTCAAAATGAAAATATAACTAAAACTTCTAGCATTCATACACACAAATAATAGCCAATTAGAATATATAATGAATGAAAATACCCTATTTACAATTGCTACGAAAAAGATAAACTTGTCATAAACTTAACAAGAAAAATTCAAAACATATATGAAGAAAACTATAAATACTCCCCAAAAGCCATAAAAGCAAATTTAAACAAGTGGGAAGGCAGCCCTTGTTTTTAGCTAGGAGGTTTCAGCATAGTCAAGATATTATTTTTTCCTAAGTTTATTTAAAAATTTAATGTAACCCCCATAAAAATATTGAAAGCTTTATTAATGAGCCAGTTATACTGGGACTAAAGTTTATATGGAAAAATAAATACACAAGAAAAGATATGAAAACAGTGAGAAGGAAGAACTATGAAGGCACTCTAATACTATAGATATTAATACTATAAATCTCTGAAATTAAAACAGTGTGGTACTATCCAGTGGAATAGAATAGAAAACTATAGAAAGCAAGTACACGATAAGGGTGGCATCTCAAGTCACTGGGGAAAATGAAGTGGAAGGAAGATGGCGGGCATTGACACACTTTTGAGAATACCTTTTTATATTGTTTTGATTTTTACAGGTATGTTAAAGTTCTACATAATCACAAAAGAAAATTAAATCAACAGGATGGGAAGGAAGAAAACTTAAAACTAAATCAAACTGAAAACAAATGAAGTCATCTGTATTTTGAATAAATAACATAATCACACAAAAGGGGAAGGGGAGGAAAAACGAATCCTATTAATATGAACAGAGTATTTGCCTATATATTCTTAGTGTTGAAAAGGGTAGGGATGGTGAACCACAAATCCTAAACTCTTGAAATTTTTAGCGAATTTATTGAGGTATAATTGATGTACAATAAACTGCAGATATTTAAAGTGTATAATTTATATAATTTTGACAAATACATATATGCACACACACTCATGAGACAATCAATATTATCAAGATTATGAACAATAATAATTAAGATAATGAACATATCCGTCACTCTCCAAGTATGTGCCTGCCCCTTTGTAATCCATCCCTCACTCTCTACTGCCCCCATTCCCAGGCCATCAGTGATCGACTTTTTTTTTTTTTTTTTTTTACTATGGATTAGTTTATATTTTTTAGGATTTTATGTAAACGGTATCATATGCTGTATATATTTTTTACCTGTTTCTTTTCTTTCCTTCAGCATAATTATTGTGAGATTCATCCTGTTGTTACATGTGTCAGTAGTTTGCTCCTTTTTATTGCTGAGTGATATTACATTATATGGCTAAACCACCATTTGTTGATCAATAGGTGAATACCTATTGATTAACATTTTGGTTGTTTCCACTTTCAGGTGTGTAGTGATATTTCACTGTGGTTTTAATTTTTCATTTCCCAAATGACTAACAATGTTGTGTAACTTTTTGTGTGCTTATTTGCCATCCATATGTCTTCTTTGGTGAAATAAATATTTGTGGAAATATTTTGTTCTTTTTCTTGCTTGTGCTTTTTAATCTTGTTGTAGGAGCTCTTTATGTAGTCTAGATATGTTCTTTTGTGGGATATATATTTTGCATTTTTATTCTAAGGATTTTTTAATGGGCTTGCTTTTTGTAATGTTATATGCAAAGGATTTCTGAAAATATTTCAGATGTATTACAGGACTGAGCAATTGAGTAACATGTTGCGCTTGCTGGGAGCCAGGTTCTCACTGTGGAACAAATATGGACTGGAGAAAGTAAAGAAAATCCCTGTGGGTATGCTTTGGAATTGGGGTTATTGGTGTGAAAAACTCCTAATTTCAAAAATATGTTTGAGAAGGGCACAGCACCTCTTATATACTTTCTAGCCAGGAGCACATTACCTGAATCTAATCATGAAGAAATATCTGAAAATCTAAAATGAGATGCTTTCCATTAAAAAAAAGGGAGTGGGTGGGGGGATTTGAATTCTTCAAAAATATCAATGTCACAAAGGTAAAGAAATTCTAGAAATGTTCCAGATGAAAGAAAACTAAAATACGTAAAAATTAAAATCCTAGACTGGATGAAATAAGTGCTATCAAGGGCATTATTGGGTCAGCTGACAAAATTAGAATAAGGACAGTAAATTACATAGAAGTATTATATCAATGTTAAATTTACTGAAATTGATATCTGTACTTCAGAAGAACCTTTAATCTTAGGAAGTACACATTGATGCATTTAGGAGTAAAAGGTCATGATGTGTGAAAATTACTCTTAATTCTCAAAAGATTCAGGGGGGAAATGTGTGTGTATGTATTTAAAGAAATGCATATCCAAAAAATCCAAAGCCATACACATATACACACATACATATATGTACATTTATGTAAAGAAATAAATATATAAATATATATGTATATCTATGTGTGTGCAAATGGGGAGGGGGAGAGAGAACAAATGATAAAGCGAATGGGGCAAAACTTCTAGCAACAGAGAAATCTGAATAAACAAAATGTGATTTTGTACTATTCATATTCTTGCAAATTTTCTGTATGTTTGAAATCATTTCCAAATAAAAGGGTTAAAAACTTGTGACACTAAGGAAGAAATGAAGTTTTTATTTTTTTAATTTTTTATTTTTATTTTTTCAAAATCTTTAACATTTAATAGGTTAAGTCCTTTTTTATTTAATCAAATTACTGATATGATTGGGTTTTAGAATATAATTTTTGTATTTACTTTCTATTTGTTCTTTTTTTTCCTCTTTTTTTGTCTTTATTTTTTTAATGTTACATTAAAAAAATATGAGGTTCCCATATACCCCCCACTCCCCTCACCCCACTTTTCCCCCCATAACAACAACCTCCTCCATCATCATGAGACATTCATTGCACTTGGTGAGTACATCTCTGAGCACCGCTGCACCTCATGGTCAATGGTCCACATCATAGCCCACACTCTCCCACAGTCCACCCAGTGGGCCATGGGAGGACATATAATGTCCAGTAACTGTCCCTGCAGCACCACCTGGGACAATTCCAAGTCCTGAAAATGCCCTCACATCTCATCTCTTCCTCCCACTCCCTACCCCCAGCAGCCACCATGGCCACTTTCTCCACACCAATGCCACAAGAAATGAAGTTTTTAGATACCAAGACAAGAGAATTGATGAGTACGGATCCGCAGTAAGTGAAACACCAAATAAAATCTTCAGGCAAAGCAAAAGGAAAATTGAGGTGTAGTTATGCAGATGGAAAAGGCTAATATTCCTGTAAATTTAAATGAATACTCATTGTAAATAACAGTAATAGCAAAGCCTTGTGAGGTTTAAAATATATGTTGAATTAATGTATACAATAGGACAAAAGCTAGGAAGGTGGTAAATTGAATCAAAGTGTTTGAAATTCCTTACACTGTCCAGAAAGTGCTACAAGTACTAATTTACATTCTTTGAATAAGTTAAAAGTTGAAGTTGTAATCTTTAGGATAACCAATAAAATAATAATAAAAGAATGAATAACCTATTACAGAGAGGAAAATGGAATTAAAATACTTGAATGATCTGAAACAAAGCAAGACAGGAGAGGATAAAGAATCACAGAAGAGGTAGAACAGATAGAAAATAAACAGAGGTAGATTTATTTATTTATTTTAAAGATTTATTTTTATTTATTTCTCTCCCCTTCACCCCCTCACTCCCCCTCCCCCCGCCCAGTTGTCTATTCTCTGTGTTCATTCGCTGCGTATTCTTTTGTCCTCTTCTGTTGTCAGCGGCACAGGAATTTGTGTTTCTTTTTGTTGTGTCATCTTGCTGAGTCAGCTCTCCATGTGTGCGGCACCATTCCTGGGCAGGCTGCACTTTCCTTCGTGCTGGGCGGTTCTCCTCACGGGGTGCACTCCTTGCGCGTGGGGCTCCCCTACGCGGGGGACACCCCCCCATATGGCAGGGCACTCCTTGTGTGCATCAGCACTGCACATGGGCCAGCTCCACATGGGTCAAGGAGGCCTGGGATTTGAACCGTGGACCTCCCGTGTTATAGACAGATGCCCTATCCATTTTGCCAAGTCTGCTTCCCCAGAGGTAGATTTAAATCTATGTATGTTAGAATTGCATTGACTATAAGTTGATTTAGAAACCCATTTAAAAGAAAAATATTTTCAGGTTAGTTGAAAAAACAAAACCCAACTACAATATATTCTTCTTACTCTTTAAATGTAAGGAAACAAAATGTTGACTGTAAAAGGAGAGACAATGTACACCATTCAAATATCAACCAAAAGAGAGCTGGCTGAGGTATACCAATATTAAACAAAACAGGTAAGAGAAAGAGTGAGTGCCATTTCATAATGAAAAAAGTATCCACCTGGAAGATTTAACAAACCCTAATTTACATACACTTTAATAACCTGGCCTTAAAATATATAAAGCAAACATTTATAGAACTAAAAGGAGAAAGAAAAATCCTAAACCATTGTGAAGAGATTTTTAACACAGTTTAATCAGTACTTGGTAGAAAAAACAGACAGAAAAACATCGGCAAAGATAAAGAATATGAGAACAGAATGTTTAATCGGTATATGTATATAACTAAATTAGGGTGTGTGTGTGTATATGATCTGTATAGATTATATGTATATATAACTATATCCCACTGAATAGTATACTTTATTTTCAAGGGAACATGGGACATTTACCACATAGATGACATGCTGACTATAAAGCAAGTCTCAACAAATTTCAAAGGGATTAAAATCATACTACACCAATGCTAGATGTTAACAAAATGGTGGTATATGGGAACCATACATTTTATGCATGATTTTTCTGTAAACCCACAACTTCTCTAATAAAAAAGTCATACAGAGCATGTTCTCAGACTGCAGTGGATATAAGCTAAACAAACTAACAGAAAGATAACTAGAAAATACTTGCCTCCAGATTTGGAAACTACTACACCTGTAAGTAACCAATGGGCCAAAGAAGAAATCATAATGAATATCTAGAAACTGTTTTGAACTGAATTTTAATGAAAATATGACATAACATTTGTGGGATGCAGGTAAATATATGCTTAGAGGGTAATTGTGGCCTTGAATGCATATATTAGTAAAGAATAATATCTAAAAGCCAGTTACCTAAGTATTTTCTTGAGAAAATAAGGAAAAAGCAAAAGCAAATGAAACCCAAAGAATGGAAATGGAAAAAAAAAAAAAGAACTTTTTAAAAAGTACAGTAGACAGAAAACAAAAAAGTGTTATTTTGAAGAAACTACTGAAACTGATAATCCCCTGGAAAGGTTAATCAAGGAAAAATATAGAGAAGATAATTCCATAATTCAAATAATTGGTATAAATTACCAATAGTGTAAGGGAATTAAAAGACTATCATCAAAGATTCAACTGATAATTATTGGAGGATATTAGAAGCAACTTTATTTTTTTAAGATTTATTTATTTATTTATTTCTCTCTCCTCCCCCCGCCCCTCCACTCCCCTCTCCGGTTGCTGCGTCTTCTTTGCCTGCTTCTGTTGTTGTCAGCGGCACAGGAATCTGTGGTTTTTTTGTTGTTGTTGTTGCGTCATCTTGTTGTGTCAGTTCTCTGTGTGTGCGGCACCATTCCTGGGCAGGCTGCACTTTCTTTTGCGCTGGGCGGTTCTCCTTACGGGGTGCACTCCTTGCATGTGGGGCTCCCCTACGTGGGGGACACCCCTGCGTGGCACGGCACTCCTTGCGCGCATCAGCGCTGCGCATGGGCCAGCTCCACACAGGCCAAGGAGGCCTGGGGTTTGAACCGTGGACCTCCCATGTGGTAGACGGACACCCTAACCCCTGGGCCAAGTCTGCTGCCATAAACAACTTTATACCAATAAAATAAAAAAAAATTAGATGAAATAGACACATTCCTAGAAAATTAAAACCTACCAACTGACATAAGAATAAATAATCTGAATTGTCCTATTATCTATTAAAGTGATTCAATCATAATTTAAAACATTCCCGCCAAGAAAATTCAGGGCCCATGTGGCTTCACTGATGATTTCTTCCAAAATCTAAAAATAAATAACACTGATCTTATACAAATTGTTCCAGAGACTAGAAAAACAGGAAACATTCTTCAATTTGTTTTATGAGGCCAGCAGAGCCTTGATATCAAAACAAGATGAATACCTTATATGAAATAGAGAGAAAGAGAGAGAAGGAAAGGAGGGAGGGAGGAAGGAAAGAAGGAAGGGACGAAGGAAGATAGTATTAGAGGTTGATCTTTTATGAACACAATAACAATTCTAAACTAAATATTTCTAAGCAAAGCCTAGAAATCTATAACAAGGATGAGAGAGAGATCACTTTATTAAAAAAAGTTTTGGATGTATGTGGGATTCTAGCAAAGGGAAATTGAGTTGGGGATACATTTAATCTGGCTGTAGTGGGATATTTGCAATGGTTTTTGGTCGCCCCCACGTACAGTTGATTGATTGCTAGCTGTTTGAGGTTAGGAATGGCTTCTAGATCTATTTCTAGCACCTACTATGTTGATTCAGGTGACAACACAAAACAAAAGGAAAATCCAATAAAACTCATAATAAAACTGTACATTGATGACAAAGCAGTTAATGAGTGTCACCAAGTCAAAGAGTATTTAAGGTCACTTACTCTGTAACTTGAAGTGTCCTGGAAATTTGCAGTTCATTTTTTAAAAAAGTCTGATAGAGATATTTCCAAATTTGAAAAGTTATGAAGGTAAAGAAACTTTTCTAAACTTAAAAAAAAATAAACAAATTTTGATCATACAAGAAGACTGAATTATCTTTTTATTTTCCTTATAGAAAGTGACAATATAATACATAAGTGTTGTAATATGAAGAAGCAATTCAAGAGTATGCAACTAAAAAAGTGTAGGAATAGAATATTGTAGAGGTGTGGCAGGCAGTGAACTCTTAAGATTTTTTTCTCGTTTTTTCTCTTGGTTTGGTGATATTTGGAGTTCTTTTTCAGTTTTGAAATTTTGTAATTTGCTCTGATTTATTTTCACACTTTCAATACTTATTCATTCTTAAACCTAATTTTGTGTTTATAATTTATTTTTTCTCTCAAGTAGGGTCCCCCAAATTGAATAAAGTTTTAAGTGGAACAAAACCTGGATCTGTTTATCCCACTAGAATGGCTAATATTAAATGTTAAAATGGATAAAATGTTGTGTAGTAAGGATGTGGAACAACTCTCACGCAATGCCTGAAGGGAATGTAAATGAGAATGGCCATTTTGGAAAACTATTTAGCAGGATATAGTAAAGCTGAAACATATGGTCTTACTTAGTAATTCTACTGTTTAATATATATCCAAACAGAATTACATGTATGTTGTGCTAAAAGATATGTTCAAAACTGTTCATAAGACATTATTCATAATAGCCCCTAATTGGAAAATACCCACATTTCTATAAACACATTCCAGAACACGTAAATAAAATGTGGTATATTCACTCAATAGAAAGCCAAACAAATGAAAATAAACAAATGGCCAATGCATATAATAAATAGCACAAGTAAGTGTCATAGAGCAGAGTTCCCCAAACTTTCTCAGTTGCCTTACTGTCTCAGGTATACTTTCAAAAAAAAAATACCTTTTTATGCCCAAAGAAATACCTAACAGTTCTAATTAGCAAGTAGCTAGATCCCAACAACTTAATAAAGATTTGTGTCATAACTTTTCAGCCATCTAAAAAATAATATACATAAATTGAAAGAAAATAGTACTATTTAAATTTCATTTAAAAATAAAAACAATAACTTACTAATGAATATGTGCACCTGATGGGTCCAGAACAACTTCTCAAATCTGGGTATCAGATTGGATACCACCCCCTTTATTTTCTGTTCCACACTGCTTTTTTGCAAGAACTTGCTTTTAATGATAGCCACCCTCAAAAAACCCAGTGTTGCAAAAAGATGGCACCATCAAAAAGAATGTAGTACAATCTAATGTTGAAACTGAACTACCAGGAGGTATTTAGTTTGTTCAACCTTGGACAGATGTTTCTCTAAAAATGTAAAATATCCTTCAGTGCCTCTGTGAGCTCATTGCCCTGGGATCTTTTGGTACACAGTTTGGGAACCACATTTGTAGATATTACATTGAGCAGTAAAACCAGACACAAATGAGCATACCAGTGTGATTTAATTTATGTATGATTTCAAGAACAGGATAATTACATGCTTGGTGTTAACTGGGATTGTGGTTATGTTTGGTGAAGAGGGAGAGGATATGATGGGAAAAGCATGCACCACAGTCTTCTGGGAAGCTGGTAATGTGTTTTTTGCTCAAGTGGTGGTTACATGGGAGTGTTTCCTTGTTATAATTCAACAAGCTTTAGACACCAGATTAGTCCATTTGGTTGGTGTGTGTCTAACATATATATAAACAGACAGGCATGTTATTAAAATGAGAGCATTCTAAACAAAAACATATATAAATATTTCACCTTGGTCATGAAGCCCCCCTCTGAAACCCAAGACAAATTAAACACTTCTCCCTTTGTCTTCCTTCAGAGCATTATCCATTATTCTATAATTATTTAGATTTGATTATTAGGGCTGGAAAAGACCAATCCCATTATTTTACAAATGGGGAAACTGACAGTACTGAGCTCTTTATCATCAAGCTAGTTTGCCAAGCTAGTGGTCTTTACACTACAATGCCATCTGTGTTCCTTAAATTACCAAGTGAGGGTCAAGGAAAATCAATATTAGTATTGTCATTATTACTAATACTAGCAACCATAGTTACTATTAACATGTATTCAGTCCTTATTGGGTAGAATCACACAACCTGCCATTTTACAGGTCAAAATCATGAACTATTTGTGTTTCCACACAGTTCAATTTATACAAAATGTCAAAAACAATGCTAGGTGCTTTTAAGCCTTAGAGGAGAGGCATTTGGAGCCAGGTTACTTGGGTCCCATTTTGGCTCAGCCACTTCCTGCCATACAATGTTTAGCAAGTTAGTTAAGTTCCCTGTGGGGTAAGTTTTCATATCTGTAACAGCTAGATTATAATACTACCAGACTCAAAGATTTATTCAGGTTTAAATGATCCTACAAATGTAAAGCCCTTGGAATAACATCTGATAGATAGTAAGAGATAGTGAATATTAGCTGTTCTGGTTATTACCAACATAATCTCCATCATTAATTCACAGAACAGTCCTGTGTGGTAGGAACACTTTAATCTCATTTTATAGATGAGGAAACTGGAACTCACATAGATAGTGACTTCCACATTGGCTGTCTGACTTCAAACACATTCCCGGCATCTCTCAGTCTTTCAGCTAGGTACTGCTTAGTTGAATCGAATGGTGTTTCATCAGAACTGCCAATATTTGAGGGAATTTAACTTCTGGGGCTCTTTAATAGTAAGTTATATAAAGGATAGTGCAAGCTAAATTTTTTCCCTAATGAAGGGTAGCTACTTTCACCATTTTTTCTTGTTTTAGGTCTCCAAATTGACCAAAAAAAAAAAAAAAAGCTACAAGTAATAAAGACACTGATGATGATAACAGCTGATTTTACAACAATGTTATCTGCTAGTGACCCCTAATGTATGACTTTCACCATCCAAAGGGCCCCAAACACGATTCAGCCCCAGCCCCTAGAATGCTGAGAAGGGAAATCTCCATATGACACCTGCTAACTGCAACCCACACTGTTAAACTTGGTCAGTGTTTTGTAGAAGACAAAAGAAAAATTGTCTTCTCTTTTTCTTCCTAAACAGAATAAGCAGTCAAGAAATTCCCTTGAGAAGCAACAAGATCTGATTGAATTTTTCAGAATTTTCTGTTCTATCAAGTTCGCTTGACAGCAAAGGACAAACTGCCTTTCAAATGCTATAAGCTAACACATCAGCAATTCAGAAGGAAAAACCAGGGTTATTCAATAGGAACGAGTCTCTCTGAATATATTTATACTAACCCATGGAAACTATTGTCCTCAGAAACCTTTTTAACAATCTATTTTTCTAGTCTCAGTATTGCTTTAAGTTTGACAGATGATAATAAACTACAATGAAATTACCTTTGAGCTCCGAAATGTACATCAGCTCCCACATTTCTCCTCACTTAATTTTTTTTTTTCCAACACAGTTCATCCACTTTCAAAATTTTTTCCAAGCATTCAAGTTTTATGTTTGGGAATAGAGCTAAATTGTACTTATGTAAAGGTAGAGAATACAGAATTTGTTTTTTATAAACAGATATAAGGAACTGGAAGGGTCCTTTGAGATATCAGTCCCCTTTACCTTCTTGAAAATGAGGAATCTGAACATCAGACAGAATGCTTTGCCATAGTCCACAAAGCAAACTGGCTTCAAAATAAGTGAATAATAATATAAGATAACAGGCACCATATACTGCGAATTGTAGCAAGCATTTTCCATACATAAGTTATCATACTTTTTCTATGATATCAATATATCATTCCCATCTGAAAGATGAGAAAATTGAGGCTAAGAAAATAGCATAGCTAGCTGGCGCAAGGAGTGCCGTGCCACGCAGGGCCACCCCCACATAGGGGTGCCCCATGCACAAGGAGTGAGCCCTGCAAGAAGAGCCGCCCTGCATGAAAAAAGCACAGCCTGCCCAGGAATGGCGCTGCATACACGCAGAGCTGACGCAGCAAGCTGACGCAACAAAAAGAGAAGCAGTTTCTGGTACCACCTAATAATGGAAGCAGACGCAGAAGAACACACAGCAAATGGACACAGGGAGTAGACAATAGGTGGGGGGGGGGGGGGAGCATAGAGAAATAAATCTTAAAAAAAAAAAGCATAGCTAATTAATGACACAAATGGAATGAGTTATTTAATTCCATGAAGTATGTATGCTGATATAACTGGGCTCCCTCCACTAGACCAGTGTTTCTCTAAATGCACTCACCTCCACACCAATGAAACAGCTTTTTACTATATTCACATACTAACTGTTTTTTTTTTTTTTGCTTACAGTTTCTTTAAATTGATGAATGTAAACATTTACAAAGGAACTTTTTAATCAGAATTTAATGGAAATAGGTGTAATGTGCCATACATTGAAGGTAGCCATAAGAATAAAAAAAGAAATCAACACCTCACTAAATTCTAGCTAGATCCTGCTGCCTCCTGAAGGCAGTGAATTTGCATACTACTTTCACTGTTTAAAAGGAAGATTAGTAATGGTTAGAGAAATATTAAAGGCCTACTAACACCCGAGACTTAAGGATTACAAGAGAATTAATGAATGGAAAGTGTTCACTGTGTGATTCAGCTATTTGATACCACCTCTGAATGTAACCTGAAGTAATTTTTATGCAGCCTAAGATTATTCTGAGTGTCCTGGTATTTATCCCTTACTTTGAGAAACACTGCATACATAAAACAGCTGGGCACGTTCTCCAAATTATGGTGCTCTAACTCCAGTGAGTACTGGAATCACTGGGGAGCTTGTTAAAGACCCAGATTTCTGATTTCCTCCAGAGCTTGTCTGGGGTAGGGCAGAGAATTTGCATTTCCAAAAAGTTCCTGAACCATGCTGATGTCCCAGGCCTAGGAGCCACATTTTGAGAACTACTGCTCTAGATCGTACTTGGGGAATAGGAGGTAGAGAACATATTGCAGCACGTGTGCCAAAATTTCACCATCACGCTTACTAGTGATTGCAGGGCTATGGAATTTTCATTTAGTCAAGCAGATGAGGCAAAGAAGCACCCAATGAATCCTTGTGTTCCAGAATCGTTTCTCAGTCTAGTACATTCCTATTTATCCTACATCACACCAAAGCAGCCTATGAAAACCTTGGCTAAGGGAAAAAAGTTTCTTCTTCCAAATAATATAGGTTGTTTGCAGGCTGCTAAATTATCTGCAAGGCTTCCTGCATTGGCAACAGACGCCAGTAATCACTAATACTGAAAGCAGAAAATGAGATTCTCCTTCCTTCCTGCAGACATTAAGATATCTAAAATGTTTTTTTAAATGTCATGACAGTTAACATGCCTTTTCATCTAGGTCCAATTAATAGTAATGACTAATAATTATTAGACCTTCTGGGAGGTAGTTATTGCATTGTACTAGGTTATTACACACATACACACACAGATGCTTACACATTCTTTAAACATTAGGATTTAAGGGACTCAGAAGTTTGCTCAAGGTCACACAATTATTAAGAAATAGAATTGGTATTCAAATCCAAGTTTGATTCCAAAATCCTTGATTTTTCTGTCATACCACTGCTACTGCTACTACCCAATTTATTTCATTTCTTAATAACAAAAAAGAGACACAGAGAAGAGACAATATAAGACACAGCAAACTAGGAAGCTGAGGTGGAGCAAGAGAATGATCACCTCTGTCCTGCTTGAGAAGGTCCCGGGATGGGTTCCCAGAGCTGCCTAATGAGAATACAACAGACACAGAAGAACACACAGACATACTGCAAAAGGACACAGAGAGCAGACAACAGAGTGGGGGAGGAGGGAGAAATAAGGAAAAATAAGTATACTTCACAGAGAACTAAAAGGTGAGAAGGAGAAAGGGCTCGAGAGGCTTCAACTTTTTTACAAGAAAAGATTTTAAAACAATATCACCAGAAAAGGAGAAATAAGTGGCATTTAAGCAGCAATGAGGACAGAGGCCCCTAAGTCCAAACCAGGAATCAAGAATTTCTGAGTAAGTTTTGGTTTTGGGAGAATGGAAATGTGAACAGAAGCAGTCTTACAAATCCAACCAGTTTTAGTTTACTCTTGCATCAAGAATGATACTTTTATTCCCTTCTGAGATGGCAGGGATCACTTGGAGAACAAGTGAGGTAGAAGAATTGACACTGGTTTGAAAGCCATGGGCCTTGACTTTTGGTCTTTGTTCTGTCTCAGTAACTTGGGCTTCATTTCTCTGTGTTCCAGATTCACTATCTGGAAATGAGGCAGCTGGACTAAGCTCCCTTTCTAGCTCACCTTTGAGAATGTAGGTTTGCATCTGGATTTATGAGCACCATATGTCTCAAAAGATAACACCCATCTTTTAGCATACAGGAAATTTGGTTTATTGCAAACTGGCATGTAGGGTTTCAACCTTCATTTTCTCAAGAGCTTATTAATCTGTCCATATGGGAGGTTACCCTGCTACATTCTTTGGGAAATACATGGTGACATACCTCAGGCGAGATCCTGAACCCTACAAGGCAACAATACATTTGACTTAAATATGTATAAGTGGAGGTTTTAGAGAGTAATTCTCTGATAAAATTTTAAAAAGTCATCAATGGCAATGAAATGACATATTCAGTAGGTGTTATTAACAGTAATTAGAGTAACATCTAAAAAGAAAATAACATCTGTGATTTGCTTGATTAATGGCTTAATGTAACAGGGCATCTGTTAACAGAATAACACTCCTCGTACTCGACTCCACAGTTTGTAAGATCTGGAAACAGAGAAGTGGCTGTTCAAGAAGAAAGGGGCAAGGTGCCAGACTGGCTATTAGAGGTCAAGCTCCTCCCCAGGGGTTTTGAATTCTCCCCTGGCTACCCTGAATGGAATTATATAGCAAATTCAGTAGACAAATGAGTTCCACCAGGTCCATGAACTTCTGCAGCCTAAACTAGCTGCTCAGACTGGTTTTAAATTTTTTTTTTTTTTTTTAACTTCTCACTTTGAGGTTGGGAATGTTGTTTCCCCAGCCCTAATCAGCACACCAAAGTAGGTTTTTACTAAATTGTGTTAACTGTGGACCTAACTGCATACATGGAGCTTTTTCTGGGGAGTAGCCATTAGTCAGGGAGTAAACCCATTTTTTTTTTTTAAGCACTAGTATTCTCCTTTCAATTTAAAGGAAAACTCATGTTTCCACCTGTAGGTGAAAATCACTGCAATATGCCCCTTTCAACTTTATCTAGATGAGATTGGGAAGCCATGTAATTATTTCACTCTCTTCCTCAAAGCTGTAGCAGCTTTGTGCTTTGAGAACAAGGCACTACTAACTCGATCTGCTTCCTCAGGCTGCAATGGATGAACAGAGGGTATATTATTTATCTTAAAAGGTATTCAGGTACATTCTGACTGCAAGCTCTGCTGCATAAGGAGGTAGCAGTCACCATTAACTTATCGTAATGAAATCAACTGAAGAAAAATATAACATTCTGTTAGAAAAGAAATGGATCTTGCACCCAGCAAGCCAAATGAAATTTCAGACGCATATAAAGGAAAGTAGTTATGTCTTGGGCGGGATTCAAAACTTAGAATCTATGATCATGGGAAGTGATCATTCCCCCATTAGATGGGAAGGGCGATGTTGCTTTACTTACCCCAGCACAGCTGCCGTCCCTACTGAGCAGGCTCCATTAGAAGCTACGGAAGGCAGCGCTTGAAAGGGCAACGTTTCTCTTGTACAGCTCGGCTAAAAGAAATCATTTCTCTTCCCTTTGGCATTTTTCATTTCTCTGATTATATCTGATGATGCCGAAGTACAGCCTTAACCTAATACTCCTTTGTAAACTCAGAGAAGATGGACCGGAAGAAACAACTGTGGCCAATAAAGGAAAGGGGGCGGGGGGGGGGGGGAGGGGGGGAAGCCACCATACTAGGACCACGGGCCAAGGAGAAGAATGGCAAGCCTGTGAGCGCGGGTCGACGTCAAACACTGCAGGCAGTGTTCTCATGTTGTCGGTCCGCTTACACAGCCCCATCACCGTTAGACTTGGTTCTTGTATAAATATTGCCTTCTGTGAATCAACGAGTTAGAAATATCAAAATTCATAAGCAATTTTATTCTCTGTACATGGCACAAAAATGACTTTGTCCATTTACCTTTTGTAATGCCTTTACTTAGGACAATTATAACCCTGTAACTCTCTTTGGGGGCCTGGAATATAATTCAACTACCAGGCTCCCAGGGCACTTAAGAAAGAGAGAGATGGCTCTCGCTGCAGTGACTTTTATATATGTGCTGGTGATTACTTTGCCCTCAAAGTTTCAGAAGTCTGATTTTGCAGTAGTCATAGATCTTGTTGATTACTGTCTGATAATACAAAATAAGGAAATTGGGATGAACATATCATACTTACTGATTATGTGAATGTCTCAAACATACAGGAAATCAGAATTATTTATGGACTTAATACTTCAATTCATACACTAAAAGAAAATTTTCATGTATAATCCTTTCACTGAGTTGCCTGTAACTCAGCTAATTGGAGCAAATGTCGTGAGCCAGATTGTCTTATTGATGAACAGCTATTGGTGGGTCCATAAATGAAAAGAAGGTAGAACAAGCAACAAGACTATTTTGAGGGTAGCAAAAGGAAAGTATTATCAAGCTTGGGAATAAAAGGATGTGGAAAGAAATGCATATATACCATACAGTTCATGAAAATCCTTACATAAATCCTCGGTTGGTGGCTAATGCAATTATGAACTTTCTATGTACTGATGAATCTTATCAAACTACTAAGAAACATGGACATTTGGAACTTTTTGAAAGAGAGGAACTATCCACCAGATCAGAAATCTGATAGTGGAGCTGTCAGATAAAAGCTAGGGATTTTTATTATTACTTTTTTAATGTTATTTTTCCCTCTTCCCCCCCTGCTGTTTTTTGCTGTCTGTGTCCATTTGTTGTGTGATCTTTTGTATATATTTCTCTTTTTGTCTACTCTTCATTTTTCTCCTCTAGGATTCACAGGGATTCAATCCTGGAGAACTCTGATGTGGAGAGGTCATTTGTACCACCTCAGTCCCTGGTTTCTGTTGCACATCGCCTTGACTCTCCCCTTTGTCTCTCTTTTGTTGCATCATCAGCTTACGGCGTGACTCACTCGCTTGCCGTGCAGGCATTCATCATGCCGTGCAGGCACTGGATCGCCGCATGGGCATGCTTTTTTTATTTTTTACCAGGAGGCTCCAGGGATTGAAACTGGGTCCTCCCATATGGCAGGCGGAAGCCCAATCACTTGAGCCATATCCGCTTCCCAAGAATTTTTAAAAACAGGTTTGTTTTTTTCTTTTAAATTAGAGACCTTTAGGTTAAAAGAAACACTATGTAAAATATACAGCATTCTCATATACTGCTCTATTGTTGACACTTTGCATTAGTGTGGTACCTTTGTTAAAACTGATGAAAGAGCCTTAATATAGTATCATTAATTACAGTTCATAGTTTATGTTTGGTGTATTCCATATACTACTCTATTATTAATACCTTATATTAGTGTAGTATATTTGTTATAATTCATGAAAGAACTTTCTAGTACTTGTACTATTAACTATAGCCCATCATCTATAATAGGATTCACTGTATTATACAGACCTATGGTTTAGCTTTTAATTTTTATTCTAGTAACATATATGACCTAAAAGTTTTCCTTAAACTATATTCATGTAAATAAATCAATGCTGTTAATTACACACAATAATGTGCTACCAAAACCCCCATCCATTTCCAAACCTTTATTATCAATCAAAATGGAAATTCTGTACAAATTAAGCATCGTCTCTCCATTCTCAAACCCCAATCTATCCTCCTGTGATCCATATTCTAGATTCTAACTCTAGGAGTTTGCTTATTCTAAGTAGTTCATGTCGGTGAGATCATACTATATCTGCCCTTTTCTGTCTGGTTTATTTCACTCAGCAAAATGTCCTCAAGGTTGATCCATGTTGCTGCATGTATCAGGACTTTATTCCTTCTTACCGCTTAATAATATTCCATTTTCTGTTTAGGCCATGTATTTTTAAAATCCATTAATTGGTTGAGGGACACTTAAGTTACTTCCATCTTTTCACAATTGTGAATTTTCACAATTTTCACAAATGTGCTATGAATATCAGTGTGCATATGTCTATTTGAGTCCCTGCTTTCAATTCTTTTGGATATATACCTAATAGTGGGATTGCCTGGTCATATGGCAATTCTCTATTTAGCTTCCTGAAGAATTGTCAAACTATCTTGCACAGCAGCTGCACCATTTTGCATGCCCACCAGCAGTGACTGAGTGTTCCTGTTTCTCCACGTCCTCTCCCAACACTTGTACTTTTATGGGTTTTTAAAAAATAGTTGCCATTCCAGTGAGTGTGAAATGATACCTCATTGTGGTTTTGATTTGCATTTCCCTAATAGCTACTGATGTTGAACATCTTCCGTGTTCTTTTTGGTTGTTTGTATATCATCTTTGGAGAAATATCTATGCAAGTCTTTTGCCCATTTTTAATTGGGTTGTTTGTCTTTTTATTGTTCAGTTGTATGATTTCTTTACATATTCTGGATATTAAATGCTTATTGGGTGTGTGTTTTCCAAGTATTTTCTCCCAGACTCGTCCCATGTAATGTGTTTAAAGTCAGAAAATGTTAGTCCTCTACTTCATTCTTCTTTTTCAAGATGTTTTTAGCTATTTAGGGTTCCTTACCTTTTCAAATATATTTTATGATTGACTTTTCCATTTCTGCAAAGTTAGGCTGTTGGAATTTTGGTTGGGGTTGCATTGAATCTGTAAATCACTTTGGGTAGAATTCACAGCTTAATGATATTTAGTTTTCCAATCCATGAGTACGGACTGCCCTTTCATTTATTTAGCACTTCTTTGATTTCTTTTAGCAATTTGCAGTTTTCAGTGTACAAGTTCTTTACATCCTTAGTTAAATTTATTTCTAGATATTTGATGCTTTTAAGTTGTCATCATAGATGGAATTTAAAAAATTCCTACTCAGATTGCTCATTATTATTGTGTAGAAACTACTGATATTTTGTGTTGATCTTGCACCCAGGCAAATTTGCTTAATTTGTTTATTAACTGTAGTAGCTTTGCTGTAGATTTTTTTTGGGACTTTCTATATATAGGATCATGTCATCAGCAAAGAGCAAAAGTTTCACTTCTTCCTTTCCAATTTTTATGCCTTTTATTTATTTTTCATGCCTAACTGCTCTGGCTAGAATTTCCAGTACAATGTTGAATAACAATGGTGACAATGGAAATCCCTGTGTTTTTCCAGAGCTTAGAGGGAAAACTTTCAATCCTTCATCACTGATTATGATGTTAGCTCTGAGTTTTTCACTATGACCTTTATCATGTTTGGAAGTTTTCTTCCGTTCCTAGTTTTCTAAGTGTTTTCATCAGGAAAGTATGATGGATTTTAACAAATGCCATTTCTGCATTAATTGAGATGATCATGTGTTTTTTTAAACTTCCTTTTCTTTACATCATGTATTACTTTAATTGATTATTCTTATGTTGAACCATGCTTGCACACCTGGGATAAAACCTACTTGATCATGGTGTATAATTCTTTAAAGTGCTATATTAGTCAGCCAAAGGGGTGCTGATGAAAAATACCAGAAATCTGTTGGCTTTTATAAAAGGGTATTTAATTGGGGTAGAAGTTTACAGTTACCAGGTCATAAAGTATAAGTTACTTCCCTCACCAAAGTCTGTTGTTACATGTTGGAGCAAGAGGGCTGCTGATTTCTGTAAGGTTTCAGCCTCCCTCTTCCTCTTAAGGTTCTGTGGTCTCAGCTTCTTCCAATATCAGCTGTGGGCTGGGCTAAGTCTCATCTCTCTTCGAGCCTCACTTCTCTCTGGGCTCAACTGCTCTGCCTTCTCCACAAAGCCAGCTGTAAACTGTTAGGAGAATAGCTAGTCTCTCTTTCCAGGGCCTCTGCCATGTCTAATGGAGCCTTCTTTCTTTCCTCACGTATCTGCTTCTCTGTGTATTTAATTCCCGGGGCTCTAGCATTAAAACTCCATTCTCTCTTCTCTGCGGTGCAGTTTTTCTGTGAGTCCCCACCCACCAAGGGGGTGGAGACTCAACATCCTACTCATGTGGCCCAATGAAAGCCTTCATCATTATTTTATCAAGTAAAAGTGAAGGCTCTGAATCCAATATAATCTAATATGCCCAGGAACAGACCATTTACAAATAATCCAGTATCTATTTTTGGAATTTATAAACAATATCAAATTGCTATAAATGCTGTTGGATTAGATTTGCAAGCATCTTGTTGAGGATTTTTACTTCTGTATTCATAAGATAAATTGGCCTGTAATTTTCTTTTGTTGTAGTATCTTTATCCGGCTTTGGTATTAGGGTGATGTTGGCATCATAGAATGAGTTGGGTAATGTTCCCTCCTCTTCAATTTTTGGAAGAGTTTGAGCATGATTGTAATTAATTCTTCTTGGAATCGTTGATAGAATTCACCTGTGAAGTGATCTGGTCCTAGGCTTTTTTGTTGGGAGGTTTTTTATGACTGATTCAATTTTTTTGCTTGTAATTGGTCTGTTGAGGTATTCTATTTCTTGTAGAGTCAGTGTTGTGTGTTTTTAGGACTCTGTTCACTTCATCTAGGTTGTCTAATTTGTTGGCACACAGTTTCTCATAACATCCTCTTATGATCCTTTTTATATCTGTGTGGTCAGTAGTAATGTTTCCGCTTTTCTGATTTTACTTGTTTGCATCTTCTCTCTTTTTTCTTTATCAGTCTAGCTAAAAGTTTGTCTCAAACATTTTTCTAAGAGTATTCAACCAGCTTCCCAAAGTCCTTGACTTTTATACATTTAAGGATAACTTGACTTATGAAATGAGGACCAATTTTTGATTGTTGGATATGGATTTGGGTTACTGGATATTGGCTAACTGGATTATGTTTATCCAAGTTTAAGAAGTGTAGAAATGTTAGGAAAAATATTAAAATCCTAGTGAATTGGTAAAAACAACTATATATTTAAACATACCTAATTTATAGTATTAGGGAGTAACTAGTAGATGCCATATTATGTAGTCTTCTGCCAATATTTTGGATAAATTTGACTATTTAATTATATATGTGGAAAATGAGAAATTAAAATATTAGAATCCAAATGATAAGTAATGAGTAAATGAAAAAGAAAGAAAAAGAAATCGTTGAACACCTAAAAAAGGAAAGTGGGTAGAATTTAAAGAAATTTGAATGATGTTATGGATTGAGGCAATCAATGATTCACATCTTTTAAAGGGATAAAGAAGACATTTTAAAAAAGAAGGTGATTAAATTCTTCAAACAAACTGAATAATAGAAAATTTGTGGGGAAAAATCTTCTTATGATAACCTTGATAGGGCAATGTTCATTTGTCTTAATTAATTTTAGTCATGGGAAAGGAAGAAGACTAAATTAATCTTTACTAAACAAGTAAAATGATTACGCATTTACAATATAAAATAACTTAAAGTCTTTTAGCTAGTTAACCAAATGCAAACACTGGCATAGAATTAATGAGCTGGAGGAAGCATTGAGCAAACAACAAAAGTATGAGGACAAGATGGTGATGTTGAGAGATGAATCACAAAACTAGACCCTTCAGAGTCAAAAGATGGGAATGGATAGGGGGCATTTGCCTAGGGATTAATTCTATCAAGACCATTAAAACACCTCTGGAAATTCCATTTACCATTACTCCTCCCAGGGAAAGAATATTATAAGCAGCCTGAGGCATTATGAGAGCCTACCAAGGAGTACTCATGAATGCATCTGGATCAGTGGTGCTCAACCAGGGGTGATTTTATACTCTAGGAAACATTGGGAAATATCTGGAGATGCTTTTGGTTGTCACAACTGGGGTGGGGATGCATTTAGTGGATAGAGGTCAAGGATGCTGCTAAACATCTTATAATGCACAGAATAGTCTCCCACAGCAAAGAATTATGTGACCCAAAATGTAAATCATATCAAGATTGAGAAATCTCCCTTAGACGTCTCTTAAGTTGACTCTTAAGGTGATGGATCAGCATAACTGCAAAACTTTGTCTTATACTGAGTGAATGAGGTGGGCTTGATAGTTGTTCAGCAAATTTTTAAAGATGAGCAATTTGAAGGAGAATCAGTCTGGGCCTCCACAAATTAATTTTTTTCTGAAGTAATTTTTGAAAGCAAAGACAAAATAATTCTGGAAAGTCTTTATTCTAAGCAGGATTGGAAAAGGTGCTTGGGGATAGGTTCAGCTAAAAAAAATAGGTGACAACTGCAGACAATCTTAGTAGTCTTAGTGGATAGTAAACTTCTTGGTCCTTTGTCATCAAATCATTTATGGATGTTTGGTGATCCTAAACCGGAGGTCACAAAATGGTGAAAGACCACAGACATGTCTTTTGGTCTGCACAGACTTAAATTTTAGACTAGAGGCAGCATTTGAATATTGCGAAATTTCTCATAATAATGCAGATTTCTTTTTGGTAGAGCAAGTCAAAGAACTGAGAACAATGAGAACACATTCCCAAACATCAACAGTTGGCCTTTGGTGAATAATGGCACCCTTTTGGATAGGGCCTAAGTGCCCTGGCTGGCCCCATTCCCCCAACCTGGACTACCTCAGTAGGTTACATTATCTTCCTCGTTCATGAAACAATGTGAGTTTATAACTTCTGTCCTAAAGATTATATATATTTCCTCTGTTCCTTAGGGTGACACTATAAATGATAATGTGTTTCTGAATGTGATTTGCAAATTTGCCTATATTAATTTTCATTACATCAATTTTGTTCAAGCTTTGGCTATTTTTGTTTTAACCACAAACTTGGCTTTTCCATAGCTTTCTGTCATCCAATTATTCCGTTTAATCAGAAGGTGACTGAATACTGAAAAAAACTTCATGCATCTATTTTATCCACTAGAAGAGAGAGAGACATTACAATTCTCTTCCCTACTCACTTTGCCAGCTTTTTAATTCTTAGTATGTAAAATATGAATAAAATGTTCTCAAAATAAATATTTTGATTATTATGTAAGGAAACTTGGCAGGGATAATGCACTAAGATCTGCAGAAAACAAATCTGGAATAAAAAAACCTGACGTTGAAAGTGTTTACTGCTGAGATTCAAATAATTATTTTATAGCATCAGAACAAGGCATTAGGAGGTCATGAAAGGAGCCTGGAATTCTTTGAATAATAATTTGTTTAAATCAATGTATTAAGAGAGGTAGATTATATAGTTTTGATATCTTAAAATAAGGTCGAGGTTGTACTTTGTCTACATTAGGCTATGCAATAGAAACACAATGATTATGACAAATATAAAGATAATTATTGAACTATTTGTTTTATTGATAAGGATAAGAGTATGTAATCATTGCATTTGCTTAAGAGAGTGTTTCTTAAACCTTTTGGAAGTGGGGCTCCTTTACACTCTTAAAAATAATTGAGGACATTAAAGAGTTTTTGTTTATGTAGGTCATATTCACATGTATTTATTGTATCGGAAATTTAAACTTAAAAATCTTTATAATAAGCATTTATTAATTTATTTCAAAATAACTGCATATCTATTGCATGTTAACGTAAGTACCGTTTTGTGAAAACGAACTGTATTTTCTAAATGAAAAATTAATGAGAATTTTTGCAAATATTTTAAATACTAAGAATAATGGAAGACAGCTAAATTCTTTGTTATGCATTCAGTTTGTTGCACTATGTTGTTTTGGTTGAAGTCAATTAAAAAATCCAGCTTCTCACAGAAAAGGAAAGAGGGAGGACTTATGAACCCTTTGAAAGGATCTTGGCAACTGTGATGTTTAGTTTTATATGTCAATTTGGCTGGGCTATAGTGTCCTGTTAAACTCTACTCAATCAAAAACTAATCAAAGTGCTGCAGTGAAGGTGTTCTGTGAATGTAACAGTTCCATAACCAGTTGATGTTAAGTAAGGGGAATTATTTTAGATAATCTGGGTAGGCCTGATTTAATCAGTTGAAAGGCCTTAGGAACAGAGTCTAGGCTTCCCTGAAGAAATTCTACCTGTGGACAACAGCTTCAGCTTGTGTGCAAGAGTTCCATCCTGCCCTTCCAGATTCTCCTCTACAGATTTAAGACTTGCCTAGCCAGTCCCCTCAATCCTTGCAATAAATCTCTTAATATACATCCCTTAAAAATAGATCTTTCATTGGTTCTGTTTCTCTGGTTGAATCCTGATTGACACAGTGACTCCTAGAGTTCCTTGGACCATACTTTGAGAACTGCTGGTACAGAGTATAAGGCCTTTCATGGCAATGCTCTAATTGGCTTAACATAATAATTCCATGGAGCACAAAAGGCAGGAACTGTCATTTCTCTCCTCAAAGAAGGTATTTATCCAGTGGCATCTGCAGCTTGTAGTCTTTACTCCTTAAATTCCAACTTCCAATGGGATTTACAATTCCTTCACCACAATATCTTCTACATATTTGGAGATATACTTGCAGAAATAGATATTCATATTGCTTAACACATGCATGCCACCAAGAAATTCCTTGGAAAAAATAGGTAGGACATAAAACATATCTTATACATGCATATTTTTTAGATAAGAACAAATAGTTATTACATATCTACTTCTAAGCTATGAGTGCAGATGATACAAATGAAACATAGGGCTTTGTTTATTCTCAAAGATTTTCTAATTTTCCTAAGGTAGATAAGTTTATTCATCCCTGAAAATAAGGTATGAGGTTTATAAAGTGATTAGGACTCTGATCATCCTAACATCTTTTTGAATACTAGCCATTGGAATAGGGCCTCTTTCACCGTTTTTGACTACTTTTATTGTGGAAAGGAATTTTCCTTTCCATGTCTGATGTCTCCGCTAGTCAGTGAGTTTATGGAAAGCAAGGGTAATGCCTAATCAGTAGGTGCTTTATGATAACGTTCTATCAAATGATTGAATGACTGCGAATGCATATAGTTCAGAAAGGTGGAAAGAAATAGCAAAAATAGAAAAGCTGGGGCAAAAGGTACAACCAAATATTTGAAAGATGGAATGTGAAGTTTTAAGACATTAAAAAGAAAACAGATCTGGAGAAGTGAGTGTGTGTTAGAAAGTGAAAAAGATGTATGTGAACAAATAAAGAGTACCAATTCTGTAAAACACTGACCAAAAGGCTGGTGTTTCATTAAAAGAAAGAGGCAGTATAATATCCTGGCTAAGAGTATGAACTGTAGTCAAAAGATCTGAATTTGTGTTCCATTCCATCACGTACTATCTATGTGATCTTGGATAAATTTCCTGACATTTTTGAGATTCAACTTTCACCTCTGTCTATTTTCAGAGAGTTATTGTGAAAATTAAATGAGAAAATATTATGTCAAGTACATTGTAGAGCACCTGGCAAATGATAAATCCAATTAATGTTGGCTTTCATAATTATTAATATCACTAATAATCATCATTAATCCTAGAGACAGCAAGCAGTCAATGAGAGTTTATAAGAAGCATGGTGATACAGGGGCACCTGCCAGTTTAGAAAAGAAATTTGATGCAGAATGAATCATCAAGGGGATAGACTGGAGTCAGAGCAATCACTTAGGGAGGTACTCTAAGGGACTTACAACAAAAAAGTGACAGATATAAGGGACATCCTAGCCCAGTGCTCCTTCCAGGGGATCATCATATATTCTATATAATTGACATTGGTGGTTTATTGTAAGCAGGAGCAAAAGATCTCTCCTTAAAATATAATTGGTAAAGAGGAAACCATACAAATATTTTAAGGCATATATAATTTAAGTACTTCATTGATCAGATTTAAGGGAAGATTTTAGAAGTTGAAAATTGAAATTTTTAGAGAATGTCAAACACCCTTACATAGCTATTAAGTTTTGAATTATTCCTGCTTATGTGACAAATTAACTAGGAATTCCTAGAAAACTAATTGCTAGGGAGGCACCAGTCTAGGATAAAATAATTGTATACAAGTCACATAAACGTCTTTGTGTATGTTTAGCATCTTATGAATATAGATAACTGGATATAAAAGTACCTGGTGGTACTGTCTGTTAATATTGACATCTTCTGGAGGCCATTCCAACAAGTTAACTGAGAACTCCTTTCCTAACTATAACACAGACCTTGTTTATGATTGTATCCAAGAAGCAATAATGACATCTTTTAAATTTTAAGTAAGCTCTTGACCTAAGTGTAAGGCTAAATAATTATTTTAGGTTATACATTGATCTTAGTGGGAAACGTGCCACATAGCAGAATGTCAGTAGGATGAATCTCAGGTTTTTTGAATATTACAAATTTTAATAATATGTAAATACTTAAATCTAGAAAGTATGCAGATATCCTTACACAATACTTTTGACTTAGTTCAGAAGGATAAATGATGTATACCATAGAACATGCAATAGAATTATCATATAGTGGAATAGCTACACACTATTTTATCTGTGTGAGGGTATGATAGATGAGAATTCCCTTTCCAAAGTATTTAGAAGTTTAATTGTGCATTTGAGTAGAAATCTTGTAGTTGAATAGGTGTCATGGGGATCCAAAGAAAAAAAGATGTTAAGCAAGAAAAATCACATAGTGACTTTTGTAGATGATTTCCTATTCACTGTGTGTAAGTACTCAAGTATATTTTCCAGGTGGGAGGGTTGGATTTTCTCAGAGCTAAATATTCATTGTTGTGCAGACCCAAATGTCTCTAACAGCACACATTTTTAAGGTACCTATTTGGGATAGAGATGGAGTGAGACCTGGAAAAGAGAGATGAGACATTTTTCATCTATAAATAAAAGCCATGTTCTAGGTAGATGTGCCGATAAGTGTGTATGACTCACCTTTATCTTTGACTCTTAGGTGAGAAATAGCTATGAGTAAAAAAGTGGAAGCAACAGAATTTGGGATAAAAAAAGAAAATGAAAGATGGCCTCAGAGTTTATGTCATCTAATTTTCATATATCATTGATAAAGGAGATTGAGGTCCAAAAAGATTAAGTAGTTTGCCTAAAGTTACAGACAATATCACGGCCAAGACTATTTCCTAACTCTACCACCTTACATGGTCTCCTTTGAGGTCACCATAATCACTTACTTACAAGGACTCTTTCTGCTCAAAGTAATATAACAGAAACCCAACTCGGACTACTTAAGCAAAAATGGGAATTCATTGGCTCACAGTACTAGAATGTCCAGAGATCTAATGGCTCCAATGTCATCACCTCTCTCCTTCCATGTTTTAGACTGGTTTTCTCTATGTAGCAGGCCAGATGGCCTTTGGAAACCCAAGAGACCCAGTGATGGATATTCAGATTCCCCAGCTCATGTATACACATCTTTAGCAAGGTAATTTCTTTTAAACACATGGAATATGCTCTTCACTAAGAAAGAGGGTTTTCTAAACAGAAGAAGGTCAGGGATTCTCACAAACAACAAATACATATTAAAATCATATTCTAAAATGCAACCTAATAGGAGGAAATAACTAAGAACAGATACTTACCAAACACAGGAATATCAACTATGGAAATGGCATTGCTTCTCCTCTTCTAAATAACTTGTGTCTTATCTGTAATGACAAAGATAAAGAACATTCTAATTTCTGGAGATAGAAGGAAATATTGATCTGCTATGATTCACATCAGGATAATTTCTTTCCTACACATTCTGTTTTTTTTTTTTACCAAATCAATTTTATTGATAATATTAATAAACATACAATTCATCCAAAGTGTACAATCAATAGTATTTGCTATTATCACATAGTTGTGCATTCATCACTTCAATCATTCTTAGAGCATTTTCATTATTTTAATAATATTACTAATAAACAAAAATCAGACAAACAAGAAAATTCCTTATCTCTCAATCTCTCTATGCTTCCCTCACTGTACATAGGTCCTACACATTCTTAATGTATAAAATATTTTATGTTCTTAGAAGAGCATCTGGCATTTAATGATGGCTCAGTCCCTTCCTTTGTGCACATGGGTATCCCATATATAACTGCTCACTTGACTTATGCAAAGACTGCTGTCATAACCTTTTTTTTTAAAGATTTATTTTATTTATTTCTCTCCCCTTCCCCCCGTTGTCTGTACTCTGTGTCCATTTGCTGCGTGTTCTTGTTTTTGTCTACTTCTGTTGTTGTCAGTGGTACAGGAATCTGTGTTCCTTTTTGTTGTGTCATCTTGCTGTGTCAACTCTCAGTGTGTGTGGCGCCATTCCTGGGTAGGCTGCACTTTCTTTCACGCTGGGCAGCTCTCCTTACAGGGCGCACTCCTTGCGCATGGGGCTCCCCTACGCAGGGGACATCCCTGTGTGGCACAGCACTCCTTGCGTGGATCAGCACTGCGTGAGGGCCAGCTCCACACGGGTCAAGGAGGCTCTGGGTTTGAACCGCGGACCTCCCATGTAGTAGGTGGTTGCCCTAACCACTGGGCCATATCTGCTTCCCTGTCATAAACTTTTATTGCCATAGTCTATGAAGATCTCTTTGGATTAATCCAGTGACTGTCATAAAATCTCAATTAAAAGCTAAAACACTATAAGCTGTTTCCAAATCTTGCTTTTCTATTTTTATTTTTTCATTAAAAATTTCATTGATACACGAACGTACATAAAAAATATGTGTATAATAAAAATTGTGAACTTACAAAATAAACATGCATATCATCATACAAAGCTCCCATACATCTCCCCACTACAAACACCTTGCATTGTTGTGAAATATTTGTTATACACTGTGAAAGAACATCATCAAAATATTACTACTAATTGTAGCCCACATCTTACATTTGGAGTATTTTTCCCCTAACCCACCAAATTATTAACACCCTGTGTTAGTATTGTATATTTATTATAGTTCATGAGAGATCATTCTCATATTTGTTCTGTTAACCACAGTCCATCTTCCACCACAGGATTCACTGTGTTGTACAGTCCCACGCCTTGTACAATCTGTTCCATGAGTAAACACAGTGGCTCTTGTTTCCATCAGAGTTGTGCTGTCATCACCTCAGTCAATTTTAGGATGTTTTCATTACTCCAAAAGGAAAAATCCCATACCCCCTTATAGCCCACTATTGTTGTCCCTTAGAGTTGATATAATATCTTTGCCATTGCTGCAAAAATATTAAAATACACTGTTAACTATTGTCCATAAGTTCCATTAGTTCTAATTTCTTATTCTTGGTTTTAAATGTTAGTGTTTCTGAACAACAGAATTCCTAAAATGGCATGCCATTGCTTGGCATTTTCTTAATTCATACTCCCTACCTTCTTAACACTATAATAGGGCTTGCTTTATTCTGATTTTCTTTTGAATTTCAATTCACAAGAACTTTGGTTAATTTGGCTTAGAGGAATTCTTGACATAGCTGGAGATATTGTGGAATCTGGCACAGATTCCGAATCTGGCACAGATTCCACAATATAGATTTCTATAATGTCATTTTAGGGGAAAACCAAAGACTTAAATGCAATACATATTCTTAATTAAGAAAGTGTCAACTGTTAACTTCAAAAGGAGTATACAGCGCTTCATAGGTGGCTTTGTGGACTTAATGACTTTTATCAAGGCCAAAGAGATCATATATGGCCATGTGGCCATGGTTAAGAGCTAGGTCTTTTCTTTTTCCTCTTTTTTTTTTTTTTTAAATGAATGTGGCAATTTATTAACCTGCATCATTTGTTTTAATGTTTCTTGTTGGCAGCTGCTGTCTGGCGAATCTGTCCGGATTTCTCTCTGTCCCTGAGGTGTCAGTTTGCAACCACCATCTTGGTCCTTTTCCATCATTTTCAGCCCCTCCAGGCCTGAGAGGACCCAACGGGCCAAGCTCTTGGAGCCGAAGTGGCTGGGTGTGACGCCGTTTCTCTGACGTTCCCCGTAGATCTTGGTCATGGAGCCAATCCCAGCGCCACCCCAGAGGTACAGCGGCTACGCTGTGGAAGCAGCTTGTGTGAAGAACCAGTTCTCGCAAAGCTCTTTATGCTTGGCCAGCATGATGGTGTCTACGCATTTGGGAATTTTTAGCTTCCTGGACTTTTTGAGAAAGGCTGCCAGAACTCTGACAAACTCTTGCTGGCTCACGTCTTTTACAGTAACTCTGGGCATCCTGTGACCTCCGTGCTGCCAGCCAAGGGAAAGGACAGAGCTAGGTCTTTTAAGCTAACAGATTTGAGTTCAAGTGCTGACTTCCTACTCTGTGTGACCTTAGGCAGATTACTTCACTTCTCTAAGCCTCAGTGACCAATTATGTAACAAGGGGACAACACCGAATACACAGGTGATGCACAGTGCTTGGTATGTGGTGAGCTGTAAATAAAGACTAGCTGTTGTTAGGAAAAGCCAAATTAAAATAATTTATGGATGGATAATGAAATAAAGTAGGAGGATAAATAGCACCTGCTGCAGTTCTTAACATTTAATGGGCTACGTATATGCTTTTGGGCAATCAAATGCTGATTTTTATTGTAGAGATACCTCCCTTTTACATTTCTTCCAAGTAGCCTCTCCAAACTTCTTTAGCTCTCATTGATCCACTTCCTTTTTGATTCTTTATAAATGCAAACAAAATTTAACTCCTAACTATGATTGCTTGCAACATTAGTATTCTCTCCAATTTGAATGAACTTTTCTGCTGGAATGTATGTCACTTCTTGTATACTCTTTACAGCACTATCCTAACCTTAGAGTAGGTACTCAATGGATACTTGCAAATGGATTGACCAGAGGAAGGAACTTCTTCCTCTCCTACAACCCTTTCTAATCAAACCAGATTGTTTTACTAAGTTGGCAGTAGAGCCACATAAATTTATCACAGGTACAGGAATTGGGATAAAAGCCCTTTTTGCTATTTTATGACTCCTCAAATTCTCCTTCTGTACAGTAGTGTCTAAGACCCATAAATCCAAAATTCTTATCCATTCAGTCTCACAAAAGTCCAAACAAGCCTGTCTTATTTCTGTTACCATCTAATATTCTTTTATTAAGAAAGATATGGGAGAAAGTGTAATGGAGGATATATTTTCTGGTAGTTTTGGTACACACTGTTTAGTGTCATCTTTGTCTCCATGGTTTGGAACAAGCCTGGAGCAGGGGTTCATTTAGTAATGATCATAAATGGTGGTATATAAAATGCCTCCTGGGAATTTGGTTCAAGAGCAGCAGGTTCTGGGAACCATATTGTGACATTTTAAATAGGCTCAAGTATTTGATTCCTGCAGTAAGTTGTTTCCTTACTGTATTTCCTGAGCAGGGTGGCAGATGCAGAGGTGTCAGGGGGAAGGCTATCTTAAATTGTGCCTTACCACTGAAAAAAGTCCAGGTGCCATGTATTTGCTAGGAATACTCTTGCCTCCAGATAGCCTTGGGAAAGACTCCAAACCTTATTATTCACCTCTAGAATTCTCTGCATTCTCTGTATTCACTGCCTCCTTTACTTTGTCATCTGTATAGCATTTTGATTTGATAGTCCTGTTTCTGATTTGACTTTTGGTGCTGGTTCAGGGCATAAATCCCAACTCTACCATCTCATCAGTGACATCAGATAGAGGTTCCTCAACTAAATGCTCATGAGTGGTTCCTTCTCACAATTCTCACAGTAACTAACTTTGAATTGGGCCAACCACAGGAACACAGGCACATGCCTGATTTGCCATCTGTCTCAGCAGCAATTAATATGGCACTGTTACTGGAGGCTTTGTTTTCCCTTGGGAAATTCTGTGGGAAGGATGCATTCAAATTAGTTTCATAAGACTCAAAGGTCAAATTACCATATATTCTCACTTTTTCCCACAATATTTCTGAAATTGTAATACATCTTACATTGATGTGATCCTTTAAGGAGAGCTTTTTTAATGCTCAAAATACTATGATTAAATCTACAATGCATTGTACAACTGATGGCATCATAGAACACAAGATGTATGGTAATATTACGCCTTATATCAGAGCACCTCAAGTATACATTTTAGCTTTGGCTTCATCTTTTACAGCATAAATGACATTTAATAGAGCAAAGGGGTGATATCCCTGAGAGCAATGAAAACCGACCAAATCCCAAGCATCATAGCATCATAAACCTAGGTGAATATTAAACTTAGACTACCCAGATATGTTAGGTCTACTCTCTCTGAAGCTCCTATACAAAACAACAGCCTTTACTCATCGGGAGAGCCACCAGTCCACCATTACATATGAGGTGAAGTAGTGGCTAATTTCATATAAGAAGGTCAGTGCCTGCTGACTTTTTGCCTGAATTCTTCTGGCTTCCTAATCAACTTGAACATGTTGAACAATTGGTAAGTGTCTCAGGGAAAACCAGCAGTCCATTTGATCCCATTTACTCTTTCCCTTTCATATAAATCGACAAGAAACATCACCACAGGGTTCAAAATGAGGTTTTAGTCCATTTTGCCTTCAGCACTCAACATTTTGTTTGCTGAAACCACTGTTATGAAATTTGTGGTTTTCTTAAGAGAGAAAAACTGCATATTTTCCATAAAAACCTCTTTTCTAAAGGCATTTCAGCAGAAATAAGTTCATATTCCAATATGAAAACACATGGTCTTAAACTTTTTTTCTTACTTTTGTAAAAAAGAGCATAGCTGTGTCTCTCACCTGGAAGTCAGAGGTTGGGCTACCATAAGCTCATGGAGAAAGGTCTGCCTTTCTCCTTTCAACCAACTGTATGACATGACTCTAAGCTCTGGGAAGATGTGACCTCTAAAACCAACAAACTAGTGGGGATTAGAATTTCTTGGGGTTATGTATGTGGGTATGCCTTTGAATTCCCAATACTATTTGGTGAAGGGGATCTTGGAATTCATGCCACTGTATTGTGGGGATTAGAAGTACCAAGATTTGGGGCCTTCATCGGTGGTGAGGCCAGGAACATACTATTGCACTTTCAATCCATAATTATTCAACTGCATTCATTGAACAGAGAAGCCTAGTAATGGCTGTAATGGTTAACTCTCTGTACCAACCACTGGGGATTAATGATGCTGTAAGCTTATCAGCCTTAGTTTTCTCATCTGTAAAATAAGCATTGTAACATCTACTTTACATAATTATTGTAAATCATATAAATATATCAGGTGTTAATATATTATATTATAATATTATACATACACATTGTAGCAGTTTGATATTGTTTATGAATTCTAAAAATTTGGTCTGTTCCTCTGGACATATGAGATTGGATTGGATTCAGAGATTTTACTTTTACTTGATTAAATAATGATTAAGGCTTTGACTGGGCCACATCAGTAGGATGTTGAGTCCCTACCCCCTTGATGGGTGGGGACTCACAGAGAAAATGACATGACAGAAGAGAAAATTAGAGTTTTGATCCTGGAGCCCAAGAAAGAAGCACACAGAGAAGTAGATATATGAGGAAAGAGAGAAAGCTCCATTAGACATGGCAGACACCCCAGGAAGAAAGAAGAGCTGTTAGCCTGAGAGTCTATAGCTGACTTTGTGGAGAGAACAGAGCAGCTGAGCCTGGAGAGAAATGAGCCCTGGGAGAGGGATGAGACTTCTTCCAGCCTACACCTGATATAGGAAGAAGCTGGAACCACAGAGCCTTAAGAGGAAGAGGAAACCTGAATCCTTGCCAATGTCAACAGCCATTTGGCTCCAATACATGACAACAAACTTTAGTGAGGGAAGTAACTTATGCTTTATGTTCTGGTAACTATAAACTTCTATGCCAAATAAATACTCTTTATAAAATGTGGTACTTTGCATCAGCACTGCTTTGGCTGAATAATACACACATACATACACATATACATATGCACACACCCCAACATCATTATTATTCAAATGGCTCAAATGGCAGTTGATGTTTTTACTCTCTGCCTAACCCAAATTTAAACTTGGAGGTACAATATCTAATAGCACCTATTTTCCCCCATCGATAAGAGAATTGGATAAGGCAAATCATTACCATTTACCATCTCACTCCACCCCTTGTTTAGTTAAAAGAAATGAAATTAAACATTAAAAATCATACAAAAGCCCAATTTCTGTGGGAAAGAGAATAGTCCTATATGTGTCTGTTTTTGTTGGTTGGGAAAAGAAAAACCTGAAACATTTCAGACACAAAACTCTCCATTTAAAATTCCCCCTGGTCTCTCTTCCACAAAATCTCGTGCAAATAATTGGCTTAGAAACAAGAAACCATATTGTAAGATGAGTAATAACAAGAGAAACACCGTAGAAGAGATAAGAAGATACCGTGAAGAAAAAAGGAGGAATGGAATATGAAAAAATACATAATAAACAATGAAACTCAACAATAATAGCTTCAACAAATGCTGAAAGACAAGACACCTTTGCCTACAAAATCCTCAAGGATATAAAATATGACCTAAGAATGTTAAATCCAGCCAAATTGCCAATCACATATAAAGGCAACCAAGAAATATTTTTGAACAAGCAAGAAGTTAGGGAATATTGTTCCCATAAGTCTTTAATGAAGAATCTAAGAGAGGAAACTCTTTAGCCAATCCACATATGTTAGGGAAAACTGCAGCAAAAAGACCATTGGTGAGGATTGAGTCTATTTAACTCTAGGACTGAGTCTAATGTTATGTAGGAATAATGGTTTCAGAGAAGAAAATTAATTTATTAACCTGAACAATGTAGAAATATTCTAGCAAATGTTGGGAGGGGAAGAAGGATAAATGAGGTAGGTGGTATAAATGCAGTTATTTTCTTTCACATTTTATAGCTGAGAAAGTTGAATTAAGCATGAGAAGTATAAGGGAACAAAAGTAAATACTAGCAAAGATAATATTGTAAACTGAAATTGGATAGTAGAATAAACAGCAAAAAGGGGATATATTAGTTTTATCATTGCCTATAACATAAAGTTGATAGATAATATCTTAAGAAATGGAGGATTAATAATTATTACTAATGTTAAAATAATTACTAGAACAGAAATGTCTTCCAAATTACCAAAACAAATATACACAAAACAAACAAAAAATAAGTGCATATATTAAGGATAAAATTTTAAAAACCACTAACAAAATATCCCATGCCATTTACATTAAGTGATAAAAATTTAGAGTAGATGGTTACTTTCCTTTATTACCAGTGTGTTAATATAATCCAACAATTGGTAAACTAATTGCCATTTAAGTAATTAATGATGTTCCTTTGAGGCTCTAGCAAAAAATCTCAGCCCATTAAAAATGAAAGAGGGAAACAGATGTGGCTAAAGTGAGAAGACCTCCACCTACCATATAGGAGGACCTGGGTCCGATGCCTGGGGCCTCCTGGTGAAAAAGAAGAAGAGAATGCATCCTGCATGGCAAGCCAGTGCCTACATGGTGAGCTAAGGGCCTAAGCAGTGAGCCAAGTGCCCATATGGCTGCCCATGTGGCGAGCCGAGTGCCCGTGTGGCAAGTCGAGTGCCTGTGTGAGTGCCTGTGTGGTGAGCCAGTGTGTGCAGTGAGCCAGTGCCTATGTGGTGAGCCAAATGCCTGCACGAGTAACCGCATGGTGAGCCAAGTGCCTGCACAGCAAGCCAAGTGCCCGCACGGTAAGCCAGTGCCTGCGCAAATGAGTCACGAAGCAAGATGATGACACAACAGAAGAGAGACTAAAGGGAGAGTCAAGGTGAAGCGCAGCAGAGCAGGAACTGAGGTGGGGCAATTGACAGGGAAACTCTGGCCATATCAGAGTCTCCAGGATCAAATCCTGGTAAATTCTAGAGGAAAAAGACAAGAAGAGAAGACAGAAAGAGAAATAGATACAGAAGATCACACAATAAATGGACACAGACAGCAAAAATAGCATGGTAGGGGAGGGGAAGAGGAAAAAAATGATAGGGAAAGCTTTTTCTTGTTTAAGTTAAATGAACATTTTCATTAACTAATCAGTTAAATAACTATGGCAAATCAAAGCAACTCTCTTAATAAAAGGGTTGCTTTTTTTCTGGAAAATGTCAGATAGACCTCTAATACTATGCGGTATACTGAATGCCAGTTATAAGGAGGCTAAAATTTGTTATTAGAGTAAGGGACAGTAGTTTTTAGGAAGTGGAATGGTATTAAGCTTTCAGTCATTAAAACTAAGAATTCTACTTTTTAAAGATTCTCGACTTCCTAAAGAGTTTCCAAATTGATTAATAATTCATTTTGTTGTCTGGCATATTGTTTAAAGGAAACTAATATTGTTAAATAAGCATTATTCACTGTTGCTGGACTCTAGCAAACCTTCCAAGAGCTCATCTGGATATTTAACTCCTCCTCTTCCTTCCTTTTTACACACACACACACACACACACACACACACACACAGTTATGGAACCAACCATGTGCAAAAGTCCTTAGTTACAAAGGAAGGAGGTGACAATGGTTTGATGCTGCATTTGTTGAAATGAACCAAATGAGTATGGTCATAGAGCCTTTACCTCTCCCAGGTAGGAAAGAAACTACCCCATGAATTTCACCTTCAATTGGTTGATGTTTTCCAGCAAAGGGGACTAGTATGAAAGGGTTTTAGGCAGTATGAGATGATTTAGAATGGTACTTAAAAATAGCAATGTAGCACTGATTCTAGAATGACATTTTTCCTTTTTAGTTTCTTTTCTTATTGATATATCAAAAGAACTTGGCTATTTCAGTTTGGTGCTAGCATGATTTTAATCCCAAACCTGTTTTTATCTCCCTTTTAACACAAGGAAAGATACCACAGCTCAGAGCTTTTGGTAGTAACCATTGTTTACTTGGAATGCCATGTTATTTTGTCTTATTTACTTTCATCATCACTTTCTAGATGTGGCCATTGATATGTTTTCCATTTATAGAAGGGACAAATATTTTTAAAAATATATTTAAGTAAAAAGTTAACTTAAAGCAAACTACAAAATATATAACATTCACGTTGTTAAGCAAAAATTTGAAAGGCGGCACGCAAATGATTAAAATTTGGGAACCAGTGAATTCTTCCTTCCATTTATTCTAAAGTCATTAGAGTAAAAGAACAAAGCACGCCACTAGATGCTAACTAAATGTGTTTAGCTGCAGTAAAAAAGTTATACTCTGCACACAAATTTGGATGGTTTGGTTGGGCAAAAAGCAAAAACCAAGAAAACCAACAAATCTGTCTTTTCCTAGAATAGAGCCAGGACCAACTTCCGACCACTTTGGAACTGGTGGAACCACTTTCTCCTTGCTTTCTCTTGTTCTCCTTGCCTGCCCTGTTTTGCATTATGTTTTATGGCACAAGTCACTTCCCAACCTTTTGGGAATAGTCAGAGTATACAAAAAGGGAGGTGATTAATCAGTATCTGTTGAATAAATGAATACATAAGCAAATGAGTAAGTCAACAGAAAACAGATGATGTGAGAGGGAGCTGCTTGGCTCTGATTGTTCTCAGCACTCCTGTTTTAATAAGGAGGGTGGATGCACGGAGCACACTGTGATTCTAACAAGGAAGGCAGCACCCTGCATGGCCCAGATGGTGCAACGTGTAGCAGCAGGAAATTAGAGAAGGGCAGTTTCTTAGTGACTGTTTATCTTCTTTGCAGATGTGTTTGCAGGGCTGGTTGATAACCCCACAAATGGACCCAGAAATGACTTTTTAGTTAAGTGAGAAGAATCTGGAGCTTACAGTTACCTTGGATAAACTGAGGAATCAAATGACTGATTCCTAATTTTTCGGAATCATGAAAATGAAAAGCTTGGTTGTTGGTGGAAAGCAAACATAAAATGCCATTCAGTTGGGAGCTCAGCCAGAATTAATAGGAGAGAGAGAGAAAAACACCCCAACATAACATAGAACTAGCATGTCTTTGTTCTCTGCCCAGAATCCCTTGTGGCCTTGTGAAAGTTGTTTCCATCCTAGTTGGTGGAATGATTCCTAGGCTATTGGAGAAAATATCAGTAGCAGAAGCAAATAGAAGCACCAAAGTGAATTTAACCTATTCTTGATTCTCTAGCTTTTGCACTTCTTGCTTTGACTTACAGTAATTTACACACAAGTCCTCCTTTCCCTCTAAATTGTAATCTCCTGGAAGGAAGGCAGGATCCACTTCTGGATTCACTTTTATATTCTCCATAGTACCCGTTATTTGGTAAACAATAGGTGCTCAGTCTACACGGGTTAACCGTATGAATGAAACTAGATGATCGAAAATTGCTGCAGTTGCTGTGCAATTTCTTTTCCAGGAATGTCTGAACACCTACTAAGAACCAGACACTACTTTGAGCGTGGAAAATTACAACATGAGTACAACTGCCCCTATTCTCAAGATAATGGTAAATCTGCGGCTGAGAGATCCATAAACACAAGTAACTTTTCTGTTACTGAGGACAGGAGAAGCAGAGTAAGGGGGATGAAGCAAAGGGCTATGGCTGCACAGAGCAAGAGGAATTAGGTTTCAGCTTTTGGGAAGGACCAGGGAAGGAGCATTTGATGAAGACCTTGCCTTGAAGGACGAAATTCAACGGCTGCTGATAACATTCCAGAAGGAAATTCCAGGGGAAAATTACAGCCTGGACAAAATCTGGAGATGGGAAAGAATGAAGGACGGCTGGGGCAGTGGGTGGCAAGAGAGGACTATAGCCAGGTTCTGAATGTGGGGGTGGGGGTGGGGGAAGGTCACGGAAGAATCGAGAAGCCATTCCCAGGCTCAGATTTCACACAGGCTTGGTAACCTGGCAAGACCTTTTGGATTTAACTTGAAGTGAGGCAGGCTGTGGAGTGTGGAAGTGAAACTATCGGAACTGTTCTCGAGGCTCTGGAGGGAACAATCAGCTCAGCTAACAAACAAGCCAGGGAAGAGGTCCTCCTCCAGCACCTTCTCTTTTCTTTCCGGTGTCACTGCTGCACTGTCCAGAAGGAGTCTCCAAAGGACGACAGCTAGCTCAAGGAGTGGCTCCCAGGAGGGAATTTCACACCCCCTGGTCATAAGAGGAGGCAGTGGGAGAGCCCCTTAAGAGCACCTGGCACTTTCGCGTGTATCTGAGGAGGCTATTTTAAAGCTGCCTGTTGAAAATTTGCAATTAAGGGAAGGATTTTCCTTTCCAGCCCACAATGTATTCCTGGGTAATCATGTACTCGGAGTGGATGAGAGAAAGCTCTATTTCACCAAGGGTTATCAGCCGATAAAAGAAGAATGAGTGACAGGATTAGAAAACTCATCTTAGTAAATGCTGATGTAATTGATTCAGGCATAAACTTTTTTTTTTTTTTTCCAAATCAAATATTTCATTTATTGTGGACAATTTGCCATGAAGTATACATAGAGTATAACTTCTACTAAGTGTGCAATACAGTATCAAATAGCCACAATTTAATCTACTCAATGGGACACTGAAATCCTTTATCACTATTAAAACAATTCTGCAATAAATATTATTTACATCTATATGTTTTAATGGAATGAATTCATAGATCTAGAACTAATGTTTCAAAAGGAATACACTTTTATATTGACATGCCACATTGCCAAAAAGGTAGGAGACAGGCATAAACTTTTGATTGGTGTTAAAACTATTAGGTGAGTGGAAAAATAAATGAATGAATAAGAGTAACACATAAGTCAGATCTCAGTCACTGCTCGGATCAAAACCTGGCATTGGCCTAGTTTCACTCTTAAAGAAAAAGACCCGAGTCCTAGCAGTGGCCCCAGAATACTGACTCTCTGGCCCCATGATTTCCCTGCTCTCAGCCTTCCCCGTCGCCCTTGCTTGTGACTCCAGCCACTCTCCTCCTTGTTATATTTTGACTGTCCTGGTCATTGACCCTCCTTATGGTCTTTCATTCCCTGTCCCCTCAACCTGGATTGCTCTGCCCCCAGATATCTGCAGGGCACACTCTCCTTCCTGACCCAAGTTCCTGCCAAGGGCCAACTTCTCAGCACCCTGTTTAAAATCTCACCCTGGCCCTCTGCCATTCTTTGGCACACCCAAACTCTCTTACCCTGCAATTTCATTTCCCCTTCTAGACACTTATTAACTTCTAGCCTATGATAAAATTTACTGATGTTGAGAGGCAGAGATTCTTGCCTTTTGCCTGCAAAAATCCCAGACATCTAGACCAGCATCTGGAATGTGGCAGGTGCTCAAATATTTGTTTAACGTATTGAATGCAAGGCTTACGGGGGGGAGTGGTCTTTTGGGACGTGCACTTGATCTGTGGCTCCTGCCCCGCCTGTGCACACAGTCGGGACACAGATCACCAGTGTGGAATGACCTTTTTCTGCCCAGAGAGGCAGTCTGGCCCGTGGGCATTCACTACCATAAATATGTGAGAAATGGTGCCTAATTAGAGGATGACGGAAATGTATTAATGCTGAGAAATTAATGAGCCTGGGGAAAAGAAAATCAGCGCCTCTGACAAAGGAAAACTGTTAGGAAAAAAAATAAATGCAGCAGAGGTCAAGAGAGGGGGCAGCACCAATTTCCAGGCCTGGAGCTTTTCTTTCCCAAACATCCAGACTGTAGCTTTTCAAAAACTCCTCTAAGCAACAGAGTTCTGTCAACGCCCAGGCAGCTTCTCTGAACCGTCCGCTTTCTGTGCGCAGTCGAGAAGCCACCCTGTCGTCTGTACACCTGGGAGAGAACGCTTCATCTGGCTCTGGGAAGAAGGCAATCTTTCTCTTGACTCTTGGGGGAGCTTCCTCCTGGGAAGTAGGGGTATTAAAGACCAACCCCTGTCTTAAAAGAGGAAGCAGACGGCAGAAGGCAGAAGCAAGCAGCTGAGTCTTAATGCAGTCTAAAGTCATTTCATTTTCCTTTCTTCAATGTGCTGTGTCTTTCTTTGACGCGAGGATTATGATCTTTTCTGTTTTCCATTCCTGTGGCTCTAATTCACAGGGCCACGGAATAGTCTCCAGGGGTCTGCAAATCCATGAGCAGTAAGACAATATCTATAGATTGAATAAACAGCAGATTTTGCACATACACATATACTGTTTTTGAAATTTAGGTATTACTGGGAATAATGAAATATGAGTCCTACTTAAAGTGTTGCTGAAGTCACCATATGGTTTGTCATAAAATCATGATACAGTAACTTTCTGCCACAATATTTCAAATAAATAAACAAATATAAGTGGCTATTATCACAATAGTGGACAAAATCTTCTGTGGGGAAAGAAAAAAGACTGGTGATAAGTCAAACAGATCAAGCCCATCATTTCCATCCTTGTTACGATGGAGAACCAGAGGAAGGGAGAGACCTGAGATCTCTTGGGAAATGACACAGGCTGGAGTAGAATCAGCCTAATCTGGATACGGAGCCTGGTGGTGTTTCAACAGCTCCACTGACCTATCAGTGGAAGACAGCCCTCCAGCATTCTTTGTTCTTCATGAATGGATGTCCCTCCCCTTTTACCTCTGATGGTTTAACCTTTGCTAAGGCAGTCTGGGCCAAGGGGCAAGAGGGCTCAACTGATAAGACGCTCTTACTTTTCAAGGTAGGAGTCACTTATCACAAAAGAACCAGCTGCTGCGAGTCTGTCCACACAGATGGGGATTCTCACCAGGAGGAACCCAAATCCTAGCTCCTCTTTCCACCGCAGATGGATCAGCTTGCTGTCCTGCCACCCCTCTCACCCCAACCGATCCATTCTTCCCCCAGCAGCCTGAGTGATAGTCTCAAAATGGAAGCTATGACTTTATTCAACAAGTATTTGTGTACCTGTTACATACTGTTCACTGGGGACTCAGCAGTGAATAGAAAGCTGCTACCCTTATGGAACTTACACAGAAGTGCTGGGAGACCACGTTAGTCATGGTAAGAGCAGTGAGAACAGGAAATGCAGGGCAGGGAATAGAGAGCCACTGGGTGTGCGGTTGTTTCCTACTATGCTGAGGACTGGACCAAAATGCTGAACATGGTCTATCTGGTTGTACATGAGCTGCTCAGTCTGCCTCTCCAACCTCATCTTACACTAAACATCTTCTCACATACACAACCCAACCCCACGTGCTTTCTTTCAGATCCTGAACCATACCATGAGACCTCCTTTATTTTATAGACATGTTTATTAATCTGCAACTGGGCCTTTGCACATGCTGCTCCTTCTACTTAGAATGCTGTTCCCTCTCCTCCTCAAACTTCTCTCTCCCCTTCCCCTAGTAAATTCCTTCAGATGGTTCCTCAGTTGCCCCTTCCCTGATGCCCTTCCCAAGGTACCTGATGGTATCATGGAGCATCTCCCTTATAGCATTTATCACGTGCATAATTTACATTCCTGTGGTTCTTTGATTAATGATTGTTTCTTCCACCAGAATATAAATACTTGGGAAGCAAAGACCATGAATTATCTTCCTCCCTTATAATCTCAATACCTACCATAACAGATATTTAATAGATGAACATTTGGATGACTAAGGGAACTATCTGAAGAGTCTTTGTATGGATAGAGCAGTAGTCCACAAATAGATACTTGTATTTGTGTAGTTGCTCAGGCAGATTGCTCAGAGGTTTGCTCCTGTATTGCCACAGGTTCTGCAGTGCTCAAACTGTCTGGTTTTGGTGACTTTCCTGTAGGCTGAGGAATAAAACTCGTGCTCTGGAGGGTCATCCTTGATACTCTGCCCCGTGCCCCAGGGCCCCACCAGCAGGATCCTGTCACTCCAAAGGATTTTCTCCATTTCTCTTCCCTTCAATGTAAGATCCAGTTTCTTTCTAAAAGCCAGAAGCCTCCATGGAGGCTAGGAAACAGGTTTTAAATGTGGTAGGAGAGTTTTGATAGAAAGAGGCATTTTCCCTGGCCCTATTAATTTACTTAGGAAAGCATTTCTTAAAGTTTTGTAATCTTGGGGAAATTGTTTTGCCTCTGAGTTAGTTTTCCCATCTGTAAAATAGGAATAATACATGTTTTGTAGCAGTAAATATGAAAGGGAGATAAAATCCCTAGAGTTGTGCCTGGCAGACAATAGGCTTTAATAGAAAAGAAAACTGTTATTTTTCTTCCAAGCTAAGGTACCAGAGTATAGAGAGAATTTTACATTGACAAATTATTTTTTATCAGAAAATTACAATTTTCTTCATTTGTGCAGCCTTTAGTGAGAAGCCGCAGTCTTTATTAAACCAGATTATGCCGCTTGTCTGATTAAAACTTTCCTAGGGCTTCTCATTACATTAAGGGCAGAACACAGACGCCTTCTGAGCCTTCTCAGATGTGGCCACTATTTGCTCCTCCAGCTTCACCTAGGGTCTCTCCCCTCTTATACTTCTGCTTCAGGCCCTTTCCATCTGCTGTTGCCCCAGCCTAGAATATTCCTGCCCTAGGCTTCCCCAAGCTTTTGGTAAATGAAGGGTAAAAAGGAACCTGCTATCAACTTAATTCACTGTGTCTGTTCAGACAGACCTTCCTTCATGCTTTACATTTAAAACAAAACCAAAAGCGCACCTCTTCACCACTGCCTGGTTTTTTCCCCCTCAGAAATAATTATTTGTTTACTTAGTCTCTAAACCATGAGCTTTGGTGAGGTAAAGTCTGTTTTGCCTTCCCCTGTACACCCAAAGCCTCCCACAGAAGAGGCTCCACTGAACTGAATGAGTGAAGCCTTGATTTCTCTTCTCTTTTGGTGCCAAAAATCCTCTCCAGGGAAAAAATATTAGGAACCATAATGAGTAAATATAAAAACATTTTCATTTCTAGTAACGTATATCAAGAGATGCAGCTGCCATTACAAAAGCTGGTTAGATAGGTGGGAAATCACAGAGTTTAGGGGGATATGGGTAAAAGTACTGTGAGTGACCCACCTCCCCCCACAACAACAGCAAGGAAAGGAACCACAGTGTCTTTGTTTCACCTGAGCCTCTATGACAATTACTGCACAATGGGTTGGCTTAAATAATGGGAATTTATTGGGAGACCAATAAATTGTTGAACTTGATTTAGACAATAGGTTATTGATCTCCTACTACCTACTAAGCACCATTTTTTAATAGATGCCACCTCATTCAGTCTTCCCAACAACAACATGAGATAGGCCTTTTATTTTCCCACTTTCTGCTTCTAAAGAAAATGTATTCAGTGATACTAACTTGTTCAAGGCAAACAGCTGATAGATAAAAGAACCAAGATCAAAACTCACATCTGAAGTTCAGGCTCCAAAATGCTCCTGCTTCTGGGAGTGAAGGTCAAAAAGATCATGTGCAAAGAGAGTTTAATGAGACAACTAATTAAAAATAAGCAAATTCTGCTTACATCAAGAAAATTTAAAATCAAATGATAACAATAGAAATTACTTTTAAGTGGAGGCATAATTCTAGGAAAACTAGGCCATTTTCTATAAGACATAAAGAAAATGTCTCATTGCTTTAGTACAACTTGGATAGATATTAAGCTTTCTAAAAAGTGTTCTTATTATCAGAAGCGGTGAAGAGCATTGCCTGAATGAGATTTGGGGTCCTATTTCTAGGCTGGCCTTGTGATTGATTTGCTGTGAGATCTAATAAAAGAAAATTCATTGTTCTTGGCTTGAGGATCTCTAAAGATGTCCTCACTGTGAAACATTCAGCAACGTGAGAGATTTTGGCAAATGTATGGGTGACAACTAGAATTAGTGGATTCAAACTTCCTTGAAAATAAAGCTATACCAGGCATTTGGGGAGATTAAAAAAATGGCATAGAGGAAAATAGTTTTAAAAGAGGGAGCTCACAAAGGGGGAAAAAATAATGTCAGAGTAAGAACTGATGGTGATGGAGAAGAAAATTTTGGCTTCTTTTTTTTCTCAAATAGCTAAAGAGTCCTTGACGGAACTGCCCAGTTTTTCTTAATTTTTTCCCTTGCAGAATCTAGCAGGGGAACTAGCACAAATTGGGTGTTCAATAAATGATTGATCAAAGAAAAAAAGGAATATTCTGAGAAATGGGAAAGGGTATCGTTACTGCAAAGACGTGTTGAAAAATAAGTGATAGAGGAAACAAGGTGACTAAAGGAATTCAATATCCAAGCTTCAGGAGGTTGCTACTAGCAATTGCTATAGATGGTTTGTGCGCCAAAGTGTACATGGAAAGATGAGTCTATATTTGTTTGAATGGCTGCATGTAAATTATGCTCATGAGTGTCTATGGAAGGCAATATTGAATTAAGAAGAGAAATTTGGACCCATCCAATTATCCCTCCATATGACATTTATTAAGCACCCATACTGTATTAGGCACCGTAGGCACAAGAGGTAGAATCCTGAACAAAATAAAACAAACTGTGCTGTTGGAGATAGCTACCATAACTCGAAAAAAAAAATAATGTTGCCTATTAACAATAGCAAGAGTGAATGTCTGAGAGTTTGTTATCTGCCATGTGGCATACTGAAGAGGAAAGAGTCTTAGAGACCATCCAGGCTAACCATTGCTGTCTTATAGAAAGGGAGACTAAAGCTCAGAAAGCCGGGCTTACACAGGCTTTGTAGCATGTTGGCATCAGACCCAAGACCAGAACCTGGTCTGCTCTCTCCAACTTTAGTTCATAGGGTAGTTCTAAGCTCTAGGGTAGTTCTCAGAGAAGGCTGTCCCTTATCTTAATACCACGAGTCTAAGGAAGTGGCAGGTAACAGGGCTTAAAGATATCTCACGTGAGGTCCTCAGCTCACCATCCCTAGTATACAGAGACAGAGAGATGCTTCCAGCAGGCTTTCACAGGTCCAAACACATTTCATCATCTGCTTTGGAAGCAGATTTCACAGGAATCATCAAGTGACCCAAACTACAAAGTATCTTCCCAGTAAATGGAAAACTTGGAACAACACAAGCCTGCTCTATCTTGTTGCACAAAATGCTAACTACTTATTCATTTGATGGTCCACTGAAAATGAAAATTACAGAAGCCATGATACAATTTTCATATCTCTTTTTCATCCCTTTTGACTTACGGCAGAGAAACCCCAATGAACATTTAAGGAGTCTCTGTCACATGCTTGACAAGGTTGTGTCTTGGCTGCTCCCTGCAAGTGTCACACACGGAACAGTAGACCTGGAGCACAGCATGGGCCCCTCCTGCCTACCTACCTGTCTTCAGGTTTTCTTCACACAGGGTCATGTCCAGGTGTGCTGAGCAGCAGTAAGACACATTTCTATTTGGACACTAGATCAGCCACGACTAGAACAGGCTTTAGGAGGTCATCCCTTTGGCTGAGAGGCCATCCCTGACTAGTGGTCCAGTTTGGCATTTGCCTAGTGAGTGAAGAGGTATGACCTGGGGGCATCTCACCTGACAGCTTCTGTCACCCCAAGCTTGAGGACCAAGGGCTTTAGTGGTAAAGGCTTCAACAGCACCACTTGGGGGGCTTCAGGCAGAGAATACCACCCTTATTTGCTTCCCCTGGAAAAGTTGCTAGAGACCAGGGCGGAACCCTGGTGTTTTTGTTCATTTGTTTGTGGGTTTTTGTTTTTTTTTTTACTTTATTGAAAGGTAGATGTGGCTTCCTGTTTTTTTAAAGGGGTTCGAGTTCAGAAAACTTTAGAATATTGTGAGAGTAGTCTAGTGGCCGAGAGTATAAAAGTCTGGAATCAGACTGTCAGGGTTCCCACTTCCTAGCTGGGTGAGATACTGAATATCTTTGAGCCTCATATCCTTATCCATAAAATAGGGATATTAATCATACCCGTGTTACAGGGTTATTGTGAGGAGTAGACAAGGCAGCATACGTGAAGTCCTCATAGAAGTGACTGGAAATTAAGGCATGTTGGCTATTCCTATTCTGGGTCTTCACAGTTAAGCATTGATGCAAGAAGCACAGACAGTCTCAACAAAGTAGCACATTAGCTAAAATACATAGTGCGGATAGTGTGAGTATATCTATCTGTCTATCTAGATAGATAGATGTAGCAGCTAATGTTATGCCTTATTAAGATGTATGCCCAACTTGCAATATATATTTTAGGCAAAAAATGTATTTTGCTAATGTCAGCAAAAGAGAGTGGGAAAGGGATTAGCAAGTTCTTGAATCAAATATGGTAATGTATTTCTAATGTGATGAAGAGTGTCTGGCATGTAGTAAGCGCTCTACAAATGATAGCTATAATCATAATAATTTGGGGCTGTTGGCATGTCTCTTGCAACATTAAGCATGTGTTTCTTTTCATTGAGCCTTATGATTTCCTTATAAAGTCTTCCATGCAAGAAAGCATAACTTCACTTGGTGCTTGACTATGAAATGTGAGAAGCATGGAACGACAGCTGGAAGCGAATTTGGGAGATTATTGAGATAACCCCTTCTTATTTCACAAATGGGAAATGAGGCCTGGAGATGAGAGGAGATTGCCTAGGGCTATATGATGAGTTAGAAAATATATAAAATTCAAACAAACTGGAAGAAAAACAACAACTAACAGCTGTTGACAGTAACTCTGGACCAGATCTTATACTAAGCCCTTACAACAAACCTATGGATCAGGTACTACTGTTATTCCCATTTTACAGATAAGAAAACTTAGACTTAGAGGTTTTAAGAATCCTGCTTAATGTCAGAGAGCTGATAAACTGGATTAATTAGTTTGGTTCCAGAGACTCTTTTCTTGACTACTATATTGCACAATGTACATAAAACTTGCAAGTGGAATTATAGGTAGGGTTGTAAGCACTAGATATGTTCAACCATTGGTAGGAAGTCTTATGGGACAACCCAGCTTTGTGTTTAAGATTCAGATGGGCCTGGGTCCATGGGCTCAATCCCAGCTCTGCCAATAATAGCTCTGCTGTTGGTCTTGGCCAAGTCACCAACATTGTTGAGTCCTGATTCCTCATGTCTAATGTGAGCCCATCTGTGCCCACAGGGCTGCTGAGAAAATTAAAAAGCAGCAGAGCCTCATGATTAAGAGAGCAAATCTGGCTCAGCTCTACTATGATATTTGATATAGTTCATAATTTACCTGGATCCTTATTCAAAAAGTGAGTCATAATGAAACTTGCCATGTTGCAGTCATTGTGATAAGTAAAGAAGATCATATATGTAAAGCATTCAGCACAGAGCCTTGGAGGCTCAATGAACAAGTCCTAAGGATTAATTAATATTGTTATTATAATGCATATTTAACCCCAACATAGCACCTAGCACATTATGGACAATCAATAAGTGCTGGCTATTAAATGGATGATAAACTGAGTTCTTTTATGAAATATTAAAAAACATAAATGTTTATGCCTTAAGCTTCTTTCACAAGTCTACTTTGTTTTACTGGAATGAAAAAAAAGTGTCTGGAGTGAGGGGTAGGGTGAGGAAAAAGTAGAAAGAAATGGGACGATTTTATTTACCCAAGGACTTAACAACTTTCTGTAGAGACTTACCCCTGCCTTTTTCCCACTTCCTCTACCTCTCTTCCTTTTACTACTATTACATGTGAAGAGCTGCCCAAGATGTATGTGATATCTGGAACAAATTCAGTACCTGGCTTTTAGCTTTTGAACATCTGTAAGAAAGGAAAGGTAGGTTTCAAGGAAATTTAGAAAATAGCCAGTATTTATTGAGAACTTAGAATGTGTTGGCACTATGCAAGGCATGATAATTTCTAAAAACACTCTTCTTATATCCTTCTTGCTAATATGTGTGGTGATTTGGAACTGTGTGTATTCCAGAAATTCATGTTCTTAAAGCTAATCCATTCCTGTGGGTGTAGTCTATTCTAAGTATGACCTTTTGATGAGGTTACTTCAGTTAAGGTGTGGCCCAGGGTGGGTCTTAATCCTCTTACTGGAGTCCTTTATAAAGGGGATGAATACAGAGCGCAAGGCATGGGTGGGGAAAGAACCATGGAAACAAGAAGCTGGAAGCAACAATCCAGGAAGAGAAGGGAGAGACCAACTGATGTCACCATGTATTCCTTGCCATGTGACAGACAAGTCCAGGATAGTTGGCTGCCATTCTTTGGGAAGAAAGCATTGCCTTCATGATACTTTGATTTGGACATTTTCATGGATTCAAAACTCTAAGCTTGTTTAAGCTGAAACCATTTAATAATGTCTGCTCTGAGCAGCCTTGCAAATGAAAACAATGTATTACTGAGGAAGTGGATTGTGCTGGGACCTTTAAGATGTTTCACCATAAATGGAGCTTTGAATCACAGAGCTCCATCCAGAAGCAACAGCCAAGTTGCTTTCCATGCCCAATGCTACCCAGGTTCTCTTGGGCCAGGAAGGGATTCGGCAGTCCCCAAGGAGTGATGTTCACATTTCCCATCTTTCATATACCTTGGAGGGAAGAGTCAGTGGAAAGAATCCTTTCCTTCTATTGACATTTCCTTTTTGTCTCCCTCTTTTATCAGGACATTGATTTATTAACACTAATATTAAATTTGGACATGGAGGTATGGATGAGTAGGTTCATACCTCTATGTCCAACTCCTCTTTTGATTAAATCTACCAAGGGGTATTTTTAAAACTTAAGAGAATGTCCCCCTTCCCTTGAGGTAGGAGTAACCATGTGTTTGGCTGTGTCCCATGAGATGTAATGGAGGTATATGGTGACACCTCCCCTTCTTCTTCTTGCTGGACATGGAGCACCCATATTGTGACTATAAGATTTGGAAGTGAGAAGCTGTTCTGCTGCAGATGGCAGAGAAGGACAGGAAGCCTGAGTCTCTGTGGGCATCACTGAGTCAGTACATCAGTCCTGGACTTCTTCCTTTTTCACTTCTTGTTAAGCCACTGTAGTTGGGTCTTACTTTATTTGTATATGACTTGTTCTATATGAATGGACTTTGGTATTTGTGGCCACTCAGGATCCATTCACTCTCTTCTAGCAACAGCATCCAGATTTCCTTTTGAAGAACTATCTTTACCCTATGTGCAGTCTTGGTGTGGGGGTGGGGTTTTCCATCAAAATGTCCAGCTCTTGGTTTGCCAATGGTTGACACATGGCCAAATGGTCCCCTGAAGGGGTCTCCTGTACTTCCTGCCAAGGACTCCAGTTTCCAATCCTTTGAACCTTGTTCTTCAGTCTTCACTTAGACCCTATAAGTTACCCCATATCATTCCAATAAATTCTATATTTTCTTAAGTTTCTGTTCTCTTCAGCCAAAGAACCTTACTTGGTATTTATTAATCTACTCAACAAAATTGATCATATACTGGATAGTTTCTATAGGTCAGTCAATATATTAAACTCTTGACATGCATTTTCCCTTGTAATCCTTACAAAACTCCATGCAGTAGGAACTATTAGATGATTTGAAAATTGAGGAAATTGTGGTTCAAAAAGGTTGCATGACCTTTTCAATGTTATGCAGCAATAAAATGATGATGGTAGAGACAGTTGGTGTTCATCAAATATCTCTGTGATACTCTGTATTTCTTATGCATTTAGGTTGGACCCTTGGGACTAGTATTGGCTGATGAAATATGAGCAGGATTGACATATTTCATTGCATGACTGAGGCAATTAAGAATTGGTGTGCCTTCTCCGTCTTCTGTCCTCTGTCTCAGTGGCCTTGGAGACCTTGGAGGAAGGCTTGGCTATGGGTTGGATGATCGGCTACCCACCCACACTGGGCTACAACACCAGGCAGAAGAAAGCTGTTATCTATTAAGCCAGGGTTAACCCAGATGTCAGGGGTTGTCTGCTGTGTTGTTAGAATTAATTATCTTGATCAATGCATCAGCAGAGCCAGAATTTGAAATCATTTGTTGCTCACTCCCCTATGTCCTATCTTATAAGAAAACTACAGAATTAAAATAGGAAATATATGGGCCCCTACTGAAAATGGACTCTTTTTGAGCTCTCTGGTCCTAGACTGGGTCTCTCTGGAAGATATTCCCTTTCCATTTTCCTGCCTGGTGCAAAAATGACAATCATCATAAAAGATGATATTTGGTAATATTAGAATAATCTCCTCTGGCATTTACTGAATGTTTACTTGCCCATGACCATTGAACTCTTTAGTGGAAAAGTACAATTTCAAGCCAGGGATCCTCTGATTTCAAAGTCCATACTCAGACTCCAAATCCTTATGCTCCCTAAGGGATGCTGCTTCCACAGGACTAGGAAGAGCTGACACAAGTCCTTGCTCCCTTCTTCTCTTCCTGCTTCAGAGAGCTCCTCTATAAATGATCCTGGGGCTGTTGGGTTTGAGCATCACTTTCTCTGTCCTCAGCAGGAAAGCAACAGCATCTGAAATTCCTGGAGGCTGGAAGCTGAGCATATCTCTGGTTCTCTCCCAGCCCCCTGCAGGAGGAGATTCTGGTTATCATCATGCTAATGACTTTGCTAATTTTATCCCATTCATCCCCATGGCTCTGTGAGAGGTGGGTAAGCATTAGATTTTGATGCTTAGTATTATTCCCTTATTCTGCTGGTGGGTTAACCCTCCTTCTGCCATTCATCAAATCTAGCCTTTTTCCGGCTAAGTGCCCTGCAAGTTCTGACCCTGACTTCCTTATTTCCTACCTCTCACCCTCTGCTCTAGGAAAGCCGATCTAAATTTAATTCAATATATTAAATATTAATCAAGTTCCTACTATGTGCCAGGTATTGTGCACTGATTTAATAGACGAGAAGTAACATGGACTTGGAGAAGTGAATCAAATTCAAATCTGACATCAAGGCCTTGGTCTTATCACATATCACGGGGTTTCCCCTGAGGCATACCAGGATCAGTCCCAGGCTGCACACATCTCAGGCCCAGGGCAGTGTTTGCAGGAATGGGAAGATGGGCACATTGGAGGGCTATGGGTGGCTTCAGCAGACCCATCTCTTTGGACAATCAGTGTCCTGCATCTGGGCAGCAGGATCCTGTTAGAAATAGCATGCAATTGGACTGATCCTTGAGCACACTCAGGTGGAAGAGCAACCGAGAAAGATCAGATGATGGTTTTCAGAGTTACCCTCCAGGCCTTGCTTTCATCTTGACTATGTCAAATTTAAATAACCAATTTGAATTAAAAGGCTTGGACTCATTCCCCCTTTTTTTTTTGCATGTGTTTATAGAACAACTAAGCAGTAAGAGTATATTCATCTCTAACCAGAAGGAGAACAGTGTATTAGGGAAAGGATTTAGGTGAAATCACCACTGCAGAAAGTGTGGAGGAGTGGCAGATTCCATCCTGTGGGCCTTAGCATGCAAGCTGCTGTTTGCAAGTAGCTCAGTAAAGCAAAATAAGAAGTGAGGAGGTCTAATTTACAAAACCGTTAAGTAGTTCATTGGCCTTGAATGAGTCGCTTCACCTTTGGGCTTTAGTTCCTGAATTTGTTGATGGCAGAGGCTGGATGAGTTAAAACCTAAAGGTCCTGTAGGATCTGGTCTCTGCTCATTGCTGGTTCTCCTAATCTTGCACCTTCTTCCTCCTTGTCTCCTGGGCTTCAGCCACACTCTCTCCTCCTACCTTTGACAGGTCTGCCTCAGGGCCTTTCTGTTTGCTTTTTGTCTCTGCCTAAAATACTTCTCCTGCCTTCCCTCCAAGATCATCTCACTCTTGGTTCCTTTTTGACATTCAGGTTTCAGGTGGGAGAGGCTTTCCCTGTCCCTCATATATAAAACTGTCCTCCTAAAAGTACTACCCCATTACCTTGCTTTATCTAATCCATAGTATTCATTACTTTCTTAATCTTCATTTGTATGTTTATTTTCTATCTCTACACAAATGAGAGCAGGGGCTTTGTCCATGGTGTTCAGTGCTTCAGCCCCTATACTGAGAACAAAGTCTGGAACATGGAATTATATATTTAAAAAAATGAATTTTGAACAACTAATAAGTGCTTATTATGTAGATCTCTACAGTTTTCAAAATGCTCTCACAAGTTTAGTCTCATTCAGTCTCCACAGTCCTGTAAGTTAAGTAAGAATTACTGCACACTTTGATACCAAGACATATTTTTTGTGTGTGGTAAGACAAATGATTTTGGGGGCTTTTAGAGGGGAAGAAATACTACATTGAATGTGCTCAGAGTTTACGAGGCTGAATCTGATTAAGAAATGTTTATAGCAAAATAAAAACAAAAACAAAAAGTGTATGACTTAGAATCAAGGAAATATCATTACATCCATTTGAAAAAAATGAGGAAGACACTTTCCCAATGGTGTGAACAATGGTACTGACATTCAAACTGCTTTTTTTCTTATTTATTCTACATCCCTTGTTTAACATCCCTAACCAGTACAATCTCCCTTGTCTACCTGTCCCTGGCTCAAGAGAACAAAGGAGGTATGACTTAAATCTAACCCTTCTGCATCTTGAAAACTCTTAAAACTCTACAAGCATTCTCCTTCGTTGCCACCTCCACACATTCAGCTTTAAGACAATGGCTGAGAACCGAAAAGGAGAAAAATGAGCTTCAATTTAGTGAGAGAAAAGGACAAACATGAATGAACTCGAAGGATCAAGATTGAAGCTTATCCTTCACCAAATGTGGCCAAGGTAATTTAAGTACAGAACTGTATGGAAGTAGGACTAGGTACTTCTCAAGATCATTTCTAAATTTCCACATGGTTTTGGGGAGCGTGGGGGTTCTCATGCTCACACTTGTAGAAAATTTACCACAGTGTATGCGAGTCTGGTGCATCCATAACTTGTGAAGCTGGTTGAACAGCCAAGTCTTTAAAAAGCACACTGTGGGAGATATTCTTCCTTCAAAAATACTAAAAAACAGACAAAAATGTATCTCTTTAGGAATTCAGAGAGAGGAGGTTATCAGAACATTACAGTCTTAGGCATCAAATTCACCTCAAGGGACCATCTGACTCAACCTAGTTTCTTTTGACCCAAAAAATAAGAACATATTATACCCACTTAATGAGGCAACTATGACCCACTTGCTAAATATGATAATGCACAGACAGCTTTTAGGCTGATACTGGCAAATAATGAGTGTGAAAATGTTTCCAATAACATCATAATTATTAATCTAGTCTAGTTGACAAACACTTAAATGAGCATATACTATGTGTAAAGTTCCAGAAGAAGCAAAGAAAAAGTAACCAGTGTCAAGGAGCTTACGCTCTAGTTGGGAGAGAGTTCCAGAGCCATGGCTAGAGATGGGAACAGGTAAGGCAGAGCCTGTGCACTATGTCCAACAAGCCAAAGTGAGTTTTCCAGAGATAGATATGGATAAAAACAAATTAAAGCACAGAGATAAAATGATGATGAATAAGTTATCCAAGGAAATATGGGACAATTGGGATGAGAATGATCATTTGTAATTTTTAAGATCTAGAAAGATTTTAAATAGCCATGCTTTCCCTAATACTAGACACCCTGAGGACAGCAGGGTGGGTGATTCAGTGGGGAAATCTGTCCTGACATGACACACTTCCCTGTGCTTTCTGTAGCCCTAAAGAGGGGTTCACATAATTCAGAAGGTATGTTTCCCTACTTCTTTAAGAAATAGGATATTTGAAAGGGCAATACTGCAGGGGAGAGAGGATGGCTGTTGTGGTCACTGACTCAGTGGGGGGCAAGAGGATAAGATGACCCATGACACAGTTCCAGGTCAGTCTCCCGATGTCCCTCATACAGGAGCCGTTCTGCAGATTATGACAACATTCCTAACTGGAGTGAAAGATTTAAGTCCCCTAAATCAGGTAGCAGTAACCCCTTCTCATAGGTCTCTGAGTAGATAGACAGGTAGGAGATCTCTTCATCCTTCTATGGAACTAGTACTGATATGGAAGTTAGGAGATCTGAATTCCAGCTCCATGTGTTTTGCTGCCATTGGCAGGACTCCTAATCACCCTGCAAAACTCAGTGGGACTGACTCTCTCTGGCACCCCTCCACTTCTAAAATCCCAGGAGCTAAGATATAATGGAGAAATGGGACATTAGAGGAATTCCCTTCTGGCTCCTATTAATTCCTTCCCTCCCTCAGAACTTTATTGAATCATGTAAGCAAAGCTGGCTGAGAGGCATTTGCTTGGGGACTGCAGCCTCATGAAACCAGCTTTGGGGAAATGAAAGTAGCATATACCTAGTGTTTGCATTTCAGGGCTACCCGCTCTGAGCTCGTTATCCCAGTCTGTCCATTATCTCCATCACCTTCATGCACTTGGACCAAATCTCCTGTCCTAATTTGATTGTACACCTCATTCCTTTCATTTCCCCTAGCTAGCAAAAGTACTGGCATAGACCTGAAGAAATGGAAAGAACCTGAATGTTCTGCCTCCTTTATGTATTCTTTATGCTCTTGCACGTTTTATGGGGTTGGAAGACTTGCGCTGATAGTAATGAACTATTCCGGGCATGCAGTGTTACTGGGCCTGGGTGCAACGTAAATGGAATTATTTGCCATGGAAATACCCAGTCCAATCTCTCAACAAATTGAGATTCCTGAAACTAGGTCCCTTTGGAAAATGCTTAAAAAAATATATACCTTGTTTGAGAGATTTGCAGCAATTCAAGAGAAATATTGGGCCATTTCTAATATGAAAATAAATTGGCACTGCTTTATTTTTCATAAAATTTAGTTAGCGATCATTTAGCAGAACCTGTTAATTGCCAGATTGTTCATTGTTTGTCAGGTCAGGTTAAATCACCAAAATACTGCTTTAAAAAAACATAAAGCTATCAGCCAATTAAATATGTATGTATGTTGGTAGGTATGTGGGTTTGTATATTTGTGTGTGTGTATGTTCGTGTTTATTTATTTATGAAGAAAATTAAGCAGGCTTTTGTGTTTGTTCTGGTTAGGCAAACAGCTATTTGCTAAGCTTTCTGCTCTGATCAGTACAGTACTAGTCCTAGAAGCCAAAGAAGTTATAAAACCCCACACTACCCTCAACTGGGGAGTAAAGGTACATAAATATGAACAATGCAAGGGTATATGTAGCTGAGATTATATACCTAGACACTCATTTACGCTGCAGTGGAGGGAAAGAAGGGCCCAACATGGGATGGAGGAGGGAGAATTTCTGCAAGTTTAATAAAGGGTCTACTGAAGAAGTTGTTCAGTGCTCCCCTGTAAAGGATCATTAGGAAAATTCCTCTTCGGGTTCAGCCTGCCTCTCCTGAAGAGCAGCATAGCAACTGTGATCCCGGATACGGCCTGTCACAGGTGTTTCCCGAAGCCCGACAGAGGGTTCAGTTGAGACTGGGGCCCAAACACAAGGTGAAGACCCATTTAGGGGCTGAGAGGCAGGACTTGAAACACCTCAGTGCCTGCAATAATAAAAGGAGTGTCTTGAATTTAGAATCAGGAGTCCTGGTTTCTCACGCCAGTTTCACAAGCCACTCCCTCCTTGAACAAATCACTCAGCCTGCTTCAAATCATATTAAATTGTGCCTTTTGAAATTTTTAGTGTGATGAAGTAATATTTGATGATGGGGAGGCAAGTTGTTAGTAGGTAGAGCCATAGAAGCAGCCACCTCTCTGGATATCTTGGGAAGGGGAAGTCACAGAAAGACAGAATTAGGTGGTTAGTTTTCACATACTTGGGCCCCAGGCTATCTGGTACCATCAACTGTTTTGGGGATAGGACCCTTTGCGTTCCCTGGTCCTGCCATCTGTATAGAGGGGAGTCTTCACTTCCCAGAACAGCCCTTACGCAAATGACACCACTGAGCTGGGGATAGAAGGGCGGCACCTTAACATTACTGAGCATCTACTTTACAACTACCCATGAAGCACATTATGTCCCCCATTTCACAGACAAGGAAACTGAGACTCAGAGATGCTCAGACACTTACTAAAAGTCATACAACTAGAAGGTGGAAGAGCAGGGATGGAATCAAAGTCTGTGAGGTCATTATGCCATAGCCGTATTTGAGGAGGAATGGTGTATGTACTGGGAACTGGAAAACTGTCCTAGCCCTTGTTTTGCCCCTTTTTATTAAATATTTTTGGGTGAATCCATTCCCAACTCTGGGCCTCAGTTTTTCCAAAGTAGGAAATGCTCCTACTGGGAGCCAAATGCTTCCAGAATTGAATGCAATTCCAGGAAAGTGTTCATAGCTTTAAAGAGATTTACAGACAAATTCATGGCTCCCTAAACATTAAGAACTACTGACTAGTTTAATAATGCTAAGCAACAAAAGCATAACTGCCAATACTTATGAATATGTATTGGATGCTTAGCATTGTTCTGAGCATTTTACATGCTTAATTATTTAATTCTCACAACAACCTATGAGCTAGATATTCCTTCATCTCCATTTCAGAGAGGAGGAAACAAAAACACAAAGAGGTTAAGTGAAATTCCTAAGGACACACAGCACGTAAGTGGTAGAAGCCAACTTTAAACCCAGCCAGACCTCACCACTACGTTTTTGTTATCTTCAAGTACACGCATGTGTGCATGTGTGTGAGACCTGGGGTAATTGTGCCGGATAAATGCTTGAAAGTCCCGCCTCTTTTCCCACCACTGTGGCTCCAAATCATGTCCACAAACCCTGCCTTTCCAGAAAACAAAACGTGAGGACCAGTGATCTGGCAGGGCAGATCAGGTGAGGCACTGGAAGCAAGTGTCAGGACGGCTGTCTTCCAGGCAAGTCTCTGCGAGGCCTGGGTGCTTGGACACTTCTAACCTGGAACTGGCTGGGAACAGCCGCCAGAAAGCTTTCTAGGGCAGGGCAAATGGGACGAAACCTTTGGAGTGTTTGGCAAAGTCGGGAAAGTCAATGTTCTGTCAATGTCAATGTCAGGAAAACATTTGGCTACATGGGGTGAAATCAGGGAGGCAGCTAAAGGATTCTTGCACTCCTCAAACAATTATGCATTTGTGTGTTTTGAGGGGGGCAGCTGGGGTGGAGGAGGGAGGGAGCAGCTCTCATTCCACCAGCCCCCAGAATCTATTAAAGCCTTTTCTTTCAGGTAGACCGTGTCCGGGGATGTTAGACCTTCTTAAAAGTCACAACTTTGCTGTCGTATCTGCCCCCTGCCTCCCTTGGTGGAGTTGTGCCCTGTTGCCATGTCAGCAGTTGGCAATTGGGCCTGGTTAAGTTTTCCAAGAAATAAGCTCTCCTGGGATCCGTGCCCTGATTAAGCAGGGAGGGGCGCCCTGTGGGGCAGGATGGGGATGAGCTGCCAAAGCGCTTCCTGGCAAGTCTGGGATGCGGAGTGACTGAGTTTCTGTGCAGAGCTAGTGGAGGAACCCCTTGCAAGTCCACCGTGAGTAAGGGGAACAGGGCATTTCCATCTTGCCTACTCTTTTTACACTCAGAGACCTCATCAGGGCTGCAGAAGGTTGAGTATTCATTCAAATGGGCACCTATGGGTGTCCAGCCCTATGCAAGGTCCTGGTGGGGGGCGGGGAGGGGGAATGGAGATAAAGCCCATCCTCCTGAAGTTGCTAGAATAAAGGGGGGAGACAGACTTAAATCAAATAAGCATACAGTTTATAATTAGAAATGGTTATAAGCTCCATGCAGGAAGCATGAGGGGTTAGAGCATATAGAAGGGGGTTTGACTGAGTCTAGGGGTGGGACAGGGAAAGCTTCTATGTGGCAGGAAGGTAATTTAGCTGGGGTCCTAAGGGTTAGGAAAACACCAAGGAGGAGGGGTGGGAGGAACCCCTAGGAGAAGGGAACAGCCAGTATAAAAGTGACAGAGACAGAAAAGACACTTTTTAAAAAAATCCACCATGAATTATCAGTGACACACAGACATGCACACAAATCCTATTTACTCATCATCTACCGTATTGCACACACTTTACATTTCCTCATTTCTTCACTTTCAGAATGTTGGAGAGGCAGACATAAACATGTACCGAGCCTAGCAGTGACATAGGGTGGGCCAGAACAGCCTAGAAGGTGGCCGCGTCAGGGAAGTTTTATTGGAGGAGATAATCCTTGTCTAGGAGTAAGATTTCCTGAACAAAGTAAAAGAGGAGTAAGCATGACTCTCTTAGGCAGGAGGTATAGCATAAGTAAGAGCTTAGAGGTAGAAAACAGTTCAGTGCCTATTCAGGCAACTTTCAGCATTTGGGAGACAAATTGCAAAATAGGGACTGGCAGATTAGGTAGGAAAGCCTTGTATGAGTTCCTTGCATGAGCTTATTCTTTCAGTTAATATTTATTGGGTGCCTGCTACCTTCTAGGTCCTAGGGCTTCAATGATAGCACACAAAAGCAGACCTGGTCCACGGTCTTGAGAACCAAGGCCCACACAAAGCAAGTGCTCAGTCAAGTGAGGAAGACAAGCAAATAATCAGACAAATGGGAGAGGGGAGATGAAGTCAGGGAAGTAGCTAAATGCCAAACTTTGACAACTTTATCAGAGTTTTGGTCTTCATTCGCCAATCAGAGAGAAGATCTTAATAGGGTTTTGTGTGTAGAGGTTAAAGGTGTTCAGATTTGTCTTTTCAAAAGATCACTCTGACCGTGAATACCTATTCTCTGACATGGCCACCCAGCCCCTCTCCCCACTTGAGATCCTGTCATGGCAATGGAAGGGAGCCATGGAATCCACACGAAAGCGTCATCTATCTGTGCAGAAATCCCTGTAGCTTCCCCTGGCTTTCTTTGTACTTGCAGCCATCTCAGGTTGCTAGCAGCGACGCCTTCCTAACTGCCTCGGAGGCCAACTGCAATGTCTCGGCAACAATTATATTAATATCAGAGCTAGGAATGAGCTGATGGAAAGCTGTTCATCCATGTAATGAGGTTTCAGTTATATTTTAGCAATGTGTCAGATAATTGTGTAAGAGATGGCAGAGTTCTTTTCCGCGTGTCAAAAGATGGGGGAGGTGAAACTTGAGTTCCTTGGCTTCAACTGCAATGTGAGAAATGTCATCTGTTCATGAGATGCTCAAAGCAGAATAAGCCAATGTGAAGAGAACAGTGACCGCAAGAGGAGCCCAGGACAAGAGGGGAGTGGGAGGGAGGGAGAGTGGACATACCCACGCCATTATCACCTACCCGCCAACCTCACTACAACGGATCAAGCATGACCTACATCACCTCATTTAAACATGACAGGCCTATGGGGTAGGCATTAACCCAATTTGACGTGTGACTCAGAGAGGTGGCTTCAAATCCTTATCCTTCTAACTCCAAACTCTGATTTTACAATTACCCTGATTTTATGCTCTAGCTCTGGAGGCCTCAGTAGGTACATGTCTCAGTGTCAAATTGTGAAGCCTATTTTATACAAAGGGACAATGTGCTCAAACCTAATAAATAAGAACATCTTTCCCACCAAGTTCAGGTGAATGTCAATATTGTATGTTCCTGTGGGATGTTCATGAGATCTGAGATAGTCATCCCAGCTGGAGCTTCTGAGTGTGAGATACATAATGATTTCAAGAGGCACGTGGCTACCACACTGAATAGTATTGATTCACATAGTAAGAAAACTGTTCTTGTTTCACCCCTTTCTATTTCCCAATTGCTTTGTCAGTAGTTCACAGCATCAGATGCCCAGGGAAATCTCCTGGGAGCTTTAGGAAACACTGAGACCCAAGCTCATTCCAGATATTTTACTTTCATTAGTCCTGTACAGTGCTCCTCACACTGTCATGTGTAGGCAAAATAGGTGATAGGGTTGTATAAGGAAAAAAAAAAAAACCTAATGTAAATAATGGATGACAGAGCTATTTTAATAATTTCTGTCAATTGTAACAAAAATCACTACCATAAAAAAAAGTACAATTATTTTTTTAAAGAAGGACTATCATCAATAGGAACAATTATTCCACCCCAGTGCAAGATGCTGGAGGTGGGGTGGTTTACACAAATCCTCTATTTTATGCCTAATTGTTTTTATAAACTTACAACTTCTCTAATAATTAAAAAATCCCCACAGAACTGTAAAAATAAATAAACAAAACACTTGGGATCTTGGTAAAATGCAGATTTTGATTCAGCACGTGTGGGGCAGGGCCTGAGGGTCTTCACTGCTAACAAACTCCCAGCTGCGCTCTGGGGACCTCACTTGGAACAGGTGGAGTCAAGGTGCAGCCAAGGTGGAGAAACACTGCTAGAAGGAGGCAGTCTCAGCTTGGTGCTAGGGCATCTTCAGCGATTTTTTTTTTTTTTTTTAATTGAAATAAGAACCGTCTCAGGAACAGAACTTTCAGCAGATAGGAGTGCCTGCCTAGTTGACTCTCATTGCTCTGGGTTCATTTTGTTCAATTTTGCAGTTCTATTTGTGCTAAATAACAGTTTTCCACTTAAAGTAGTTCCTTTTTAAAACAATCCCAAGTTCCATGGAAATAACTATATCCGATAAGTGTTTGTGAAGGGGGACCTGCTTTGTCACAGATTGTGAAAGTTACACATGCTGGACTGAAGCTAATCTCTCTCGCCCCCGTTCTGAGCTCTCAGCTGGACTTTACTTCACATAGTGATCAGTGAAGATATTTTCACTTTTTCCTTTTCGGGTCTCAAGATTTATACCCAAGGCCAGCCTTTTCTGAGAGATGGAGCTCTTTGCTACCAGTCAGACCTCATGGTTGCCCCTCCCCTGCCATCCTTAAGAGGATGGCAACCAAGAACAAAGGCCCAGGCGCCTTGTGGATTTGGTATCCCCTAGAGACGGGGAGCCCAAACCCAGGCTCTTTTTTACAGTATGAGTGACAGAGAGGCAATGACCTTCTAAAAAATGATACCTTTTCACATGGGTAGTATCTGGCTTGAGAAAAGTCAGAGGAAGGCCTGCCTCCATCGCCTACTTGAAACTTCTTAACAGAGCTTAGTTAAAGGAAAGCGGCAGATTCTCTGCAGCCTGGTTGGAAAGAGCTCAGGCTTGGGAGTGGGCAGACCTGGCTTGGAGGCCTGGCCTCACCATCACCCAGCTGTGTGACCTGGGGAGGGGAAGAGTCACTTTTACCTCCTCAAACACCTCTTTTTTTTTCTCATCTGCAAAATACTGAGATTTGTTGTGAAGATTAAATCCTGTGCCTATGGAGGTATTAGCATGATGCCTGGCGTATGGTTGGTGCTCAGTAAATGAACATCTGCTGGTCCAGAACTGTTCACTGAAGAGGAAGTAAAGGAAGGGGGCAGATGTGGGAGGAGAGTGGGTCCAAGCACACTGAGAGGGATGGGCACTGCCCGAGCAAGCGTCCTCCTGTGGCTGCATGGACGCCCAGTGTGTGTGAGCTGCCTCTTGGTTCCAGCTGTGACAGGAGAAATGGCATCATTAAGTAGGAGGCAAGACGAGTCTGCCCTAAAGCAGAGTCCAGATGAACACAAAAGGCAGCTGGGCAGAGAAACATTCTGTTGGGAAGGTGATTAAAAAAATTTTTTTTTCAAGTGTCACCAAATGTAAGAATTACCATGACCCAATACTTAACTCTTTCCCTTCCTTTTTTTTTTTTTACTCTTAAGCAAAACAAACCGAAAAAAAACCAAAACAAAACAAAAAACAAAAACAAAACCACAAATCTGCAATAGACACTTTACTTAGACGCTAAAACACGGATTCAGTGAATAAACGTTTGAGACTCTCTTAGTGCCTGGCCCAGCTCTGGGTGTTGGGGCACATGGACAAACAAGGTGGAGAAGACCCTGCACTCCTGAGCTCATACCCTCCTGGGTCCCCTCCAACCCCCTGACTTGGTAGCCCATTCTGCTCGCCCACGTAAACTCCAGCTTTGCTCTGGGGTTCTTGGGAATGCAACAGTGTTCGATGATTCTTCTGCTGTGCAGAGAAAGAGGAAATAGATGGCCTCTCCTCTAGAGGTAAGCACAAGCATGTGTTTGGAAGAGCTCTCAGTTATTAGGAAGCAAAACAGATTTACCCTTATTGGTGAGGGTCACTCTCAGTTGGGAAGAGCAGACTGAGGAGAAGAGAGAAAGCTATGGCCAGGGGCACTCAGTGGAAGCTGATTGGAAGGGCGGCAAATATGGACCGGCCGTGCAGTCTGACAGAGTCCAGAAAAACATTCTTAGTGTGAGATTCAAAAGAGGACTCAGCACATGACAAAGACTTGTGGTAGAAAGGAAGAATTTAACATTGAACCGCCAGCCAGTGCATTATTCTGGTCCCAGGAATGGATTTTGACATTGAGAGAACTGGGTTCAAAGGCCACCTCCACCACTTATTAGCGATATGATTTGAGCAAGATGCTTAACCTTACCAACTTTAGTTTCCTAGTCTGTAAAATGATGACAGTATTACTTACCTCATTAGGTCAGTAGGAGAATTAAGTGAAATGGTATACACATGGGGGTCAGCTCAGGGCAGGGACCACAGGTATTCAGTAAAAGTGTGCTTTGCTGAACTAAACAGAATGCAGCATTATGCTAGTGTGGGAGGTTAGTTTGGTAATTTCTCCACAATTACATCAGCATGGGAGGGAGCTGGTGTTCGAGATTTAAACTGAATTTATCCAGCTCCTCTTTTGTAGCTTTTGATCACAGCCCAGTTGCTTTGGCACCACCTGTAAAGGGCAGCACTTTCTGGATATACAACCACAGTGCAGACTACTGAGCCGTCTGCTCCTGTAAATGACAGAATTCACAGGGAGGTCCTTAGGCTAAGGTGCCAGTTACTTGAAGGATCTCACAGCATTAGAAATCCAACTTGTTATTAAACCAGGGTGAAAAGAGAGCGAAGAAAGAAAGAGAAACTGGAGAAATGTAACAGGTTACAGTTCAAAAGAGTAAGCATGGGGCTGAGGGCGCCTTGGAGAGACAAAGCTCTGCCTTCAGGTTTACTGACTGATATTTCCATGATTAAAGGGTTCAGGGAGAAAAGCCAAGTTCAGGAATTAAGGAGCCCAACTATGTCCAGATAAGAGGAGGCAAAAGAAAAACAAACAGGCTTCACCACCCCAAAAGTACCATGGGTGGGGTGGGCCCATGGGTGTTGAACCTGTGAGGCTGGCATGTTCACTTCCCCTGTCGGACAGTCCAGCAGGACAGGTTTTTCCAAGGCTAATCAGTAATGTTATCAAACCACCTCTACAAGGGTGATTCAGGCAAAAGGAGTTTGAGGCAGTTAAACACAGAGATGAAGCGTGTGTGTTTGGTTATACAGGCTTGAGTTTAGGTCTGGGTTTTGCTGGGGCCAGGTGGTCCTGGCTGAGTGTGCATGCTCCTTAACTTCAGTTTCCTCTTCTGTAAAAGAGGGAGAACAATGCTAGAACCTACTTTGTGGGGTGGTGATGGTAGGGTTACATGAACTAATTAAGTAAATTTGCACCTAGCATGTACTCAATAAAAGGAAGCTAGGATTAATTATTAATTCCTGTTATGACTTGGGTGGCATCTTAGAGCCTTGCATGATCTGTGCAGTAGGCAGGAGCACGACTGCTTTCTCAGGGTCATGGTGTCCTTCTGTCAGGTGCTTAGGAAGCAAGTCCCTGGCTAGGGGGAGAGTGATTCAGTGGAGAACCCCAATATCCAACTGGTATCATGGCTAAAGAGCATAAGGATTGGCAACCGCCTTTGACCAGAACAAGGCAGTCTTCTGTACAATTTCTTCTTGTCACTTCTCCCAACTCTGGTGCTAACTCGAGATATTTTATATCCACAGGTTTAAGCCAGCCCAGGACAATGTTATCACAGAACTAAAAGAAGCCTCCTGAATTGTCAGGCCTTGTGCTGCCTTGGGGAACAGTATCTCTAATGATTACTTAACGAGCAAAGTTGTTACTCCCAGGCCAGCGTGGTTCCACACGCGCAGAGAGAATCCTGAATAGAGGAGAAAGTTTCAGCTCGTTTGCTGATATCCTAGAGACATAACTTCAGTCATCTTCACCAACCACCTACTCACCAACCCAAGGATGACAGGCTATATCAGAGGCCAGTTCTCCCCTACCTTTGCTCCTCTGCATGGAGAGAAAGGAGATTGGGTTTTGGAGTATAAACACCTGTCAAACAGTGAATTCCTAGAGGAATCTGTATTTGTTTGATAGTTTGAGAAACTATGACATGGAAGTTAAAAGAGAAGACTCTGGATGAAGATAGCTCCAGGTTCAACTCCTACTCCTACTCCTTGCAGGCCATATGGCCTGACTATTCCTCTGTTTCTATACCTATAGGGCCAGGCAGATAGGACCAATCTCATAAATAAAAGGGCTGACAATTTGAAAAGCAGCCACAGGAGGGAACGTTTGAGAGTTCATTACATGCCAGGCACTGTTTAAGCACTTTACGTTACTCCCATATATAACCCTCACAACAACCCCAGAGGATAGGTTCATTCTTATCCCCATTTTATAAATGGGGAAACTGAGGCACTGAGTGGTTGAGAAACTTGTCCAATGTCCTACAGCTACCAAATGACAGAGCCAGACCCAGAAGCCAGGCACTCTCCACCTCTAGCCCACTCTGTGAACCACTGTGCCTCTTACTCATGAACATGAGGAAATTACTCCTATCAGTGCCTGGCACGATAAGTTAGTTAATAAATGGTGACTACTACTATTATAATATTAGTCCCTAGCAAACCATATAGTTTCTACAAATTCTCTGAAGGGTTTTAAGATTTTAAAACAGTTTGGTTTCAGTCCAGCGTCCAATGGAGGTTTGGGTTGGGGCTGATTTTCATGTTCCCTTGTGGTGAGGTGCACTACTTTGTTTTCTTTATGAAAATATATGCAGTTTTCAGGCTAGACCACAAAGGCACCCTTGGAGAAAAGGAGTCTCCTTAAGAACAGGTTTCTAAATCTTGGTAAACAAGACTAGTGGCCAATGGTGGAATGAAACTTGCCGTGCCTTCCTATTTCAGTTTCAAAGAACCTTCATAAACATCCTCTCCTGGGCTGGGATCTTTGCAGCATTCCTGTGAAGAGGGCAGGCCTGGGAATGTCAAGTCTGGTAGAGATACGATTTCAAAGTAGTATGGCCAAGGAGAAGGCAGTTCACCTGGTGGATGAGAGCTCAGGTTCTCAGTTAAACAGCATATGTTCAAATCTAGGTTCTGCCACTTCCTCCCTGGGGATATCAAACCCTTTAAATTTCACTTTCCCTATTTTCAAAAACAGGGGTAGGCAGCATGAGCACTAAGTGAGATTATCCAAGGAAAGCTCTTAGCGCTTAGTAAGTGTTCCATCAGAGTTCACTGCCAATATTGCTACTCTCACCACCACAGCCAAGGAGTTGGAGGGGATTACTGAAAAGCAGGACAGGATTCAATCCCAGGTCTCCAGCCCTCTCATGTAATTCTCTTTCCCTGATACAACATGGCTTATGGGTCCCTACCTCCCCAGAAAATCATTAGGACTCTGGCTTGACTGCTGATTTAAAACTATTGTTTTCTTTTTTTAAAAACACATTTTCTAAAACCTGCAAATCAAGACTAGCACAAGGGAATAGAGCAAGATAAGGGGCATCTTAAAAATATCACAGGACCCACCTGAGTATCAGCTATAAAATCAGATGTCTTTTGAATCAAGTAGGATTGGGGCCGGGGCTGGTGCCAGGAAGGCTTAACACCCATTGCAATGAAGAACACGTAAGTGCAAGGAGGGAGCCATAAAACCCAGCGGCACGTGAAATACTGCCAAGTGCCAGGTGCTTGCCAAGAAGGAAGTGTCACTAGGCTGGATTCTAATGTTCTTCTTGCAAAGCAAATAGTCTGGGTGTTAATTAAAGTGTGTAAGTCGAGTCTCGAGATAGCTGCCTGGGAAAAGGAATGACACAGAGAAGTATCTTCCTCTAATAGATTCCTTTTGCAGATGTGGATTTTTCACAAGTGAAGTTTTCCAAAATGAACATACTTCCCAGGGTACTCTCTGCTCCCCTTTGCTTACAGACCTCAGTACTGTAGGGAAAAAACAGGCCAATCCAGTTCCTTCCTTATTGTCATGCTGAATGATACTCTGCAAAGGACGCATATCACACATGCATCTCACAAGAACCTCACGAACTGTTGAGGACAGTGCTTAGTATTCCATTTTACTGATGAGAAACATGAGAAGTGGGGGCAGTAAAGGACTTGCCCACAGCTGCATAGAAGCCTCTTAGATTCCCTAATCTCAATATGGGCCTCTTCTTATGTAAGGTAAGGACACCCAAAACAAGAGATGTGAACAAAGTCAGACAGCCTGGTGGGAAATTGAATGGGTAGCTCCATGAAGCATGGCTGGAAGGGAGAACTCTTGGCTTTCTGAAATGGTATCAACATGACCAGTACCCCAGAGATGGCTACGATCAACACCGTGTTTACTGTCTGGAAGAACAAGTTGGGGAAAGTCATGGGATTGGTTATCTAGACTGGTGAGTGCAGTCAGTCCTACACATTTCTATCACAACTTCCTCTTTCTCAGGGAACTTAATCCATTCAATTTCCTTTAACCTTTTCCCCCATGTTGCCCCAAGAATGAAATCAGTTGCCCCTTGAGCACCTGAAAACCCAGGTGCCTTTTAATTAGGCAGGGATTGGTTCATGAGGGGTCTGATAATATGCACTGGAGTTTGGGTTTAATACTAAATGGCCACTATGCACTGGCCTGGTGTCCAGCTCTCTGTCTCTCTCTCAGACACATTTCCTTCTTCCTAACATTGCCAGTTCTGGAGTTTCAAAGACCAGCTCTCGGTCTGTGCATCCTTAATTGCACAGACAATACAAATTCCATATTTCTGACAGTGGACTCTTAACATTCTCCAAATCTACAAGACGAAGCCACTGAGGACTGAAAAGTAGACACCAAGCTCTTAATTAGTTTCTGAGCATGGCACCAGGAGATGGAAGCTGTCAGCTTTGCTCTACCTGGAGAAAGCGTTCTTACAAACCTGAGTGTCTCCTCAACTCTTCTGTACTTTGAATCTGGAAGAACTTCAGTTAAATATGAACCTCAGTTAAATATGATCTCATGAGCATTAAGGCATGCATAAGCTCTGGGATCAGCAAATCCTGGTTTGGCTTAGTTACCCTCTCTGAGCCTCAGCTTCTTCATTAGAAATCCTAGATAATAGTATCTGCCTTTTGCACTTGTGACAATACATGTAAAGTGTTTCACACTAAAGCTTTGCAAATTATAAGACTTCAATAAGCTCTCTCTGTTCCTACTTCTATTAGTTGCCATCATTAACAATCCACATCTTTTTCTCACTCTCTTTCCCGCCCACATTTACTTTATTCAAAATACTGCATAATGGCTTTGTAAAATTTTGGGAAGAGGCCATGGCATGGCACAAGCAATGACCACTGCATGGAAGCCCTTGATACAGGTTTCATTCCAGGCAGGAGGTATGAAAGGCAGAGAGGCTACCTGGAAGGGTTGCCTGCTCAGAAGCCAGGACACATAGAAGGTTCAAACATTGCTGTCTGTAACTGACCCATAACCCACAAAAAAGGCAGTGCTCCAGGCAACAGCACACCTTGGTCCAAAGCTCCCCGAATAGAACAATGAGAGTTCCTGGGAGTCTGGAGCTGCAGCTGAAAGTGGACTCAGCTGCAACCCCGGGACCCATGAGACTGAGGGTGGGAGGAGTCAGTGGCAAACTGGGAAGCTCCCTTTCAGTTAGCAGCCTGGCCCAGGCCAGCAAGCAGTGGGGAGAGAGGGAGCTGAAGAGAACATGTCCCCCAGTCTTAGCATCAAGCAGGGCGCTTACCTCCTCCCTCCTCCCTCCTCAGCGCAGGCTCTCCAGCTCTGACCAAGACTCAGCTCTCCCAGGGTGTTTTTATGCAGGTGGGGCAGTGGGGAGGGAGGGAGGAAGGCTGGGCTGCTACCGCCCGGTTAACCCACAAGGAGACAGATTTCCCCCAGCCCTGCTGGAGCAGGTGGCCCTAGCAGAGGTATGTCTGGGGGAGGGCAACCCAGTCTTTTCTGGAAGACCAGCCTTCATTGTCAGCGTAGTAGCCCCGAACTCAATTCCTCCACCCATTTCTTCCTCTCCCGCCCTCCCTGGATTCTGCTTAGTGCCGCCCTCCCCATCCATTCTTGGTTTTTTCCCAGCCCTGCATCTCTGCCCTTCTCCACTCCCTTCTCAGCTCCTGGCAGGGCTGGCCTAACCGGTTAGGTGTTTCTGAGCTAAAACCCAGAGAGGCTGCCTGTGCAAGGTCAGCAGACCATACAATTTATTTTGAGAGGGAACCCCTGGGTTAGTTAGAGGCAGAATTGTGGGTCAGGCCACGGGAAAATAGATGATATCCATTTTCTGGTGTTTAAAAACGGTACGGAGCTGGGAGTCTCTGCTGAACTGCTGCCTCTGGGTGACCCAGGCGAGGGGGATCGGCCTCTAAGCCATGAGACTTGGCCATTTTGTGCCTTACTACAGGGACCTGAGCTTTCCTCCTGAGAAATGCTGCAGCTATTTAAAAAAAAATGTTCCCAGCAGAAAGGTGAGTGAGAGAACTTCAGTGACAGGTTGTCATCTGCCCACAGGGCTAAAGGAGAATTCCATTTCTCTTTCTGGGCCATTTTAGCAGTGCTCCCCAGGTTTGTTGTTATAAAGCACTTAGTCACCCCCATTAATGGTTATTCCACTGAATCTATAGGTGGTCTTAAAAATAAGGAGGTAAATTACCCTTGAAAAAAGGCGATCATTGCTCAGATCTAAAATCTAAGAATTTGAAATTTTATTTCCCTACCCTGCCAAGTTAGTATTACTTCCCTCCAGGCTAGAGATGGCAAGATTTTTAGGATTTATTGGAATCACCAAAAAGTGCAGATTTCTGCTTTAAACCCTTAGATTCCAGGAAGATTCAGGAGTCTGCATTGAAAAAAAATCCCTCCAGGTTGTTTCTGAGGTGAGTGGTCTTGTACCTGTACTTTAAGAACTACTGCCACATAATAGCTTTAAGTTCTCTAGTGTCCAGCCTGGCATTTCTTTGTGCCTTTTAGACTCAGCTGGGGATCAGCTATTCTCCATTGTCTCCAACTCATTTCTCTACTCTTGCCCTCAGGAATTTTCTAGCTGAATTCAGTATTCTCCTTCTCCCTTTAACTCATAAATGAGCTTTGTCTGAGGGGAGTCTTAGACTCACAGACTGATCTGGTCATAAAGGATTAGAAATGACAGAGTTGAGCCCTGTGATATACCAGGGAAGACACTGAGCCTTGGCCCTTCACTTTCTCCCACAAGATACTTGGAGTTCCCACTGCTGCCACCTCTAGAAGACCTGCAGACCCCTAAAACTCGCCTGTCCCGTGGCCAATTCACCCCATGCCAGCCTGTTCCTAGGCTCACGCTCCCTGAGCTAATCCTATTTCTGGAGAAGAACTCAGGTGTATGGGCCCCAGAATCAATTCTTCTGCCTGCTCCATGGCTGAAGCCATCTGGGTTCAAGTTCCGTATTTCATGATGCAGGTTTAGTTTCAGAATGATATTCTTTTTTTTTTTTTTTTTAAGATTTATTTATTTATTTCTCTCCCCTCCCCCCATCCCCCCGTTGTCTGTTCTCTGTGTCTATTTCGCTGCATCGTCTTTGTCTGCTTCTGTTGCCAGCAGCATGGGAATCTGTGTTTCTTTTTTGTTGCGTCATCTTGCTGTGTCAGCTCTCTGTGTGGGCGGCACCATTCCTGGGCACGCTGCACTTTCTTTTGCGCTGGGCAGCTCTCCTTACGGGGTGCACTCCTTGTGCGTGGGGCTCCCCTATGCGGGGGACACCCCTGTGTGGCAGGGCACTCCTTGTGCTCATCAGCACTGCGTGTGGGCCAGCTCCACATGGGTCAAGGAGGCCCCGGGGTTTGAACCGCGGACCTCCCATGTGGTAGACGGACACCCTAACCACTGGGCCAAGTCCGCTGCCAAGAATGATATTCTTATATCCCACCTGTCCCCCAAATGGAGTTATTCTACAGATCTCATATGACTGTCCATAGCAATCATTTAATCCTATGGCAAGAACTATGGGATCCGTCTGATTCAAATCACATTTATGAAGCACCTAACCTATGCAGTGCTTCGTGCCAGGCATAGCAAGAGGTGTGATGAGAACCAAAGAGTATTGATGCTGTAGTTGTTATTGTTATTGTCATTTCTGTAATGAATTGGGAGGCAGGCACAGAAGAGCAATCAAATGATGAAACTGATGTGGGAAAATGTGTTTGCTTTATTTCCCCAGGGAGAAAATATTCTCTTGGGCTGCTCACCCCAACCCCAGGTGATCCCATGTGCTAAAGAAGGAAACTGAAAATAAAGGCTTCCTTGCCTTGCCTTTGCATTTCTCCAGCCCTTGTGCAGTACTCATAACCTGGTCTCCAGCTCTGCCATTCCTCAGACAGAATGAATGAAGGCATAGCTCAGTGGTAACAAACACACCCAGACTGCTTGGATTCGACCCCTGGTTCTACCAGCTGGCAAAGTGCTGACCTTCCTTGGGTGACAATAATAGTACTTGTATCACAGTGTTGTTTCAAGGATGATAGAAACTAATATGTATAAGGAGCTTTTAACTGTGAAAACAAGTGCCTAAATATTGTTATTTTCCAGGGAGTCCTAGAAATTGCTATCACCTGTCCATTTTCACTATAATGGGCTCTTCATATTTTCTCACCCAAAGACTACTGCTGGCTTCCAAATGTTTGTTCCATTTGATTTATATTTCTTAACCCTACATTTATCAGTTTATTCGTGCTTTCTTTCTTGCATTCATTTAAGAAATCTTCATTGAGGATGTACTATCTGCCAAGAACTGTGCCATGTGATGAGGAGACAATGGTGAGCAAAGACAGATGCCATTCCTGCCTTCAAAGCGTTTACTCTCTACTGGTGCAGCAAGTATTATTGAATAATCACACAAAAACTGTGAAATTGTGTTAAGTGTTACGTAGAAGAGGTATCTGGTGCCGGGAAACCATGGGAAAGGGTGTTTGATCTGGTCAAGGAGTTAGGGAAGAACTGGGATGTGAAGGAAGACAGGGTTTACTTGTGTGAAGTAGGGGTGGGCTGCTAGAACATTCCAGGCAGAGAAACACCATATTCCAGGTGTATTAGTCAATTTTGTTGCAGTAACAAATGCTCCAAATTTAAGTGGCTCACACCACGAAGGCTTGTTAGTCACTTAAGTTGCAGGTGGGCTGTGGGTTGACCGCAGCTCTTCTCAGGTTATAGCTCTGCTTTTCATAAGACATGCAGTTCTTATGGTAGAAAGAAAGAGTGAGCGCACTAGGGGAAGCTTGCAATGCTGCTTTTTCCCCCCATTTTATTTTATTTTTTAAATGTTTTTAAAAAAGATACTTAGATGACATAAATGTTACATAAAAAATGTAGGGGATTCCCATATGCCCTGCTCTCTGCCCCTCCCATACTTTCCCACATTAACAACATCCTTCATTAGTATGGTACAATTTGTTACAATTGGTAAACACATTTTGGAGCATTGCCAGTAAGTGTGGATTATAGTTTACACTCTTTCCTGCATGATTTTGTAAGTTATAACAAGATATGTAATGGCCTGTATCTGCAATTGCAACTTCAGGACAAATCCAATGTCCCAAAAATGCCATCATAATACACCTCTTTTTCCCTTTCCCTCCCCTCAGAACCTCCAGTGGCCACTGCCTCCACATCAATGATAAAAGTTCTTCCATTGCTAGAATCGCAATAAGTCTGTAATAGAATAACAGTAAGTCTACTCTAGTCCATCGCTCATTCCCCACTCCTGAGGATTCTGGAATGGTGATGTCCACTCCACCTCTAATTTAGAGGGGGCTAAGATCTCATGGGGCAGATGGATGGCACTATCTGGTTTGCAGTTGCAGACTCTTTCTGTTCCTTGAGATGGACATTGTCCATCATCATTTCCTTGTTAGATGTCCTGGGTGAGTCCAATGACCTGGAGAGTAGGTGTTGCAACCCTGTTGACACTCAGGGCCTGACTGGCACATGGAAAGCCCAAAGATTTAAGTCTCTTGGACATAAACCTATCAACTCTAGTACTAACTATAGGTTCAAGTAGAAGGGGCAGAAGAACCATGTATAGGCAAGCCATGACTGAGTCCAACTCTGTCACTCTGGGGAGCATAAATTCCAAAGTAGGACCCACTGGCAAGGCACCAAACTCCTGAGCTTTCTGCCCTTCCTATAGTGTTTAGATGTCTCCAGAGCCCTCAGTGGCCCCATATTTGAAGAAATATTTACTGTGGAGTCAATGAGATCCTGTTGAGACATGCATAAGCCTAACCTCTTGGATGACCTCCAGGCTCACTTTGAAGTCTCTTAGCCATATAAGCTCACTTGTCTTTACCCTTTCCTCCTTTTGGTGAACGTCTTTTCCCAGGTGTGCAATGCCTCTTAAAGCTTCTGCTCCGATATGGCGTATGTCTTGTCTGCCTACGTTCTAATGGCCAAAGCCAAAAGCTGACTGCACAGGTAGTTACCACCCTCTCATTGGAGACACAGCAGGCTATGGAGTGAGTGGGAATGTAATCCACTTACAGGGAAGGGGTGGGAATGAATAATTACAAAAAGTGTACAGTCCACTCTATTATGGCTCAGAGGTAGAAGGCAAATGACAAGAGCTGGAGATCTGTGTGGTTAGAGCAGGGAGAGTTGGTAGGAAGGGGAGTGTGGAGGCTGGAGAGGTAAGTTGGGGCCAGACCCTGTGAAAGAAAATGACCTTTATTCTGTGAGCAATGGGAAAACACTGACTTTACCTCCAGCATCTTGCCTTAGTTGTAAAAAGAGCTTGTTCTGGTTTCTGGAGTACTGCATGTTCATGTAGAAAATTTGGAAATGACAGATAAATAAAAGAAAAATATGCTAATCACTCTTACCTTTACAACCAACAGAGAATCTTTATTGACTGATATTTTGGTGAATATGTTTCTAGACTTTCAGATGCTTTTCAATGTATATAAAGTGTTCCTTAACAAAATTGGACTGCATTCCTCATAAGTTCTCATGAGTGTTTTCTAAATTAGTAAATATTCTCCCCATTATAATTTAGTCATCATATGAATGCACCATAATTTAAATAATCCCCTACTATTGTCCTGTAGGCTTTTGTAATTTTTGCATTTTCATAAAGATTCTTCAGTGAAGTTGTTAATATTTAGCAACATCCATGTGATTTCCTTAGTATAAATTCCTAAAAGTTGCATTTCTATCTCAAGAGGTACGATAAAATTTAAGGCAACTGATTACCATTGCCAGCTGTTCCTCAAGAAAAGTTAATGTAAATCACACATAGCCAACTCTGACTGTAACTTTTTTATATTGCCAATTTTAGTATTTGATACTTTTTGTTTTTATTTTGCATTCATTTGACAACTAGGACAGATCTTTTTTTCTACAAATTCCTCTTGCTCTTATCAGGACTCACTCAGTTCAAAACCAATGCCTTTGGACCTGCAGATTAAAATTCTTTCCCAATTCCTCTTCAGCATTTATGACTACCCTCTTTATGACTCATTGCAAGATTTGCTTCTGCTTCCTATGAGAAGCCTTCTCTGATTTCCCCCACCCCTTACTGTGGGAGCTGCCAATAAGGATGTGGACAGTTGGTTCCTCATATATGGTGGGATGAAATGGTTCATGTGCCCTTGGCTCTCCAAATGGAAAAGGGTGGCCTCCTGTGATTTAAGGCTGTGCCCTCTGACAGTGGGTCATCCCATGCTGTGCATTCAGTCAGTGGTCCACACATATTTGTGGGGTGGGTGAGTGCTAAGAAAAGAAATAATGGCTCAATGAGCAGGTCCTGATTGGCTTGATGGATGTTTCAATAGTGGAGATGTGTGCATGGCTAAATTAATATAAGAGTATGGACCAAAAGTCATTGCAAATGCCACTCAGGATCTCTTTTTAGACTGCACATCTAGCACCAGTTTTTTTTTGTTGTATAGCTTAGCATCCTAGGACATTCTAGTTTGACAGATGCCTAATTATTTTCTCTCTCTGATGATTTTTTCCCTCCTAGCCAGAGTCAATTAACTCAGCATTTGAAATGTGGTATTTTTTATTATACTATTATTTATCCTGTATTTATTATCAAGTAACTCAGCATTTGAAGTGTGGTATTTTTTATTATCCTGTTAATTTTTATTAAGGATTTCAGGGTTTTTTTTCCCTGTTCTGGGTTGTGTTAATGTCTTGTTAATTTGGTTTGATAATATAAATTGTGCCTTCATGCTCCCCTCGCATGTTATGGGGAAGAGGTATAAACCCTGCAATTTGAGGAGGACTTTAACTGAGTTTTGACTGTGCCAGTGGGGAAGGTAGAGGAAAAGGCTGCCCTGTTAACATGGCCTTGCTTTCAGTGCTTGTGGATTAAGTGCTCTCAAGTCTCTCAGCAATCTCAGGAGGATTGGGTTTATAATGATTTCTCTCTCTATTGGCACTGTTCTAAAACGGGCCCTGCTTTCCCTGTGACCTGCCACTCAAGTGCGTCCTCGTCTGGAAGGCACAGGGACGAAAGCCTGTCAAGCAGCTGTGCCATCCCATCACTCTATCTGCACTCATTCTGTGCCACTGAGACAAAAGTAACTTTAGGATTGTTCTCATCACAATCTCCACACAGTCACCACCAAAGATGTCTGGAGTGGGCCCATGAGATGAGACCTTTGTCTTCCCTGCCTGCATCAATTTTATCAGGGGGTGCTGAATCTTCATAGAGTCTAGCATACATTCTCACCCTGTTTCCATTTGACAATTATTTCCATGCCTTCAAATAAATAGAAGGCATTGGTTTGCCTTCTCACGACTCCTTCTAGGAATAGTGAGATTTTGATTTTTAATCATTTTTATCCAAATAAAGCCAACAGGTGTTCTATCTATGAATTACTTAATTAAAACAGCTGCTGAAGGCCTTGAAATACCAAAGGAAGAGAGTGAAGCATGGAGATTTAATTCTGAGTAACTCCTTTATTAAAATGGAAGGAAATATAGTCTGGCCTCCTGCAATTTAGGAGGCATCATAAAAAAATCCATCAGCAAAGAGCAATAACTTTTAATAAAGCAGTGTTTCCAGGGTGTTTTTTGAAGACCATCTCCATTAGGATTATTTGGTTGAGTTGTGAAAAATTGAGGTTCCTTTCTTCATCCCAGACTTACTGAACTCCCTGAGGATGGAGCCTAGGATCTGCATTTTAACCACTACCCTAGATGGTTCCCATGTACTCTAAAGTTCAAGAACCAATCCACAGCTTGATTCAGATTGGGGGCCATGTGCATGTGATATTGTCTTCTCAAAACTTGATGTGTCAGAGCATTGTTTACTGTCTGCCTCCCCCACTAAATTGTAAGCTGTGTGAGGATCAGGACTGGGCTATTTCACATCTGTATCCTGAGGGCCCAGCACAGTGCCTGGCACACAGTAGGGTTAGATAATTGGTTAAAAGTCATAAATGAAGCAGGTACAATACAGTCAACTCAATTTTCAGGACAGCAGGAGGGAAAGAAGCAAGGCAGGTATGTGTTTCCTTAAGAAGGAATTGGAGTGGGATATTTGATATTGGCAGGAACTCTGCAGATCCTGTTTCATCCCTAAGGTGGAGCTCCTCAAATAATCTCAGAAGAGCCCAAATAGTAGAGATGACCATCCTCATCAGAAAGGAAGAGTTGAGATCTGCAGGTTAAACCTGACTCTTTATCTTCTTTTACCGATGCTGGTAGTGAAAGGGTCTTAAATAGTGAGCTGGGTTTCCTCCTGGGATCCTCCTCATACCGCCCTGGCGCCTAACCAGCTTCAGACTGAGGGAATTTTTTATTTAGACCAGAGGTTCCTAACCAAGGTCCACGGACCTCCAAGGGGCCTGTCGAATGATTTCAGGGAGTCTGAGAGCTTGAATTGGAAAAAAATCAACTTTTTACCTTTATTTTCTCTAACCTCCCATGTTGAGTGTCATAAAACTATCTGCCGTTACATTCTGCAAAGGGGTCCATGGTTTTCACCTGGCTGGCAAAGGGGTCCATGGAACAAAAATGGTTAAGAAGCCCTGATTTAGACCCTGATTCCTATTTCTGGTCTGTGTTCTAACCTTTTATTCTTTGCATCTTCAGGTGGAAATAGCAGCACAGCACCTGCTCCCTTTGAGTAAAATCGTATCTGCCTGAGGTTAGTTACTAGGTGGGCTTTTAATTTCTGCCCACTGAAGTAACTCCCTTTCCATGCCCTTTTTCTCTCCAAATTTTGGAAATGAAAGATTACTCTTCTTGAAAATGTAACATATTGGGACATTCTCATAACTAAGCCCAGATAGAAGAAAAATCTACCTTTCATTCAAAGAGAAGAATGCACCTTTGGAGAATAATGAACCAATGGGCAATTCTGAGGCTCTGAAATATTTAGCATGGAGCTACTACTCATTGAAATGAGTTTGGAATTTGTTCTCCAGAAAGGTGCATTCTTTCTCACTGTTCTCTTAGGCACTGCATGATGAAGACCTAAATAATATTCATTCATACCGAGAATTTATCATGTGCCAGGAAATGTTCTGGGTATTTGGTCTCAATGCCCTCATAATACTCAGCATGTGTGATCTGAGGAGCACAGGCATCCCTACTATTTGGGAACTTGTATATAAAGTGTTTCTGGGTCAGAAACTCTGGGGGTCAGGCCCATCAACCTTTATATTAACAAGCCCTGCAGGGAATCGGGATGCATGCTAAAGTTTGACAAGCACTGGTGCAGAAGAATATTTTTATAAAAACTGTTTACTTCTTAAAAGTAGCAGTGGATTGTTATTTTATTTTCTTATTATTTTTATTTTATTTTTGCTTTGTTTTTGGGGTGGTTTTGGTTTACAAAAGGGTCACAACTGTGGCAGGGGAAGATCACTGATGCAGGGTGTCAGAGATAGGGTATGCGTGAGTTGGAGTGTACCTGGAGCATGCCTCCATGGCATATGAGAATGTTCAAGTGGTCAGGGGGCCTTGTCTTGGTGGGTGAACACCCACACAATAACAGAAAGAATATTGAATTCCCATCCTGGGATATCCTGCCACATTCTCTAAGAGAATAGCAAGAAACCCCTGAGTACAGGGCAGTGCAGCAAAGGAAGACAGACCCTTGATATTGATGGTTGTACTATTGACCCTTTCATGTGAAATTGAAACTTAGCCTAGTATTACATATTGCTTAAGAGTTATCCCCTGAAAGCCTCCTTGTTGCTCAAATGTGGCCTCTCTCTAAGACAAACTCAGTATATAAACACACTACCTTCCCATCCTCTCCCACCCCTCTGGCATGGCACATGACTCCTGGGGATGAGCCTCCCTGGCACTCAGGGATTATTACCAAGTGCCAACTAGCAATGCATATGGAAAAAAGATGACCAAAAGGGGTAAATATTATATACAAATTAGTTTTTATGGCTAAGAGATTTCAAAGTGAGTTGGGAGGTCATTCCAGAGGTTACACTTATGTACTTCTCAGCAGGATCTCACTGACTGCCACAGTAAACAATACCTCAAACAGTGGGGCTTCTGAGGGCTCTAGAGATTTCTAGACACTATAGGCAGGGCAGACAAGCTGAGGTATTTGCAAGTCTGTCAGTGGGCCTTACTTCAGAATATAAGCTCTCCAATGTAACAAAGTTAGGCTCATTTATAATTTTCCTACACATAACTTTTCTGCCCCTTTTATTTGAACCTATAATTAGCACACATTGAATATATGTCCCAGAGACTTAAATCTTTGGCCTGTTCATATGCCAGTCTGGCCTTGAATCTCAGCAGAGTTGCAGCCAACACCTACCCTCTAGTTCACTGGACTTGCCGAGGACAACTAACGAAAGGCGATAACAGATTACACCCATCCGCAAAAAAGAGAGAGCATCTACAACTACAAGCAAGATAGTTCCATCCATCTGCCCAACGGGATCTAAGCCCCCTCTCAATAAGAAGCAGAGTGGGCACCACCATCCCCAAAACCTCAAGATGGAGGAATGAACAATCATAAGGGGAGAATGCAACTATGGACTAAAATAGACGTATTATTATTCTAGACATGGGAGAATCTGTATCATTGATATAAAGGCAGTGACCATCAGGGGTTCTGAGTGGAGGGAGAGGAAAGAGTAGGTTTAACATGGAGCATTTTTGGAACATTGGAATTCTCCTGCATGGCATTGCAGTGACAATACAGGTCATTATATGTTTTGTCAAAACCTATCAAATTGTGTGGTGCAAAGTGTAAAGGATAATGTAAACTATAGTCCATGGTTGGTAGCAATGCTTCAATATGTGTTAATCAATTGTAACAGATATACCACACTAATGAAAGGTATTGTCAGTGGAGGAAAGTTTGGAGGGAGGGAGTGGGGTATATGGGAATCTCTTATATAGTTGATGCAACATTTATATAATCTAAAGCTGCTTTAAAAATAAAAATATACATTAGCAATGGTTTGGCTTTCTTTTTGCTCAACTTCAATGGCAATATTCTTTGCTTTGTATGCTATCACATATTTTTAGATCAGAATATATTAAATACCAAGTATGGCTTTGAGAAAAGCAAACAACCAGAGGCCCATTAAGGTGCTTGCATTTATTATCTCATTTCACCCAAAAAGCTGGAAAATTTATTACCAATTTATAGTAGAAGAGAGTCAGGCTTATACAATGTAAATGCCTTGCATGAGGTCATGCAGCTGATAAGGGACAGACCTGGCATTTAAATCAAGATTTAATTCAAGATATCTTAGACATTAAAGCCCATATTCTTCCTTATTTTTCTACTGATTCCCTGAGTCCTGGGGACTCTTCTACGGAAATTTAAGGGGAGAAATAACATGGTCTTTATCTCTTCTTTCATCACCAATAGCATCATCTTCATAATGCTTGCCCTGCAGGGCTTTGAGATCTGAGCAGTTTCCTGATCCTACCATCCAGAACTCATTTGGATTGATTCATTGAGGCTTACAGCCTGGCGAAACAGTCTGATTTTAGTGAGATTGTCCTCTTGCTTCTACCAAAAAGTACTTAAAAATCGTATGTTTACTCTGTTTCAGGTACCAAAACCAGTCATAGTTAAAAGACTGGGGGGGGGGGGGGCAGGGACGGGGGAAGCAGACTTGGCTCAGTGGATAGGGCATCCGTCTACCACATGGGAGGTCCGCGGTTCAAACCCTGGGCCTCCTTGACCCGTGTGGAGCTGGCCCATGCACAGTGCTGATGTGCGCAAGGAGTGCCCTGTCACGCAGGGATGTCCCCGTGTAGGGGAGCCCAACATGCAAGGAGTGTGCCCCGTAAGGAGAGCTGCCCAGCGCGAAAGAAAGTTCAGCCTGCCCAGGAATGGCGCTGCACACATGGAGAGCTGACACAACAAGATGACGCAACAAAAAGAAACACAGATTCCCATGCCGCTGACAACAACAGAAGCAGACAAAGAAGAACAAACAGAATCAAATGGACACAGAGAATAGACAACTGTGGTGGGGGGTGGGGGGGAGGGGAAAGAAATAAATAATAAAAAAGAAAAACAAATAAATAAAAGACAGAGGAAAACCAGAGTAGGTCCAAGGGAAGAATATTATTAGTAATTAATGAATATTTGTCCTAAGGGCAGATCTGTGCTTTCTCTTAAATTTGTAATGGAGGTCATGCTTGGTTGACCATGAGCAAAGTAGGCAACATCATTTGTTCATTCATTCATCTCTGTGCCCATTTTGAGCTCACATTAGTAGGGGACCCAAACAAACAGCAGGCAATTTGAATCTAGTGAACTAAGTGCCATGGCAAGCAAAGGCTCGCAAAAGGGCAATCTATCCCAGCCGGGGAGTTGAGAAAGTTTTCTTGGAGGAAGTGATGTCTAGGCTAGGATCTGGAGATTTTATAAACATTATCAGAAAGGGAATGGGCAGGAGGAATAGTACAGGAGGGAGGGAAAACTTTCTCAGCACAAGGAACAATATGTAGAGAGAATGCATATAGAGTAAAGTGATCCAGGCCTTTTAACTGTGCTCCAATCTGTCTCTGTGACCTTGAGCAAGATGTTTGACCTCCCTGTGCCTTAGTTTTGCCATTTTTAAGATGGGACATGAGAGAGACAGTATAGATAAATGAAACCCAAAGGGCACTGTACAAATGGCAATGTAGTGTTGTGATTAAGAACAAAGGCTCTGGAATGGACCCCCAGACTGGTTTCAGGCTTGATCGTACTATTGGCGAGCTCTGTGACCTTGATCAGGTTGTTTAATTTATTAGAGCCCCAGTTACTTAGTTGTAAAAACACAATAACAAAGCACCCACCATACAGAGTGGGACATGAGGAAGAACGAGATAAGGCACATGAAGCACCTAGAACAGTGCACAGGGACATGGGAAATGCTCAGTAAATGTTAGCAACCATTATATCTACATTGCATGCCTAGGTTTGGAAATCCATGAACCAGGAAAATGCATGCATGAAAAGACTTTTTGTCTTTTCTCCCCTCCCTGTCTCATTTGCCCATTTCCTTACTTGTGCTTTCAAATAAACTACCTTGTTCCCAAACCTTGTCGTAGGGTCTGCTTTTGGGGAACCCACACCAGGATGCAGATGGAATTTGGGCTTTAGTCTAGGCATTTGAAATCTTGGCATTCCATTATTCTTATTATCACTATCATTCTTATCATCACTATTATTAAATTTTATTATTAATTACAGTCTACATTAATGTAGCTTTGTACCCAGAACAGGGAGAGACTCCTGTTCTCCTTTTCTCAGATTAGATACATTTCAAATTCACTTCTGATAGAGCCACAAAAAGGATTTCCTGATAAATTGTACTGTATTCCAGGGTAGAAAATGGGGAACATTTCATATGAAGAATATCTAAAACAACTGGAAAGCTTAGGAAGGACATGGGAACCGTCTCTCAATTCTTGTGTGGTATTATTGAAGGAAGGCTTCCCTGACATCCAAATCTAGGCTAGCTGTCCCATGACATTCTCATAGTACCCTTTGGATATCTGGATATCGACCAAGTTTGTCTTACTTATTACTGCTTTCTCAATGCCTAGCACAGTACCTAGTACATAGTAACTATTCAGTAGGTCTTTGACACATGAATGAATGAACGGGACAGAGGCTGCCCCGTGCCAACTGCAAGGCTCTGTATTATTCCCACAGATTCCCAAGGTCACACCTGGGATTTAATTCAAGATTTCTTAGACACTAATACCCATATTTTCCTTAGTCCTCTAGTTAGAATTCCTCTCAGCTAGAAATGTGACCCTGCTTTAAAAAGCCAAAAAAATTATATCATGTGACCGACTTCCCTGGTCTGTGGTCTGTCTGTAGGCAAATCTTTTTAGAAACATTGCCTGAAGATGAGATGCTGTGTCTAATGGTTCAGTGATACAGCTTGGAAAGCCTATTTTTCACAGTCTGTTTTATGTATCATAAACTGAAATATACAATTGGAATCAATAATGAGAAAGTGACACCACATTTTTCAGATTCAAAGGCCTGGGAATTGAACCCTCTGCCTAATCTACTGCTAAGCACCCTGAGATTACACGGGAGGAAAGTGGGTATGAGGGGAAATTTTAATCATTGGACCAATAGGCCCAAAACACTCCAAGTAGTTTCATGAAATCCTAGAGCATCAGGAAATTATTTGGTCTAATACCTTCATTTTTATATGGGACAGCTTGGGTCCAAAACCGAAAGTGTCTTGTTTCCATTAAAGCATCTTATTAATTGCAAAGAGGCACCCTTACTCAGAACCTTTTCCTTTTTCCACCATACTTTGTTATTTCTCAGATCTTCTTTCTTCTCTCTGTGTTCAGCTAAATATTCTTCTTCCTCTAAAAATAAAGATGGGCTAAAATGCTAAGTTGTCTTTTTTTATTCTCTCCCTCCCAGAACGATGTGCTCCACAATCACTGGAGTTCATCTGTCAAAAATCACCTCCTTTCCTACCCAGCCTGCAGCAGATTTTCTTTCCCTGCTATCTACCCTTTGGGTTTTCTCTTTAGCCAAAATGACCTATTTAATTTGTAATGATCATTTACATCTTGGCATTCTGGCAGCCTACAACAAAACAACAGATGTAAGAAAATCAAGTGAAGGAGGACACCCTGAAAATCTGGACTTTCAAAGAAAAAGGAAATACCCAACTTCTATGATTTCTTGCTCATATTTCTAAGATTAACATACTTAAATAAAACACAAGGGTCATCTCAAGCAGCTGTTCATTTATGAGACTTTTGGCATCAGCCACCCAGACTTGATTTTTAGAAAATCTCGATTTTTATATTCATCCTATTTATGCCTTTTTCTAGTTAGACCTTAAGGGAGGCTGCAGGCTGAGTGATTTGAAGGACACTAGAAAGTTTCTCCAGCAAGGTTACCATTGACCTATCAATCGATCTAGAATTAGACATTGTATAATCCTTTTTATTAAGGCATTATATCTTTAGGAGCCCCGAAAATACAGTTAGGACTGGCATACCTAGGAAACAGTGAGTCATTCTTCATTCAACCATAGATTAGTTTACCAGAAAACATCTTTTTACCTTGAAACTCTGAAAATATGATTCCTCTCACAAATGAGAAGCAATATAGGGGTAAGTTTGGATAGATGGCAGTTTGGAAGAAATATCTACAGTGAAAGAGGGGAGCAATACGAGGGGATATTGATTGGAAGAATGAGTAGTAAAAGGGTCACTGGGGGTACTTGATTTAAACTTACCTTTCTTTCTTATTTTGCCTAGGGTGAGACTTTATAGAAAAACAAACTATTACTCATTGGAGAGCCAAATGCATCCATCTATTATCTTTCTCACTGAACTCTTAATAAACACTTACTAGGAGTAGGGCTTAGTGGAAAAAGTGGGAGAAGAAAGAAACAGGTATAACAGGTGTGATGTTAGTCTCTACTGTTATGGAATTCAAAATACTGATATAATGAAACAGATAACTAAAGGGTGAAAAATAAGGCAAAATTACATGTGATCTATAATAGAGGGGCATGTTAACAGTAAGGGCAGGCAAAGTCACCTCTCTGACTCTACGTTCAAGTTTGGAGAGAATATCTTTCCTTGAGAGATAATGTAGACTGAGCGGTTAATTGCTCCCAAATCATCTTCTGTATTGAAGACCAACAGATGTTTCTGTGTCAGCCATGCTAGGATAAGTCCTTTCTTGAATGTGAAAGCATCCTAAATGCATCCTCTCTGTAATAACCAATGGTTTACTCCCCTTTAGTTGATACCTGGAAAGAAGCTTTTCTATTTTCATCCTTTTCTGCTTTCTTAAGTGATTTCTTCTTGGATTTTTTAAAAAAATAAATATTTTTTATTATAGAAGTTGCGAACTTACAAAATAATCATGCTCATGTGTAGAATTCCCATACAACACCCCTTCACCAACACATCACACCACTGTGGAACATTTGTTACAGATTATGAGATAATATAATCAGACTATAACCATTAACTATGGTCCATAGTGTACATTTGGCATACTTTTTCCATACCCCCATTATTAACATGGATATCTTTGGCACTGATGCAAGCATATTACAGTATTGCTGTTAACTAGTTTAGGCTACATTAACTGTATTTTTCCCATGCTTCTTCACAGTCCCACTACCTTGCAATAGTACATCTGTTCTATTCAATTCTCATCCACCTCTGGGTTCACCATGTGAACCTAGATTATTCTCTTTATATTGGCATTTATGTTCCTAGACTACCCTTTCCATCCACAATCCCATTTATAAACCAGCTGCTACTTACTAAATTGTGATACTATCAACTCTATCCATTTCCACACTTTTATAGTCAAGTTAATTAAAAGTTCTACATACATTAAGCTTCAGTAATATTTCACAGCCCTCCACTTATCTCCTAATAACCTATACACTAAGTTTTAACTCCATGCATTTATTCTTTGTATTTAATTCATATTAGTGAAACCATGCAATATTTGTCCTTTTGTTTCTGGCTTGTTTAACCCAGCATAATGTCTTCAAGATTCATCCATGTTAGCACATGCTTCCTGATTTCATTTCTTCTTACTGCAGCATAGTGTTTCATTGCATGTATATACTACATTTTTTAAAATCCACTCATTGGTTGATGGACACTTGGGTTGTTTCCATGTTTTGGCATTGTAAATAACACCGCTATGAACATTGGTGTGCTGATGTCTTTTTGCATCACAGTTTTCAGTTCTTCTGGATATATTTCTAGTAGGGGGATTGCTAGATCATATGACAGTTCTATATTTAGCTACCTGAGGATCCAACAAATTGTCTTCCACAGAGGCTGCACCATTTTACAATCCCACTAACAGTGGAGGAGTGTTCCTATTTCTTCATATTCTCTCCAGCACTTTGTTTTCTGTTTATTTAATAATGCCCATTTTATACAGTGAGATAATATCTCACTGTCATTTCAAATTTTTTTTTTGAGGTACCAGGGCCAGAGATTGAACCCACGACTTTGTATGTGAAAAGTCAGTACTCAACTACTGAGGCACATTGGCTCCCCTAGTTGGTTTTGTCATTTGTTTGCTTGTTGTTTGTTTTTATTTTTGTTTTTAGGAGGCACTGGGAACTGAACCTGGGACCTCTGATGTGGAAGGCAGAAGCTCAACCGCTTGATCCACATCCGCTCCCCTGTTGTTTTGATCTGCATTTCTGTAATAGCTAGTGATAGTGAACATTTTTTCATGTGCTTTTTGGCCATTTGTATTTCCTCTTTGGAGAAATGTCTATTTAAGTCATTTGCCCATTTTTAAATTGGATTGCTTGCTCTTTTATTGTTTAGTTGTTTGATCTCTTTATATAGAATGGAAATCAAACCCTTATTGGATATGTGATTTCCAAATATTTTCTCACATTGAGTGGGCTGCCTCTTTACCTTCTTGACGAAGTCCTTTGAATCACAAAAGTGTTTGAGTTTGAAGAGGTTCCATTTATCCATTTTTTCTTTTGTTGCTCATGCTTTCAGTGTAAGGTTTAAGAATGTACCACCTAAAACCAGATTTTGAAGATGTTTTCCTACATTTTCTTCTAGGAGTTTAATGGTTCTTGCTATTATATTTAGGTCTTTGATCCATTTTGAGTTACTTTTTGTATAAGGTGTGAGATAGGGGTCCTCTTTCTTTCTTTTGGCTATGGATATCCAGTTCTCACAGCACCATTTGTTGAATAGATTGTTTTGCCCCAGCTGGGTGGGTTTGACAGACTTGTCAACAATCACTTAACCATAGATGTGAGGGTCTGTTTCTGAACCATCAATTCAGTTCAATTGATCTATGTGCCTAACTTTACACAAATACCATGCTGTTTTTATCCCTGTTGCTAAGAAATATGATTTAAAGTCTGGAAGTGAGAGTCCTCCAACTTTACTTTTCCTTTCTAAGATGTTTCTAATATTTGGGGCCAGCCCCTTCCCTTCTAAATAAATTTGATAATTATGTTTTCCACTTGTTTTAAAAATGCTGGTGGAATTTTTGTTGGGATTACATTGAATCTATATATCATTTTGGGTAGAATTGGCATCTTAATGATATTTAGCCTTCCAATTCATGAGCATAGAATGTTCTTCAAATTACATACAAATTACAATTTTTATTTCCTTTAGCAATGTTTCTACTCTGATCTTTATTATTTCATTCCTTCTACTTGCTTTGGGAATAATTTACTATTCTTTTTCTAGTTCCTCCAGCTATGTAGTTAGGTCATTGATTTTAGCGCTTTCTTCTTCTTTTTAATGTAAGCATTGAGGGCTATAAATTTCCCTTTCGGCACTGCCTTCGCTGCATACCATAGGTTCTGATATGCTGTGTTCTCATTTTCATTCATCTCAATCTATTTATTGGTTTCGCTCACAATTTCTTCTTTGACCCACTGATTATTTAAGAGTGTGTTTTTAAAATTTCCACGTATTTGTGAATTTTCCCTTTTTCCACCTCTTGTTGGTTTCCAACTTTATTCCATTATGATCGTAGAAAGTGCTTTGTATAATTTCAAACTTAGTGAATTTATTATGGTCGGTTTTGTGATCCAACATATGGTCTATCCTGGAGAAAGAGCCATAAGCACTTGAGAAGAATTTATATCTGGCTGTTTTGGGGTGCAATGGTCTGTATATGTCTTTTAGGTTTGGACCATTTATCATATTATTCAAACTTTCTGTTTCTTTATCGATCCTCTGCCCAGATGTTCTATCCAATGCAGAGAGTTTTGTACTGAGTCTCCAACTATTATTGTAGAGATATCTATTTCTCTCTTCCGTTTTTCTAGTATTTGCCTCATGTAATTTGGAGCATCCTGGTTAAGCGCATATACATTTATGATTGTTATTTCTTCCCAGTGAATGGTTCCATTTATTAATATATAATGTTCTTCCTTGTCTTTAATAACAATTTTGCTTTTAAAGTCTATTTCATCTGATATAAGTATGGCTACTCCGTCTCTTTTTTTGGTTACTGAATGTGTGGAATATCTTTTTCCAACTTCCACTTTCTTTTTTGGGGAAAGGTTGAAAAAAATATTTTTTTTCCAAACTTTTAATTGTACAATATAGAAAACTGAAAAATACAAGAAGCAAAGAACCCAAAAATCATCCAGAATTCCAGAAACACAGTTTAGTTTGATATAAACTTCTAGGTCCTGTGAGTGTGTGCACACAACTACACAACTGAGCATACATTTTTATCTGGTTGAGATCACAAATAATGTATGATGCTTTTTCACACATCATGAATATTTACCAACTCAAAGCCCCAAAGCCATGAAGTATTATGATGACCAAGAATACATGATACCATCTCAGTCAGGGGAAAAAATGTATTCCTGCTTTCTTGGGGACAAAAATTTCCTAGGACAAAAATGGCAACAGACCTCTATAGATATTGGCAGAGTTACAAATACTGCAGTCCCTTAATAATGCTCAATTTAAAATAAGACATAAAGCAATAGAGTACGGTAAATATAATTTTTCTAAGAGAATTCATTATCAGATCTATATTGAATTATTAGCAAGAACGTATGTTTCTATTGAATTATTTAACAATGTTTTCCTATGTGTAGCCAAGAGATGTACACACACATCAATAGTTAGCATCAAAATGGAAATATGAACACATCTGCATGCACCCCTCCCTCTGCACCTCCTTCTGCCCCTCTGCAGCCAATTTAATGAACAAGTCCTGGTGCATACTGCTCAGAGGTGGTTTAACAACTCCACATTAAAAATGCTTTTTTTCTATTAATTTAACAAAAATATATTTATAAATTCATTAAATTCACTAGCTCTACTTTTTATCATACATCGTCACCTCAAGATCTCTAAAAAGCTTAGATGTGAAGTAAAGAATGAACCATATATCCGCAATCAACACAGGTATTTTACAAAAAAAAATGCACATGTAGGACTATGGTTATAATCCACACTGTCTTCTAGATATAGGGATGCTACTAAGGAAACTTTCCCTTTGCCCTTCTGCTTCTTCCTCATCCACCATTTCACTGACTAAATACAGGAATACGTCCATCTCCAAGAGGTGGATTGACAGAGGTTACTCCCAGAAGACAGTCCATCCTAAAGCTAACACTAGGACCTTTACATAGGGATGATTTTTACTACCTCTATTTTCGACATATTTTGGACATTAGGACTTGTCGTTTAATACACAGCGATAATTAAAATGCCTGTAGAGAACAATCTGAATTTGTCTCACAACTCACAGGCAAAGAACCCTTCCTTGTGTACTTCCTTCCCTACCCCCACCGCCATCCCGTCAACACACTGCTCTAAGACATCTAGTTTAACACCCCATTCCCCAAATATAGACACTCCTATATATTAACAGAAAACATATTCAAAATATTATTTTATCTTCTCTACTTTAACTATGTTGTGTACTTCTAAACATAGAAAAACTAGATGTTTCAAATAAGGACTTAAGTTCGTCCACAATACACCCAGTAGCACTGAATAAATCACACACAAAACAAAGGATATAATCTGAAAGTGTCTTCTAAATAGGAACATTCCGGCCTAGAATCTTTTCCTTTCTGACCTCTATCAACTCAGTGGTTGCATCTGCAATGCTTAGAGGGGATTTTTTAAAAAAACATTTTTGCTTCCACAAATAAAATTCTGTCATTTTCCACAAAGTCTTCCCTATGAATTTTACCACAAAATGTACAAAATGTATTAGTTTATTAACTTTACTTCTGTCATATTCTGGCAACTTCTAAAACATCTAGAAAGACTAGATGATATAAAATTAGGACTCGTTTGTCCATTATATAGCAAAGTAAAACAAAATGCACAGAATATATAGGATGATGGTTTATCTTGTCTAACTACAGTTTTACTGACTTAGAGCCCTTGGCACTTCATTCTCCCTCCTCCTTGAAACAGCACATAATATGTACTGCTCTGGAGATGGTTTGACCATTCCATTTCCAGAAAATCTTTCATATTCATTTTAACAAAACGATAGCTACTGTATGTGTTAATTCACTACTTTTACTTTTAACATACTTTGTGTACTTCTAAACATCTAGGAAGACTAGATGTTTCAAATAAGGACTTAAATTTGTCCACTATATACACAGTAGTGTTGAATAAACCATATACTTGTAACAATGGTTATATTTGAAAGTATCTTCTAAATAGAAACATTCTGGTCTAGAGCCCTTCATTTCTCTCAATCCCTTCTCTCCACTACAAACCCAGCAGAGGAGTTACAGGCATATGTGTCACTTAGATGTGGTTTTACAATTTCATTTCCAAAAGGCATTTTCAGAAGACAGCCATTCTATGAATTTTAACACAAAGTGTACAAAATGTTAGTTTAATAACTCTACTTTTGTCATACATTGGCAACCTCTTTAATATCCAGAGACTAGATATTATAAAATTGGGACCAATTTGTCCAGTATATACAATATACACAGTATAGCCAAGTTAAATGAATGCACATAACATACAGGGCAATGGATGATCAGACATTTTTTAATACACACTAGCAAAACACCTTTGCATCTTTTTCCCTCCTACCTCCCTCAAAACAATGAATATTTCCATTTCCCAAGACAATGTTTTGCACCAATTTTTAAAAGCTATTTACATTGTTCTACTACCTCTATTTTTAAGTACGTGAAGCATTTCTAGAATATTTAGCAAGACTAGATGTTTTAAATAGGAACTTACTTGTTTATTACATACATAATATTGTTAAATAAAATTGCACACACATAACAAGGTTGCAACCCGAGCTATCTCCTAAACACGACCATCTTGGCCTGAAACCATTCCGCCCTCACTCCCTTTTCTCCACCACCAGTTCAGTGGACAAGTACAGACAAGTGTAATGCTTAGAGGTGTTTGAACAAATTCATACCAAAAGTCATTTAGAGAAGACAAACTTTCTGATGAATTTCAAAACAAAGCGTACAAAACATGCTAATTTTACTAACTCTACTTTGTCATACACTGTCAACCTCTTTAACATCTAGATGGTGCAAAATTAGGACTCACTGGCCCACTATATACACTATATGTAAACCAAACAAAATGTACAAAACATACAGAAAAAGTTTCATCTAAAATTGTCCAAGTATAGACATACTAGCATATTACCTTTTGCAACTGCTTCCCCCCTACCTCCTCCAAACCAATGAATGAGTATATAGACAGTAGTGTGCTTCTCACAGAGATGGTTTAACAATCCCATTTCCAAAAGACAGTATTTCCTATGAAACTGAGCAAAACGATATTTACAAAGTAATATTTTACCACTACTACTTTTAATATTCGTCAGGCACTTCCAAACATCTAGACAGACTAAATGTTTCAAATAAGGACTTATTTGGCCCACTATATACAGAGCAGTCTTGGCTGAGCTGCACACATTTAACTAATTATAATCTGAAAGTGTCTTCTAAATATGAACAATCTGATCTAAAACCCTTCCCTTTTATCCCGCCTCTACTATTCCTCCCTGTGGGCTAAAATGCTCAAGTTTTCAGAAGATAATCTTTCCTAGGAATTTTAACACAAAATGTATTATGATTTACTAACAATTTTTGTCATACACTGGCAAACTCTTTAACATCTGCAAGACTAAATGTTGTAAAATAGGATATGTTTGTCCATTATATACACTATATACACAGCAAAGTAAAAAACCAAACGCAGGAACATAGGGACAGTGGTTAATCTTGCCCCATCATAAACACACTAGCATAGAGCTCTTTGCACTTCCTTATGCCTCCTCCCTGAAACCAGTCCACAAAATGTGAACTATTCAGAGAGGTGGTTTGGCTATTCCCCAAACCCTCACAATATTTCAAATGAATTTTAAGAAAAAGATATTTACAAAATGTATTCTTTACTACCTCTACTTTTAATGTGTATCAAGCACTTCAGAACATCTAGGAAGAGATATTTTTTAAAAGTACTTAGTATTGTCAACTATACATACAATAGTGAGGAATAAAATGACATACAGAGCAATGGTTACAATATGAAAATATCTTCTAAAAATGACCAGTCTGGTACAGAACCTTCTCTTCTCTTCCTCTTCTCAGCCTTCTCTGCCTCACATCCTTTAACCCACAGAACAAGTGTGGATGTGTGTCCGTGTGTCACTCCCAGTGTCGCTTCCAGAGGCAATCTAAATTCCATCTCTAAGTCATTTCCAGAAGACATTTTTCTGTGATTTTTTTTTTTTTTAACAAATGGCCATTAAAAAATGTGTGATTTTCTAACTCTACTTTATCATCCATCTGGAACCTCTTTTCATCTAGAAAGCCTAGATGTAGCTCAAGTTTTCTTTTAAAAGTTTGGGGAGGAAGTTGAAAGCAGCCTCTTCATATTATATACACAGGCCTTCTATAAATGGCCAGTAAACCTTCCCAAAGGGTAGTGGGCACTTCTTATTGGCCAAACGTTGCATGTTATTCTAGTATTTCTCTCTTCCAAAACCAAGCAAGGTTGGGTGGAATGATGACTAGCCTCCTGATGGCCGCTCACCTTCCATCAGTCGCCATCTAGGGCTCCTCTCACCTTCCAGGCCCGTTCAGGCCTTTGTCCATTGTTGTTGGGGCAAAGAGGCATCTCGTCCACTTGGGTCAGAACAAAAACCCCCGATCCTGGATCTGCACAGCTCCACAGCCTGAAGAGGTGGCTGAGCTTGAGTCCATGCAGACCTGCCCTCTGGGCCCTGGAGGCACCTGATGGTCCTCTGGAGCATTGTTGAGCCTGCCACCCCAAGGGCCATGACCCCAGTGGCCTGGTGGGGGCTTGGTCACCACCCAACGAGTTTGGGCAAGGAAACCAGGCATCAGGTGGGGCCCAGGCTAGGTGAGGCTGCCACTGCCTTCAGGACATCATGGGGGGAGGAAAGGGCAGGGTTTCACTTCTGCCTCAGGGCCTGGTTAGTGCCAGTAAGCAGTGATGGTGGGGGTTCTGGGTCTCCACAGGGCAGGGAATACAGACCACTCCCAGGCCCCCCAGCACACCTGCCAGCCCGAGGCTGGAACTGACTTCCAACCTTTCACTTTCAATATATTGGTATCCTTGGTCTAAGTTGAGTCTCTTGCAGACAGCATATAGATGGCTCATATTTTCTATCTATTCTGACAGTCTGTGTCTTTTGATTGGGGAGTTTGATCCATTAACATTCAATGTTATTACTATAAAGGCAGTGCTACTTTCACCTATTTTGACTTTTGGATTTTATCTGTTGTATTTTATTTTCACCACTCTTTTTACATTTTTAGTTACTTTTACTGATATAATTTTCATTTCTAGAAGACTTCTTTCTCCTGTTTTGTCTTTACAAGCTGTAACACTCCCTTTAGTATTTCTTGGTTACCTCTTAGTTTCTGTTCATCTATGAATATGATAAACTCACTCTTATTTCTGAAAGACAATCCTGCTAGATAGAAGATTCTAGGCTGGCAGTTTTTCTCTTGCAGTATTGTAAATATATCATATCACTGCCTCCTTGTCTCCATGGTTTCTGATGAGAAATCAGAACTTAATCTTATTGGGTATCCCTTATATGTTACGCATTGCTTTTCTCTTGCTATTCTGAGAATTCTCTCTTTGTCTTTGGCATTTGATATTCTGATTAATATGTGTCTTAGAATTCGTCTATTCAGATTAATTGGCTGGGAGTACATTGTTCTTCTTGACACAGTTATCTATGTCCTTCAATAGGGTTGGGAAATTATCTACCATTATTTCTTCAAATATTCCTTCTGCCCCTTTTCCCTTCCTTCTCCTTCTGGGACACCATGAAACATATGTATGCATGTCTCTTGCTGTCATTTAGTTCCTGAGATCCTGTTCAATATTTTCCATTCTTTTTTTATCTGTCTTTTGAATATTTGCTTTTGGAGGCCATGTCTTTAAGTTCACTGATCCTTTCTTCTGCTTCCTCTAGTTTGTGTTATATGCCTCTAAGGTATTTTTAATTTCATTTACGTATTTTTCATTCCCATAAGGTATGCTGTTTTTCTACATATGCTTTCAAATTCTTCTTTGTGTTCACCCAGTGTCTTCTTAATATACTTAATCTCTTTAGCCATCTCATTGAATTTATTGAGGAGATTTGTTTGAACATCTATGATTAGTTGTCTAAACTATTTTATGTCATCTGGAAGCTTACCTTTGCTCCTTTGACTGGGCAATATCATCCTGTTGCTTAGGATGGATTGTAATTTTTTGTTGGTATCTTGGCATCTGACTTACTAGATATATTTATTCTGGGCACAGTTTCACTCTTTAATTTAGGGCTTTCTTTCCATTTCTTCCTTGCTGGTTGTGTAGTAGGAGCCAAGGATGTATTTGGTACTATAAGCTGTGGAGGCTGAAGCTCTTTGCATTACCCGAGGAACCAAAGAAGCATCTCCCCTCTTTCTACTTTGCCAGCCATAGGGACAGAACCACAACCATGCATAATAATCCATGTTGTACAGACCAAAACCATGTAGTTGCCTGGAGATGAAGCTTCATGCCCCTTCCTTCCTTGCCTGGGGTGGGGATGGAGTTGCAGGTGTGGGCAGCAATCTATGTAGTGCAGGTTCAAGATGACTGAATTTGCCCAGATAGACTGATGTAGCACACACCATCTTCCTCCCCCTTCCAGAGGTGGGGATGGTCCCTCCAGAGCGCCCAACAATCTAATCCATGTATACTGAACATGCCTGCACATGCCCACAGTTGCCTGGAGAAGCTGAGTGAGTACAGCCTTTTCTGGTCTTTAAGGGGTGGGGTTGGAATCACAGGTGTCCAACAGTTCAGTCAGTGTAGACCAAAAGTGTCTGTCATTGCCCAGAGAGGCAGAAGAGAAAAAAGCCCCCTCCTATCTTATTGAGGGGTGAAGGTGGATCCACAGGCACCCAAAAGTTCAGTCCCTGTAGGCCGAAAGTACCTGCCATTACTCTGATATGCTAAGGAAACACCAGTCCTCACCTATCCTACTTGGGGTGGGAGTGGATCTACAGGGGTCTGACTATCCAGTCTGTGTGGACTCAAAGCACCTGCAGTTGCCCAGAAAGGCTAAGGCAATACTATCCCCCTCTTGTCCTATCAAGGGAGGGGTTTAGCCACAAGCATGCAACAGTCAAGTTCATGCAGGTCAAAAGCATCTGCAGTTGCCCAGAGAGGTTGAGGAAACACATCTCCCCTTCTCTCTTATTGGGGAGCAGCAATGGAACTACAGGGGTCTGAATATCCAGTATACACAGGCTGAAGGCTCCTGTAGTTGCCTAGAGAGGCTGAAGAATCACTAGCCCCTTCCTATCATATGGGGCTGGAGGGGTGGAGATGGAATCAAAGGCACTGAACAAACCAGTTCATGAGGACTGAAAGTACATGCAGTTGCCCAGAGAGGCCAATGGAACACAGTTCCTCTCCTATCGGGGTGTGGCGATGAAGCCCCATGTATCTGACTTTTCTGTGCTGGCCAAAACACCCACAGTTATCCAGAGAGGCTAGTGCAGTTTCCCCCAGGTTCTTCCCTGCCAGAGGTGAGCCTGGAGCCTAGGCTAGGGTGGCAATCCAATCTGGGAATAAAGAAGCCAATCCCCACCATCACTGTGATTTTCAATTAGCCTTGCTTCTCCTCATGCCAGGAGCAGAGTTAAAATGGCAGCTACCAGCCTGTTTCTGACTTGGACAGGTTCAAACTTTAGCTGTTCTTAGGATTGATTATACTTTAGCCAGCTGAATTTACCAATCAGTAGCTGAAGTTGGGGGCCAATCATCTCTTTCTCCTCCATTTTTGGGAAATGGAGCTTCCAACTCCAGGCACAGAATAGTTCACAAGGCAGCTTGCACTGCCAAAGGAGGATGGGCACAGGCCTCCGTGGCATGGAGTGCTTTATGCAGGAATTCTCACTGCAGGTGGACAGTCTCCTCCTTCCATTCTTCCAATGATGTTGCAGGATGCTCTTCTGGTCTCCTGGGGCCCCCAAACAGGTGCCTTTAGATAGCACTGAGTGAATACTAACTTCCTTGTAGGATGAGTTGACTCTTGGAGCTCCTTACACAACCTCCATCTTGCCCCCATCTCCTGGCTCCTTAGACTTTTAACCTATGGGTAGGGAAGAAATCTAATGATTTTCTACATATTCCTAAATTGCAACCAGTGAATAAATAAACAAATGGTAATAAAGCCAAGATACTCAGGCTTCAGAATTCAGATATCTAACTGCTTTGCTGTACTCTCTCCCAAAGCAGCCCCAGAAACATCTGGTCCCAGAAGTTCTCAGCATGATTTTCTTTTCCAGAAAATCCAAAAACTTTAGTCTTCAACATGAGATATGTAGTCTCAAACACAAAGTAACGTGATCTACTTCATCCTAGGTGCCCCTGAAATCTTCCTTTCCCAAAGACCGCAGGTGTTCCCTCTTCCCAGAGAAGAAATCAGTGCAATGTGAGTGAATGAAGAGAGGCCCCTCGCCCCGGGGCCCAAGGTCCCGGCTTTCCACTGCCAGCTCTGGAGGCATCCATAGAATAAATGGGCTTCAGAAGTGATTCCTAAATTCTTGGGTTTAAGTTCACATTTTGTCTACCCAAAAATTATCAGTAAAATGGGCATCATGAGCCTACCTCGTGGGATTTGAGAGTCAGATGACTTAGCTGGAATTTTATGAATGACATCTCCAGAAAAAATATCTCTCATTAACCCTTACCTTAAACCATGGATTTAGCTTTATTTGAGCAGTTGAGTCTTCCAATCATTCAAGTGTGGAGGTTGTGTTGGGTTGAGAGGTAACCTTTACCTTAGCTTTGAGGCCTGGAATTCAGAAGAGATCTCATCCAGTTCAAAGTTTCTTTGGAAAAGTTTGTCTTTAAAAAAGAATAGTTGCTTATTTTAAGTTACAAGAATATAGGGCAGAGTATAAGCATTAGCTCCATAGATTAACACTTAGTTTTCTCTTTCAGGTTGCCTTTTGCCTCCTCAACTCACTCTTCATTTTGAGTGTTTTATTTTGTCTAAATATATCTAAGGCATTGACTCTGGTTTTCTGAGCATTGGACTCAGGGTTTTAAGAGTTTGGTTTAATAGCTTATAGGTGATTCCAGATATCACACTTGGAGGTGAACTCGTTGATTACTATTTTATTCATTAGTGGGAATATGTATTTCAGTTTAGGAAAAGGTATCTTTAACTCTGGTGCCTACAAGGAATATAGATGGAAGGAACAGTTCTGTTAATTGGGAGTGTTGTTATGCTTCACGAAAGATGAGACATGGAAATAAATCTTGCTGTATTGCCATAGAAGAGCTTGTGCCTCGTATTTTCTTTGGATTAGAACCATGTTTTAGTTTTAAACCTATTCAACCTTGCTGCTTGGAATATTAACTTTAAAAACAAAACAAAACACAAATCTGCCTACAAACTTGATACCCTACTGGCAAATATCCATGGGTCATGCTTTATTGATTCCTAGGAAAGTAAGAAGAGAAGGGAAAACCTTCAGGGGTTGGAGTTTGAGATGTAGTGTGAATTTCAGCAGAGTTAAACTGGCAGTAAATTTGGATTTGCATTTGTGGAGCTTGGTCACAAAACTTCTTCAAACACTTTCAAAGAAGAATGCTACTGAGTAAAGGTGAAGCCAAACTTTCTGACCCCAATCCAAGCACACACATGTTGGGGTGCTGGAGAATTAATAATAAATGGCACTCACATAATCCTTCACCTTGCACTTGGAAGAGGGCATAAGAATTTATCCATAATTTGTACATTTTTCTCACCTGATCCTGTAAGATGTTTTAACTAGGTATTATTATTCCCATTTCCAAAAAAACATATCAGGAGACCCATTATTACAAGGTGAATAACTCAAAGAATGTGGCCTGGAACATAGACCTATTGACTTTTTGTCCAGGATTTTTCAGATACATCTTATTATTCAGGTCTTAGCTTAAAACATCTCTTCCTCTGGAAGGGTTTTTTGTCATGTAACTCTGGATTACGTAAACTTATCTAGGCTCCAAAACACTCTATAACAGCCTGATTTGTGATGAATTGTTTCCTTGACTATCTCCTGCTGGATTTTGAGGTCCCTGACAGAGGAGCCTAGTTTGCCATGATAACACCAGCATTTGGGGGCTAGCACATAGGAGATATTCTGTAAGTATTGCTGAAATGAATTGAATTTCAACATTTATTTTGCAAAAGCTGGAAGGACAGAAAAAAGCCTGACTTTTAGATTGATAGGCTCCATGCCTGTAAATAATGGATGTTTTCAAAGCAAGCCAGTTGCTGGTGCTGCCATCTTGAAAAACTCATTGTGGATGCCCAACAGGGGGTTCAAAATTTCTCCCTAAAAGAGGTGTTTGTCCTGTCTTAGGAACTGATCTGGTTTCAGCCTCAGTTGAAGGGCATTTCTGCACAGATGCTAATTCAAGATGGTGAAGGAAAAAGGGGTCCCAAGAAATCTTTAAACTCACAGAACCTTTCCTGTTGCTCTCTCACCAGTGCTCAAAATGCTGCAGAAGAGGTAATCTGCGTTTCTAACTCTCAAGAGAAGCTATGTCCGTTTCCAAAGCCAGCCATCCTCTGCCAGACAGATAATTGTGGTGATGAGGTTGGCAGGGGTGCCAGATGATGTCTCATCATCCCAGATGGAAAAAGAACAAACATTAAGTGAAGATAAACAATGAAAAGGTCCATTTAAAACCCATAACCAGGGTGATTCAAAATTGGAAGTGGGACTTAGGACCTCACTCCTCTTTGGAAATTTGCAATTTCTACCCCATTTCTGTGAGCTTCTCCAATGCAGCCAGCACAGCCAGAACTGGCTGGACTCCCAGTTGTAATGCAGAGTCCATCTGTTCAGCCTTCAGCCACTGCCTGATGTGGACTTGGAGTTGGGTAGGTGGGACAAGTTCCAGTTCAATTTGGGTTTCCTGAAGATATTAAAAATGTGCATGTGAATACTGAATTTAACAAACTCCAGGAATTAGAGATTCCTGTTGTGGGTTTCCCCTAACTTTATCAGTCCATATATGACAGTGATTTAGAGAGATACACCCTGCTGTAAGGTTGAGAAATCTAGCTTAGCACAGTCCCTGACTTAAATGTTTGTCAATTAATAATAATAGTAATTATTTTTTTTAGTACTTCTATGTATCAAGTGGTAAGTGAAGTGTTTCTCACTCTTTCTCTTCCTTTCTTTTGGTCTTTCCTGCCTCTGTCCCTCTTTCCTCTCTCTCTTTGCCTCCCTCTCTCCCTCCCTCTCTCTCTTCCTCCCACCCTTCCTTCCTTCTTCAAAATATATCCAGTTTATGTCTTCTTGACAGCCCTGTAGCCATCAGCTTGGTCTGAAGTACCATCACATCTTGCCTGGAGTTTTGCAAACGATACCTAACTGGCTGCTTATTTTTTGCACTCATGATCCTAATATCTGTTTTCAATAGAGCAGCCACAGTGTTCTGTAGATAATGAAGTCAAATCTGTGTTACGGTAAATAAAGGTTTCCAAAGATATCCACATGCTAGTGCCTGGAACCTATGAATCTTGCTTATATGGCAAAAGAACCTTTGCAGATATAATAAAGGACCCTGAGATGAGGATATTATCCTGGATTAAATGGGGGGACCCAATGGAATCACAAGGGTCCCTATAAGAGTGAAGCCAGAGAGTCAGAGTCAGAGGAGAAGGTGAAGTGATGATGGAAGCAGAATTGGAGTGACACACATTGATGATGGAGGAAGGGACCATGAGCTGAGGACTACAGTTGGCCACTGGAAAGTGAAAAAAGCAAAGAAATGGATTGTCCCCCCAGAACCTACAGAAGATGCCAGTTCTTTTAATATCTTGATTTTAGCCCAGTGAGAGTGATTTTGAAATTCTAATCTCCAGAACTATATGAGAATGATTCTGCCTGGTTTTAAGCCACCCAATTTCTCGTGACTTGTTACATCAGCGATAGGAAACTACTACAACATCCCTCTGGCCCTGAATGAAATCTTAAGTCATCACAATGACTGTTCCCTGCCACCTACCTCATAACTCTGACCTCACCTCCTATCACTTTCCCCTTCATTTGCTCTGATCCAGCTCCTTTGCCCTCCTTGCTGTTCCTCAGGCACCCAGGCGCACCCCCTGCTCTTGCACTTGCTCCTTTTCCCTACCTTGAATGCTCTTCTCCCCAAAACAGTCACATGACTTGACCTGCATTTAACTCTCACCATCCCAGTGAGGGCTTTCCTGACCATCCTACTTGAGATCACAGCACATTTCCTTGTCACTCTTCCATTCTCTATCACACTTCTCTGCCCTATTTTTTCCCCAAATATTTATCATCACCTGGCATACTCTGGCTTGACTCATTTATTTACCAGAAGGTAAGAAGTTTTTGTTTGTTTGTTTCATACACTGTTGTATCCTGAGTACCTACAATATCTGGCACATAGTAGGTGCTCAAAATAATTAGAAGGATGACTGAAAGAGATATTAACCCAGTGCAATATCCAGCATGATTTGGCTTGCAGACAGAGAAAGAGATGGTAGGTCTCAAAGGACAACCCTGACTCAGCTAAGTAAGTGTTTCATAAAGTTTAAGAACAAGAGATGCAGCTGACAGGTCCTGCTAAGGGCAAGTCCTGATTTGACTTACTAACAAGCTGCATGGAGGGAGGAGCAGCGAATGGGTTAAAGCTTATTAATGCAGGGGCCCTACCAATTAATATTCATGGTATAATCAATTCTTGATCTCTGACCAATTACATTAGCAATTCTCCCTCTTGGGAAGGGGATTGATAGAGATAGAGACTGACATAGGAAGAGAGGATTAAAGTGCCTTCCCCCTATTTATAATTGTTTTTAAATGCTTCAGAAAGACTCAAAGAAATGATTTAATAGGGAATCATACATTTCTAGACCTCCCAAAGACAAATGCTGATGCACAAGCAAAGTTTGGCTTCCTTTCAGCATAAGGATATGTTTTATGCAAAATAAAAGCTCCTCAGCCGTCATCATTAGTGGTGATAATGATATACTATACTACACACACACATACACACACACACTGTGCAAATGCAAGGGAATTTGCCACCTTTGGCACCCAAATCCTGGAGAGGATTTAAAGAAAAAGGCTGGTATAGCAGCTACAGGGATGACAAATATTCTCGGCTCACCATCAGTTCTAAAAAGTAGCTGCTTCAAGTTTTGAAGGCTCATCTAGAAGCAGTAGGAGGAGGTGATGGTGTGCTAAATTAGTTGATGCCTGCCGTGGGCACTGGAGAACCACATGGGTCATTATCTTGCTCTCTTTGAGTTAGAGAAAACATTTTAGAGATTAAGAAGAGCAAAACAAATTTTGATGGGAAGCCAAGATACTATGGATTTTATATCCTGTGCCCTCTCTTCGATTGCTACCCCTGTGTAATGTTCTACTTTAGGAATGGAGAAAGCAAGGGAGAATAAGATTAAAAAGAATCTGAGTGAGCTTAATGTATGAAACAGCAAAATATCCCAAGGCTCACAGCAACTCTGGTTACAGTTAAATGACTGCTTGTGACACATTGAAGGGTAGACACTTAAATGGCCCTTTGAATGTGTGGAAGTGTTTCCACAGACGAACAAAAACCCATTCTTCCTTATCCTGCTGTATCATTTTTTACCACAGGAGTTACTCATCAAAATGTGATGGGGTTTGATAAAGCAAGAAGGCAGAAGTGGAAGAAAAAAAAAATCGGGAATCCTGAAAAGCACTCCCCTCTCATTTTCATCATCACTAGTTGACTGCCCAGTCTGCTCTGCTCTTGAAGTTGAGCTTAAAGCAGCCTTCCTTTGGAGACCTGCTGCCCATGTTACAAATATGGGCTTGACATGTAACAGCTGAGGAGTTTTCAAAACACATGGACAGTGACAAGGGAGTCAAAGCTTAAGTGAAATCAACAGAAGGTTTTGGCCTGGCTCAGATCAAATGAGTGGCAAGTGAGACCCCCTGGAAGGTTGTACAAATATACCTGGTGACAACCTCATATCCTCTCATCAGCCCCCAGGTCTTCTAAGTTCCCTTACCCTGGGTGCTCTTTCCCAGATATTTCTGTGATCTGTCTGGATTTGGGCCTCTTCTGGCATTCTCAGTTATTTTTCTATTATCATCTCCCGTATCTCTCTGCTCAGAAATAATCTTGGTAGTAGTGCTGGCAGCTGGTCACACACAGTGCTGGTTTTGGTAGCTGCTGAGCTTCTGATGGTAGACTTGCTTCCTGTAGCTTTCATCCCTGATGGTGGGAATGGTGTATGCCAGGTAATACCAGATGGCCTAATTTTTTGCCTTGTTCCTAGTTAAAGTCGGCTTCTCCCCCTCTGCTGCCATAGACGTCAAAGCCACTCCTGCTAAGCAATAATCTTTACTTACATCTAAAATTCCCAGACTAATATTTGTCCTGGAAGAAAAATTAGATATAATTTAAAAAATTACTTAGTAAAATAAACTATACAGAAAGGCCCAAAGTAAAAGGAAAAGTCTCTTCTCATTTCTTCCATCCTTTTTTCCTGAAAGGTAAACAACATTCTTAAAATGTTGAAGCATATCCATCCAGTAATATATCTCTATCTCTATCTAGCCTTGGAACAATTCCCAGAATTGGGATCTCACTTAAACATACTATTCTGCAAACAAATTTTAATTTTTATTAATAATAAATTTCAGAGATAGAGTCATACAAACAGTTTCATTCTTACATTCTTGTGCCCCAGTCTTTTTATTGATAATATATTATTCCATCATAAAAATGTACCAAAATTTATTTTATAGGGCTCTGGCAATGGGCATTTAGGTTTTTTCTCTTAAATATCATGAGTTTTGCTATATAATCATTGTCATAATGAGGATTGTGAACTTGGCACACATCTGCTTAACCTAATGTTTGAAAAGAATTTGCTCCACCCACAGCAGTTTGGCATTGTTTTTGAATTCCAAAATAGATATTGTATTATGTTTGTAAAGTGGTCTGTTCCTCTGGGAATATTAGATTGTGTTAGATTCAGAGGTTTCACTTTTACTTGATTATGATTAAGGCTTTGATTCGGCCACGTCAACAGGATGTCAAGTTCCTGCCCCCTTGGTGGGTGGGGACTCAAAGCAAAAATGACATGGCAGAGAGAGTTGGAGTTTTGATACTGGAGCCCCGGGGACAGAGTAAATCCTTTGCCTGATAGTTTGCAGCTGAAAAGACAGGAGCCCTGATCAACTGAGAAAGCCTAGAAAGAAATGAGCCCCAGGTAGAGAGACAAGCCTTGTGCTAGCCTACAGCTAATAGTGGTAGGAGATAGGACCACAGAGCCTTAGGAGGAAAAGGAAGACTGAGCCCTCACAGAAACTGGCAGCCATCTTGTTCCAACAAGTGGCAACAGACTTTGGTGAGGGAAGTAACTTATACTTTATGGCCTTGTGACTGTAAGCTTCTATACCCAAATAAATACACTTTATAAAAGCTAACAGATTTCTGATACTTTGCATCAGCACCCCTTTTGGCTGACTAATACAATCCCCTTATCATACTTTATTTTCTTAATAGCATTTAGTGTTACCTAAGATCACCTCTGTATCTCTATGTACATCCTGTCTCACCAAATTAGAATAAGAATAAGAAGTGTTGTCTTATCACCTCTATATTACCAGTACCTAGAACAGTGATAGGCACATAATCGGTGCTCAATAAATATTTATGGAATTCAAATAAAAAAGAATCTCTAAATATCTGGTAGAATAAATTTGGTTTGATATAACAGAAAACTGCAGAGCAAACTGGCTTAAGCAGAAGGAAATTTGTAATCTCACAAAGCTAGAAGTCTAAAGATTTGGCAGTTTCTAGCTCTTTTTTGATCAGTGCCTTAATAACATTATCAAGGATCCAATCTTCTATTCTGTCACCTTCAGCATAGACGTCATCATATGGATGACTCCTCATGCTCAAAGATGGCTGCAGGATTTGTGGGTCTGATCTCCAGACATGACAACACCCATAAAAAGACCCTCTCTTTCTGTGTTTCTTTTCTAGAGATAAGGATATCTTTATCAGAAATCCTCAGATGACTGTCTTCTCATTCTTGATTGACCAGGTGGGTCACATATCACATTTCAGAGACAATCATTGACAAGGGACATGGGGTCACCTTGCCTGGCTTAGACTAATCACCATGAGTTGACCTGACATTGGTGAATTATCCAGAAATATCCATAATACTTCAGCTCTGGAGTCATACTGTTCTGATATTGTGTTCTTGGGTTCTAATTCTAGCCATGTGCAAGCTCTTCAGTTATGCAAATGTAAATGGGATTAAAATAGGAGCTAGAGGGTTGGAAATGTTGGGGCTTTAAGGAGTTAAACTACTCTGTAATCGTATAAAACATTTTCTGAGTTGTAGGCAGATATATATATATTTCAGATTACATTTCTTTTTTACCTTCTAAGTATGGATTTAGAATTAACTGTGACTAAAAACAGTTTTGCTTGTTCCAGTATGTTGTGTGCATTTTAATTTGAACAGTAGCCCACAGATGTTGGAGGCGGTAGCAGCAAAAACTTGAAAGATGTGCAGGTGTAGTGGTCACCTCAGGTTAAGATGGCAGAACTAGAAAATCAAGACCCCATTGGCTCTTCCTTCAAACTATTTTGCAGAACTGAACACTGCTCATCATCTCTGCTGCTACAGGTTTATCAAAGCACCTCCCATCTCCTGCCTGGACCAATGCTTTACCTGCCTGGACCATTCCTGCTTGGTGTCTCCAAGTTGGCCCTCCATACAGTTGCCAAGTGTGCTTTTAAAAATAAAGCCAGTCCCATCATTCCCTGGATCAAATTCTTACATCAGTTTCTACCTTGTTAAGAACAACACGTTCTTGCCTTATGCTCTTGACCTCTGTCATGAGATGATACACCATCACTCCCCCCCTTTCACTGCACTCCAAACCCATGAGATGCTTTTCTTCCCTCTTGAACATGCCAGGTTGTTATCATGTCAATGTCTTTGCACTGGACTTGCAGTTTGCCACATGATCACCTCCTTTGGATTATCTGGGTCTCAACTCCAAAGGCACATCTTCGATGGGCCTCCCCTGACCACCCTAACAAAAGTAATATCATTCCAACTTCCGGTAACTCTCTATGCCATGTACTATTTCAACTTCTTCAAAGTGTAATCACTATATGGCATATATTTTTTGGTATTTATTTATATTCAGTAATTCCCCATCAGAAGGTGAACTCCTTGAGGGTAGAGACTTTATTTAGCTCCATAACCCTACTTAGAACTATGCCGGGCTTACAGTAAGTGCTTAATTAATATTTGCTAACAACAATGTCAGAGGCTATTCTTTTAACCTCTTCTTCATAGTACTTTCACATCATGTGAAGGTCCCAAAGAAGAAATCATTTCAGAGCAGTTATGGATGGTTGGGAGGACAGAAAAGAGGGTGAGTAGGGACTTAAGAACTTTTGTTAACAGGTAGAGAGCTGCTATGAGGAAGAGAGACTTAGAGCAGTTTTGTGGTCAAGGTACTTCAACAGAACCAGTAGGTAGGAATTAGGGAGACATTGACCTGGGTACTTACATCTCACAAAGGAGGATTCTGAAATATCTAGATTAATTTCTCCCTCATTTAATAGGAATGATCCTTTATTGCTGAGAGAGATACTAAGTCAATCTATATAATAAGGATCTATATAATAAGGCTGTGGAAAGAAGAAAAGCAAAACACCCTTGGTGGGAGTGGAGGAGAAAATTTTGAAGGGGGAGGGTAGTTTGGAAAAGCTGTGTACTGAGAGAAAAATATGGGGGCAGAAAGGATTTCATTAAGGATACCTATGGATCTTTTATTTGAATTTCTTTTAAAAATGCTATTTAAATGGGGAATGGATTGCTTTCTCTTTATTTTTGGGTATTGATTGTACTTATTGAATGTGAAGCCTCTCTGAGATCGAACCACCTGGGTCCTTGGAGTATAATGTTACATTAAAAGAAAAGAAAAAGACTTTAAAATATTTGACAAAAATGGGGGAAACTGCTTGATAAAGAAATTAGTAGCTTGTCATTTAAAATTCAAGCTAAGGCTCAAAGGCAATTTTTTGGGAAATGAAATGCAGATTAAGTTCTAAGGTCTGCTCAGATTCTAACCAGATTCCTACTGCCAGGTAGAGAGAGTCTTGTGTGTAGAACAGAAGGGAGGAAAGTTGGCCAGTTTGGGGTTTGGAGAGGGGGAACAATAATGGGATATTTATTGATTGTTTCTGTTTTCCACACTGGGTGAAGAAAATGGCGGTATCTTGGGAGTGTGGAGAGATGAAGAATATGGGATCAGTTCTAGCCAGGGCTGGGTGTGTGACCTCAGCCAGCTGCTTACCCTCTGTACTTTTTTCCTTCTGCCTCCTGAGAGCAGGGAATGATAGTTCCTGTGTGTAGAGAAAAGATGATCTTCTGGTTTGGACACTGCTCAGACCCGAAACTCAGTTTCTGGAACAAGCTGAGCAGGGAAACAGGTGGTGAGCCAGACAGAGAACTAACGAGAAGAACCCGGGGGCAGGAGGATCTTGCCCTCCCTGGGCCTCAGTCCACTTTCCTGTGAACTACGGGGGCCAGGCAAGATGCTCTAATACTTTGCTTAGCAAAACCGTAGGCCAGTGTGTTTAGGCTGGTGCATAATCCTTGGAAAATTTGTTTAGAATAAAATAGAGCTGCACAGACAAGGCAGAAGATAGTATCAAGAAAGGAATAAAGGGACTTGGCCCAATGGATAGGGCATTCATCTACCACATGGGAGATATGAGGTTCAAACCCAGGGCCTCCTTGACCCGTGTGGAGCTGGCCCATGAGCAGTGCTGATGCGTGCAAGGAGTGCCCTGCCATGCAGGGGTGTCCCCCATGTAGGGGAGCCCCATGCGCAAGGAGTGCACCCTGGGAGAGCCGCCCAGCGCGAAAGAAAGTGCGGCCTGCCCAGGAATGGTGCCACACACACGGAGAGCTGACCCAACAAGATGATGCAACAAAAAGAAACACAGATTCCCGGTGCTGCTGATAAGGATAGAAGCCGTCACAGAAGATCACACAGCGAATGGACAGAGAGACCAGACAATGGGGGGGTTGGGGGGGAAAGGGAGAGAAAAATAAATAAAAAATAAATCTTTAAAAAAAAAAAGAAAGGAATAAAGCTAACTGGGGAAGAAAGGCATTAGGTAGAGTACAGAAAATCATAAATTTGGTTGGACAAGCTAACTTTACAAACAGCTAGGGAAAGAATATGGTGGAGATTGAATCATGTCTCCTACAAAAGTCTTAGTCTGTGTACTGTGGGTATGAATCTATTTGTAAATAGGACCTTTTGAAAGTGTTATTACTAGATAAGGTGTGGCCAAATTGAATCAGGGTTGCTCTTAACCCTTTCATATGACTGGAAGCCTTACAAAGGGGAGAAATTTGGACACAGTCAATTAGAAGGAACCAGAAGTCAGAAAAGGCCAGAGAGGAGAGAGAGCTGGCCATGTGACAGAAGACTGCTGTCAACAGAACACTACCCTTTCCGGGAGAAAATACGGCCTTGCTCACATCTCGATGTTGGACTTCTAGCCTTCTAAGCCATGAGACAAGAAATGCTTGCTGTTTAAGCCAACCCATTGTGTGTGGTATTTGTCAGAGCAGCCTGGCAAACTAAGATAGGAGAGTATTCAAAATTCTCGCCAGACTCCATTCTGGTGGAAGAATTTCTGAGATATGAAGACCTATAAATGAGAAATCTCTATTCTCCTTCTTTCTTAGATGTCATTTCTGGTCGAAACACTTATCTTCTTGATGGCACACAAGGCTTTCCATGATCTACCCCATCCATCTCCTCTACTGTATCTCTCTATAATCCCCTCCAGGTCTTGTATGATCCTGACCATTTGGAACTCTTCTTCACAAGACTCCGTACTTTGTCTCCTTAGTGACCTCCTTAGTGACTTTGCTCAAACTTTCACCTCCTGGAATGTGTTCCCCTCTTCTCTGTCTTTAAACTCCTCTGCATCCTCTAAAACCTTAGGGCTGCTGTACCAAATTACCACCACCAAGATGGCTTAAAGCAACAGAAATTTTTTCTTTCACAGTTCTGGAGGCCAGAAGTCCAAACTGAAGGTGCCTGCAGGGGCATGCTCCCTCTAAAGGCTCTGGGGAAGAATCACTCCATGGCTCTCTTCTTGCTTCTGGTTGTTGCTGGCAGGCCTTGGCATTCTTTGGCTTATAGATGCAGCCCTCCAATCTCTGCCTCTGTCTTCACACGGCCTTCTTCCCTAAGTCTCTGTACACAATACTCCTTTTCCTTTCTCTTATAAAGACACCAGTCATTGGATTTAGGGTCCACTCTAATCCAACACAAACTTATCGTAACTTGATTATGTCTGCAAAGACCCTATTTCCAAATAAGGGCACTTTTATTGGTACTGGTGTTAAGAACTTGAACATATTTTGGGTGATGAAATTCAACCACTACACCATCTCAAAACCCCCTTCTGTCCTTCTTCTCTTCCTCCCTTCCTTTTTTTTTTTAAGATTTATTTTATTTATTTCTCTCCCCTTCCCCTGCCCCCCCTCCCCCATTTTCTGCTCTCTTGTGTCCATTTGCTGTGTGTTCTTCTGTGTCTGTTTGCATTCTCAGTGGCACCAGGAATCTATGTCTCTTTTTCTGTTGAGTCATCTTGCTGCATCAGCTCTCTGTATGTGCTGTGCCACTCCTGGGTAGGCTGTATTTTTTTTGGGCAGTACAGTTCTCCTTGTAGGGTGCACTCCTTGCGCGTGGGGCTTCCCTATGTGGGGGACACTCCTGTGTGGCAAGACATTCCTTGTGCACATCAGCACTATGTGTGGGCCAGCTCACCAAACGGGCCAGGAGGCCCTGGGTTCGAACTCTGGACCTCCTATATGGTAAGTGGACGTTCTATCAGTTGAGCCACATCTGCATCCCTCCTTTCCTTAACTTATCCCTCACTTCCTAAGTCTATCCTTTCCTAACTAGTTTTTCTTTTAATTAAAGAAGTCATACTTGCCCCAGGAGTTATAATCAAAGCACAAAAAGTCTATCATGTACATGATAAACTCTCACACCCCAAACTCCTGATCCAGAGTCTTCCTCTGCAAGTAAACCTTTGTTACTGTTTTTAGTGTCTCTTATCTGACACTATAACACCTGGTCATTAGGCCAAAATGCCTAGAGTGAGAATAACTCTGACTCATAATACAGGGGCTTTCCTAATTCCTTAGGATTGGAGGTGCTCCCTCCCTAGGCACTGGAGCATAGAGTGGCCATGGGGCTTTATGAATCACCCAGATTTCCATTTAAATCCAAGCTCTGGAACTTACTAATTGTGTGACTTTGGACAGATTGCTTCATCACTTTTGGGATTTTGTTTCTTTGCCTATAAAAGAGAGAATAAATATACCTTCTCCAGAGAGCTGTGCCGATGATGTGAGCCGTCGCTTGTAGAATACCATGTGACGAGCATGCAGCAGAGCCACAGAAATGTCATTTCCCTTTTGCCCTCTCAGTGCTTTGTGTGGGGCTCTAAACCTCTTTTAGACTTATAAGGTTCTCTGCCTGTCCTGTGGCTCCCTTGAGGGCAGGGCCCCTGTGGGTACTGGGTTTCCTGTCTTTGAAGACCCCATTGGTTCTAGCTTAGTTCTTACTTAGGTGGCTAATAAACATTAAAGCAAATTTAAAATTGAATCTATTTGGCTGGCAAGGGGCCAAGTATCATGTTTTGTGATGGAAAGACCTGGGTGAGTGACCCAGTTCTGCCACTTATTTGCAGTGTGGCCTCAGGCAAGTCATCTAAACCAATCCAATTCTCAGTTTTCTTATCTGTAGAATGTGGGTGGCCCGTTTCTATCTCATAGTGCTGTTGGGAGGAAAAATGAGAGAAACACCTGAGCTGCTTCAGAACACAGTTTATAGTATTATGATCATCTTTATTATTATTTTTTGTTCTCTCTTTCACATGAAATTCTTTCTTTGGTGATAAGCAGTGTCCCTGTTTCTATTCCTATCCCCTTCCTCATATTGAGAGCTCACAATGAACAAGGGCTAGAGGGAAGATAAGAAGCTGAAGGCTGAGCATGTGTTATGCCCTTCCTAAATTCTGACAATATGAAACCGCATTGCTGCAATTTTCTGTTCCACTGTCAAATTGACTGGAGTGAGTCATATCTATGCTAATCATTAGAGAAAGACTCACAGGATAATTTATTTAACCATGGAATGCACTTTGTTCTGCACTTTGACTGTCCTCCTGAAATACAGTCAGCAGGATGACAGTCACTTTGTGAGCCAGTTGGTGCCACTCAGCATCCTCTGGACAAGTTCTAATTGCAGTGTCCAGTTATTTAGTACCCCATTTGTTATTCTAGAATCTTCCATCTGAATGTCCACAGGAGCAAAGCACATGATGTACACTCTGAACCCAAGCCATGCCTGCATTTCAAAGATGGTGTGTTGAGCAGATCATAATCTTAAAAACAGAGAGAGCAGCCTTGAAGTAGGAAAGGTGTCAGGCAAGGTCATTAGACAAGCTGGGGGTGTGCGGTGGAGAACCGGTGGTTGCAACAAGATTTAGGAGTGGATGGCAGTTTGTCAGGCCAGTGGTTTTCAAACATTTCAGTCTCAGGACTCCTTTGCACTTGTAAAAATTATTGAAAGCTCTTAAAAGCGCAAAGGAGCTGATTAAGTGGAATATTTCTATCAATATTTACCACATTGGAAATTAAAACTGAGATATTGAAACAATTTTTAATTTATTTAAATATAGCAATAGATCCATTACATATTAACATCAAAATGATAACATTAAGACATGTCACTCTGGAAAATTCCACTGAATTCTCAGAAAGAATGAGAGCAAAAAGCACAATAATATGCTAGTGTTGTTATGAAAATAAATTGACCTTGTACATCCCCTAAGAGGGTTTTGAGGACTCCAGGGCTACCCAGGGTATAATTTGAGAGCTGTTGGTGTAAGCAAAGACTTTGGACAAAAAAATAAAGGAAATGAACTTTTTTGGGGGGGAAGGGAGGGCAATAATGACAATACATTGAATGTTTACTGTGAGTTAGGTGCTATCCTAGTCATAGTTATTATTTCATGTAATTCTCATAATAATCCATGAGAAGAGGCACTATTATATCCATTGTATAGATGTAATAAAGGAGGCACACAGATGTTAAGACTCAAAGTGATGCCAAATTTATATGGCATATAACAGGAAAGGATTTCTAAGCCTTCTAAGACATGATAGAAAAGAGAAAATGCAAACTCTCTTGGGGTTCTTCTAAAGCACTTAAATAGAAAACAAAAAGACTTGAGGAACACTCTTCTATAAACAAGGAATGGTCTAAGAGTTATTTAGCCTTGGAAGAGGAAAGGAGTAACTTCCTGGTTAGGTCCTAGAGAGACAGAGAGAGAAGACTGGAGAGGACACTATCAAAGACTTGTTCTGAGGCACTTCCATGTTTCAGTTGAAAGCTCTCAATTGAGTTCCAAAGTCCCACCCCTTCCCTTGGGGTAGCGCGTAAGCAATGGCTTCTCAGCAGGCACATAAAGGCCTGGCTCTCTTACCTCAAACAGGACAACTCAGAAAGGTGATCCTTGTACCATACCTCTGCATGGATCTGCAGGGGCCTTTATTGCTTGTACATCATAGTTCAACACTTCAGCACTACCCAGTTCTGCTTCCTTCATTCCCCCAATGGTGTGGAATCCCGGGGCACTTCCCAATAAACGTCTTGCACACAAATCTTCCTCTGGAGTCTGTTTCCCCAGGGAGCCAACCTATGACAAAGACAAATCTCCAAGTCTTCTACCCTTCTGCACTGTTCAGTTCATTCCAATTCCTTTTAAGTATTAGGACTACATCTGCTTAATATCAAGACTGTTTAAAAGCAGCAACTGGTGTAATATTCCTGACATTTTCCAGGGACAGTCTTTCAGGTACAGGAAATTTCTCTTTTGATTCCACTTCTGATGTTGGGCACTTCTAATGTTGAAAGTTCTGCTGACCACTGAGTTGAGATCTATGCTATCCATCTTAATTTTCCATGTGGAGCTTTATAGATCGACCCATTCATTCATTTTTCCATGAGGGAGGTAATATTGCCATCTGGGTAGAGATTTTTTTTTTCTTTCCTTCCAGTTGCTACACATTTAATTATTTATTTTTTGATTTTTAATTTTTAGTTTTAAAGAAGCTTTAGATTACATAAACGTTACATTAAAAATAAAGGGGTTTCCCATATGCCCCATCCCCTTCCCTCTCCTATACTTTCCTGAATTAACAATGACCTTCATTAGTGTGGTATATTTGCTAAAATTGGGTAGAGTTTTTCAACTAGTTTGGAGAAGAAATCACCACAGTCAAAGAGCTAGACGAGAAAACATTTTAAGTGCTTCCTAGTCCTGAGGTTTTCTGATTCCAGAGAAAGCTTTCTCTGGTAAACTGTTAATAGTAAAAAGTTGCCCTTTTTGTACCCTCTACCTCCCATGCTCATTGGATGGCCCAAACCATGGAAAGGTGTTAGCACAACAAATTTGCTTCTAATTCTTAATGGGGTGAAAAGTTAAGGCCTCCTTAGCCCCATGGTTTACAACTTGGCCCCAGATACCTTCTTTCTTATGAGCCAACTTATTTTTGTGCAGTCTCATCTTCCCTGCTGTGCTCTGGAACTAGGACAATTTTCAGTGTTATTTTTAATCATGTAGCACTCAGGGAGCTAATGATATTGATTAAAATGTGAGCCTAACAAAGGCATTTCTCTTTGAAAAGGATGCGTGGAAGAAATTATGTTTTGCCCCTAAAGCTCCACTAGGTGGCATTTTACTAAAGCAGTACTGCTACTGGGATTTTTGAAAGTAATTGCTCATGCTATTATTCTTAAAGGGACATTATAAAGCTCCCTGAAGATTTATATGCCCTTATTTGCATGGATGATTATAGTAAGGATTCTAAAACAAGACTTGTCATGTTTTTTAAAACAAAATATCTGGTTCTATGCCTGCCAAATCCTGCTTAGTCCAAAAAGAGAATGGAGTTGTGAGATGAGATTTTCAAACTTGGCTCTGATACTAATTTATTGTGTGACCTTGGGCAAGTCACTTGCCCTTTCTGGGCTCATTTCCTCTTCTTAACGTGAGAAGGGAGAGTAAACTAGATGGCCTCTAAGGTCTTTTTAGTTCTAAAACTTACAATTCCATTTAATTCATTAATATATTTAAATTACAAGTTACACTTATCACTGAATTTATAATAAAGACAAAAGTAAACCATTGGTTCATTTATAAAAATACTTTAAATGAAACATTATTGTAATTTTTAAAATTATTCTGGGTTTTGTTGTTAAATAGGACCTGTTAAAGGCATTTCTTCTCCTACTGAGTTTCAGAATCTTTTCTTTTAAGCCAAACAACTTTAGTGCCCATCAACCTCTTTTCTACCCTTTCAAGCTGTGTAGAATGAGTTTCTTTGAAACCTAGAGAAACTCATCTGAGAGAGTAAGAGAGGTCTTCGCAGATAATTATCAGCATTAGACAGGTGAAGAGCATCAAACTCTCTTGTCCAGTTCTGCAAAAGAAAACTCTTTAAAGTTTCCATTTTCTAGATTGCTTTTACTTCGACTATAGAAAAATACACTGAACAGAGGCTTATCACCTTTACAGTGTCATAGAAATTTTCCCCACTTTTCTATCTCTAAGGTTTAATAAAACAGGAGGAATATTTCCTTCAGAGTCCAAGCTCCCTCACAGAGGCCTGTGAATTTGGGCTCAGGAGTAGGTGATTAACTCTTTGAGAGTCCCACTGTCCTACAGTGAAGTTGAATGAGGCTGCTGAGATTCTGTGACTTAAAATCTTCTCCCTCATCGCCATCACCATCCTCACTGCAAATTCACAGAACCTGTGAAATCAAAAAGGACGTTGCTGGTCACCTACCTCCACGTTTTATAAGGCATGTTCCACGAACTAAGAGTCACTGTGGAAAACAATTGGCTCTTTCATCAAAGAAGTTTTAGAAAGGCTGTAACGAGTATCTCCTCAAATAGTCCCCAGTGTACATTATCATTGTAAGGTCTTTGGGAATTCCTATGGTAAGGATAACTATTTGTTTAACCTACTGGTTCTCAAACTCATGGGATGTTCTGGGAAAGACAGCTTTAATTTAACTGCTTCATTTTACAGATAATGAGGAAGCTGAGTTTCAGTCAAGGATTGCAAGATATTTAAGATCACATAAAAAGGTAGGGGAAAATAGACCCAGGCCTCACTCATATCTCCTGCCTTTGTACTTTGTTTTTCCCATACATTCTAATTGTGGATTGAGACCTAGAGTAGTCACTGCACTATTTCAAAATATAATATGAATTGCATATGTTTTAAAGCTAAAATGGATCCAAACATTACCTAGATAATGTTATTTTTACTAACGAGCAAAGTCAGACCCAGAAATGTTAAGTGACTGTGATGGTCACATTGGCCAGGCAGTGGTGCCCAGTGCTTTGGTCAAACAGCACAGTTCTGGCCATTACTGTGAGGGTACTTCATGGATGTAGCGCATCAGGAAGTTGATTGCCTGTGTGGCTGATTACATCTACAATCAACTTAGGAGAACAGTAAGAAAAGTCTCATCCAATCAGTAGAAGGCCTTCAAAGAAGAAGTGATGATTCCAGCAGTCAGAAGGGAGAATATCCATCTCTGCTTCAACCAGCCAGCTTCTTCTGGGGAATTCATTAAAAACCTTCATTGGAGTTGCCAGCTTGTGGTCTGCCCTGTGGAATTTGGGACTTGCTCATCCTCATAGTCGATTGCATGAGACAATTCTTATTAAGAAATCTCACAATATTTGCATAATATAGCTCCTTTCGGTTCTGTTTCCCCAGACAACCCTGATGAATACAGTGATTTTCTCAAGATCACACAGCCAAGTAATAGCAAAACTAGAGTTAAAAGTTGAATTTTGTTGAGCGTGTATTCAGGAGTTATACTCCTGTATCATGCCATCTGTCTACTTTAACCCACACCTTTGTGTTAAGCATCAAGAAAGATTACATCTAAACAATCTATACATTATATTATGATCAGGCAGTAAACAAGTTGGGTTGACTAGGACCTTGCCGTAGCAGGAATGTGACAATAGGACAGGTAAGTTTTGATGACACCATTGTGATAGGGAAGAGACAATGAATATAAGGCTCACACTGGAAAACTGCAAATATATAACCTTGAACATAAACTTCACCTTCTTTAAAGTTTGGTTTAGACTAGATTAGTGGTAAATTGCATTATAGTTTTTTTTTTTTAAAGCAATTCTAGCACCGGGTAGCAGAGACAAATCACCTAAAGATAAAGATCATAATAATTCTCAAAATAAAGGTAGAGAACTTTTACTAAGTGAATACATAGTGCTCTGGGGTAAGGACTCACACACTTTGCTTCCCTTGACTTTCACAATAACCCTGTGAGGTAGGTGCACCCATTTTAAGGATGATAAAACTGAAGCTCTGAAAGATTAAGAAAACTGCCCAAGGTCACACACTATCAAGGGGTAGAATAAGAATTTGAACCAAGGGAATTAGACTACAGAGTCGGTGTTCCTAACCTTTTTACAAAATTAAGAAAATGCCATATTGAACATAAAATCTGAAAATACTATATTAGAAATGTCTTCATCCCTTAAATACCCTCTTTCCCAGCAGGAAGCAGGAAGCCACCACTTTTCCACCCATTGAAACCAGTGAGTTCATGGCTGATCACTCCCTCGATAAAGCTATGCTGCTCAGTTCTGAGGGATATTAAAAGAGGAACAGAAACACTTCTAATTTCACATGCACTGGAATTAGATGATTTGGAGAAGGAAATGGGCTGGAGCCAACTTCCCATGCTCTGAGAAGAGTTTGACAAAGAAAATGATGTGAAAAACATGACCCCTAGGTGTGGTCTGCATAAGAACCCTGGTCTGAAGCAAATCGACAGTGTTCAAAAATGTGCTCATTTCCCTGACGCTAGTCCATCTGGCATACTCCAAATAACCTTGGTTTGCTTTTCCCTATAACCAAAGCTATAGTAGTGGCCTCCTTGACTTTTGGAGAACAGAACGACCTTGGTTTGAACTCCTGGTTCCATAGCTCTGGGAAGTCTGAAGCTTCATCAAGATTTCTTGGAGCTCCCAGGGACTTGCTTCCTCTTGATTCCACCTTTCTCTCACTCCTGCAGCCACATCCTGCTGTCTATTCTCCTGTTTCCAGGGAAACAAAGCTGCTCTCATTTCGTGAGTAAGAATAAATTGAGGGATCAAGGTAAGAGGTCCCACTGTGTCCTGCAAAGCTTTCTGCCTACTCTTAGCTATCTCTTCTTCCTATTCCCTCCCCTCCCTTCCCTCAGCCTCCCTCTCCTCCCTTCCCTTCCTTCTCCTTTTTCCTTCCCTTCCCTTCCCTTCCTTCTCCTCTTCCCTTCCCTTCCCTTCCCTTCCCTTCCCTTCCCTTCCCTTCCCTTCCCTTCCCTTCCTCCTCCTTTTCCTTTCCCTCCTCTTCTCCTCTCTTTCCCTCCCTTTCCCTCCCTTCTACTCCCCTCCCCTTCCCTCCCCTTCTCCTCCTCCCCTCCCAATGTCCCTTTTAGGAACAAATTCCCCTCCCTGCCCTTCTAAAGTGGCTTTGCCCTCTCTGAAGTTGACATGCATTCCCCACAGTGGCACAATGATCCCAAGAAAGCTTCTCACAGTGTTCTTCCAAGAAATGTGGTTTGCCCCTCTGAAGAAGTCAGCAAAACATTGCTGAGGATATATTTTATCCTACTTGTTTTGACCGTATGCATTTGAAAAATAACATAACTGCCTTTCATCTTCCAAAAGCTTTATTTCTGATTTCTCACCAACCCTGTCAACATACCTTCCTAGTTATTTACTTCTAATATTTTACAAAGATAACCGTTTTACCTTTTTAAATTACTATATCTGTGAATCATCTGTTATCTTATTTCTTTTTTCCCCACCTACATAAGGAAATTAGGGAGAATGTTGCTTTACATGCTTTACATCTGAACAAAGCCAATGCCCAGGCAGGTAACTCAACATACCACATAGCCGGTACCGAAGCCCATGTTCTTCCTTGCTGTAATCCACCACCCCCTGAAATGCATCCCTAAAACTTAGTTTAGGGCATCACCACTTTCACCAGCATACATACCCTTTGGCAAGCTCTTCAATTCCACTCTGTGGCTGGAGTATACTACAAAGAGAGAGGGAGAGAAAGATATATATATATATATATATATATATATATATATATATATATATATAGAGAGAGAGAGAGAGAGAGAGAGAGAGAGAGAGAGAGAGAGAGAGGAAGGATGGAAGGACAGAGACAAAGAGAATCTTGATGGTCATTGGCTTTCAAAGGAAACCTTGCAGAAGAAATGTGCTTTCAAATGTGTTAATTAGATTATGCTACCCCCTGCTTAAGGTTCCTACAATAGCTTCCCTTTCCTTTTGGGTAAAATCTAACTTCTTCTACAAGGTCCTGAATGATCTTTTTCAGTCCTCAGCTGAGTTATCTACTCCCTCCCTACCTGTTCTAGCTACCTGGCCTCTATGCAAGTCTTCAAATGAGCCATGAGTCCTCCCACATATTCTTGTCCCTGCCTAAAATTTAAACCCTTCCCCACCTACTACCTTTCCACCTAGTTGACTTTTTCCAGTTTTACAGTCTTCTGTTTATTTTTCTCCTCTTCTGGAAAAGTCTTCTTCATTACACTGTGTTGAAGAGCTTATCTTTCATTTTGTCCTAATAGAACTGTTGTAAAATGGCAATTATTTATTTGATTGTTTACTTTTTTATGATGTCTAGCTCCTATTAGACATTATTAGCCTCTGAGGGTGGTGTTTAGTGTCTTTTTTGGCCCATAGTAGACTTTCAATAACAAATGTGGCATTAATGATTAAATGAATGAACCAGGTAGCATGGACACATTTTTTTTTTCTACTTGTGCTCAGCTCATTTATTTGCCCATTCTGCAAATGTGTATTAGGTTTTACCTCCCTTTCAAGACTTAAGGGGACCCAGGATTCAATGTGGCATGGGCCCTGCCATCTAGACTCTTATGATGGTAGGAAGCTATCTGGGAGGTTGTGGAACACAGTAACTGAGTACAGACTATGTCTTTGCCAAGTCCTCTTATCTACAACCTTCCAGAATCTCCTTAAGGCTGCCCAACACGTTCTACAACCAATTCATCATGATGACCCCTTAAGCTGCAAGGTCAGTGGTATTAAAACGAGGGTGGCTCATTGCTTCTGCTGCAGTCCCGGTGATTTCTAGGCTCCAGCTTTGCAATTTCCAAAAGCGCTGCGATGACTCTGGGGATTAGTGGTTGAATTTAATGTTTGTTTATCAGGAATTGAGAAGCCTAGGCAGACTATTTCCTCCTTAAAGGAAAATATTTTTAAATTATACTTTAGAGTGCTTATTCCAATTCTCCCCAACCTTCTGAGCCTGCACAAGCCCATCTATTGCTGAAAACTCCCTGATTAGCTTGGTTTATTGTTAATCTTTTGTAATTATTATCTTTATTTTATCGCATAATTACAAATATTACCCTATCACATAAATGTTGCTTTATAATTTAGCTATGTTAAGTGTATGTGTGCATGAGTATTCTGTCTCACTGGGGAGTGGAGGACAAGAAACTTGCAGTGTTTAGAATAGTCCTAGGTATTTCTTAGAGTCAAGGCTATAGATCCAATAATAGTATATCACAAGTTGGGTTCTCTGGAAGCAGGCATTGAGATGACGTTTGGCTTGTAAGTATTTGTTAGGGATCAACACATGGAAGGCAGGTGGAAAAAGCAAGATAGGGCAGTTGGGGTTCAGGCCCAACAAAGCCTCAGCCAATGGTGTTGTTCCAAAATGGGTGGAAATTGCCAGGGCTTTTATATGAAGCTACTGCCTCCATCAGTCACTATATGTGAGTCTTCTTTGGAAGGTCTTTCTGCCACTGAAGCAAAGTCTGAAGGAAGCAGAATTGCCTGGTGAGGCTGTCTATTGACCACTGGGGCAACAAGTCATATGTGAAGGGGAATCTGGGCAGCCGATCTCCTTTTCCACCATAAAATAGATGACCCCATCTGATGAAAGCCTTATGAGATTAAAATAGGGGAATACTTGTGGCACTGAATCCCATTGTCCAGACCTTTGGTTAAACTAAAAGACTATCCTGCGACCCTAAACTCTGTAGGGAAAATAGTGATGTTACCATTGTCTTGGGGTAAAAGGGGGCAGATAATGCATTGTCATAAATTTAGAAGGTTGCTGAATGCATAGGAAAACTCTCACATTTCCAAAGCATCGTTCCTTTTCATAGTTCTGACCTGATGAGTGCAGAAATGCTTCCCACCCCATTACATACCCAATCCAAAACTATTTCCCCAACATGGCTGTAGGAGCTCCTGAACCATCCACTATTTCAATGTGTATGGCACCATCTAACAGATTTAAAAACCTGTGAGACAGGAATTACTGCTCCCTATTGAATGCGTCCTGTGCATCAGGCATTTTAGCTATCTATTGGCTAATGTTTGTGGGGCTATATGCCTGACCCTGTGCTAAATACTTTACTTGGTTCATCCCATTTAATCATAACGATGGCATTATAATGTAAACTCTCTTATTGTTATTTTACAGATGAAAACTATAGTTTAGCAACTGAAGTTTAGCAAGAAGAGCAACTTGTACAAGGTCACAGTTAGCAAGCTGTAGAACTAGAACTCGGATCCAGTTCATCTGACCCTATGGAAATTTAAAAATCATCTTTACAATAAGGACAACACTTCCTCATTAATGACACCTGCCTTTTTTTTTTCTTCTTTTTTCTTTTTAAATTTATTTTCACAAGCTTTCTTAGGGTTTTAGGGCCTTAGAGGCTAGGCTCAAGTCTTCAGAGAGTGGTGGAGAGCCCTTCTGCATAATAATAGGAGTAAGGAATTCAAGTTCTCAGGATGGGAACACAAGAGGCCAGTCTTAAGAATTGAGTCATAAGCCCCATAAAGACATGTTCAAGTCCTAACCCTCTGCCCCTCTCTTCCTGTGGATGTGAACTCATTTGTAAATAGGATCTTCAAATATCCTGCTAAGATAAGACCTAACAAGACCAGGTGGGCCTTAATCCAAATTGGTTGTAGTCCCTATAAACAGAGGAAATTTGGGCACAGTAGTAGCAGAAGGTGACAGAAGGAGACAGATGTCCTTGTGATAGGGGCAGAGATTCTTATAGACTGCTAGCAAGCCACCACTAGAATGCTGCAGACTTCAGAGGAATCATGACCCATTGACACCTCCTTGATTTTGGACTTCTGATTTCCAAAGCTTTGAAACAATAAATTTATAGCCAACCAGTCTGTGGTATTTGTCATAGTAGCCCTGGCAAACTAACACAGCCAGGTAGGCAGGTCTCTCTGCAAAGGAAAGGCCAGAAAGCACTCCTTTCCCATCATATCTAGGGGCAGATTGGCTGAGGGAGGCCTTCAGGAGAACAGAAATGTGTAATGAAAGTTTAAAAAAATAACATCACATATGCAATATAAATTTCCTCCTCAATCTTATAAAATTGTCAGTAGAAACAACATTGCTCCTGAAGATATTTGTGTAAGTGGATTCTCTAGAAAACTTGAAGAAGTGCTGAGATCTGCTTCCATGAAGGTGTTGGATGATCATGGAGACAGCCACTGAATAAAAGGATCCCAGGATAAGAGGACAACTGGTCAACGGTTTTCCCTTTCACTTACAACAATCATTAGTTTATTTGATACTATTTCCATCTTATGCTTGAAGGAATGGTGTCTGTGGGACATTAACGAACTTTCCAAAGTGAATAATGGCAAACCTGGGTGTCATGACAACCCAAGTCCCATAGCTAGAACTGTTCCTATCACCCTTATCTGCCATCACAAAAGTCAGGGGAGATATTGAAATACACAAATAAAACACTGCCAATTTTATTCTTCCCCTAGGTCCTTAATTTTAATCCCTTTGACCTGAGCTAAGATGCTAAATGATATGAAAGTCACAAATAAGAAGCCTTCTGAGTGGCTGTGTGTATAATGTGGGAACGCTCATCTCAGCCATTGCAAATCCCCAGCTTTCCTCATGAATGACAGTAATCACTGCCTAATGAGGGTGCAGCTCTCTGAGGAGATGTGAGGAGCCAGGGGATTTTCAGCCTCAGAGAGCTGGAGATGCTGCACACCATAACCTCTCAGAATTGGGCATTCTGTTCTTGCCATGACAGTTTCTGCCAAGCAGTTGTGAAATTTAATTCCAGGGAGATCAGAGTGTTGCTTCAGGATGCAAGCACCTAACCCTTCCAGTGAGCAGCAGTGTTTATAAAAAAGAAACTTGAAACCCAAAAGCTTGCTATCAGTATCATATCAAAATCCCAGCCAGAGTCACTCTCCTCTGGTTTCAATTTCATTGAAACTGGCATGCTTGCCAGTGGGGACATCTGCTGGACCCAGCTGTCCTCATTTGAACCCCAAAGGGAAGGGTGGGAAGAAGCAGACTGACTCAAGTAGAGGTTCTGCGCTTTGAACCTTTACTCAGTACCAGGCTATTGCTGGTGCTGGAGCTTGAGAGATCCTTGCCCTCATGAAGCTCACAGACTAATAGGCAAGACCAATAGGAAGGTCTGGAATACAAAAAAGGATCCAAGGAAAGTTATCAAACTCGAGAGACAAACTAGTTACTGAAACTGAACTACAAGGGGACTTTGGGGTCAAGAAATATGCAAAAACTCAGTTATTGGGGCCATTTCTTTTCTAGTCTATGATTCAGGAGTTAGGGCAGGTGATGATATTGGGGTGAAGCCAGGATGAGCCCCAATGTCCCACTTTGTCTACCCCTCCAAGCATGAAGAAATGCAGTGGTATGTCAGGGGGCTCCAGTAGCTTCATTTATCACACCCTTCTTAGGACCTCCCCATAAAACATTTGCCTCTTTGATGGCTTACACCCCTTTGAGTACTTCTTTACCAGCAGCTAGTACTCTCAATCATTCAGTATCTTTGTCCCAGTTGATGTAAAGATAAGAAAACATTCGGTGTCTTCGGCCACTTTGGCTTTAAAGGGTTGAGTGGAAGGCTGAGGTGAGCCTTAGAAACACTGTACCTTCCTGGATCCAGCAAGGTCATGAGGATCTCAAGACGAGAATCCTGATTAGGGAAGAGGGGGACCTTCTCCTTCCATCCCCACTTCAAACTTTCTCTTTGTTTCCCACTAAATTTGCCCATATTTTTCCTTCTCTGTCTCGTTTTCTCTGGGCACTATGTAGCTGTATCGTGAATGTTCCCCTCGTTCATGGTTGGCTGATGCCTTTGTCTGCAAAGAAGACACTGAGCAGGCATGTGGCAGAGACTTGATAGGGAGAGTCTGCCATTCCAGGAAGTACCTGCCCAGTGGGTGACATCGATATCAAGTTCAAAGTTGGAACCTATGCAGATATCAAAATCAAGATGCTTAAGCAGAAACCGCTTTGATCCTCAGTTTTACCCCAGTCTTTCCAGTGTGGCACCAATGACCCCAAAACATATTAACCCTCTAATCTGCCACCATGCACAAAGCCCACATAGCTCTGGACACATTTTCTAAAGCTCAAAAGCCATTGCTTTAAGAAAAATATTCCTATCCTTGGACTGCTTCACAGCTGGGCTGTCTTGTAGCGGGGGGAAGGTGGGAAGAGCTGACCCAATTTTCTTGTTCTTTTTATTTATTTATTTTTAAAAATTTATTTTATTTATTTCTCTCTGCTTCTTTCCCATTGTCTACTCTCTGTGTCCATTCGCTGTGTGTTCTTCTGTGTCCGTTTGCATTCTTCTCACATGGCACCGGGAAACTGCCACTTTTTTTGTTGTGTCAGCTCTTCATGTGTGTGGTGCCACTCCTGGGTGGGCTGTGCTTTTTTCGCATGGGCGGCTCTCCTTGCGGGGCGCACTCCTTTCATGTGGGGCACCCCTGCATGGGGGACATCCTTGTGTGGCACGGCACTCCTTGTGCATGGGCCAGCTCACCACACGGGTCAGAAGGTTCTGGGTATTGAGTCCTGGACCTTTCATATGGTAGGTGGGCACTCTATCAGTTGAGAAACACCACTTCCCTTATGTTCCTTTTAAATTTCTCTCCATTCTGTGGCTGGAGACAAACCTGGGAAGTACTTGAAACTGTGAAGTGATGTCTTGTCCAAGCCTGTGAATGACATATTCTCTTTCCCTTTCCAGCTTTGCTAGCACTTTCCCTTAACTCTCCTCTTTCCCTTTGGCATCCTCCATTTTGGGGAAAAAGAACAGAGAAAGGAAACTGCCTTCTGCCTCCTCATCCAACCCACTTAGGTCCACCATGTCTAGCAGTCAATAGCCAAGGGCACTACATACATGTGTACAACCACACAATATTGAGCTCGAGAAAGGGAGGGAGTTTACATGACTGATGAGCACCTTTTATTTGGGGCAGAGAGGGAAATAAGTTCTAGAATGGACTCCCTGACAGCTTCTCCCCCTACCCCTTCCCATCTGGAACTTGAATTGTTCCCTATAAGTCTAGAGCATGTGCAAGGGAAGAAGAGGAAGGGTGGACTGTTCCTCATTTCATTAAGATTCATCAAAGACGTGGGGAGTAGGGCCCATCTCCCCAGTCTTACTCAGGAATGGAGGAAAGGTTTTGGGTGGAGGTGTCAGCTCAGTCCACCAATACTCAAGGACAAAGATTGCTCCCCACCCTTCTAAATGTGAGGCTTAGGCACCCTAGACTTCCAATTCTCACAGTGGGGCTGTTTGTGGCTAAGTCTCTTCCTTGTCTCTTGCCCTTCCTGGAAGACTGAAAGGGGATTTCTGGACTATTAGAATTGTGTAGCTCTAAGCTCAGTGCTATATGTGTAGCTCCAAGTCCACAGCTATGTGGAGTTCAAGAGAACAAGGGAGTGTGGGAGAGACTGCTTGAGCCAAGGCTGGAGTTGGGACTTTAATGAAATTTGTCCTTATAGGTCCCTAGAGATTATTTTATAGTGTTTTTGATACATTTTTAAGTGATAAAAGTAGGGAGAATTTAATGTATTTTAAATATAGTATATCTGAGTAGATGCAAATGAAGGACAGCCCTATGGCAGTGGATGTGCAATGTCACCCTCTATGAACAAGGTCTTCTTTTGGAGGCCAAAGCAGGTGCTCAATAGGAGCTAAAGCTACCTCTTGATCTAAGCCCAATCTTCTCCACCCTAAATATGGCAGAAACAGACATGACACTCTCTTATTTGAATGAATATATATTTAAAGGAGGTATTTTGAGATAGGAAAAACAGAAAATGTGGTAAGCGGGGGAAGGAGGATTTATGATTGAGTGCAGGAAAAGCAGGACAGCGGAAGTGGCGACAGTGGCCTGGGGGACCTGGCACCCTTGGTACCTGCTGGTGGGCCCTGATGAGAGTTGTAGGCTTACTGGGAGGAGTGGAAGGGTGATGCAGTTTCTGGGAGACTAACACTGAGCTAGCTGATTTCAGGGAGGCTTGGTGTCTATTTCCTTATTTCCTAGACAAATCCACTGTAACATATGGCTAACCCTTTTCTTGGATTTGCTTTTTTGGGGCCCTTGTCCCTTTTGGGGCTCCACATCCCCTTCCAAGTATTCTACTGATGGGAACATCTCAGTGTCCTTTTTTCTATATTTTCCTCTAAATGGGATTCCTGGACCCTCAAAGGGTCCTGAATCTTAGGATCCCTTTTCTCCTGCTGACCCAGGTCACTCCCTCTGCCCTCCAGGAGGATGCTGGGTCCCTGAAAAGTGGCCATGTCTCCTCTGCTCACACTTGGGACCTCAGGCTCCGAGTCCTTGGAAGACAAAGTATATGAATTAGGGAACCCTTCGGTACCACAGCCAGAAGCCTGGCTCTGTGGCTCTCCCTCCAGATGGAGCTTTGACTCTCTATCAGGATAGTCTTTCAGAGGTGATTTCCCTATATCTTGCTCTCCCAACAGGCTCGATATTGTGGGACATTCATCAGTGACTGGATTCTGTAGATTGAAAAATTCATTGATAAACTGAGAACTTTCAAGCTCACTGGACCTCTGGGAATCTCCTGATTTGGATCTGGGAACAGTGGTCTCCACAGCCCTGATGGTTTCCTCAAACAACTGCTCTGGTTGATTGACAGTGTTCAGGAAGGGAGGGGGCCTTGGGGTATCTTGATCAATATCAGGTAACTCTATAGCTTTTTTCAAATTGTCTTGAAAATGATTCTTCCTTCTCTTCTTTCTTCAGCTGCATCCAGACATTCTCTGTCATGCCTATTATATATAGGAGCTCCTGAAGAAAAAGCTGAAGAATAAAGGATCTTCTAGATGCCACACGGCAGGATACAGGGTATTCCAAGAGTAAAGCCTGTGAAAGATGAAGAGAGAGACACCTTTTACGGAGAACATTGTGAGAAGGCTGAAAGGACAAACTCTCGCCAAATAACCACCTCCAGGAGAAGGCTGAAATGAGCAGACCTGAGTCTTCCAGGCCTGAGAATGTTGGAACAGAAGATGCCAACCCACAGGGACACTGTGGAGAGAGCTCTCTGGGCCAGTGTTCAATAGAAAGGGAGACAAGTCAGACTGAAGTCAGCATTAACAGGCATATATGGTGGTGGAGTGGAAGAGTGCATGGTAGAGCATGGCAGGTGAGTGATTCAGAGGGAGTCATGGGGTGGCTGAGTCAGGGGAGAAAGTGGTATGGGTGTGGGGTAAGGTGAGGACACCCTTCTCTTGATTCTGCCTTGACTGTGAAAGAATGAAAGGCGGGAATCAGGTCTTCACTCTCTTCTCTTATGGAAACTGCAGACCGTGATTCATAAAGAATATGACTTTTACTTCAAATTCATGGGATTCTCTGTTCCTTTCCTGTTATTCTTTTTAAACTGGGTAAAACACTTTCATTTTTCCTCTTTGAAAAACTCTCTTGATACTGCAGTCAGTGCTCTGTGCTGAGGACTGTGTAGTCTCCAACCTCTGGGTGCCTGGAGCCCTCAGGTAGGATTCTGCTCCAAGGCCAGAGCTAGTGCTTAGCATCTGACCAGAAGCCTTCAGAGACTCAGTCTCACTCTCCAAATAAGCTTCACCCAGAGACACCAGACTTGGGAAGGAGAATGATGACTAATCGTCGTGTGACTCTATCCACAGATATGCTCTACAATCTTCTAATAACCTCGCCCAGGAACACTGAGTCACAGAGCTTGAAATTTACCCTGGAGGCCTCTGCTACCCCCAAAGAGACAAGAGCATAGATAGAAGCCCTTCTGCTTTCTTTCCCTAAAGAAAGGTTTTCATTTTTCCCTAGAGAGTCCCTCTCAAATGTCTGTGCAAATATTACTGATTTAGTAAAGGGTGAATAGGGAAAGTGAAGTTCCATCATAGATGGGGGACAGATCTGGGATTCTTTTCCCTGATTTTTGTCTCCATCTTCCTCAAATGGATTCATCTGGAGGAAGTACAGAAAAAGTAGAAAGACCAATAACCCATACAGTAAGAACAAAGTGCATACAACCATCCATGCGGATGTACTTGTGCTCATCCATGGGGCACTGTGGTTTCTCAGGAAGTAGAGATCCATTTCCATCTTCCCCAGTGTACACCTGCCTCAGACAGCACTGAGTACTGGGCAGGGAGCCTGCTCTGCCTGGAGATATAGGCCCGCATCACAGAGCCACAGAACACTCAGAGAGGGTGGGGGAGGGGCAGAGGGAGGGGGACCAGAGCCCCTCCCCCACCTTAAAGACCCCACAATGCAGCCTGGGTCTTGCTATTTTCCAACTTCAAGTTTACAGCATATTATATGCATACCTCACTACAATTTTCTATTTACTCCACACATTGCCAGCTTTACCCTCTAGTATTCTCAGCTTTGACTCCACACATTTCCACAGATCTGAATGATTCCTATTTTTCCAAGAGTTTTTGTTAATATCCAGGACTTTACATTCTCAGGAGCTCCATTCTCCTCAACTCCAGCTTCCCTGCATAGTCTGGTCTTGCCTTGCATCAATTCAGACATAGAACTCAGCCCCTTTTTTCAAGTTTACCCCAAGTAATTCATGTCCACAAAAAAGTGTGAGTGAACAATGTAGCCTCTATTAAACATAATATAAGAGTGCATACTGGGAAAGAAATGCACACACATCTCATGGCAATTAATTTAACCACCTCTCTCAGTAACTGTCTATTAAGTCTCTTTTTGGCTACTCTGCCACTCGAGGCTTCTCACATTTCCCTCGCAGCTTATGCAGAGCTCCATCTTGGTGATCCCTTTTTACCAGGTCTCCACCCCAACATAATTTCACTCATATTTTAGAGGGTAATTCAGCTCTTCCAAGTGCCTATGCCAACCATCATACCTAATTTCATTTAAATTTGGAGAGTGGCTCTACTCTTGAGAATAATCTAAGCTCTTACTGCACTTGAAGTTTTATAGAATGATACATTTTCTTTTTTTAATTTTTACACCTAAGGTTCCTTCCTCTGTGAAGGGTTTCCTTATTTTAATCCTTTGCTTCCTGGGTTTTCACCAAAATTCATCAATAGATAGATGGTAGATAGATAGATAGGTAGATAGATAGATAGATAGATAGATAGATAGATAGATAGATAGATAGATGAAAGAAGGAAAGAAAGAAGGGAAGGAAGGAAGGAAGGAAGGAAGGAAAGAAGAAAGAGAGAGAAAGAGAGAAAGAAAAAAGTTCATTAATTAAAATTTATTAGGAAGCTAATAGGAATTTTGTTGAAAATCCGGGAAGTGGTGGTAAAATTTAACAGTCACAAGTCATTTTAAACTATTTTTTTAAAAATAATTCCAAACTTACAGAAAAGTTGCAAGAATAGAAATGAGCACACTACTTACCCAGTTAACCTCGCTTTAACATTGTTTGCATTTGTTTTCTCTCTATACATATTGCATTAGTCAGGGTTCGGTAGTGAAACAAAACCAACAGGAGATAGGTGTAAATAGTATGAGATTTTAAAGCCAGGGACTCCAGTAAAGGTCCCTGATGAGTTTTCTAGGAGATGCAGGCTGTCTGAAATAGAGACAGGAATTCTCTCTCTAAATGCTGAAGTCACTGCTCCTTTAAAGACCTTCAACTGATTGGATGAGAAGTCACTCATTGCTAACCGGCAATCTCCTCAGTTAATTGTAGATATAACCAGCCATATATACAATCAATACACTGACAATTGAAGTCTATGAAATACACTTGTATTACCATTAGCTGAGTGCAACTGGGCACTGCTACCTGGCCAAGTTGATACATTACCCTAACCATCACACACCACACACACATATACACACACACACACACAATTTTTTCCCTGAGTGTTAGAGAGTAAGTTGCACATTATTGCCCTTTACCTATACCTACTTCCTAAGAAGAAGGATATTCTTTTTCATACCCACAGTATAATTGTCATCTTGAGTAAACTGAATAGTAATTAGAAATTTTATCTAATCTTCCAATTGCATTTCTTGTCAATTTCCCCAGTAATGCTCTGTAATGAATTACTTTTCTTTCTGTAGAGGATCCTGTGTAGGCTTATCTATGGTATTTAGCTAGCATGTCTTGAGTCTCCTTTAATTTGTAATAATTCCCAGACTTTCTTCTTTTTTTATGGCAGCATCATTAAAGTGTTTGGGCATTTTTATACCACTTTCTCTTACCTGCTCAGGCTTCAGAGGGTCTATTTACATATCAACAGCCCTGGAGTCTTTTTTTTAAAGATTTATTTTATTTATTTCTCTCCCCTCCCCCTCCAGCCCCAGCTGTCTGCTCTCTGTGTCCATTTGTTCTTTGTCCGCTTCTGTTGTTGTCAGGGGCATGGGAATCTGTGTCTCTTTTTGTTGCATCATCTTGCTGCGTCAGTTCTCCGTGTGTGTGGTGCCACTCCCGGGCAGGCTGCACTTTGTTTCACTCTGGGCAGCTCTCCTTATGGGGTGCACTCCTTGCGCATGGGGCTCCCCTACGCGGGGGACACCCCTGCGTGGCACGGCACTCCTTGCGCGCATCAGCACTGCACATGGGCCAGCTCCACATGGGTCAAGGAGGCCCGGGGTTTGAACCATGGACCTCCCATGTGGTAGGCAGATGCCCTATCCATTGGGCCAAGTCTGCTTCTGATCCCTGGAGTCTTAAGGGCCAGTTAGACTCATACGCAGGCCACAATGACGATACTGAAGACACTAGGATTGGAGGGAGTTTTCTGAGCAGAAAGACCACTGGCAGAGAAGAGAGACTAGATAATTGGGAGGAGCTTGAAGTATAAATCCTTTGAGGTTAGGGGACTATGGAGAAGCTTCTGCTGCAAAAGAAAACATGTAAAGAAAGGAACTGTCAGCTGTGCTAAAGAATCATCGCCAGAAGGGAAATGTTTGGTCCTTGGATCATGGCTATTTAGAATTAGAGGTGAATTGAGGAATTCAAGAAAGAACTTGATACACTACTTGATTTATGAAGTTTATAACCTTAATAATAAATCTGTCAGTATAGCAACACTGCTATAGGGCTGGCAAACAAGGGGAGATAAATCTGATGAGCATATGATTTTAATTGAGTGTATCCTTGCTTGAAAAGTATTTATAGATTCTTCTCTTAATATTTTCCTTTAAGCATGTCATTACATTGGAGACTAATCATTAACATTTGAGGCTGGGTGGAAGCCCCTCAATTGCATAGTTAATGCGTTTTGAAATATGGACATTTCCTTTGGACTTGCATGGAAATCTGAAGCTAGATTGTAGTTTGAACTCAGAAAATATATATTTTATAAATTTCTGTGGAAATGGAGATCTTATTTCTTGTTTTAACTTTTGATGACCTAGGAAGAACATAAAGTAGCTTGATACCTTTTTGATTGACACAGTAATAGTTGACAACATGACTTTAGCACAGTGTAAGTTTTGCATGTAAACACTATTTTGCTTTGTAATTTTAGGTTGAATTAATCAGGAAATATTATCAAATCTAAAACAACAGCTAATTTCCAAAGTCATTCAGCACTCTGTAATATTTGCTGAAGGTGGTTCTTCTCATTCAGAAAACTTTCAATCTTGGGTCTGAGCTGAAAAAAGTCATAGTAAAATTCAACATCAAGCCATCAAACTGGTGTGTGTAGGGAATTTAGGGTATTCAGTTTCTATTTTTCATTAGAATTCATGGAATTGATGATGTTTAAATCCAGAAAAGCAGCACTACCAGTTCAATGACACATGGTAGATTCAAATATTTTCTGCAAAGTATCTGCCAATGTATAATGCAATACATAGCCAAAGGATCTAAATACCTAACATTTTCACAAGCTTTGTAAATTTGTCTAATTACATATTTTTTCTCCACACATACTTTTATTGCCAACAATTATAACACAGCTTCTTCTTTCAAGTTCTACTGAGTTAGTGGTTTCAAAGGAGCATGAGTGTGTTCCAATAAAACTTCATTTATGGGCACTAAAATTTGAATATCATATAATTTTCATGTGTCACAAAATGTTTTTCTTCTTTTAGTTTTTTTCCCAAGCCATTTAAAAATAGCAACTATTCTTAGTTCCACATGAATTTGAGGAAAAGCTTTTCCATTTCTGCAAAGAAGACTGTTGGGATTTTGACAGAAGTGGCGTTGAATCTGTGAATTACTTTGGGTAATATCACCATCTTAATAATATTAAAGCTTCCAATATAAAAACAGGTGAAGAGCCAGGTTTGACCAGCAGGACATAATTTATTGGCCCCTGGCATAAATCCAGATAGCAAAACAGTCAGACAGGATCAGCAGTTGTACTTTGGACTACTGAGTGCTTTTTAAAAAATGAGAGGAATTCACATAAAAATGGTGCTTCTTCATTCCTTTTCTAAAACCTGAGAGTCTAACAACATTGGACCTACATGACACTTTTCCCACATGGTGATAACTGACTGCTTTAAATAGAACACACTCTCTCTATCTGGCCTCATTTATGCATCTGAAATTCATACATGTTATTGCATATACCAGGAGTTCACTTCTTTTTATTTCTGAATAGTATCACATTGTAGGATACACCACAGTTTGTCCATTCACCAGTTGATGGACATTTTGGGTTGTTTTCACTTCTTAGCTATTATGAGTAAGTTTGTTATGAACTTTCACATACAATACTTTGGAACTTATTTTTAAATTTTTGGGAGTAGACACTTCTACCCACTGATCCAGTGAAATTGTTGGATCATATGAGACAAGTTTGCTTATAATTGTTTTCTTATGCTTGATTAGGTCACTGATCCATTTTGAGTTAATTTTTGTATATGGTAAGAGGTAGTGCCCAACTCTGTTTTTTGCATGTGGCTATCCAATTTTCTCAGCACCATTTGTTGAGGAAACTGACTGATCTTTACCCATCCTTGTAGAACATCAACTGGCCAAAAATATAGATGTTTGTTTCTGGACTTTTTATTCCATATATATCTTTCTCCAATACTATGTTGTATTGTTTACTGTAGCTTTGTAATAAGTTTTGAAATCAGGAAATGTAACTTCTCCACTTTGCTCTTCGTTCTCAATATTGTTTTGGCTATTTGGGGTCCCTTTCAGTTCCATATGAATTTGAAGATAGGCTTTTCCATTTTTTGCACAAAATGCCTTCCGAATTTTGAGAGACCTGTAGATCACTTTGGGTATTATAGCCTTCTTAACAATTTTGTACCTTTCAGTCCATGAACATGGGATGTATTTCCATTTATGTAGGTCTTCTTTAATTCCTTTCAGCATTGCTTTGTAGTTTTCAGTGTACAGGTCTTTGAACTCCTGGGTTAAATTTATTCCTAGATACTTTATTTATTTTAGATGCTATTGTAAATGCAATTGTTTTCTTAATTTCCCCCTTTGAATTGTTCATTGTTGATGTATAGAAACACAACTATTGTTTTTGTGTGTGTGTATTGCTCTTGTAATCAGCAACTTTAATTCTTGAAATATGATTTCCTTTAGTCCTTTGCACACAGTTGTTGTCTGCCAAAGCCAACATTTGGATCCCCTCAGAGATAATTTCAGGTGCTTTTTTTTCCCCTGTGCATCGGCCAATTTTGTATTTCTTTTTATTTTCCATATATATTTCTGTGTCTATATATATATAACTGGACATTTTAGATACTATATTCTAGCATTCTGGATTCTGATTTCCCCTTCACAATGGGGATGTTATGACTGTTTGTGATAGGTTGAATTCTGTACCACAGAAAAAAAAAAAAACAACAAAACATGTTCTTATTCTTAATTCCCTTGCCACAGGTGTGAATCTATTGTAAATAGAACCTTTAGAAGATGAAATTTTTAGTTAAGGCGTGGCCAACTGAATTAAGATAGGTGTTAATTCCATTAGTGGAGTCCTTATAAGAAAAAAAGCTGCAGGGAGGAGTTGGAAACCAGAAGCCAGCTGGAACCTGGAAGCGAAAAAGGAGGATATCATTACATGACAGAAAAGCCAGTGAATCCCTAGGATTGACAACTACCAGAATGCTACTGAACCTAGGAGGAAGCAAGGCTTTTCCAGGATCCGAAAATATGAGATAATACATTCCTATTCTTAAGCTAACCTATTGTGTAGTATTTTTCCTAGCAATCAGGAAACTAAGATACTGTTGTTTGGATTGTTTATTTGTTTGTTTGCTTAGTTACTTGACTGGACTAATTCTGTAGAGTCCATTTACCTGCAGTGTGTGATCACTGATATCTCTGTTCAGTTCGTTAAAAACATTATTTTTTAAACTTTTAATCCTGGCTTCCTTGGGGTTACCTCCTGGTAAGCATAGTTTAGTGTCAGCTAAAGATTGGTGAGAGATTATGTCTCAATACCTTGACACTTCTACTTTTTGTTGATGGTTCCTGTATGGATTGCAGAATGCCTTCAAAGTTCAGGCAGGTTTTAAATATGCTTCAGGTTTTAGTTTCTGTTTGTGCAAATCCTCACATTCATCCAGTGATGAATAGATAATTAGGGCCCTCTCTGGTCTCTCCTGAGTGTGCATGTCAGCCTTCAAGACCAACAGAAGCATCTGGGATTTTATCAGTCTCACTGTGCCTGCCTTTTCCTCAGATCTCCCAACTACTTGGTCTGGTTAATCTGTAGCTTGGCCCCGTCAGTATCACTGCCTCGAGCAACTGTGATATCTGTCCTTCCAGACTGGCACTGAGATAGCTATTATTTCCAACATTTCCCCTAGACCTGTGGTGTTTCTCTAGTAGTCTTTAAATCAAGGCAGCCCTCTATGGTAGCAGAGCTGCATGTTCTTATGTCCTGCATAGTCCTGGTAGAATAATTATGCCATGAGGCTGGAAATGGGGACAATGGGAGCAGTCACAGGCTAAAAAGCCACAGACTCCCCCTGTTCTTATAGATGTTTAGTAGTTTTTCTTGAAGAAACACTTCCCAATTTATTCTATGACTTTGACCAATTTCCGGAGTCCTAGAATGAATTTTAAAACAATTTTGCCCAGTTTTATCATTATTTTGGGAAGAGAGGATTTGATAATCCTCTTCTCTGACATTTTGTGATTGCTTGTCTAAATGTATAAATTGGTAAATTGAGCTATTCTACACAACTATACACTCTTTTATAAATGGAATCAAACTCCAAACACAAGGCCCTGAACTATCAAGAGCTACTGCCCAACATTCCACTGTAATCCTTAACCAAATTTTAGTGTCTTTCTTGCTTTCATAAAACATGTAATTTTAAAAACATAAAGATTCAAAAAGATGAAAAAACATAAAATAGAACTAAAAGACATCTTTATCTGATCCATGGAAAGGAGAGAGATGAGGGAGAAGTCAAAGACTTACTACATTTCTAGGTAGCATCATTCCTAATGTGAAGCGATGAGAATGTAGAAGAAATTGATGGTAGATTTGCTGTGGGCCTAAGCATCATTTATTCAACTCTCTTATTTTATAGATGAGCAAACTGAGGCCCAGGGAGATTAGCTGTGTGAGATGATTTTGGGTTGCTACTTTTTGGAGACTCAGCTATATGCATGTAGCTATTAATTTTTTTGCAGCTGAAAATAGATTTGGAGGAGTTGAAAAGCTGCATGGAAGACTGATGTTGGCTGTTTGGCAGGATAAAAACACTTCCAGTAATCCACTTTACTTTCTTTCTAAGGAAAAGAATATGCTTTGTTGTGGCAGCAAAACCCCTTTTTACAAGAAAAGAAAATTCAATTTCTTCAGATGCCTACTCTGCACTCTGTAGCTATGTGGCTAGAAACATAAAATTGAAATACAATGATGAAGAATTTGTATTAGGACTCACTTGGGGATGTGTGTTGGAGAGAGGATGTGAAGGGCTGACATTGCATTGCTTCTATACTTGCAGTTGAGCATTTAGACATCTGAATGTTGGGCCAGTTTGGATCACTTACATTGAGACTCACATTAGACTAGCCTCTCACAAGACTCTGGGTTGTAATAAGATACCTGCTCCCAGAAATGGCTAGGCATGAACAAGCAGATAACTTCATAAGAGGTAGCAATTTCCCATGGTTTGGCTAACCTTTAGTCCTCCCCTAGCCTTACGGTCTTCAGTCCTACCCCATTATGTTAGAATGCTCTGTTTGGATTTCACTATACTTGGGTTCTGTTTTCTGCCTTCTGCACCAATTAGGGGGCATTGGGGTGTGAATGCACAACCTCTGTAATCATGGAGGTGGCTTGTGTATCAGATACTAGGAAAAGAGATTTTCAGCCAAAATAACAAGGTCTTTTGAAGGGGGTGGAGAAAGGGCTAAGGGGAGTATGACTTCTAGTTCCTCAGAAATCAGTGTTTAAACTCATTTGATGTTGCTGAGTAGCATAGGCTTCGAGGTGAGAACTATTTTCATATTGGGAAAAAATCTTGTTCCCTCAATCTAACTCTGACCATAAGCGGTGGAGTTAGAAAAGAAAGGTGTTATGAGGACGAAGATTGAAGCAGCAGGATGGTGAAGGGAAAGGATATAAAGGAGGAGGAAAAAGGGGAAGAGAAGGCAAGGAACAGGGAATAGGAGATAGCATAAAGGGAAAGGAAGAGAGAAAGAAAGGAAGGTAATCAGAGGAAGGAAAGGAACAATGGAGGAAGGACCAGGAGAAAATGAGAAAATGACAACATAAGCTCTATAACACATTGTCGAACTGGGTAGCAGTCACCTACAAAAGTGACATCTATTAATCTGTCTAGGCTTATGTAGTTCCATGTGCTGAATGAACGGGATAGATGAGGTGACTGCGTAGGTACTTGCAATCTTAACCACCCTTTCCCTTCATAGACAGCTTTTCAAAGTACTTGCACGTGTGTAGTATTGTTGAACTCCACCAAGCTCATTCTCACTCACTCTGCTCTAGCCACAGGTCTTCTTGCTGCACTTCCCGGGTACAGAATCCACTCCTCACCTTAAGCCCAAACCTAGGCCTTTTCATTGCCCTTTCCTCTTCTAAGAGTATTCTTCCAGCAGTTCACAAGATGCACGCTTTCACTCTTTTCTATGTAGTAGGAGACTTCACCAGCACCCTTTTCTTGTTTTTTTCTCCATCCCCTTATCCAGGATATTTACTTGCTTTATAGAATAACATGCTATAGTATAAATGTAGGTATTTATATATTTATTATGTGTCTCTCCATGAGGTGGAGATTTGGTCTTGTTCTCTGATGTGTCTTTAGCACTAAGGACATTGCTAGAACATAGCAGTCACTCAATAATATTTGTAACATTAATTGCACACCTGGCTGTGGTGGCAGACAAGGCAGATTTTAATATTCCCCTTTTATATATGAGAACACCACAGTATAAAATAGGAAATAAGATGAACACATTCGGTGATTGGTGATTATTTTTGCCTTGTTCTCCTGTCACTCTGCACACTTGCCTTGCATTTATCCTAGACTTCAACACTGGGCTCCCCCCTCTCCCAAACTCTACAACATTCTGCTCTGATTAATAAATTGCAATCAATTGCAATGCCTAATTATCTCCTTGGGAGGTCTGAAGAGAATGTAATAGATGGAGCATACTTATCTCTCAGCATGGGAAGGGGGCTATGGTTGGGTAACCCAGCCAAAAAAAATATGCTTCAAGGAGAAAAAGTAACAGAGCAAATGAACAGTTGTTCTAGGTAGAAATAACTGATGAATCAGAATCTCTGAATGTGTAGTCCAGAAATCTGCATCTTTACTAATTCTTCACAATGTTTTCTGATGCACACTAATACTTGAAATGAAAATTGGCTGAAAGATTATTCAGCTTTATATTGCTTTTTAAATAAGCATTCTTTCTTTTATTTATCAACAAACATTTACTATGTGCCTGCTATGTGAAAGACACTGCGTTGTATGGATACAACGATGAGTAAGATATGGCCTTCACTGTAAAGATATGTGTCTTTTAAAATCAATGAAGGTCAGAGAGAAGACGGTGCAGTGCAAAGGAGGCATCCCATGCCATGGTCTGGACTCTGCATGAACAAGTTGCTCTCAGAGGTTCTGAAAGGCTGGTGTATGGAAGGGACAGAAATCACATTCTATGTGACTCAGAGGACAGAAGTAAAGTCAGTGAGTGGCCATTTCAGTAAAGTTTATTTGGGCTCCATATAGAGAAAAAGACTTTCTGAAGTCCAAGCTATCCAGTTGGAGAGCCAGTGGCCTGGTTACTGGCCTGATCCAGTGGGAATTGAAAAACCATCTGTTAGGGATTTGGAAGCAGGAATTCCTACACTCAGTGGGAGGTGGAGTTCCAACATTCTTGATTTCCTTCAACTCTGAGATTCCCTGATTCTACAGAAATATTGGTATTTCACAAGTATTTATGGCCCAAAGTTTTATATACCTAGATTCTGTGAGGGATAGAAGACAAATCAGTCTCACATTCTTGGAGAGCAGGAAGACAAACATCTGTACTAAGAATGATCATTACTTCACATTTCCTGCATGCTTACTGTGTGTGACAATTTATATTAACCATCTTCCACGCAATTATTTACTTCTGTTTTCATAGCAACCCTGTGAGGAGGATACTATTTTTATCTCCATTTTACAGATGAACGCAATGATATTTTAACCCAGTGTTCTTCCCAGGGAATGGAACACCATTTTGGAATGCCTGGGTTATGCAGATTTTGAAATGTTGAGAAAGTTCCCATGTGATCCCTGACTCTTCACTCAGCTAATGACCACTCAATTTTCAAGTCTTGCCTTCCATATCACTTCTTCAGGATGACCTTTTCAACTCCCCCTGATTAAGCCAGGTCTCCTACCCATATTCTCCATTGTAACCTGTATTTCTTCTTAGCTATTACCCTGGTTTTTATGAACTATTACAAGGAAAGAAAATAGCTTGAAAGCCTGAAACAGAATTTCAACTTATTTGGTCAAAATTATACCTATTTCAGTGTAATGGCAACATGATTACTGACCTCCAAACACTCAGCCTGGAAGAGAAATGCAAGATTTAATTTTCAGTATAACCTGCATCTCCTACACAAAAGTCTCAAATGTTCCAGGGCCCACAGTCAGTAGTTGTAGCTTTGCTACAAAGTCTACCTAGAAACCCCTAACTACTACTCTGCAGACTTTTCCTTCCCCTCCCACACCCCCCATTCACCATATCTTGAACACCACCTACAATGAACCACTGACAGCTCCCAGGAGCTCTTTAAAACACTCTTTACTTCTTGACATCATTTTGCTCAGCTTTTACCTCTGCTTGGCATTCTTGTATTCCACCTCTTTCTTAGACACCTTTCTCTCTCTCTCTTTTTTTTAAATGTTAGATTCAAAAAACAAAAGAGGTCCCTATATATCCCCCACCCACTCACCCCACTTCTCTCACATCAACAACCTCTTTCATCATCATGGGACATTCATTGCATTTGGTGAACACATTTTGGAGCACTACTACACCACATGGATAATGGTTTACGTTGTAGTTTACACTCTCCCTCAATCCACCCAGAGGGCCATGGCAAGACATACAATGTCCAGCATCTGTCCCTGCAGTACCACCCAGGACAACTCCAAGTCCTGAAAATGCCCCCACATCACATCTCTTCTTCCCACTCCCTACCCTCAGCAGCTACCATGGCCACTTTCTCTACATCAATGCTACAATTTCTTCCATTACTAATCACAATAGTTCCATAGTAGAATATCAGTAAGTCCACTCTAATCCATACTCTATTCCTCCACTCTGTGGACCCTGGGATGGTTACATTAGACACCTTTTAAGACTTCATTTTTCTATGAAGTTACCCCCTTTTAAGACTTCATATCTTCTATGAATTTACCCTCTGCTTCCTTTGAGCCCACTGTATATACCCTACACAGAATTCTAGAATAATACCTGCAACACTTGATTTCACTTAGATTTCCTTCTGCTAGAGCAGGGATTGGAAAAACTTTATCCATAAGGGCTAAGATAGCAAATATTTTCATCTTTGCAAGTCACACACTCTTTGTCACAATATTCAACTCTTCTGTTGTAGCATGAAAGCAGCCCAATATGTATATGAAGGGGCATGGGTGTGCTCCAATAAAAGGTTATTTACCAAAATAGGTGTTGTGCCAAATACTGCCCTCTGGCCATAGTTTGACAATCCTTGTTCTAAATCATAGACTCCTTTAGGGCACTTACCATGTTTTATTCATCTCTCTATTTCCAGGTCCTTAGTACAATACCTCACACAGGTAATGCGTGTTCACCAAATAAATGATTCCATTCTTTACACAAACTAGGTGAGCTGAGACAATTTCCCTTCCAACTCTAATATTTTAAAACACTCTTTACTTCTTGACCTTCAATTTCATCATCTGAAAAATGGGGGAATTATCAGTTATCCTACTTCACTCTCAGGGTTTTGAAGAGGATCAAAAGTATCAATGCCGTTGGACGTGGACTTCAATAAAGTAAGGTACACATGTGTGGGACTTGATTTATCATGGGCTGCTGGACCCAGTCAGTGAGGTCTTCAAGAAAATTTAGTGGACAAGGACATCTCAAAATGGAAGATGTTATTGTAGCAAATGAAAGTGAAAAGAATATCCCTGTAACTGAGAGAGAAAAGTCTTGGGGGCAATTAAACAAATGGAGGAGTCAGGAGAAGCATTTGCATCCAGCAGCTGTACTTTCCTGCTCCTCTTGAATCTGCTGGCGCTGGAGTTGATGCACTGACTCATCACTGCCTTATTTAGCTCTCAGGCCAAGAGAAGGTGGGGGTGTGTGTGCCAATTGATCCCCTCCCCCCAAGTGCCAGTGCTAGTTTCTTCTGAAGACTTAACTTAGAGCACAGGGCGGAGAAAGAAACTGAGCCTGTGTTCAGCCATAGTGAGGAGTTTTACATGAGACCTAGGGTTGCTCAGGGGAACGATGCCATTTAGGGGTGAACATGTCTTAGATTGAGTTGCCTTGGAGACCTGGATGGACTCACTGCAATGGGAGTTTAGAAAAACATGCACCTGGGAAAATGAATATAAGATTATTTAGAAAATGAGGTGAGAGGATGCCAAAATCTAACCTGGACCATTTCAAAAGTTTAGTTAGAATCTTCCCAGGAAAGATAGGGGACTCTCATCTCTTCTCTCTCCCTTTTACTCTGAAAAGTTCCAATGAATGCAGTCTAGTATTATTGGTACTGAAGACTGCTCTGATATGGGCCAGTTATGCCCCAGTGGGCTGTTCTGGAAATCTTTCTCCATTTGCAATAGTGCTTTATCAGTAACTTAATTCCAAGGTTTATGCAATTGATTTATAAACTGATGAAGAAACTCTTAGGCCAGTTTTACCCTGCTTGGCTTCTGCCTGATTAGTTTGCCGTACTGCTCTTTTGTTCTTTCTGAACACCCTGAAACCAAATCATCCACTTGCCTCTACTCTGGTCTTTCTCAAAGTAGCTGATAGCTGGGAGATAGTGGGGCAGTGGTTCTTAATTCTGTTTATACTAAAGAATCACCTGGGGAGCTTTTAAGATGGTCTGAGGCCTGGGACTCCAGTGGCAGAGGTTCTAATTTAATTAGTGTGTGTGTGTGGGGGGGGGGGGACCTGGGCATGAGGGTTTTTGAAAAGCCCCCCTGGGGGGATTCTAATTTGTTGCTGCCAAAGTTGAGCAGTGTGGTTAGGGCTGAGGTTCCTGGGACAGACAGGGATGGTTTTGTGTCCTAGACTGTTGGACCATGGGCAAGTTGCATAACTTTTCTGTTCCTTAGTTATTTCAACTTGTTCAATGGGGCTAATAACAGTGCCTTCCTCACAGGGTTACTATGAAAAACAGATGAAATGAAATAAAAACTCCTCTTCGAACAATGCCTGACACATGGCAAGTGTGTAATAAATATCATCCTTAGCAAAACTTACATAGTCATTATGACTATCACAGTTTTTGTTCTTCTTGTGGCTTGGTTGTTATTGTTTTGTTTTTGTTGTTGTTGTTGTTGTTATTATTGCCAGCCTGATTTATACTCCTTATTTTATTTATCTGCTCCTGGATCCTTGTGGTTACTTTCAGGTACAACAGCAAGTTAATTTTCTATTTTTGCTTTTCTGTTCCATTCTGGGCTATGTAAACACATATGGATCTGAGATCAGGAACCGGAGTCAGGAGTCCTAGTTTCTAGAACTCAGTCCTGCCATTTACTAGGTATGTGATCATGAGTAGCCATCTAGTTTCCTTGGCTGCAAAAAGGGCACACACACACACATACACACAGAGGGCTACCTCCATTCCCTGAGGGAGAAAAAGGCTGACCACCTTCTTGATGCTGCTGTTCTTTGAGCCTGGAATGCCCAGAATCTTGATTCTCCTCCTAGCGCAATACTTTCAATCCTCTAAGAACTGGCGAAAATTCTGTGTTGGTGAAGAATTTCTCGACAGCATCAGTTTTACTTTTATATTGTCCCAGCATGCTATTGGTTCTTCTTTTGGCACCCTCATTTAATGTTGTCTTGACTTGCAACTAGTTGTTTATTTTTCCTGTCCCTTATTCTGTAAGGTCTTTGAGGGCAGAGGGTGTTTTTTTCTGCCACATTTTCTAGAATACAACCTACTGTGTTACAATTGTCTACAGCTGGCTTAGTGGGCATGCTCTTTTATGATGGTAGTAGAAGGGCATGTTCAATTTTGCAAGCATATTTTAAGCCCTTGCTTGTGTTGTATCTGCTAACAAACCATCCCTCAAAGCGCATGGTCAAGCCAAAAGCCACCTTTTACAGGAAAAGTTACATGGCAAAGTTATGGACACAAGAAGAGATGACTAATAATTCATTCTAGCACACTTGTAGTTAGGGTTGATTACATAGGAAACAAAAATCAAATAAGTAATATCTGCATCTGATAAAACACATCTTGGTGATACAGGAACATTTTCCAAAATGTGTACCATGAGACATCAGTTCCAACAGATGTGACTAGGTGTTTTGCAGTTAAAGAGGAATGAAGTGAGATTCTATAGTAGAAAAAGTATGGGAAATACAGGGTTAAATTTGAAAGGCATTTGCGTTATTAACAGAAGGATTTTTGTTAGGGTGTTTGATTGGCTAACTTGTGTCATGAATACATTGGAGGACCACAGAGTAGGCAGTCTTAGCAAAACTCACATGAACATGAAACCTTATTTTTAGGAACTTCTTGTTGGACAGGAGCTCTGTGGGACTCATTCTGGGACATGTCATGCTGAATGATGGGAACACAGTTTTCTTCATCTTTCTCTTAGAAGGGCTGCTGGGGGAGAGGAAGAAAGATTAAAGTAGCAATGCAGAAAAATGACCTGTAAAGAAGTTGAGTGATGATTCCAGGTGGTGGTAGATAGTACATAGAGTGAAGCAACTAGTCTAAAAAAAACTATGCCTTTGGGGAACACACATAATAAACAAATTTAGAAATGGAGAAGCTTATGATCACCTTCTAGGCTGCAAGTCACTGTAATGTCAAAGGAAATGATGGATCAGAGAGTTCAGATTTCAAATTAAAATTGTACTTAATTAAATATAATGAGATTGGCTTGTCTGGCCAATCCCCATTCTGTTGCTTCTCTGTTCAGCAATCAGTGTCCAATCAGTGTCCATCTTCCCTCTCAGGCCTTTGTCCTCTGTTTTTCAGCTTTTTTCCTGAATTCTAATCTTGAGAACACGGAGCCAATACTTACTGGGGCTCTGTTGACAAATAGCTGATGCATTGATTGGAACTGCTCAATGGATGGAACTGATAGAAGGAAAGCTATTGTCAGGAGTAGGAAAAGGAGTATAGATAAGTGCAGGGAAGAGGAGGCAGGGAAAAGAGATGTAAAACCAATCTCACAGACTATGTCAGGTCATTTTGTACCTACAATGGGCCAGGCAGCAGGGAAGTTTATTTAAATGGGCTTGTGAACCGAATGAGGTGACAGATAGAGGTGAGATGCACCAAATTTAAAGAGGCACAAGGAGTATTAAATAGTTCTCTTTCTGACAGTTTCAAAAGGAAATGTATATTTAATTTCTTTGATCTCCACATGAAGTTTTTAGAGCAAAATGTAGGCTGTCCATGCCATGAAATAAAATAATAAAGATTCCTTATAGCAGGGCTGATAGACTTAGAAGCCTGGAGAGTTTAGATAAACCATGTCAAGGAGTGAAGCTGAGCAGGGATAAAATCGGGTCTGGGGGCAGGGAGTAGTGGTGAGAGGAGCAGAAGGCACATGGCCCATCAAACACCTCCAAAGCTGGGAGCAAATATTCAACTCGGGCAATTGCTGCCCTCCTCTATGGTTGCCTGATCTGATTTTCTAAGACTAGGAATGCCTAATGTATGTGTCAGTTCAGCCGAGCCTCCAGGAGTCTGTGCATTCAATGAGGCAAGATTGGGGAATGCTGGCTTTGGGGTCAGACACTGGACCTGGATCCCTGTGACCTAGAAGTCACTTAATAACTGACTTGAAATTTCTTTATTGCTAAGATGGTGGTGGTGAGGTGAAAATATCTAGCTCACATTATGGACTTGTGACCTAACATAGCAAAGTTGCTGAGACAGAGACAGTTAGCTGTCCACCAATCTTTCACTGCCATCTATGACAAAGAGTTTTTTCTGGGAAGTGACTGCTTCCTAGTTCCCCGTACACTCAAGTAAGGTCTTGTGTATAGTTCTCAATAATGGACTGCCACTTTGGGACCAAGTTTTTCAGGCAGTGGGAGCACCTTCTCCATATTCTCTGTCAGCTAAACATCCGTAACTTTGGGAGTGACTGAGCCACATGATGGAAGAGACTAGGGCTCAGGATCACCACATGCAGGAGAGCTAGCTGCCAAGCAGGAACATCAACTGCATTCTTAATTGAGCTTCTGTTTTTCTTAGAGCCATTATACAGTTTGAAATCAATTTGTACTGCAGCTTGGGCCAGCCTAAAATACCATAATCCTTGATGCACGGCAGATGCCTCATTAGTGTGAGTTCCTTTGTCTTGCGCTAGGCTTGTAATTATGCTGCTAGTTATCTTTTGTACATATTATGTATGAGGTCCTCTCCTAGGCACTTTGCCTACAGCATGTCATTTTGCATCACAGTTCTGCAAGATAGATAATACCCCTTACATTTACCACTCTGAGCAGTTATGATAATACCCCTTACATTTACCACTCTGAGCAGTTATGATAATACCCCTTACAAGCAACCACTTTGAGAAGTTTTGTGTCCAAGGTGACCCAGCTAGTAAGTGGTAGAGCTAGTTTGAACTGGCCTGCTTAACTTGACTCCTGGGCTCCTTATAAACCATGCTGCCCTCCTTACCTGGAACTGGGTGTAAGGAAATATAATGGGAAAAATATTCCACACAGCCCTGAATACTATTTCTAAAGTTTTTAGTTCCTTTTTCTTCTTTACCAATAAATATAGCATGAGGAATTCAGGCAACTTTACAATAACTTAGAATGATTTGTTTGACTCCCTGCTTGAGCCTGCAAAAGCAGCTTTGCTTATCCAAATTGGATAAAGGATGCAATTTTCCAAAGAAACTTCATACTGAATTAGTCCATGACAATAGTTTCAGGGACTTGCTCAGCTGCATTTATGATACGTGTGGAGAAAAGACTTTTTAATGTACAAGAGACAGTATGGTCTAATCTCAAATCTATCTTTGTATCCTTAGAGACTTTATAGTTTCTAGAACATAAGAGGCACCCAATTATGTAAATGAGGGAAGAAGGAAGGAAGGAAAAGAGGAAGGGTAGGTAATGAGAGGAGGGAAGGGATCAGAAAGAGTAGAAGGAAGGAAAGAGGAGAGGGAAGAAAAGAAGGGAGAGGGAGGAAAGAGAAAGTGTTGGAGGTCACCAATTACCAAATTGCAGTCCTGTGTTCTATTTTTGGTTGAGGTTTTAGTGCCTGCAGTCACCATGTACATAAATTCCTAACATAAAATTTAGACTTGAAAGTCACCTTGGATGTCTTGTTTTAGCCCTCTCCTTGAAGATGAGGAATTTGAGATTCAGAGGTTAGATGTACTTTACAAGGTCTCCAGTTAGTTAACTGTAGAACCAGAATTAGAATCTATTTAGCTTAATTCCCCATTACACCACCTTTTAAAATGTTTCACCATATGATTGCTGCAACGATAAATGTGGTTGAGATGGAAGCACAGAGGCTCTTTAGCAGTTGTCAGGATATATAAGTACATATATATTTATCTGCAGCTTCTTTATTCTGAGCCAGCTGTTTATGAGAACCAACCTAGCTGAATATCAGATACGTTCAGTCAAGTCCCAACATTCATTTAATTTTGGCAAACTTACCTCCGGGATCTCAGTGAAGATAGGGAGAGGGCAAGAGGGCATGAGGGAAGGGAAGAGTTAAAATAATGCAGGTGATCTCACCTGTCACTCGCCTGAGATATACAGCCTGAGACAGCCTGACGTGGGAGACAGGGACCTGCTGCTCCTCCAGCAGTAAGAAATTCCCCAGTGTTTCCTGTGGAGAAAGCATCTCCCTGTGTGGAGTATTTAGTGCTTAAAGATTCATATTTTTCATACAACACTGCCCCTGAACGCAAGCCAACTCACCACTTCGTCTGGTGCTTGACTGAAGAAAGAGCAATCTGATCCAAACTTGGAACTGATAAAGTCTGTGTTGGAGATGCTGAGAGTTAATATTTTGGTTTTCATGCCTTCTGAGGGGTGCTGAGAGATTTTTGACAATGTTTAGTATTTGCTTTAGAAGCTGTCTTGAGAACCAACTCCTCTGCTGAGATGGGATGTTCCTGTATCCTTTCCTATGATGTAAATTCAATGTTGAATTTGCTTGCTTCTCTGACATTAACACGGTCAAGTATTGTACACTTTAATTGCAGTTAGTGACTTTGTAACCTTGACTCAAACTGTGTTAACAAGGGAATACATTTTTGGATTATGGGCAATAGTTAAGATTCCTGTAATACTGGAATCAATACTACAAAATTGACAGATTTTTAAAAGGCAATATTTAAGAGCCTTCTAATAATAGACCAACAATAACTATTCCCCCAAAGGCATGAAGTGTAGTAGACCTCAAAGAGTGGTGGATAAGAGGTCAAAAGTCCTAAATTCAAATCTTAGCTCTGACAGTGGCAGCAAAGTGGCACTGGATTTGTCATTTATGTTATCTGGGATTTGAAACAGGTAGTAATAATGATGTCAAAAGTTGCTTCAGATTTTATATCGTTCAGTCTATTAATAATTGTTAGGTTTCCATGTGCACAAGGAAGAAGAGAAAAATAACTCTTTAGAATCTGTTTGCCCACCTGCTATTTGGTAGTTCAGAAGACAAGGACCAAATTGGGACTATACCCTGGCTCATTCCCAAATTAGAAGTGTATGTTGTCTTACTTTCTCTTACAGTATTTTTTGCTGCTGCAGGTGCAGTTACTTGAATTCAGCTTCATTTTTTATACCCAGCGTTCAAAATGGAAGAAGCCACCAATCCTTGTTACTTTTTCCTACCGCAGCCTTGTTCCAGGGAACTTGTGTGCTATTGACTGGTTAAGGATTCTCCTGGACTGTGGCACTCAGGCTGCTAATGCTATGACCCCAAAGGCCTGTTACCTGGGAGAGACTGCCCAGTTCTCTCTGGTTCTCCTAAGAAAGTGTGACCAGGATGAGTCAATGTTTCTTTAAAGTCATCAAAGTATACTTTGTGATATTGAGCTTGTCTTTTCTTTTCATCAACCAAGCTGGGGTTTAATATATACCCAGGGGATATGAATCTCTGGACTGACCATATGATAGCCAGGCCCTGAGCCTCAACAATCTTCAGCTCCTACACTCTGGTTTAATGGACTTACCCCACTCAGCTAACATGGAGTTGAAGAAGGCCAACCACCACACCATGGAGCCAAGAGTGCCTACAACTGAAAGCAGGAGGATTGCATCCAGCATCCATGTGGAATCTAAGCCCCCTCTTGATATAGATGTGGAGTGGACACAACCATTCCAAGGTCCACAGGATGGAGGAATAGAATATGGATTAGAGTGGACTTACTGATACTCTATTCATGAACTATAATGATTAGTAATCGAAGAAAATGTGGCATTGGTGTGGAGAAAGTGGCCATGGTGGCTGCTGGGTGTAGGGAATGGGAGGAAGAGATGAGATGTGGAGGCGTTTTCGGGATTTGGAGTTGTCCTGGGTGATGCTGCGGGGACAGTTACCAGACATTGTATGTCCTCCCATGGCCCACTGGGAGGACTGTGGGAGAGTGTGGGCTATGATGTGGACCACTGACCACGAGGTGCAGCAGTGCTCAGTGATGTATTCACTAAATGCAATGAATGTCTCATGATGACGGACGAGATTGTTGCTATGGGAGAAGTGAGGTGAGGAGGTTGGGGGGTATATGGGACCTCATATTTTTTAAATGTAATATTAAAAAAATAAAGACAAAAATGTAAAAAAAAATAAAATATATGTCATAACAACAACAAAAAAAGAATATTAATGCAGAAATTCTGTCTCAGGCAAAGCATAAAACAGTCCAGTAACACCCTATCAATTCTTGTTAGCGGAGTCAGTTCCTTTAGAAAACTTTCAAACTTACAGGACATTTGCAAAAATAATGCAAACTCCATACAGAGAACTCCAGCATACACCTATCCCTCCAAACAATTTTTAAATTTTAACTGTATTATTCTATCTGTCTGTCTGTCTGTATCTGTCTATCATCATCTCTCTATCTTTTGAATATCTGAGAACAGGTTGCACCCATGATAATCCCATGTACCTTTCCTGTGAATAAGGGATACTCACTAATGTAATCTCCTTAAACACAGTTATCAAGAAATTTAATATTGATATAAAGTTTATATTCTATTTTATCTTATGTCTCAGTAATGTCCTTTTGAGTCTTTTCTTCTCTCTTGCCAGATCCCACCCAGGACCATGCATTGCATTTGTCATTATCTCTCTAGTTTCTATTTCTTGCTTTCTTAATTGGAGAAACAATGTACAACATAAATGTATCCATCCCAGTCTCTTCCAGATATACCATTCAGTTGGATTAATCACAAAGTGTTGCAGTACCCTCACCACCATCCATGATATAACTTTCCCTTCACCTCAAACAGAAACCCTACACCCATTCTATATTAACTTTCCATTGCTCCCCGCCCTGTAACCTGCATTCTACTTTCTAATCCTATACTTATAGATATATTCTCTGATATTTTCTTTGTGGTTACCATGGGGTTCAAATTTAATATCCTACATCTATAACAATTTTTTTTGGCTTTGATGCCAATGTAACAGCTTCAATAGCATACAAAAAGTATGTTCTTATACCTTTCTAATCCCCTACCTTTATGTAGTTCTTGTTGCAAACTCATTCATACTTTATGAATTCAAAACTGTTGATTTATCTTAACATTTTATGCATTTGCCTTGTAGACCCTGTAGGAAGTAAAAAGTGGAGTTATAAGCCAAAATGTAATAGTATTGGTATTTATATTTACCCATGTCATTATCTTTACTGAAGATCTTTATTTCTTCCTATGGTTTCAGTAATTTGTCTAGTGCCTTTCCCTTTCAACCTGCAGAGCTCTCTTTAGTATTTCTTATAGGGCAGGTCTCGTGATGGTGAAGTGCCTCAGCTTTTGTTTAACTGGGAATGTCTTAATTCTTCTCTCATTCAGAAAGACAGTTTTGCTGGATACAAAATTCTTAGTTGACAATTCTTTGCTTTCAGCACTTTAAATGTGTCTTCCCACTGCCTTCTTGACTCCATGGTTTCCAAAGAGAAATCAGCATTTAATTTTATTGAGGCTCTGTTGTATGTGACACATTGCTTCCCTCTGTGGCTTTCAGAATTCTGTCTTTGGCATTTGATAGTGTGATTAAAACATGGTATGGTATGAGTCTATTTGGATTTATCTCCCTTGAACTTTGTTGAGCATTTTGGATAAGTATATTCATATTTCATTAAAATTATTTCTTTGAATAGTCTCCCTGTCCCCTTCTCTCTAACTTCTCTTTCGGGAACTCCCCCAATGCATTATATTGGTGCTATCCCACAGGTTCCTCAAGCTCCGTTCACTTTTCTGTATTCTTTCCTCTTTCTGCTCCTCATACTGGATTTCAATTCTCTTCTGTTCATGTTCACTGCTTCTTTCTTCTGCCAGGTCCCATCTGCTGTTAATCTTCTCTAGAGAATTTTAAATTTCTGTTCCTGTGGTCTTCAGCTCTGTTTGATTCCTTTCCATAATTTCCATCTCTTTAATGATATTTTCTTTGTGTCCATCTGTCAATTCCTTGATTTCCTATAGTTATTTGTCCATGCTTTCCTTTAATTCATTGAGAAAATTAGAGCCATTTTTAAAAAAGTCTTTTTCTGGAACATCTCAGGTCTGATTTTCCTCACCAATGGTTTCTAAAGCTTTAATATTCTCCTTGCCTGGGCCATCATATTCTGTTTCTTTGTATGTTTTGTAATCTTTTGTTGAAACCTGGGCATTTTGATATTTTAATGTGTTATTGTAGGAATTTAGGCTCAGAGATATCTGTTCCTTAAACTTGTATCCAACTAGTATTATGACAGAGCTTTCCTTGAATATCAGGGATTTATGAAAATGAAGAAGGAGGAGGAGGAGGAGAAGGAGGTGAAGGAGGAGGAGGAAAGGAAAACACCTTTTCCAGTCTCTGTAGGTTGACTTGTGCAAGTATTCTTCTTCAAGGTTTATCAATACAAAGAATTTGGAGAATAGCTTCAGGCCAAAATACAGGGGACTTCCTGATCCATTTGCAACTCAGCCATGCACATGCAGCCCTAGGAATAGACCATGAGATATGAAAGTCTCTTCTAGGAAACAATTTCCTTACTATCCTGAGCTCTGCACTCTCTATCCTACAGTTAGCAACCCCTTGCCCCGGGCAGCAAGACTTAACTGCTCTCCCACAGCCTCCTGTGGGAGAGCTTGATGACAACCTTCTACATGCACGGCAAGTTCTGGTTCTGCTACTCCCTTAAGCCACCACCAGAAAGTCAGGCATACCTGTTCCCAGTATGTGCAGAATGGTTGTTGTGCTGCCTCTGTAATCTGCACTAAGGATTTGCACTGGGAGAATGGGCTGGCTCTGCACGGAGCCAATGAGAGGTTAGGGAAGGGGGAAGGGCAAGCCAGGGTGCCATGAGATCCTACTGCTTTTTTTATTTTTTATTTTTAAATTAGAGACGTTGTGGGTTTACATGCTATGTTTTGTTTTTTTGTGTGTTTTTTGGTTGTTTTTTAAATTTTTTTTAAAAGAAGGGACCAGGGATTGAACCCATGACCTTGTACATGGGAAGCACGAGCTCAGACACGTAAGCTACAGCCACTCCCCTGCCACTGTTTTAGGTGGAGTTTTTCTTGATTCAGCGGTCACCCTGTTACCACAATCCTTTAACTGTTTTCTAGAGCTTTTAGAAAGATGTTTCTGCCAGTTCTTGCTAATTGTTCAAAGCTTCTGTGGGGAAACAGAGCCCTGAATTGTCTCACTTTGCCATTTTAATTGGAGTTGGGGCACCCTATCTATTTTGAGCAAAACAATGAAAACATGAGCAAGGAAAGGACCACAATGAAAGGAGCCAAACAGTAATGATAGAGAAAAGAGAAATAAAATATTTTAATAGTTGAAAAATTTTAAAAGGAGGGCAGAACTTCAGATGAATGAAATGTCCCCCATATTTTTTGGAGGACTTCTAAAGAGAGGAGTGGTTTCCAGCAGAAAAACAGGATGCTTGTGAAAGGACAAAATTGAATATATAGCAGATTCTAATGAAAGGGTAAATTCACAGGTCTCTGAACCTTGTCTGAGCCATTGATGTAGTGTCTCTTTCTCTGAGCCATTTATCTATATAGTGGCCAAAACATGGATATACTTTACCATGTCGTAGTGAAGTGCTTTCTTCCTCACAAGATTGTGAGGATTCCAGGTGTATAAGCAAGCACTTAACACATATTTGCCTTTATTACACATTCTTTTGGAACATTTCTGCCTTAACTGCTCTTATCTTGAAAAAATACACCTAGCTTTTTTTTGCTTTTGCCATGCAGACATAGAAAAAGATGGAAGCGCAGTGACTTGACTCTTAAGAGCATATGAATATAAGAGTAATTTATAAATGAAAAATCCTATATAGACATGACTGATGATTACTGGAGAGGCTGTGCAAAACAAAACAGAGTGATACAGAGTTAGAACTTAAACAAGCTCTAAGCACAATAAGAATTCTGAGAAGGGGAAGATGACTGTGGGCTGGAGTCTGGTGTGGTCATCAGCTGTCAGAGCCATGCTTAGAAAAGAACACCCTACATAACACTCTAATTGAATTTGCAGTGTGGGAAGCTGGAAAGAGCTCTTGAATTTGCATTGTACTTTACCTTCTTTTCTTTTTTTTATACAGAGCCAAAAGAAGATCCAAATCTCCTTCATCCAGTAGGGGGAGCCATGTTACCTGAACAGACCATCTGTGTTCTTTGGCCGCTGGAGTGTGGAGGGAAAAAGATGGGGTCCTTGTAGAACCACTTACTAGTTTGCTATATATAAAAGTTATGATGCTCCATAATAACTAATTTATCTGAAGGCATCTCCATCATTTGTTTTGTAATAATCAATTTCAAGTGATACTCTAAGGCAGAAGAAGGGGTATGATAAAAGGATGATAATGGGTGATAGAGAAATACTTAGCTGACTTAAAGATAAAGACAAAAAAAAAATGTCAAAAAGGCTGTGAAGATTCAGATGACATGTTTTCTTTCACCTAGTCTGAAGTTAGCTTTGGATGAGAAGATGAAGGAATATTTTGCTGAAGTTTATTTTGAACCAAGCATTTTGCTAAACAGGCTACATGGCTTTTCTTTCTTACCTTGCAACAACACTATATATTATGGGCTATTTTTGGTCTTATTCTTAAAAATTGGGAAATGATATGCAATAAAGTTCCATAAAACTGTTAGTAAGTGCCTAAGAGATCTAGATAGTCTGACTTTAAGAACCACATTTTCAGACACTGTATGGTAAAAGCACTCTCTGCTTATGGTGGGTATTATGCTGGATGCTTTAAATACATTATGTAAAAGTCTCCCAATAAAAACCTAAACAGAGGGAAGTTAAGTGACTTGCCTATTATCACACAGCTAATAACTGCATGAGAGAACTCTATTTACTTTAAAGCCACACTTTTGACCTAGGAACTGAGAGTGTGTAGAAAAAGAATAATTTTTGACTTTTCTCCTATAGAACCTATAGTCTTTTTGAAGATTAAAAAAAAAGAGATACAAAACAGTAAAAAGTGGAAGTACAATTCATGTTCAGTCTAGCCATTTACTGCTAAGGGCCAGGAAGAATGAGAGACAGCAACAGGGTTGGTAGGGTCAGTCAGAAAGGGCTTTTTGGAGAGTGAGGTTCATTGTGGAATTTGCAGAAAAACTTGTCAGTCTTTCATTTTAATCATCTCCCTACTATCTCCTTTCCTTCCATGGATCTTGAAATAAACCTCTTGTCTATTTTCAGCTGGATGATGTCATGGAGACAGGCCTGGTGACCAGGAAGCAGGGATTTAAGCAATCTGTCCTGAAGTGCCTCATGACTCCAGATTCACAGTCAGGAGCAGAGCCTTGCTCTGCTCTTTGAGTCTGGCCTGGGCATGAAAGGAGGAGGCCGTACTGCTGTGGGAGCTTCAGAGGAAGGTTTCAGGAGGGAGTATTAGAAATTGGAACCAAAAGTTGCCTATTACTGACATTTCACCTGGGGAGGTTTTGGCAAACATTTGCAGAGAAATGTACAATTGTGTGCAGACTTGATAGAAGGGCTGAAGGTCAAGAAAATCTCAGTTTTATCACCAGCTGTTTACAAAATCAAGAAAAATACATGTCAGGGAATAAACCTCAGAGTTAACATTTTAAAATATTAAAATATATAGTGTGTAACAAAAAAAGTCTAAGACAAATAAACAGGAAATCATGGCTGATTGAAAGCAAGAGGACAAAATTCCAGAAACACCAAAGAAGAAGACAAGAATGTGGACAAAGCAAAAAAAAGAAAAAAAAAGACTTCAGAAAATGATCTTAAAAATGCTCACAGAGATGAAGGAAAATACATAAAAAGAACAAAAGGACATCAGAAAAACAAGGAATGAACAATATGAGAATCTTAGTAAAGAGACAGAAATTTTAAAATGGAACCAAACAGAACTAGGATTTGAAGAAAACAATAACTGAAATGAAAATTTCCCAGGAGGGTTTCAAGAGCAGATTGTGGCTGGAACAAGAAAGAAACAGTGTTTTTGAAGACAATGCACTTGTAATGAATCAGGCTCAGGAGCAGAAAGAAAAAAGAAATATTAAAAAGCAAAAATAGCATTAAGACACCTCTGGAACACCATCAAGTATATCAAAACATATATTATGGGAGTCCCAGAAGGAAAAGAGAGAAAGGTACAGAAGAAATAGTCAAAGAAATACTAACAGAAAATTTCCCAAACTTAGCAAAAGGCATGAATATGCACATCCAAGAAGCCCAGCGGACACCAAACAAGATAAACATGAGGAAGAGTACACCCTGCCATATACTGATCACACTATTCAATGTCAAGGACTAGGAGAGGTTCTGAAAACTGCAAGACAAAATCAATGTGCTATGCATAAGGGAGTCCCAATAAGATTGGGTGCCAGTTTCTCATCAAAAACCATGGAGGCAAGAAGGCAGTGGGTTGAAATACTTAAAGTGCTGAAAGAAAACAAATGCTAGTCAAGAATTTTATATCTGGTAAGACTTTCTTTCAAAAATGAAGAAGAGCTTAAGACATTCTCAATACAACAAAAACTGAAGGAGTTCATCATGACTAAACCTGCCCTATAAGCAAGGCTAATGGGAGTTCTTCAGACTGAAAGGAAAAGACACTAGACAGTGTTTCAAACACCATAAAGAAATAAATACCTGTAGAAAAGATAATCATTTGGTTAATTATAAATACCAGTAAATAATGTAGTGTATTGTCTGGTATGTCACTCCACTTCTTCCTTCAGGTGCTGAAATATTAATGCATAAAAAGTTATGATTAATATGCTTTTAGACATACAAGGTTCAAGGATATAAGTGGTAACAAGTACAAAAAATAGTTGGGGGGACAGAAGGGTATACGGAAAGTATATGTGCATGCTTTTAAAGTTTAGTTGGGATCAAACCAAATATGATCGTTAAAAATATATTTAGGATGTTAAATATACAAGAAAAATAGGTGGAAAATATATACAGATAGAAATGAGAAGGTATTCAATATAATAAAACACACACACACAAACACAAATAAATATAAAAGTAGGCATTAATGGTAGTGAGGGACAAAAAAAGGTATGACATAATAAAGCTAAAAACCGAAATTACAGAAGAAAGTCCTGTATTATCAATAATAGCTTTAATTGTAAATGGATTAAATTCTCCAGTCAAAAGGCAGAGATTGAAAGAATGGATAAAAAAGCATGACTCAACTATGGGCTGTCTGCAAGAGACTCACCTTAAAATCAAAGATACAAGTAGGATGAAAATGAAAAAATGGAAAACATATACCATGCAAGTAGGAAACAAATGAGAACTGGGCTAGTTTTACTAATATCATAAAATAGACTTTAAGTAAAAACAGTTGTGAGTAACAAGGGTGGTCATTATATACTGATAAAAGGGACAATTCAAAAAGAAGATGTAGCTATTATAAATATATATACCCCTAATCACAGAGCCCCCAATATATATATGCATTAAATATTGACTGATTTGAAGGGAGTAATTGTCAATTCTACACTAATAGTAGAAGACTTTAATACACAAGTATCAATAATAGATAGAACACCTAGTCAGAAGATCAGTAAGAAAATACAAGATTGAATGATACTCTAAACCAACTAGACCCAACAGACATATATAGTATAGTTCACCCAACAAAAACTAAATACATATTCTTCTCAAGTGCACATGGATCATTCTCCAGGATAGACCATATGTTCAGCTATAGAACAAGTCTCAATAAATTCACAAATATTGAAATCATTCAATGTATATTCTCCAACATCAGAATGAAGCTATAAATCAGTAACAGAGGAAGAAATGGAAAGTCACAAATACGTGGAAATTAAACAACTTACTCTTAAACAACCAAAGAGTTAAAGAGGAAATCAGAAGTACATTAGGAAACATCTTGAAGTGAATGAAAATGAAAACACAACATACCAAAACTTATGGAATGGAGAGAAGGCAGTGCCAAGAGGGAAATTTGTAGTTTTAAATATGTACATTAAAAAAAAAAAGACTTCAAAACAGAGACTTAACATTAAAACTTGAAGAATTAGAAAAAGAAAAGCAAACTATACCCAAAGTGAGCAGAAGAAAGGAAATAACAAAAGTTAGAACAGAGCTAAACAAAATAGAAAACAAAAGAAAAACAAAATGAAGAACAATAGGGAGAATCAACAAAACCAAAAGTTGGTTCTTAAAAAAGATCAATAAAATTGACAAGCCTTTAGCTAGACCAAGAAAGAGGAGATGACAGAAATAACTAAAATAAAGAATCAAAAGGGGGACATTACTAATAATCCTGCTGAAATAAGAAGAAGTATAGTGTAAACAACTATATGCCAAAAATTAAACAACTTAGATGAAATGGACACATTCCTAGAAACACTTAGAAAACCTAAAGTGAATCTGGGAGATCTCAACAAACCAATCACCAATCACAAATGAAGAGATTGGATCAGTCATCAAAAACCTCCAAAAAAAAAAAAAAAAAAGCCAAGATGTGAAGCCCACATGGCTTCACAAGGGAATTTTATCAAACATTTCAAGGTTTAACTCAAATTCTGTTCAAATTCTTCCAGAAATTGAAGAGGAGGGAACACTTCATAATTCATTCTACAAGACCAATATCATGCTCATACCAAAACCAGGTAAAGATACCATACACACACACAAAACAAAACCACAGGCCAATATCTTTTAGGAATACCAATACAAAATTCCTCCATAAAATACCAGTATACCAAATCCAAAAGCATATTAAAAAATTATACTCCATGATCAAGTGGGGTTTATCCCTGATATGCAAGGTTGGTTCAACATAAGAAAATCAGTTTGTGTAATACACCACATTAACAGAATGAAGGAAAAGCATACATAATCATCACAATTGATGCAGAAAAAATATTCAACAAAATCCAGCACCTCTTCTTGATAAAAACTCTTAGAACAATAGGAATAGAAAGAAGCTCGCTCAACATGATTAAAGGGCATATAGAAAAATCCCATGGCTAAAATCCTACTTAATGGTGAAAGACTGAAAGCTTTCCCTCTAAAATCAGGAACAAGACAAAGATGCCAATTGTTACCTGTGCCAGTCAACACCGTATTGGAAGTTCTTTCTAGAGCAATTAGGAAGAAGAAGAAATAAAAGGCATCCAAACTGGAAAAGAAGAAGTAATATTTTTCCTATTTACAGATGATATGATCATATATATAGAAAATCCTTTAAAAAATCCACAACAAAAATCCTTGAGCTAAAAAATTAATTCAACAAAGTGCCAGGGTACAAGATCTACACCCAAAATCAATAGTGTTTTTATACAGAAACAATGGACAGTCAGAAGAAAAAATAAAGAAAAATTTCTTTTCACAATAGCAACTAAAAAATAAAATATCTAGGAGTAAATCTAACCAAGGTATTAAGGACTTGTACACAGAAAACTACAAAATATTGCTAAAAGAAATCAAAGAAGACCTAAATAAATGGAAGAACATTTCATGTTCATGGATTGGAAGACTAAATATCATTAAGGCGTCAATCCTACCCAAACATTTTATAGATTCAACACAACCCAATTAAAATTCTGGCAATTTTCTTTGCAGACATGTAAAGCCAATCATCTAATTTTCATATTACAGCTCTAACTATTGGACATAGTAATCTCTAAGAATGAAATAAATTATTAGGTTAGTTATTTAATTTCCATTTAGGACATAATTCTTTTTATATAATCACATTCTTACTTGGGAATTCTTTACATCTTATTGGAATGAATTACAACACATAACAATTTGCCAACTCATAATTTTTTGAGGCAGAAAAACTCAAAATCTTGCTCGATAGTAGTATGTTAAATAATTATTTATCTAGATAGAATATTTTAATTAAAGAGAATGAATAAGAAAGGATTAAAGAAAAATGAAGTATCCAGAAATATATCTCTTCTCCAGGGCTCCTCAATTAAAAGCAAATGTTTATTTTGTATGAAAAAAATTATAGAATACTGATCACAGAAACAATTTGCCAGTTGCACTGAGTAATTATTGCTTATATACCATAATGTTATAAAATTTTACATTTATTTGGCCTACTCCAGCTCTTTTTTGGTTACTATTTTTCCAACCTTTCACTTTTAACCTGGTTGTGTCTTTATGTCTGAGGTGGGTCTCTTGTAGACAATGTATAGACAGCTCATATTACTTTATCCATTCTATCAGTCTATGTCTTTTGATTGGGGAGTTCAATCCATTAGTATTCAGTGTCATTACTATACAAGCATTAATTACTTCATCCATTTTGTCCTCAGCTCTCTGTTGTCATATTGTTCTATTGTCTGTCTTCTTATCCATTAGTTTACCCTTCCTAATAATCTTCATTTCTACACTCTTTTCCAAGTCTCTCATACTTGTTTTTTCCTTTCAGGCTGCAGCACTCCCTTTATTATCTCTTCTTAAACTTTTTTTTTTTTGGTAACATATTCTATCAGTTTTGTTTGTCTGTGAAGACTTTGAACTCAAACTCATTTTTGGAGAACAGCTTTGCCAAATACAGAATTCTTGGCCAGTAGTTTTTCTTTTTCAATACCTTAAATGCATCATACCACTTTCTTCTCTCCTTTATGGTTTCTGACAAGAGGACAGTATTTAATCTTATCAAATTTCCCTTGTATATGATGCTTTGCTTTTCTCTTGCCACTTTCAGAATCCTCTCTTTGTTTCTGATATTTGTCATTCTGAATAGTAAGTGTCTTGGGGTAGGTCTATTTGGGTTTATTCTGTTTGGGGTGCATTGTTCTTCTTGTACATTTATATTTGTGTCTTTCATAAGGGTAGGGAAGTTTTTAGTCATTATTTCCTCAAATGTTCTTTCTGCCTCTTTTCCATTCTTGTCTCCTTCTGGGACACAAATAATGCAAATATTTGTGTGTTTTGCACTGTCATTCAATACCCTGAGACTCTCTTCCATTTTTTCCATTCTTTTTTCTTTCTGTTCTCCTGTCTTTTCCAGTTCAGATGTTCTGTCTTCAAAATCACTAACTCTGTCTTCAAGCAAATCAAATCTGCTCTTACGAGCCTCTAATGTATTTTTATTCTCATCCATTTGTGTCTTTCATTTCCCATAAGCTCTGTTATTTTTCTTTGCAGTCTTCCAAATTGTTCTTTATGCTCTTCCAGTGTCTTCTTAATATCCTTTATTTCTTTACTCATATTTACTTTAAATTCTTTGAAGTGATTAGGAGAATTATGTGATTATCCCTGATTAATTGTATTAAATCCTGTATTGCTTCAGGATATTTGGTTTGTTCTCTTGGCTGGGCTATCTCTTCCTGTTTCCTAGGATGACTAGGCATCTGAATATGTTGGTGAATTTACTTGGGTGGCTATTTTCTCTCTCTTGCCTATGGTTTTGCTGCTGTTGTATTTTTTACAGCTCTTCTTTAATATTTGGTTCAACTTATTCTCAGTCTTTAAAATTGCCCAGCTTACTGATTTTTAAAATCAGTCCAGGGACTCACTAGTGAGGCACAGATTTTCTTCTAGGGCTTGGATACAGAGAGCACAGAGAAGAGTTTTTGTCCATGCTGTTTCCAGACTGGCCAACAGATGGCATTAGTCAGCACACCTTTCCACAGAGGTGTATCAGTATCTGCCTTCCTGTGTTCCTGTGTTGAATCTCTAGAGTGGAGATTCAACGCAGGCTGTGCTGGTCAAATTCATTGAAGAAAAGCATCCTGACCTCCCCTCCCTTTGTCCTTGAAACAGCTGACAGGGAGGAAGATGTTTGCTCCCTTCTCAGGTGGCTGCAGTGAGGCAGGTGTTTTCCCCTTACTTAACATCTTGGGGTAGGGGAGGGAAACCCTTCCCAACCACCACATGGGCCTGGTGAATTATGTTGTCATTTTGGCTTCTTTGTCTCTCTGTCCCTCACCCTCCTGGGCAGGCTATTCTGACTATCCTGGTCTGCTGATCCCCAAAGCAGGTCCTTGGTCAGCTTTGGGCTTTTTCTCCATTGTTTTTGTGAGAGCATTCAGCATTAGTGTGTTGCCATCTTCCCACAATCTTCCTCCTCTGAATTTTGAAAACCATTGTTCATTTGGGAGCAGACATTTCTTGAATAATCAACCACTTACCTAGTAAAATAATCAAATGCTAAAACATAAGTAGACTTTAGACATTATCTGGGCCCCTTTTTCATTTAATTAATAAAGAGACTGAGATTCAAAAAGAGGAGAGAACCTGCCGGAGGTCTTGCTTTCTCTCCCTCATGTTGTCAGACTTGAAGGGCAGAGTCAGCTTCTGAGAAAGCTGGAATGGAAACCATGATGTCCACTTATTTCTGCACTGTTTGAATATCACAAATTCAGTTTACTTTAGTATTCTGACCAGTATTGTCAAAAAAAGTACATGTGTTTGAGTCCAGGTAGGTCTGACTCAAAAGTTCCTGCTTTTTGGCTCAGTGTTCTCTGTCCTGCAAGGAATCAGAGGCTCTATGCCATAGGTAAAGCCATATTTATAGACTTTCCTCTCTCATTAAGGAACATAAGCAGGTTTAAGCTCTAATTTCTCCACTTGTTTATGGAAAATGAGCAAAAAGAGTTGCTGCTTATACACAATGAGGTGGGATCTTCTTACAAGCACAGTGGTAGAGGTATTTGACTCTTTTGGGGCCACTTGTGTGAAAGTTCTACTCTCTTCCTCCATCATCTTTGGTCCAAGTGATAAGTGACATCTGTCCTAGAGCTTCCACCAGAACAGCCCATGAAGTATAAGACATTTCTCCTAGCTGCACTTGTTTCTTGTTAATTGGCATCAGTTTAAATAGTATATTCCCAGAAATTATGTAAGTGAGAAATGAGTCATCTTCTATTTAAACTAGTTAAAGTGGATTCTGTTACCTTTGAACAATCCCTCTGACCTATATTACCACATTTGATAAATAGGGAAAGTGATGCACAGAGATCATTTGGCTTGTACAGGCACTCGTTTCCTCTGTCCCATCCTTTTCACGCAGGTAAAGCATATAAGAAACAGGAGCTCAGCCTGTTTACATGGCTCTTTCACACAGAGATACACTCATACACAGATAAAGATATATGTGGGGCAAGAGCCTGAAGGATTTGATGTCAATAACACTTGATAGTATCATTTAAATTCCTGGCCTTATCTATGTCTTTAAAGTAGAATCTCTTCTCAGACTTCCCGGTTCTAAGGGATAACACATTTCCCTTTTGCTTAGTCTTTTGTATTGGAGTTCTGGATAATACAAAATAAGAATTGGGTGTTTCTGGCTTCATCTTGGCCACTCAACTAGCTCTCTGACCTTACTCAAATTCATACACTTTGTTGTTTTCATCTTTAAAACAGTAGCAATGATAACTGCTTTACCTGTCTCTCATGTTGTGAGAGCTGGTTTGATTATGTATGAAAAGGCACTGAAGAGTAAAAAATAAAATGCTATACATTTTTATGGATATTGTCATGGAATATCCACCCTGAAAAAAAACTGCCATTGTAAGAAATTAGTTGTCTTTTTAAAAAAATGCTATATTTTTCACAGTGGAATAGGCTAGAGTAAAAGTCAACATGCACAGGTGAAGTTTTTTGAGGTAACAGAAAGCAAGCTATTAAAAGGTATTGAACATTTGGGGAACTGATGTATCTAATGGGATGAAATTGCTTTGAACAGAGTTGATTGCTACTTTTAAGGACACCTTGAAGAGCTGACCCAGAAAATTAGCATGATCACCTGCAGCAACATGGCTCTTTTCCTCATTTGCTTTCAGATGAAAAGAAAAGGGGAAAGGACACATAATCTTCATTTTTCAAATCCATTTTTACTGAAATGTAGAGCTAAATATTTAGTTAAAAAGAAGGAAACTACTCTTCTGACTTCTCCTCATTTGGCTGATGAGAGATGTTTTCTTTGTTTCTTGGTTTATTTCTATATCAGCAATATGGCTGCAATCAATTTCTTTTGTAGGGGAATAATAGATCCATGGTAGCTATGGTCAGTAAGTTGCCTTCTAAAATGAAGCTGAAATCTTCTGGAGGAAATCAGCTAAAAAGTATAAATTCAAAAAGAAGATCTGATATTTATTGATTGGAAGACACTGAAATAGATGTTTCACATCCTTTATTTCCTGTTATATGCATGGGATAGATATTGAACCACATTTTATAGGTGAGGAAACTGAGATGTAGAGAATTTTTGGAAGTGGCTCCCAAACCTAGCTGTTCATCAGCGTCATTTGTGGTTTGTGTTTAAAAAAACAAGATTCTTTAGCTGAAGTTCCAGAGATTCTTTTTTAGGAGCTTTCAAGCAGGTACCAGGCATCTGTGGGTAAAATAAGCTCCTTAACTGATGCTGATGTGTCATCATGTTTGGGAAACATTGTGTTCAGTAAGTTGGCTTAAATCATATTGCTATTTGGTAGGACCAGTATTTAATATAGGTCTGACTCGAAATTCATATTCTTTTTGTTATACCATCTTTGTTGATGTTCCTTCAAAGTGACAAAAACAAAACAAAACAAAACATCACACACAACCTTTGTATTGCTCTGCATATTGAAAACATTTTGTTAAGAGATAAGAAATCACAATCCTGTTGAATCTAGACTTCTGGCCAAATGGGGAAAAATATTTTCCCTCTAGTGATGACTTTGTCTAATCTAGACCTAACATGGGGCTAATTAATGTTCCCTGTCCTATGTCAGGTTTGGCAAATGGTATTGGACTGGTTATCTGCTTGCTGGCGAAATTAAGAGAACAAAACACATTCAATAGAGTGCAGAAGGTCAGCTTGCCTTAATAAAGGGTTTGTGCCTGTGTGAAATTGGAAAGAAATGATGTATTCTGAAGCTATTTTCATCCCATTAACTTAAGTCAAGAAAGATAAAGGCAAATGCTGTTTCAAAGACTAGCTTCCAAATGTGGTATTCATTGAAAGGGCATAACTGATATTTTTTCCTGCCAACTCCATTTTCCTTCTCCCCCTTTGGCTTGGAAACTTACATCTGGAACATTTACACATGATGAGAATATACATATACTTTTCACGTTTTTCTATAATAGACAGACCTTTTCCAAAATCAGGGTCTGCAAATCTGACCATTAAGGAAGAGATGATTCTGCTCTCTTCTCTAAGGCAAGGCAATCCCTCTTCTGGCTCCTTTAGAATAAAATAAACATGGAACCCAGAAACCTCCTGACTTATAATGCAGTGCTGGTGGCAACCTTACTTTATTTCAGTGTAATCAGGTTTCTCAATTTGGTCTGCATTATGGTTTGGCACATTTTCTCCTAGCAGTTCTGGCTTACTGGGAGTACCAACTTAGAAAAAGAAAGGAGGTGACATCATCAAGTTGACAATGTAAAACATCCCTGGGAAAGTTTCCCCTCAGGGACAAGTAAATAAAAGGGCAAATCTCACTTGCTCAGAACTCTGGAGGATGATAGAGACTGGAGAAAGACTCCACAAATCTCAATCAAAGGGGGAAAAAGCACCAGAAAAGAAGGTAAGATCTGCAAATTGGACCTGGACCCCTCCCCCAAGCTAAGTTCTCTGAGATTTAAGGGTCACAGAGTGGTGGTACTTCAGCCTGGACACCTCCTGCCCTGGTCATGGACCACAGGGGAACTTGCAGCAGCATCTTAGAGCTCCGAACACATTCAGATAGGGGCACACAAGGCCACATAAATACAGGGTAGGGCTCTAGCAGTAAGTGAGCACATAAATATAAAACACCCCCTAGAAAACAAAAGAGACCCACAGAGGAACAGTTGGCGAGTGGTGCGCACATCTATCCTACTCTTTGATTGCTAGTGTACCCTAATGAAAAACAGGTGTTTCTGAACACTGATTCTATCTGACTCACTTGGGTAAGATACCCTAACATGGAAATTACCAGAGACAGAAAATATACCCTATAAAGTGGGAAAACTGAGCTGCTGTAAGTCGGAGTGGCCAACAAGATGGAAGGTTGTAGGGAAAAGATGACACTGAATATGGGAAAGCATTAAGCAAATCATAGCTGTTGGGGAGGAAAATTTGCCCTCAAAACCCAAGCAGAACAGCAGAACTCGTGGAGAAGGAACAGAGGAAAGGAATCCTAAAAGTGGAACAATTGTATACAATAATGCATTCTTAAAAGTTGCACCCTACATTGGTGGTAAGAGACAGGGGCAGAAGACCTGAGAAAATCTGAACAGTTAAACTTGGACTGCTTAAACACTCAGTATAAGCTGGACCAAGCCTCGGAGAAGAGCTTTAACACACAGCCAATCTACAATAAAACCCTAGGTAAAAGGCAACAACCGACTTTCAGAATTAGCACATCAAAATAATCAAATGCCCAGATATAAGTAAAAAATCACAAGCCATGCTAAGAAACAGGAAGATATGACTCATTCAAGGGAGCAAATTTAGACCTCAGAGGAAAGACAGACATTGAAATAACTAATAAAAGGACTTCAAACAAGTATCCTAAATCATTTAGAGGAGTTGAAGGAAAATATGGATAGAAATAAACTAAATATGAATAGAGAGCCAAAAGATATTAAGAAGACAATGTGTACACAAATAGGAATAGAAAGTTAGAAAAAGAACTTATGAGGATGAAAACACAATAATGAAGATTAAAAATACACTAGAGATTCATAGAATGCATTTTTTAAAAGATTCATGGAATACCACTAGATATAGAGTGAATCCTAAGTTAAACCATGTATTATTATTTGTTACAATTTATGAAAGCATATTTTATACTAGGGTACAAGTATAAAAATGTTTTTTTATAAATTGTAACAAATGTACTATACTAATGCATTATGTTAATAATAGGGTTGCATTTTGGAATCCTGTATTTTATACATTATTATTCTGTGAACCCACAATGTCTCTGGTAAAAAATACACTAGAGGCATACAACAGCTTATTTGAACAGGCAGAAGAAAGGATCAGTGAATTAGATGATAGGGCAATTGAAATCAGAGAGTAAGCTCTCATTTCAGAGAGTCAGTCAGAAAGAAGTGAGCAGAGCCTATGGGACTTGTGAGATATCATGAAACATACCAACATATGCATTATGGGAGTCTCAGAAGAAGAGAAGGAAAAAGAGGCAGAAAGAATATTTGAGGAAATAATGACCAAAAAAATTCCCAACTCTTATGAAAGACATAAATGTACATGACCAAGAGGACAATATACTCCCAATATGATAAACCCAGTAGACCCACTCCAAGACACATCCTAATCAAATGTTAAATGCAAAAGAGAAAAAGATAATTCTGAAAGTAGCAAGAGAAAAGTGATTCATCACATATAAGGAATCATCAATAAGACTAAGTTCCAGTTTCACAGCAGAAACCAAGAAGGCAAGAAGGAAGTAGTATGACATATTTAAGGCACTGAAAAAGAAAAAACTGCCCACCAAAAATTCTTTTACCAGCAAAACTGTTATTCAAAAATGAGGGAGCATTTAAAACATTCACATAAAAAGAAAAACTGAGAGTGTTTTTCACCAATTTAATCAGTTACATCACAGAAGATCAAATATACACAAAAGGAGGCTGCAGTAAAAGAAAAGAGAGACAAGAAAGATATTACATAAAATACAAAGGACAAAATGGCTGAAATAATTCCTGCCTTATCAGTAATAACATGGGATATAATGGATTAAACTTCCCAATCAAAAGGCTCAGATTGCAGAATGTGTGAAAAAACAAAATAGGGGCAGCAGACTTGGCCCAGTGGTTAGGGCATCTGTCTACCACATGGGAGGTCCACAGTTCAAACCCCGGGCCTCCTTGACCCATGTGCAGCTGGGCCATGCGCAGTGCTGATGCATGCAAGGAGTGCCCTGCCACGCAGGGGTGTCCCCCACATAGGGGAGCCCCACGTGCAAGAAGTGTGCCCCGGAAGGAGAGCCGCCCAAAGCAAAAGTAAGTGCAGCCTGCCCAGGAATGGTGCGGCACACACGGAGAGCTGACACAACAAAATGAAGCAACGAAAAGAAACAGATTCCCATGCCGCTGACAACAACAGAAGTGGTCAAAGAAGACGGAGCAAATAGACACAGAGAACAGACAACTGGGGGGGGGGGGGAGGGGGAAGGGAGAGAAATAAATAAACAAATCTTTAAAAAAATAAAAATAAAAAACAAAACCATGATCCAGCTATATGCTGTTTGTAATTGCCTAGCCTTAGACACAAATACCCAAACAGGTTGAAAGTGAAAGTATGGAAAAAAATATTCTATGCGAACAGTAATCAAAAGAGAGCTGGGGTAGCTATTTCCCTGTATTAGCTGACCTGTTGGAATCCCTGTCCCTTTGTCCTTCCTAACTCCTCTGTACAAGACATTCTGTAGTTCCATTTTCTACCAGATAATCAGGTATCAAAATCCATCTGACTACTTTGCATTGTGGCAAGTGATTATTAGAAATGAATCTGAAATGGAAGTTAAGAGCATTAGATCTTTGATGGCAAGATGGCCAAGACCTCAACTAACCAAACCCATGACTAGCTATCTAGCATAGACCTTACTAGCCTGCCCCCATCTGCCTTATATGGAGAGAAGGTTCTAGCTAATTCAGACAAATATCCACTCCTAATTACTAATTTTCTGTCTCTGGTTCCAACTCCTTTGTGTTTTACACATCTGCTAACCTGGATGAAACAAATGTTACCCAGTAAAATATCTTTTATCAAGATTAGTGACTGGACTAAGGGTTCCTGCAGCATCACCCTCTGTTCTGTTTGGTTTTCCAAGTTGAGAAGAAGTCTTTGACTTGACCATCCATTTCTCTCTAACTTCACAGTATCAAAAGAAATAAACAGTACAAAAGGGAAAAAAGTCAAGAAAAAATACTCTCCCATCTTTGAACTTTAGTTCAATTTATAATCTCTTTATCTCCTCCTTTTCCTCCATTATATTGTTAACCAAATCAGGTACCTTCTTTTCCTTGATAATGAAATAAGGGAGTGTATGTGGGATGGGGGTGAAGGGAGTCTCCCTTGGGGATAGAAAGTGCAGCCAACAATAACCCTTAGGGTATAGGATGGAAAATAGAGCTGGTTAGTGAAGATCTGTGGAAATTAGACATTCTTACATGCTGCTGGCTACAGGGTGAACTGGTAAAACCAATTGTCCAGAGGATAATCTAATATTTATCAATCATCTTTAAATGTGCATTCTCTCCTTTAGGAATATATTTTAGAGAAATAATAAGAAATTTAGAAAAGAATTTGTGCATAAAGATCTTAATCTCAGCATCATTTATACCAATGGGAAAACTCAGTGATTTGTTAGATAAGTTATAGAATATCCACATAATTAGGATTCTGTCATTAAAATTGCTGTTCCTGAAGATTTTAATGATGGAGAAATTATTGAGCTAAGTGAAAAGGTTAGCTATGTAACCATGTAAATATAATAACCAATTCTGCTGAAAAATGAAATATTGAAAAAACTCTACACAAAAATGTTAATTGAATTTTAGGTTTTTTTTCTTTCATTTCTTCTTTATATTTTCTGTGCTTTAAAAAGAACCAGGGGAGTGGATGTAGATTAGCAGTTGAACACCTGCTTCCCATGTACATGGTCCTGACTTCAATCCCTAGTACCTCCTAAAAATTAAAACAAACAAACAAACAAGAGTAAGCAACAGACAAATGAAAAACCCAACTTGGGGGACCTATGTAACTCAGTAGTTGAGTGCTGGCTTCCCACATACAAGGTCCCAGGTTCATTTCCTGGCCCGGTATCCCCCAAAAATTTTTTTTGAAAAAAAAAAGAACCATACACATCTTTCAAGCAATAATCAGTAGGGATCAAAAGAAGGAGAAAAAAAAAAAAGGCTTAGGGGTGATTAGATTAAATGAAGACAAAACTTCAAAACCAGTTCTATCTAGGAAGTTCTTAGAAATTGATTCTGACAGAGTAATAGCAAAAATAGATTTATTGGAAAGATATCTGGGCCTTATAGAATCAGTATGAAGCCTGAAGTAAAGGTTGGAGAGGGCAGGGGGGCCACCCCCTACATTTGTGGGGTCAGGTCAAGAGTACAAATAAAAGCCCATATATTATATATTTAGATATTTATAAGTTACAAATCAAACTAACTACTGCTAAATATGTTCTACCTTTATTCCTAACAAATGTTTTTATAACAACAACAACAACAAATATATGTGCAAACAAATGTTTCTTCCAAATAACTGTGGCAATCGCACGAATTGACTCTTGGAAGATGGAGACACAGCTGAGACTGGGAAGGGGTAAAGAGGGGCAACAAAGAAATTCTCCCTGGCTTGCTAGCTGTTCCCTCCATTTCATGTTCTGATGACTCAGGGAATCCACAAAATAAGCTCTTTTTTTCCCTCTTTGAGGTGTTCTGGGGGCTCCTTAATTTCCCATCACTTGCTCAGCTACTTGCCCACTCATGCCTTTCTATTTTCCAATCCTCTGGTTTTATATTAAAGGATCTCAAAAACTATGTGAATAAATGTGGGGGTGGGTGTAGGGAAGAACTCCTTATTTCATACTCAACTTCAGCATGTTCTTTAATGCCTAGTTTCTGGTAAATGCTTCTGAAAATCACAATAGATAGTCATTGGGATTTGGGATGTCAGACATCTCCCGTATGACCCATTATTTCAAAAGCTCTAATTTAGGTGTGTAAATGACTACCCTCCTAGGCTGAATGATTCATGGCCTCTAGTATATATTTTCTGCTTTGAAGGCTGAAGCAACGATGATGTATTAATTTCCTTAATAATTTTCTTTGTCCTCTTATTCTCTCTTTGCCCTTCCACCCAAGTCATTTGTCTCCTTCCCTCCAACTTCCCTCTTATTCCAAATTAACCTCCTTCTCAGACTTTGCCATTTCTGTCAATGGGGCAATTATCATATATCTCACTCAGAACTGATACCTGGGCCATATCATCTCCTCTTTTCTCCGCACATCTTATCAGTCACAGTATCTATCAGTCCTGCTGATGTTGCCTGTGTGACATTTCCCACATGCTGTCTTTCCATGTACTTCCATTGTCACCATCCAGCTTCCATTCTTGCTTACTATACCTTTATTTTATGTCCAGAGATTAATAATTTCCCTTTTTAAATTTTCTTTCCTTATATCATTGTAAGATTAATATTAAATACTAAATCTACTGTAAAATTTCCAAGGGATTTTTCCAGGCAGAAGTATGAATTGAAAAGTCCTTTACTTGGCAATCAAGTAACACCATCAGATTCCAACCTTCTCTCCACCTCACCTCCCACTGCTGTCATACCTGTATGCTCACCTGAGTTCCTGAACAACTCAAGTTCATTTTGACCTATCTTTGCTTCTGCTATTTCATCTACCTGGAATTCCCTCCCTTTTCTACTCTTGACCTAACCCAGTGATCCTTTAAAATCTGTCTCAAACCTGACTTCTGCTTTGGAACTTTTTCTGATTCCCTAACCTATAATATTTTCTTCTTATCTAATAACCTGCAGAAATTTGCTCTCTGTACCATTCTCTTATTTTAAATTTAAGGGTAGCTATAATATTATTTTTCTACTGATAGGGATATTCTGCTCCCCAGCTAAGTTTTATAATCCCTGAGTATATAACCCTTCTCTTAAGTTTATTTGACTTGAAACTTTAACAACAGCAATTAATGAACATAATAATAGTAACATTAACTGAGTCTTTACTTTGTGCCAGACACTGATCTAAGAGTTTTACATGTATGATTTCATTTGACTCCTTACAACTACTGAATGAGGGAGGTACTGTTATTAATTCCACTTTGCAGATAAGGAAGCAAATGCTTAGAGAAGGAAAGTAAAACTTGTCTGTGGTCACAAAATTAGAAAGGTGTGAAGTCAGCATTTGAATATTGGTCTTTCTTATAACAGAGCCTGAACTCATAAACCTTTCTGTACTGAATTCTATTTTTCACTCAGGGTTCTGGTATATTTACTTCATAGACTATTTGAGTGCTACTCAAATATGAAGCACTATCCTTGTTACTTATTCATTGATACTATAACTTCAAATAAGCAAAAGCAGCTGAACCTAACTACCCCAAATGGGCTACTTTCTGTGAAGGCATGGAATATTCTCAGGTAACCTGAGGGTAGCCAGCCATCATGAGGGACTAGGTGGATTAAAAAGAGCTGCAAATTCTTTCTACTCTTTTCTTTGAGATGTTGAGTCTAGTTTTCCTCCACTTGAATCTGTACTGGACTTTGTGAGTTGATTACCTAATTGAATGTGGTAGAAGAGAATGGAGACCATAAAATACAGACAACTTCTACTTCCTCTGTCTCAGAACAATTTTTCCAGGAAACCTGAGCCATTCTGAAAGAAGTCAGAGTAATCTGAGATGGTCCTGCTGGAGAGGCCAGTTGTCAATGCCCAGGTTGATAGTCTCCAGCTCTCCAGCCAACCCCACTAAGGCACCATTGGTCTGTGTGAAGCCATCTTGGACCCTCCAGGCCAGCCTGTCTGCCAACTGAATACCATGGAAAACTCCGGGCAGTGACACAGGGAGCAGGAAGATTGCCCAACCAACACCCTTCTTATGCTTGTTGTTCGAATGCACCAAGTTAAGTGGTAATCTGCTACACAGCAATTGTAACAGAAACGGACTACAACCAGGGACTGTTAACCAGAGGCTGTTCTATCTGGATCTTGAGCCTTCATGGCCTTCTATACCCTTTCCTCACTAAGTGATTGTGCCATTCTTTCCCTTTTCTGCAGACTGACTTCCTCTGTCGTCTTGTGCATAGAGCAGGAATTGGGCAAAGCGCAATTCCCTAGGTTATATGTCCTTCTAGTACAAGAGATGATGCAAGTTGAATACTGTCTCTTATTTCAATTCTAACTTTCCATGGGGAAGAATCTGTACCAGGTCCAAATTCAGTGAGTTTTCAACCCTTGTGTCAAAAAGCTTGAGCCAGGAGAAGGGTCATATAATATGAATGTGCTTCCAGTTTTGTAACTCTGTCAAAGGGGGTGGTGGTGGAGTTGGGGTTGAAGCAGTTCTTAGAGAACACTTAGCAATGCTTCACTTTGGGCCTGGCCTTCTTATTTCCTGATCCTCAAATGAGTCTGCTCTCTGCTTCCAGCCTGTGGAGTATATCAACCTCCTAAAGTGTCTCACGTGCTAATTAGCACAATATTGATCTTGTGAGCGGCCTCCATTCCTCAGTGTCCTCCAGGAGTTCTTTGAGAAGCACAGGAAATTGGCACCCCAGGCATAGTCGGGCTCTTTCTCTCCTTTCATCAGCTAAACATTCTCCCTAGGAGCAATAATTGGGAATGCTGGCCCAAGGGCAGAGTAGCAAAATGGTTAGGAAGGAGTCTAATGTATATATTTATGTTGTGTAGTGCAGCCTTTCCCAGACTTCAGTCATTTGTGGATTGGAGGCCATTTCCATATACTACTTTTTTTTAAAGATTTATTTTTTATTTATTTCTCAACCCTTTACGTCTGCTCTCCATGTCCATTCGCTGTGTGTTCTTCTGTGACCGCATCTATCCTTATCAGTGGCACCAGGAATCTGTGTTTCTTTTTGTTACATCATCTTGTTGTGTCAGCTCTCCTAATGAACGGCGCCATTCTTGGGCAGGCTGCACTTTCTTTCGCGCTGGGCGGCTCTCCCTATGGAGTACATTCCTTGCACATGGGGCTCCCCTATGCGGGGGACACCCCTGCATGGGACGGCACTACTTGCGTGCATCAGCATTGCACATGGGCCAGCTCCACATGGGTCAAGGAGGCCTGGAGTTTGAACTGCAGATTCCCTATCCATTGGGCCAACTCTGCTTCCATTTCCATATACTATTGATACTAATATTTTCTTCACATAAGTTACTCTATTTAAAACATATATGCACTTATTTAAAAAGTAATTATCATCTCTATATATGGAAAACCAGTATTACCTGCCATAAATAAAGGACAAATGTAAAACAAGTGTAGTGAAAACAAATCCACATTATTTATTGCTGTGCATTATTGCCTGCAGAAATCTCTGAAATTGACATCCATTCCTTTATTAAATAAGATTATCTAATATTATAAAGATGTTAAAACACACTGTCACCAAACTGAGACATTCTCATTCAGGTTACCAAAAGGAACAGAAGACAAAACAAAAGAGAATATATGTGACGCTATGTTACTTACCGCCATAACTTCCTAAACTTATAATAGTCATATACACTAACATGCACGTCCTGCATTTAGGGAACACTGTAGTAGAGTTCCAGAGAACTACTTTTTGAGTAAGACTGGGTTTAAATTCCTGGTCTGTCCACTTACTGGGCTACATAACCTTGGGAAAATTACTTCTCCTTTCTAAATCCTGGAGTCCTAAATGGGAAAATTAATAGAAAAATAGGATCTGTCTCATAAGGATTTTATCAGCATTAAATGAGATAGCCTATTTGTAGTAGTTTGAAGATGTATGTACCACAGATAAACCTCATGTTCTCAAGTTTAATCCATTCTTGTTGTGTAGACCCATTTTAAGTAGAACCATTTGATGAGGCTACTTCACTTAAAGTGTGACCCACCTCATTCAGGATGGGTCTTAATCCTATTACTGGAGCCCTTTATAAATGGAGTAAATACACAGAGAGTGAGAAAGCCAGGGAAGCAAGAAGCTGAAATCAACAAAACTCAGAAGAGAAGGGAGAGACCAGCATATGCTGCTTTTTGCGTTACCATGTGGCAGAGGAGCCAGGGATTGCTGGCAGCCAATCTTTGGTAAGAAAGCACTGCCTTGATGATGGTGTGGCAGTTTGAGATAATTTTTGAATGCCAAAAAAAAAGATTGTTTGTAAACGAATCTATTACTGAGTGTGTTACCCTTTGAATGCATTAGATTCAGCTGACATGTCTTGATGAAATTACCTGTTAAAATTGGGGCTTTGACTCGTCCATGTCAGTAGAGTGTGACTCAGAGATGAATCCCTACACTCTTGGTGGGCTGATGTAAACAGACACTCACAGAAGAAGACATGGAAGAGGAGAGAACTTGGTCATTTTGGCCCTGCCATGTGACAGAAAGGAGAAGGCTCAAACAGCTAAAGCCCTGGGAAGACAGATGAGCCATTTGCCTGATAGTTTGCAGATGAAGAGAACAGAGAAGCTGAGCAGCTGAGAAGGCCCAAGAGACCAGGCAGAGATCACCCACCATCTTGCTTCAACATGTGGCAAATGACTTTGAAAAGAATGCAGCCTTAAGTTGGACTCTTCAGGGCCTTATAACTATAAGCTTTTACCCCAGATAAATATCCTTTATGAAGGCCAACATGTTTCTGGTACTTTGCATCAGCACCTCTTTGGCTGACTAATACAGATGGCTTGACTTGGACATTCTTTTGGTCTCAAAACTATGAGCTAATAAATTCCCATTGTTTAAGCTGAACCATTTCACAGTATTATGCTTTAAGCAGCCTAGGAAGCTAAAACATCCTGTACACTTATCAGAGCTCTTGGGACTTAGTACAGTTCTTGGTTTCAATAAATATTCCTTTTAATAGGCATTATCTACATGACAGACTATACCATAGTCACCTGGGATGAGAAAAGGGAGCAGGATGCTTCTCCCATTTCACTATCAATTTTGGACATTTTTACCCTTATATAAATACCAGTGCTATTATACATTGAAGGTTCTCAATTTTGGTTGTGAAAGAGAATGAGCTGAAGAGTTGTGAGAAAAAATACAGATTCTCCAGCTCCTCCTAGATCCATGATTCAAAACTTCCTTGGATGAGGCCCAGGCATGCATACTTTCAAAATGTTCTTCTAGTGATTTCCATATCCACTCATGGTTGAGAACCTCTGTCTTAGACTTGTATCTTACTGTTTTATAATAACAACAACCAGAAGGATAATTATTGTTGCCACCATCACCGTTTATTGAGCACTTATGATAATTATTTCACTTCACTCAATGATGAGGGAAATATTTTACTCATCCCCATTTTATAGATGAGAAAACTGAGATATGTCGAGGTGAAAGAACTTGCTAGTTGGGGTTGAAGTCAAGATTGGAACTCAGGGGGAAACGGACTTTGGCCCAGTGGTTAGGGCGTCCGTCTACCACATGGGAGGTCCGCGGTTCAAACCCCGGGCCTCCTTGACCCGTGTGGAGCTGGCCATGCGCAGTGCTGATGCGCGCAAGGAGTGCCATGCCACGCAAAGGTGTCCCCCGCGTGGGGGAGCCCCACGCGCAAGGAGTGCGCCCGTGAGGAAAGCCGCCCAGCGTGAAAAGAAAGAGCAGCCTGCCCAGGAATGGCGCCGCCCACACTTCCCGTGCCGCTGACGACAACAGAAGCGGACAAAGAAACAAGACACAGCAAATAGACACCAAGAACAGACAACCAGGGGAGGGGGGGAAATTAAATAAATAAATAAATCTTTAAAAAAAAAAAAAAGATTGGAACTCAGGATGCTAGATTTCATCATTTTTCAATGAAACAAAGAAAGAACATGGAACTTCAGAGATCTGTGCTCTCTACTGAGTTATTTCCATGTTGATAAAGATAAAGCTGCATTTCAATAGTTATTGTGAATGCTCCAGTTTTCAGCAGATAAGGAAATGAAGTGGGAAGAACTCTGGATTGGAAGGATGATTTCCTCCTGTCTCTGACATTCTTACTTGTTCCTTTGGGACAGAGGTCAAGCCAATGGTATTACTGTATCCCTACACCAGCTCAGCAAAAGCAGTTTGTTTTTGAATTGTTTTTTGTATTGAAGTTACATCTAAGATTTCATTAAGAAATAGGTTGCACTGTTAGTAAAATGTTTGTAACCTGAATTAATAGTGTCTAAGCAGAGAGAAAACATACAGGTTCATTGCCAATCCTATGCTATTTGCCATAGAGTGAACTCTTTTCTCCTGTGTCATAGAGGCTTAGAAGTATCACCAGTTATTCACCTTCAGTCTCTTTCAGAATTGACTCCACTGCAGACAGTTCCTCAAAGTTCTCTGGTAGCTGTTCTGTTCAGGAGTGCCATTCTTATTCTTAGGTGTAACTTGTGAACCTGCATAAGTCTTAAATATCCTAATAATATGAATAATCTCCCCAGTATGATAAACATGCTACCTTTATGCAAAAATAGATGAAAAGTTTTTAACCCTCACATTTCCAGAAGTGCAGAGATTTACCTTTTTCTCCTCCAAAGGGCACCAGTAATTAGAAGATGTTTCTAGCATATTCCTTTTTATCTCTCTTCCCCACAGGGTGAAGAATGGCTTTTCTCATTGGAAGGAAGAGGGAGAACCCCTTGATCAGCATGTCCTTTCTTGAGTGTGCTTGTGTTTTTCTCTCACTTTGGACCGCTGCGCACTGCATGTGCATACTTTCTCTTTTTCTGATAGTAAGTACATTGGGGCAGGCAACATCCCTGAGAGGTAGACTTGTAGGGTTCCAGTTGCTCTGCCTTGAGTTGGTTGGAAAGTTCAGTTCACCAGATAATGGTTGGGAAACACATTTTAACCTTAGATCAAAGTCCCATGCTCTAATCCATCTTATTTCAGTGAGCCAGGAATGAAAACTGGTATTTGGACCCTTATTTCCTCGTGTGTCTATTTCCCAATTTGTTCAGAACTTGAATGGTAGAAGGGTAGGATTATTACATTCAAAACTTCATTATGATGTCAAATACTTTGGGGTACAACAAGAGTTATCAAAATAGTCTGTGTCCATAGAAATTTAATGTGGCATATGGTAAATTTCAGGTGAAAGATATTTTGAATTGAGCCACATGGAAGAAGTCACAGACACCCTGAATATTCGAGCTTGAAGGAATCTCAAAAATAATTTGATATAATCTCATTTAACAGAGGAAGCTATTAAGGCCTAGAGATGGGAATAATCTTGTCCAAATTCACCCAGACAGCACCTGCTCTAAAATCCTAAGTCCCTGCTTTTGTTCTCTCACCACTTTGTCATCACACTCAGGCTTATGTGTGATTTTTTTTTAGCTGGTAATGAAATAATAGGTACAAACTGAATGCCAGGCAATTACTTCATGGGCTCAAAGGTAAGCATTTCCCAAACTTTATATTACTTGGTCCACATATACTATGAGATAAGTACTGTTGTAAAGCTAATTTTCAGACAAAGCTATTAAACCTTAGAGCCTCTAGCTTCCTTGCCCAAGGTTGCAGCCTAAAACTGGATAAAAGTGACAAAGACAACCATTCCAGTGATTAGGAAATTGACTAATGGCTTACAGCAATGTTAAATACACTTATGCTTGAAATACTGCTGAACTTTGAGAAATAAGAGTGGGTGCTGGGATCCTCTTCCATGGGGAATTTCCTATCCTTTCTACAGCTCCATCAATGTAGACTTCTCCCAGGATAAGATAGGCCATAAGGACCAGCAAATTGCTGTCACAATTGAAGGAGAATCATTAGTATTTGAGAACTGGTATTTAAGTTTGCTAAAAGCTACTCTGGGAGCAATATACCAGAAATGGGTTGGTTTTTATAATGAAATTTATTAGGTTAAAATCTTACAGTTCTGAGTCTATTAAAGTGTCCAAATCAAGGCATCATCAAGAGATACTGTCTCATCTAGTGGCAGCTATGGAAAATCAGGCATATGGCAGGGCATAATGCCAGTCTGTTGGTCTCTCCACTCTTCTCCCAGCCTTGTTAGTAGTTTTGCTTTGGGCTGCCCCATCTATGGCTTTTCTCTCTCCTGGTTTCCTCTCTGAGCTCTTGGGTTCCTTCTCTCCACCTCTGTGGCTTTCTTTCTCTGTGTCTATGGCTTTTTATTCCTCCATTTATAAAAGGCTTTAGTAAGAGGATTAAGATCCACCCTGGACTAAACTCACCGGAGCAATGTAATCAAATGTTCCCTAACTGATATAATCTAATCAAAGGTTCACATTGTGTTCAATTTAAGAAGATAATTTTCTGTGGTACTCATAAAAGATTCAAGCTAACTTGGTGGTAAAGTTCAGTGACATTTTTGGCAGAAGTGATACATAGCAGGTGATGCATAGCCAATAGAGCTGGAGGTTGTATTTATGGTTGTGGCAAGCATATTCTTGGCTGAGAAATCATGTATGTGCTGCAGAGACTGGAAATGACTCTGAAGAAAGTGAAAGCTGGTTAATATTTGAAAATGGACTGAACTTGTAATGTATTTCCCTGTCCAGAGAGAGCTATGGGCAGAGGACCGAAGCCCTACTGGCTAAAGGTGTTTGAGCAGTCTCTGTCTAATTATTGGCTGACCACTATGTTAAACAGTTTAAATGATATCCTCTAGGAAACCAGGCTTAAAAATAAAAATAAAAATTATTAAAAAAAAAAAAAAAAAGAAAAAGAAAACAGTACAGATACAGCCAAGGCTGCAAATCATGGGAGATAGATTTTACAAATTTAGTCCAGGCAAGCTACTAAACAAAGAGACATAAAACAGCAGCAACAGCAACAGCAACAACAATACCAGCAAGATTTGGTGGTGGTGAGCTAATCAGAGTCCAGCCTTGCCTCAGTATATTATCTGAAATGTCCATTTTTCAACAAAATGTTTTGACATGCAAAGAAATATGAAAGTTTGAAGCTTACTCAAGGGAAAAAAAAAGCAGTTCAATACAGTCAATAGAATCTGTCTCCCCAGATATTGGATTTAGCAAAGACTTCAAAACATTTATTGTAAGTATGTTCAAAGAACTAAAGGAAACTATGCTTAAAGAATTATATGAGAAAATATGACAACACTGTGTGAAAATAGAGATTTTTCCATCAGGAAGTAGGAATTATAAAAAAGGACCAAATGGAAAATCTGGAGTGAACTGGAGTAAACTGAAGTGAAAAATTCCCTAGAGGGTTCAATAGAATATTTTTGCTAGCAGAAGAATCATTGAACTTGAAGATAGATCAATACAAATTACTCAACCTAAAGAACAGATTTTCGAAACAATGAAAATAATGAACAAAAACTTAGAGACCCTTGAGATAACCAGGAGAGTACTTATGTACATGTAATGGAAGCCCCAGAAGATAATGAGAAAGAGAAAGAAGCAGAAAAATACCTGAAGAAATAATGAAGAAATTCCCCAAATTTGATTAAACCATTCATTTAAATATCTAAGTTGCTCAACAAATTCCAAGTAGGATAAAGACAAAGATTCATGCCTAGACACAGCATAGTCAAACCGATGAAAGACAAAGACAAACCAAAATGAGGGCATGGCTACCAGAAATCTCACAGTCTTTGGAGGAAAAACCAGGTATAAAGATAACATCCCTAACTTCTGCCACAGTAGATGTATAATTAAATATTTTATTCATTGTGACATGGATTTGCATGGAACCAACAACTCACCCTTGCCCAGGCTATTGTGATTGCTGAGATCAATTCAGTTTGTAGCTTATAAATAATGTTTTGTCTCTGTCTGTGGAACAGAGTAAAAATAATTGTACACAAAAGTTTAATGGTCAAATCCACACAACTTGACCATGATCAAAGAATCTGTACTAGGTGGGGCCTAATGTTGTATGTCTAGAATGAACCTTTCAGCTCAGAAGATGTCAGTTGCCTCTTAGCATTTCTGGAACATTAGATTTCCCACAAAATGTGGTGAGGTTTTCCCACCACTTCTGAAAATGGTGACAGGAATGTTCTACCTCCATGGGAGGCCACATATGAGTCTATTAGTAAAATAGACTTATAACTAGAGCTCATCAAGCATTGGTTGCTGATGTCTGCTTTCTCTCCCCCCAAACTCCACAGTTGCTATCTTTCTCTCTCTGGGAAGTCTCCCAAGTGAGGCTGATTTCTTCATGACAGAATTCCTAATAGTAATGGTTTTTGTTTCCTGGATGCAAAAACAAATACTATTTATTGGTTCATGATTTGAGGTTTGGAGAAGCCCCAAATCAAGGCATCATCAAAGCAATGCTTTCTCCTAGAAGACTGTGGCATTCTGGGGCAGGCTGCTCATGATCCTTGGTCCTTGGCTTTTCTATCACATGGCAATGCACATGACAGCCTTTCCTGGCTTCTCTGGGTTCTGTCGATTTCTGGCTTCTTCCTGTGGTTTTCTATTGTCTGAATTTCATTCTGTTTTTAAAGGGCTCCAATAATAGGATTAATAGCCATCGTGATGCAGTTGTCCCAAACCTTAACTTAAATAACCTCATGAAAAGGTCCTATTTACAGTGGGTTCATATCCACAGGAATGGGTTACAATTAAGAATGCATTTATCTAGGGTACTTAGCTCAAAGCCATCACAGCGCCTTTCAGAACTGAATGTTCAGACCAAAGTATGGGTCCAGGAATAATAAACTCCAACTCCAATGCCATCTATTATCTGTTCCATCCTCCTAATTTCTTGGGACAACAAATCTGTTTTATTGTGGGTTTGCAGCCCAGATGACAATCTCTTGGAAAACACAAAGCTTCACATCAGCTTGTGTGCCAATATCTCATCAACAATTGAGATTGCTGTGCTAGAAGTAGGTCATAAACTGGGCAGATGGAGACAATTGAAGAATTTCCTACTCTAATCTTCTTACTCTCTTTATCCTCAAAGAGTATTACATTATTTTGCTGTTGTTAAAACTCTGGAAGGTAGAAAGACAAAACAACAACTGCAAAAGCAACAACAAAAATAAGCCCAAGATCAAATTCATAGAACACAGGAGAAATGTTTTGCATCTAATTTCTAGCAGTGATATTGCAATGTCCTTACTAGATATATGAATTACTTAAGGGGAAGAATATGGTCTTATTTATCTTTTATCTTCTGACACTGGTACATAAAAGGTAGTCAGTGTTGGAACTATACATAATACCTATTTTTGGAAATTATATTTAGACACAATCTTTTTTTTCTTTTTAGCCTCTGATTCAAGCCAATTAATTGGTCTCTGAGTAGTATTGGTTAATTCTGCAGAACTTCCTGAAATACATATTTCCTTAGCTTCACTGGGATGTGGAAGATTCTTTAATGTTCACAGTTTTCTTAGTTTCTTTTTATGATTCTTCACCAAATGCAGCATCTATTTGCAGTTGCAACCAGAACATTTTACAGTGCATTCACATATATTGGCTCAATTTTTCAAGCAGCGTATTAATTAGAAATGCATTATACAAATAACAAAATTTAAGTACACCCAGTAACAATTCATTTTCTTAAGCAAACTGAAAATAATTTTCATTAACATATAATTTCCTTCTTCAATTCTTATAAACCAAATTCCTTGACATTTTCATTCTTTCACTTTTTCCTTTTCCTTTTTCTACTTGTGTGCTTCACCTTTCTGGCTTGCTCCTCATCTAACCCAATGGGAAGGTAAGAGAATGGACAGGGAGGAATTAAAGCAAAACAAGGCAAAAACATTCTTTTGTATGCAAATATTTTATTCTTTGTCTAGTTCTTATGTGTTACTGTGTGTCTGACCCCAAGACTTTATATTAGCTTTTTTTTTTTAAAGATTTACTTTATTTCTCTCCCCCCCGCCTTTGTCTGTTCTCTGTGTCCATTTGCTGCGTGTTCTTCTTTGTCCGCTTCTATTGTTGTCAGCAGCACAGGAATCTGTGTCTCTTGTTGTTGCGTCGTCTTGCTGCATCAGCTCTCTGTGTGTGCGTCGCCATTCCTGGACCGGCTGTACTTTCTTTCGCGCTGGACGGCTCTCCTTACAGGGCGCACTCCTTGCACATGGGGCTCTCCTACGCGTGGACACCCCTGTGTGGCACGGCACTCCTTGTGTGCATCAGCACTGTGCATGGGCCAGCTCCACACGGGTCAAGGAGGCCCGGGGTTTGAACTGTGGACCTCCCATGTGGTAGACGGACACCCTATCCACTGGGCTAAGTCCGCTTCCCTATATTAGCTTTTGCTATCAACTGCTAGCAAAATTTACCGTTTTTATTTTCCTCTAGTCTCTTAAAGGCGTTTTAAAAGTTTACCCCTTCATCCATAAGTAGTCCACAGATGGGCAGCATCGGCATTAACAGGGAGCTGGTTAGAAATGTAGACTCTCAGATGCCATTTTTTATCAACATCTAAAGTGATCTGTGTGAACATTGTTTGAAAAGCACTGCGTTAACCCGCTGGTTCTCAAATATGACTGCACATTGGAATTATCTGCGGAGTTGCAAAAAGTATTGATATTAGATCTCACTCTCAGAATTGTGATTAAATTGGTATGGGCACTGGGATTAAAAAAAAATTCCCCAGATAATTTTAGTATGCAACATAGTTTGAGAATTATTACTCTCACCCTCGTTTTACAAATCTACAGTGATAGATCTCTGTTTATAAACTGTTTTGTTTTTTTTAAAATCCTGTGCCTATGTTCTTTTCTTAGTAAAACTGTGTGATAAATGGGTAGGTTATTAATATTCCCATTTTACAGTGTAAGAAATTAAGATGCAGGAAGGGTAAGTCACACAGGAGTTATAATTATGATGGAATTTACCCTACCACCTTGTTCTTCTGATGCTTTTCCTATGCTGGCACTTTGCCTCTTACCTTAGTAAAACTCAATTATTATTTTTGAAACTTAGGTTATACCTACAGTGTGCTTGCTTTTTGAAACCCTATTAATAAAATCCAATTTTGTTAAAACAACATGAGTTTTCTATGTGGACTATTCTACAAAGCTTGTTAAGTTGGAATAAAAGGAATACCGACAGCATCTAATCCTTAAGTATGCAATTTACTTATTTAAAAATGGAGATTAATACAGCTGAAGCCTGCTGGCCAAAGACAACGAGGAATACCAGTCAAAAAAGTTAGGTTTAGTTTGCTGCAGCAGGGGAAAGCACCTTCCAGAGAAACCATGGGAATGTCTCAATAAGGGAGGAAGGTTAAGATGGGTTTCTTGTAGGATTTAAGGTTGTGCTGGATAAATCTTAGGAGGGATTAAGGAGGCAGGGGCTTTTTCTCCACTGTGACCTCTCAAGAGCAGGAGCAATTCAGTAATTGGGTATCTTAATGCATGTTATCTAGGAAGTGGAAGGATTACAGAGAGCTAGAGTTGTTACTGGTAAAGAAGCAACAATCAATCATATCAGTCAGAAGAGGGGGTATTTAGGTATTTTGTCATTGCAGAGTGTTCCAAACATGGTCTTGAGAAGACTGGTAGATTGAAGTGTGTACCCCAACAAAGGACATGTTCTTAATCTTAATCTGCATTCCTGTGATTATGAATTCACTTATAATAGGAATTTTTGAAGATGATATTAATTAAGGTATGGCGAAAGGAGTCCTTACAAAGAGAGAAAATTCAGAAGCAGTCAGTAGAAACCAGAAACCAGAAATCAGAAATATCCTGTAGAAGTCAGAGAATGCAACAGGATGAGACCATGTGGTAGAGGAAGCAATGCAAGCCGAGAAACCCCAAGCATTTCAGCAAGCCACTACTAGAACACAACAGACTTTGGGGGAAAAGCATGGCCTATTTAGACCTTGATATTGGGCTTCTAGCTTTCAATAAACGCTTGTTGCTTAAGGCAACCCATAGTGTGGTATTTGTCAGAGTAATCCTGGCAAACTAAGGCAGTGACTTTGTCTCATTTTTATTCATATTCTGTGAAATCTCACAGTTGGGTTGCACAATGGTTATATATTTTTTCCTTTTACTATATCAAAGTGTTCCTTTGAATGTTTTTAGTTCCAATATTATGAGGGTATGGTTGAGAATTCTAAAAGGGAAAAGAAAAAGAAGAGATAATAATTCATGTATCTTTAATTCTGCTGGGCCCTGTAATGATTCCCCTTGAAAGTAGACTCTAAAATGTTATTATAATTGGTCCCCAAATCATCATTCATAACCCCATGGTTTTTCTAAATTGAATAGATTTTGGTAGCTGGGAGGTTTTTAATAATGTTCATTAGTTTTAAATTCTGGGTTAAGTTTTCTTGGTTAATCTTGAGTGTAAAGGATAGAAATCGAGAATGTAACTAGCAAATGAGTAAAAAAGGAAAAATGGAGGGAGGAAACAAACAAATATCTCAGTCAATAAGAAAAGTCAATAAAGGGGATAGAATGACAACAATAAAAAAAAGCAGGGAAAAATATAAAGCAAAAATAATATTATAGAAATTAGTTCAACTATATTAGTAGTTGCAGTTAATCAAAATGGATTATATTTCCCAAGTACAAGGCAGAGACTTCCAGGTAAAATATTTAAAAATCCATGTCTCTGATGTTTAAAAGACACACATTAAAAAAAAAGACTGTGGGAAGAATGAAAGAAAAATGATGGAAACAGGCATATCAGGTAAATATTAAACAAGAAAAAGTAGGCTGTAAGATAAAGAACATTCGAAAAGAAAGATAACTATCAAATAAAATTGAAAAATTATATATACATATATAATTGATGCAATTGATAAAGTACATGGAGACATTGATAGATCCACCATCATCATGGAAAGTTTCAAAATATCTTTTCAATTTTAAAATAAACAAATGAAAAATTAGTAGGATACAGACTTTTGAACACATGCATAATAAGTTTGATATACTATACAGAGAATTTCACAAATATCTGGTTTGATATGATAGATGTACAGAGAACGCTGCATCTAATAACTAGAGAATAATAATTTTTTCCAAGCACATATGGAATGTTTATAAAATTCGCTTTATAATAGGCCAGAAAGCAAATCTCAATTGATTTTCAGAACATAGTTATCATTAAAACACATAATCTAATCATAGTTCCTTTAGAAATACTTTTTAAAAAAAGATAGATATAAAGAAAAGATAACACTAATGGAAACTTAAAAACCTCTACCTCTTGAGACAACAGCAAAAAGAAATTATAATGGAGGAAAAAAGTACTTACAAATAAATGATAAAATACCAAATCTATCATCATATATATATATATTCATGTAATGAAATATCATAAAGTAATGTAAATTAGCAATTACTGATATATGCAACCACATGGATAAATCTCACCAAGCTAATGTTGAGCAAAGAAGCTGAGTATACAAGTTTAAATAGTTAATGATTTCTACTTTAAAATTTTTTAAAACTAAGAGTTAAAACTAATATATGGTAATAGATATCAGAATAGGAGTTACCTTTGGGAATTTATAGTGATTGGAGAGGGACATGAGGGTAAGTTTTGAGGTCCTGATTATGTTCTGTATATTGATCTAGGTGATGGCTATGTGAGGATAACAACTCTGCTACCACCACCACCACCTACCACCTACCACCTCCACCACCACCACCTACCACCTCTATCACCTCGACTACCACCTCCACTACCACTATCTACCACCTACCACCTCCATCACCTTGACTACCACCTCCACCACTACCTCTACAACCTCCACCTCCACCACTGCTATCACTGTACTGCTACTATTAACCTCTAGTATAAAATGAAGGAGATAGACTAGATAACTTTGAGAACCACTTTTAGCTTAACATCATAGACACATAGGAACTGAGTTTGCCCAGGTGATGTCACTTGATTTAATGAATAAACAAGTACAACTGATAATTGGACTATGTATGTGGCTGAGTATTTTTAAAGGTCTTGAGGATGTTTAAGGACAGTTTGCTTCCTTAAGTAGTTCAAACAAACCCATAGAACCATTCATTTCCACTGGATATGAAAAGAGTGCTTGCTGAACAAAGTGCAGCAGTAGTTTCACCATCAGAAAGCTCACAAATCCCAAATGGCTTAAGTTTTACTATAAAGAGGATATTGCAAAGAGGTCAAGGTGAGAAAAAAAAGTTTAGAGATTGTGAGGCCAATCAGCCAAGAACTCTGAATTCTGGTAAAACTGTATTCCATTCTGATTCTGCTACTTCCTAACTAGATCACCAGTGGAGTTATTTAAACTTAGAGTGTGGAAGGAGGCAGGGCAAGATGGCGTCTGAGTAAGTACACCATCGTCATCTCTCTTACCAAAGACTGGCTGTGTGGGACGGAGTCCTCCTGCAGAGCGGGAGGTGTCTGGACATCGATCTGGAGAGACTGCAGCAGAATTGTTGTTTGCTCAAGGTAGAACTGTGGGTTTCTAACACTGAACTCGGAAGCCGTGGGAAGGTAAATCCCTCCTCCACTAGGACTAAGAGCTGGGCTGTTCACTGAGAACTGCCAGTCGGGGGGTGGAGTTTCCAAGCCCGGGGTTCCCCAAATGCATGAACCCCAAGCCTGTGTCCCCTGAACCCCTGCAGCCCACACTAAATGCCCCAAGCCCACACTCTCCTGGGCTGCTGTTTCCTGAGCCCAGCACTCCCAGAAATCCGGCATTGCCCTACCCCTCCAGATACGGACTAACTCCGGAAGTAGGAGAGTTTAGGTGGGAGGTGCAGAGAGGCCAAGGAGTGCAGGTTCAGTTTTCCAGTGCCCCCCTTTCAATTGAGTTTGGAGGAGATATTAGCTGATATTAGCTGATATTAGAGCCTAGTTATAGAGAAGAGGCAAATCCAGTGAGAGAGCCCAATTTACCTAAATGCCCTGGGATAAGAAACTTGGTCTGGGAGAAGGTGGAGTCAGAAAATTAACCAGCCCCCTTATAGCACACCTAAGGGAGAGGGACAGTAGGGTGTGCTTTACAGGCTTCCAGTAGCATATTTAGGGTTCCTGGCAAGGGGTGCATGCTCTCTCAAGAAATTAAGAGTCATTATTTTCTCAGGTGAGTTGGTTCACCAGGGACCCATTTGAATTTCCTACAGGAGCCCTCACGTAGCCTTCCTGCTGCCTTGGGAGAGAAGGAAGTGAGGAAGGGAGAAAGAGGGAAGGTCAGACTCCTAAGCAGTTTATTCAATTGCAAAGAGGGTTCTTTGTCTGAGGCCTTGTGTGGTCTTTTTCGTTGGTCTGTTTTCTTGTTTTTTCTTCCTCTTTATTCCCCCCACTGCTCTTTCTTTTTCTTATTCTTTTTTCTTCCCTCTCTCTGCTTTTTTTCTTCTCTCTTTCTTTCTCCTCCCTTCCCCCCCCCCCTTTCTCTTTTTTTATATTAGTGCTGCAGGCAACATTTCTTACTTGCTGTGCTTCCTCATCCTCAATTTTCTCTTTTCTGTATGTACTGATTTTGGCTTCCAATGCTATCCCCTTTCTTTTACATCATTTTCTCCTCCATAATTTATTGTTTCACTTACATTCCACCTCTCTGTTTAGCCCCCAATATTTCTGATTTTTTTATCTCTAACACCTCTAATCTGTTTTCTATCATTTATTTACTCTTTAAGTTATTGTCCCCTCTTTTCTTTTTCCCTCTCTCCTGATCACACTGACCTTTTAATTCATAATATATTCCTCCCCATATTCAGTTTAATATCTCATTATAGGTACTCCACTTTTTTATGGTTATAACTATACACAGCTTCCATGAGTTCTATATCCATTCTCCTAGATCTCACATGGTTCTTCTGCTAACACTCACTATCAATACTATTATATTTTTCTTTTCTTACCCCTTTTGCTTTCTCTGGATCTAATATTTTCCTTGAGGGAACTTAGCTAACAACAAGAAAATAGAATAAGAAGAAAAAAGTAACCAAGAGAAGACTTAACACACACACACAAACAACAACTAATTAAACCCCAAGGCTAGAATAAGAAGATAATCAACAGAATAAACCCAACAAGATAAAATGATTATCAGACAGCAACAAAAAACTACAGACCATACCAATAGTCAGGAAAACATGGCCCAATACAATGAACAAACTAAAAACCAGGAAGGGAAGTGGAACACCAATCAAGTAATTAAAGCTCTCAAAGCATGTATCATGGAACAATTCAATGAAGTGAAGGAAGAAATTAAGCATGTTAAGAAAACACTTGGAGACCATACAGAAGAAATTGTGATCATGCACAAAAAGATCACAGAGATGATGGGGATCAATGGCAAATCCAAGAAATCAAAAATACACTCTCAGCAAATGACAGCAGACTAGAAGAGGCAGAGGAAAGAATTAGTGATGTGGGAGACAGTACATCTGAAATCAAACAGATAGTCGAATTAATCAATAAAAAGATAGAAAAAATACAGCAGGGACTTAGGGACCTGAATGACAATGCAAAATGCACAAACATATGCGTTATAGGCATCCCAGAAAGAGAAGGGAAGGGAAAGGGGATAGAAGGTGTGGTGGAGGAAATAATGGCTGAAAACTTCCCAAACCTACTGAAGGAAATGGATGTACATGTCCAGGAAGCACAATGCACCCCAAACAGCATAAATCCCAACAGGTCCACCCCAAGACATATACTTGTCAAATTATCCAATACACAGGACAAAGAGAAAATTCTAAAGGCAGCAAGAGAAAAGAGAACCATTACATACAAGGGAGGCTCCATAAGAGTAAGTGCTGATCTCTCATCTGAAACCATGGAGGCAAGAAGGCAGTGGTATGACATAGTCAAGGTACTACAAGAAAAGAATTTCCAACCAAGAATACTCTATCCTGCAAAGCTAACATTCAAAAATGATGGAGAGTTCAAAATATTCACAGACGAACAGGAACTAAGAGAGTATACCAACAAGAAACCTGCCCTAGCTAAGGGTTTGTCAATTTTATTGATCTTCCTTTACATCAAGAAATACTAAAGGGAGTTCTGCAGGAGAAAAGAAACAAACAGGAGAGACAGAGTTGGAGGAGAGTGTAAGAACAACTAAAACTATAAAAGGGGGGGGGGAATCAAACAACATAAGACAAACACAAATTTAAAAAAATATGATTAATATAACTAATTCCTTGAAAGTAATAACACTGCCAATGGATTAAACTCACCTGTTAAGAGACACAGTTGGAAGACTGGATAAGGAAATATGACCCATCTATATGTTGTCTACAAGAAACTCATCTTAGACCCAGGGATTCAAGGAGGTTGAAAGTGAATGGCTGTAAAACAATCTTACAAGCAAATAATAACCAAAATAAGGGCAAGAGTAGCTATATTAATACCTGAGAAAATAGACTTTAAGTGCAAAACAACTGTGAGAGACAAAGATGGACACTATATATTAGTGAAAGGGATAATCTTTCAAGAAGAATGAACAATCATAAACATTTATGCTCCTAACAGGGTGCCTCCAAATACATGAGGCAAACACTGGAAAAGCTAAGTGAAAGAATAGGTGCCTCTACAATTATTGTGGGGGACTTTAATACACCACTATCAACTTTGGACAGGACATCTCAAAAGAGAATCAGTAAATAAAAAAAAACTATGAACAGTGTATTAGAGGAGCTGGACCTAATAGACATATACAGAACATTACACCCTAATACAGCAGGATATACATTTTTCTCAAGTGCACATGAATAATTCTCCAAGATATGCTAGGCCACAAAGAAAGTCTCAATGAATTCAGAAAGATCAAAGCCATACAAAATAATTTCTCTGACCACAGTGGAGTGAACCTGGAAAACCTGCAAGGGCCAGAGGCCCAGATATCGCAACAAGATATGGAAAATAGGGACTTCCGGCAAGATGGTGGCTGAGTGAGCTTGCCTTGCCGTCTCTCCTGGGAAGAGGCAGCTGGGCACCGCTGGAGGTTCTCCGGGACCAGGCTTTTTCAGGATTTTTTCAGGGCAGGAAGTGTCTGGACATCGATTTGGTGGGAAGCTCCTGGGGGGAATCGGCTGGGAGGCGTCGGAGACTCTTTGGGACCGGCTGTCTCGGGATTTTTCCTGGTCCGGAGGTGTCTGGACATCGATTTGGAGGGAAGGTAACAGAGAGGATCCATCTGTGAAATATACACGGAGATCCCAGCTACGTGTGGAGGACTCCCTCCTTGGGTAGGCGGAGCCGAGGCAGCTAGCACCGCGGCGGGTGGCGGGCGGGAGAGCCGAGCCGCGCTGTGCCGCGGCGGGCGGCGGGCGAAGGAGACAAGCCCAGCTGAGCCTAGCCGTGCCGCGGCGGGCGGTGGGTGGGAGAGCCGAGCCGCGCTGCGCCGCGGCGGCGGGCGGTGGGCGGGGAAGCCGAGTCCAGCCGAGTCCGGCCGAGCCCGGCTGAGCCGCAGCGGGCAGGGGGGCCAAGCCCAGCCACGCCGCGCCGGGCGGCGGGCGGGAAATCCGAGCTCAGCCGAGCCCAGCCGAGCCGCGGCGGGCGGCGGGCGGGGGACCGGAGCCCAGCTGAGCCCAGCCGAGCCTGGCGGCGGGGTTTCTGTTCTTTGTTTTGTTTTGTTTTTTTATTTATTTTTTATTTTTTATTTTTTTTTGTTGTTGTTGTTCTTGTTGTTCTTTTTTTTTTTTTTTCAATCCTCTCTTTCTTGTCCCCAATATTCTTCTTACACTATTTTACCTTAACAATACAATAGGTCCTACAGGAAATACCTCACATTTGCTGGGTTTCCTCACCCTCCACTGCCTCATTTCTCTGTGAATAGATTTAGCCTATCTACACTATCCCCTTTCCCCTACAACTTGATATCCTCCACCATCTGCTATCTCTCCTATATTCCATCTCCCTTTCTTTGATCCACAAAGTGTCTAACTCTTAATTTCTAATACCTTTGTTTAGTTTTCCATCTGGTATTCGTCCCTGAAACTATTACCTTTCTTTTCTCTTTCCCTCTCTCATGAAAACAATAGCCTCTTAGTACATTCCTCCCATATTCAGTCGTCTACCTCATTATAGGTACTTTCCTACTACTATAACTCTACACAATTTACATGATCTAACCTCCATCCTCCCAGAACTCATATTGTTGCTTTGTAAACATATATCACCAATACTACTTCACACTTTTTCCTTCCTTACACAATTGACTTTCCCCAGCACTAATACTTTCCTTTAAAGTGAGCTTAACTAGCAATAAGAAATTGGAATAAGAAGAACAAAGTGACAAAGAGAATATATAACACTTACGCAAAAACAACAGCTAATTAATCTCCAAGACTAGACAAAGAAGCTAAGGAACTGACTAAACCCGTCAAGAAAAAATGTTGACAAGACAGCAACAAAAATCTACAAACCAAACCAGTAATCAGGAAAACATGGCTGAATCCAATCAACAAACTGAAAATCAGGAAGGGGGGCAGGACTTCGCACAAGCAATGAAAGATCTCAGAACATTTATCACCGACAAATTTGATGAAGTAATGAAAGAGGTTAACAGCGTGAAGACAACACTCGGAGGGGAAATTGCAGACATGCGCAAAAAAATAACAGATATGATGGAAATGAACACCACAATTCAAGAAATCAAAAATACACTTGCAGCAAATATCAGCAGACTAGAAGAGGCAGAGCAGAGAATTAGTGATGTGGAAGACAGTGCATTGGAAATCAAACAGATAGTAGAAGTGGTCAATAAAAAGGTAGAAAAAATCCAGATAGGACTTAGGGACCTGAATGATAACGCAAAACGCTCAAACATACGTATTATAGGCATTCCAGAAGGAGAAGAGAAGGGAAAGGGGTCAGAAGGAGTGTTGCAGGAAATAATGAATGAAAACTTCCCAAATCTACTGAAAGAGACAGATGTACATATCCAAGAAGCACAGCGCACTCCACTGGTCATAAACCCCAACAGGCCCACCCCAAGACATATACTTGTCAAATTATCCAATGCTCAAGACAAAGAAAAAATTCTAAAAGCAGCAAGAGAAAAGAAAACCATCACATACAAGGGAAACTCCATAAGATTAAATGCTGATTTCTCATCTGAAACGATGGAGGCAAGAAGGCAGTGGTATGATATAGTCAAGGTACTAAAGGAAAAAAATCTCCAACCAAGAATACTCTATCCAGCTAAACTAGCATTCAAAAATGATGGAGAGTTCAAAATATTCACAGATAAACAGAAACTGAAAGAGTATATCAACAAGAAACCTCCCCTTCAAGAAATTCTTAAGGGAATTCTGCAGGAAGAAAGGAAAAAACAGGACAGTCAGAGATGGAGGAGAGTGTAAAAGCAACAAGAAAGACAAAAATAGAAGGGGAAAATAAAATAATACAAACAAAATATAACAAACACAAATCCAACCAAAATATGGCTACCATAAATAACTCTCTAAACGTAATAACACTGAATGTCAACGGATTAAACTCACCTATCAAAAGATTCAGACTGGGACACTGGATAAGGAAATATGACCCATCTATATGCTGCCTACAAGAGACACATCTTAGACCCAGAGACTCATGGAGGTTGAAAGTGAATGGCTGGAAAACAATCATACAAGCAAACAACAACCAAAAAAAGGCAGGAGTAGCTATATTAATATCAGACAAAATAGACTTTAAATGCGAAACAATTGTGAGAGACAAAGAAGGATACTATATTTTAGTGAAAGGGACAATTTGTCAAGAAGATCGAACAATCATAAATATTTATGCTCCTAACAAGGGCGCCTCTAAATATGTGAGGCAAACGCTGGAAAAACTAAGTGAAAGAATAGATGCATCTACAATTATAGTGGGGGATTTTAATACACCACTATCAACTCTGGACAGAACATCTCAAAAGAGAATCACTAAAGAAACAAAACATTTGAACAGTATATTAGAAGAGCTGGATCTAATAGACATATATAGATCATTACACCCAAACACAGCAGGATATACATTTTTCTCAAGCGCACATGGAACATTCTCCAAGATTGACCATATGCTAGGCCACAAAGAAAGGCTTAATGAATTCAGAAAGATCGAAATCATACAAAACAATATCTCTGACCACAGTGGAGTCAAGCTGGAAATTTGCAAGGGACAGAGACCCAGACTTCACACGACAATTTGGAAATTAAACAGCACACTCTTAGAAAAACAGTGGGTCAAAGAGGAAATCTCAAAAGAAATCAATGACTACCTTGAAACAAATGATAATGATAACACAACATACCAAAATTTATGGGATGCAGCAAAAGCGGTACTGAGAGGGAAATTTATAGCCATAAATTCATATATCAAAAAAGAAGAAAGAGCAGAAATTGAAGAATTAACTGCACATTTGAAGGAATTAGAAAAACAACAACAAAGTAACCCAACAGGAAGAAGAAGGAAGGAAATAACAAAGATAAGAGCAGAACTAAATGAAATAGAAAATAAGAAAGCACTTGAAAAAATAAACAAGACCAAGAGCTGGTTTTTTGAGAAGATCAACAAAATTGACAAACCTTTAGCGAGACTAACAAAGAAAAAAAGAGAAAAGATGCAAATACACAAAATAAGAAATGAGAAAGGTGATATCACCACTGACCCCACAGAAATAAAGACTATCATAAGAGGATACTTTGAAAAACTATATTCCAACAAAAATGACAATTTAGAGGAAATGGACAAATTCCTAGAAATACATAAGCAGCCCATACTGACGAAAGAAGAAATTGATGATCTTAACAAACCAATCACAAGCAAAGAGATAGAATCAGTCATTAAAAATCTCCCAACTAAGAAGAGCCCAGGACCAGACGGCTTCACAGGTGAATTCTACAAAACATTCCGGAAAGAACTAACACCAATCCTGTTGAAACTATTCCAAAAAATCGAAACAGAAGGAACACTGCCTAATTCCTTCTATGATGCCAACATTACCCTAGTACCAAAGCCAAACAAAGACACCACAAGAAAGGAAAATTACAGACCAATTTCTCTAATGAACCTAGACGCAAAAATACTTAACAAAATACTTGCTAATCGTATTCAACAACACATTAAACGAATTATACACCATGACCAAGTGGGATTTATCCCAGGTATGCAAGGATGGTTCAACATAAGAAAATCAATCAATGTAATACACCATATAAACAGATTGAGAGAAAAAAACCACATGATTATATCTATAGATGCAGAAAAGGCATTTGACAAAATACAGCACCCCTTCCTGATAAAAACACTCCAAAAGATCGGAATACAAGGAAACTTTTTGAACATGATAAAGAGTATATATGAAAAACCTAAAGCCAACATTGTTTACAATGGCGAAGTCCTGAAATCCTTCCCTCTAAAATCAGGAACAAGACAAGGATGCCCATTGTCTCCACTCCTATTTAACATTGTCTTGGAAGTACTGGCTCGAGCACTGAGACAAGAACCAGATATAAAAGGCATTCAAATTGGAAGGGAAGAAGTCAAAATTTCATTATTTGCAGATGACATGATCCTATATATAGAAAACCCCGAGAGATCTTCAACAAAGCTCCTAGAACTCATAAATGAGTTTAGCAAAGTTGCAGGTTATAAGATCAATGCGCAAAAATCAGTAGCATTTCTATACACCAATAATGAGCAAGATCAGGAGGAAATCAAGAAACAAATACCATTCACAATAGTAAATAAAAAAATCAAATACTTAGGAATAAATTTAACTAAAGAGGTAAAGAACTTATACATCGAGAACTATACAAGATTGTTCAAGGAAATCAAAGAAGACCTAAATAAATGGAAGAATATTCCCTGTTCATGGATAGGAAGACTGAATATTATTAAGATGTCTGTCCTACCAAAACTGATCTACACATTCAATGCAATCCCAATAAAAATCAACACAGCCTTCTTTAAGGAACTAGAAAAACTAACTATGAAATTTATTTGGAATAAAAAGACGCCCCGAATAGCCAAAGACATATTGAAAAAGAAAAACGAAATAGGAGGAATCACACTTCCTGACTTCAAAACATACTACAAAGCTACAGTAGTGAAAACAGCATGGTACTGGCATAAGGAGAGACACACAGACCAATGGAATCGAATTGAAAGTTCAGATATAGAACCTCATGTATATAGCTATATAATATTCGATAAAGCCACCAAACCCTCTCAACTGGGAGAGAATGGCCTATTCAACAAATGGTGCCTGGAGAACTGGATAGCCATATGTAGAAGAATGAAAGAGGATTACCATCTCACACCTTATACAAAGATCAACTCTAGATGGATCAAAGACCTAAATATAAGAGCCAAGACCATAAAGACCTTAGAAAGCAGTGTAGGGAAACATCTTCAGGACCTTGTAATAGGAAATGGATTCATGAATATCACACCAAAAGCACGAGCAGCAAAAGAACAAATAGATAAATGGGACTACCTCAAAATTAAAGCCTTCTGCACCTCAAAGGAGTTTGTCAAGAAAGTAAAAAGGGAACCCACACAATGGGAGAAAATATTTGGCAACCATATATCTGATAAGAGACTTATAACTTGCATATATAAAGAACTCATATATCTCGAAAACAAAAAGATAAACAACCCATTTAAAAAATGGGAAAAAGATTTAAACAGACACTTCTCCAAAGAAGAAATACAAATGGCTAAAAAGCACATGAAAAAATGCTCCAAATCCCTAGCTATCAGGGAAATGCAAATCAAAACTACAATGAGACACCATCTTACTCCCATAAGATTGGCAGCCATGAAAAAAACAGTAGAATACAAATGCTGGAGAGGATGTGAAGAAAGGGGAACACTCATCCATTGCTGGTGGGAATGCAGAAGGATCCAACCATTCTGGAGGACAGTTTGGCAGTTTCTCAAAAAATTATCCATAGATTTGCCATATGACCCAGCAATACCACTGCTGGGTATATACCCATCAGATCTGAAAACAAGGACACAAACCGATATATGTACACCAATGTTCATAGCAGCATTGTTCACCATCGCCAAAAGTTGGAATCAATCCAAAAGTCCATCAACAGATGAGTGGATCAATAAAATGTGGTATATACACACAATGGAATACTACTCAGCTGTAAGAACCAATACACTACAATCGCACGTGATAACATGGATGAACCTTGAGAATCTTATGTTAAGTGAAGCAACCCAGGCATTGAAGGACAAATACTATATGACCTCAATGATATGAAATAAGTTAACTGCCTCAGAGAGCTAGAGTCTGGAAAAGTGGCTTACTGGAAATCAGGGGGTGGAGGAAGGATGTGAGTTAATGGCTGTAGGGGTGGAATCTGTGATGAGCTGGGGGTAAGTATGAGCACAAAGAAGGGACAAAATGGGGGCAAGGGGTTACCTTCGGGTGGGGTTTTCTGGGTTTGAGGGGGGCTGGGGATGGGAAGAGGGGTAATATGGTCCAAGAAATAGGTGGGAGGGAGGGGCAACATACAAACATGGGAGAGTGCCAGAAGTTTGTTGAGAACTAAATGTTGAGTAAAACGTATCAAAGTATAAGTAGGAGGGTCACCTGGTTAGGACGCTCAGGGGGTATGGTCTGATGTGGGACGGACTCCGGAGGGAATAGCTGAAGGCTCATTTTGCCAAGGTGGGTTCTACCATTGGGTGGGGTGGACCCATATCCTGGGGAAGACTAATGCCGTCGAATAGAGAGAACTGTATCTCTCTGAGAAAGGACGGCTCCCAGGGCATTAGATTGGCAGGCGTTGTGGGCCCTAAGGGGAGGGGAAAATGGACGTGCAATGGATAGAACAAAGGTAAATAAGGGGGCAAAAGAGGAGTTATGTGAGAGTACACGAGGATGAATATAAAACAGCTAATATTACACCAAAAACATATAGGGGATGACAGACTAATAATGAAAACCATAAGACAAAACATAGGATAACTAAAAAATTTAGAAAACTGTACAACCTAAAGTATGGACCACATAGTAAGCACAAATGTTACCTTGTTTGAAAACTATAGTTTCGGAATCTGTACATCAGTTTCAGGAAATATGATATGAATAAGTTAAAAGATTATTGCTGTGGAAGGGAAAAGGTTTTATGGTGGATCTGGGGAAATACTGTATATTGTATATATGAATTTTGGTGATCTAAGACTCTTCTGAAGCTGACATTATGTTGGGATTCACTTTACGGGAAGTTTTGGATCACAGAGTGGTTCAACAATGGCAGCAGAGGAATACTGATATGGGATGTTATTGACAGGATATATATGGTTGACAGGGAGTTATACAGGGCATATGCCCAGGGTATATGGTAATGTCTATATATACTCATAGTGGAAACAATTAAAAACAACAGCTGGGGGGGTACTGGGCTCCTGGCCGGGGGGTCACTGTTGTGGGCCCTGGGAGAGCAGCGGCAGTCCTCCAGGTGCAACGGCAAGAACCAGGAAGGAAGGAGGGCCCAACAGTGGGCCCTTGATATTAATGGCTACACTTTTGAGCCTATGCACCTGCAATAAGAACAAGGCCTAGAGTAGCATTGTGCCTGGGGGTTTCCTCCTGACAGCCTTCATGTTACTCAAATGTGGCCACTCTCACAGCCAAACTCAGCGTGTAGATGTGATGCATTCCCCCCAGCGTGGGACACGACACCTGGGGATGAGCCTCCCTGACACCGAGGGATCACTACCACATACCAGCTGAAGAAGCAACTAGAAAATGACCTTGAATTAAAGATTCAATGCAGAACAGCAGAATATACCTGTCTACATATAATAACATGACTTCGGGAAGCTGTTTGACCTAATGTAAGGGGGAAATGGAAAGGAGAAATGAGATTATAAGGCTGTGAGTCTCTAAAAAAGAGTCTGGAGGTTGTCAGAAGGAATACCCCTATGTACAACTGAACAGAGTCTAAGAGACAGATAAGGTAGATACAACCCCAGGTATTGGTTCTTTTGAGGGATAAAGAGACCCACGGGTTCTATGGTCATGGCAGAAGGGGTTCACTGCCATGACAGATGGCCCTTCTTTGGAGCTGGTGTTTCTGCGTGATGGAAATGGACTCAGAGGGGATCTCTTTTCACAAGACTTGCATGCTACTTTATTGGAATTGTAGTTGGTGCTGAGTTTAAGATATATGTAGGGGATTTGAATCTCTGGACTGATAATATGACACCCAGGCCCAGAGCCTCAACAGACTTCAGCTCCTACACTTTGACTTATTGGACTTACTCCACTCAGCTAACATGGAGTTGAAGAAGGTCAACCACCACAGCATGGAGCCTAGAGTGTCTACAACTAGAAGCGGGAAGAGTGCATCCAGTACCCATGTGGAATCTAAGCCCTCACTTGACATAGGTGTGCAATGGACACAACCAATCCAATGTCCACAGAGGAAATGTGAAATGGGTGTGGGAACGGTAGCCATGGGGGCTGCTGGGTGTGGGGAACGGGAGGAAGAGATGAGATGTGGAGGTGTTTTCGGGACGTGGAATTGTCCTGGTTAGTGCTTCACGGACAATTACGGGACACTGTAGATCCCCCCAGGGCCCACTGGATGGAACGTGAGAGAGTCTGGGCTATGATGTGGACCATTGACTATGGGGTGCAGTGATGCTCAGAGATGAACTTACCAGGTGCAATGGATGTATCACGATGATGGGAGAGAGTGTTGCTGTGGGGGGAGTGGGGGGCAGGGGCGGTGGGGTTGAATGGGACCTCATATATATTTTTTAATGTAATTAAAAAATAATAATAATAAATAAATATTTTAAAAAAAGATATGGAAAATACACAGCACACTCTTAGACAAAGAGTGGGTCAAAGAGGAAAGCTCAAAAGAAATTAATAACTACTTTGAAATTAATGAAAAGATAACACAACATACCAAAACTTATGGGATCCAGCAAAAGCAGTACTGAGAGGGAAATTTATAGCCATAAATTCATACATCAAAAAAGAAAGAGCTAAAATTGAAGAACTGACTGCATACTTGGAGGAATTAGTCAAAAAACAACAAAGTAACCTCACAGGAAGAAAGAAGAAAGAAATAACAAAGATCAGAGCAGAACTAAATGAAATAGAAAATAAGAAAGCACTTGAAAAGTGCTTCTCAAAAGTGCTTTCTCAAAGATTCTTTGAGAAGATCAATTAAATTGACAAACCCTTAACTAGACTAACAAAGAAAAAAAGAGAAAAGATGAAAATACACAAAATAAAAAATGAGAAAGGAGATATCACCACTAATCTCACAGAAATGAAGACTATCATAAGAGGATACTTTGAAAAACTATATTCCAACAAAAATCACAATTCAGAGGAAATGGACAAATTCCTAGAAACACATAATCAGCCTATATTGATGAAAGACGAAATTGACAATCTCAACAAACCAATCACAAGTAAAGAGATGGAATCAGTCATTAAAAACCTCCCAACTGAGAGGAGCCCTGGGCCGGACGGCTTCACAGGTGAATTCTACAAAACATTCCTGAAAGAACTAATGCCAATCTTGCAGAAACTCTTCCAAAAAATTGAAACAGAAGGAACCTTGCCTAACTCATTCTATGTTGCCAACATTACTCTAGTACCAAAGCCAAAGACACCACAAGAAAGGAAAATTACAGACCAATTTCTCTAATGAACCTAGATGCAAAAATCCTCAGCAAAATACTTGCTAATCATATTCAACAACACATTAAATGGATTATACACTGTGACCATGTGGAATTCATTTCGGGTATGCAAGGATGGTTCAACAAAGAAAATCAATCAATGTAATACACCATATAAACAGACTGAAGGAAAAAAATCACGTGATCATATCTATAGATGCAGAAAAAGCATTTGACAAAATATAGCACCCTTTCTTGATAAAAACACTGCAAAAGATCAGAATACAAGGAAATTTTCTGAACATGATAAAGGGTATATATGAAAAACTCACAACCAACATCATTTACAATGGTGAAATCCTAAAATCTTTCCTTTTCTAACATCAGGAACAAGACAAGGATGCCCACTATCACCCCTTCTATTTAACATTGTCTTACTTGCTCATGCACTGAGGCAAGAACCGGGTATAAAAGGCATCCATATTGGAAAGGAAGAAGTAAAAATTTCACTATTTGCAGATAACATGATCCTATACATAGAAAACCCTGAGAAGTCTACAAGAAAGCCTCTAGATCTCATAAATGAGTTCAGTACAGTTGCAAGTTATAAGATCAATGTGCAAAAATCAGTAGCATTTCTGTCACCAATAATGAGCAATCTCAGGAGGAAATCAAGAAACAAATACCATTTACAATAGTAAATTAAAAAATCAAATACCTAGGAATAAATTTATCTAAAGATGTAAAAAACTTATACACAGAAAACTATACAACATTGTTCAAGGAAATCACAGAAGACTTAAATAAATGAAGAATATTCCCTGTTCATGGATAAGAAGACTAAATATTATTAAGATGTCTATCCTGCCAAAACTGATTTACACAATCAATGCAATACCAATAAAAATCAACACAGCATTCTTTAATGAACTAAAAAAACTAGCTATGAAATTTATTTGGAAAGGAAAGAGGCCCTGAATAGCCAAAGACATATTGAAAAAAAAAAAAAAAGAAATTGGAGGAATCACACTACCTGACTTCAAAACATACTACAAAGCTACAGTAGTGAAAAGAGCATGGTATTGGCACAAGGATAGATTCACAGATCAATGGAACCGAATTGAGAGTTATGATATAGATCCTCATATATATAGTCATATAATATTTGATAAGTCTACTAAACCCTCTCAACTGAGAGAGAATGGCCTCTTCAATGATGGTGCCTGGAGAACTGGATATCCATATGTAAAAGAATGAAAGAGGATTACCAACTTACACCTTATACAAAAATCAACTCAAGATGGATCAAAGGCCTAAATATAAAAGCCAAGACAATAAAGACTTTGGAAAGCAATGCAGGGAACCATCTACAGGAACTTGTAATAGGAAATGGCTTCATGAACTTCACACCCAAAGCACAAGCAGCAAAAGAACAAATAGATAAATGGAACTTTCTCAAAATTAAAGCCTTCTGCACCTCAAAAAGAAAGTGAAAAGAGAGCCTACACAATGGGAGAAAATTTTGGTAGCCATATATCTGATAGGAGACTTATATCTGCAAATATAAAGAACTCCTATATCTTGAACGTAAAAAGACAAACAACACATTTAAAAAATGCAAAAAAGATTTAAACAGACACTTCTCCAAAGAAGAAATACAAATGGCTAAAAACCACATGAAAAAAATCCTCCAAATCTCTAGCTATTAGGGAAATGCAAATCAAAACTACAATGAGATACCATCTACTCCCATAAGATTGGCAGCTATGAAAAAAACAGAAGATTATAAATGCTGGAGAGGATGTGGAGGAATGGGAACACTCATCCACTGCTGGTGGGAATGCAGAAGGATCCAGCCATTCTGGAGGACAGTTTGGCAGTTTCTCAAAAAACTAGCTATAGATTTGCCATATGACCCAGCAATTCCACTGCTGGGTATATACCCAGTAGAACTGAAAACAAGGACACAAACTGATATATGAACACCAATGTTCATAGTAGCATTCTTCACTATTGACAAAAGTTGGAATCAACCCAAATGCCCAGCAACAGATGAATGGATAAATAAAATGTGGTATATACATACAATGGAATACTACTCAGCTATAAGAATGAATACACTACAAACACACGTGATAACATGCATGAATCTTGAGAACCTTATGTTGAGTGAAGCAACCCAGGCATTGAAGGACAAATACTATATGACCTCAATGATATGAAATAAGTAAACCAAGCTGCCTCAGAGACCTAGAGACCAGATGATAGGCTTAAAGGAATTTAGGGGGTAGAGGAAGGTTTCAAGCTGACACCTACATGGGTGAAATCTATGATAAACTGGAGGTAAATATTTGTACAGGGAAGGGATAAAATGGGGGCATAGGGATACCTTTGGGTGGGGCTTTGTGAGCTTGAGGTGGCTAGGGATGGGAGGATGGGTAATATGGCCCAAGAAATTGGGGGGAGAGTGGGGGACCATATGAGCATAGGAGATTGTCAGGTATGTGGTTGAGAGTATAATGTTGAGAAAACGTTTTCAAAAATATAATAAGAAAGGTTACCTGTTTAAGATGCTTAAAGGGGAGAATCTGACACAGGACAGGTTTCTAGGGAGTGTGTGAGTGCTCATTGTGTCATAGTGGGTTATATCATTGGATGGAGACCCATACAATGAGAGGGAAGGTGTACCCACATCCTTGGGAGGAAGGACTAATGTTCTCAAATAGAGGGAATTAAATCTCTTGAGAGAAATAGTGGCTCCCAATGCATTAGGGCAGTCGAGCATGTCAAGCCTTCACTATTGTTGCAAGTATCTCTGGACATGGCCCTTCAAGCAATGGAGAGTGAATGTGACTGTGGGCCCTGTGGGGAGGGGGATAGAGGTATTGAATAGGTGGAATCAGTGTAACTGTGGGGCAATGGAAGTGTTCCACAAGATTATGCAAGGATGGATATAGGACATGTTAATTTACACCAAAAATATATAGGTCCAATAGGCTAAAATGTAAATCATAATGTAAAACATAAAATAACTAAAAATTTAGAAAATTGTATAGTCTAAAATATAAACCACAATGTAAACCCAAGTGTAACTTTGTTTGAAAGCTATTATCTCAATATCTGTACATCAGTTGCAGTAAATATAGTATGAACATGTAAAAATATTATTGCTGGGGAAGGGACAAAGTGTCTGATGTTGAATATGTGAGAGTAGTGTATATTGTATGTATGAATTACTGTGGTCTAAAACTTTTGTGAAGATAAGCTTAATAATTAGGAAAAAAAGAAGAGGATGTAGACATGGAGGAAGAGATGGAAGAAGTTGCCTTGCCGATGTGCACACAGGGCAACACTTATTGCAGTGAAGGGAGGCAAAATATTAAAAACAAAACTTTTTAATTTTTTAATTTTTTGATACCCAGATTTATTTTTACTTAAATTTTTCTAAATTAGTATATATTCTATAACTAGCCTTTAAACCCATCACCATATTCCATTTTACTATTAATGGAACCTGGCAATATATTGAGCTTCATTTTCAGGGAGGTTTTGGACCACAGAGGGGTTTGATAGTGGTGGGGGAGGAATACTGGTGTGGGGTGTTTTGGTGGGGGGCGCATGGTTGGGAGGGAGTTCTTCAGGGCATATGTGTGGGGTGCATAAAAATGTTTGGATATTTTCATAGTGGTTACAGTTGGGAATGATGGCTGGGGGAGTGCTGAGTTACTGACCAGGGGAGCTCTGTCGCATTCCCTAATGGAACAGCAACAATCCCCTGAGTGCAATGGCTAAGACCAATAAGGAAGGATGGTTCAACAATGAGCCTTTGATGCTAATGATTATGCTTATGAGCCTGTGTGCCTGAAATAAGAACTAGGCCTAGAGCTGCATGATGCCTAAGAGTTACCTCCTGGGAGCCTCCATGTTGCTCAAATGTGGCCAGTCTCAAAGCCTAACTCAGCATGTAAATGCATTGCCTTCTCCCGAGCATGGGACATGACTCCCAGGGATGAGCCTCCCTGGCACCAAGGGATTACTACCAAGTACCAGTTGATGATGTGGCTGGAGAATGACCTCAAATAAAAGGGTCAACTCAGACCAGCAGAATATCTCAGCTTACATGTAATATCAGGAGTTAAAAATGCTTTTTGACCTTGAATAAAAGGGGAAATGGAAAGGACAAATGAGTTTATATTGCTACAAGTCTCCAAAAAAGAGCTGGGAGGTCATCAGAGGGGTTGCCCTTATGCACAACTCAGTAGAATCCCAGAGACAGCTAAAGTAGATACAACCCCAGGTATTGGTTCTTCTGAGGGCTACAGAGACCCACAGTTTCTGTGATCATGGCAGATGGACTTCAGTGCCATGACCGTAGGCCCTACTTTGGAGTTTGTGTTCCTGAGTGTGATGGAGCTGGACTCAGATGTGATCTTTGTTCATAAGCCTCTCCTGTCACTTTTACCAGACCTGTGGTTGGTGCTGGGGTTTAGTGTATATGCAGAGGACCTGAATCTCTGGAATGTCCATGTGATAGCCAGGCCCTGAGCATCAACTGACTTGCAACTCCTACCCTCTGGTTTATTGGACTTACCCCAGCCAGCTAACAGGCAGGTGAAGAAGGCAACCACTACACCAGGGAACCAATAGTGCCTACAACTTCAAACAGGAGAATTGCATCCATTATCCAAGTGGAATCTAAGCACCCTCTCGATACAGAGGTGGAGTGGACATAATCATCCCAGGGTCCACAGAATGAAGGAATAGATTATGGATTAGAGTGGTTTTACTGATATTCTATTCTGGAACTATTGTGATTAGTAATGGAAGTAAATGTATCATGGAGATGGAGAAAGTGGCCATGGTAGCTGCTAAGGGTGGAGAGTGGGAAGCAGAGATGTGATGTGGGGGCATTTTCAAGACTTGGAGTTGTCCTGGGTGGTACTGCAGGGACAGTTACTAGACACCGTATGTCCTCCCATGGCCCACTGGGGTGGACTGGGGGAGAGTGTAAACTATAATATGGACCATTGAACATGTGGTACAGCAGTGCTCAGAGATGTACTCACCAAGTGCAATGAATGTCCCATGATGATGGAGGAGGTGGTTGTTATGGGAGGAGTGGGGTGAGACTGGTGGTGGGGTATATGGAGACCTCATATTTTTTTAAATGTAACATTAAAAAAATAAAGATAAAGAAATTTAAAAATTAAAATAAAATCTAAAAAAATACAAAAACAAAAAACAAAAAACTTAGTGTGTCTGTTTCCTCATCTGCAAAGTGGAGGTGATGATGAAATTACTTCTGAATGTAGGAATACATACCAATCTCTTGGCTTCATGCCTACCTGTAATAGATGTTCAACAAACAACCCTTAGTATTATTTAATACCCAAATCTGAGTGTTTTTTTTTAAGCATAAAGGACAGAGGACAAGCTTTAAAATTTACAACACTTTGAAAAAGTTCCCCTTGCCTCACAGGGGATGGGAAAAGGAAGAAGTTGCCAGATATTTATTTATTTGACTCTTTGTCAGAAATTGGTTTAGGAAAATTTTCTTAATCTTTGCCAAATGCCTCCCCCTCCCCTGCAAAATGGACATTCATATTCTCTCTTTTACAGAAAAAGATGATGATTTTGAGAAAGGATGGAAAATTTATTCCAGGTCACATAACTAGGACCTTAATTAAAATCTCTCTGATTCAAAACCTGGTATGATTTTCAGCTCATCCCATTTTCTCCTTTTTAATAGATTTCTTTCTTATACTACAATGTTTCAGTGGGTTAAATTATAGGTACATTAGGGTACCTGGATCTTGGGAATTGCTCTCTGACCTATCAGAGTCTCCTGTGCCAGAGCCTTACAGTTGTCAGCTCCTTCCTTTGTACTAGAAGCCAGCTTCTGAGATAAGAAATCTGCCTACTTTCAGTTTTCTCCTATGTACAGATATCTCTTGGAAGAAATATATTCATTTAGGATAGACTTCTTACAGATTGCCATGGAGTCTGCATATGTATTCTGCAAATTTTAGCCCCTTTCTCCAAAGGAACATTACAACAAAGTTTTTATATAAACCCAGCATGAAAACATTCTTTGCTACTTTCCAAGAGCTACAATTATCTATTCCCAATTTTGAAGAATTAAGTAAAATAGCTTTATTCTTAAGGGGAATCTTTTTAAGAGAAAATAGTAGGAAATAGAGAGGGAAGGTGTTGTTAAACATCAAGTGTAGGACCTTGAGTTCTAGTAAAGAGCTCCTATTTGACTGTTCAAAAGATAAGGATAAATATCTGATTTTATAATGTTGACATGACAGCAATAACCAGACCAGGAGCCTGCCCATCATGAATCTTGTATCATGTATCAAAGGTGACCCAGCACCTTTGGCATGTACACACAATTCTCAGAAAGGACTGCCTTTTAAATTTACAACAAAAAATGAGTTAAAACATAAAAAAAAAAGCACAGCAAAATATTACTGGATCCTGCGAATGTCTATTCTCCCTGCAGGCAGACGTGAACCTAGTGTGTTTGTTACTCCAGTTTTATCAAATTCAAGAGTTAATCACAGTGCTCTGCATACACAGAATCAACACACTGATGACATCAGCTCATCAATCTTCCAGGTATGTGTCCATTTGCTGCCTTTGGCATTGTGACACCTTTCAAATTCATTGTTTTGCTTTGTCCCAGTTCTGACTCATTTATGAATTGGGAGTTGACACTAAATCTGCTGAATTCCTGAGTGATGTTTAAATTCATCAACGTAATTAACTAACATTCCATTCTCTCCTGACTTAGTAAAAACATGTAGTTTATATGTGAGTGCAAAAAATTGAGAAATCAAACTATGACTGGGTATAAGGAGAGGAAACTAATGGAACAAGTACTCTGTGCCAGGTACTGTTCTAGTTGTTTTATTTACGTATATCATTTTCATCTAGTTCTTAACACAACCTTGAAAGTAGTAGTATTATTTCCATTCACAGATTAAGAAAATATGGGCTCATAGATACTGCATAACTTATTTGAAGTCTCGAAGTCTCAGAGATCAGATACAAAAGCACATGCATTTTCATAATACCATGCCTCGTCTTCCCTATAAACCTGACATTTTAAATCTAAGAAAACCCTCAAGGTAAATATTATTTTCTTAATTTTAAGATGGGTAAACAGGCTCAGCGAGGTTAGTAAGTTGCCCAAGACATTCTTTTTTTTTGTATATCCTTCAAAAATGAGGGTGAATTCAGTCTTCACAGACAAATAAAAATTGATAGAGTGTATTACCAAAAGACCAGACTTAAAAGAGATACTAAAGGGATTACTGCAGCCTGAAAGAAAAAAAAAAGGGAGAGAGACTTGGAGAAGAGTAGAGAAATGAAGATTATTAGGAAGAGTAAATTAAAGGGTAAAAAGACAAACAACAGTAAGATATGAAAATAGAAAGTCAAAGGACAAAATGGATGAAATAAATAATATCTTTACAGTAATAACAGTGAATGTTACTGGTTGGAACTCCTCAAATGACATAGACTGATAGAATGGATAAAAAAAATATGAGACATCTATATGCTGTTTAACAGAGACACATCTTAGCTATAAGGGCACACTCAGGTTGAAAGTGACAGGCTGGAAAAAGATATTCTATGCAACTGGCAACCATAAAAGAACTAGAGTAGCAATATATCTATTGGACAAAACATTTTAAATGCAAAACTGTTATAAGGAATGAAGAAGGTCATTCTATATTAATAAAGAAGGCACTTCACCAGAAAGAAATAACCATACTAAATATTTATGAACCTAGCTTGGGTGCACCAAGATACATGAGGTACACACTGACAAAACTGAAGGGAGAAATAATGCCTCTACAATAATAGTTGGAGACATCAATACACCACTCTCAGTATTGGTAGAACATCTCAACAGAGGAAAAATAAACAGAGAGCTTGAATAATATAATAAATGACCTAGACCTAACAGACATTGATAGAGCATTGTACCTCAAAACAGAAAGATATGTATTCTTTTCAAGTGCTCATATATCCTTCTCCAGGAGAGACCATATCTTGGGTCACAAGACAAGACTTAGTAGATTAAAAAAGATGAAAATTATACAAAACACTTTCTCTGATCATAACAGAATGAAGCTGGGAATTAATAATGGATGGAAAAAGGGAAAATTCGTAAAAATATGGAGATTAAACTGTATACTCTTAAATAATCAGTGGGTCAAGAAGAAATTGCAAGAGAAATCAGCAACTATCTTGAGATGAATGAAAATGAGAACACATGTCAAAACCTATGGGACACTGCAAAGGCAGTGCCAAGAGGGAAATTTATAGCCCTCAATGCTTATATTAGAAAAAAAAAGAAAGAGCTAAAATTGAAGATCTAACTGCACACATGGGGGAATTTGAAAAAGAACAGCAAACCAATCCCAAACCAAGCCAAAGGAAAGAAATAGTAAAGATCAGAGTAGAAATAAATGAAATTGAGAACAAAAAACATAATGAAAATCAACAAAACAAAAACTTCGTTCTTTGAGAAGATCAACAAAATTGACAACAGTTTAGTTAGATTGACAAAAAAAAAAAAGAAGATGCAAATAAATAAAATTAGAAATGAGAGGGAGGACATTCACTGACCTCACAGAAATAAGAGAGACCATAAGAAGAAATTGTGAACAACTGTATGCCAAAAAATAGGTAATGTAGATGAGATGAAAAAATTCCTAGAAACACGCAAACTACCTACACTGAACCTAGAAGAAAGAGAAGATCTCAACACCAATCACAAGTGAAGAAATTGAAACTGTCATCAAAAACCTCCCAAAGATGAAAAGCCCATGAGTAGATGTCTTCACAGGTGAATTCTACCAATCATTCAAAAGTGATCTAATACCAATCTTGCTCAAGCTCTTCCAAAAAATTGAACAAAATTGAAAGAATGATACAAAACTCATACTATGAAGCCATGAATATATCACTCTAATATCAAAACAGATAGATACTGTGAAAAAAGAATAGGGACTAATATCCCTAATATACAGATGCAAAAATCCTCTGCAAAATACTTGCACACTGAAATCAAAAGCACATTAAAAGAATTGTACACCATGATCAAGGTAGGTTTTATCCCAGGTATGCAAGGGTGGTGAAACACAAGAAAATCAATTAGTGTAATAAACTGTATTAATAAATTGAAAAAAAGAAATCACATGATCCTCTCATTGATGTAGAAAAGGCATTGACAAAATACAGCCCCCTTTCTTGAAAAGAAAAAAAAAACCCTCCAAAAAGATAGGAATAGAAGGAAGTTTTCTCAATATGTTGAAGTGCATATATCAAAAACTACAGCTAGCATTGTATTCAATGGTGAAAGACTGAACACTGTCCCACTGAGACCAGAAACAAGATAAAAATGCCCCTATCACTATTGTTATTCAATATTCTACTAGATGTTCTAGCTGGAGCAAATAAACTAAATAAAGAAATAAAGACACCCAAATAGGAAAGGAAGTAAAACTTTCAGGCATTGCTGATGATATTGTACTATATTTAGAAAATCCTGAAAATTGCACAAGAAAACGGCTAGAATAGACAAGTTCAGCAAAGTGGGGGGATACAAGATTAATAAGCAAAAATCATTAGTGTTTCTATATACTATTGATGTGCAATTTGAAAAAGAAATCAGAAAAAATTCAATTTATGATAGCATCTAAAGCAATCAAGTATTTATGAACAGACTTAACCAAGGAGATAAAGGACCTATATTCAGGAAACTACAAATCATTGGTGAAAAAAAAAACCAACTCAAAAAACAAAACAAAGAAGTCTTAAATAAATGGAAGAACATTTCATATTAATGGATTGGAAGATTAAATATCATTAAGATGTCAATTCTACCCAAACTATTAAAAGGTTCAATGCAATGACAGTAAAAATCCCAACAGCCTATTTTGCAAAAATGGAAAATCCAATTATCAAATTTATTGGACGTTTAAGGTGCCCTGAATAGTCAAAAATGTCTTAAAAAGAAGGACTAAGTTGGAGGCCTCTCACTTCCTGACTTTAAAGCATAATTACTTAGGTATAGTGGTAAAAATAGCATGGTACTGGCATAAAGACAGGCACATTGACCAATGGAATTGAATTGAGAACTCAGAAATTGACCCTTACATCTACAGTTAAGTGATTTTTTTCTTTCTTTTTTTAAAAATTATACTTTTAGTTTTTTTCTGAAAGATACTTAGATTACATAAATGTTGCATAAAAAATATAGGGGGGAAGTGGACTTGGCCCAGTGGCTAGGGCATCCGTCTACCACATGGGAGGTCTGTGGTTCAAACCCCGGGCCTCCTTGACCCATGTGGAGCTGGCCCATGCGCAGTGTTGATGTGCACAAGGAGTGCCGTGCCACTCAGGGGTGTCCCCCGCGTAGGGGAGCCCCATGCGCAAGGAGTGCGCCCCGTAAGGAGAGCCGCTCAGCACAAAAGAAAGTGCAGCCTGCCCAGGAATGGTGCTGCACACATGGAGAACTGACACAGCAAGATAACGCAACAAAAAAGAACCACAGATTCCCGTGCCACTGACAACAACAGAAGCGGACAAAGAGAACACGCAGCAAATGGACACAAAGAACAGACAACTGGGGCGGGGAGGGGAGAAATAAATAAAAAATAAATCTTAAAAAAAAAAATATATATATATATATAGTGGATTTTCCCATATGCCTCACTCCCTACACTTCCACATTTTCCCACATTAACAACGTCCTTCATTAGTCTCATACATTTGTTACAATTGATGAACACATTTTGGATCATTGCCATTAAATGTGAATTATAGTATACACTCTGTCCTGCACAATTTTTTTAGTTATAACAGGACTTATAATGGCCTGTCACCGTCATTACAATGTCATTCAGGACAATTTCCAAGTCCTGAAAATGCCCCCATATTATACCTGTTTATCCCTCTCACTGCCTTCAGAATCTCCAGTTGCCACTGCCTCCACATCAATGATAAAAATTCTTCCATTGCTAGAATAACAATAAGTCTATAGCAAAATAGCAGTAATAAGTCTATAGCAAAATAGCAGTAAGCCGACTCTAGTCCATCATTCATTTCCCAATCCTGAGGATTCAGGGATGGTGATTCTCATTCTACTTCTAATTGAGAGCCGTCATCCCATGGGGCTGAGGGATGACACTATCTTGCTTGCAGTTGCAGACTCTGTTGCTTGGAAAGATCATTGTCCATCATCATCTCCTTGTTAATTGTCCTTGGTGAGTCCAATAAACTGGAGAGAAGATGTTGTGACTGTTTAGATTCAGGGCCCAGCTGGCACATAGACAGCCTGAGGATTTAAGTCTCTTGAACTCCAGTACTAACTATAGGTTCAAATAGAAGGGGCAGAGTAGGCATGTGTAGGGAAACTACAACTGAGTGCAACTCTTTCACATTGGGGAGCATCAATTCCAGAGTAGGGGAGATTTGTGATGCTTTTGGCATAGATCCTGGTACACAGTAGGCACTCCATAATTGTTCATCAGTTTAGCTATATAACATCAACTAGGACAGTTGAATATTGGTGGTGGTGGTCCCTCTTCCATTAACCATTTCAGTCCAAACTAAGCCTCTCTTGGTTCATTTCAAGGGGCTGCACATTTCACTTCTTTCTAAAAGGTGGAAGGTGAGGGTGGGGTGTTGAGAGTGGAGTGCAGGCAAGGACCTCTGGAGGGGCTGCCCACAGTTCACCAACAGTGCAGTCCAATCTTCCTTGTGCAGCCTGCTCTGCAGACCAGGTGTTCCAGGCACCAAATCTTTTGCAGGTATTTAGCAAATCAAAGCTGACAGCAGGAGGCTGTCAGACTGACATATGATAAACACCCTCTGCAATTTAGCGCTTTAACACAGGGAGTGTGCTAGCAGGATGAGTTAATTGTCGAGCCATCAACTGAGCTGATGTTTCTTGAGCACCCTGCAAGAGAGCCGAGAACTGTTTAAAAACCAGGGAGCTCTAGGGTGGAGGGAGGTTTTCAGGCAGGAAGAGAAAAGCGGGTGGGGGCTGGCCAAGGAGGGAAGTGATTGTCAAAATATAATAACCAACCACCGGAAAATAAAATATCTACCTACAGAAAAAAAAGACCAAAAAAAAAAAAAAAATCAGAATCAGAAGGAGCCTTGGAAATAATGAAATAAAAATCTTGCAATTTACCAGAGCAGAAACCCAGGCAGATGAGGCAGGGATTGAAGGACAAGGAATGTATTCAATGTTGCAGAGTTCATCGGTGTCAAAGGCAAGGCTGGAATGCCGATTTATTATTATGATTTTGAGTATGAATTCAGTTTCTTGCAATCATATAGTCTGATGGTCCATGCTTTTACTGCTAAAATTTTCCTCTGGTGTTTATAATGGGCAGAATAGTGTAGACTCTGGCATATTTTGGCTTTCCAATCCCTAGTTTTGTCATCTCAGGCAAATTATTTAACTTCTTTGTGCCTTAGTTCCTATTTCTGAAGTAAGCAGCTAATCCGAAGTGTTGGTATGACAATTATATGAGATAACACATGTTAAACATTTGAAGCATTGCTAAGGCTTCAATGAAATTCCCATAATAGTAATATTATTATTAATATAAACTCCAGATTATTGGCTTTACATTACTTGATGATTGACTTGTTTGGAGCTTTAGTAATGACTGAGGACATTCAGACACATCAGCTTTCTGACCACTGCCACAGGAGTCCTCTCCTTTGTTTCTTAAACCCATACCGAGGGAATAAAACTAAATGGAGAAAAAGAACTCTGGACCAGTATTAGAGAATTTGGTCTGGTCTCAGAAGTGCAATAACTACCAATTAACAAAGACAGTCCACTTGACTCCTTTGAACTTTGTTTCTTTATCTGGAAAAGGGATAATAATGTTGAGCCTGTTGTGTTATTGTGAGGATAAAGTCAGACAGTGTACATGGAGTACTTTTAAAAATCCATATAAACAAAATATAGTTTTATATTTGGTTAGGTCACAGTTTTTGATACCTTCTTCTCTCTCATTTCCCTGTTTGTTCTGTCATTCTACCTTAAAAACATATCTCAAATCAACTAGATCTCCTCCTCTACCACTACCATCTTAATCCAAGCCACTCTCACTTTTTACCTGGACAGTTTTAATAGCCTCCTAATCCATTTCCTCTGCCAATCCATTCTTCCACCCATTCTTCACAGCTCAGATTAGCATTCTCCAGCTCAAAACCATTCAGTGGGCAAAATATACAATCCTTCACATGACCTAAGGCTTTATATGACCTGGCCCCTGCCTCCCATATTAGCCTCTTCTACTGTGACTTGTTCCCTTCCACTCTGACTTGTGTGCTTTCAAATTCTTGGGAAAACAAAAATAAAATCTCTTCCTCACTTCAGAGCTTTGTACACAAAACTTCCTCTGCCTCCACTCTTTGCTAAACTAATCTGTACTTATTTTTAAGGCCTCGTTTTCATTGTCATCTTAGAGAGGATTCCCCTGACCCTGTCATCTAAATCAGTAGCCTCTTGCTGTCTTTTGCTTCTTCCTTTTCCTTCATAGCATTACCAACTTTTAATTGTGTACTGTTTTTTTTTTAATGCATAAATTTCCTATTCAGTTGAAGTTTTTCTATATTGATAAGGAACATATATGTATTGTAATGCTTGTATTCCCAGAGCGGAGTATTCAATGGGTACTCAGTAGGTGCTTATTGAATAAATGCATGAATATGATTTTCAAGATAGAAGATCTGGAGTAATTGAACAGGGGGAGTTATAGAGAAATTTCCCATCTCAGAGTTTCTGTTTTCAAGTAGGATCAGATAAGTATTAATAGTAATAAGCCATTACTCTTATACAACAAGCAAACATAAAATATTTAGAAACATTACTTTTTAAAGACACTGGAGGGTATAGAAGTAAAGAAAGCTAGATGAACTAACATCCCTGAACCAGAGAAGCCCTGCTAGTATGAGCTGGGATAAGGTGCCTACCCCCCTTTTCTTTCCCTGAGGCATTTGCCAAATCAGGCTGTGATCTGGCTTGTTATTGCCAGAGAGGAGAAAGAGAGAGCAGTGGAGCTTTTGATGGCTTCTGAAAGCTGTTATGAGAATCTGAAATCTAGAAGACAACTATTGCAGGGCTGGTTTTCCCCCATAAGACATATGTAGCGGGTTGAAGTGACATGGGAGGCTGGGAATCTATGTAGGAAAGGAGTAATACAGTCTTGTCCAGCCCTCCAGTGCTGAGAAAAAGTCCCACTGAAGAGAGGTCACTGGAATAAGTACACAACGGTTCTTCCCTGACACCCCACACACGGAAACTAGAAGTAGATTGAATTTAAATAAAACTGTCATCAGTCCTGATCCTGCTCAGTTCTTGATAGGATTGAGATGATCAACTCTCCAGCCCGTGCTTGAGAGAGGAAAGGGCAAAACCCCCTTTGGGCAGAAATAGCATCAACCTAGGTCTCTCCAACGCTTTTACAGAAAATATCAAGATTGTAGTAAAAATTAATAAACATGTGAAGTGATACAGAAATGTGACAGATAATCAATACCAAAATATTAATAGAAGCAGGCCCACATGTGAACCAGAGTTTAGACTAGGCAGACAAATAATTTAAAATAACTATTATAAATAGGTCAAAGAAGATAGAAGATGGAAAACACAGATAAAAGAGGAATAACTTCACAGAGATTTTAAGTCTTGAGGCTGAAGGAAAATTATCCTAGAAGAAGCACAAAGCTGCATGAAAAAATTAAGAGAATCATAAAAGATAAACTTATATGAGTACTTGTTATTTTTAAAAAGCAACTATTACTGTAATGATGTGTTTGTAACATTTAGAAGTAAAATACATGAAAACAATAGCTCAGAGAGAAGGAATAAATATTGCATTATTTGGCAAGTAGTACTAGTTTAAGTTAGACAATATAAATTTGCAATGTATTTTACAATCTCCAGGGTAATCACTATATAATAAGGCAAAAAGATGTAACCAAAAAGCCAATAGATGATATTAAATGGAATAGTATAAAAAACTCACTTAATAAAATTAAGATAGGACCAGAGAAATAGAAACAAAGAACAAATGGAACAGAAAGAGTAATGGAAAAGAAAGTAAACATATACCAAGATAGTACATATAAATCCAATTATAGCAGTAATTACATTTTATGCAAATGGACTTACTAGTCCAAGTAAAAACCAAAGATTGCTCTGTTTACAAGAGATACATTCAAAATATAAGGACATAGAAAGGATGAAATTAAAAATATGGAAAAGATACACCATAAAACATATTAATGTCAAACAAATAAAGCTTTAAAGCAAGAGTTATTACTAAATGTACAAAAGGACATTTCATAATCATTAAAAGGTTAATTGAACAGGTAGACATAACTATCCAAAATTTCTATGTACTCAAAACCTAACTTTAAAATACATAAAGCAGAAGTTGATAGAACTATGAGGAGAAATAGACAAATATGCAATCTTAGTTGGAAATTTTAGCATCCCTATCTAATAAGTGATAGAAAACCAGACAAGAAATCAAAATACAGAAGATTTGAAAAACACTATTTACTAATGTGTTCTGTTTAACATTTATAGACTATGACAACCAAGAAGTATGGAATATAAATTCTTTTCAAGTGCATATGGAATAGTTACTAAAATAGACCTTTGGCTGGGTCAAGAAGCATCCATTTCAGAAGACTAGAATCATAGAGTATATGTTCTCTTACCACAGTAGAATTAAACTAGAAATCAACAGGAGAAACATAACCAGGCCATCATTAAATGTTCAGAAATTAAGCAGAATCCTTCATGATAGCACATGAGTCAAAGAAGAAGTCACAATGAAAATTAGAAAATATTTTGAACTGAACAAAAATGGAAAGATATCTTGTGGCCATACTGAGACATCTTGGCCTGGCCCCTTCACATTTTTTGTGATGGGGCCAAAGCAAAGAGACAGAGTTGCAGAAGGAAACTTCTTGAAAAACAGAGATTCATGGAAACAAACAAAAAACCTTAAAAATGGATTCTTGTCTGTAGTTAAAAGGCTTCAAAGAGTAACAATAATAATACTAGCCACTAACACTTATTGAGTGGGTAATATTAAGGTTTTATTTATGATTCAATTACACAATCATGTAAGAATTGAGCAAAATCCAGAGCATATGACAGCACTCAATAAAGATTACATGTTATTATTTTTGAGATTGTATGGTTGCTTCTTGAAAGAAGGAACAAGCAGTGGCCCAGGAGCTGAATTTTTGTTTAAAATGTAGCTGTTAAAAATGTATGATGCTATTTTATCAAGTTTGTCCCAATAAGCATAAAGACAAATGGAGGTTAGAAGGGGTCTGCTGAACATGTAACAGGAAGTATTGGTTGTCATGGTGAATAAAGCCTTTGTGTAAGCAGAACATGTTACATTTTATTTTAACTCTTATCTTAATGTCTTTGAAAGTCTTCTTTCGTTTGGAAAAGAATACAAGGAAGCTATGAAAAATTGATTTCCCACTATCAGGAGATTTGGCAAATGTGGTATAAATATGTGCAAACAAGAAGAGGAAAAATGGACTTAACTTCCATTTTGACGAGAGTGAAAGGAGACAGGGTAGAATCCTACCATGGAAAGGTTTCTTCCACCCTTTCCATTCCAAGGAAATCCCTATGATACAAATAATTACAAGAGATGCATTTTATTGAGCATCTACTCCTGTCAGGCATTATGAATTTTTCTCTTCCTCCCAACAATCTACTAAAATAGGGAACTGAGGCTCAGAGAGATTATATGACTTGTCCAAGTTCACATAGATGCAAATGGGTGAACTTGAGGCACAAATCCAAGTTTGCTGGACTGAAATCCCATCCACTTTGTGCTAAAGAAGTTTTGTTTACTCAGCAGTTTTTTGGAAAAAGTGAAGTGTTAAGCCTGATCAAGTGATGCACCATCTTGGAATACAGACCCTGAGGCTCACTGCCTGGCTTCTTTGAGATGCTCTCACAACTCACAAATTGTCTTCCATGGTTATTGGGATGCTAATAGGGTAGCCCACCCATCGCCCTTTGCTCTAGTCTGCTGAAGCTGCTCAAGCAGATACCATAAAACGGGTTGGTTTTTAACAGTGCAAATTTCTTAGTTTACAAGCTTCAAGTTTCAAGACTGAAAAAAATGTCCAAATCAAGACATCATCAAGCAATGCTAATAGGCACATAGCAGCATCTTCTCTTTTCTCTTGGGTTTTGTTGCTTCCAGTTTCTTGCTTCTGTGGCTTTCTCTTTCTTTTTCTCTCTCTCCCTCCTTCCCTCTGTATTTGTCCCATTTATAAAGGACTCCAGTAAGAGAATTAAGACCCACCCTGGCCCATGCTTTAACTGACGTATCCTAACCTAAAGCTCCTACTTATACTAGATTTACATCTATAGGAACACATTAGCTTTAAGAACATGATTTTCTGGGGTCCATACAGCTCCAAACCATCACACCCTTCCATCCATTTTTCCTTCCTTGCCATCCTTTCTGCCATTCTCCTTATTTGGTCAGTTAGCAACTCTCACAGGACTTCAGTAACAATCTCCTAACTTGTGTCCCTATCTCCAACCTGTCTTCAGTCAAAGTAATCCTCCACATACATTGCTGTCATACTTAAGTTTTCTGGAGCACAACTTGGAATGTATTACTTCATTGCTAAAACAACAGCAAAATCTCAGTTACTCACCCTAACGTTAAATGCTTTTTCTGCCTGCCACCAAGCTGCCTTTCCTATCTTCTCTTCCATTCTACCCCTTACACACTCATTAATATCGAGCCACATTGAGTCTGCTACTCTCTACTATGTAAGCACATCCTTTAATTTTCTACCTCTCTGTCCTTACTCCTGCTATTCTCTGGGCTACTCACCATAGAATAGTGGCAATGAATTCCCATCTATCAAAATTTACATTCTTTGAGGCTGACATCAATGTTGTCTCCTCTGTGGAATATTTGCAAACCTGAGAGCCCCTTTTCCTCTAAAGCACTGTCTCTTTACTGTAGCATCTGACACAGTTGCCTTGTTGGTTTCCTAAAAGATAAGGTGGTTGAAAATGGAGACTTTGGCTTATCTCTTTATCTCCACTGTTTAACAATTAGTCTCTCCTCAATAACTTTTGTTTTGGTTGAATAGATCACTCTGTGATATTGATGAACACATTTCATATTGACTATTTCCTAAATGTGATTATTATAGAATTTTGGGAGAAAAGAAAGCAAAATGGCATCCTAGGTGTGAGAAATGGAGTTGAAAAAAATTGTGTTTTAATCCTTGCTCTTCCATTAGCTAGTTGCTTAGCCTTGAGTAAGTACCTGAACTTACTTAGTTTTATGTTTTCCTTTAAATATAGCCCTAAAATTTGTAGTAGTACAATCAATCAAGTTTTAGAAATAAAGAGATGTTAGCATGAAACTATCCCAATTCTAACTGAAAACCTTCAAGAGATAGATTTCCAAATATGTCATATTGTGTTTCTGGAATCCTTCACCTTTTATATTGAGATTCTTCTGGAAAACAATAACTTTAAAAAAATCATTTTATACCTTTGAATTTCTGGTTTACAGAGGCTATGGGACTTATCTAAGGTTTTGCAGTGGCTAAAGATCTGAACCATACTGGGACAGGGGAAAGTTGCATTTCACATTAGAGCTGGGTTTGTTTATAGACACCAATTGTAGCACATGGAATCATGAAGTTTTGAGTATTACTGCAGAGAAAAATAATTCTATATTTCCTTTGCCAATTATATATCAACTCAATTCAGAGACAGAGTTCCTGACTGGGACTTTACCAAGTGTTTGGGTATTCAGATAAAATAATTTGTGAAATACGTAAAAGTCAGAACATCTTATTTGGCTACAGTTTCTGTAATGTAAAAATTTTGTGTATCTCAGAGTCAGAACTTATGTTCCCATTGAAGGAATATCTAAACTATTTAATCAACAAAGATAACATTGTGAAAATAAAAGTGAGGATTTCAGAGACATATTTTTCCCTCTCTAATAGAAAACTAATCCATGAATCAAGGCTGAAACAAACAAAAATGGGTGGAGAGTGGGTAAGTGAAGGTGAGAACTATGGAATGTTAGAACTGGAAGAATGTCCAGAACAAATTTTTCATTTTACAAGTGGGAAAACCTAGATATGTGGAAAAAGTGGCCTAAAGTTATTCTTTTACTTAATGTCTGGATTCTAGAGTCAAGTAGAACATATGGACAAGATAGAGTTTGGCCTGTTACCCAAGTCTCCAACATTCAGTCCATGATTTTTGTGTGTGTTGTAGTTGAGAAAATGGTTCTGAAGTCAGGTAAAGCAAGTTTGATTTACTTTACTGATTCTACTGTTTACTAGTGATAACCATGAATGAGTTATGTAATTTTTCTAAGGTTCCTTTACTCATATGATAAAAGAGAAAACTAACTATCTACCTTATAGAGATGTTGTGAGGATGCAGGCGGATAATGCTTGCAAATTGTTCAGCATGGCACCAGGCATAAACTAGAGCACTCAATGAATATTAGCTGCCTCCACCACTATCACAATTATATTTTTATTGTCATTATCCTGGGCATATTTCCTTACCATTTCTTTTTGTGAAGTCATGGGCACAGCTCCTCTTTACACTGAGTACAGTCTAGAATGATCCTTGCAGCGCTTTTTTCAATTTCCATTTTGCTAATTGTCACCTCCTATGCTTGCTAAATAGAAAGATAATCAGGCTTCCTAACCCCCATCCTTTGCATTAGAAATTCTAAATCAATAAATCTTGGTTAGTGATTAGGAGCATGTTTTTAACAAGTGACCTAGATAACTGCTTAGAGAGGAGCCTCTAGTTCACAAAGCTATCTCATCATCCTTCTTGATATTCCTATGACTGAATCGCAAAGAGGGAGAAGGAGAGGGAGTAAAAAAAGATGAACATTCTTTTTTACTTTCCCTCCTTTAAAACAAATGTGAATGAGTTCTTTTCACTGCAAAGTAGTGGGAACTAGAATGTCACATGCTGAAGAGTCTTGATGTGCAAGATTCTTATGGTCACTGGTATTATGAAGTGATAACTTAACTCTATTCAAAGTGTGAATGAATGATAATGCTTGGCAAGTTATCTACAACCAGGAATGAGTAGAGAGACACATAGAGTGGAAAGAGAATAAAATTAAATCAGGCTGCCCTTTTTTTTCCCACCCCAAAATGATATACAATCTGTATTAGTGCTTCTAAATGTGTTATTCTCAGACCAGCAGCATCAACATTACCTGGTAACTTATTAGAAACGCAAATTCTCAGACTCTGGTCAGGTCTATTGAGTCAGATTGACGTGGACTCAGCAAGCTGTATTTTAACAAGACTTTTGGTGATTTTGATGACTACTGAAGTTTGGGAACACTAGTCTAGGTTATTTCAGTGCCTCACATGAAGCCAGTGGATTGGATTGCAAAAAAAAAAAAAAAAAATTAGTTCATGAAAAGGGAGAATTTTATGAAATATAAGTTATTGCCAATGGTGTGAGCTGGCTCAAGAGTTAAGTTATACATCACTGGGAGTGAATAATAGAAATGGTTTTCAAGCACAGGCTGAAGGACCTCTTTTTGAACATTGAATGGAATGATATTTCTTAGCATGGAGCTTGAGTGTGCTCCCATAAGAATCACTTGGTACATTGGTTCCAACTGATGAATCCATATCAAAGCATTGCTACTAATCATGGACTACTGTTTACATTCTAGTTTACACTTTGTTTTGCACAATTTTGTAAGTTATGACAAAATATACAACGGCCCGTATCCATCACTGCAATGTCATGCAAGACAAATCCAGTGTCCTGAAAATGTCCCTATGTTACAACTATTCTTTCCTCTTCCATCCCTCAGAACCTCTGGTGGCCACTGCCTTTATATCAATGATAAGAGTTCTTCCATTGCTCGAATATTAATAAATATATAGTAGAATAATTATATGTCTCCTTTAGTCCATTGTTCATTCCCCAAACTGGAGGATTTGGGGATGTAACAATCGGTTACAATTGTAACAAATGTACCACACTAAAGAAGGATGTTGTTAACGTGGGAAAGTGGAACAGGAGGGAGTGGAGCATATGGGAATCCCTTATATTTTTTATGTAACATTTACATTATCTAAAACTTCTTTAAAATTAAAAATAATAAGTATTTTAAGAAAAGAAAGAATCACTTGGGGTGCTTCTGAAAAAACAGATCCTTGGCTAAAGTGGGGCCTGAGAAACTTCATTTGAAATTGCATTTTAGCAAGCTCCCTAGTTGATGCCTATGCAAACTAATTTGAGAATCACTGGCAGATATGAAAGATATTTTCAAGGGCTAGCTAATGCCCAAATGTTACTATTTTAACTTAATAATGGACTGTGATTTGGTTTAAGGAATGGAGCTTTTGTAGTGGCATTGCAGATACTAGTGGCACTTTGAGAAGAAGAACTCTTGGAACAAATGTGTCCTCCCTAATGGATCGTTTTATAGAGAGGCAGTAAACTTAATAGGTTCTGGCACTGCATTCAGTGCTCTGCATAGATGATCTTATTTAATCTTCATATGAAGCCAATTAGACAATATCATTACTACCATGGAACTGGTTTATTTAATGGGTCGGGCTGGTAGGGTGAAACTAGGAGACAGCTTTTTTTTTTTTAATACTACTATTGCCTTCAGATACACTCTGTGGGCTTTATTTTTCTTGCTTTTGTCATTTCTTATGAAAATGACTTTCTGATGAATTTTAACACGAGTAAAGGTCAAACTGTGTCCTCTTGCTCCTCGCGCTAGCTCTTCTGCTGCTTCTGGCACCTACAGAGTCAGTACCAAGAGAAGAGGAGAAAGATCATAGGACAGAAGACTTTTTACTTAGCTGGTACTATTTGTAGTTCTGTCCCCACCTTCGAATATCTTCTACCAGTGTATGCAACCTCTAATGCTGATTTTCTTATGGAGTGTCTCTATGGGTTCCCATGGATTCCATGATGGGAGTGGGTTATCTTCTCTGAGGCTGGCCTCTTATGTCACCCCTTTAGTTCTTGTACTCCATATAGGGGGACCAAGTTGTCTTGATCTGACTGGGAAACATTTTGACTTTGACACTGAATTTTCCGTGTCCTTTGAATCCCCTCAGTCTTGGGCAAATTAGAATATTGTTTATCCTCCCTCCAGAGTATACCCATACAATCTCTTTCTGCTAGGATCACCTCACCTTCTATTTAAATGTTCAGATGTGCACTTTGTGCCAAGAAAATGCTTCCAGTGCAAGTGCGTTGAAAAAAATTTCTGCTTTAGTAAAACAGCTTTGTGGTTCATAGTTTAAGTGGCTGGAAGCCTGTGGCTGGTGAGCAGGACCCTTCTCCTATTTGACTTGTACAATGACAGCAGCATCAACTCTTCAACATTAGGGGCTTTATAACATACATAAGAAAAGCAAAAAAGGAAAGTGGTAAAAATTAGTAACTGTATTAGCTGTTAGGATTACAGTCTATTTTAACTTTTATAATCGTTTGTTTTAAAGCTCTGTTTTTCATTGGGGAGAGAGGAGAAAGACATTTTAGAATACTGAACTATTTGTTTATTTTGTTTTATATGCACTTAGAACATCAGCTTTTTCCTACATCTTTCTATTACCAGAGTTCATATTTACTGGAAAAGGAACATACAAGCTAATTTTAATGTGTTTAGAGACCTGATATAGACTTTTTCATGTAAAATGTGTTCAGAAAGGCAGTTCTTAGCAATCTGTGACCTGTGATTTTCTGTATGAGGCCGGGCCGCGCGGGAGGTAAGACCGATGAGAAGCCCCCTGGAGGCGGTTGATCAGGCCGCCGAAGGAAGACACTCGGAGACTGGCTGATGGTGCAGGTCTGCTTTATTGCGGAAGTGCTTACAGATTTATAGGGTTTAGGGGGGTGGGTACATTGCTTATTGGCTAACTGCTAGAGGCTTCTGATTGGTTACCGTAAGCAGTTGCCAGGGTGTGGGGGTGATTTTGTAGGCTACGCATCTAATTGGTTGTTGTAGGCAGTTGCTGGGGAGAGGTTAGATTTCTGAAGGCCGGTTACTACTGGCAGGCTGTCAGGGTGGATGAGACAGCAGAAATGTACAGAGGAAGGCTCCAGGGGAGGCGTTGAGGCCTACCTCAACCCTGACACCTTTCAAGGGAGACGTTTTTTTCATCTCAAACCTTGGACTCTGCCAGACTCGTCAGCCACACCTGTGCCTGCCGGGGAGTAAATGGTCCCTCACTGTATATTCTCATCCTAAACTTTAACCTTGAAATGACTCCATTTTAAATAAATATTATTTAAAACCATCAAATAATAATACTTTTTATTATTGAAATACTAAGACTTACAACTTCAATATAGTAAGTAAACAGTAATACAGACTATTGGGGAAATATAACTAATATATATTGCAAAATATTAATTGAGCCAATGAGTAATTACAATCTATCAGCAAATTTGTTTATTAACATGTGCATTTAAATAGGTAAATTATATGCTTTTAAATAACTAAACACTTACTTAGTTTATAAGCATTATTTGGCATAATTTATAATTAGTGTTTTCTTCCACAAATTTAGACAGGAATTTAGACATTCTTTCAGAGTATTTTCTCCTTTACTCTAAATGGAAAGGTGATGTCCTGATTTGTCTTTTGTAGACCCTGGAAAATTATGTTCTTAAGTTAATGCATTTCTGTAAATGCAGGGTAAATGGGGCCTTTTGATTAGATTCAGTTAAGGGACCTTAATTAGATCACTTGATTAGACGATTTTGATTGGACTACATCAGTAATGCACGGCACAGGTTGGGTCTCCACCCTCTTACCGGATCTTATATAAACTGAGAACATAGAGAAAGATACAGAAAAAGGAAGCGCTGCCATTTTGATCCTACCATGTGAGAGAAAGACTACAGGAAGACAGAGAAACCCTAACTGAGAGACCGAGAGAGGCCTGGAATTTGGAATCAGAAGAGCCCAGAGGCACAGAAAGAGGACCCAGAAGGGCGGGGCTCATGGAGCCGCTCAAGGCTGAGGAGACAAGCCCTGCCATATGCCTGATAGCTCACAGCTGAACTAGGGGAGAAAGTGGAGCCACCGAGGCTGAGAGAGGAGGCCCAGAAAGAGACAAGCCATGTGCCCGATCATGTACAGCTGAGCTCTGGGTGACAGTGAGTCTTGAGCGGAAGGCATGGATGTCAGCAGAGATTGGCTACCTCTCTTGCCTTGCCGCAGGATCAACAGTAGCTGTCTTTGGGAGAGAAAGCATCTCTGATGATGCCATGATTTGGACATTTCCAAAATTATGGAAATTTTTACTCTAACAAATTTCCCATTTTAATTTCTGGTACTTTGCATTGGCAACTCTGTGGCAAAATAAGACAGTAGGGTGAGCAAATATGATGCAAAAATTATAAAACTAATTTACATTTTTCCTTCTACTTGGAATTCCCTTTTCTAAATCTTCATGTCAAAATCTTATTCCTCCTTGTCAATCATTTGTCACTGATAATGCCTCTAGTATTAAAAATATATTTTCTTGAATTTCTGAAGAAAAACATGAGCAGTAAAACTATTCATAAAGTCCTAATAGTAAAACAAACAAAATCTTACTTCTCTTTAGAGTACAGCTTATTACCTCCCTTTCCTTGAAAACCTTCGATTTGTCCAGATATATGTAACATCTCCTTTTCTAGATGCCTGCTAAAGTAACTTCTTAGATAAACCTGATTACAATAGCATGAAAAAAGACTTCTGTCTAGCTAGTCTCAAGGGAGTGACTCCAGAGAAAACCAATTCAAGGATTTTTCTCTTGATTGAGACATACAGAAAAGAAAGTAAAGGAATGTCCAGTTAAAGATAATTAGGAGACAGTCACAGCCTGGTAACAGGGCATTGTATCTTGAAATATCTGGTTGGAGGCTGTGAGGGATTCTTGGAAGAGGGATAGAGTAGCTCACACCTCGTTTAGGGAGTTATTAATCCCATTAAAGGCCATCAGATAATTGTTCAGGCTTTTTATCAAGAATTCTCATTATTTCCTAGGAAGGTTATAAAATTTATATGTATAAATACATATGAAAAAGTTCTCTCCCAAATGAGGTTTAGAAAAATATCCTTCTTCGGCACTAACTCGTCACATCCCAGGTACTCAGTTGTAAACCACGCAGTGTAGGAAACTCAGGAATAAATATGGGATATCTTCTCAGAAGACAATTTTAGTGGAAGAAATTTTGGAGGAAACATTTTTTTTTCTTTCTCTCCTAAAAGGATATGCCATAGACACAGACTAGTAAGTCAACAAAATTTCTCTTTGCCCCACTGACCAATCTCATGTTTTCACCCTTAGGGTCTGGGCAAGCCCAAGGAAGAGAACACTTTTATCTATATGAGTAACCGAAGCATTTATGTTTGTGTGGTTTCGAAAGCATTGTAGTGTTTGTACTATATTAAAGCAAACAGAACTTCATAATTTTGATAATAAAGCAGCATATCTGTATCATTGATCAGCTGTAATAGATGAACAAAGACTGGTGATAGCGAAAAGTTCCTTTGCCATTTTAAAAATTAGATTTTTTTTCCAGTTCTGATTACAAATCTAAAATAACACAGGCTTCCACAAACCAATTTAACTTACAGTATATACATTTAGGTGTTTTAGTCACTAATAAGAGAATACCCTTATTTCCATTTTTTTCAAGTACTAAAACAAATGCCACCCAATGGGTTGGCTTAACAACAGGAATTCATCGGCTTGGGGTTTCAGAGGCTACAAGGCTTGCTTCCTCCTGGGGTCAGTGTCCTCTGGCAATGCACATATGGCAGTATCTTCTCTTTTCTCTTCCAGGTTCTGTTGACTTCCAGCTTCTGGCTGCTCCCTAAGGTTTGTCTTTTTGTGTCCAATTTCCTTTGCTTATGAGGACTTCAGCAGTTTTGGATCAAGGCCCACCCTCATTCAGTGTGGACACACCTTAATGACTACAACTTCACAGGTTGTGTTTGTGAATAGATTCACAGCCATAAGACCAGTTGTTGGGACTTGAACATGCCTTTTGTGGGGGACATGATTTAACCCCCCAAACTACTCAATTTCAGTTTCCAGGTAACATGAATTCCCAAAATTCTGAGCACGGAGGTTTTAATTTCTTCTCCCTTTCCCTAAAATTAAGATAATTTTGCTTGCAATAAGAAACAGATTTGTTGAATAAAATAGGATGTTTGAAGCATGTGCTTAAAATCAGTGAAACTATTCAAGACAGTGGGGGACATTCAAAATAATCTTAAATCACCAATGCTTTAGAAGAGAAATGATATTGAGTATGCCACAATGAATTTAACAGTAAAAGAGATGATGATAATCCCAACTACAATTAGAACTCTGGGCATACCAATTTAGTAATGGATAGACCAAGTACTCAAAAATTGATAGACTAAGAAGACAAAAAAAAAAAAAACAAAAACCCAAGAAACAAACAAACAAAGAAAAAAACCCTGCTCAAAATATATTAAGTATTTAAATGCAAAAATTAAAAGTTTAGGTAATATGTATATATATGTATAATGCTCTCTCACACACAATTGTACCAAAATATTGAGGATATGTATTCTTTTCAGGCACACATAGAAATGTATGAAAAATGAACATCTGCTAGGTTATGAATTAAGTCTCAATGAATTTCAAATAGCTTTTTTCATTCAGATCCCAGTCTTTGAACACAATGAAATTTTTAAAGAAATTAGTAATAAAAAAAACCAGAACAATCCCTTATGCTTGTAAATTAAGAATAAAATACATACTTTCCAACAGTGCATGGGCTGTTGAAAAAAGAAATTTTTAAGGAAAATAGAAAATATTCAGAATTTCAGTATAGTGGAAGTACTACATATCAAAACCTTTGGGATACAGGTAATTAAATTTTGATTTATACATTTAAATGCTAATGTTTGCAAAGACAGCAAATCAAATATCAATAAGCTATGGATCCAACTAATTTGTTAGATAAGAACATAGAATAATGTAATAAATTCGAAAGAAACAATAATAAAAATATAGAACTTAGTGAAATGATAGCCAAGACATAATAAGATAATGTACAAAACAAAAAAAGTTGGTGGTTTGAAAAAAATTAACACAATTGACAAAATTCTGCTGGGATTCATCCAAATTGGAGAGGGGGCTAGAAATAAGCAAAATAAAAAAATTAGAAAAGACGGGCATAACCACAGATCCTGCAGATATATGTATTTTTAAACGTAAGGATTATGTGAACAATTTTAGGTAAATGAATTAAAAATATTTGCTTACTCCTACAACCAGCTTATAAATTAATAAATCAGTTTAAAATCATCCTGCAAAGAAACCTCAGACTCAGACAATTATCTAGGCAAGTTTTCATTGTCATTCAAGGAACAAATGTATCCAATCTTACACAAATAACTCCAAATAATAGTAAAGAAGGAAACAACTTCAGCTGTTTTTATATAAGACTGGTATAAATTTGATACCAAAACCCTAAGAGGAAGTAAAATAAAGGAAATTTACAGTCCAATCTCACTCATGAACATACATGCAAAATATTAGCAAGTAGAATCCAGTGTGAACAAAAAGACAAATATAGCATAACCAAGTTAGGCTCAAACCAAAGATGGAAGCTTGGTTCAATACTTTTTTAAATCTTTAAAAGTCAATGTGATCAACCACATTAACGTATTATGGAGAAAAGAAATTACGGTCCTATTGTATAAAGAAAATATGTTCAATAAGATTCAATATCCATAGGTGATAAAAATGTAGAATTAAGAATACAAGAGAACTTTTTAACTTAATAAAGGGTGTCTAAAAAAAACTAGAGCAAAGATTATGCATAGTAATGAGATGTTGAAAATATTTTGTTTACAATCAAGAAAAAAGTCAAAGGTATTCACTACAAAATTTTCTGCCCAGTGTTGTATTGTTGGTTAAGCTACATAGTAAGACAAGAAAAAATAAAAGTTGTAAATATTGGAAAGAAAGGAAAAGTTCTATCAATATTAGCAAGAGATAAAAGTGTCTAGGTAAAAAATCCAAAAGGACGCCCAGATGTAAGAGTTAATAGGAGAATTCAGCAGTTAGGGTCACTGAATTAAAAAAAGAAAAATAATGTACAAATTCCAAATAAAGTTCTTTTCACCTGCAACAAACTGAAAATATAATTAAAAGATATATAAAATTTACATGGATACAGTAGACCATAGTTATAAATCTAAAGAAATGTGTAAGTCCATTATGGAGAAATATTTTTTAATTTTATTGAAAGACATTAAAGAAGACATAAATAAATGGAGAGGAATACCATATCCATGAATTGGAAAACTAAATATTATTAAGACATTAATGCCCCTTAAACTGATTTAATGATCCAATGCAATTCTAATTAAAATTCCAAAAGTGTGTTTTGTGGAACTTGGCAAGTTGATTCTGATATTTATGTGTGAGAGAGAAGGGCAAAAGTTTTAGTCAGGATACTTCTGAGGAAGAATAAGGTGGCACACTACCAGAAATTGTATACTCAAGCTAGAAGCATTAATATAATGATATCGGAGCAAAAATAATAAAGTGTCCAGAAATAGAGTTTCATATGGGGAAATTTGATTACAACAAGCCTGGCCTTCCATATCAGAGAGAAAGAAAGGACTGTTCAAAAAAAGAATAAGCTGTTTATAAGGAAAAATTTGAAATTTAATTTTCAGAAGCACATTATACGTAAAATTCAAATTTAAAGGCAAACTTTAAACTTGTAGAAGAAAATATTAGCAAATATCTTTATAACAGGGTTAAGGAAGAACATTTTAAGACACAAAAATGAAATTATAACAAGATTGATAAAGTTAACCCATTAATGACAAAAGGTCTATTTATTAAAAAAATACTATAAGGAATGCAACAAGACAAACTTTACATTATGAGAAGATACTTAATAAAGTAGATTTTCACTCCGTATGAAATTCTACAAATTATCAAAAAATAGGCAAACATAACAAATGAAACAAGTAAAAGACTTGAATAGGTGCTTTTCAGAAAATGAAACATAAAAAGCTAGTAAACATGCTCAACTTCATTAGCCTTCAGAAAAATATAAATGCAAATAACAATGAGATTATGTTTTACACTCATAAGAGGGCAAAAAATTGAAAGGTTGGAAAATAAGCCTCATTGACATGGATGTGGAGCAAATGGGAACTCTCAAACTCTGATAGATTAATTTAAATTGTTACAACCACTTTAGAAAACAATTTAGCAGTATTTTGTGAAGCATATGCTCCACAATCTAGTAATTTTATGTGAAGTAACAAGTCTTACACGTTTCTCAAGAGTTATGCCTGTTTGTTCATTGCAAATGGAAGAAGTACCCAGATGACCACTGAAAGGAAAATAGAAAAATAATGTGGAATGTATTAAAGTAATACTAGACAAAATCAAAGATGAATGAAATAAAGTTCTACCCATCAGTAGGAGTGAATCTCAAGAATATAGTATTGAGGAAGAAAGCAAGTTACCAAAGAATTCCTACACTATTATTCCATTTGCTTCAAATTCAAAAATATGAAAAACTTAATGATCTATTGTTTAGTGAGATATACATATGGGAAATTTTTAAAGAAATAAAGGAGGGTATTGATAGACATGAAATTCAGGACTGTCCCCGTCTCCTTTCCGCCCAGTATTGGCAGCCGGCACTGCCCCTCTTTCTCTCTTTTTCCGTCTTCCTCTTAGCTGTTATCTAGACAGCCCACACTTTCCCCTTCCCCTCCCTTACTCCTAACCCCTTAGCCAGCTTACTGTCCAGTAACCGCCTACTGTCCAGTAACCGCCTACTGTCCAGTAACTGTCTACGCAAGCAACAGCACCCGCCGGCACCAATCAAGTCCCTTTACATATCCCTAGACCCTATAAAACCATGTCCCCTTCTACAATAAAGCAGACTTGTGCCCAGACCTCGTCTCCGTGGTGTTTTTGCTTGCACCGCACGTTCCCCGTGCCTGAGCGGAGAGAGTGAGGGCCCAACGGCTTCATGCCGACCCCCCTCCTCTCCTTTGACCGTGGGGCAGCCCCCGTCCGGAGAGCTCGCCCGGCCATCCGCGTCGACCCTCCCGGAGGCCCGCAGCTGCCCACACAGGACAATGGTTAACTGAGGTTGTCATGCAAGGAGCTATGAGATAGAGTTCATGTGCAATTGCTGTTTTAACCATGTGCTGGTATTGGGCACATGTAATGGTATTATGCTTGTTGTCTTGCTCCCCCGTGTTCTCTTTCATAATGATAACCAATTCTTTGACTCCTGGCAGCGCCTCTGTCTACCGCCTTCCGTGCAAAAACGAGAAATCATCACTGCCATCACACTTGCTTCGCTTCTAGGTCTCGCTGGAGCCAGCACCGGGATTGCAGCTCTCACCACACAACATACATCCCTTTCCTCCACCAGGCAAGCCGTCGACGAGGACATAGCCCGCCTAGGAACCTCCATAGCCCACCTAGAAACCTCTCTCAACTCCCTGTCTGAAGTAGTCCTCCAAAATCGTAGGGGGTTAGACCTCCTCCTCCTTAAAGAAGGAGGACTCTGTGGCTCTAAGTGAAGAATGCTGCTTCTATGTCAACCCCTCCGGCATCATTAGAGACAACCTGGCCCAAGTCAGAGAGGGCCTTAAAATACAAAAGCTAGAGCAAGAAGCCTCAGGAGCCTTTTCCTAGAGATTCAATGGGCTTCTCTCTTACCTCCTTCCCCTCTTAGGCCCACTCATTACCTTTCTCCTGCTGCTCTCTCTAGGGCCATAGGCCATCAAAAAGATTATTCAGCTCGTCAAAGATCAAATTAACACTGTTCTCAGTAAACCCATTCAGGTCCAGTACCAGCGAATCCGTACCACCGAAGAAGAGGCGCCGAGAGTCTCCACCTATCACCTCCCCCTCTGAACGGCCAGCCGCCCTGCAGTGCGCTCAAGCTCCAAGCCCCTTACCTATGCCCCTTCTCACCGCCCATCCTAACCCCTTACCCTTACCCTTTCCCCTCCCCCACCCTGTTTACCTAAAGCCGCCAGCATCCCATCGAGGCGCAGGACTGGTTAGCCAATGACGGGCAACGGGATTGGCCCCCCAGTCAACCTAAGACAGGGACACGGCCTTTTGCTGCCGCGCTTCCCCATGACGGGTAAGACTGGCCACGTGCGTGGCACGGGCATTGCCCGGCTGGGCGCAATCCCGACCTAAAACAGGCACAGTCCCCCTCCCTCCCCGAATCAAGCATTTCGGTGGAGCTTAATAAAAACAGAGGGGGAGATGTGGGAGTGCGAGCCACCGTTGCTAAGCCAACCCGGCAACAGGCGTGTGCACAGCCTGAAGCCGCAGTTCAGGGTGGCTGGAACGTGCGACCACGCCCTCAGCCTGGTACGGGCGAAGCGCCCTCAGCCTACCCAGGCAAGATACATCAATAACGGTCGCCTCCACTATCTCCCGCCTAGCCTAACATCTGGTCGGCTCTCACTTCCCCTTTCCCCTCCCCCATTCCTAACCTCTCCGCCTGCCCTCTGCCTAGCAACCGCTTACATTCACCTATCAGGAAGCAGTACCCGCCCGCACCTATCAAATCCCTCCACGCAGTCCCTAACCCTATAAAGCTGTGTCCTCTTCCGCTATAAACCAGACTTGTGCCATCAGCCTGTCTCCGGGACTCCTTCCTGGGTCGTGCGCCCTCCACGCCTTCGGAGCCCCCCAGGGAAGCCTCAGCGGCCGTATGAGGCTTTCTTCCCCACGCCAGGGACCCCTCTCGTCCCACAACGGGACCCCACTCGTCCCTTAACAGGGACCCCACTCGTCCCACAACGGGACCCCACTCGTCCTGCAACAGGGACCCCGCTCGTCCCATAACAGGGACCCCATTTCGTCCCTCACACATGGATACTTGATTTATTCCAAATAAATTATTTGTTATTCCAAATAATTTGTGCTATTATCAATTTTATTTGTGTAATTAAAAATAAATGTATTTGTATATATAAATATATTTGTATATATTTTTAAAAATTAAAAAGAAAATCCAACTTTGAGTGTTAACTCAACATTTATAACGCAAAATTATGTTTCTGAACTATTATCTCAATATTATAATATATATGCTCATGGAAAGAATGAAAATAAACATGGATAAACAAAGAAACAAACAAAAGAAAACCCACTCATAAAATATTAGTGGAAAAGATCAACAGAAAGGTTGACTATAAGCAATTCGACTGAAAGTACCTCCAAATAAATAAAGATCACCGAGTCTTCAACTTCAAAATCATCTTAAAAACATGATATTCAAAACATAGGACAAAATTTGGCAATACATTGCTTGGTAGAAGTTTGGGGTTGAAAAGTAGTAGATGATCTGAAAGAGGTGTACTTATCCAAAGCCATTAAAATGACATATTTCCGGGTATACCTAATAAATACTTCATCAAATGCTTGCAAAAATGAAAGTTACTGAATTTGCTCCCTATTAGTATTGATTGGTCATTTTATGAAGTCTTTTTAAATATCCTTAAAGTGATGAAATCTGAAATTATGTTAATTTTTAAAGTGAATCATCTTAGAATAATTATCAGTCATTTTAGGCGTGACATATAAGCATTTTAGTGCACATGTGATTGATTGGAAAAGCTGGATGTGTCAATGAGACCAAACTGTTGACAGGCTTTGCAATGAGCAGGGGATACTTGATTATGACTTCTGGGCTTCCTGATTCACCAGTGGACTTCATCATCAGAGTTTCTCTTGGATTGTTTCAGTGTGTACAATGGGCTACTTTAAAATGGTTTAAAATTTTATTTTGAACACAAGTCATCTTAGAAAAATTTATAATGAAATGGGAATGCTATTGAAGACTTCACCTTCTATCATGTTATTTGCTGCATTAGCGAGCAGAAAGGGCTGATCAGTATAAACACATTCAGAGATTAAATCTGGTTTTCTTTAAGAGGAGAGAAATAAGGTGGATCACAATACAAAGAGAAAGGAATTAGATTGGGTAAAATAATCAGTCAATCTTTCAGTTTAATAATTTCTCTTCTTTTTTTTTTTTAAAGATTTATTTGTCCACCACCCCTCCCCCGCCACCCCGGTCTGTTCTCTGTGTCTATTTGCTGCGTCGTCTTTGTCCGCTTCTGTTGTTGTCAGCTGCATGGAAATCTGTGTTTCTTTTTGTTGTGTCATCTTGCTGCATCAGCTCTGCATGTGTGTGGCGCCATTCCTGGGCAGGCTGCACTTTCTTTCGCACTGGGCAGCTCTCCTTACGGGGCACACTCCTTGCATGTGGGGCTCCCCTACACGGGGGACACCCCTGCATGGCAGGGCACTCCTTGCGTGCATCAGCACTGCGGATGGGCCAGCTCCACATGGGTCAAGGAGGCCCAGGGTTTGAACCCCAGACCTCCCATGTGGTAGACGGATGCCCTAACCACTGGGCCAAGTCTGCTGCCCTCTTTTTTTTTTTTAATCTCCTGGGGACCCCTTTGTATGCAGAACTGTGCAGAGGCTTATGTACCTCTGTTCCATTCTGAGTCTCTGTGGACTTGGGATCCTGTGCCCGGATATGCTTGGGGTTCTTCTACCTTGTTCTGTGGTCTCTATAGTCTGTGCCTCTGGTGGGAGTGGGGAAAGATCTGTGCTGCTGTCTCTGAGCCACTCCTGAGCTACACAGGACCCAGTGAAGGAGAAGGAGCAGACCAGAGGGTCTGGGATGGAAGTTTCTTCTGAGGCTGTAGGTTTTTAATGAACAATTCCAAGGTAGAAACAGTTTTACTAAACATGAAAAGATTGCTGCAATATAAAACAAGTTTGAACGATGGAAGAAGCAAACTGGAACAGAGACAACAAGTCATCAGAATCTTGATTTATTAAGATGTGATGCAAATCAATTAGCAATAAAATCAAACTCATCAGTCACCTTCTCTCTCTCTCTCTCTGACACACACTAACACATATGCATGGGCACACATACAGAGGGAGAGATGAGGTGGTGCAGAGGGAGAAGGAATCAATTTTATCAGGGCAGAAATAGGATAAGAAAGCAAACTGAAACTTCAGCTTCTTCTGAAGGAAAAGTACAATGTTGGGGAAAAGTAAGGAGAAAGAACCAGAGAGGTACGTTCTGTTTCCTTACGCTTTCTAGCTAAATTTTCAACCCTGATGTCAACAAAAAGGAAATGTAGCTATACCTGATGCCCCGATGTACCTCTCTAATGTCTGAATCCACCAATTCATTACCCATTGTTATGATCAATATCTCCTGGTTAGCACAGATACAGCTTTGAAAAAAAAAAAACGTGCAGAAATTTTTAATTACAATAGTCCTTTCATACTCCCCTTCTGGGCTATTTATAGGAAATGACTCTCTGATGTACATTTGGGAATTCTCTGTGTATATTCAGTTCCTGGAAAACTTCCAAGAACTTGGGTGCAAGTCACTTAATTCAGTTAAACTTCAAGAAACATATAGCTGTCACTCTCATCTCTCTAGAGCTACTGGAAGTGTCTCCCTCTTTCACAATACAGAGGGTATCACCCCAAGTACTTGCCACTTCTCAGAGCAGAGGTGACACAGTAACCCTAACTTCAGAATCAAAATGATAATAAGGCCCTTGAGATCATGGCAGCCTCTCAATTGTTCTAGCTTCTCTGAAATGAACTAGAGTGGGAATTCTGCTGCAGCTTTTGTGGATAGCTCAACAATAGACTAAATGTGCTAAACTAATAGAATCAAATAAAAAAGAAGTCTGCCAGATACAAATTGACTCTTTATTTGGATAAGTTTCATGAGCAAATTGAAAAATGTGCAATGACTATTTTGAATTTTAAATAAAATAAAACAGATTGTTCAAAATCTATCAAATCAGGGATCCTATATTTTTCTACAGCCAAACTATTAATAACTTTAATAGCATTTTATCTATGCTTGGATAAATCTTTAATTGCAGTAATTTGCTTTCAAAGGACAGGGAATTTTTTCAGTAAGTGACAATAGCAAGGAACATTCTTATGTAGATATTTCATTCTATCTTACTTGTGGATTGTAACAGATTATATGATAATTTATCATCTGTGTACTGAAGGGAGACATTTTATTATAATCATAGCAGATATTTAAGACTCTATATCAAGGGCTAATTTTTGGTAGTAGGCTGTCAGTCTGATAAATGCACATGATCAATGTTTCCAGATTTCTGATTTGTGATAATAAAGTTGCGTGAAGATCTTCATGATCATCTTGTAGAAGTCTCTGCATCATAAAATTCTCTCGGGAAATACAGGTTCAAAATGGTAATTGTTACTTTGTTGGAATGAAAACTATTAGATGAGGTATTGAGTGCCTTTCAAGATTGACCAATGATCATCAGTATGGGTCTTAATTTCGAAACCAAAGTTTCTCTTTCTTCTGGGGGTATATGTGGAGTTTTGATTTTATCATAATGATGTTTTCTTATGTTTTTATGACACTTTGTATTGCATTAACTTATATTATTTATACCTGCTTGCCAAAAGAAAAGGAAAAACATTCTTCCCTTCCAGGCAAAAACCTTATACCCTAGAGTGAGCACGAGATGAAAGAAGTATTTTACTCTTCTTTCTCACGGGTTCTGTGTGCTTGTCTGTGTATAAACATGCCCCTCGCTGAGTGTGTGTCTGCTGTTCTAGGGTGCAAAATTTTTATACAGTCTGGCTTTTAAGGCACCTTTCTCTACCTAGTTCTCAAATGAAGAAATAGGTATCTCTTCCAAGAGTGGAGGAAAAGCTGACTTCCTGAGAGGTGATCGCATTAGCGCTGTCATGGGTGTAAAGTGAGCTGTGATTTAGTTACCAGATAAAATATAGAACCCCCAGGTAAGTTTGAAATGCAAGCCATGAATAAATTCTCAGCGTACGCATATTTTTAATTGCTAAATTCGGCAACCCTAATAGGAATCCTACAATTTAAGGGATAGATAAAAGGATTTTCCATTGCAAGTTTTTATTCTACTTGATTTTTTATTTCATGGACTGATTTTAGACTTCAACCCTCATGTAAGATGAGACCATGCTGTACATTTATAAAATGCATCTGCACCATAGTCTTACTAGATCGTAGCAAAAATCCTCATGGGGAGTCAAAGTCTATCTTATGTATCTCCATTTTACAGGTGGGGATATTGATATTCCAAGAGGATAACAATGTTACTTAATGTCTCTTGGAGAGTTAAGAGGCAGGATTCAGACTTTTGTTCAATTGTCTTTCTTCTAGTTCACTGTTCCCCCTTTCACAAAGTTCACTAGTATATGAGAATAGATAATTGAACAATCTTTTGAATATATTATACCTAGTTAATGTAGTTTTCCTTCTTTGATAAACTAATAAAAATCCTTGCTTTCCACCAAGAGCCCAAATGCAGTGTTTTGGGGCTTGGTAACCTTCTACAGAGGGATTCAAGAGGCCTGTCTAAATAGCTTAAAATTTCTTCATAAAAATTTCTACCTACTGAAACCATTTACTGAAATGAAAAAATATTGGTGCATGAATGGTGGAAAATAAGTTTCACTTAACAACAGGTATTTACCTGATTAAATTCCTCTGAAGTATCCCTGCCCCCATGGCCATACGGACACTATCATCCACCGCTCCTGCCTTTTGTTGAATTATATCTCTAAATTCTTTCTCTTAAAATCACTTTCACATGGTTTATTCTATTGACCCATACAGTTTTAATAGCATTAACCTGCTTTCTTTCTATGTTTTGCTGCAATTTGGGGGAATAGCAGAGTTTCACAGGTGACAGTATGATGCGGTGTTATGTTATTTATTTACTCATACTTGCTAGATAGTGAAACAGATCAGGGAATGTGGTTGATACTGGAGCAGTACTCAAGTCTGCCTCTTCTCTGGTCTGTTTGCTTCCCTCAAACAATTCAAGTCTTCTTGGTAGAAGGGAGAGTTGATGGTTATATCAGGAAGAATAAATTCTGAGCGAATAATTTCTTCAATGCTGAAAATGCACTAAGCATGATCTTTATGACGTTGTCAATTGACTTGCTCCTCAAAATGCCATTTTCAAGAAATGGAGCAAACACATGCCAATCCAAATCTTCATGGTACAATGGAGTGGGAAAGCCAGTAAGGACTTCAAATACACACTAGAAATATACATGTGAGTGAAGTTTCCCTATCCCCTTGCATTTGTTAGTGGGTGAGCTCTTTCTATGGATTCTTTCCCCCATCAAGTTCAGCTCATCAAATCTATTATCCAGTAGAAAATATTTTCCCTCTACATTGGGGATAGATGGTAACTTGCATACCATCTATGCAAGTTCCAGGTGTCTGGAAATAAAAAGGCCACTAAGAAAGAGAGGAGACACTGGAGGGGAGGGTGTCAAAGTGCAGGAGAGAGCACTTGTAAGGAAAATATAGGAACTGGGACTTCCAATCCTTTTTGATAGTAGAAAATATAACCTTCATTGCTCAAAGGAAAGAGAAGGCTTTACAAGTTCGTTGGACTTCAAATACCATTTTGATACTTGATTCTTCAATGAGGGAGAAATGTGCTGCTTAAAAGTTCCTTTGTAATTCATATCGGATATAAAACTCAAATATAAAAATGTTCTTAGCTTGAATAAATTTATAGGCACCTAGTTCTAGAAGAACCTGCAAGTGGATCAAAACACAATCTTATGGCAGCACAGTTTTCCCTCTTCTCTGCTATGGGGATAGAGAAGATATTTTGATTTTTTATTTAAGTAAAGAAGCAGTGACTAAAAAGAAGTACTGATCAGAGATTCAAATGAACAGAGCTGATGAAGTGGAAATGAATATGCTTGAATTAATCACAATGCTTTAATCAGGGTTTTCTAATGCTAGTTAATTGTATCCACAAAATACAGTGCCAAATGCATTTGGTGAGTTGTAAAAGGGAGACTTTGAGACCCCATATAGGATCATGTTTTGAACAGGGTGATGTGAAAAAATTGACCAATTGCCACTGAAGCTGTTGCATGCCCAAGTGGCTGAATAATCCTGGCTATCAGCCAATCCAATTAAAGTATAAGCATAAATTAAAATATATCATAAAGCTACCGTGTTCAATTTCATTTGTTTTCTTAAGTAATTCCATTCCCAAGAGACGCTAGACATTTCCCTGATTGAAAATAGATTGTCTGTCTTTTCTGATGTGGTTTCCATTAATTTGATTCTACTGCATAATAATCAGAACAGTTTGGCTCCTATGGCATTGGGATGCCTGTGTGTTCAAGGGTAGGGGATGTTAAATACATTCCTCCTTCAGAAACATCACCAGCGCCTCTCTGACAGGACTCAACATTTCCACTGCTTTTTCTCTTTGGCTTGGCACATTAAATAGTTCTTTTTTACCCTCCTGATGTGACATAGATGGCTATGTTCTAACCACTGTGCTTATTATTGCCAACAAACCGTTTCAATAATTGAAACCAAACCATTCTTTCTTCAACACCCTATTCATTCAGCTCCACAGCAAAGACCCACTGGTAAAGATATGTGTCACTAGCATTTATAAAATACAAAGGTCTCTGTGAACCCTCTCCCCAGATTACTTTGTCTCAACATCTGAGATCATGAGAGCCAGCTAGATTTGAGAAGGGCATTCTCATTCAGGACATGAAATTTTTATCAACGAAGATCTAATCCTTCTAAATCCCTTATAAGCCAAGCCTTAAGATCTTTGAGACTGATACTAATGACTTTAGGACCCAATTTCTAAGATATTACTTTGTCTTTCAGTTTCTGAGGAAAGACCCTTTGCTCATATAGCTCTCCTCTGGTTTGATAAGTTGGGTGACTTCAGGACCTGAGAGTCAATAAACAGTCCAGAAAGTTAATATATTGTGGAGGGAAGGTGGGGAAAGCATGGTGGGTAGGGAAAATGGAAACTATGAAGTACACAGGCCAAGGCTATTCTTTTCACATCTACATTCTTGCACTGTTGAGGTCTATCATTCAAAACATGGCACTTGACTTACTGAGAAATAAGTCAAGCAGCTTTGTTTATTTATTTAGTTATCTTTTTACAATATCCCCTGGTCGTGTGCACTATCCTTTCAGAGTCAGGACATTGATATACAAGTTTTTTTTGTTGATCATTTGCATTGAACAAACTCAATAAGTTAGGCTGTGCTACATTAAAGCATTAATTTGGTCTGCAAAGCCTAGGTTCTGAGTCGTAGAAGATGCCTAATTTCCTCCCAACCAAAATAATTTACTGAGACACAGGGTGCATTCTAGACAACTTGTGAAATGGGCCAAATTTTTCTTAATAAGCATCTACTCTTCCTTTCTGATCTCTTCAGTACCCTTTTAGGTAATTTCAATTCTCTATTGTAAATTTTGAAGAATCTGCCACTGTGATGTTCAATAGTTTCGGATGGAGTTCTATGAAGAGAGTTTACTATTAAGGGGTGGGGAGCAGTAAAAGGACAACCTCTCCAAACTTCAGTTTCCTCATCTGTCAACTAACACCTCTCCCATTTTTTACACAGAAATGTTATAGGATCAAAATAAATAAGGGCTTCACATCATGTAGATCATTTCATTCATTTACAATAATATTATTAAAAATAATAGGTAACATTTGGTGTGTCAGTAACTGGGGTAAATTGTTTACGAACATGGCTGCAATAATTTCTCCCATGCTTTGCAGTGTGACCAGAAGTGGAGCCTACTTTCCCCACCCCTTCAACACAGGCTGGCCTTGTGACTTGCTTTGATCGGTAGAATGTGGCAGAATTTGTGTGACTTCCAAAGGTGAGCCTTATGGAGCAACATGCCTCCCTGAGGTCACCATGCAGTGAAGAGGCCAGTATGATTGAGTGCGTGGGAAAAAAAGGACCCGCTGGTCCAGCTTTCCCAGCTGAGTCCAGCTCTCAGCTGATTTGTTCCCCTTAATGCAGCTTCATGAGTGAGCCCTGGTGAGACCAGCAGAAGAACTGCTTGGCCAGCACACAAGACCTTGAGAAATAATAGAATATTGTTGTTTTAAGACAAGAAGCTTTAGGATACTTCATTTAGCAGCAAGATATAATTGATAGAGTCACCTGGTGAGCATTAGCAGTAAGTGCTTCATAGATTTGTATTGTAGTCTTAAGTATTATAAAATTGTGTTATCATTGAATTATATTCTGTATGCTTTTACTTCATCCTACATAGAGGGATGAAATGTAAACACTTGACTTTAGTTTGTGATGGTTGTCTGTGATGCTTACTAAGAAAATGCTTAGTAAGAAATATCCTATGTTTAATGGCTAAAATTTTTGAACACTTACTATAAACTAGCCACAGGTATGTTTACATGTACTGATTCATTTAATACGCACAATAACACATGTGACACGTATTGTTACTATCCTCATTTTGTATAAGAGGAAAGTGAGGTACGAAGAGGATACTAGCTCTATTCAAGGTCACATATGTAGTAAGTAGTAGAGCTGGAATTCCAGATCAAGCAGTCTGGTTGTTGAAACTAGACAACAGTTATAATTAGACAAAAATCCTCCCACTTAAAGTCTTCTGATGATTTGGGGAAGGTATACTTTTATTATGAAATATGAGATAAGGGTCATGATAAAAGGCCAGTAAATTGTAGGAATTTTCTAGGTTTTTCAACCTCAGTTAGACTTTCCTACAAGGTAATCCATTCAGCAGAAATCATATCTATTTAAAATGGGCAAATTGCACTTGTGATTCAGTTACACCAGAGATCAAATTAAATCTTCAGTAATATATTGAAAATAATATTTAATGCATTCATTTTGCTCACTTTACTTGGAAAACCTATAAAATATTTAAATTTAGTTAACCTTCATTGTAATTTATGGGTTCTTTTGAATAGAAGTTCTTACTTTTACCCTAAAGTATGAGTTTTGTTGGAATATAGCTCTCTTGCATTTGTTTTAGTTTCTTTCTTTCATACCATGAAGTGTTTCCAGCTCTTCTACTGTTGATTTGCATGTACCAACCTAAAAGCAGGCTGCTAACATTGTAATCACTTGTAGCCCTCACTAGGGAAAACAACATCAACAACTCCACAGAATCTAAGGCCAAAAATATCTACTGAACCTTAATCTTCAGAATTGGGGATCAGGAACATTGAGTGTGCTTCTTTGGTAATTCTAAGAGCAATCGAGTACGGAACTCTTGACCTAGGCTCTGGTTTTATCGAAGTATTTTGAAACACTGACTTGTTTATGCATCACTTCTGAGGTTGTGGGATTGGTGGGGATGTTATTTTTCATTTAACATAATGAGAAACCTAAAAAAGAAAGTACTTGAGATTTATATTCAGTGCCCTACCTTCCAATTCCATGATTCTTCCTGTTTGGCTATCCTTTTAACTCAGAGGCTTAACATTCCTCATATGCTGTCTCTGTGAAAATCTAGTCCTGAATATGCTAAGATGAGCAACTGATGAACAATTGATATAAACCTACAATTCATGGAAGGGGATAATAAACGGCAAAAATAAAAAGATAAAAATGATGCTTAATCTCATAGATAATCAGGTAAATTCAAATTTAAAATGTCACATTTTTTCTTTAATAACTGATCAGACTGGTGAAAACTTGAGATTTCTAGTGTTGGCTATGATGTAAGAAAATGGATATTATCAGACACTTTTATAGGAATGACCAAGACCGATATTTTGCTAACCCACACCCATTCCCTACTAGTTTCTCTTTTGATGGCCTCAGTCTTAGAGAATGGAAATGTAAATTATTCACTTTCTTAGCCTTCTTTGCATCTGGATGGCCATGTAGCACAGTTTTAATCAATAAAACAAATGAAAAAATTGCTGACACAGAATTCTAAACTGAGAAGTATTTTTAGAAGGAAATTTGATAGGATCTATCAAATTTTAAGTGCACTAAGTTTATTATAGATGCAATTTTATGTCTGGGATGTATAAATTCACCATGAAAGAATGTTCACATGTATACACAAAGACACATACATAAGAACAATCATTTCAGACTTGTTTGACTTAACAAATATTTGGAAATTACCTGGCTGTTTTCTATTAAGGAGAATGGTTTAAAAAAAAGTGCATACTAAGTAATCATTAAAAAAAGTGACCCTACATGCACAAACATAAAATGACCTTCAAAATACATCATTAGGTGAAAAAAATACACCAAAGAACAACATGTATGACTCTATTTGTATAAAGAAAAGTGTGTGAATTTGCATATGAAACTTTGACAATTGTTTTTGTGGGTTTTTTGTGGGTTTTTTTGCAGGGGAAAAGAGGGAAATGTGTGTTCCATTCTTCAATACTGTTTGAATCTTGGTCAATTAAAATATAATCGTTATAAACATTATAATAAATGTATTCATGTCAAAATATAAACACTTGATAATAGCGTAAACACTTACCTTTCCCATGGGAATTTGAGTTTCAAATAATAATTAAAGGAATTAAATGTCATTCCAGGCAAGCAGATGAGAAATATAAAAGGTAGAATATTTTTTGCTTTTAAAATCAGACAGCATACGGGGTTGCCTCTTTTGCTCTCTCTAAAGCTCATCTTTCTCCCATGCATGGTTTGGTGGGGTCATTTTCAGGACTTGGAGTTGTCCTGGATGGTACTGCAGGGACAGATGCTGGACATTGTATGTACTGCCATGGCCCACTGGGTTGCCTGGGGAGAACGTAAACTACAATGTAAACCATTATCCATGTGGTGCAGCAGTGCTCCAAAACATATTCACCAAATGCAATGAATGTCCCACGATGATGAAAGAGGATGTTGATGGGGAAGGAGTGGGGTGAGGGGGGTGGGGGGCATATGGGGACCTCTTGTGTTTTTTGAATGTAACATTTAAGAAGAAAAATAAAGAGAAGAAAAAACAGTTTTACAGACAGATCTTTGGGGAAAACAAAGCATTTATGGACATAATCATAAATCTTCTATAACACTTTTTTTAACTGGGCCCATGAAAATAATTTAGAAATCTCTAAATTATGGGTTTCTCTAAATTATTCTCTTCTTCTAGGACTTGCTGACTTTCAGTTCTAGAGTTAGGAAAAAGCATTTTCACTGACATACCACCTTGACAATTACAAATATTTTAGAAGAAATAATTTAATTTTTGTCTTTCTAATAAATTACTAATGCCTATTAACTAGATATTATATAGTTTATTTGATTTATTTATTATCTTTACCCATCCAAAATCAAACTAGAAAATTCTTAAGGCAGTCAGTCATTTCAAAACTTTAGCTCATACTTGATAGATAACTATTTAATATATTGAAGTCAAATTTATAAATTAGATCTACTGCTTTTGTACTTATTCCAAAAGCCTGGATATTTTTTCTTTTGTTTTCTTTTTCTTTACTTCCTTCCATTCTCCCTCTCTTTCTTTACTGTTTGTGGTTAGGTGACTTTAAAAGATAAAACAATATTTATACAGGAATGGGCCTGTGGGAGAGAGGATGACTCTGTTAGGTTACTTTAAAAGCATGGCTGAGTGAATAGTACATCTTTAAAATATGCATCACTTTTGTCACAATTTTAATATTTAACATTTATTGAACACTTGCTAAACTATGTCCCCTGCAGGATATAATTGCTCTACACAAATCATCTCATTTAATCCTAACAACAATGTATGAGATAGACACTATTAGTTTTTTCTTTTTTCTGATAAAGAAGCGATGCTTAGAGAAATTAAGTAGCTCACCTAAGGCTACATAATTGAAAAGGGATTTTATCCTAGGTCTGTATGACTCCAGAGTTCAGACAGCTAATTATGCCCCACAGCCTTGAAAAGTTCCTAGGCACAGACAAACATGGCCTACATAGAGTGTGTCTATAAATGTATAAGTTCCAGAGGACAGGGGCATTGTATTGTGTAAGACCAGGAGCAAAGTAGGTCCTAAATATATATTTGTTGAGTGAATGAATAAATACACACGTAAATAAAAAGTTAATGATCTAAAAGTAAATTGAACCTTCTTTCTTCATAAAAGAAGAAGTTCATATCTTAGGATGCTATTAAATGGCCTCCTTCTCTAGTTATTTGGCTGGAAAGACCTCTAGGGTATCTCCAGTTTAATAATTTTAATATTCTAGGAAATACTCTTTATTAGTTCCAGAGAAATAGTAAAAACTAGAGCCTAATGAAGTGTTTCATCCACGGATGTAGAGCATCCAGGTGGAAGAGTCCTTGAAAATACCCTCCAAACAATATGTCCTTCTTTGCTTCCTCTACTCACTGCGTCATAAAGGAACCCACTGAGCTGTCTGACTTTGAAGAGCTCCCAAGATAGATTTTCCAGATCACCTCTTGTTTCCTGGGGACTGTTACTTTGAAAGGGAAAGGCTTAAGTGCCATAGAAAGCAACGTGAGTGGGTGACATCCCTTCCTTGATTGGTGCAGGATTCTGAGATTGTTATGCAGTCTGAGAGGGAGTCAGAGTTCCTGACTACCTGATTAACAAACCCTGGAACTAATTAATCTGTCAGAACCAAATTAAACTCCCCAGCCTGAAGAAAGTAGGAATAATTTCTACATATACTTCAAGAAACAAATAAAAAATCTTGAATCTGTGTTTGTCACCACATTTAGAGAGCATGGACAGTGTTTGGCTTTAGTCCTGCCTGCCCCCTGCTATTATTAAACAGATTAAACTTTCTAGTGCATAGCAGGAGGATTTACATCATTTTTCTGCTTAAACACATGGTATAGATTCCACTGCCTAGACCCCCACTGCTGAATTCTAGGCCCTCCTCCTAACTCTCACATTGTCTACCACTTCTCTCCTGATGAATTCTCTTCTCCATACAAACTGATTTACCTGCTTCTATTCTAAGATGAGCCTTAAGGTGCAACAACGTTAATGTCTAACATTTATGGTGTACTAAATACTCTGTTAAGTGCTTTGCACAGATTATCTTATTTAACCTCATGATTCTAGGAGGTAAAATACCATTTTATGGATATTAAGGTATAGAGAGAATAAGTAAGCAGTCCAAGGTCGCACAGCTGTTAGTGGTTAACTGGAATTTAAACTTCAGTAGTTCAACTCCTCTTTGCTTTAAACACTGACTCCCTACAGAGAGAGATTTCAAATGGTCTCGACCTTTAGCTTCTTTCGGCCAACATAGAGGAAAATCATAGTCACAACTGAAAATAAGGACTTGGATACTTTTTCAACCAAAAATAAAAGAAATGAGTAGGATGTTCTCTCCTACTTCAGGAAGTTGGAAGACCTCCTACAGGTCTTATCAGCTCAGTTCATTTACTCATTACAATTGATCCAGTACCTATTATGTATAGGTATTTTTCTAGGCACTATGGATTCAGCAGTAAAGAAAACAAAAATCCTTGTCCTCATGGAATTTATATTCTAGTACATTCTAGCTCCTTGTATTTTGCCAAAAAGGATCTAAGTTAGCCTGGATAATTTAAAAAAAGCTCTTGTTTTTGGTAAGGATATAATTGACGACTCTCTTCCTGGGGGCAGATCACATAGCTAAAGTATCACATAGCTACTAGAGGTGAAAGTGAGACTTATTAACCAGAAGTCTCAAACATAGATATTACAGGTAATGCAACAGAAAATGGACCAGAAGGGGACTGTGGTTTATTAAAGCACACTTTATAAAGTAGCCAGTTCTCAGCTTCCAAGGGCTGTCAGCATACTGGAATGTAAGCCAGTGTTCTAAAGCTATTGAAATTCTAAGAAAAGCCAGAAATCTCAATTTTTATGTGAAATATTCATTTTTAATTGTTGGAAGATTAATTAAAAATAAAAAACAAAACAAAAATAAAGTGTCAAACTCCATGCCAATTAAAAAGAACATATCTATAGGTCAGAGTCTGTTGGCAGGAGGCCAGTTGCATTTCACCCAGCGTGTGTTGTGGTGCGGGGTTGGAAACATTCTAGCAATATGCACAGGGATTGTGCACTGTGATTGTGTTACCGGATTTTGTCTAGTTTCTTGACTATGCTGCAGAAATGAATTTCAAGAGCACGGCGGGAGAGTTAGGTCAGTAATTTATTCAGGTACGGAGGGAAAAGAAATGGAAGAAAATAACAGATCAAGGGTCCCAAGTAGAGAGGGAGGGGCTGAAAAGTGATAAAGAGGGCTGATTTACAGACTACAAATTCCCATTATAGATTATAAATGCCCAGGTTTTACTTGCGTCTTGATCCATTCAGGGGGAGAAGGCAGCCAGAATTGGGGTCCAAAGGTGAGAGAGAGAATTCAGGCCTTGCACCTACTTTTTGAACTGTTATTATTCCAGCCCTTTGCTAATGGCTGGGGAGGAGTTTCAGGTGTTTGCTGTTTTGATTGACCACCCCATCCATCAATCCCCATGGGGGCCCAATGATAAAGTCCTTGGGGAAATTGGAGGCTTCTCCTGACTTCCGGAGGAAATCTTGTTCTGAATGGCAGAATCTTGTGGGCGGGGGTCTTCCAGCAGCCATCTTGGGGTTTTTGAAGTCCATGAGGAATTCTTGCCAAGTTCCAGATCCATCTATTGATTCCCTCTCTTACTAGCCGGCTTCAACGCACTGGAGGAACACATCATCCGAAGCTTTTATTTCAACTTTGTAGAATACAGAATAAAGGAAATTAGGCACTTTGCAAAGGATTCTATAAAAGAAAGGAGGAGTTAAATCACTAATGGAGGAATATACATGGAAAACTTGACAGATGGATCAGGAGCAGTGTTAGAATCACGTACCTTCCTGCAAAAATAGCACATAAAGTTTATTCCAACCAATGCCACTTTCCTTTCTTTGGGTTCTTTGCAGCTCACTGACTTGTTCTGAGATGGAGGATGACAGGTCATTTCTTTTTTTGTTCTGGAGTTTTGGCTGGGAGAAAACTTTCCTTTAAATGCTCAGAGGGAGGGATAAAGAAAAGTCTAAGCTTCTCAGAGCAATTTCTTTCAAAGTAATTAAATGTGTAGCCCACCTGTCAGTTGGTCTTCTTTTGGGATCTAGCCATTCCTTTTGTCTAGGCATATTTTCCCACCCATTGTTTTCCCACCCATGAAGGTGATTGCTGATTCTGAATCCACATGCTGAAGATTCATGTTCTAGAATCATTTAGCAGAAGGAAAAGCATCACCCACATGACTTTGAATGACTTTATAAGTATAGAGGGAAACTTAGAAAGTCAATTTTCCTATGGGCTCTTTGAGCTTTGGATAGAAGACAGATTCTCTAATGTTATGAATTGAATTGTGTCTGCTAGAAATATATGCTCAAGTCTTCCTCCAAGCCCCATGAATGTGATCCTATTTGGAAATAGTGCCTAGAAAAATACCTATACATAACAGGCACTGGATCAACATTTATTGAATGAGTAAATGAACTGAGCTGGTATGACATCTAGGAGGTCTTCCAACTTCCTAAAGCAGGAGAGGAACATTCCACTCATTTTTTTTGGTTGAAAAATTATCCAAATCCTTACATTCAATTGTGACTACGGTTTTCCTCTATGTTGGCCAAAAGAAGCTAAAGGTCGAGACCATTTGAAATCTCTCTCAGTAGGGAGACAGTGTTTAAAGCAAAGAGGAGTTGAACTACTGAAGTTCAAATTCTAGTTAACCACTAACTGTGACCTTGGACTGGTTACTTATTCTCTTTATACTTTCATATCCTCATCTACAAAATGGCATTTACTTTCTAGAATCATGAGGTTAAATAAGATAATCTATGGAAAGCACTGAGCAGAATATCTAGCACATCTTATGTATGTGATAAATGTTAGATGTTATTCACTAACACAGGTCAAACTGGATTAGGGTGGACCCTAATTCAATATTTCTGGTGACCTTATGAGAAGAGGAATTTGGATGCAGCGAGATAGAAATAGAAGATCTCCTTGTGATGGAGGGAGAGACTGAGTTATGTCACAAGCCAAAGAATGCCATAAATTGCCGGCTAGCCACCACTAAGGAAGCATGGCCAGAGGCAGCCTGGCTCTGTTATCACCTTGATTTCAGACTTCTGGCCTCCAGAACTGTAAGACAATAAATGTCTGTTGTTTTAAGCCACCTAGTTTGTGGTCCTCTGTTACTGGCAGCCCCAGGAAACTAAGACATCTCATAATATGGGAAAACATGGAAAGTGCTTAGCTAAAGATCTCACTTATGGTAAGCATTCAATAAAGGTCAGAAGTTTTTATCATTATTATTTAATTGAATAAATGTTTGACCTATATGGGAATTGCAGTTAGCATAATTTTTTTCATTAATTTAATTAATTCATTAATTTTTTCCCTATCCGGTTGCTTCATTGTCTTTTCGGTGCATTGTTTTGTTGTGCGGGGGCCTGTGCCTTACTGCGCTGTGCAGGGGCCTCACCATGCCAGTCTGGGATGCCTTTTCTCTTTTTTTTACCAGGAGGTCATGGGGATCAAACCCAGGTCCTCCATATGGTAAATGGGAGTCAGTTGCTTGAGCCACAGGCGCTTCCCATATTAATTTAATTTAAATGAAACATTTATTTTATTGGAAAACTTCAAAAATTACTCCAAAGTTATGTGCATATTTTGACTGAAAAAAATATGGTCTTGTCAAAACACACTGTGAGTTATTTTCTTAGCCAAAAAAGTGAATGTTCCCAGGCATCAAGAGTGTTGTCTGATGATGCACTGAAATATAACTAGTGACCTAGACCATCTGCCACAGTCTTGACAGATTTCCTGGCAATTTGTAAACTAAAATGTTTTTAGGCTTTTGAATGTATTACTGTAGGTGAATCATTTTTTATAGTAACAATCTGTGGATTGTATTCAAAGATATTGAAAGGCACATTTGGCAGCCCGGCTTCTTCCCCACACCCACTGGTGAAATGGGCTACTATCCTGCTATCTATCCTTTTGATTATCTCAGCTGAATCATCATGATAGTTCAGGCATCTCATTTGGTACATCACAGAGCCAGCTCTGAGTGGTTGAAAGACTTGAATTCATAACATCTGACTCTAAATTCAGGACTATTTCCATTGTCCCAGGCCATCATAAGACCTAATTTATCTTTTCATCCTGGACACTGACTTTTTATTGTCACCATATGTGAAATAATAGTACATGTGCCACAAAAATCACTCTAATATCTAATTCGAGATTCAGAGAGTGGAGTGTGGCAGTTTGAGATTAATTTTTTTTAAATTCCACAAAGAGGAAGATGATATTTTTTAAGTAATTTATTCCCCTAGGTGTGATATCCTTTGATTGCATCAAATTTGGTTGAAGTTTTGATTAGGTTACTTGATAAAATTGCATTAGGGATTTTTACTAGACTGGTAGGGCTCTCTTCAACTCTTTGCATGGCCACAGCAAGCTCAAAAATAGATAATTTTAGGCCAATTGCTCCATTCCTTATGACTATACCTGTAGATATTATTTGTGAATTTCCAAAAAGAAAGATTATGTTCATCAACTTGTATGATCCTCTTGGTGTGTATGATACCCTTTGAATGTATTAGATTTGGCAGAGATCTCTCTGATTAAATTATGTTAAAGATTAGGACTTTGATTTGACCATGTCAGGAGGATGTGACTCAGGGTTGATTTCCTGTCCCCTGGTGGGCTGATATCACAGACACTCACTGAAGAAGACAGATCAGAAGAGAGAGAGCTCCATTGACAAGGAAGAAGAGAGAACTTTGTCATTTTTTTTGAACCTGTGGCCCTGGGGAGAGATGAGCCATTTACCTAATAGTTTGCAGCTGATACAGGAAGCCCTGAGAGACAAGCCATATGCTAGCCTACAGCCGAGATCAGAAGAAGCTGAGCCCATGAAGCCTTAAGAGGAATAAAAAAGGAAAGAGAGGCCAGGCAGAAATTGCCTGCCATCTTGCTTCAGCACGTGGCAACTGACTTTGGTGAGAAGTCAGCCTTGAGTTGGACTCTTAAGGGACTTGTAACTGTAAGCTTTTACCCCAAATAAATATCCTTTACAAAAGCCAGCAGATTTCTAGTACTTTGTATCAGTACCCCTTTGGCTGACTAATACAGTGCCTTAGTGCATAAATTAACCTAAAATTTAATCTAAGAAAATTATGACTATTTTTTAAAAGTAATTTTAAATACAAATTACTGGCATGGATCATTTCTCTACCACCTAGAACCTAAAAATGAAAGTTTAAAAAACCATAAGGACTTGGTGAAGACTTCAGTATATTCATTGGTTTTAATTTATTTAGGTTGTATACTACTATCTGGTTATCTAATCAATAGTGTCATTAAAATAGCCAATTAGATGATAAACATAATGAAGTTTCCCACCTTTTTATTGACTGACCTAGAATGAACGTATGGTGTAGCTGTAGTGTAGGAATCATTAAAATGCTCACAAACATTCTATCAGAAAATACATTCAGTGGTAGATTTATATATGGCCAAGGGGAAATTGTAAGAATTTAGGCAGGCAGAATAAGGAAATACTTTAAATGAATGGACTCTGGAGTCAGAAAGATGTAGGTCTGAGTCCTAACCAAGCTCTACCATTTACTAGCTGTATGTTCTTAAGCAAGTTCCTTAAACTCTGTATACTCAGTGTCTGCCTCCATAAAATACAGATAACACTTTCTTCTACCTTGGAGCATTTATTGTGGGTATTAAACAAGTCAATTCAAGTAAGTAGATTAAAGCATTAACTAGCATATGATAAAATTTCAGTTTTATTGTTTTGTATGTTATCTATTTAGTGTCTCTAAATTAAATTCCTTCAATAATTTCTTTAATGATAGAGAGTATAAGGAAACCTATCTGGCTTACTGTGTTGTTATCAGAGCTAGTAGGATAATGTAAGGAATGCCATTCTCACCCAGTGATTTGCCTGTCATAAGCACTCAATAAATATTGGACCCTATATTGGACATCTCAGTGCTCACCTCACATCCTCTTGTCTTGACTTCTACTCCTGCTACCATTAGGCAATCTGTTTTTAGTAGGAGCACTCTGATGGCAGCTGAGCTACCTCACCACAGCTGCACTGTGTGTTTCTCACTTTCTGAGTCTGAGCCTTTTCTGTTGAGGGATATGTGTGGGAATCTTCTTGGCCCTGGTATAAACATGGAAGTGTGAGGAAGGCAACACGCCATGGCAGGCATGCCCAATGAGGGATGGAAGCTGGTAGATAAATGCCCCCTTTTCTATCCTCAGGTGAATATTCTAGTTGCATTTTACACAGCTCCTTAGGGAGTCATTGTAAAATTGAACCCCACTTGCCTATAGCAGTGATCAGCTCCATAACACATTCTTTCCCCCATTCTTTATTTCAATCCTCTCAATCTCCCACTGCTGTTTGCTGGAATAATTTCTCAAATAAACTATCTGAACCCAAGTACTTATCTTTAGTTCTGTTTTTAAGAGACCTCAGACTGTTATAATATGTGATTATAAGTTTCAGTGAAGTAAATTTATTTGTCTTTTATGTTGCATTTCCTAACAATCATGTTGAGGCAATATTGTAGTAAAAGAAGATTGTTGAATGGATTTTGAAAATACTTTACACTAATTCAGTGTATGCATCTAGATACCACTAAATGATTTTATTAATTCATACCAGCCTGGATAGTAAATGATTTAGGTTTTACAGGCCAGAGGTCTCTGTTTCAACTACTCACCTCCACCGTTGTAGCTTGAAAGTAGGCACAGAGAATACGTCAAAAAAGGGCGTGGGAAGTGGATGTACCTCGGTGGTTGGGCACCTGCTTCCCATGTATGAGGTCCTGGACTCAATCCCTAGTACCTCCTAAATAAAAGTATGTATGGCTGGGTTTCAATAAAGCTTTATTTACCAAAACAGGTGGTAGTCTAGGCTTGGAATATAGATGTGATATACAACCTCAGATGTTATTCAGGTAGATATGTTAAACAGCTATTAGTTCAAACTTTGTGTCCTAGATGTTTTTTCCCCCAAAATATTTACTTTACGATAACCATATATGTCTCCAAGTACCCTACCTCTTAATGTAGATGAACTATGTTGACTCTAGAAGGGCTTGGGATGAATGTCTGAGGACATAAAGCTTAATAATAGTAGTCACTGAGTGCTTACTACATCCAAAGTTGCATTAAGTGCTTTTCCTGCATTAGCTTACTTAGTTCTGAGGGCAAGTGAGGTTAGAGAAGATAGACACCTTGCCTACATCCTCCCAGAAAGTAAGTGGCAGAAGTGAGATCTGAATTCAGTCTGTCTCCAAGGTGTAACCTTTTGTACCACAGAATGGCCCCTAGTGAATTTGTAAAGTTAACAGTTCTCTTCTCTGGCATAGAAAATTATGTCACAAAATGTGCAGACCAACCTAGGAATAAGGGGAAAAACTAGTTGGTTCTCTTAAGGAAACTATATCAACCACTCTCTGTCAAAATATTTAAGATGTCTTTGTAGTCAATGATTTTCCACTAAGTTTTAAAATATGTAAAATATGTTGCTACTGTCATGCAGATTAGTCACATTGTAGTAATTTTAAAAATAGGATTGTCATAGTTCATTGGAATTGGTCCAAGAATGCAGCAGAGCATAAAACTTCATATATGGACATTTAAATCATTTATATCCATTCTAAGAATGTATTTACAGGGGTTGAAAACTGTCACTGAAAAAGTCGCTAATTAGCAGTAGAACGAATTATAATAAAAGAAATAAGGACAAACCAGAAATCTGCTTTTAGCTTAGCTTAGCTTCATATACAAGTTGTGATGTATCTGTATTTCTTCAGCATGGTATAAGATGGTACTTGTTGTAGCTATTTTTGAACACTGTAAATGACAGCAAATTTCAAGCACTACCTGACTGAAACAAAAATAGCAGTCAAGAGAAAGGGGCCACAAATCTCAGCTGACAAACCGTTATTATTAGTGCCTTCGATCTATGTTGAACTGATGTGCTTGCCAGACCTAAGGGATATGCAACTGAGATAGGAGTCCATGGTTAATTCTAGATGAACGTTGAACTCAGCCATAAGACATAGTCTGAGGGAAACGAAGAAGAGAGCAGAGTACACCTTTGACATTTGATCTCTGATCTTTGAAAGTGAATAAAGGATGGAGGTAATAAATAACTGACACTTGAGATATGATCTGAGCTAAGAGTTTGAACAAATACCAGTATAATAGCAAAATTAATGAGTGACAGGATCCTGTCATACTGTGATAAGAACCAAAGGAAAGGGAATAACTATCTACTTGAAAAATAAGGTCTGCATGCAGAGAGAAGCAGAGATCAAGAGGGGATAGATTGGTTTGAAGCAACATGGATACCTTCTCTTTGAATGACAAGAAGCCTTTGGTAAATGCTTTGCCCTTTTAGAAATTACCCAAGAGGTAACTGTCACCGTTCTTAACCTGCATTTTAAGACTTGGCTCTGTTTTAAGTCTTCTAAAGTACAATATGAACTCAATTGTTCCTTCATTTATTCAACAAATGGAAATCTTCACTTTATTGCCCTTTTCCTCCTGGCGCAGTTTTCCTTTGTTTTTCTTTAGCACACATATCTTTTTTTTTTTTTTTTTTTTTTTTTAAATTAATTTTTTTTATTGACTTTGTAATAATGTTACATTAAAAATATATATGTGAGGTCCCATTCATCCCCACCCCCCCCACCCCCCCTCTCCCCCCCCAACAACACTCGTTCCCATCATCATGACACATCCATTGGATTTGGTAAGTACATCTTTGGGCGCCTCTGCACCTCATAGACAATGGTCCACATCATGGCCCCCACTCTCCTCCATTCCATCCAGTGGGCCCTATGAGGATTTACAATGTCCGGTGATTACCTCTGAGGCACCATCCAGGGCAGCTCCATGTCCCGAAGACGCCTCCACCTCTCATCTCTTCCTGCCTTTCCCCATACCCATCGTCCACCATGTCCACTTTTCCCAATTCCATGCCACCTCTTCTCTGTGGACATTGGATTGGTTGTGTCCATTGCACCTCTATGTCAAGAGGAGGCTCAGATTCCACATGGATGCTGGGTGCAATCCTCCCACTTTCAGTTGTAATCACTCTAGGCTCCACGGTGTGGTGATTGTCCTTCTTCAACTCCATCTTAGCTGAGAGCACACATATCTTTTGCCATTCTCCATCACATGGCATGGGTGGGATCCACCCCCATCTGCTGACTTAAAGAGTGTCCTGGTTTAGCTTAAGCCCACAACAGGGTCCGTGGACACCAGGGATGTTTCAGGGATGGACACACCTTGGCCAATTAAAAATAAGGCACTTACTGGGCCTCTTGGAAATAGGAGTTCCTCTCTCCTCCATGGGAGCAACTGGAAGAGATTCTCTCTTTCTCCCTCTGAGTTTGAGTTAGTGGAGTCTAGTACCACTGTAACTATTATGCCACCAAAAATGACACATGGGCTTTTGGTGATAACTTTTGAGCCACTAAATCAAGCCTTCCTCAAAATCTAAACACACTCTGGACCTTTTGGTTTTGTGAATTAATAAACCCTCTTTTATTGTATAAGCCTATCTGGCTTACGATTTTTGTCACTTGTATTTGAGGGTCTATACAGGTAAAAGTGTGGGGCACTGTGCAAGTTTCTGGGACAAATAAGAGTAGGCACTGCTTTCAGGAGGCTTCCGATGTTGAGGAAATACAACCTCTGAGACACAGGTCAGTGAAGACCTGGTTGCTCTCCAGTAAGAGACTGGAATACCAGAAAAAATTATCTGGGTTAAAATTTTTTTAAGGGAAATTATGAGAGGAAAAAAAAGGAAAAAAAATTATTGGTTAGAAGGATCAAGTTATGGAAATAAAAACAGAAAAATCTTATGTTATCTCCCTGCATAGAAAGAAGAATGCACCAGAAGCTTATCTGAAAGTCTGCAAAATTTATCTGAACATAAGTCAAGCCACTTTCAACAAAAACACTTAAATATCCTATAAGTTTGTTTTGTACAACAAAGGAACTTTGGAGAGTATCCAAAACCTTATAGAGCAAGGAGCATGTCCTTTCCTCCTACCAATAATTTGGAACATGATGTCTGCCTGGAATTAATCAGATTGGTGCCAAGAATGAGTTACAAAGCAGGCAACACATGGGAGATCAACTGTGTTATCTTTATCCTTAAGAAAAATTTAAGTTGTTATAAAAAGCAGATTGATTGTATTCTGAGCCCATAGCTGTATTCAATTACATCCTCTGTCATGGGAAAAGTGGCTAAAATTTCTAACCTTTCTTTTTCAGAAGAGTAAAAGCAGCCCCCTGGCATGACCAGGAATGGTTCCTTTTATTTAACATGAAGTTGAATGCAGAATACAAAATATATGTATTTTTCTTCTGGCTGTGAAGAAGAATCCCTTAAGGATTTAGCTGTGGACTTCTACATACAAAATAGGGAAGTGTGATTTATGCAGCAAGTATCAAATTCTAATATGCATACAAATCACGTGGGAATCTTGTTAATATGTGGATATAGATTCTGTCTGTCTGGGGGTGGGCTATGAGATCTGCATTTCTGTCCAGTTCCTGGGATATGTTGAAGCTGTCAGGTCAATAGACCACATTTTTTTTTTGGTCTTCATTTATTTACTTTTAAATGTTACATTAAAAAAATGTGAGGTCCCCATATATCCCCCCCACCCCCCTCACCCCACTCTTCCCATAACAACAACTTCCTCCACATCATGGGACATTCATTGCACTTGGTGAATACATCTCTGAGAACTGCTGCACCACATGGTCAATGGTCCACATTATAGTTTACACTCTCTCCCAGTCCACCCAGTGGGCCATGGGAGGATACACAATGTCCAGTAACTGTCCCTGCAGTACCACCCAGGACAACTCCAAGTCCTGAAAATGCCCCCATGTCACATCTCTTCTTCCCTCTCTCTACCCTCAGCAGCTACCATGGCCGTTTTCTCCACATCAATGCTACATTTATTTCCATTGCTAATCACAATAGTTCCAGAACAGAATATCAGTAAATTCACTCTAATCCATATTCTATTCCTCCGTTCTGTGGACCCTGGGATGGTTATGTCCACTCCATCTCTCTATCGAGAGGGGGTTTAGATTCCACATGGATGATGGATGCAATTCTCCTGCTTGCAGCTGTAGGCACTCTTGTGTTCCTGAGTATGATGGAATTGGACTTAGATGTGATCTTTGTTCACAAGCCTCTCCTGTCACTTTTACTGGACCTATGGTTGACGCTGGGGTTTAATGTATACTCAGGGGACCTGAATCTCTGGATGGTCCATGTGACAGCCAGGCCCTGTGCCTCAACAGACTTGCAACTCCTACCCTCTGGTTTATTGGACTTACCCCAGCCAGCTAACAGGGAGGTGAAGAAGATCAACCACCACACCAGGGAGCCAAGAATAGACCACATTTTGAGAGGTGAGGACATCAAGGAAAGAGCTGGAATATGGAGGACTGACGAGGTCTGGGTCTAGTTCCAGTTCCATCATTCCTGTGAGATCCTGCTAATATCACTTAACCTCTGAATGTACCTCACTCATGAAATGATGGGGTTGGATTTAGTCACCTCCAAGTCACCAACAAATCTAAAACAACAGGATAACAGGCTCTGTATACCAAATTGTCTCTCTATACTTGTGCTTGTTCCTTGTGGTGTCATCGTCTACCAAGCCAGCAACATGAACATTGTCCTTGTCTCCTCCCTCTCCATTGCTTACGACATGCATCAATCACCAAGTCTCATCTAGCTGTTTTCTTAATCATTCTAGGCTCTTTTTTTTTTTTTAACATTTTAAAAACCAATTTATAAAAGTATAAAATGCAGAAAAATGCAATTATCATAAATGTGGTAAAGCCAATTTTGACAACTCACATCCTTGTGAGCAACACTCAGACCAAGAAACAGAAAGTCACCAGCACTCCAGAATGGACTCCAGTGGACCTTCTGGCCATTATTCCTCCCAAGGTCAGTCACTATCTCTAGGTTCATTTTATTTTGGTTTATTTTATTTTAATATACTCTTTTTTATATATATATATTTTTAAAGAAACTTAGATTACATAAATGTTACACAAAAAATATAGGGGATTCCCATATGCACCTCTCCCTAGCCTCCCCATATTTTCAGCAACATCCTTCATTCGTGTGGTACATTTGTCACAGTTGATGAACACATCTTGGAGCATTGCTGCTAAGCAATTATAGTTTACATTATAGTTTCCACTCTTTCCCGCATAGTTTTATAAGTTATTACATGATATCCAATGGCCTGTATCTGTCATTGAAATGTCATTCAGGATAATTCCAAAGTCTCCAAAATGCCCCTAAATTACATCTATTTTTTTTCTCCCTACCCTTAGAACCTCCAGGAGTCACTGCCTCCACATCTATGATAAAAGTTCTTCCATTGCTAGGATTACAAGTCCAGGGTAGAACAACTGTAAGTCTACTCTTGTCCATCATCTATTCCCCAATCCTGAGGGTTCTGGGATGGTGATGCCAACTCTACCTCTAATTGAGAGGGGGTTTAGGTCCCATGGGGCAGATGGTTGGGACTTTTTTCCTCGCGGTTGCAGACTCTGTTCCTTGAGATGGTTGCTGTCAGTCATCTTCTCCTTGTTAGTTGTTCTGGGTGAGTTCAATGACTGCAGAGTAGGTGTTGCAAGTCTGTTGAGATTCAGGGTCCAACTGGCACATGAACAGTCTAGGCTCATTGAAAATAATTAACTAGTTTGTTCTTTCTATTCCCGCTGTCACAACTAAGATTCAAGTAACAGTCTTCTCCCTCTTGATCACACAATAACAGCCTCTTAAAAAGGTCTTCTCTTTTCTTCCTTCTAATCCATTATCCACTTATTCAAACAATGGACATCTTTTATATTCTGCCTAGCAATTGTTTTCTGTTTTCTTTAGGGCATAGTGTTTCCAATGCATTCCAGCACACCTCTCCTCCTGTTCTCTCAGTCACGTTTTAGGTGGGTTCAACCTACCTTCCCATTCCAATGTTGAATTTATATCTAATCTTTTCCTGCTCCTGGATAAAATCCTTCTGTGATTCCTCCCTTTTTTTTTTTATTTTTAAAGATGTGGGCTGCAATCTCTATTATGACATACAGCCATACCTTTATCTTACCTTTATCCATTATTTCTCTTCCCCTTTGCCTTTCCCATTCTGGTCACTTCAGACTTGGTAAAGTTTCTTTTAAATCATCAAGCCCTTTCTCACCTCAGGACCTTTGCACTTCTTGTGCTGTCACCATCGCAATTCACCCCCCTTCCTCCATTCACTGAGCCCCTACAGTGAAATATATTTCAGTGCTCAACTAAAATGACATTTCCTGACTCCTAGATTAGGTTCAGTAAGGATTCTTAAATGTGCCAGAAATATTTTGCACATGACATTCACAATGCTTAGAAATCCACATTAAAATATTTGTTCATACCTTTTTTGATAGACTATATGTTCTATGAGGTCAAGAATCTATCTGATTTACATACTGCTGGGTTTCAGATAATTCTCACCAATTCCTTACTGAATTTAAGTAGAAAATGATGGATGTAGAAATGGGGAGGTAATGATTAGTGTGTACTAATCAGTGGGGTGTTTGGGGTGGTGGAAAAGTTTTGGTAATGGATGGTGGTGATGGTGGTACAACATTATGAATGTAATTAACACCTCTGAATTGTATATGTGAAAGTGGTCAAAATGGGAAATTTTAGGTTGTATATATGATACCAGAATAAAAGTAAAAAAACAACAACATTGTACTATATAGCATGAACAGTGAACCCTAATGTAAACAATGGACTATAGGTAATAGTATAATTATAGTAATATTATCTCATCGATTCTAACAAAAGTATCACAGTAATGCAAAGTGTTAATCATAGGGAAAACTGTGTGTCAGGGAGGTATATGGGAACTCTGTACTTTCTGTCCGATTTTTCTGTAAACCTATATCATCTTTAATAAAAAAGTAACAACAACAACAAAATACATATTAGATTTAGTGTGTAAAAGAAATCAATTTTTCAATTGATTACATGCTGAAATGATAATGTTTGGGTACGTTGAGTTAAATAAAATAGACTTAAAATTAACGTTGCCTTTTTTTCTATTTATGTGGCTTCTAGAAAATTTAAAATTACTTATGTGACTGTCATTATATTTCTATTGGACATGCTGCTCAAAGGCATTCTCCAGAATGAGTTTGTGAGGGAAGCTACAATTTTGCAATTAGCTAGCAGTGTAAATACCTTCTCAGCAGACTCAACATCTCCCACATGACATGCAGATTTGGGAAGGGACAGAAGAATAGAAAAGCCCTTAAGTCTAAACCATATTTAACAATCTAGAAGTACCTGTCATTGATGGGCTATTGAGCCTCATTTCTCAATTATCCTTTTTTAGCTTCTTCTATTTCACTGCTAGAAACAGGACCAGTGGACCAGGGTTATCAGGTCCCTTAAACCTGCATCAAGAAGGTACAAAAAACTTAGAAAAGTATTCCAGAAAATGTGGGAGAGATTTGGGAGACAACTAGTCATCTTATATGGTTGGATATTAGGATATTTCTTTTAACTTTTTTGGCAAATAATTAATTCACAGGAGATTGCAAAGAAATGTGGAGTGAGGTTCCATAAATCCTTCATTCCATTTCCCCAGTGTTGATATCTTGCACAGTTATAATACAATCACAAAATTAGAAACCTGATATTGGCCCACCACAGCCTTTTAAAAGCACTGCCCATTTCCTCCCTAGCTGCCTGCGTTTCTCTCAGATCACCAATTGATAAGTTCTTCCTTCTATGGAAGGAATGACTGATAAAATGGTGAGATGGGCTAAAGTTGTTCATTCCCATATTGTTTTCTCCTTGAGAGTAGAGTGGATGTCACCTTCCGTCTATGAAAAGGAGACCTCTTTCCTTCGCTCACCTCATTATCTCACATTCTGCCATGTTTTAGAGTTAATTATATCAGCTTTGTTTTTTCTAAAGAGGTAATAAGATCCTGATATAGGGAAATTTACTCGTTTCTATATCTCCCACACCTGCACTGGTTTGCCCAGAGAAGATGCTCAGTGAATACTTATTGAGGTGGATTCTTTAAATATCTAATTGTTATGTGAAAGGCATTTATTATGCACATTTTCAAGCTATTCAACTGTTGCATGCCTAAAAGGAAAATGACATAACCTTTGAATAAGTTTGACGGATGCCTTTTCTCGGGCAAGAAAGATTGTACTTTGATTTACAGGGCATACAGTAAATGAGCCAGTAGGGAATATTCTATCCATCTAGAGATACAAGTCTTTTATCCATAACTTGTTTTTAATTGTAATTAAGTCTTTGTGGGCTTGTCATCCATTCTGTGCATAGTTTCTATTGCATTTAACATCTTCATGCTTCAAAATGAGAAGAGCAGAGTTGCAAGGGACTCCCAGGCAAATTAGGCTATATAATTATTCAGCTAATAATTGGTGCATAGGTATAAGATCTTGATTTTTGTTTTTTCTTCTGTCCAGTTCTTACAGCCTACATGTGTTGAATAAGCTCAAAGAGTTACTGACCCAATACATGAAAACCCAAACACCTCAGCTGTAGGATTAGCTGTATTCTGAGCAAACCACACAGGGCCTGGCACAGGGAAACATAAAAAAAAGCATACTGAATGAATGGATGAATGATGCTTTCATTCAGGCTCACATTGGAGTGTGCACTAGATCTAAAGATAGATCGTCTGCGTTAGGATGGTATTGGGTATCTTATGTGGAGCTTCCTAGCAGATACTACTAAGCTAAGTTTTCTTAAATAGTAAGTAACAATAATTATAATAGAAGAAATTACAAACTGAACTTAATTATAATTTAAAATTTCTGCTCATCAAAAGATACCATTATAAAGTAAAAAGGCAAGCCACAGACTAGGAAGAAATTTCGGAGTACATTTACATTACAAAGAATGACTCATATCTAGAATATATAAAGACTGCCTGCAAATCAATAATTTAAAACATAAATGATTCCACAAAAGAAGATATTGAATGACTGATAAGCACATGAAAATGTTTCCTGCCATTAGGGAAAGGTATATTAAAAGTATAATAATATATTTCTATACCTAAAAGAAATGGCTAAAATTAAAAACATTGAAATACCAGATGTAGAACAATAGGGACAAATATAAATAAATTGTTGTTAGGTATGTAAAATGGTGTTCCCACTTGGTAGTTTCTAATAGAGTTAAACTGAAATGAACCCAATGGCCTAGCGATTACACTTCTGGGTATATAACCAAGATAAATGTGTCAAAGATGACTTCTATCTGAATGTTCACAAAAACTTTATTCATTAAAGCTCCAAATGAGAAACAATCCAAATGACCAAATGTCCATCAACAATGTCCATCCTCAAAACTGTGGTATATTTATATAATGGACTACTTCTCAGCAGTACAAAACAGTAAATATGAATACATTTTAAATACATTATGCTAAGTAAAAAAGTCAGATAAGAAAGAATACATTTTACAGTTAGTATGAAGTAATTTACATGAAGTTCAATAATAGGGAAAGCTAATCTACTGTGATAGATGTAAGAATACTTCTTGTATTGGGTAGGGGTAAGAAGAGGCTCAGGGAAAGTTACTCGCAAGATGGAAATGTTCCTCATCCTGGTCTGGGTATTTACATAGGGATATAAGTAAAGATTTTTGCATTTACTCTCACTATATCTCTTTAAGGTAGCATTAGCATAAAACAGGAACATTAGGAGAATGAGTAAACTTTTGGTTATTTATTTATGTTTAAGAATATTATTACATTAAAATCAGGCTTTCACGAAATACTTGAAGACATAGGATATGCTTATGATATGTTAGGTGGGAAAATGATTCATAATTCTTTATGCTAAGATCTCAATATTCTAGGAAAAAAGCAGTATGTGTTTATATATGTGTGTGCGTCTATGTTTATATATATATATACACACACGCATATATGAATATGTGTGCACTCAATGCCCAATCATGGAAGAGAAATATGGTAAAATATACTAAGATATTAATGGTGGTTATCTTTGGGTAAGAAACTTACGCTAAACTTTACTATCTTTTTATATTCTTTGATATTTTTACAAATTATGGAAGGATTACCTTTATAATCAGAAGAAAATGTAAACTTCTTTTTTTTTTTTTTTTTTAATAAAAACTTAACTGTCCATTGTCCCATTTCTTCAGAGTCACTTTAGGGGCTTATCACAAAAATTATTGAACCCAAGAATAATAGCACAGTATGCTATTTATTCAAAGTCACCTATGTGAACAGTATCTTAAGCCAAAGAATTTTATGTACAGTTAGGGTAAGTGGAAGGCTGAATTATTGTCCCCCAACAATGTCCACTATCCACATCCTAATCCTTATAATCTGTGAATATGTTACATGGCAAAAGTGATTTTGCAGATGTGATTAAGTAAAGGATTTTAAAATGGGGAGATTATCCTTGATCATCCAGGTGGCCTAATGTAATTGAAAGTGTCCTTCTAAGAAAGGTGGGTAATGAGGTTAGAGTCAGAAAGAAGCTAATGTGGTAATAGAAGCAGAGAGAAATTTGAAGATTCTATGTTGCTAACTTTGAAGGTGGACAAAGAAGCCACAAGCTAAGGAATGTAGGCAGCCTTAAGGTGGAAAAGTCAAGTAAGCAGGTTCTCTTCTGGACTCTCCAGAAGGAAATAGCCCTGCTAATACTTTGACTTTAGCCTGAGACTGATTTTGGACTTCTGAATTAAAAGATAATAAATTTATGTCATTTTAAACCACTAAGTCTGTGGTACTTTGTTACAGCAGCAATAGGAAACTAATACATGGTAGGAGTTGACATCTTTAGTCTGGGCAGTGTTTCATTGATTATATTATATCATGGATAGAGACATCTACTTAATCAAGACATCTAAAATAATTCAAAGAGATTCGGAAAAATGCATGAAGAATCAAGAAATAATTACATTTTTAAAAAATGACATCTTTGGTTATTCCTTTAACACCGGTGAAGTTCAGCAAGGAATCTTCTGTTTACCTTCCCAGTCCTTAAATGATGGGTAGTGGCTCAGAGGACTACATATGATGACCACAATAGATGCAGTCCCTCTTTCTAGACCTAGAGTGCTTAAACTTTTGGGGCATTCTGTATTCCACTGAGGATCTGATCAAGTCCTGCCAAAAACTACACACTCACAAATTTTTGCGCATAAATTTAAGTGGTTTAGAGAATCTTCTGAAGTCCCAGCTATGAACCGTCACTCTGATGGCAAAACCTTTTTGCTTGGGTGGTCACATCACACATTTGCCTCTTAGAACTGCTGGTGGAAATTCACTAAGCTTAATGATAGCCACAGCGTGAGATGCAGTGGCAGCTGCAAGGGGTAGATCCAGAGCCAAATCTTTTCAGGCCCCAAGACCGCAGGCAGGCCTGACACCAGGAGCATGAGCTGTTTTATCCTCTGGTGCAGTTTGCAGTAGGAGTGTTCACTTGGTTTTTCTTTTTTTTGTGAGATCATGGCTTTAAATGACCAATTGGATACTGCCTACGGAACACTTGGTAAGTGCCAGAGTGTCCAGTTCATTCTGCACAACCTTCCAATGATCCTTTCCACATCATTATGTTGCTTGAGTGTCCCAGCTCTTCAAGAATATTAGGCAACTTTCCATTGCTTACTGAAGAAGCAAAAACTTCCTAGATAGGGCCCTAGGCTGCCAATTGTTTTCACCTTCACTGCTCCCTTTAGAATAGTTTTTACCCCAACCAAACTCTTTTTCTTGGTTTCTTAAACACTCATACGTATTCCTACACCTAAGCCTTTCTTCACATCATTTTTCTCCCTGATTCACTCATGGATAAATGGCTTGTTCTTTTTCACATTTATTTTATTTTATTTTATTTTGAGATACTAGGGTGAATGGGTGGGGGGCCTGGGGATTGAACCCAGGACCTTGCATGTGGGAAGCCAGCGCTCAACCTCTGAACCACATTGGCTTCCCTGAGTTGTTTTTTCCATTTGATTTATGTTTTGCTTGTTGTTGTTGTTTAATGAGGCATCAGGAACCTAATCTGGAATCTCCCATCAATCACATCTGCTCCCCTTAACAAATTTTATTTGTTGCCAGGTACCACAAGATGGGATAAATACGATAGACACGATGGTGAAGAAAACAAATTTCTGCCCTTGAGTAAGACAAATATTCATCAAATAAACAAAAAAAAATACAAAATTATCAACTATCATCTGTATGGTAAACATGACAAGAGAGAGTCGATATGAAATGGACTTTGACTTGAGGGTGAAGGAAGGTTTCTCCAAGGAAAGACTCCTTGGACTGAGGTATAAAGGAGAGGGAGGATTAAATGGAACGAAGATAGGTGTGGGTAACTGTGTGCATGTGTGTGTCTTTGTGTGTGTTTGTGTTTGGGGAAGGTGGGGAGACATTGCCAGGTGGAGAGAAGGGAAGGGCTTGTTTGAAGACTGAGGTAAAGCCAGTGCAGCTGGTATACAAGGAACAGGGGAGCCAGCGTGTGAAAGAAGCTGAGCAGGGAGCAGCGCCCAGATGCCACACAGGGCTCTGTAAGCCATGCTAAGAATTTTTTACTACATTTTTGGAGCAGTGGGAGGCCATTGAAGTTCTATAGAGGGAAGGTGACATAATCGAATATCTCTTTTTAAGCAATCATACCAGCTGAGTTGTTGAGAATGGCCGAAAGGTGGCAAGAAAGGATGCAAGAGGCTCTGAAAAGAGTCTTTGCAGTATTTCAGACACACATCATAGTGGCTTGACCATGACTCTTAGGTTGTTGGAGCTCAAAGAGATTTCTTAAGGTCAAGTGTCTGATGCTACCATCTTATGAGTAAAGAAACTAAGGCCCAGACAAGTTCCAAATCACCCATAATTTCTACCCTTCATTTGGAGCCTTACTCATCCTTTCCTCTTTCTGCTTCTTCTCCTCTCTCCTCCTCTCCCTTCTCCTTCTCTTCTTTCTCTTGTCTTTACTCCTCCTCCTCCTTGAAGCCCTCTTTGATTTTTACTCAGAAACTGATCCTTCCTCTGGACTACTATAACCCTTAAAGTCATGCTGTATGCCCTTTGAAAAGACGTTTTATTCTGGCATTCTTGTAAGTCAAAGTCCCTGGAAGATTTCAAGCCCTACATGACTGGGGACTGAGCCACAAACCCAGCACCCTGGGTAACTTTTGCTTATAAGGGTAATCTTTCCAAACACATGCAGGAAAATGCAGAAGATAAAGAGAGCCCTAGATAGAAAAAAGGCAACTGAGAAATGCATCTTCCAGAAGGAATTCACTTCTGTAAAATAAGCAAGAGCTAGGTAGATTAAGATTCTAAGAGCAGAGGCCAATCCTCTGTAGTCACAACAAGAGAAGGTGGAAAAAAAAGGCCTGGATTCTTGTCCCTCCTCTGCCATTAACTAACCTGGACAAATACTAATCCTAGGACACCCCTTCAACAGGAACTTCCTGCGGGCGAAGATCAAATTGGACTGTAATAATTTATTTTCCTTAGGATGTTGAAGAAGTATACAGAAGGTGGGCAAAACCCAAACCAGACCTGATTCATTAGTAATTGTGTACATAAGCAGATCCTCTTTGTTATGACAAAAGCCTGTAACTATCTTTTAAATCATAAATCACATAATTTACCTATTTTATTTATTGCTTCTTCCTTTCTCTGTCTCCTCACTGGCATGTATCCTTCCTGAGGACAGGGGCCTGGTTTGTCACATCTTAAGTTGTGTTGCCTCACAGTACATTGATCTACCCACAGTTGGTACTCTGCTACTACTTTTGAAAGCATTAATAAATGAAATGAAATGAAAAAAATAAAATGAAATGTTCATTTTTTCAGTGCCTTTTTCTAGTTTTTCATTTTGCCCTTGGCATCTTCTGATCTTTATCACTTGCTCATAATTACTGAAGGAGCTGGCTTGCCTAGACATCTTGATACCTAAGTCACAGCTTGGATCCTTTTTCATGTTCAGCTTTAACATGTCATCTGAATACTAAAATTATACAGATCTTAATATCAATCAGAGGTAAGGTTAAAAGCATTCTAAGATAATAATGGAGTGCAGAGTATCACCAGGTGGCCCAGACAAGTCTAATAGATAAGACAAGACAGAAGACTGAAATATTGCTTAAAATCATGCCTTGGTCTTGAAGAACAAAGAAAAGAGAATTTTAATCAGAGTGGATTTGTCTTCACTTAAAAGGAAGCCCATTAGAGTGCCCCAATTTTGATACACTATTATCATTTTGTTCTTTAAGCTCACCAAAAATTTCTCTCTGACCCTTACTTATTTTCTTAAATTAATGTGGTGGAGCTAGCCATTCCCTGATCCTACGAAGATGCCCTGAACGTTCCAGAAAGGTCAAAGAGTCAAGAGTTCTTCCTTGTCTCAAACTTTCATGCAGGGTATTCCAGTAACCTGCTTTATTCTCCCTTCACTAATCTGGAAGCTTCCTGAAGGCAGGTAGACACCCACCATTTTTCTTTGTATCCTAGGCATCTATCGCAGTGCCTGATGTATAGGAAGAAATCAGTGATTATTTGTTGAATTATAGAGAGATCTAACTATATAGAGGCTCTAATCACCATATCTAATATACATAATCAGTCAATAGGGCAGTAGGATGTTACCATTAGAAAATATTTCTAAAGGTTTTCTAGTTGAAATCCCTAACTATATACTTGAGAAACTAGAAAAGCAGATGCCTAAGCATCTTGAACAAGTGTCTTATACATCTTGAAAGTGACAGAATAGTTTTCTGTCCCCAAACACCAAAACTTTGAATGTTCTTAGCAGTACAATCACGGTGACCATAATGGGATGTTTTCTCAGAAATTCTCCAGTCTGCAAGTTTTTGCCATTTTTCTGGCAAGAATAATTTTTAGGCACAATTATTCTTATGGAGAGATATACCATTAACAGAAGACTCTGGTTTTTCAAATATCAGATGGTAAGGAGCTTGATTTGCTGATCTTGGTCGGCAAAATCATGCCTCTGGTTTGAGGTATAGCCAGGGCCTTTGAGGTAGGAGTTATTATAAATAGCTTCTAATGCTTAATTTGTACTTAACTTTGTGCCAGAAACTTTTCAAAGTGCTTTAGGTAAATTAACTGATTTAATCTTCGTGGACACCTTGTATGGTAATTTCTGTTATCATCATCTATCATCATCTTCATTTTACAGATGAAGGAATTAAGAAAACTGAGGCACAGAAAATAAAAGCAACTTCCCCAAGGTCACATAACTAGCTAGTGGCAGAGTCAGTCTTTGAAACACAAACAGGGGGTTTAAAGATGACAGAGAAAGCAATGTTCTATCTTTGTAGATGGAGAATATGTCTGGCTCTCTCCCACACCCTTCTTGTACCCCAGATTCACCTTTGGACTGTTAAATTAGAAGAGCCCACAAATTCCCTTTGAGATTAAGACAGCTGGAGCTAGATTTTCTATTATTACCACCTAATGATTCCTAACTGGCTCAGTTTATTTCATGTCAATCAAGCAACAAATGTATGTGTACCTGTAGACATGTGTACACCATCCCCAGCAGTTACCAAGTGTTCAATAGTCAGTATCCAATACTATTCTAACCAAGAGGCTCTCTCTACGGTTTTCAGCACTTTCTGCCTTTATTCCCACCTCCAAGACCCTCCTCAGGTCCTTACGCTCTCCAAAATTCTCTTGGCCTATTCAGATCTTGCCTGTACTTTAGAGACCACCTCATTCTCCTTCTCCTTGATGAAGTCTTCACCCAGATCCCCGGTCATCTGTCCACGACTGGCCTGGGAGAGATCCTCAAGGCCTCTTCCTCTGTGCTCACCTTCCTAAGTACATGTCATTGTGATGAATTCTTTGTGTCCTTGCTCCTTGAAGGCAAAGACTGTGCTTTCTATAGCTGTATTCCCTTACAGTCTGACAAATAGTAGGTGCTCAATAAATCTATAAATGAGCAAACAAGTGGATTTCATTGGACAAGCTCATCTCAGTGGTGAAACCATGGAGAGAGAACAAGAAGAATTTAAGGCAAGTTCCCCCACGTGCCAGAGTCATGTTAGTAATTCCTCATGAACAAGCAGATGACAGCAAAGCAGAGGACATTTTCCCAGCTACAAACACTTGAAAACTGATAGGGGTTTTAACTAAGTGCTACTTATAAATGTATAGTTCATCAAAATCTCTGGTAATGCTTTGTAAATATCCTTGATTTTTGTTAGAAAAATATTTCCTTTCCCCTTCATCCTAATGCACCATATTTAAAGCCTATTTCTTAAATATTGCTAAATTGAAAATCCAGCCAAAAGCAGAGAAACTCATTGCCATGGCTGCCTCAGTGGGGAAACCTCTTTTCCTTTTGATTCCTCAATATTGAAAGAATAGTCTTTGAAAGGACTGGAGATAAAATTGCAGTGAGGAAATGGTGAGAGGGAGGCAACCTGCTCAAACAGGGCTTTCCAAGGAGACTGATTAGGTCTTTTGTATTGTTTAAGAGGGAGAAAGAGAGAAGAGAGTATTTGATACAGAACTTGAGTGGAATCTCCCTGGGATAGAGAATGCTTCTATCTTTCTACACATGCTCTTGAGGTCAACTTCAAAACTTTGCTTCCTGACAGAGAAGCTCAAGAAAGAGAAGCTTCTTTCCCCGGTGCCCTGCAGTGAAGCTGGACAGCTGCAGTTGCCTCGTTCCGTTGAATAAAGAAATTCTCCGTAGTGATCTAGTGGTTAGGAATAAGAAGCAAGGACAACGGTGCTGTCCAAGCCAAAGGAATGAGAGTGGGTCCAACAAATAAAATATTTCTGGTCCAGATTTATGGTCATTTACCTAAAATCCTCTAAAGCCAGTCTTTTAACCACTACATAGCGTTTCTAGGCTTAGCAGGGCAGTGGGATTAGTTGTAGTTATTTTGATGTTTGTCTTTTTTAACCACATTATGTGCTCTCTCTTCTTCAATGACCAAACATATGAAAGCTTGCAAGGTAAGTGCTGGGAGGGGCAAATGCAGAGGACTATAACCTCAGAAAGAAAGGAAGTACAACAATAAGGAGTGTCAACTCTAGGGTCTTCCAGACTCAGCTTTGGATTCTGGTTCTAGCTCTCAACAGCTATGAGGCCTTGTGCAAACTGAATAATGCCCTTCTCAGGAGGTTACTGGGAAGATCAAATGAGACAATAATGTATATAAAATAAATAGGTTCTGTAATATAATGGATGATCATCAGTAAATGGTGATTGTAGAGTGCTGATTCCCATCAAGTTAAAATGTATACTTCTTTCTAAAAATACATCATTACACTGGTCCTTGGGCATTATAATATCAACAAACTTAATCCCTCAACCACCTCCAGCTTAATTGTCATTCCTCCCAGAGGTCATTCTCCTTTCTATAGTGGTGACAAAAAATTGTATATGTGTGTTAAGGGAAGTGAGGGTGAGGGGATCATTTTTCTTTACATTGCTTGTTATCACTGAAAAACAAGAACTTAATGGTAAGTTAAAGGGAAAAATCAGGGCAATAATTCTAATTAGAAGTCTCTGCTTATCTGGGACTTCCTTATCTGAAATGCAATGTTTTCATCAATGTTATTTCCAAATCCAGTATGCATGGTTTCAGGGAGGCCTCGTGATTTGGAATAATTTTATAATATTACCATAGCAACTTATGTGGTTGCACAGATACTCAGAATATAAATCCACAGTGAAACTGTTAGGAAGGAAAATTTTTAAAACACTTATAGTTAGAATTAAATAAAAATAGAATTGTGATTTTTGGGGGTCGGAGATAGTACAGAAAGAATTAAAAACGAATCTGATTTTTTTTTAAAGATGAGAAACTCTCTAAGGGAAATTGATTTCAATATGACAGGTGTAAGAAAACAAATCCTGAATGCATATTAGAAACAGGTTGAAAATGCACTGGGTAGGGAAAGCTGGTAAATAAGTAAGATTAAGCAGGTAAAGCTGGTAAATAAGAAAACCATCAGTAAGGTGGTTGTTGGATCATTCCTTTCACCAGCCAAATGTGCCCAGTTTGGGAGTTTCAAAGCTAGGGAATTAAACATTATTAGAATTGAAAGGATTCTTAGAGGTCATTTATGATGCTGCAAATTTTTATGCCAATAATATGTAGTGGTGAACATTGGCAGTTTTACCTGATCAGCTTTTATTCTCCCCTTCCCATGATAACATACATTACAATTCTCTTTGGAAACCCACCCTTCGCCCTTCATCCTGTGTCTGATTGGGTTTGGATCCATCCTGACCCCAGGCTCCAGGGGAAGAAGTATGACCCAGCTAATCAGCACCTCCTGACCACAGCAATGGCTCAAGCCAGAGCAAGGGCTAACAGCCAGCGGACAAGAGCTGGCTCAGAGATTTTTGCTGTTACTCTAGGAAAAGAGGCTCTTTCTTTCCTCTGTATTTACGAATCTGGTAGAATATAAACTGAGAGAAGCAGGCAGCCACCTTGGCACCAACAAGGTGAAGCCTGCCAGAGAATGAAAGCAACATCCAGAAATATGACCACAAATCCCATGAGCCCTCAGCATGGCCTGGCCAATCTAATATATATTCCTGATCAATCTACTCTCCCCTTCTCTGAGGAGACAGCTATAAACCTTCTTCTCTCTTTTCAAGCCTTGCATACTTTTGCTCCCATCCACTCGTAGCTGAGGATCTTGTTTCTTATTTCACTGAGAAAACAGAAGTGATCAGAAAAGAACTGCTTTATATTACCCCTGTCAAATCTAGTAACCTTCCATCTTCTGCAGCGACATCTTCCCCTTCCTTTCATTACAGTAGTGATCTGTCACTCCCATGTACAATGGATCCCAAAATATAGCACCTAAAACTCAAGGAGTTTGCTCCCCTGTTTTTCCCTTGCAGTCTTCCATCATCAATGTCCTCTTTTTTATTGTGCCTTTTTTACCAGTTTATACACTTGCTGCTATTTTTCCCAACTTGAAAAAAGTACAAACAGGAAAAAAACATTCCTTCTTTTAACTCTCACATCTCCCTTCAAGTTCTAACCTGTTTCTGTATTGTCCTTTAGAGTGAACTTCCTCTAAAGGACGTTCTCTACCTATGCTCCTGCCTTGTATTCTCTTGATCTCACATGGATGAAGATTATGATCCCATCATTCCACTGAAATCATTCTTGTCATGTTACTCAATGTCTCAGTAGCGTTTGACACTATTATCAGTTGATTCTTTGGACATCTGTTCTTTCCTTGCCTTTTGCTGTTCCTTTCTCATTTTTATGGCTAGACCTTCTCCCTCTTTCAGACTAGGGCTCAATCCTTGAATCTCTTCCTTATCTGTACTCACTGCCCCTGGCTTTATAAAGTCTCTTCCCAAAGATGGATAACTCTCATGTTTTCCTCTCAGCTCAGCCTTCTCTGAGTATCAGATGGTCTAATATGCATCTCTGTGGATCTCAAAATATGCATGTATGCATTAGAACTCTTGATTTTTCTCCTTAGGCCGCCATATATTAGAGTCAGTCTTGGTTTCTATCTTTCTCTTACACCATACATTGAGTGCATCATTAAGTCTTGGCAGTCACAGTCTGACCGACTCTCTCCAGCTTTACTGTAATATCCTGGTCCAACTCATGGTCAGCTCTCACTTGGATTATGCCAGTGGTCTCCTAAATGGGCTCCCTGCTTCCTGGACTGTCTTTCCACTTTCAGTCAACTCTTTATTGAGCAGACAAAGGAGTTCTTTTAAAATATAAATTATATCTTGCTATTTCTCTGCTCAAAACCTCCAACGATTTTGCATAAGTCTTTTAATAAAATGCAAGCTACTCACTCTGGCTACGAGGTCATATATGTCACAGTCCTTTTTTTCCTTCCCAAACACCTTTCCTACCACTCTCCTTCTAACTCAGTTGCAACTGTTGAGACCAACTCAGCAAAGGAACAACTCGAATAGAAGGCACCGCAGAACTTAAGAGACTCAAGAATTAGTAAAAGATGGGAACAGGGGACTCAGAGTCTCAAGGACTAAGAGCCTCGACCCAAGCTTCCACATCATATTTATTGAATATTTCGGGGATGGGAATATAGCTACTGTTTTCACTCTTTAGGTAACACTTTGCCAGAGCAATCATGCACACATTTTTTCCCATGGGGTGCAGGGCTCAAATGTTTCTTTTTGCAAACAATCACGGGTTGTTCAGGACTGTGTTCTGTCTTGAAAGGACCTGATGTTCAAGGTCCATTCCCTCATTTGCTTCTTGGAAACATTTTAACCTCTGGCCTCTCATGGAAACTTTTTAACCTCCGGTCATTTCTCCACATGCAACTATATGGGACTTCTTGAACTGAACATATTTCAGTCTCACTACCTGAATACTTGCTGTTCCCCCTGCCTAGAACACTCTTCCTCTAGGAATTCACATAGTTCATTTCTTGCTCAAAGTCATCTCCCTGACTACCCTATCTGCTACAGGACCTCCTCAAACTCCACCAGCTTTCCTTATGCCTTCGCCCTTGTTTGACTTCTCTTCATAGCATTTATCATTTCTTATGATACTATATATTTGCTTATTGATTGGCTCCACTACGAACACATAACTTCATGAATGCAGAACTATGTCTATTTTATCACTGTGTACTCAGCATTTAGAATACTGCCTGATATATAGTGAACACAATAAGTATTTTTTGGGAAAAAATGGATGAATAAATGAATGAATGAAAACAAAAGATTCCTATGTGACATTTGAGCATCGGAATAGAGTAATGCCTGGATATTGCCCTCTCCACCAACTTCTCAGGTATATGAGCCCTAAAATTCTCATTTTATTATTTACTTATATGTGAGATCAATTTCCTGTACATTGCAACTGGAAGTTTCGACTATAGCCAGTGCTCAGCTAGAGCTGGTTTGCCCCTGCTTGGGAGATGATTGTGTGCATTTCTTCCCAGCTCTGCCTTCAGTGATGTTAGCTTGAAATCTGGCATGATGGGAGTATTTGTACCATGGAAATCAGCAAACTCAATAAATTATAGTCCTTTTTGTCCTAGAGATCTGGTTTTACCAGTACACTATGGCATGTCTATAGCTGTTCTTTAATAATTCCAGTAATGGGTCTCTCCCTATTCTCTAAGACAACCTTAGTCATTGTGGGTCACTGTTATAAGCACTTGGTTTTTAAAAAATATTTTTTTATTTTTAAAGAAGCTTTAGATTACATAAATGTTACATCAAAAATATGGGGAATTCCCCTATGCCTACTCCCTCCCTCATCTATACTTTCTCATACTAACAACATCCTTCATTAGTGTGGTACATTTGTAGCAATTGATGAACACATACTGAAACATTGCTACTAACCATGGAAAATAGTTCACAAAATAATTTACACTCTGCCCCACACCATTTTATACGTTTTGATGAAATGTATAATGGCCCATGCCTGTCATTGCAATGTCATGCAGGACAATTCCAATGTCCTGAAAAAGCCCCCATTATGCCTATTCTTTCCTCTCCCTTCCCTCAGAGCCTCTGGTGGCCACTGTCTTTATATCTATGATACAAATTCTTCCGTAGCTAGAATAATAATACCCTATAATATAATAATAATAAGTCTACTTTAGTCCATTGTTCATTCCCCAATGAGGATATGGGGATGGTGATGCCCACTCTGTTTCTAATTGAGAGGGGGCTTAAATCCCATGGGACAGACGGATGGAACTGTCTTGCAGTTATTGACATGCTCTGTTCCTTGGGGTGGGTGTTGTCCATCATCATCTCCTTGTTTGTTGTCTTGGGTAAGTCCAGTGAACTGGAGAGTAGGTGTTGCAACTCTGCTAAGTACTTGACTTTAATGTAGCTTCTGAAGTATGCCTCCTGACATATTTCACTTTTTTTTGTACTCATTTCACTCTTTGGAGCAACACAGAGCTAACCTAATTACCCTCTTTCATGATAAACCCTTAATATTAAAAAAAACAAAACAAAAAAAACAAAAAAAAAAAACCTTTCTCTACCATCCTCTTTCATTCTCCTCATTCTCACATAATTTCCAGGCTAACTATCAAAAATTTTCTCCATTTTTTCCTCATAGTGGCTGACCTCATATTTTTAAAAACACTATTATTTTTATATAGGCCTAAAATTTTTATATATGGTAGATGCTCAGTTGGTGTGTGATGTTACTTTAAAAATTCTAGAAGACAAGTTCTATTAATTAGAAAATAAAATTTTTTCCTACATTGATGCACATTTAGAACTTTTATAAATAAACACACACTCATGCTCAGGAAAAATTCCTCCCTTATTTCATTTTAGAAAGTTACAGACAGGTTCCCTCATAAAATTTCGTGTCATAGTTTTCTATATCAAATATTTTATAACAGATAAGGAAACTGAGGCTCAGAGTTATTAAAGCCTTGACCACAGGTATTGGCTAACAAAATTGGGTCTTCCAACTCTATTGCCAGTCTTTTTTGTCATTAACACCTAGACTCCTCTTTTTTAATAAATACCAATTTTCTCTACCAAGATGATGGCTATTCTTTTGTGTTATATAATCAATATTTATTATTTTTTAAAAATTTCACTCAGATACTAAATATATATCATTAGTTAGGTACTATGGGTTTTATTTGCCCCATTGACAAATTCAGACAGTATTACTCTAACAACCCAAAGACTAATAATCTTTAAACAATTTTTCTTGTTTTATTATTAAGATTTGTGAAGTTTAACAATGACATCAATGGGTTTATTTTGTAACTTTCCAGGTGCTCATTCAATCTGTAAATATTTATTGAGGATCATTTCTTAGATAAATAGTCTTATGGAGTCTGAGGATACAGAGATGAACAACATGTTTATAGTTCCTGTTTCATGAAGCTCATATTTTAATGGAGAGTGGAGAGGAGAGAGGCACAAAGCAAACGTGAATTGTGGCTAGTGGTAAGTTGTATATGGAAAAGAAAACAGGTTGATTTGATAGTGATGACTCCAGGATAGGGGGTTGTGTCATCATGGAAGTCACTATAAAGAGGAAAATCATGAGCTGATGCTTCAGTGATGAGAAGGAGACAGACATGTAACCTTCTGGAGATAGAGCATTCCAAGCAGAGGAAACAGCAATGACAAAAATCCATTGGCAGGAATGAGTGTGGTTTTTCTGAGGAAAGAAAGAAGGCCAATGTGATTGGTGTGTTACAAAATGACACCAGCAAGGAAGTCAGGGACCAGATCATGGGCTTCATGGTAGATGAAGAAGTCTTATTCTATTCCAAGTCGATGGGTCACCATAGGGTGGTTTTGAGGAGGAAAGTACTGTGGTTTGATATGTGTTTCAAAATTATCACTCTGATTGCTATGTGGAATATAGATTGTTGAGATCAAGAAGGGGAGCAGGGAGAATAGTTTAAAGTAGTTCAAAAAAGAGATGTAGCTTGTTTACACCAGTAGAGATGGGTATACATTGAAGGGTATATTTTGAAGGTATGCACTATCACTTGAAGATGAAATGAGTGAAGGTATAGAAAGAAAGAGAAAAATTGAGAATGACTCTTAGGTAGAGGGTTTGCTCAACAAGGTAGATGATGATGCCATTTACTGAGATGAGAAAGAATGGGGTGGACAAGATTTGCGAAGAACCTGGATCCCTAGTGTCAGAGAAATGGGATAGCAAGTCCTTTCATAGAGCTGTAGAGAGGTGAAAGACCAATTCATGGGATATTAAGAAGACAGATTTCTACTCCTAGGCACCTTGCTGATTATATAAGTGATTTCAAGCATTTTCCCCTAAACACATCCAAAAAATCCTTAAATTTGTCACTCTGTATGTGATGATATAGCCTTAGTCCCTCCAAGCTCTTCCCTTTGATTTCCAGCAATAACTGCTTCTCCACAGCCCCAAACCTACAGGTTCCTTTTTCCCCACAAAGAAGAGAATTGCTTATTCCCAAAGTCAGAGCTGAATGTTCTCTTCTTGTCCCCTTACTTTAATACTATATTATTTTGCATCTTCTTGCCAGACACTGGCAAGTGACAATTTATATGTATTTATTTTACAGATTTTCAAGGTGCTAAGTTAATCTTTCTTTAACACACAGACTTAAAGTAGTTTGCTTTATTCAAATTGGGTCAGATTTTGTGTATATGTGTGAGGGAGTCATATATTACTTGTTTCAGTTCCCTCTGTACTGCAGGATATTTTCTGGTGGTCAAATTCATGCAAACAAAAGATGACCTGGAAGTGGTAAAGGTAGTAATTTATAAAGAAGGAGGGTAAAAGTTAATAAAGTAAGAAAGATTAATGTACCCATCTTTCAGAGTAATATGTCACAGCCTGAGAAAGAACTGAGTACTGTTTTTTCCAATAATTCTTCCATCAATCACAACCTAGATGTAACAGCAGAATGAGGCAAAGAAGCTAATGGCTAGTCACATATTGTTGTATTTTCTTCTTTGCTGTCATGAGGGGGCAAGCTTGGGACCCATCCTGATGCCATTTACTCTGTCCCAAAATATTATAGCTTAGGAGAAGAAAAAAGAAACAACAAACAACCACTCCAGCAATTCCCAAAGAGGATTCTGCAGACCATTTACCAGCATCAAAGATGCTGCCACTGAAGATAAAATGAGAAGGAAAAAATGGTTTCTTGGTTATACATGCACAAAACCTTGAATGTTTTACACTCATCTTGAAGGTTTGCCAAGCATATTACAGAACCTCACAGTAAAGAAACCTGTTCACTTTTGTTTAAACCAAAGTTTTTCAAGTTACTTTGCTAAATCTTTTTTTCCCCATATAATCATCTAGAACATACTGTGAAAAAGTAGAGCCACTCTCTTTTTCCAGAGACTGTAGTTTCATTTGTTTAATTCTATCTAAGTATAAGCAATTTAGAATTCTCAGATTAAGGGCTTCACAAGATGTCTACAGCATGATGTTTAGGCTGACTTTATTTGGGCACAGGGTCTGATATGGTATGCTTGCCAAGTTTGTCTCAAAAACATTATCTTGTTTTGAATTATATTCAGTTTAACATTCAACCTGATGGTGATGAGGATTGTCTTTCTCAGTTTCAGGAAAAGTGTAACTCATTTTCCTAAACACCCTAGCTGATCTCCACTTGGGATCTATCTTCCAGAAATACATTTCAAACTTAAAGGCACACATTTAGGAAAATGTAATGTATATATTTCCCCATTTAAAACCCAGACTTACATTTTCCTTGTTAAATATCTACTATTTTCTTTTTGTATGTCAAAGAACATTATCAGTAGAGTAAAAGAATACTGGGAGTATTCTCTCCCAGAGAATGGGACAGATTAGTTGCAAACCATGTATCTGATAAGGGTCTAGTATCCAGAATATATAAAGATTTCTTACAACTCAACAACAAAAAGGCAAACAACCCAATTTTAAAATGGCTAAAAGACTTGAATAGACATTGCTCTAAAAAAGGGACAGATGTTGGATATTGTGTGACCTGCCATGGCCCATTGAGTGGACTGGGGGAGAGTGTAAACCACTATCCATATGGTGGAGCAGTGCTCCAAAATATATTCACCAAATGCGATGAATGTCCCACGATGATGAAAGAGGTTGTCGATGAGGAAGGAGTGGGGTGAGGGGGGTGGGGGGTATAAGGGGACCTCATATTTTTTTAATGTAACATTTAAAAAAAAATAAAGAACAAAAAAAAAAGAAGATATATAATTAGCCAACAAGCATATGAAAAGCATCTCTTGTCTTTAAGGAAATGCAAATTAAAGCCACATTGAGGTATGACTTCACACCTAGAAGAAGACTATAATTTAAAAAATGTAATATCACAAGTGTTAGTGAATATCTGGAAAAATAGAAACTCTCATACATTGCTGGTGGGAATGCAAAATGACACAGCTTCTATAAGGTGGTTCCTCAATAAGTTAAACATAGAATACCATATGTGGTGGCTTGGCTGTATGTATCCCAGAAAAACATGTTCTTAAACTTAATCCACTCCTATGGGTTGATCCCTTGTAAACAGAAAGTTTTGATGATGTTACCTCAGTTAAGGTGTGGCCCAACTGAATGAGGATGGATCTATTTTTTTTTTTTTGTCTTTATTTATTTTTTTAATATTATATTCAAAAAATGTTAGGTCCCCATATACCCCCATCCCCTTTATCCCACTCCTCCCCCCATAGCAACGATCTCCTCCATCATCATGAGACATTCATTGCATTTGGTGAATACATCTCAGAGCACCACTGCACCTCACAGTCAATGGTCCACATCATAGCCCACACTCTCCCACGTTCCATCCAGTGGGCCATGGGAGGACATACAATGTCTGGTAACTGTCCCTGCAGCACCACCCAGGACAACTCCAAGTCCCGAAAATGCCTCCACATCTCATCTCTTCCTCCCATTCCCCACACCCAGCAATCACTACAGCCAGTTTCTCCATACCAATGCCACATTTTCTTTGATTACTAATCGTTATAGTTCATGAATAGAATATCATTAAGTCCACTCTCATCCATATTCTATTCCTCCATCCTGTGGACCTTGGAATGGTTGTGTCCACTCCACATCTATATCAAGAGGGGGCTTAGGTTCCACATGGATGCTGGATGCAATCCTCCTGCTTTCAGCTGTAGGCACTCTTGGTTCAATGGTGTGGTGGTTGACCTTCTTCAACTCCATGTTGGCTGAGTGGGGTAAGTCCAACAAACCAGAGTGTAGGAGCTGAAGTCTGTTGAGGCTCAGGGCCTGGCTATCATATGGTCAGTCCAGAGATTCAGATCCCCTGGGTATATATTTAACCCTAGCAGCCACTACAGTTCTGGTAAAAGTAACAGGAGAGGCTTGTGAACAAAGATCACATCTGAGTCCATCTCCATCACACAGAAACACAAACTCCAAAGAAGGGCCAACTGACATGGCACTGAACTCCATCTGCCATGACCATAGAACCTGTGGGTCTCTGTAGCCCTCAGAAGAACCAATACCTGGGGTTGTGTCTACTTTATCTGTCTCTGGGACTCTGCTGAGGTGTGCATAAGGGCAACCCCTCTGATAACCTCCTGGCTCTTTTTGGAGACTCATAGCCATATAAACTCATTTGTCCTTTCCATTTCCCCCTTGATTCAGGTCAAAAAGCATTTTTAACTCCTGGTATTATATGTGGACAGATATTCTGCTGGTCCGAGTTGACCCTTTTATTCAAGGTCATTTTCTAATTACATCATCAGCTGGTACTTTGGTAGGAATCCCTTGGTGCCAGGGAGGTTCATCCCCGGGAGTCATGTCCCATGCTGAGGGGAGAGGATGGGTCTTAATCTTATGACTGAAGGCCTTATAGGAAAGGGCACAGAAAGAGAAATCCACGTAGGGAGCAGCCAGGAGCTAGAAGTCAATGGAACCAAGAAACCATGTGAAGAAAAGTCAAGGGTCAAGGATCACTGGCAGTCAGCCCCAGAATACCATAGTCTTCTGGGAGAAAAATTGCCTTGTTGACTGATTTTGGAACTCCTCTTAGCCTCAAAACCATAAGCCAATAAATTCTGGTTCTTTAAGCCAACCCACTGTATGGTATTTCCTTTAGCAGCCAAGAAACTAAAATGCATAGGCTCCAGCAATTCTATTCCTAGATTTATGCCACAAAGAAATGAAAATAGGTGTTCAAACAACAACTTAAATACAAGTGTTCACAATAGCTAAAAGGTGGAAATAGCCCAAATGTCCATTAACAGATTAATGGATAAATAAAATGTAGTAAAGCATTTCTATGGAATATTATTCAGTCATAAAAATGAAAGAAGACTACAACACACATGACCATTATGCATGTTGATACATTATGCTAAGTGAAGGAAGCTAGACACAAAAGGTTTCATATTACATGATCCCATTTAAATGAAATATCCAAAATAGATAGAGATAGAAAACAAATTGAGCTTGCCAAGGAGTTAGGGGAAGATGGAATGGGAGGGACTGCATAACAAGTATAGGATTTTCTTTGGGGAAGATGAAAATGTCCATAGAACTAGATAGTGATGATGGTTGTACAGCATTGTGAGTGTACCATATGCCTCTGAATTGTATATTTTAGAATGGTTAAATTGGTCAATTTTGCTATGTGTATTTTACCGCAACAATAATTTTTAAAAAACTACTGCCTGTAAACTTCATTCAATTATTTCTGGTTTTATTTGTTTCAAAGTACTTATTTGTTTTAGAAGAAAAGTTGCTATTTTAATCTTTTCATTCTCTGAAGACAGAAAATCTTCTTGGAGCAATTTTCTTTTTCCTGAGAAGCATCACCAGACAGACTCCCCTGAGGGAACGGCTGGAGGTTACAGTGCACATTACCTGTAAGACTGAACCTTGACAGCATGTAAGCAAACTACTATCTGGGAGGAAGCTGGTAGGTTTCTAAGGCTTCAAATTAGCTTTTGGGGAGGAAAGGAATGGAAACCAGCTCCTTTGTCTTTGAAGAAGTTATTAGAAATGCTCCAATAATTGAAAATCGTTTTATAACAGGTTTGCTGTCACACAAAAGACCTTGAGGGAATTTGTTATTAGGAAAAGAGGGTCGGGCTTGGTGAGGAACAGGTAGTCGTGAGGGGAAAGCCAGTTGGGCAGAGAATAGGTGGTCTTCCTGACCAACATCCTGGCACTTGGGATATGCTTGGGGAATGCTGACCGAACTTGTTAGTGTGCTTCAAACGGCTCACACAGGGACGTGAACCTGCGTGACAAGGCAGACATGGCATGCTGCGAGGGATTGACTTTCAGTGGTGGTGCTGTATGGCAATTGTAGAAGCACAGGTGAGCTCAAACCTGGAACTTTTCAGCAGGAAGATAAATTTTTCTGTTTCTTTCTGGAAATGGAATGCTCCATTGCCTTGAATAAGCCCCTAGTGACCTGTGAATTTGAACAGGGGATTTGGGTGATGAATAGGCTACTAACAAGAGGTGCATCTGTCTATATTCTGTTTCCAGGGCTTCCACGGTTTCCCAGGGATCATATTCCCTCCTCTCCCCTCCTGGCCTCTGTCCTTAGAGCTTCATGACCTGACTGTTTGACTCTGTACACACATGTCCTTGTCCTTTGCCCCTTTCATTGTCCATTTCAGTTACATATTTAGACATTATGTTTCCTGTGTTTTTTATTTTTATTTTTTAGGGTGGGGCCTGCTAAGAAACTATGAGATAGCAGAAAGAGGATAATCCTGTTACTGAAAACTTTCCTTATCTGGTAAAAATAAGGAAAATGTCCAAATTCCTCCCTGTATTGCATTATATAAAACATTTTTAAATATCAAAGGAACAATCCTTGCCATTTTCCCCAACATCTAACAAAAACCAGAGCATAGAGTAAGCATTCAGAAAATACCTGGTGGCAGGTAGGAGGACAGGAAATACGTCAGTAATAGAATGAAGCTTGTTCTAAAGGTAAAGGTAAACCAAAGCAGGATGGGTGCAATAGAATAGAGGGACGTATACTCTCACGTGGTTTTATTCTGTGCTGCATGCTGTGCTAAGTGTTTGCTCATGTACTTTCAGGATTTCATGCAATAAGGCTGGGAGGAAGGTGCTGTTATTATCCCCATTGACTGTGCTAGTTAGATTATAAGGCTACAAAGTAGTGGAGCCTGGAATTTAAATTCAAAATTCAAGCATTGAACAACTTTAATCCTTCTCAAAAAAATTAGGATTATACCTGTCTTCCTCAGGGGAGTGTCTAAAGTGGACTTGGCTCAATGGATAGGGCATTCACCTACCACATGGGAGGTCCAAGGTTCAAACCCAGGGCCTCCTTGACCTGTGTGGAACTGGCCCACGTGCAGTGCTGACGCGCGCAAGGAGTGCCCTGCCACGCAGAGGTGTCCCCCGTATAGGGGAGCCCCAAGTACAAGGACTGTGCCCCGTAAGGAATGCCACCCAGTGTGAAAGAAAGTGCAGCCTGCCCAAGAATGGCATCGCACACACAGAGACCTGACACAACAAGATGATGCAACAAAAAGAAACACAGATTCCTGGTGCTGCTGATAAGGGTAGAAGCGGTCACAGAAGGACACACAGTGAATGGACACAGAGAGTAGACAACTGGGGGGGGGAATGGGAGAGAAATTTAAAAAAAATAAATCTTTTTAAAAAATTATAATTATTTTGTTAGTTAAATATAGATACAAAATTTGTCAAATTTTAAAATCAAATGACCAGGTTTACAAGGCCAACAATAAATTACATATGTTGGTCCTTCCCTTTTCCATGACTCTTAATTTTCTAACAGCGAGGATAGATAATCCAGATTTTTCTCTATTACTCTCTACTGTATGAGTGGGGAAAAGCAGATTCCCAGCCTAGTGAATCAGCACTATTTGAAGATGACTTTAAAACTATAACAACAAATTGACACCTCTCCCCAACAAGGAAATGCTTTCCTTCCTTTCCAACCACTACCACACTGTGTGGACTATTCCAAGAATACCATATGAATTCAGTTCCTGTTTTTGACACTCCAAGTAAGTCATTCAGTCTTTTGTGGTCTCACTTTTCTCGTCTGGATCATGAAAGCTGAAGCTATATTCTGAAATACCATCTAGCACTGAAATTTTCAAGGCCTAGTTTAAGCAGAACATTGCTTGAGGGAGTAATAGATAGCAGTTTTCTGGACAAGTTTCCCTGCTCTTACTAGATGATAAATTCTAATGAAGAACCAGTCTTGGTTGTTAAAACATGTTGATTTTCATTTAAATCCATGATTATCAGAGAGAATACTTTGTATGATTTCAATTTTTAAAGTTTATTTATGGCCCAGAATATGGTTAACATGCATCTAAAAAGGCTGTGTATTCAACCGCTATTAATAGAATGTTCCATAAATATCAAACTAGGTCAAATTGGTAGCTGATGTTGTTTGGATCTTTTATATCCTTGTTGATTTTCTCATAGCTTATTCTTTAGATACCGAGAAAGCAGTATTGAAACCTCCAACTATAATTGTAATTAGTCTATTTCTCCTTTTAGTTTTATCAGTTATTGCTTCATATGTTTTGAAGCTTGGTTGTTAAGTGCATAACATTTATGGCAGTTCTATCACGTAGGTAATTGACCCTTTTATCATTATACAATAAAGTAATACCCTCTTTATTTCTGGTAATATTACTTATTCTGAAATCTAGTCTGTTTGATATTAAGATAGTCAATCCAGATTTTTCCTCCCTTTTCTTTCTTTTATTTTCAACCAGAAGTCTTGACAGTATAGCATATAGCTGGGTCTTTTTGTTTTTTAATCCAATTCTATAATCTCTGTTCTTTTAATTATGCATTCAGTCTATTTATGTTGAATGATTATTGATGTGTTTGGATGTTAATTGTTTTCTACTGGTTAGACCTGTCCTTTTTTCCTTTTTTCCCTCTTTCCTACTTGGTTTTAGATTAAATACTTGTTGTTATTCCATTTTATCACCACTAATTACATAATAGTCAGGGGTGATCTTTTCATGTACACCTTCACTGTCTAGAAAAGCTCTCTATAGTCATCTGCTCTGCCCCTATCTTTCTCTTGAGCACCTGGTAGAAGTCCATGGAAAAGAGCCTGTAAATGTGTGTAAACTTCTTTTGTATCTGTGGATCTCATGAGTTTTATACCATCACACTAGTCCACATTTGAGGTTAGTAATTTCCTAAAAATTTTATATCATTCCTTCCTACCAGTTTGTATGGTGACCCCATGTTTTCAGTGCATGCTGACACAGATAAGGTAGTTCACATGTCCCATTTCTCCTTAAGGATGGAGAGATGTTCCTCTTTGAAATTCAGGCTACTTGGTTTTTTGGTGACATATCAGCTCTCTGAAATATAACCACCTTCTAACCTAACTTCTGTGCTATATCATCTCTTCCTTCTTTAATGAATGCCATCCTTTCTCTATGACTTTCAGTGATCCACTGGGTTTGATTTCTTTTATAACTATGTTCTTGCCCTATTTTATGATATATCTTTCCCTAAATTATTGGCATTCGAAGTTTTACCTCCCTACTAGACTCCTAGATCTAGGAATGGATTTGGAATTCTGTTCTATTTCACCATTGTGGCCCCCACAATTCTTAGCAGAGGGCCTGGGACCTAGACAACTTTACACATAAGCTTACTATTTAATCATTGAAGAATAATTTGCAGAAATTTTGGGAGGGAATGCCCTACCTTTTACTATGTAATTTAGGAGAATATTAGAGGACATTTAAAAATGCCATTCAAATGCCATGTCCTTCTTGTACATGTCTACTTGTTGCTGTGGAATTTGAGGGATCTATAGAGAATCGAGAAATCGAACTTATCTCCTACTTCCTGAATTCCTAATATGTCCTTCCACCTAAACATGCAACCTCTCCTCCAATGTTTTCCTTTTTTTAAAGATGTATCTATTTATTTATCACCCCCACCCCACCCCCAATGGTTCTCTTGTCTGTCTGCTCATTTTCTGCTCACCTTCTTCAGGAGGCCCTGGGAACTGAATCTGGGACCTCCCCTATGGGAGGTGAGTGCCCAATGGCCTGAGCCACATCTGCTTCCTATGGTCTGTGGCCTCTGCTTGTTTAAGCATCTGCTTATTGCAGTGGGTGCAGCATCTAGCTTGCTGCAGCAGGGTGTGGCATCTAGCTCATTGTGGCAAGTCTGCTTGTCTTCTTTAGAAGACACTGGGACCTGAACTCAGGACCTCCCATATGGTAGGGAGGTGCCCAACAGGTTGAGTCACATCCACTTCCCTCCAATGTTTTATTTTATTGTTTTAAAATATATTTTTTATTTATTTTTAAATGATACATGGATCACACAAAATGTTACATTAAAAAATATAGGGGATTCTCATATGCCCCACTCTTCACACACCCCAATTTCCTCACATCAACAAATTCTTTCATTAGTGTGGTACATTCATTGCAATTGATGAACACATTTTGGAGCACTGCTACACAGCATGGATTATAATTTACATTGTAGTTTACACTCCTTCCCAGTCCATTTGGTAGGTTATGGCAGGATATACAATGTCCTGCCTCTGTCCCTGCAATGTCATTCAGGACAACTGCAAGTCCTGAAAATGCACCCATATTATGTCTCTTTTTCCCGCTCCCTGGTTTCAGCAACTCCAGTGGCCACTGCCTCCACATCAATGATATAATTTCTTCCATTGCTAGAATCACAATAAGTCTATAGTAGAATAACAGTAAGTCCACTCTAGTCCATATTTTATTCCCCAATCCTGAGGACTCTGGAATGGCGACGCCCACTCCACTTCTTAATTGAGAGGGGGCTTAGATTCCACATGGATGATGGATGGGATTCTGCTTGCAGCTGTAGACTCTCTCAGTTCCTTGGTGTGGTGGTTGTCTATCCTCACCTCCTTGTTAGCTGTCCTGGATGAGTCCAATGAACTGGAGAGCAGGTGTTGCAACTCTTTTGAGACTCCGGGCCCACCTGGCACTTGGACAGACCAGAGATTCAAGTCTCCAGGACATATATCCACCAACCCCAGTGCCAACCACAGGTTCAATAAAGGAAAAGAAGAAGGAAGTGTAGAGAAGACACATCTGAGTCCACCTCCATCACACTCAGGAGTACAACGTTCTTTAGTAGGGACCACTGGCAAGGCACCAAATTCCAGAGCCATCTGCCATGACCACAGGACCTGGGTGTCTCTGTAGCCCTCAGGAGATCTACTATTTGAGGTAGTACCTACTTTGACTGTTTATGAGATCCTGCTGAGATGTGCATAAGCATGACCCCTCTGATGACCTCCTGGATCATTTTTAAGTCTCTTAGCCATATAAACTCATTTGTCTTTACTATTTCTCCCTTTTATTCAAGGTCTTTTTCCAGTTGTATCACCAGCTGGTGCTTGGTAATAATCCCTTGGTATCAGGGAAGCTCATCCCCAGGAGTCACGTCCCACGCTGGGGGAAAGGTAATGCATTTATATGCTGAGTTTGGTTTAGGGAGTGGCCACATTTGAGCAACATGAAGGATCTCAGGAGGTAACTCTTAGGCACCCTGAAATACTAGGCCAAGTTGAAATTTCAAGAGCAAAACACTCATAAACATAGTCATCAGTGTCAAGGGCCCATCAATGGACCATCCTTCTTCACTGGTCATTGCCCCTGCACTTGTGGAATTGTTGCTGGTCCATTAGAGAATGCGGCAGAGCTGCCCAGGAGGGGAATCCAGGTCTCCCTCAGTTGTCACATGAATCTCTACCCACTGTGGCAATACCCAATGAATATCTGAACATATCTACATACCCTATATGCATGCCCAGGTGAACTCCCTCCCATGCATCTGCCATCAATGACACCCCACACCAATGCTTCTCCCCTGCCATAGTTGAACCCCTCTGTAGTCCAAAACCTCTTAAAAAATGAAGCTTAATATATGCCAAATTCAATTAATTGGGAAATGAGATAGTAATGATAGGTTTTAACATAAAAGATAAAATGCATAATAATTGAGAAAAACATGCAAAATGCTGTCGGTTCTCTAGTCTCTTCTCCCCTATTAGAAACCACCCATACTCTCCACTATGTTTGAGAACATATCGGGCCTAAAAGGCACCATCATCTACCCTGTACTTCATGACAGGAACCCTGACATTGTCTTTGTTTCTGTTACCTGCTCCCTTGCTGTCCACATTGCCACTTCCAATCTATCACCAAGCTCTGCATATTCTAGCTACTCTATAACTCTTTTTTTTAAGGAGATACCAGAGATTGAACCCAGGACCATGTACGTGGGAAGCAGCTTGGTACGTGGGATACCAAGTTGCATCTGCTCCCCAATGAGAGCTGGGTTTTCATTTGTTTGTTTGTTTTTAGGAGGTACCAGAAATTGAAACCAGGACCTTGCATGTGGGAAGCAGGCGCTCAACCACTTAAACTAGTTTTGCTCCCCACCTCTGTAACTTTTGAATCAGTCCTTTCTTCACTACTGCTTTCACCCTGGTACAGTCCATCTTCATATTTTGCCTGGATCTGTGCAATAGCCTCCCAACCAGTCTCCCTATCCTCCAGGGTTTACTCTCACTAGTGTTTCTCATACACCAGAGCCAGAATGATCTTTCTAATCTGCTAATCTGACTCTGTTACTCACCTGCTAAAACCATTCAGTGGCTCCCTACTGCCTCAAGAAACAGGGACAAGCTCCTTTAGGAGTGTTCTGGTTACTATTGCTGCACAACAAACACCCCAAAACTTAGTGGTATAAAACAACCGTTTTAATATACTCGTGCATTTTATAGGTTAGGATTTTGGATAAGGCACAGTAAGGGCAGCTTGCCTCTGTTCTATGATGCCTATGGTTTCTAGGAAAGACTAAAAAGGCTTAAACCTAACCCAAAGACTGTAGCCTGGTAACATATGGAGAAGAATTCACTTACATGTCTGATGGCTAGTGTTGGTTGTTGTCTGGACATCAGCCAGTGATTGGCCAAAATATCGAGATGTGACCTCTCTTTGTGGTCTTTTTGCATGAGCTGGTTGGGCTCCCTCATTGCATGGCAACTGGGTTCCAAGAGAAAGCACCTCAGAGAGTAAAACAGAAGTGCAGAGCATTTTTATAATCTAGTCTCAGAGGCAAAAAAAAAAAAAAAAAAAATCCATTCAGATTCAAAGGGAGTGGGCATAGATTCCATCATTTAATGGGAAGAGTGTCAAGGTCACATTTCAGAAAAACATGTGGGATGGGAGATAAGGTTGTCATCTTTAAGAATGCAATCTGTCCTATTTGCTTGAGGCCTTTCATGATTTGATCTCTGCATACATTTCCATGACATGGCTACTGCCTGCTTTGAACTCTGCTCTACAGACATACTAAACACTTTCTTTTACCTAAATCTACTATACTTGTTTGCCTCTGATCTAGGAGATGCTTTCCCATTTCTTCCTCACCTTTACTGGCTAACTTTTTCCTAGCTAGTTTTCCTTACTGCTGACCCCTCCTCTAAGTATGGGTTGTGTCTCCTTTTATCATTTCCAGATTAACCAACATAGTGCTTAGTACATGGAAAGTGATCAGTAAATATTTATTGAATGAAAATATGTCTGCACAATATTAGGACTTATTTCTGTCCTGTTTATCACAGTATTCCCTGAAGCTAGCCCAGCACTGGCACATGGTAGGTGCTCAAAAATATTTGTTGAAGGAATAAAATATTGTGTTTCCTTAGCATTTTATTGAGTTTTGTGTGGAGAATGCATGGGGCTAGCCGGAACATTTTGAGAAGGCTCCAGCCACTATGTTAATGGTTGCTAACTGAATTCCTCAGAGAAAAGTCTTGGTAGTGGTAGCAACCTAAGGCTTCTTGAAAGCTAATTCTCTTCACCCTTCACTAAAATCAATATGGCCTCTGCTTAAAGTAAAACAAAACAAAACACCTAAATTGGTCATAAAAGAATTTTCGAAGCAAAGAACATCCTGAAATTGGTGCCAGAATCTCTAGTATGGATTGAAAAGGAGAGAATATGTGGATTTTCCTCTCTCAACTGTGTGACAAAGTCATATGAGCTTTTTATTCTTCCTATAAGCAATATTATGGTAACAGGTAGGTTTGTTTATCACACATATGCCCACACACACACAATTTCAAGTTGAAGTTGTCTTGATGTCACCGCCTATAATAGGAGGAAAGGAAATCAAGGTATAGACTTTTCTTAAAATTACATGTTTGGACAGAATTCCATTGAGACCCTTCTGTGAAAGCAGAAAATATTTATGGTATGGACAAGCATTACTGAAAATGACCATAACCTGAACAATCTCTTAAATATTCCTCCTTTCTTTCCTCCCTTAAAATTAGAAATTTGGCTTCAGAGATCCATCTTGAAGTTTGAGTTGAGGAACTAAGGGAAGGGGTTTCAAGGTAAAGAGATGGAGATTAACAGCAGCACTAACTACAATTGGAAATACTCAAAGAACCCAAATTTTCTATCAACCAGAAGTCCTAATGACTATTTTCTTTCTGTTCCCTGACATGCTTCTTAGCACTATCTGCAAAAGAAGTAGACAAAGCAGAGGGTAAAAAGAGAACAAACTGCTCATTTCGATCCTGTTATATTATTTTAAGATAAGAATACTAAAATCTGTTGTGCATTTTATTCACCGAATTCCTGAACATATTTGTATGTTGCTACATCCTAGTTATATCCTATTTATGAATAATAGATAGAAAAACATGTTCACAACAAGATGCACAATGAGGATTAAGACAGGCTAATATTTTTAAGGAGGAATGAAATAATTTATAATTATTTATGATTATTCTTTATAATTATGTCATTTATGTTTCTTGATAAACACCTTTGTTTTGAAAAACAAAAACAAAAAACTTGCAATCATCAAAGTATCTATTGCATCTTGCTTAAAGGAACATGGCAACAGATGTTTCTAGTGCAGACAGTCTCATATTTATTAAATGATAACACATATCATAGATCAAATGAGTTTAAAGAGCATCTTTGTGAAATTGTGCTAATGTGTTTCTCAGCAGGCTACCTGTGCTCCTTGCTCACTTCTCTTCAGAAAGCCATGTCTGATGTCACATACGTTGGTAGGGAGTGAGTTTAAAGAAGGCAAGTCATCAAGACAGAGGCAGGACACCTACTTTGTAAACTCTTGAAAGAAGTCGTGATTGGAAATCTGAATGTGTAATATGCCTTTCAATAAACCCTAACAAACTAAGTTATTACAGTTTATCCAGAAGCATATGCGGAGAAAGTTGCTATAATGCATGGTGCATCATGGGAGGACAGGTTCAGGCACGAAAGAAACTTTCAGCAAATCACTACTTTATTATTTACACAGCACAAAAGGTCCAAAAGGTCAGGGCAAGAGATCACATTTCAGCCAGTCTCCCAGGGAGGCCAACTGCTTAGGTCAGAGAGACAAACCTGAGCTGCCTGAGGGCAGGGTATTTATAAAACCCTAGGAGGGGACCTTTGAGAGTTCCCACCCTGATAAGCAGCTGGAATTGGTTTTTCCTGGTTTCTGGGTGTCAAGTATGGTGAGGCTTTTTCTTTAGACCTAACCTCTCCCCTGGGCCAAGGAATGAAAATACACTGAAACATCTACACACAATAGGAAAAGAGGCAGGAGTAGGTGAGGGCTGAGAGAAGGCCACTAGAGGGGTCCCCGACTTCCCCAGCTGTCTATTAACCAGAACCCTGGAAAGGGTTTGGCTTCCACCTCAGTGTGACATTTGAAAATTTTCTTGGTGGTTAAAACAAATTAGTGCCATCACTTCCCTTTCCATCATTTTGCCTGCAGTGAGATCAGGATGCTCATTTGGACATTCTAGACTCACACATGTGGGGAAGGAAATATCGGGCTCCTGCAGCAACTCCTGTGGATTATAATTTGGCAGGAAGAAGACACATGAGCACACTTTAAACTGAGGTTAAGTTTTGATTAATTACATCAGGACTCAACTCATACTGGAAAGAGGAGATATAACATAGCTTCATATTGCTTCCTTTGACTCCCAGGATTCCTGAGATAACCACAATTGATAGTGACACTGTCCATGCAGAAGGCATCATGCTGGATCTGAAGGTCATGGTCTTGCCACATGGTTGCCCTTTATACTTAGGCTTCAATCAAGACTTTTACTGATATTCTGTGAACCCTGATTATGGAATGATTACAAGCATAGAGCATTCCTGGTTCTTTAGCGTCAATACAATTGTATACTCAACTGTGCTGAAGTCAGGGGGACTTGTAGAGAAAATGTAGTCAGTGTCCAGGGCCCCTAGGGACTATCTCTGCCTCCAGCTTTCTTGCTTCCAAGAAAACACATTTTCATGTACTACCATTCCCTCAGGGTAAGTTTACCATTTTCCTGTGTGACAGTTTAAACCAAGGATAATTTCTTTTCATTATTATAATTTCCACAATGCTATTCTATTACTATCCTCATTCTTTCTGGTAAGGCAGCTGAGAAACTTGATTGTTTGCCCAAATCACAGGCCCAGATTCTGAATTTAAGTATAGGTCTGGCTGACCATAAAACCCAAGCTCATGATTTTTATAGTATAAATTTGTTCAAAATGTCCTATGCAGTGGGTGAAAACTTTACAGAATGTAGAATTAAACTGATAGAAGAACCCAAATTCATGGGTTAGCTACTGGCTTAATAAAGTCTCTCAGAATATTTGAATATTTTCCAACACCATTCAGCTGTAGAGATCTTCTCAAATTGGGAATTAAACTTTTGGCCTTTACTTTAATAATTAGATATGTAAGAAAACTTTTCTGCAAGAAAAAATACTCAAACACTAATTGTCAGTGTATCAATCAGGCAAAAAGGGTGCTGATGCAAAGTACCAGAACTCTGTTGGCTTTTATAAAGGGAATTTATTTGGGGTAGAAGCTTACAGTCACAAGGCCCTAAAGAGTCCAACTCAAGTTTACCTCCTTACCAAACTCTGTTGCCACGTGTTGAAGCAAGATGGCAGGTCATGTCTGCAAAGATTCAGTCTTCCTGCTTTCCTCTTTAGGCTCCATGGTCCTAGCTTCTTCCTATCTCAGCCGTGGGCTGGCATAAGGCTCATCTCTCTCTCTGAGGCTTGGTTCTTTCTGGGCTCAGCTGCTCTGGTGTCTTCACAAGGTCAGCTATAGCCATAGACTATCAGGCTCGTCTCTCTTCCCAGGGCCTCTGTCATGTCAAACCAGCTGTCTCTCTTCCTCTGTGTTCTTCTTCTGGGTCTGTTTCTCTGTGTGAGTCTGTTTTATCAGCCACCAAGAGGGTGGGGACTCAATCCTGCACTCCTAAATGATGGGGCCCAATCAAAGCCCCAATTTTAACATAATTTAATCAAAGACATCTCAGCTGAATTGAATACAATCAAAGGGTATCCTGCCCAGAGGAATAGACCAGTTTATAAACAAAATCAAGTATCTATGGAATTCATAAATAATATCAAACTGCTACAGTCAGGTTTATGGTTTCTTCAAATCTACTGAAAGGATACAAGAGACAAAATTACACTTTCGAAAGCTGGTACATTAAAATGAAAAATAAAAAAGGTGGATTAAAGTGTTAGGATTATGAGTATGTTTTTCTTTAGTTTTCATGGTTTCTTTAATATTAAACTGCCTTCATAATGAAAACAACTTATACCAATGTTAATTCAGAACTTATTAATAAGCTCTAAATATTTAATACATCATTAGCCCACTTAATCCTTATAACAATCTTGTGAATTAATTACTACCATTACTTTTATTTTACTGATGAGGAAGCTGATGCCTTGATATTAGTAAGTGGCAGTGTCAGGATTGAAAGCGAGTCCATCTTTTTCCAGAGTCCATGTGTAAACTCTGACTATACACTGTTTTTCAAATGGACAAGTCCAGTGTCAGAGAGAGGCCCAGAGCATTAGCATTTGAAGGTCTAAGATAAGAAAAAGGGAGCAAGAGCCATCCCTAGCCCAGAAAGAGCTTGCCCTGTGGCAGTCCAAACTTACCATGCTAAATTAATTCCCAGTCCTAAAATAAGTGAGTGGCTTTATATCCATATATCCTCAGACACAATAATCATATTCCATGATTCATTTTACTCATACTCTCATCACAAACTACAAGGCAAAAGTCTTTAATGGGGATGCTTTAACCTCATAATTAACAACCTCACAAAACTATTATTGGGTAGTCCCATCCAGAAGGGACAGCAACTGTAGTACTATGGTGGTTGGTAAATAAAAGAAATGAAATTTGTTGTCTGGAAGCCAGGAGACTAAACACTTAAGTCAAATCAAATACTTCCCTAATATTTTATATCACCACGTAACCCCCTCAAAAAATAAACTTATAATTAATATTAGTTCAACCCAATGTGTAACAACAATAATAAGGAAAATAATTTTGGAAGCACAAATATCTGCCTTTTACTGATGCAAAAACTGTTTTAGTTTCCTTGTTGCAAAAGCGAATACCATGCAATAGGTTGGCTTAAAAAAATGGGAATTTATTGACCCACAGTTTTGTGCCTAGGAGAAATCCAAATCAAGGTATCATAAAGGAGATGCTATCTTCCAGAAGACTGACATTTTGGGGCTGGCTGCTGCTGATCCTTGACACTTGACTTCCCTGTCACATAGCAGTATACATAGCGGCCTTTCTTGGCCTCTCCTTTCTCTTCCCAGTTCCATTGACTTTCAGTTTCCAGCTGCTCTCTCTGGCTTTCTCTCTCTGCCACCTTCCCTTATAAGGTTTTCAGTAATAGGATTAAGACCCACCCTGATTCATCTAGGCCACACCTTAACTGAAGTAAGGTCATCAGAAGGTCCTATTTAAAACCTCTTTACAAGAATTCACACTGGCAGGAATTAATTAAGTTTTAAGTTCACAAACATGTTTTTTTTTGGGGGGGGCAGGGGGGGGGGGAGGGGATATATATAGCTCCAAAGCATCACAAATGGCTTCACCTAGGTTAATGAATTTCACCTTATCTGAGGAGAACTATTTTGAGGATATTAGCACAGTCATCATTTGGTTTTGCTACAAAGTAAAATAAAGCAAGTTTCTTTGTCCATGTATTCAACAATTTATCCATCCTTCCATTCCACCCTTCTATGCTTCCTTCCTTCCTTTCATCCATCCATCCAATCACCCATCTACCATCCATTCTAGTTATCCATCCGTCCTCCCCAGATTCCTACTGTTCTCATGAGTATTTGCTGAGCACCCACTCTGAGTATAACTTGGTCAGGAACTGCTCATTTGCTGCTAAGGATCTTGTTTGAGCACTTCCTCTTCTTTTGTTGGTAGTCCATTATTTTGTTTTCTAAATATAGTCTGTAGATCACCTGCCTCCTAAAGGTGCTATTAAACGTCCTCCAGGGACCCATCATAGTCTTGCTTTATCAGAATTTCTGGCAAGAATCTTCAGTTTTTAAAGTTCAACAAAAAAATTCTAATTCACTATAGTTTGAGAATCATTAAGCTGGACCAACTCTGCTTCATAAGAATTCTTCCAAATTAAGGTCAAAACCAGAAACAACTATGACCATTCACTCAAAGGTTTCAGTTGGTCTCTGAATGCAAGGGGCAGATGATCTAGAGATAAAGAAATATGAACAGGATACCAAAAATCTAGAAGGGTCAGTTGCAGGAGCTGGCTTTCTTAGGCTGCAACGCAGGGGTAAAAGCCTGAATTGAAAGAGTAAAATCAAATGAGTCTGAGACTTATGATATCTCTTGGGCAACTCTGGTTATCATACCTGATGAGCTTCTTCCCTGGCCTCTGATTACTCACCATGCCTTTCAGAAGCCCGCATGTCTTACTGTCTCTGAATTTGGAATCAGAATTGCAGATTACGAATGATGGTGGGAGAGAAGGCCACAGAGGAATTCCTCTCTATATTCAAATAATTGAACTTCTCTTAAATTCCACAACAGAAGCAGCTAAAAACTAAAAACAATTGAAGCTGGAGGAGAAGATAGAGTCCATGAAACACCACCATGTGATAAGCTAAGGACCAAAGATTTCTAGCAGCCAGCCCCAGAATGCTACAGTATTTGGGAAGAAAACATTACATTGACGACACCTTGATTTGAACTTTTTCCTAGGCTCAAACCATGGGCAGATAAATTCCTATTGTTCACTTGACCCACTTCATGGTATTTGCTTGAGCATCTTAGGAAATTAAAAGAGGAACCTATACTATGTACAAGTGATACATTCCAGAAATGGTTCCTATACAAATGTGATCACCCAAATATAATTGAGAGACATCATTCATTTATTGCTTTACTTATCCACTCAGTTATTTAAATATTCATTGTGATTCTACATGTCAGAAAGTATGATAGGAGCTGAGGTTTCAGCAATGAATAAAAGTATATCTGTTCTCACAGAGCTTGTGTTTAGTGGGAACATAGAACAATGTTATTTTATGCATGTGGCAGAGAGACAGAACAGTACCTTGAGAAATAAGGTTAGGCTTGGAATGTTCTGATGAGTCAGCTTTGTTGATAAATGGGAATTAAACTTGAGTCACTATGAAAATCTGTGTGTGGGGGTGTAGAAAAATAACAAGGAGGGAAAAAAGAGTTGGAAGAGGGATTTATATTGTCATGAAAGAAAAGGAGATCATTTTTGGACTCTCTCTGTTTTCTAGACCCACAATGATTATTTTAATTGTATTGGCACAGTACCAACAATACCAATCGTCATGTCCAAAATTCTTCCCACTCATGTAATATTGTTATGTCAACTAAAAGGGGATACATGGCCCTTCAGAGGTAGAGGCATTAGATGTATGTGTACACATACATGTGTACAGTAGTGTGTATGTGTGTTTGTGTGCATGTGTTGGGGTGGGGTAGTCCCTAAAAGAGGGTTGAAGTTAACATTCTGAAGCTAAAGTGGCAAATAACCCCACATGAAGTTGTGAGGTGTAGAGAGTGTATAAGGAAGCAATACTCATGAGATGCTCCTGGGGATACACAAAACTGTCTGAGGCCACCTAAAAGATCAGCAAGCTTTCATGTCCCAAACAAGGAAGTCCCTCTTCTCAGGTCATGCAGCAAGTTGGAAAAAGAGCCTAGGTGAGAGCACAGTCCACTCAATTTTCAGTCTAGTGTTCTTTCTGCCACATCAGCCTTCGTGGACTGAAGCTTCATTCTGTTGGCAGAGAAATGACTTGTCCTCTGGATCTCCCTCTGGAAACTGCTTTTGGAGACCCATTTTTCACTAATATGTAACTGACAAAGGGGAGGCCCATCACACATGTCCCTGTGGCCTTCCTAACTAGCATATCAGTCAATCTTCTCCTCTCACGATGAGGATGTACTGCCTTCAGCCAGACATTCTGAATGTGGGGCCACAGCTGACATCAAGAAACGTTCTGCTCAAAAATCACTGCCAGGAACATCTATTATCTCCATCACTGTGGTCAGTGTCAATGTCATCAGCATTACAACTAGCAATGTGTGCCAGACACTTCACATGGTGAAGGACTAAAATGGCATATCAGAAACAAATATGATCATTTAACTTAATACAAATGAATTCAACTTTGCACAGCTGTTGCCCTCACACCCCCACATTAGGATGTCAATTTTATCCATGTTGATATACATATGCAAAGAGTCTAAAGAGAAGAATGTCTAATTTAAAAGTATAGGGGTTTGGAAGACTAAATATCATCAGGATGTCAATTCTACCCATGTTGATATACAGATTCAGTGCAATACCAATAAAAATCCCACCAGCATTTTTTAGACAAACAGAAACCACAATTATTTAATTTATTTGGTAGGGTAGAGGGTTCCAAATTGCCAGAAACACCTTAAAAGGGAAAGACAAAGTTGGTGGACTTTCACTTCCAGACTTTGGATCATATTACCTAGCTGCAGTGCTATAAACAGCACGGTGCTGGCATGGGGATTGATGCATGGACCAGTGGAGCTGAACTGATGGTTCAGCGGTGGATCCTTACATTAGTGATTGGAAGATGTCAAACCCATCCAGCTGGGACAGAACAATATATTCAATAGAAGGTGCTGGGAGGACTGGATGTCCACATACAGGGAGGGAAGTAGGACCCCTGTCTCACACCTTATACAGGAGTTGGCTCAGAATGGATCAAAGACCTATGTGTAAAGGCTGGAGCTGTGGGACTCCTCAAAGAAAAGTTTGGAAAACATCTTCAAGACCTGGTGGTAGGTGGTACATTCTTAAAGCTTACACCAGGCATGAGCAATGAAAGAATACATAGATAATTAGGGCCTCCTCAAACTTAAACATTTTTGCGATTGAAAGAATTTGTCAGGAGGGTGAAAAGGCAGTCCACTCAATGGGAGAAAATACATGGAAGCCACATGTCTGGTGGGGGTTTTGTTTCCAATGTCTCATGATGGTGGAGGAGGCTGTTGTTATGGGGGGAGGAGTGGGGGGAGGAGTGGGGTGAGGGGGGTGGGGGGTATATGGAGACCTCATATTTTTTTAATGTGACATTAAAAAAAAAGACAAAAAAAAAAAAGAGATCATACAACTCAGCAATAAAAGAGCAAGCAATCCAATTGAAGTGTGAATGAGGGACTTGGGTGTACATTTCTCCAAAGAGGAAATGCAGATAGCCAAAAAACACATGAGGGGATGTCCAGTATCACTAGATGCTGGAGAAGTGCAAATCAAGAGAGCATAGAATGGCCATGATTTAAAAAAAACAAAACAGAAAGCAATAAGTGCTGGAGAGGATTTGAGAAATAGAAACACTCCTTCCCTGTTGGTGATATTGTAAAATGGTGCAGCCTCTGTGGAAAACAGTTTGGCAGTTCCTCAGGAAGCTAAATAGAGAACTGCCATGTGATCCAACAATTCTTACACTAGGTATATATCCAGAAGAATGGAAAACTGTGACATGAACAGACGTCTGCTCACAGTGGAGTCCTTTATGGTTGGCAAAGGATGGAAACAACCCAGGTGTCCACCAACCAGTGAATGGATAAACAAAATGCGGTATATACATGTGATGGAGTGCTGTTCAGCGGTAAGAAGAACTGAATACATGGATGAATCTTGAAGATATTATGATAACATGGATGAACCTTGAAGACATTATGCTAAGTGAAATAAGCCAGACACAAAAGGACAAATATTGCACGGTCTCACTAATACGAAGTAAATACGAAAAATAAATGCATGGAGTTAAAACCTAAAGTAAAGGAGGCAGCTGTGGCTCAAGCAATTGAGCTCCCATTTACCATATGGAGGACCTAAGTTTGATCCCTGGGACCTCCTGGTTAAAAAAAAAAAAGGTGTCCTAGACCTGTGCAATGAGGCGCAAGGCTCCCACACAGCAAAGTGACACACCAAAAAGATGACTCAACCAGATAGACTAAAAAAACAACAATAAAAACCTAAAGTGTAGATTAGTAAGAGATAAGAGGAGAGCTGAAAAGGACTATGATGCTTACTGTATATAGAAGTTTTAATTAACTTGACTGTAAAAGTGTGGAATTGGATAGAGTTGATGGTAACACATTATTAATTAATAGCAGCTGGTTTATAAATGGGATTGTGACTGAAAAGCGGTAGTCTAGGATTATAAATGTCAATGAAAGAAAGCTAGAGAATAATCTAGGGGCTGAATAACACAGTGAACTCAGAGATGGATGAGAATTGTGGTTAATAGTACAAATGCAAGAATGTCCTGTAAATTAGAATGGATGCATGTCACTATTGCAGGATGGTGGGAATGTGGAGAAGCATGGGAAAAATACAATTAATGTAACCTATGGACTATAATTAACAGCAAGACTGCAATATTTTTGCATCAATGCCAAAAATGTGCTGTGTTAATAATAGAGGGATATGGAAAAAATATGCCTAATACACACTATGGACCATAGTTAGTAGTAATAGTTTGATGATATTATCTCATAACGTAACATACATTCCAAAACAGTATGGTGTTGGTGAAAGATTGTTGTATGGGAAGTTTACACATGTGCATGATTGTTTTGAAAGTTCACAAGTTCTGTAACAAAAACATGTTTTTTTAAATGGATCTAGACTTACACATTGTTACACAACTTTTTAAAACTCCATGTCAACACATAGAGTTTGATTCCTTTTAAAAGCTACATATATTCCATAATTTGTTCAACCATTCCCCTGATGATGAAATTTCATTTTGTGTCTAGTCTTTTGGTGCAGTAAAAAAGGCTACGATAAGCATCTTTCTTTGTACATAAAAAAATGCTTCTCCAAATGTTCACCATATAGTACTGTTTTTAAAAAATGGTAAATCAAATTATACTCTAAAATTATACTTTCAAAAATAGTTTAGATGTTTATTTTTGTAGATTAAAATAACAGTGGAAAATAAATCAAAATTTTATCTATATCTAAAAGTAAAAGTGTAGGGGTTTGGATTAGATTAGAAAAAAGAGAGCTGAAAGATGGAGAGGAGACAGAACCCTGCAGTTATTGATACACTCTTGGAATCTGGCAATGTCTTAAGTCCCACCTCCCTTGAACTTAATTAGATTAGCCAATTGATTTCCTTTATCTTTTCTTTTCCCTCTTAAGCTAGTTTGACCTGGATTTTTATAATTTCCAACCAAAGGAGTCATGACTTACAGCACAGGGATCAGAACCAGAATGTTGATCTTTTCCTATGGTCTAGTCCAGTGCTGTTTCTCCTAAATCATGAAGCTGTCCAGGGAAATGTTTCTTGGGAAATCATGGAGATAAAGTATGTTCAGATGGGGTAGGAAATACTCTCCTTTTAAGAGAAGAGAAAGAATAACAGTAGTTTGTGAAACTGATTGGTTAAATAGGAAAGGGCAAAAAAAAATAAGAACTAAAATGTGAGTATAGTGAATGCAAGTATGTGTCCTTCCTAATTTTGCCAAAAGCTACCCCCAAATATTATATTCAGTTGCCACCCACTAACTGGAAGGAAAAGATTCTTGTCAAGGAATTCACAAATTCACTGCTTCCTGGTGATTAAAATGGGAGTGTTTTCTCCTTTATGTCCATCTTTGCCACTATTTTCCACAACCAGGTCTTCCTGTCCTGCTTAGAATATGTTAATTTATGGAATGTAGTCATTTTCCTTATCAGCTTCTCCAGGCAGTTGGCAAGAACTATTTTCAGCTGCAGACCTTGCAATCAGCTACTTGGACCTGCTGGCTTCCTGTGCCCTGACAGATAGAGCTAATTAGCACTCCCTAGCTTTAATGCACTATCTCTGGCTCCAGAACATTCACATAAATGAGGGGCAGGTTTGTCTCCACCCCTAAGGGACAAGAAGAAAACCTCAGAGATTTGGAGGTTAAACAACTTCTTAAAAGTTCCTCCCTCTATCTGTATTCCACTTGTTCTTTAATGGTCAGCTCATGTCCCATTTTTCTGAGCAGCCATAGGGAAATCTATTAGCCTTTAGTGATGCTTTCTTAGACATACAGAAATACACATCATTTTTCCAATACACATCCCCATATAAAGTTTAATAAGTGGGAGCATAATCCTTATCCATCCATCCATCCATCCATCCATCCATCCATCCATCCATCCATCCAGTCAACAATCATTTGTCAAGTCACTGCTAGTATTGAACACTATTCTACATATAAATATTCAGAAAATGCAGAAAAGTTCCCTGTGTTACATACTAGTTGGAAAGCTTATTACATACTAGTTGGAAGAGGTAGAGGGCAGATAAGAAGACAAATTAGTGAGTTTATTATAAATTATGATGAGAGCTATGGAATTTTTAAAAAAATTCAAATAATGGTATGTAGAATGAGGGGAAGATTGAGTGGTTAGAGAAGGTCTCTCTGAGATGGTGACATATCAGAAGCAGCATGGGCAAAGGACTTGATATGGAAATGAGGACTGCATATTTGAGAAACAGAAGGAAAGTGGTTGGAGAATAATGAGCCAGGGGGAGAGTGACTTAAGAAGAGGTCAAAGATTTACATCTTTGAATTTTCTTCTAATTGCAATGGAAGATATGAGAATGCTTTTAGGCCAAAAAACAAGAACTAGTTTAATATTATTGTTTTCAATTAGAGAATTGGTAGGTTTACAGAAAAATCATGGATAAAATGCGGGATTACCATATACCACATTATTATTAACACCTTGCCTTACTTACAATCCATTGATTAAAACACATTTTTATAGTTGTACTATTAACTGTATTCCATGATTTAAAATGAGTTTGCTGTTTGTATTGTGCTGTTACACTGATTTTTTTAAAAGTTGAATTCTAGTACAATATAGGGAACCTAAAATTTCCCTTTTTAAACTCATTCAAATATATAATTATGTATAATTCAGTGCTGTCAATTGCATTCATAATGAAAGTATCACCATCCATTTACCAAAACATTTCCATTATCCCAAATAGAAACTCTCTATATTTTAAGCCTTAACTCCCTATTCCCTACCCCCACACCATCTCCTAGAAATCTGTGTTCTTGATTTGACTCTATGAGTTTACTTATTCTAATTATTTCAAATCAGTGAGAACATATAATATTTGTCCTTTTTTGGTCTGATTTATTTAATGCAGCATAAAGTCTTTAAGATTCATCCATGTCATGACATGTATCAGAATTTCCTTCCTTTTTATGGCTGAATACTATTATGGTGTGTGTATATACCACTTTTGTTTGCCCATTCATCAAGTGATTCTTTTTTCTTTCTGCTCCACAGCCTGGATTCCTTTCAAGTTCACTTATTCTTTCTTCTGCCAGCTCCAATCTTCTGTTGAAACCCTCCTGGAAATTTTTTATTTCAGTTATTGTAGTTTTCAATTCCAATAGTTCAGTTTGGTTCCTTTCTAAATTTTCCATCTCTTTATTGATATTTTCATATTGTTCATTCATTCTTTTCCTTTAGTCTTTAGTTCTTTCTCCATATTTTCCTTCATCTCCTTGAGTATATTGAGGATAATTTTTTTAAGATCTTTGTCCTGAATGTCCATACTCTGATCTTCTTCACTGATGTTTCCTGGGTTTTTACCCTCTTCCTTTGGATGGGTCATCATTACTTGTTTCTTTGTCTTTGTTTGTCTTGCAATCTTTGACACAGATTAATATTTTTAAATATTAACTCTGGTATTTATTACCTGAGACATCTGTTTCTTGATATTAAAGCCAATTGGTGACATGACAGAGATTTTCTTGAGTGTCTGGAGCTAACAAAACCAAGGAAACCTAAGCAAACCACCCCTATCACTGTCTCTGCAAATTGGTTTTGTGTTGGCTGGTGCTCTCCCTCAGAGTTCATCCCTCCTATCATGAAGGTCAGTCCAAGGTGAATGCAATGTGCAGGAGCCTGCCTGTCTTTTTTGGGCCTATATCTTGTCCTGGGCTTATGCTTGCTGGTGGCCTTAGGAGTTCCCCCTGTGTATAAGAGTATGAATGCCCCCTCTATTTACCAGGAAGTAGGTCTCCTCCCTCTCCTGGGTGTTCCGCAGCAGGACTTAAAGGAAAAGAGTCCTTGTCCCAGGCTGTCTGCTTCAATTGTTTCTTATACTGCTTTCCTTAACTCAAGCTGCTTTTGTCAGGGGGACAAGTTCTGGGCAGGGGCACATCAAAAAAGATTTTCCAAGTCAATCTTTCCCAGGCAGAGCAGCCTCCAAACTGTTCTGGGGAAAGGATCAGGAAGGGACCAAGAAGATACCCAGGAGTTTCTTCCATGGCTCCCAAAACCTGTGCTTTCTTGACTCAGCAACTGCCAATCCAATGTAGCCCTTTAACTGTCCTCTGTAGCTATGAGGAAGCATACAATCTTTAAGTCTCCTCTTCCACCTTTGTCTGGGGTTAGTTGTAACAATGGACCCTCAGAGTTGGGCCCCCAGTGATCTGAAGTTGCTAATCAAAGGCTGTGATTAGTAATTGGACCACCTACTCCTTTCCCCAGTCTTGGCTTTGGGAACTGGGTTTTTATGTCTCTCTTTGGCACCAGCAAGCTATGCCAGGGACTGGACCCCACTGCTGCCTGCCACAAAAGTCTGGGGGTGGATCCTGTTAACCACAGTGTGGAAAGAGCAATTCCTGGTGTTTATCATAATCTTCCAGCTTCTTACTCCTGTCCTTCCTTGGGTGCTTTACAGTGTTCTACTGGACTCTGGAGTTTTGAAATAGTTGATTCAGACTGTTAATTCCTGTTTAATAGTTCTGGTGGAGGGACTGATACCTGGGCTTTCCTCCTTTTCTGCTATCTTCCCATAGTCCTCTCTAATTTAAGTTTTTGAAAGATCACTCTGGGAAGCAGAGGGTAGGAGAATGGAGCAGGAGACAAGAGTGGAAGCAGGAGCTTCACTCACAGTTGAGTGCTCACTAAGTGCTTGACACTGTTGAGTGCTTCACTTATGCCATTTGTACTTTATAAATGAAGTACTTACTCAGTATTGCATAGATATTAAGTGGCTGGATTAGGATTTGAACCAACATCCAAATAACTCCAAAGATGCTGTGTGCTTTAGTACTTCTTTTATTACCTCATGCTATAACAGCATCACGAAACCTTGACCTTTGTGAATTTAGCAGTCAGGGTTTTAAGTTAATTCTAAGAAAGCCTGATGTCCCATGTTATAATAATTTCAATTTTATGAAAGCACCCATTTTGTACAATATATGTGTCATGTATAGCAAAGAGTTTCTTCCCCCTCTCTTTATCTAAGAATACGTAGCAACTCCTGTGGAATGTCTCTTTAGAGGCTAAGCATAGGAAATATGATTCTCCAGGGAATTGCGATTCAGGAACAATTTTTCTGATATATATAATCAAGATTATGAAAGGGAAACTTACATTTTTCATATATGACTGCTTTTATAAGGCAATTTTATGCTATGGGGGCATTTATGAATTGAGGACTTTTAAGGGCCTGCAGCTATGCTCCTCAGAAAGTCAAGTGTCTATAGTACATCCATAAATGAAGATTTGGGAATAGCCATTGCCAGGCATCTTCAGTGATACTGCCAAACCTTGCTCTGTCAAGCTCAGGAGTTTACATATGAAAAACTAAATTTGATTAGAGATTTCAATAATTCCATCCATGTTGAAATTCAATCAAGTCATTCAATGCAATTTGTAATTACCTTCAAATCTGGTGCCAAAGAATATGAAAGTGTCAAAATAGTTGTGAGATTTTTTTTTAAAGGGAAGAATGCCAAGGTAGGAGGGAGAGCTACCCTCTCCCCATTAGAGGTTGTGGGATAGAACGAGATCACTTTCTTGACTTTCTAAAGGAAATAGAATTCCGGGCTTTGTGCACTCACTGGAGTTAGAGCTGGTTGGGGAATTGGGAAAATTCACAGTCTCCAGCACCAACAGCTAAATCCTCCCTAATTTGGAGAGAGAACCACCCACTGTTATACTCTCTGTAACTCTCCGAGACTTTCTTCCTCCCCTTGGAGCTCACCTACATTAGGTCTCTACCTCTTTGGAGGCCAAGGACTAATCTGATTACTTGTTCTTATACCTCAGAGTATATATAACCATCCCAGCTCAGATAATGACATTGAACCAGTGCTCTTAAAGAGACAAGACCCATTCCAAAGACCCAGATACTGAGGCAGCTCTTTAGGTATAAAATGTCTGCATACCCAAACCTGATGGCTCCCCAGTTTCTCAGTCTATTCAGGGACTATGGTTCTCTATTCTATTTATTTGGAGATCATAGCTCCTTAGATACTCCATTTACTCAAGCACTCAAGTTATTTATTAAGGACCAGACTACAGAGATATCACAAACAAAAGGTAATGGTAGACTCTAATGTCTACAATGGAAAAGTGTCCTGGACAGTTTTAGTTTTAAGATATAGCACCCACTTTGTTTCTTATATTTCATTTATTAAAACATTTTTTATTTAAGCATTTCATATGTAACAGAGACTATTCTAGGTGCTTTGGACACATCACTGAACCAAACAAGGATTACTGCCTTTGTGGAGCTCAGATGCTAGTCACAACAGGGCATGGTGGGAGGGGGAACTGATAATATATAATAAACATAATAAGTAAATGATATTGTGTGTTACAAGATGGTAAGTGCTACGTGATATGTAAAAGATAGACTAGGTAAGGAGGATTCAAAGGTCCAGGGACAGAGGAAGGTTCAGTATGAAATGAAGTATTGGGGTAGATTTCATTCAAGGTGATATTGAGTACAGACTAAAAGCAAGTGAAGGAGTTAGTCAAACAAGTAACTGGAGGCATAGGGTGGGGAGGGGAAGAGACATTCCAGCTGAGATGTTAAGGAATGAAATTTAGCCTGAAGAGGAGCAAGGAGAATAGTGTTTTCCACAGTGGGTTGGAATGTTGAAAGGCCTGGAGACAAGATGGCACAGCACATGTGAGCAAATAAAACAATATAGGGGAAAGGGGAAGAGAATAAGGGAGAGAAAGGCAGGGAAATATGAGGCCCTTGAAAGTTACTGTAAAGATACATACATATATATCTATATCTATATATATCTATATCTATCCATCTATATATATATCTTTTCTAAAATTTAAGAATAATAAGTTGTGATGTGTTTTAAAGTGGAAATTAATATAACCAAATTTTATTTCTTTTCTGTACCTAATCTGGCCATTCACAGTCTTTGGCTAATTAACATACTCATCATTGCTCCCTGAATGACTTTCTTTTCTTGATTATTTAGTTATTTTCAATAGTATAGTAACCCCTTGAACTTGCCACCCATATGAAAGCTAGAATCTTGACAATAGCTTTTATCCGTTGATATGGTTTCCTACCACCAACATGTCTTACACACTTATCCTTCCCAACTTGAGGTAAACATCACCCTAAATTCTGAATTTCTCCTTCTCTCGATTTTTTTTTCTTATTGAGAGTTTTATTACCACTATATGTATTCTTATAAATGTGTTCTTTCATTTCCACAAGAGCACTTTCTCTGGTTGCTGTTGGTGAACAGATGTGGATGGAGGTGATTTGACTGACAGGAAGGCTGTGGTGTCCAAATTCCTCCAGTAGGATGAGTCCTTGTATCTCACTCACTCCCACATAAAAGACAGTTAACAAGGGTTCCCCAACATGGGGTTCCATGTGCTTCCAGGCATGGTGCCTGGCGCCTGGAGATCATGCTCTCTTCTGTGACCCTGCCACAATGTGTGGAGTTTCACTCATGTCTCCCAGCGTGAGACTAAATCATCCAGCTTCGGTGAGATCTGTCGAGTTTTAAAAGCTAGCAGTAGGCAGGGAGACCCCTATTCGTCCTCAAATGGCTGAAGCATTTTTCCCATTTTTTTTTTCTAGCAGAAATCTCTTTAAATTGTGTGCACAGAGATGAGACACAAAAATGAGAGTGTATGAGTGTCTTTCTTTTCTTCTCATACACTATTCCTTTCTGGAACACTTGTAAATAAACAGGAATTTAATGGGGTCAGATAGGATGGAGCTGTTACAGATTGAAATGCAGGGCAAGGGGGTGAGGGAGGGAGAGGCGGGGGGGGGGGTAGTGTGAGGTGAGAAATGTAATCTGTCAGTGGGATATAGAAAGAGTGTATGCAGGGGAGAATGTTTGCTGGGTTATGGAGCATTATCAGTTACAAAAACAGGTAGAAGAGGAGAGAGGAGAGAAAAGAAAGGGCAGGGAGAGGGGCCATGACCAGAGATGAGAACTGGCCCAATGAAATCACGCCAGCACCCAGGGAGATTGCTGAGGCGTTCCAACCTGCAGCTCCATCTGTCTCCTCAAATTCTAGGGCAAACCTCATTAGTGTGAGGCAGCACCCGCGGTTCACTCCCTACTGCCAGGACCTCAGGTCCCCATCTGGCAAGCTAGAGGAAAAGTATGCTTGCTCCACCATGGGGTTTGGACTCTGTTTCTTGCTCTTTTCTTGATTAGAAAAATGTCTCTTTCCCACTTGTTATTAGCTGTTATTGGATATACCATGCTATGTTATTCTAGCCTTATGCATCACAACAAATGCATTTAATGTGGATTGCTGGAGAAGGCCTATCACTTAACTCTCTGCATAATTAAATCTGAAAAGCAAATCCTCATTCTCAATCATCCCACCTGGCAGGAGGTCAGAGAATGTCCACTAGGCTTCCAAACTGTGATTCCTTGGAGGCTGGCCAGATGCTACAGGGATAGGTTGCTCAAAAGTCTAAAGGGCTACACACTGGATGAGAAACTCTATTTCTTCCTGGAAGGAAAGAAGAGAAGTTTAGAAGGCCATGGCAAATTCAGAGATTTACATTTCTAGGGGTAAAAAATGTTACAAACAGGAACCCAAAAGAAAGTCTGCAAAATATAACTGAATGTGTTCAAGAAACATCCATACACAGGGTCACGGCTTACTGGAGGATAATTTTTTTTTAAAGATTTATTTATTTTATTTATTTCTCTCCCCTTCCCACCCCCCGCCCCGGTTGTCTGTTCTCTGTGTCTATTTGCTGTGTGTACTTTTTTGTCCGCTTCTGTTGCTGTCAGTGGCATGGGAATCTGTGTTTCTTTTTGTTGTGTCATCTTGTTGTGTCAGCTCTCCGTGTGTGCAGCGCCATTCCTGGGCAGGCTGCACTTTCTTTCGCGCTGGGCGGCTCTCCTTATGGGGCGCACTCCTTGCGCGTGGAGCTCCCCTACGGGGGACACCCCTGCGTGGCACGGCACTCCTTGCGCTATCAGCACTGCGCGTGGGTCAGCTCCACACGGGTCAAGGAGGCCCGGGGTTTGAACCACGGACCTCCCATGTAGTAGACGGACGCCCTAACCACTGGGCCAAGTCTGCTTCCCACTGGAGGATAATTAATAGCTGTCGCAAGCAAGCCTTCCTCTACCAAAGCAGCAAATTCAAATTCATCCTCATTAGGGATTTACAGGCTTGGCACTCTCTTTTTGCTTCTACTTAATTCATTTATTTATTCAGCAATTAGGTATCAAATGCTTGCCTGTTGCCGTGCGTGCGTTACAATAGATACCGGGCCTTTCCTCTTGCCCCTTGGAGTTCTCAATTTCTTATGATAATTGAGATTGGATAAGAGAAGGGGAAATTGTCAAGTACCTTTTAAGAAGATGTAAATTTCTACTCCCCTTCTTCAGGATAGTTGCAGAGATCACCCCAGATATCTCGAGGTCCTCTCTTCACTTGAGATTGGAGCATGGGAAAGAAGGTGGAATGGGAATCACAATACCTGTCTTACACTCCCAGCTTCTCTACACTCTCTGCTGCATGACCTTGGGCATGTCATGTACCCTTACCAAGCCTCCATTTCCCCCACTATAAAATCCAAACTACCAGACATACATACCTCATAAAAGTTCTATTACATTGAGATAAAATCAAATTCAGGAAGCACGTTGCCACTTGTAAAATATTGCACAAACATGCTGCTCTCTTCTGCCCCTCCTTCAGCTTTGGTATCAGGTCATAGGATGGATGTTCCATCCAGCTTCATGGCCTCTTTGTGAGACTTTCTAAGACTCAGTTTCTTCATCTAAAAAGTGGATATTAGAAAGGATAGAAAGTGGGCCCTGGATAAAGGTGGATCCATTGCTTTCCTTCATTCTTCTTGTTCTGCCTTCATTTTTTCCCCACTGTTTCTTTTTAATTGGAAAGATACCCAAGGAGGCAAGATCAAGTTTGTTGTGTGTGGAAAAGAACTGCATAAATTCTGTTTCGCCCCTCAGTAACAATCCTTAAGTACTTTGTACCTTTCTTCTCTGGGAAAGCAGCAGTAGCCATTCTAATGGGAATAATAATATATGTCAGAATACAGTAGCTAATAATAATTAGCACTTTCCATGTTATTATTATCTCAGTTCTTCATAAGAATATCTCATTTAATCCCCCTCTCAAATTAGGTTATTACTCATACTTTACAGATGAGAAAAATGAAGCACGAAGAGGTTAAATATCTTGACCAAGTTCACGCAACTGGAGCAAGAACTTGAGTCAGACAGTCTGATATAAGAATCTCTGCTTTTAACCACCTCATGTCCTGGGCCTCTGGTCAACATGTTTTGTAAGGCTTGAGCTGGTAAAGGAAAATCGGCACCTTCTGTCTTTCATACCTGGGTTCTGCAATTAGGATATTTTTTAAGAACTAAAAGTGTATAATGCATGGATGGATGGATGGATGGATGGACAGACCCTGAGAATGTGCTTCCAGGCTCCAAACCATTTTTAGCTGTCTAAGTAAAATCTGTTTTGTTTCAGGTTTCCTTTTGCCTTCCTCTTTTTTTCAAAGATGAAACTGCCAGACTATAGATCCCTTCTCCTTATGGGAAAACCGCTTTCTACTGCTATCATAGCATCAATTATTATTCTTGGATCTTATATTCAGTTCCCATATCAAGTGTGTTTGTGGGGTTTTTTTGTGTTATTATTACAAATCATAACTTTTTGTTGTTGCTGTTCAGCTCTAGTTTCCAGGTGGGGAATAACAGAGCAGTCGCAAAAAATCAATTTGTTACTAAGATAATCAATATTATGGCTATCTTTGGAAGCCAGGAATTGGGATGGGTGCTTTATTTTTCTCCTGCCTGTTTTTTTTTCCTTTTGTTTTGTTTTGTTTTGGGGAGATACTGGGGATTGAACCTGGGACCTTGTACATGCAAAGCTGTGCTCAACCACTGAGCAACACAAGCTCCATTTCCTGCCTGGTTTTATTCTGTCCATTTAATGGATGAAGACATCAAGTTCAGAAACATGGTTACACTTAATAGATAAAGTAATGGGTTCCAAGCCCAGTCCTGTGTTCTATCTTCTACACTGGACACTTTTCACTGTCCTCCAAGTTCAACTTTCTGATCAGTAAAGGGTTAAATGGATCACTAACTCTTTTTTGGGAGCTCAATATCATCCCTTTCTTTCTTATTAAAGTGGGAAAAGAGCCACCTCTTGATTCCAGTATTTTCTTTAGACCAGTGACATGTAAGAAATTTGCCTTACATTTTTATTCATGTCACTTTTATCCTTGCATAATGGTTACATACCTATTTTAAAAGTACAGGAATGAAAAAACCATCATAATATTCTCTTCTTTACCATGAATGATATGTTGTGACAATAAGACTATAAATATCTTGAATTTATTCTAAGTGTCAGGTCTATTCATTAAATACCTGTTGTGAATGTTTATTGTAAATGTTTTAACAATGATCTCACCTTTCCATGGGCAGGGGAAGCCAAGATAGAAGATATGACCTTTACTTGGGCAATTATATCTTGTAGACATGACAGCTCTACACTGTTGTTGCATACTCTTTGGAGGAGGGGCATGTGCATGAGAAGATGGCAAAATATTCCTTCTCATAATCATCCAGCAAAAGCAATACTTGATTCTCTATCCTCCTCCTGTCTCTGATAAATCAAAGATGGTGTCTGTGGAAAGCTGTTATAGAAGATAGGCATGGTCCCAGCTTTGGAGTGAGAGCTGTGTTAGTTGGGTCCTATAAGAAACAGATGCAGAGACAGAGTTAGGCATTTAAGAGGTTGATTGGGTGTGAAAGAAAAATAGAAAAGAAGCAATATTGAGCAGGGAAGACCTCTAGTGATGGTGCAGATGTGACAAAGTCTTGGCCAACCCAATGGGAGATATCTGAAGCAAAGATTTCCAGTAGAGGAACCCCTGTTGGACAGAAATGTCCATGCTTTAGCACCCTCATCATGTCTTTGGCTGGAACTGCCTAGGAAGAGCATGGCCTCAAGTTGAAAGCTAAGGCAGATCCTGAAGCTGTAAACAGCAGGAATTGTCAACTTTCAGCACAATTTGCAATGAATGGCATGTTCTTTCTTAAAGGGAGAACCAATTGGTACACTTCCATGGCTGGCACAGTGGTTCATTTGAGGTCTTTTGATCCTGTTCCCAAATGCCACAGACTAGCCCCAAAATATCCTAAAGAATTTTTTAGTATCCTGCTGCCTTTTTGCATTTTTAAGTGATTGTCATAAGGTTAATGATATAAACTGTGACTTTTCATAGACCACTTAGAGATAATGTAGTAGCTCTTCCAATAAAATATAGAAACTTTGCAATTATATAAGTCCATATATCCCCATCCTTTTTGTCACAGTATTGTACCTGTAAATTTCTTTCATCAGATTTGGGGAGTTTGGGCAATTATTTTTCAAATAATTTTTCAGCTATAGTTTTTCTTACTTCACCTTTGGACATTCCAATTAAATGTATGTTGGACCATTTGATATTATTTATTGGACTCTGAGGCCCCTTCCCTTCCCTTCCCTTCCCTTCCCTTCCCTTCCCTTCCCTTCTTCAAATTTGATCATTTTATTGATCTATCTTGAAGGTAGTTTACAATTATTTGGCATCTCTATTTTTTTAGGCCCATCCAGTCTTGTTTTATTTTTAGTTTTTTTTTTCAGTTATAGAATTTGAACTTATAATCATTTTTATTTATTTTTTCTGCTGAAATAAACTAGTTTTTAATTCATTGTCAGAATATTTTGTTTTGCTTCATTGAGGATAGGGACAGCAGCTTCCCTAAAATCTTTGCTAGGGAAGCGGACTTGGCCCAGTGAATAGGGTGTCCGTCTATCACATGGGAGGTCTGCAGTTCAAACCCCAGGCCTCCTTGACCCATCTGGAGCTGGCCCACATGCAGTGCTGATGCCCGCAAGGAGTGCCATGCCACGCAGGGGTGTCCCCCCATAGGGGAGCCCCACATGCAAGGAGTGCACCCCATAAGGAGAGCCGCCCAGCACGAAAGAAAGTGCAGCCTGCCCAGGAATGGCGCCACACACTCGGAGAACTGATGACGCAGCAAGATGATGCAACATAAGGAAACACAGATTCCTGTGCTGCTGACTACAACAGAAACAGACAAAAAGAAGAACACTCAGCAAATGGACACAGAGAACAGACAACTGGGGCTGGGGGGTGGGGGCGGGGGAAGGGGAGAGAAATAAATAAAAAATAAATCTTTAAAAAATATGTCTTTGCTAGTTTGACCATCTGGTTTATCTCAGAGTCAAGCACACCTAATTTTCTTTCTATTTTCCTGGTTCTTCAAATGACAGATAATTTTGGATTGGATTTTGGGCATTATGATTGTTAAGATGTACTATTTTTCTCCAATGAGTGTTGTTTCTTTTGGTTTAGCAGGTAATTTCCTGAACTAGACTCTGTTTCTTGGGTAACAATTAAGATCTTTTGTTTTTAGGTGAGCTGCTTTGGATCTGATCATCCATGTGTGGCTCAGGGATCATTCAGAAATGTGAGTGCAAAGAATTTGTGATCCCCTCCCTTTCCTTTCTGGGATTCCCCAACTCTATTCAGCAATCACCATTCTCTCAGCCAAAAAAAAACGTACTTTTTCTATCAGCACCCTTGCCGTTTTTCATGAATTGTGCCAACTGCACTTAGCCCTCAATCAAAAGCTGGGAATTTGTTCAGCTCCCTTCCTTCTCTGCACTGAATGTGTACTTGCCATCAGAGTCTGTCTGCATACGTTCACTCTTCAGTGCCTTTAGATAGTTGAATTTTGTATTATGCCTAAATTTTCTAGCTGCTTTCTGCCAAGATGGAAGAATGACTCTACCATTACCAGATGTAGCTAACCAAGGACTTTTGAAAAACATCTCAGCTATGATTATTTAAATACTTCAGGCTTTTTTTTCATTTTGCTTCCTGAATATTTTTCGAATCTGGTCATGTCTCTCCAGCCTGACTGCCAATTTATTGGTCTAAAGGACCATCAGTTCTCTCCTGTACTATTAGTGTCCTTGAATCTGCTCTTATTTATAGCTCCCAACCTAAATAATTTTCCACAGAGTTGTTAGAAAAGATCCTGCTTTGGTACAAAGCTACCTAGTTCCTTTTCCATTTAAAACCCTTCAGTGGACTCCCACTAATTCAGAATCAAAAGCAAAATCCTTAGAGAACCAAGACCCTGCACAATATGGCTCTTGCCTATTTTTCAATCAACAATCCCTCTTGCTTTCTGAGATCCACCCACATGTACTTATTTCTTCCCTTTCAGTGATGTGCATTCTTCTGCTCTTTGCTTATGTATAAGCTGGGATTTTTGTTTGTTTTGTATAGGAGTATTTTTCTGTTGTTCTTTGCCCAGTGACTTCTATTCCTCAGGTGAAATATCAGCTTGTTCATGGAAGGTTTCTAGCCCTCCAGGTTAACACAGAACTCTGTGTGGTTAGGTTTTCATTGCCCATAATTCATTGACCAAAACCAATGTATTCTTTCTCAGCTTTTTCCATCTGAAACCACCAACTTCCAAAAGAAAATTTAGTTTTAGGCTTAGGATTTTCAGTCAAAATTATTTCTGAATAGATTCTAGCCCCTTTACAGTTTCTACAGACCAAAGTTATCTTCTTTAGCCTGCAGTCTTATTGAAACATTGAAATAATCACACATTATACTCCATTAGATAATTTAACATCTTTGGTATTTAAGGTATAATAAGTGTACTGGCGATTTATGTTGTATTCCATTGGAAATTTAGATGTTGGTCTTGCTTATTCACTATCCTCAGCTTTCATTTGACTCTTGATGATTCTAAGATGTTTTATATGACTTAGGGCCAAATTATCTTTATTTTTGAAAAGCAGTTAGAGCATCTTGGGAAAACAGTTTAAAAAAAAAACTTCAGGTTTCAAAATTTGAGCTGTGGATGTATAAACATGTGAACTAAAGTTGTCTGAAGATATAGGTGAGGTGGGAGAATTGGTTCTCCTTCTAATAATGGATTTGTTTCAAAACTCTGTATCTCTCTATTCCACAATTCGGGAAAAGTACCTTTTTTCATTTCATGAAGACAATGTCAAAGAACTCAATTAGCCACTCTACAAATGTCCTTCATTCCCATTTTCATTTTCCTTGGATGGACTGAAGACATTTGAGTTTTCTGGATACATTTGTTTTGTATAGATTTACTTAATAAATGAAAATGTGAAGTTTAATCAAATTTGTCCTAGTGTATTCTTATACACCAATGTTTTAACACTCATAAACATTGCTTTGCATTTGGATAATTGATATAAGAATATTTCTTTTTATTTGCATAGTTTATTTATGGGAATTAATCCAACTTCTGTGTTTTACTTATTAAATATTGATATTTTCCATTGTAATACTCTATACTATTCTTTTCTTCCACCATCCATTGCTTCCATTTAAAAATTGTGGCTTTTCCCATAGAAACAAAAGTTATTAACAGGCTTAGGTTCACACTTGCATTTTGGTTCTTAAATTTTTTAAATGTTGAAAGAAGTACTATCTACTATGAATGCTAAGCTATTTAAAACATGTTATATAATGGCCCTAGGAAATACCATTAATATTGAGAATTCTGAAAATATTGAATATCTAGCATAATTTCTTTTCTCTATTAGAAAAATATAAACTATAGATAGTTTTCAAACTATCTGAAATTCATGTTTTTTATTATACTTTATATACTACGTACTTCTACTCAATTCTATTTATGTTAAGATAAAATAATCTTCAAGTTAAAGTGTCATACTAAGCACAAATAAATACACAATTATATTTTATGAAATGTATACAATGGACTCTTCTATCCCTTCTAACTGCAGTGAAGAAGTGGGTCAGAATATGTGAGAATTTGCATGTAAGAGTAGTTTGAAAGAAAACTCTAAGGACATTACCGAAACCTGTATCTTTAAATGTAAGTTTTGCTTCATTTATTCCATTTTTTGGCAAAATGGTTGGCTAGATATCTGACCATAGCCTTCTGCTGCGTGCTAGGTATATGCCTATACATATATTATACATATACATAAAATATTTATATGCACATGAATTACGTGTGTATTTAAAAAACAGTCTACAAGTCAAATATGGCCTGCCACCTGTCTTTGTATGACTACAAGATAAGAATGTTTTTACATTTTTAAATCGTTGGGGGAAAGTGACACATGAAAATTATATGAAGGTAAAATTTCAATCTCCATAGATGAAGTTTGTTGTGACACAGGCATGGCCATGTTTTTCTATTCCACGGCTGCTTTTGCACTACATTGGAAGTGTTTAGTAGTTGGTCAGGGAATGCATGCTCTGCAATGAAAGCCTAAAATATTTACTATATAGCCTTTTATAGAAAACGTTTGCTGACCTCTGCTTTAAGCAAAAGCTAGCGCTTAGGGTGGTAAGCAGAGAACAGTGACTGCTTTTGATATAAGAATATTTTGAAACTTCAGTTTTTCAAGGTTTTGTTAGGCAAACCCGAAAAGAGTGGATCTAACACGACACTTTTACTATAAAAACCTGGGAACCCAAAGGGCAATTCCTTTAATGTAAATTATGAAACGGAAACAGCTTCCCTATCCACCAAGGACCATTTGAAATGTCACCTTGGTGCTAAGCAGAGTACACGGATCCTGACCTGTCTTTTAACAATAAGCATTTCTTGAAAGGATTTTGAATCACAAATTAATATTTCTTGGGTTTCAAGTTCTGAATTTCTTTTAATGTACCCTCTGAACATGTCTAGATCCCTGGTAAAAGCATGTTAATATATAACTCATGTACTTCAATTATTATAATTCCCTTGTTTTAATGAACGGGAAAAAGTAGAATTTAGCAAAGTAAGCTTGGCTCTGTCAATTTTCTATGTGGTTTGTTTTCTATTTTGTTCATTTCTGTTCTTAAATTTAAAACTTCCTTGTTTCTATTACTTTGACTTAAGTTGTTCTTTTTCAACCTTCATAAGTTCAAAATTTAGATCATTTCTTTTTTAAAACTTTGAAATTTAAAGTTTTGGGGGATTGCTGTAGCCTTTACCTCTCAGCACCACTTTAGATGTATCCCACAACTTAACTATTTACTTTGAACTAGTTTTAGACAAAGAAAAATGAAAATGAAATAAAGAGCACAGAGAGTTCACATATACCCTTCCCCAAGCTTTCCCTGAAGTTAACATCTTACCTAAATATTGGAAGACTGTTAAAACCAGGAATACAAAATTGGTATAATCCTATGAACTAAAGTAGAGACTTCATTTGAATTTTTTTTTGTCCTATTATTTCCTCATATATGCCTCTGGTCTGTGACTCTCCCACAGTTTTTACTTGTCTTTCATGATCTTGACATTTTGAAGAATACTGGTCAGTGTTTTGTAGAATATCTGAAGAATGAATGACAATTTGAGTATGTCTGTTTTCTTATGATTAGACTAAGGTAAGGTACTTTTGGGAAGAATACCACAGATATGATGTGCGCTTTTCAGTGAATCATACCAAGGGATTTATATCATGTTCTACTATTGATGATTTTAACTTTGAGCAAATGATCCCAATATGCTGTATTTTTCACTATCTTTCTAATTGAAATATTTTCTAATTTTCCTTGTGATTTCTTCCTTAACTCAGAGATTTTTTAAAAATGTGCTTTGTTTTTTCATTTATAAATATTTGGTATTTCTGCATATTTTATTTTCATTTTGATTTATATTTTAATTCCATATTAGGCAGGAAATTTATTCTATAATTTCAGTTTTTTGAAATCTGTTGAAACTCATTTATAGCCTAGTAAGTGGATCATTTTGGTGAGTGTTCAGTGTGCATTTCCAAAGGATGTGCATTTTCCACTTATTGGATGAAGTTTATAAATATTAATTATCTTAGGATATTAATATCTCTGACTATGGGAATTTATCTTTTTCACACTTTAGTTTTATAAGTTTACTTAATATATTTTAAAGTTCTTTTATTAGATCTAGACATTTATGATTGTTATGTTCTCTTGAGTTAACTTCTTTATTTTTATGAAAGGATCCTCTTTATCTCTGACAATACAACGTGTCTTTAAGTCCATTTTTTTCTGATGTTAATATAGCCCTCCATCTTTCTTATAATTACTGTTTACATAGCATTTCTTTTTCTATCCCTTCAGTTTTAACCTTTATATCTATATTAATATTTATGTATCTTTTATATTTAAAATGGGTTTCATAAGGACAGCACACAACTGGGTCTCCTATTAAATCTAGTCTAACAATCTCTGTCTTTTAATTGTAGTGTTCAAACCATTAATATTTGGACATTTATTTTCCTCCTTTCTTATTCTCTTAGAGATAATAAATAATTTTAAGATCACATTTTAATGCTTCTCTTGACATTTTAGCTAAACCTACTTGCATTTTTAGTGGTTGCTCTAGGGGTTTTAATATTTATTCTTAATTAAGCTTAGAGTTACTTAGAGTTAATTTTGAACTGCATCGAGGAAAATACAAGAATGTTGAAAAAGTATAGTTTTAATTACTTTCTGGTCTTTGAGGTATTGTTATCTTTATATTACACTGACATACATAATAAACCTCATAATGCATGTTACAATTTTTTTAAATAGTAACATGTCCTTTAAAGAAATAAAGAGTAGGGAAAAAAATCATGAAATCACCATTTCCAGCTGTTTTTCTCTCTACTTGTATATTCAGATTTCCATCCAGTACTTCCTTGGTCTCATTCTAGCCCAAAGAATTTTAGTATTTCTTGTAGTATAGGTCAGATGGTGATGACTTATATAAGTTTTTGTTTACTGATACTTTCTTCTGTTATCTTCAATCTGCTGTCAAGTCTATCCAGTAAATTTATCATTTCAGATATTTTTTTTTATAGTTCTAGAATTGCCATTTGATTAAAAAAATAGTTTCTATTTCTCTGTTGGGTTTCCTCATCTCTTCTCTCATTATGAGCATATTTTCCTTTAAGTCTTTGAACATATTTGGGATAGGATTCAAAACTCAAACTTTCTCTTCCCTGTGGTGAGCAACAACTGAGACTGTTGAAATCCTATAGTCTTCCATCTGTTGCTTTACACTGAGAACTTGGGATCCTTTCAGATGCAAAAGAAGCTCGGAGATCACTGGAGGATTTGGACTGAGTTTATTCATAGATTTTAGGGTTTCTGTAGTTTCCACCTCTTCAAAGCTCCAACTTTTGTTTTCTAGGCTTTCTGCACACCTTGAATTCCATTGGCTGACTCTAAGCTATTATGACTGAGATTAGCCATATATTCAGATCCGAAATAGTTACATGAACTAATAAATCTCCCATACAAATAAGCTTATTTTTAAGATTTTATTTTTTATTTACTTTATTTATTCCCCCCAGATGGTTCTCTTGTCTGTCTGCTCATTGTTTGCTTTCCTTCTCCAGGGGACATCAGAACCTGAACCCAGGACCTTTCATGTAGTATGCAGGTGCCCAAGTGGTTGAGCCACATCTGCTCAATGTATATTTATATTTTTAACTTGCTTATTTAACCATATACACGTCTTACAAAAATGCCTGAAGTAATGTTGACACCTGTTTCTCCAATACTTCAAGCATAGAATACACTAGTTGAATAAAACAAGGAGAAAAGATCTGTCTATATTCAGGCTCATTAAGACTGAAAGGAAACTGACAAGTATTGTGTAAATAATTGCAAAGCAAGTGTTTTGAAGGTGTTCCAAGTAGGTAGAGTTATAAGAGATGTGTATATCAGCCTGAATACTCTGCAGCTCACTCCTGTGTGGGAAAATGACAACTATATGTCACAGACCCACTTTCTAGATCAACTTCCATTTATACTAGATCTATGGAAGAAAGTGCTGTCAAAGAAGTATAGCACCCTCTGCACAACTATTACCACCACTTTCCTTCATGTAGGACTTCATAGAATGTCCAGTGATGTCTAGGAAATACCAAAATCATATTGAGAGATTCTGCTTGGTTTACATAGTTGATCTGAGTAATGTAGCCCTGAAAGACCTCTCTCAGGGGTTGGGTTGACTTTTGCCTTTAAATCCTTAAACATAAGGACCTTTGAAGAGAAAAAAAATCCATTATTTCACTTCTTTCTTGAGAGTTGTCCTTTTTTCCCTCCTCCTTTGGAAGGTTTGCAATACTTTACTTCCATTTGAGCCAGAAAATTGCCCATTTCCTTTTGCCGATCCTTTTTTTTTGCTCTGAATGGCTGCTTTCAAGCTATCCATTCCTTCATCAAGACCCAACTCCATCCTGCTCATTTCTGCTTCTTTAGCCTCTTCCTGAGCCCTCCTTTTTCTTGTATTTCTCTTTTGCTTTGATTCTTTGACAAAGATGTTATAGGATGGGTCCTCTCCAGAGTCCTAGCTTGCTGAATAATGTTCCTTATTCTGGATTCTTCTGTGTACTGCACACACAGAACAGATTCCATGATCTGGTCCATGCCACCCTTGAAGTCCAGAAAGGCCTGTTTAATATCAGCCAGCTCTTCTTCAGAACCTTTGTATATTTTTTCAAAAGCTTGAATGTCCTCTAGAGATACCTTTTTGAAGAGTAACCGCCAATACACTTCCCAGTCCCGGTCTTAGTCGAGCACAGCAGAGTCCTTGTCCAATGTTCCTTGCACACTGTACACTGCTCTCTGCTCTTTGCCACTTAGAAGAGAATAGACTTTCCTGAGTCTTGAAGTTATAGAATCCTGTGGTTCTGGTGAGTAAGCTAATGTAGCTGAATTTCCTCTAGGTTCTTGGCTAAGTTGCATATTGATAGAGGTGGGGGGGGGGGGGTGGTAAAGAAGGCCAGAGCAGGGGTCAAAATGCAAGGGAAGGGAGAGAAGTCAGAAGCAGGGTTCAATAGGCAAGAGAGGACCCTCCCATACATTGTTAAAATCACAAGCTAGTTTGATTTGGTTTTACATCTGTTGCAACTAAAGAAACCCTGACTGATATAAAGCCTTGCTAATAACAGAGCATTACAGGAAAAATGAGGCTGGTTTAGTGGAGAGTCATAGACCCAATCCTCTTGTCCAGACTAAATTCAAATTAGGTAGAAACTGAGTTAAATCCATACCCTCATATCTGGGTAAAATCAAAACTGTAATTGATTATTTAATTTTTGTATTCTTTACTAGACTATTTGATCCTTGAGGGCAAAGGCCACATTCTATTTGACACTATAGTCCCAATGCTTAACATGAAGTGCTCAACAAATCTTTGTTGAATGAATGAATTTTAGCATAATGATTTTAATTGACTTGGAACCAAGCAATTAGTAAGGGATTTATTTATTTTAAAAAAGACTTATTTATTTATTTATTTATTTATTTATTTCTCTCCCTCCCCCTCCCATTGTCTGCTCTCTGTGTCCATTCGCTGTGTGTTTTCTGTGACTGCTTCTATCCTTATCAGCAGCACTGGGAATCTGTGTTTCTTTTTGTTGCATCATCTTCTTGTGTCAGCTTGTGTGTGTGGCACCATTCTTGGGCAGGCTCGACTTTCTTTCGCACTGGGTGGCTCTCCTTGTGGGGTGCACTCCTTGCACGTGGGGCTACCCAACACAGGGGACACCCCTGCATGGCAGGGCACTCCTTGCCCACATCAGCACTGAGCATGGGCCAGCTCCACACGGGACAAGGAGGCCCGAGGTTTGAACTGCAGACTTCCCATGTGGTAGGCAGATGCCCTATCCATTGGGCCAAGTCCTCTTCCCAAGGGGTTTATTGATTAACTCAATCTTCACACTGAAACCTAAACTATACTAGATACAAAAAGTAAGTTATGAGCCTGTGTGCCTGAAATACGAACTAGGTCTAGAGCTGCAGAGTGCCTAAGAGTTATCTCCTGAGAGCCTCCATGTTGCTCAAATGTGGCCACTCTCTAAGCCAAACTCAGCATATAAATGTATTACCTCCTGGGGATTACTGGCACCGAGGGATTACTACCAAGCACCAGCTGATGATGTCATTAGAAAAAGACCAGCAGAATATCTCAGCCTACATGTAATATCAGGTGTTAAAAACTGCTTTTTGACCTTGAATATAAGGGGGAAATGGAAAAGACAAATGAGTTTATGTGGCTATGAGTCTCAAAAAACAAGTTGGGAGGTCATCAGAGGGGTCATGCTTATGTATGCCTCAGCGTGGTACCAAAAATAGCCAAAGTAGATACAACCCCAGGTATTGGTTCTCCTGAGGACTACAGAGATCCACAGGTTCTATGGTCATGGCAGTTGGCTCTGGAGTTCAATGCCATGTCTGTCAGCCCTCTTTGGAGTTTGTGTTCCTGAGTGTGATGGAGTTGGACTCAGATGTGACCTTTCTACACATGTGTCTTCTGTTACTTTTACTGGACCTATGGTTAGTGCTGGGGTTGGTGTATACTCAGGAGACCTAACTCTTTGGACTATCCATGTGACAGCCAGGCCCTAAGCCTCAACAGACATGCAACTCCTACTCTCTGGTTTATTGGACTTACCCCGGCCAGCGAACAGGGAGGTGAAGAAGGTCAACCACCACATCAAGGAGCCAAGAGTGCCTATAATTGCAAGTAGGAGAATTGCATCCATCATCCATGTGGAATCTAAGTCCCCTCTTGATATAGAGGTGGAGTGGACATAACCATCCCAGGGTCCACAGAACAGAGGGATAGAGTATGGATTAGAGTGAATTTACTGATATTCTGTTCTAGAACTATTGTGATTAGTAATGGAAATAAATGTAGCATTGATGTGGAGAAAACGGCCACGGTAGCTGCTGGGGGTAGAGAGAGGGAAGAAGAGATGTGATGTGGGGGCATTTTCAGGACTTGGAGTTGTCCTGGGTGGTACTGCTGGGACAGATGCTTGACATTGTATGTCCTGCCATGACTCACTGGGTGGACTGGGGGAGAGTGAAAACTACAATGTAAACCATTATCCATGTGATGCAGCAGTGCTTCAAAATGTATTCACCAAACACAATGAATGTCCCATGATGATGAAAGAGGTTGTTGATGTGGCAGGAGTCGGGTAATGGGGGGGTGGGGGGGGCTATATGGGGACCTCTTACATTTTTTGAATGTAACATTAAAAAAATAAAAAGAGAAAAAAAAGTAAGTTCTGTTATAGCTTACTTAAAGCCATCCAATGGTTTCTCAATACACTGAAGATAAAATGTTATTTCATTTCCGTGGTCTAGAAAGTGCACCATGTTCTGGCCCTTGCTTCCCTCTTTAATCTCATTTCTTACCACTTTCCCATTTTTCCATTATACTCCAGCTCACTGGACTTTTTTTCTGTTCCAAGAGCACTTTAAGCTTATTCCTGATCCAGAGCTTTTTTGCTTACTGCTCCTTCTGCCTAGAATGTTCTTTCACACCTTTTCAGAGTGGGCTCCTCATTGTTCCCATCTCAAATGCTTACCTTCAGAGAGCTTTACGCTTGATCTCCTGACCTTACATAACTTACATGCATGAGTATGCCCCATGCATAAACTCTGTTTACTTACAACATTTATTATTTTATGAAGCTTTGTTTGTTTATTTGTTTTCTTATTTATGAGCTGTCTCACATCATAAAATATAATCTCCATGAGAACAGGAACTTTATCTGCTCTGTATTTTTAGTGCCTCTAATAGTGCTTGTTGGACACATGAAGGGATTAAATAAAGATTAAATGAATGAATGAATGTAATCATAACCACCAAACCACAGTTGACTGCAAATAATCTCATTTGTTTTCAACAATCTGAATTTAAAATGGTTAATTCACTGTGAGTCATGTGTTGAAACTGTTTTTCTTCTGGTTCTGCATGGCCAGAATTAGTTTGGGCCACAAAAGTATGGCACAATGTAAGAAAAATAGCTAAGGATCAGACCAACTTGTTTTATTGCTCTTTTTTCTCTTTGTGAAGTAGGATTTATATGTAAAAATGAGAACCATTAAAGTTAATGCTCTCTTGCAGCCTGACCATATTGATTTTTCTCCACAATTGATCTCATTCATTCTGGGCACTTATCATTTACTGGATAGTCATTTAGGGACCAACATTGACCTCTATATTCATTGTAATCATTTTCTTTGTTCATTCTTTTATACTGTGGCTCCAAACTCACCCACATGAATTCATTTGGTAATTTTTACTATAGGACCTGCTATTTCATACAATGAAGAAAACTTCTCAGCATTTTTTAATAAAAACGGATAGCCAGCATATAGAACTGGTTGAGAAGGATGCTACTTATTGTGCAGTTGAGTATGGAGATGGCATGGAAAAGCCATATTTGCCACCAAGACTTTAATTGTTTCATGCAGGAATTGAAACAAGCACAGGTCTTACTCATGGTTGACTGACTCCTTTCTGTATGTTTGATTAAACTAAATATAAATTAAAGTATGTGTGTGTCTGTAGTCTTTGTCAATCAATCAATAGCATATCTGAAATGTTGCAGGGACATTGCTAACAAGTTTTAATCTGAAAAGGAGGGAATTATCTGTTAACTTCATACACTGATAATCTGCTTCATTTAAATCAGTTCTATTCTCTCATGGATATTTTAGATAAGACTATGAAGGTTTTTGGTCCTGAATTATCTGGGTTATTCCCCCATTTCTCTAAATTTTCTGTTTTGGAGGACAGTAGAAAATGAGAAAAAAATATCTCTCGAAAATTCCTATATGACGACATCTCAGTTGGAACTTGGTAGTTATGAAGGTATTTTGAAGTAACAATTCTTGACTGCTGGCACAGATCTTTATCTCAAATTAGATCATCTCAAGACATCCTAAAAAGCTGCCACCTCATGAATGACATGAAATGTCAGATTTGGAAGCAGACAAAAATGTCTATTCCAAGCAGATCACCTCAGATAGGACATGGGAGAGAAAACTGATTACAAAAAATGGCAAAAAAAAGACACAAAGATGTTAAGAAAAAAGTACATCTTCAGGTCTCGTCAGAAGGGCACTAGACAATCAAGACTTCCAAGTATCCAATTTATGACTATCTTACAGAATAAAATACAAAAGAGCTTACAACTTGCCTTATACCTTACATATTTTCTAATATATACTATACCATATTTTTTAACATATACTATTTAATTTGATCTTCCCAACTGGCATCACATCTATGTCAAGTTATGAAAATTGGAAAATGAAGTTGAGCAATTGTATTGAAAACCTGTCTGAGTCTTGCCTCTGCCAGAGACTTCTAGCTCTTATATTAGGTCAAGTTGCCTAATCTCATTGAGCTATGGTAGCCTCATCTATTAAATGAAGATGATAGTACTAGACATGAATTTTTGTGAGGAGTAAATGAGGTAAGATGTGTAAAGTGCTTATTTAGCACAATATCTGGCACATAGTACAGACCTGTTATTATTGACTTTTTCAAGGTTACTGAGCTAATAAATCACAGAACCAGAGCCAAGACATCAATCCTTATTAAGAAGTAAATAGTCCAGATATTGAAACTCATTATAAACTTATCTGTCCATTTAACCTTTCCAAGTTTTTGAAATTGATGTTAGTGATTTGCACTACGAGGACTATGCTATACCCATTGCATTTGATATTTTAATAAAGACTTTTTTCTCTTATCCTCTGTAGTTACAGTAGATTTTATGTTCTCTCTCCAGACAGATCAGGAAATTGAAATGTATACCCACAAGTTCTTCATCCAAGACTCAGTAATGGGACTGGATGATACTGCAGGGGTGATGAAGATTTTTCTCAGTGCCTCTTCAGATTTGAGATTGGCACCGAATGGATTCTTACATCCTTATCTTACCCCTCATCTTACCCCTCCCTGCAGGTAAGTATTTTTTAAATTTTAAATTTTATTTTATTAAATTATATCATTCATAAATGAACATATATAAACAATAAGCATATAGTTAAAAGTTGTGAACTCACAAAATAAACAAGCATAACATCATACAGGGGCCCTTACATCACCCTACCACCAACACCTTGACTTGTGAAATATTTGTTACAAACTATGCAAGAGAGTCATCAAAATATTACTACTAACTATAGCTATATCTTACCTTAGGTGTATTTTTCCCCCAGCCCACCCTATTATTTTTTTAATATATTTGAATACAGAAGTTGTGAACTTACAAAACAATCATGCATATGTGTAGAATCCCCATAAATACTCCTTCACCAACCCATCACACTGAGGTGGAATATTTATTACAAATTATGAGATGATGTCATCAGACTATTACCACTAACTGTGGTCCTAACGTTTATTTGGCACGGTTTTTCCACACCCTCCCTAGTTATCAACACAGAAATATAAGGAATGCTTCACAAATTTGCATGTCATCCTTGTGCAGGAGCCTTGCTAATCTTCTCTGTATGTTCCAATTTTAGTACTTGTGCTGCCAAAGCGAGTACTGCAGGTAAGTTTTTGAATTCTAGTTTTAAGGGAAGTTCAGATCTACTCTCCTCGCTCCATTGCTTGGCCCAGGACCCTGGGCCAAGCTACCAGACTCTTCCCTGGGCTCCTATAGAGCCACCTAGATGGACTCCCTAGTTGTACTTTGGTTTTCCTCAAATCCATTGTCGTGCTGCGGACAAAGTGGCCACTTTGAAAGTGAAATCGTATCATGTCTCGTTCCCCTGATGGCTCCCATGGCCTTAAAACGGAGTTTCAAGGCTTCATGGTGACCTTGCAGGCCAGCGTGGCCTGGCTCACGTGCCTTCTCCTATCTCAGGTCGCTCTCTCCCATGCTCTTGAGGTTCAAGTCACGCTGGCCGACCTTCACTTTCTTGAAAGTGAAACTCTTGAACTCAGAGAGATCTTTCCCATCCCAGGACCTTGGCAAATGCTGTCCCCTCTCCTAAAGGTCATATTCTCCCTGCCCCATGCCAACATCGATATGGTCAGGTCTTCCAGATCTTTCAACTTTGCTTAGGGTAAATGTCACCTTCATAGAGTAACCATCCTTGACCTCTTTCTGAAGTAGGCCTCATGCTGTTATTCTCTCACATAGTTTCTTAACATTTTTCACAGGTAATCGTACTTTATCTGCAATCCTTATTTGTTGTCATGCTTCCCCTTTAAAGTGAAATTTCTTTGAGAGCCAGGACCAGGATTGTTTTGTTTACCATTGTATTTCCAAGCACTTTAAACCGCACCTTTCACTATAGATACTTAAAACATATTTGTTGAATGAATGACTCAGTCAATGCACAATTGTTGCTTTGCTGGGCCACAAATTCTCAGGGATTGAGAGTTTAGAATCACCTAGGGTTTTCAAACTGTGCTTTTAGGAATCCTTGATTCTGAATATGTGTATTAAGGCGGGGCTAATTTTCAACAACGGTGCCATAAATTAGCCTCAAATGTGTCCAAGTTATCACCCCTCAGCCCTAGAATGGCCCTAGAGCTGAAGCAGAAACCCCCAGGCCAGTAGCTTTCAACTTGTTCTGCCAGCAGTGTGTCCATTTGCATCAGTGAGCCACAAAAATATTGTTCACTCCAATGTGTGCCAGGAACTGGAAGGCTGCTTTAAGGCTTGGCTCAGAAGAAGCCAGGGAAAAGCTCTGAGTAGAACGGTTTGGGCGGAGGTAATCTTTCTTCCCCTTCCAATTGCTGCCTTATTCCCACTTTCAACATGAAGACAAACAAAACAAAACAAAAAACAGCCATAATCTTATCAGTTTTATAACATGGAACTTCTGGTTATAATTTAAGATTAGATTTTTTTTTTCTGTGGAGAAGACTCTGCCTCTTAAAAGTTTAAAAAATAATATTTGAAGAACTTCCTTTTACAAATAAGGAAACTGAGGCAAGTGATCCTCTATGATGTTTTGTCCTTAATATTCCTTTCGAAAAGACATTTTAAGTCAGTGGTTCTCAGTCTTGGCTGCACAGAAGAATTTACTGGGAAACTATTACTTTTCCAGAGCCAGGCTACTCCCCATACTAATTAACACTGAATCTCTGGAAGTGAGATCTAGACATGAGGATTTGAAGGAAAAAAGTCGACACTTGACAAGACTATTTATAATAATAAAAAAATAAATCTCTGCCCCTGCATCTCATTGGTGTCTTTGGTTTCAGAGGTGATTTGAAAAATGGTAATAAAAATAAGAAGTAATATTCTAACTAACTTAAAGACCATATTTCGAGAAAATATTTGTAATTGTCTTTTGACAGTGGAAAAACTCTGTAACTGAGAAATGATTTCTGTAAAAAGAAAATACTTGCTAAATTCAGCAATTTAATACATAATTGAAGATGACTGTCAACCTCTGTCTTTGAAGACAATATTGATTCTCACAGTTGATGATGGAGAATTGGAACTCTACGTGGGCTATTTTGCCTGATGCCTATTTCAGATTCAAGGGAAATGCCACTTAAGCCCATTAACAGCCAGTTATATGTGGCAGTATCTGGTCTGGGGACTGCAGTCCTTAGTAAGGCTACATCAAATGTGCGTCTGCCACAAGAAGGATGATAAGGCACACTGTGATTTCCTTCTATAACTGTCTATCTCTACAATGGAGACAAGAATAGTCACTTGTATGGCTATTGTGAGATTTAAATGTGATAATGTATATAAAACATTGAGCACAATGTGTGACTAGGAGCATAGGCTCAATAAATATTATTAGCACTATCATATTGTTGTTATCATAACTGTGTTGATTCTCTTGTTACTAAGAATAATCTTGAAGAAAAGAGGACTGAAACTACCCTTTAGCACACTACGAAGTCCTCTCGTGCATTCTTTTGACTTAGCACTGTGTTTGGTGGACCCTATTTTTGCATATACACTGATACTATGACCTCAAATGGTTATTAAATAATTGCATGTTAAGAGAAAAACCAAACCCAGGAATCCTTTTAGTTTGCTAACTAATTCAGGTCCAGATTGGCTCACCAATTTCAGGTTCTTAGGAAGAAAGCAGAAGAAGTTTTATAGATATTATTCCTCTTCCTCTCAGCACAGAAAAAATTGTGTTGATTCTTCTTTGGTGAAGTCAAAGATCACAGTCAAGCCAAAGACCGAGAAGATAAGGATATTTCACAGTTAGTAGAGCTAATACAAGGAAGGAAAATACAAGCTTATTTTTAAATTACAGATCATAAACCACTATTATTATTTTGCAGGGCTTGGTAGTAAATGGAAAACACAAGAGGTAGGGGGCAACCTATGTTATTTAACAACATTTCACTACCCTTATTGCCTCATATATAGAAAGGCCTACATTGAAATGTTTAAATAATAAGAGAAAATATATTAAACCAATATTTCAACAAAAGAGAAAAAATTAAATTATGTCACCTTGAACCATCTTTAGGAAGATACAGTTAGAATCAGTGAGGAAAATGTTGTCCTGAAATTAATAAAATACATGATATGTATTCGGATACTAAATTCATCATACTGAGTTAAACCAAGAACTTGAGGTAAGTGTTTTGTGCTGACCTGAATGTTACCTCCTCATGTCTAAGCTAGAACAAATATCTCTTACACATCCCTCTTCCTTCCCTCAAACTCCCCCATCGTTGGCTCTTCTCTTTTTTCCAAACTTGAAGATAACTAGTTAGGTAGGGGTAGTTAGCAGTCTTTCCAGCAATAGTGATCACTTATACCATGTGATCCCATAATTCCTGGCAGAAGTGGAAACCTCATTCCAAGAGGCCCGGAGTCTCTTTCACAGGAATTTGGGATGAGGTAAAGGAAAGAGAAGGAGAGAAGAAAAAATGGAGGAAGTGGTAAGAAAAGCACGATGGTTCCTTCTCATCGTTCAGCTGAAATGTCTTAACTGAAATGTTGTGCTTTTGCAAAAGCCTTTCCTGCCCCTCCCAAGCTAAAAGACAACCTCAGCAGCACTCTCCTTGTAGCATTTCCTGTTTTACCACCTTCGTATCGCTTAGTAGTATAAGAAATTATCTTGCTTTTGTTGACCATTTCATCACCCATCTCCCCGCAGAAGATCAGTCTGTGGGCCTGAGGCTTTTTGGCCTTTCTGTATGATGCATACAGACAAGCAAATGTTGAATGAATTCATGAAACAGTATCAGACGTCTTTTCTGACCGAGTGTCAGAAGCTACAGACCAATATTTTTTTGTCCATTTGGAAAGCTTTAGGGATAATTCAATTAAAAATATGTCAAAAATCAAGTGCTTCCAAAAGCCCTCTCCCTGACAGTCTCATGCTGCCCACATTTACTCTCTTAATGGAAGACATAACTTTGGCTATGAAAAACACCTTATAGACTAATTTTACCCAAGTCTCTAACAACAGCAAGCATCCTTTTCTTTCCAAATCTCATAGTCAAAGGAAAACATGGCTTAATTCCTCAATTTTGTCAAGGAAAGGAGTCTAGAAAAGAAATGGAAATCAGTCACCTCAAGTGAAATTTTGCAAGACAAGTAACATTGAGCTTTAAAATGTTAAAAGCTGTCTCCTGGAGGACACAAATAACTAAAGTGCAGAGGACTAGCTCACTCATCATTTAAGCTAACTTTTTTGAGACCTACCACATGCAGGGAAGTGTTTCAAGTAGGACATACTGAAAAGAACAAAGACATGTTTTTTCCTCCAGGATCCAATAATCTAATCATGTATGCTGAATAAGCACAAAAAATAGTTACAGAAGAACACAGGGTTAACTGCATAACAGAGATACAGTACATAACAGGAGCTAAGAAAATTATTAGGCACAAGAGCTCATTTTTGATGGGTAGGCTAGAGTGTATATTTTTGTGCAACAAATACTTACTGAGTACCAATTCATTATGTTCAAGGTTCTGGACATAAAAGGGTAGATAAAGTAAAATCAATCTCATGGAGTTTATTATTTAGTAGAGGGAACTGACAAATATAGAGATAAATAATTACAAATTCTGGTATGTGCAATGATAGTTAAGAACAGGGGAGCATGAGAACATTTTCTTAGAAAACTTATTTGAGTTAGGGCCAAAGGAAGGAAGGAAAGTGGTCTTGAAAGGACCATCCTGAGAAGATGACAAGTACACTTAGACTTAGAGGAGGGGAATGGCACAGCCAAGAAGTGGGTGGTGAGCCTGCAGAAAGAAAACACACATGGAAGGAAGAAATCACCTCATCGTGTTAAAGGAAATGAAAAAAGCCAAGTGGCTGGAATACAGAAAGTAGAATGGCCAGAGTTGTAGCCAGATCAAGTAAAGCCTCATAGGACATGATGAAGTCTTGTTTAGATAGATAAGATTGGAAACTTGCCAGGTTTCTTACCGTTTCTCATTTATTTAGCTCTCAATCAATTAATCATCACTGACTGGGCACAGAGCTGGGCACTTGATCACAGAAAGATGAAATGAGGGGCCCTTAAGGGAGGGCTGGAGGAAAGGACTGTTGCTCCTTATAGATAAGGGAAACTTGGAGTTTGGCCAAGTCTATGATACCTTCACTCCCCAACCCAAGGCTCTTCCTTGGTCTCATTAAAAGCATTCAGTGATAAGAATAGCCTCATCTCTGCTCATTATTAGTTAGAGGAATTTAGTTTTTAGAATTTTAGTTTAAGAAACTTCTTTAATTTGGTTTATAACTAGGTAATGTTTTACATCTGCTTTGGTGGCATCCCAAAGGGAGGCCTTTTATTATTAGCATTGCTGAATTGTGCTAAGTCTGATGTATGCCAAATGCTTTGGAAAATCCCACTGACAGCCATGGCTGCTGTGATGTTCGAAAATTACACGCGGTGATAAGATGTCAGGAGTCCCACCTGCTCCGACAAGTCGGAAGAGGCTAAAATAGTACTTCCAAGATAATAAGTGTGAAGACAAATGTGAAGATTTTCCTTGATGCCTTGGTAGTGGGGAGGGAAAAGTCTGAACATTTCTGTAGTTAGCCATTTTTCCTCTGGTCTGGGATGGTACACTTTAAAAGGTTGGGGGAGCAAAATGTGACTTAAATTTTCTCCAACCTCCTAGAATCTTTTGCAGAACTTTCTCATCTTTAATGTACCATCTAGGAATCATGTTAAGATGCAGATTCTACCTCAGGTAATTAGGATGGAACTGAGATTCTGTCCCGATAAACTTTCCCAGGGATGCCAGAGGGACTGGTCCATGGGCCCCAGTTTGCAAGGAGCTATACAATGTATATTAGAAATAGGGTAATATAGAGCTGTTGAGAGATATTGGGAAGTCATTTCTGTTCCTAAATATCATTTCCTACTTAGGAGTTTCAAGGCCCAGAGAGCCCCCTATAAGCAATATCCTCTTGTGTGCTTTCACCTTTGTTTTCTTTCAAAAAATGAGCTGAAATACATTTAAGTTCACCAAATTCTGTTGAGTCTACTTCCTCATATCTTTATCACAGCCTCTTAATTTTCTATACCTTTATTCACGCCTTATCATTTTTCCCATGGAATGCTCCAACAGCATCCTAACTAGATGTCCTGCCTCTTGTCTCTCATGGTTTTTCATATAGAAGGCAGAGATATTTTCCTAAAATGCAAAACATATGCCATGCACCATCTAAAAATCCTACAATGACTCCCTATTGCCTTCAGGATAAAACTTACGGGGATTTTGAGAGGAATTTTTGCTGTTATTCTGAAATTATAGTAAGGCTTAAAATGGATGAGAAAAGGCAAAATGTTTATGTCTTAAACTCAGATGGCCAGTAGGACAGATGGACAAGATTAGCTAGGCAGACAAATAGATAAAGACAGAGATAGGCAAAATGAATGGAAATAGAGATAGAGTTAAAGGTAGATAAATAAACACAGGGATTGGTTCAAAGAATTGGCCTTTAGCAATTGTGGAAGCAAGTTAAGTAGTCTCTGTAAAGCTGTTTTCTTTGGATCTGATTCTTGAACTTGAAATCCACAGGACATGCAGCCAGGAAGGGATGAGAGATGTTGGGGTGGGGGGGAGGCAGTCAAGAAAAAGCCAGAAACCACAAGCTCAAGGTAGAACCACTACAAAGAAGGACTAAAACCCATCAGTCCTTGCTGTCTCTGACCTTGGTAACAATGGTGTTCTGTAGAAGCCAGGGTGTTTCATCACAAAACTAAACACGTGGGGAGCATATGTGACCCAAACAGTTGAGTGCCTGCCTCCCACATGGAAGGTCCCAGGTTTGGTTCCTGGTGCCTCCTGAAAAACAAAAACAAACAACAAGAAAAACAAATGATAAAACCAATTCAGGGAAGCTGATGTGGCTCAGTGATTGAGTACCAGATTCCCACATATGAGGTCCTGAGTTCAATCCCTGGCCCCCAGTACCTCAAACAAACAAACAAACAAACAAACAACAACAACAACAAAACTAAAGATACATACCTGGTCAAAAAGTTGGAAAAGCTATAAATGAATCCAGGGAAGAGAGACGAGTTTCAGGCTCTACCTTGCAAAAAAAGCCAGTTAACAGATCAGTGAATGTGTGTGTGAGCTAAATAACAGCTTCCGTTTCCCTTCTGCCCTTAAACTCTCCCAAGAATCTCACCTTTGGCACACCTAACTGGAAACACACAAACAAATGAATTGTGGAAAATATAGTTTAGCTGAGTAAAGATAACATGTTACGAAGTCATCACATCGAGTTCATGTTTTAGTAAGCTCATAGGGCCATATTCCTTTTTTATCAGGACACTTAATCTTAGAACTTTGAAATACATTTCTCCCTAGCTCAACAGTGAACTCCATTAAGGTGGCAGATGCACTTGGTTCTGTGTCCCTCCCCCATTAATCTATATTGACTGGCAGAAGCTTTCTTTATCTATTGAATAATGAGTGGATGCATGCATGAATAAATGAAAGTCAAGAAAGCTGTAGGAATAAATACATTGGTGTATGTCAGGTTTCTGAAATATGGAGACCACAGGCACAAAAGATGCTTGAAGTAATGTTCAAAAAGATCCCTTTTCCTATGCTGAGTTATGGTTCCAAACAAAATTGAACGTCAAGGACCATATTTACTTTCCTATCAGAAACAACCAAAAATAATCATGTGAAATATATGAAAGAACAGTTTTCAAATCACTAAACATTAGGCAGTGAAAAATTGATTCTCCAGAGACAAGAAACAAATGATGTGAACTCTGTTACTGTCCCAGTTCATTGCCTTGAGAGTTTCCAGGCCAGGCACAGGTGGAAGCTCAACAGAATTCCCTGGATTTAAGAGGACAACACTGAGAGTGCATGGAAACCAAGACAACTAGAATTCCCAGGAAAGAGTTTGGAGAGAAGAAAACCACACAGAGAGATAATCTCAAAGATCTGCAGAGGCTCCTCATCAAGTACCCAGCAGAATATTGATCAATACTCTGTAAGAAAATGACCTGAGGCTTGGAAAATTACCGTCAAAGGACCTCACACAGGACTAGACATAATGATGCAAAACTGAGATGATTTTAGAATTAGAAGACAATGATATTAAAACAATAGTTATAATTCTGTAATTCACAAAGTTAAGTGGAAATAGAGAAGATATAAAAACCAACCATATTGAATGTCTAGCAATGAAAACAGTCTTTGATGAAAAATACATTGGGTTGATTTAATGACAGATTAAACATTGTAGAACAGACTAGGTAACTTGAAGACATGGCAATAAAAATTACCTAAAATGAAAAACAATAAAAGTAATTAATATAAAATAAATAAAAAATAGTGACCTATGGGACCACTTCAAGAAACCTAACATATATGCCCAAAATAGAGTAAAATTATTTCAGGAAACAATTGCCAAAATCTTGACAAAATTTAATGAAAATTATAAACCCAAAGATATAAGGAAAAAAAAAAAAACAAAAAAAACTCAATCAGGACATCATCAAAATGGCAACATAAGATATCTCCTGGAAAAGCCTTTCCTCAGAATCAACTAATCAAGGGATAAGTGACACTTGCTTGGCTTTCTGGAGGACGATAGAGACTAGAGAATAACTCCACAAATGCTGAATCAAAGAAAAAGAAAAGCAATCTCCAAGAAAGGGTAGCAGATTTTTTTTCAAGCCATGTCATTCTGGACCCCTCCTCCTCAATCAGACCTGCATAGCTTGGGAGCTTCACAGATGCAGCACAGGTATGTTTTCTGCCAAAAATGCAGACTATAGAGTCACTATCAGCAGTTAGTTAGAGCCCCAGGAATATCTAGGCACAGGAACCCAAGTCCACAGAGACCCCAGGCAGAAGGCAAGCTGTTGAGGAGCGCCACATACAAAAAGGCCCCCAGGAAGGAAAAAAAAAAAAAAGTGAGAGAGAGTGGCAGAACTGTTTGAAGAGCTGCACACACTCAATCCAATCTCTGTTAGCTGGACCAACTAAACACAAAACAGGCTTTTCTGGATTGACCACATCTGGATACCTGAGGTGAGATATGGAAAGTAAAACAGAGGCAGAAAAGCCTTGCAGAAAAAAAAAAACGGGCAGTACTGAGCTGTTATAAGATAGGATCACTCTCAGAACTGAAACATGTAAGGCAAAAAGGGCACTGAGTGAGAGAGAGAGTTTAAACAAATCACAGGAGCTGGGGAGAAAAATCAGCACAAAAAGAAACATAACAGATCAAGATCCCAGGAGAAATAACAGAGGAAAGGAAGTGTTCACCTGGAGATGAAACAAGTGCACAGAAAGTGCAATTTTAAAAGTTGTACCACATGTGCAATACAAGAATCAGAGGAAGGAGAGCTGAGAAAATCTGAACATTTAAACACAGGCTACTCAAAAGTCCAGAATAAATTGGACCAAGCATCAAAGAAGAGACTTAACACAAGGACAATCAACAATAGAACCCAAAAAAAGAGGGATAAACTGGCCTGCAGAGTTAATTCATCAAAATAATAAGTTGGCCAGACATCAGCAAAAAATTAAAAGGTATACTAAGAAACAGGAAAATATAGCTCAGTCAATGGAACAAATTAAAACTTCAGAGGAGACACAGAATTGAACAACTAATCAATAAATTTTAAAAATCTATATCAATTCAAGGAGAGGAAGGAAAATATGGATATGGAGTTAAATGATATTAAGAAGAAAATGTGTGAGCATGAAGAAGAATTTGAAAGTTTAAAAATAAACAAAATGTATGGGAAGGAAAGGAATGATAACAGAGATTAAAAATAAGCTAGAGGCATCAAAAAGCAGATTTGAATAGGTAGAAGAAATAATCAGGGAATCTGAAGACAGGACTATAGAAATGATACAATCAGAAGAACACATAGAAAAGAAAATAGAAAAAAAATTGAGCAGTCCCTCAGGGATTTGAACGACAGTATGAGCATGCAAACATATGCATCATGAGTTCCCTAGAAGAGGAAGAGAAGGGAAATGGGGAAGAAAGAATATTTGAGGAAATAATGGCCAAAAGTTCCCCAACTTTTATAAAAATCATAAATATACATGTCCAAGAATTTCAACATACTCCAAACAGAATAAATCCTAGTAGACCTACTCTGAGACACATCAAAATGTCAAATACCAAAGATAAAGAGAGAATACCAAAAGCAAAAAGAGAAAAGTGATTCATCACATACGGGGGATCCTCAATGAGGTTAAGTGCCAATTTCTCATCAGAAATGATTGAGGCAAGAAGACAATGGTATGATATATTTAAGGTACTGAAAGAGAAAGATGGTCAGCCAAAAATACTTTATCCAGGAAACTGTCCTTCAAAAAACAGTGATTTTTAAATATTCACAGACAAACAGGAATTGAGAGAGTGTATCGATGAACAACCTACCCTACAAGAAATATTAAAGGGAGTTCTGCAGGTTGAAAGGAAAAGACAGGAGAGAGTGGCTTGGAGTAGGGTGAAAAAATGAAGATCTACAGTAAGGGTGACTAAAAGAATAAATGCAAAACCCAATAGTACTGTATCCTCAAAATACAACTCTACCCTTTAATTCTGATAAGAGTCAGAATACAATTGAATAGGAAAATGCATATTTTGATAATGGGCACACAAAATATAAAGAGGTAAGGTGGGACAAAAAAATAAAGAGGGAAAAGAGAGGGATATGGGAGCAGAAAATGTTTTTGCTATTGAAACTAAGTTGGTATCCCTTCAAATAAATACATCATGTATGCAGGCTGTGTAATATAAATCCCAGAGTAACCACAATGAAGATATTTAAAATATATATATAAACAGAAATGTGAAAGGGATCAGTCATACCTCACAAAGTATCAATTATTCAGAAAAGGAAGTTGCAATAAAGGAAAAGAGAGACAAAAATATGACATACAAAAACCAAAGGACAAAATAACTGAATTAAGGACAGCTTTTACAGGAATAACACTGAGTGTCAATGGGTTAAAGTCTCTAGCCAAAGGACACATATTGGAAGTATTGACTAAAAGACATGATCCAACTGTATGTTGTTTAAAAGAGACCAATTCACTTTATATCCAAAGACAAAGATAAGTTGAAAGTGAAAGAATAAAGAAAGATATTCCATGCAAATTGTAACAACAAGGAAGCTGGAGTAGATATATTAATATCACACAAAATGCACTTTAAGTAAAAAAGCTGTTATAAGTAACAAAGAAGGGTTTTGTACATTAATAAAAGGGGCACCCTATTAAGAAGAAATAAAAACTGCAAGTATTTATGCACCTAACCATTATGCCCCAAACTAAATGAGACGTTTGTAAAACTGAAGGGAGAAATAGACACCTCTACAATAATAGTTGCAGTCCTCTATGCACCATTCTTATCAATAGATAGAACATCTAGACAGAAGTTAAATAAGGAATCAGACAAGTTGAATAGTATAAACTAGCTTTAACAGACATATACAGAACATTGCACGCCAAAACAGTAGGATATTCATTCTTCTCATGTGCATGTGGATCTTTCTACAGGATGGAGGGCATGTTGGATCACAAAACAAGTTTCAACAAATTTGAAAAGATTAAAATTGTACAAAGCATCTTATCTGATCATAATTAAATGGGGCTGTGATTCAATAATAGACAGAGAACTGGAATATCCAGAAATATAAAGAGGCTAAATAACACACTTTTAAACAATCAGTGGGTCAAAGGAGAAATTACATGGGAAATCAGTAAATATCTTGAGACAAATGAAAGCAAGAACACAACATATCAAAAGTTATAGGATGCTTTGAAGGCAATGCTAAGCAGGAAATTTAAGTTATTCTTTTTGTATAAAATAATGTATATTCTTTTACATTAAAGAAGAAGAACTAAAAGCAAAAGTCATACTGCACATCTGGAGGATCTAGAAAAATAACAGCAAACTAAACCCTAAAGCAAAGAGAAGGAAAAGAAAAAGATTAGAGCGGAAATAAGTGAAAAAAGAAAATAAGAAACAATAGAGACATTGACAAAATCTGAAGATCATTCTTTGAAAAGATCAATAAAATTGGCAAAACCTTAGTTAGAATGACAAAGAGAAAAAGAGAGAAGACACACATAAATAAAATCAGAAACAAGAGGGGGTCATTACTACTGACCCCACAGAAATAAAAAATTATTATGAGTATACTATAAACAACTGTACACCAACAAACTAGACAGCCTAGCTGAAATGGACAAATTCCTAGAAACACACACACAACCTACATTGATTTGAGAAGAAATTAGAAGACCTCAATAGACCAATTATAAGTTAAGGGATGGAATCATTCATATAAAACTTCCTAGCAAAGAAGAGTACAGGGCCCGATGATTTCCAGGTGAATTCTACTAAACATTCCAAGAAGAATTAACATCAATCCTTGTGTAAATCAATCTATGAGGCCAACATTACCCTAATACCAAAGCCACATAAAGATAATATGAGTAAAGAAAGTTACAGACCAATTTCTCTGATTATGATGCAAAAACCCTCAGCAAACGACTTGAAAACTGAATACAAGAGCACAGTAAAGGAATTATACACCATGATCAAGTGGGTCTTATCCCAGGCATCCATGGGTATTCAAACATAAGAAAATCAATTAATGTAATATACCTCTTTAACAAAATAAAGGGCAAAAATCACATGATCATTTAAATTGACACAGAAAAGGCATTTGACAAAATCCAACATAATTTCTTTAAAAACATTTAGAAAACTAGTAATAGAAGGAAACTTCCTTATTAGGATAAAGCGTATATATGAAAAACCCATAGCTAACATCATACTCAATGCTGAAAGTCTGAAAGCTTTCCATCTAAAACATGGAACAAGAAAAGGATGTCTACTGTTACCACTGCTATTCACCATAGCCCTAGAAGTTATATCCAGAGTAGTTAGGCAAGAAAATAAATAAAAGGCATCCACATTGGAAAGAAAGAAGTACAACTTTCCTGGCAGGCAAATTGGCAGGGTACAAGATCAACCTGCAAAAATCAGTAGTGTTGTAGGAATCACACTTCCTGAATTAAAAATTCATTACAATGCTACAACAACCAACACATTGTGGTTCTGGCACAAGGACCGACATATAAACCAAATGAAGTGAATTGAGAGTTCAGAAACAGACCCTCACATCATTGGCCAAATGATTTTTCCCCCATAAACAATTGATTTTTGACAAGGCTACAAGTCCTTTCAATCGGGAAAGAATAGTCTCTTCAACAAATGGTACTAGGAGAACTGGATATCCATATGCAAAAGAATAATGAAGGACCCCTATCTCATTCAACATAGAAAAATCAACTCAAAATGGATCAAAGTCCTAAATAAAAGAAATACAACTATAAAACTCTTAGTAGAAAATGTAGGGAAGCATTCAGATACTTGTATTACACAATGATTCCTTAGACTTTACATTCAAAACATAAGCAACAACAGAAAAATTAGATAATTGTGACATCCTAACAATTAAAAACTTTTGCACATCAAAGGACTTTATCACAAAACTGAAAATACAACCCACACAATAGGAGAAAATAGAAACAACATATCTGAGTAGGGTATAATATGCAGAATATATAAAGAAATCCTACAACTTGGCAATGAAAAGACAACCCAATTTAAAAAAGGGCAAAAGACTTGAGTAGTCATTTCTCCAAAGAGCATATACAAGTGGATAAAAAGCAATAAAAAGATGTTCAACATCATTAGCTATTAGGGAAATGCAAATCAAAACCATGGGATATCATTTCATACCACTTGAATAGCTACTATTAAAGTAACAGAAAATGCATGTGTTGTAAAGAATATGGAGAAATAAGAATATCCATTCATTGCTGGTGGCAATTTAAAATATTGTAGCCACTGCAGAAGGGAGTTTTGCAGTTCCTCAGACAGTTAAATTTAGAATTATCATGTGAGTTGGCAAACTTTCCACTTGGTAGATACCCAAAAGAATTGAAAGCAGAGAATTGAACAGATATGTTCATAGTGGCATTAGTCACAAAAAAGATGCAAGTAACCCAGGTATCCAACAAGCGAAGAATGGATAAATGAAATAATACATACGTACATACATACACATATATATATGCATATATGTATACATACATGCACACACAGAGAATGGTATATTACTCTGCATTAAAATGTTTCTGCATTCTGTTTCAGCATTCTGGTTTATGCAATAACAATGTTGAAAACTTGAAGACCTTATCCTGAATGAAATAAGCTGGACATAAAAAGACAAATATTGTATGAGTTCACTGACATAAAATAATTAGAATAAGGAAAATCACAGACTTAGAATCTAGAATATAGGTTACCAGAGGCTGGGCTGGGGGTAGGGAATGGGGAATTAATTTCCACAGATTTTGATTTAGTTTGAGTGCAACGTTTTAGAACTGAATGGTGGTGGTTATTGCACAATATTGTGAGTGTAATTAGCAGGACTGAATTATATATGTGAGTGTGATTAAAAGGGTAAATTTTAGGTTGCATATATGGTACCAGAATAAAAATAAAAATGGAAAACATAAAATAGTACAACACAGTGTACCCTAACAACAGAATATTGCTAGTATAATGATAACAAATGTATCACACTAATACATGATGTTAATAATAGGATGGCATATAGGAAAAAAATGCACCACAATGTGAACTGTGGATTATAATTAATAGAGCAATTTTAATATTCTTTTATCAAATGTAACAAAATACCATACTAATGCAAAGTGTCAACAATAAGGTGGTACATGGGAAACCTATAATTTGACATTATTTTTCTGTTAACCTACAACTTCTCTAATTAAAAAATTACGAAGAAATAATCATGAGACTTGAACAAAACTACACCAAGGCACAGCCTATTATAATTGTTCAAAACCAGTAATGAAGAGAAATGTTTTCTACAGAGGAACAAAATTAAGATTAACAGCAGATATCTTGCCAGAAACAATATAATCCTATGAGCAAGAAGACATTTTTAAAGTACTGAAAATGAAAACTTTTAACTTAAATATATGTACCCAGAGAAATAATGTTTCAAAAATGAAGGCACAACTTAAAAATTCATTAAAAAATACTATGAATAATTGTTTGCTTGCAAATGACATAATTCAGAGGAAATTGAAAAATTCTTGGAAAGATACAAAAACTGTCAAAACTGACTCAAAAATATCTTGATAATCTGAGTAGATCTTTAATAAAAAAGGAGAATGAATTAGTAATCAAAAATTTTCTACAAAGAAATATTCCCGTATACCCCCTTACTTACTATTAACACCTGGCATTACTGTGGTACATTTGTTACAATTTATCAAGGAACATTTTTATAATTGGACCATAATCTATAATCCATCATTTATATTTGGGTTCACTGTTTGTGTTGTACATGCCAATGTTTGTTTTTTAAATTTTTATTTTAGTAACATATGTACAACCTAAAATTTGCCCTTTTAACTCCATTCAAATATAATATCCAGAATATGTAAATATATCCTACAACTCAAAATCAAAAAGACAAACAGCCCTATTAAAAATGGACAAATAGACATTTCTCTAAAGATATATAAATGGTCAATCACCACATGAAAAGATGCGCAACATCACTAGTCATTAGGGAAGTGTAAATAAAAACCACACTGAGATCCTTTTTCATACCCACTAGAATGGCTACAATTAACAACAACAAAAGTAAATAACAAATATTGGAGGGGATATGGAGAAATAGGAACACTGGTTGGTGGGAATGTAAAATGTTGTAGCCTCTGTGGAAAACAGTTTGGGAATTCCTCAGAAATTTTAAGTATAGAATGCCATATGACTTGAAATCCATATTCACAAAGAATTGAAAGCAGTAATTTGCACACCATTGTACACAGTAACATTATTCTCAATTGCAAAATGATGCAAGCAATTCAAGTGTCCCTGAACAGAAGAATGAATGAGCAAAATGTGATATAAATGTACAATGGAATATTATTTAGCTCTGAAAAGGAATGAAGCTCTGATACATGCAACAACATGGATGAACCTTGCAGACATCATTTGAATGAATTACACCATCCAGAAAAAGACAAGTAATATTGTATTCACTTATATGAAATAATTAGAATATGAAAATTCATAGCCAGAAACTAGAATACAGGTTACTAGGGTCTGGGATGGGGTAGGGAATGGGGATTTAATGCTTAATTGGTATAGTTTCTTTTGGGGGTGATGGGAAAGCTTTGGTAATGGCTGGTTTTGATTGTGGTACAACCTTGTCAATGTAATTGATCCCACTGAATTGCATATTTGAGAAATGGTTAAAATGGGAAATTTTAGTTTGTAAATATGCTATTGGAATAAAAAATTTTAAAAATCCTGGAACTGTACAACACAAGGAGCCTTAATATAAAATATGAACCATAGTTAATAGTATACTTATAATAATATTTTTTCATCAATTAAAAAGTATCACACTAATGCAGTGTTAATAATAGGGAAAACAGTGTGTGTGAGGTGGGGTGGCATGTGGAAAATCTATACTTTCTGCATGTTTTTTCTGTAAACCTATAACTTCTTTAATAAAAGCAAACTATAAAAAACGTTTGCTCTTCAAAAGATTCTGTTAGAAGAATAACAACAAAAGCCACAGCCTAGAGAAAATACATGCAAAGCTCATATCTGATAAAGGACTTCAAGCCACAATATAAATAGAACTCTAACTCTTGTTAAGAAAACAAATAACTGTTTTTTTTAAAAAATGGATAAATATTTGAGTTAACATTAAGTACATGAGACTATGCCTAAAATCAATACGTATTTGGGAAATGCAAATGAAAACTACAATGGGAAAGCACTACCCCAACTTCTAGATTGGCTAAAATTAAAGACTGACCAGGTCAAATTTTAGCAAGTGTGTTAAGATCTGGAATTCTTACACATTTCTGTTTGGAGTCTAAGGTGGCACTGCTACTCTGAAAAACTGTTCACTAGTACCCTAAAACATTAAACATATCCTGCCATATCATATGATCATTCTACCCCTAGATATTTATCCCTTAGAAATGAAAGCATATGTCCCTATAAAGACTTATACAATAATACTCATAGAAGCTTTATTTTTAGTCGTCTGAACTGGAAACACCTAAATGTGCATTAAAAGATGGATGAATAGAAATCTTGTGGAGCATCCATACAATGTATTATGCTCATCAATAAAATGGAATGATTTATTATTGCATGAATGAGTCCTGAAATAGGTACTGAGTAAAAGAAGACAGGCAAAAAATAAAATATACTGTACAGTATATTACTGTACTTACATAAAATTTTTGAAAATGCAAACCAGCTGACAGAAAACATATTAGTTGTTGCTTGGGGACAGGAGAGTGCAGAATGGGGCAGAATTAAGGGATTACAAAGAGGAATGAGGAGACTTTTGCGGGTGATGGATATGTTAATTATCTTGATGGTGGTGATGGTTTCATCAGTGTATAAATATATGGAAACATCAAATTGCACAATTTGAATATGTACAATATATTTTATGTCAAGTATATGTCAATTAGCTTTCCTTTCTTATTTTTTCAAGAATCCATTTCTTCTAAGTACCACACAAATTTTGAATGGCTCAATCTGTCATTTTATTCAGTCATTAAACTTTTAAATTAGTCTTGAGACCAACCCTAACAGGAACAGAGAAGTTTCAAATGTCCATGACTTCTCATTACTGCTGCCTGTAGAATCCAATAAAGCAACTCCCCACTAGTCCAGTCAGCTCCTTTTAGAACATTTTTATTCAGTTAAATGATTTTTTTTCCTCTGTAGTGAGGAGTGAAAACTGGCAATAATTTGAAAGTTATTAAAAGTATCCCTGGAACTTCATTTTCACTCTTCCTGCCTATATGAAGTACTTTCCCAATTTAAGTCTAAACCCAAACCTTTCAATGCCAAATTTTTCACAATACTTAGCAATTTCTTATATGCTGAATGATTGGAGCATTACAATTATGATTAAAATAATAGAGAAAGTGATTACAGCATCACTGCACAAGATTTGTGCTTTTCATATTACTGTCAGTCTCAAACTGCTGTGATCAAAAATAATGAAACAACAACAACAATAAAAATAAGCCAGAATAACTCTTTTCCTGCAATGGTACATACTCAGCAAAAAGATGAACTGATTGTTCCCTCCAGAAATATTTGTAATGGTGCCATTAGTTAATGTGCTAGTCTTTTAGCTGATCTGTGTTTATTGCTTCCATACCTGCTCAAAATGATTTAGTACAATCCCCAATTTTTATTATCCTGTCTCATACATTTTTCAGTAGAATACTGACCATAATTCCTTACAGTTGTACTAACTATAAAAGACGGCTAGTAGGAAGATTTTCTCCAGAGACTATTTAAAGTTCATAATACCTGGATAACTTAAGTGATTTGTGGATTACAAGATATGGAGGAAATCCTGCAGATAAATTCCCAATTGAAAATTTCAGATGGGAATTAGGATGCCACCTTGTCATCACACCATAACATCAAGTAATTCACTGAAGCTTTGAAATAAGGATTGAAAATAAGTTTGAAGCACAGGAGGAGAAGTTCATTTTAGACTTGTACCTATCTTCTAATTCAAAGTTTTATTTACCATGTGAACTTTTATATGATTTCCATGAAAAATATTTAGCAAATATTTACAAATAACTTATATTGTAATAAGTACTACAGATACAACAATGAACAAATCAGATAAAATCCTTGTCATTAAGGAGATCACGGACTGTATTGGTCAGGAATCCACCAGCATACTGAATGGTATCCTGGAGTATACTCAGAGGCCAAAAGTATATCATCCTTAGAAGAAGACAGTACCATTCTAGAGCTCAAATTATTTGTACAAATAATTTTTCAAATATAATGTTTGGCACATTTTAATGAAATAGCAGTAAAATAAATAGCATAACCAGATACATAAAGTCTCCAGTTATAGTGTTATGATACAGACATTTTTTTTTTTTTTTAAGTTCCCGGGGCCTGGGATTAAACCCAGGACCTCATATGTGGGAAGCCAGAGCTCAATCACTGAAGTACATTGGTTCCCCCAATTTGGCTTTTTCATTTGTTTTTTGTTTTTAAGAGGTGCTGGGGATAGAAACCAGTATCTCATACATATGAAGCTGGGTTCACCCACTTGAGCTACATCTGCTCTCCTGAAACAAATATTTTTAAAGGTATGTTTTCTATATAAAAGGAGATATAATAGACACTTTTGGCAGAGAGTGGAAACTATGAATAACGAAAATTCTAGAAATAAAAATAAATTATGTGAAACTAAAAAAAACTCATGAGATGAGTCAAAAGCAGAATTAACACAATGAAAAAATATATAGTACATAGAAGGGAGGTAATAATAAGTAAATAAATAACCAGAGGGAAGTGGACTTGGCCCAGTTGTTAGGGCATCCGTCTACCACATGGGAGGTTCGCGGTTCAAACCCCGGCCTCCTTGACCCGTGTGGAGCTGGCCCATGCACAGTGCTGATGTGCACAAGGAGTGCCCTGCCACACAGGGGTGTCCCCGCGTAGGGGAGCCCACATGCAAGGAGTGTGCCCCGTAAGGAGAGCCGCGCAGTGTGAAAGAAAGTATAGCCTGCCTAAGAATGGCGCCGCCCACATGGAGAGCTGACACAGGATGACGCAACAAAAAGAAACACAGATTCTTGTGCCGCTGACAACAGAAGCAGACAAAGAAGAAGACACAGCAAATAAACACAGGGAGCAAACAACCGGGGCAGGGGAGGGGGGGAAGGGGAGAGAAATAAATAAATAAATAAATAAATCTTAAAAAACAAATAAATAAAAATATCTTTAAAAAAATAAATAAATCTTAAAAAATAAATAAATAACCAGAATGAAACAAAGATCAAAAGATAAGTAAAATTGAAAAGAGTAAAAAGACATCAATCATACGTGTGATGAGTGTCCCAGAAGGAGAAGGCACTAGGACAAAAGCAATGCTTGCCTAGAAAACAGCTGAAAATTTCCAAAACTGAAGAAAGACATTAAGCTACATACCAGTACTAGGAGTCTTAAATACTCCAATCAGGATTTTAAAATAATAATAATAAATCTGCATTTAGACACATTATAGTAAAAATATTTAAAAACAAATAAAAAGAGTAAATCCTAATGACTACTAGAAAAAAGCAGCATGTTACCCGCAAAAGTAAGACTGACAGCTAATTCTCAACAGAAATGATGCAAGATGTAAATTTATGGAACTGTGTTTTAAAATTAAGAACCCAGAATTCTATATTCAGCAAAATATATTTTGAATATTAAAGGTGAAATTAAGATATTTCAGACATATAAACATTGATAGAATTTGTCATCAGCCTGCCTGCACTAAGGTAAATACAAGAATGATTTCATAAGGAAGATCAAAGACACAGAAAAGAATAAAGAATAATGAAGAGTGTAAAAATGTGAGTAAATATAAATAAATATTGACTCTATAAGATAGCATTAATAATATTTTGTGAGGCCTAAAATACATATAGAATTAAAATACATGAAAAATGTCATAATAACCAGTAGAGAGATAAGTGAAGTTAAAACATTCTAAGGTCCTTAATTGTCCAGGAAGAAAATAAATATTGATTAATATTAGACTTTTATAAGTCAAGGATGCATGAAAAATTCTAAGGGACAGTATTAATGCATAAAGAAAGACTATCTTTCAAACTAAGAGAGGGAGAAAGGAAAAATGTCAATCAAAGCAAAATAATGCAATAATATAGAGAAAAAGAAAATAGTAAGATAACATAGGAAGTATAGATAAATAATTGCATTGTATATTAATGGACTAAATGATCTTGTTAGAATTCAAGGATTGTCAGCTTGTTTAAAACAAATGAACAAAACAAAACTATAATTTTTAAGACATAAGGGAAGAGAAATATTGCAAATGAAATGCTGGAGAAAGATATACAGACTTACTACTTATCCATTCGATTGGCAAAAATAAAAAGATTGACAATAGTAAATATTGGCAAAAATGTACAGCAACTGGAACTCTCACACATTGCTAGCTGAATTGTAAAATAGTACAATGTTGGAAAGTGTTCGGCAGTTTCTTAAGGCATTAAAATCACCCCTAACCATGTAACCCAGTCATTCCATGATAAGTTATTATCCCAAGAAAAAAGAAAACATACTGTGGCAGTTTGAGATTATTTATGAATACCAAAATGTCTATTCCTCTGGGCATGATAACCCTTTGATTGTATTAACTTCTGCTGAGATGTCTGATTAAATTATGTTAAAATTGGGGCTTTGATTCATTCAAGTTATTAGAGTACAACTCAGCATTGAGTCTCAGTCTCCTTGGTGGGCTGATAAAACAAACACACACGGAAGTAGACACACAGAGACCATACACAGCGGATCCTGCAGACCAGGAAGAGAGATGAGCCTGATTGTCTACAGCCTACTTTATGAAGAGAAAGGAGCAGTTGAGCTCAGAAACAAGCCTCAGGGGAGGGAGACCAGCCTTATACCAGCTGAGATAGGAAGAATTTGGGACCACGGAGCCTTAAGAGAAAGAAGGAAGGCTTAACTCTAGCAGACTTTGCCTGCTATCTTGCTTCAAGACATGGCCAATGAATTTGGTTGAGAAAGTACCTCTTATGGTACCTTGAGTTGTACTCTTTAGGGCCTTGTAACTGTACGCTTCTACCCCAAATAAATACCCTTTATAAAAGCTAACAGAGTTCTGATACTTTACCCTTTTGGCTGAATAATACACATATGCACACACAAACATGTACTCTACTGTTTATAGGGACTTTATTCATGATAGGCCAAAAGGTCAAAAAAGCAAACAAATAATAAACAAAACAAAAAGTCCCTCAAAGGTGAATGGATAGGTAAATTATGTTATATCCTTATAATGGAAACTACCAACAAAAAGAAATGAATTCTTGACACACTCATCCATAGTATGGATGAATATGAAACTGATCATGCTGAGTTTAAAAAGCCAGTAAAAATAATATGAATTGTTTGATTCAATTAATATAAAATTGTAGAAATTGGAATATAATCTGTAGTGACAGAAAGCAGATCAATTGTTGCTTGCAGATAGATGTGAAGGGAGAGGTGGATCACAAAGAAGAGTAAAAACTTTTGTGGGCAGGAGAAATGTTCATTATCTCTAATATATACTTTATGCAAATTTTATACTTCAATCATATCTCAATAAATCTCTCTGTCTCTCCATATTTATCTTTCTACCTACCTACTTACCTATCTATATATCTATCTATCTATCTATCATCTGTCTCACACACAGATATATCAAAAGAAGGTCAGCATAACTATATCAATATTGGAAAACTAACTTCAATAGAAAAAAGCATCATTAAAGAGGAATACTTCTAAAGATAAAAGCTTCAATTCACAGGAAAATATAATAATTATAAATTCATATTTTATATGACACATGAATAAAGAAACAATTTACAATTGTTGGGGGAATTTTTAATCACATATCAGTTACAGATAAAAAGCTGATAAAGTCAATAATAACTTAGAATATTTGAATCACATAATCAGCAAACTCAACTTAATGGATGTGTGTGCATATATATATATATATATATATGTATATAAAACACAGCAATGCAAATTTCAAAGCAAATGGACCCTTTCAAAAACTCACGATATGTTGAGTCAAAAAGCAAATCTCAAACAATTCTAGGGATTGAAATCATGTAGTATATTCTCTGGCCATAATGCAATATGAAATTTTAACCTCATGTGATTAGAAACATTCTTCTTAATAATTCCACATTCCAATGAAAAAATGGCAACAAATAATTATATTTGAACTGAAAGAGAATGAATATACCATGTACCAAAACTTTTCAGCCATAAAAAGGTATGAAATTCTGGTATGCATAACACCATGTGCAAACCTTGAAGATATCACATTGAGTGAAATAAGCCAGAGACAAAAGGACAAATTGTATGATAATCACTGGTATGAAATAATTAGAATAAGCAAATTTATAGAGTCAGAAAATAGAATATAGATTACCAGAAGCCAAGATAAGGATAGGGAATGGGGAGTTAATGCTTAAATTGTATAGAGTTTCTTTTTGGGTTGATGGAAAATTTTTGAATGGATGGTAGTGATAGTAACACAACAGTGTAGTTAACAGCACTGAATTATATATCTGAATGAGGTTAAAAGGGGGACATTTTACTTGTATATATGTTACTAAAATAAAAATAATTTTAAAAAAGAACATAAGATTGTACAACACAAACAGTGAACTCTAATGTCAGTTTTGGATTACAGATAATAGTACAATTTAAAAAGTGTTCTTTCATGAATTGTAACAAATGTATCATAGTAACACAAGGGTGATATATGGGAACTATGCATTTTATGCATAATTTTTCTATAAAGCTATACCTTCTCTAATTAGAAAAAAGTTTAAAAAAATGACTGTACCAAGTGTAGATAAAAATGTGGAGTAGCTTGAACACATATATATCACCAGTGGGGTAGTAAAATTGGTACAGTTTTGTGCAGTTTCTTTAAAAAGCTAAACATATGTATCAAATAATTCAGTTATTCCATTCTTAGATATATACCCAAGAGAAATGAAAGTATATAACCGCACAAATAATCGTACATGAATATCCATAGTGACTTTATTTCTAAATGCTGTATGAAACAAGCCAGATTAAAGATAGCATATGTTGTTTGATTCTAAAAGATTCTAGAAAATGCTAACTAACCATTAGTTACAGAAAGCAGATCAGTTGTTGTCTATGATGGAGGAAAAGGGCTGGGAGGACACTAAAGAGTCATGGCATGCAGGAAACTATTGGAGTAGTGGATATATTTATTATCTTAATTGTGATGATTTCATGTACATACAATTGATATGTACATCTGTACATATATAGTAATCAAAACTTAAAAATTTATATGTTATAGCCATTTACCTTACATCAGCTATATCTCAGTAAAGATTTTTTAAAAGAAAAAACTTTTAGGATATAGCTAACACAATTGCTCCAGGGAAAATTATGACTTTTAATGAACACTTTAGAACAATAATATAGGATGTCAATCAATAAGCTGAGCATCTATTGCAAGGTCAAAATATAGCAAACTAAGCCCAAAATAAGTAGAGGAATAATTAGAATAAGAATAACAATTAATAAAATAGAAAACAAATGTAAAATAGAATTGTTAATAAAATAGCTAAAACTTTGTTGAAGGAGACTGATAAAATTGAAAAATTTCAGATGACACTGAATGAGAAAAAGAGAGATTATCTTGACATTTTATTTTGGATTTCCACATTGATGCAGAAAACCCTGAATTGTTTGTTTGTCTGCTCATTTTGTTTGTTTTAAGACTTTAGGTGGGATGGAATTCTGGTCTTGCTTTACTTTTAATCCCATTATTAATTTATAAATTTATTGCATTGTGATTGGAAAAATGGTGTTTGAGATAATATTTTATTGAGGTTTACTTTGTGAGATAACATGTAATCCATTTTTACAAATATTCCATATGCAGTTGCAAAGGCATAATCCCTATTAACAAAGTTTTTATTTTGATTTGCATATATTTTACCCACTTTTTTATTATGTTGTTTGGTCTTACATAATACAAATTATCTATTTTTCACTTGAATTTTCTTGGGCATGGGAGTGTTAAAAATTCAACTATTATTAGTCTGTTTTATTTATTTCTCTCTACGTTGCCTGCAATTTCTGACTATGTTATTTGAGGCATATGTATTAATAACCATAATATCTTCCTTTTTTGGCCTTTAGTATTATAAAATGTTCTTCCATGTTTCATTTAGTATTTTGGTCTGATCACTCTCTGATAGCAAGATAACAGGCCCTGCTTTTTTGCTTTCACCCTCCTTTACTCCCTCCCTCCTCTCTCCTCTCTTTTTCTTTGTTTTTTTCTCCCTTGCCTTTCTTTTTTCTTTTTTCTTTTTTTTTAACATTTTGCCTAGTATATCTTTGTGTTATTTTAATGTCATCTTTTTGGGAATTCCTTTGTTTAAGTTATTCATCTTATACTCAATATAGAATTGAATATTTCTTTGTTAGGCAACCTGAAAATATTTTTTATTTTAAGGGGAAAGTGAACCCATTAACTGTATTGATGTGACGTAATGTTTTTCCTCAGAGGTGTAATTGTTTTTTATAATTTAGTCATATTAAGTGAATAAATTATATTTTATGTTTATTTTCTTTACCAAAAATTTCTTTTAATAGTTGGGAGAGTTGTATTTTTATTCTCTTCTGTTCTTCAGTTTTTCTTTATTTTAAATAGTTTTCTAGTTTTCTAGTATAAGCAAGCACAATGGTGTCAAACAGTAAATACTTTTTTCTTCCCCTGGCTAAAATTGAAATAATTTGAATTTTAAAACAAATGGTGACTGAAATCCTTTCTTGTATCTGTTTATGAGCAATCAAGCCAGCAAACGCCAAACTATGGAAAAATCTACAGGACTAAAGAACTGGCTTCTGCAACAACAATAAAAAAATTGCAAAGAAAGAAAAGACAAAAGGGGAAAGCAAAGATTGAAAGAGAATTAGGAGACATATAACCAATTACAGTAAATTTATATTTTTTGTGTTGTGATTCAAATAAAATGTAAACGTACACAGGTATATTTATAAGACAATTGTGGAAATGTGAATACAGACTTGTTATTTCAAGACTTTGAGAATGGATTGTTAATGTTGTTTAGTTGTAATAGTGGCATAGTAGACCTGATTAAAAAAAAAAATAAGTCCCTTTCTACTAGATATAAATATTGAAATATTTATAGAAAAATATCTACTATCTGGAATTTACTTCACGATAATCCAGAGATAGGGTGGGATGTACTCTGTTGGGGTATAAATTAAAAAATATTAGTCAGGAATTTCTAATGGTTAAAGCTGGAGAATAAATCTATGGGGATTCCTTATCAACTGTCCTCTCAAAAATTGTATACATTTGAAATTTTCAACATTAAACAGTTACAAAAATGAATAACGGGTGCAATTCACTGAAAGACATTAAATATATTTAAAAATGAATTCATATGAGATATGCCCCTCTTATCACTGGCAACAAAAATAGGAGATACAAAAGCAAAATACGAGTCATTTTTATATTACTGAATGGTTACTCTGAACATTGATAGGTCAAGGGAGATAAGTCTTTAACCAGCCTTTGGAGCTTGAACTGAATCTCAGTGGGACTAAATAGCTCTACTGAATAGGGAAAAGTTCTTTTATACAGCAAATAAATGCAAAGGGAAGGTAGAACTAGAAAAAAAAAAACCCCACCATTTTGCAACCCCTATAAAAATAGCTGATTCAAGCAAAGTATCAACAAATAATTGTAAACCATTACGTGTAGAGGTAATGGGGAACTTTACAGTGAAAGAATCAGACAGATTAGAGCTTAGAAATACTTCTTTAGTAGGCATCTCTTTTAGCCTTGCTTGTGTGGGAGACATTCTTCCTCTGGTATGAATGCTTTGATCTATGTTTAGAAACTTTCTGCACTTTCTGGGGCCAGACCCTCTTCTCCCGTTTTAGGGATAGGCCTGACCAATCAGAGTCCTCCATTACTTTGGCTGCAGCAGAGTTTCCCAACCTCAGCTATATTGACTGAACCTGGATAGTTCTTTGTTGTGGGGAACTGACCTGTGCACCTATCCCCCACCTACTAGATGCCAGTAGCACGTCCATCTCGTAGTAATGAGAAATGTCTCCTGACATTGCCAAATAAGCAGTAGTGATTGGCTCAGGGATAGGGCATGTGACTTTAGTTGGTCCAAGCAGAGTCAATTATTGGAATTACTGGGTTGGAGATGCACTCTTTCACTGTGTTTGCTCGCTAAGAGGGTTGGAGGGTTGTAAGATTGGAGCTACAATGGATTTCTTGCCACTATGTGACAAGGTCTTTCCTGCAACAGAAAAAAAGAATAGAGTGAAGGCATGGAGAGAGAAAGAGAAAAAGAGATAGTCTTGGTGACTCATTTAAGAGCCTTCCTCCAGCCATTTTTGAAGCAAGATAACCCTAGTCTTTATAATAACAAGAGCTGATAAACTCCCTTCACTTTCTAAGTCAGTTTGAACTGCGTTTGAGATACTTGCAAACTGGAAACTACCTGATTTGGAAGTGTAGGGTTGGAGTAAGAACTTGCATTGAGTATTCTGTGAGGCAGATTGAGATCAGCAGTTCTTAACATTTTCACGACATGGATTCCTACGAAACTTGAGGAAAGTTTTAGATACTTTCTCCTAAAATACAGAGATGAAAGTGTAATTTTATACCCACCTTTAGAGGACTCAGGGCCCTCTAAATATGAGTATAAGATTATATAAATTTCAGTTGCGAATGAGAGAGTTTTATGTTATGAAACTTGTTCTCATGCGAGCATGTGGCCTAATAGCAGACAAATTTAATTAAGTCTCTAATATACATTTTAAAAAGATATAAAACAAGAGTGCAAAGATAACTTTTGTATGACCCAGAAACCCCATTCTCAAGGTAAAGGAAGATAATCTGGATGAAAAAGATCATCTGCTTCCCTCATATTGAAAGAAAAATGTGTGACAGAGGCAGTCTTATGTCCAACAATGGTAATTTTCCCCTGCCATATGGAAAAAGTTTTAACAATCAGCAGGAGCTTTTCTGGGCTGTGGATAGAGGGACCAACACTATACGACCCCATGCAGTTGAGAGAAGCACATGCCAGTAAATACAGCTGCCTGTGAGTGGCAAATGGTTTGCCCTGTTTCACCTCACCTTGTATAATGACATTTTTCCCCCTAAGAATTAGAGCATCAAGTAGCAGACCAATTTAGCTTCCCACTTTAGGAATAGCCTCAGTAAACTTCTGCTTCATTTTTGAAACTGGTCCTCATCCGTGGGGCCTTCTGGCTCAATCCAGCAGACACATCTGTGAAGACCATGGCTGGTAGTTTCAGGCACAGGTGCTGTGGCACATCCAGCTTTAATGCTGGGCTTCTGATTTCCTGACTGGCCCTGCACACGTTCCTGTTAGGTGACTTGTCTTTGCAATCTAGACTCAGGAACACTTAATTCAGGCATTTATCACTTGTAAAAACCCTGTCTCCTTCAAAGCTTAGTTTTCCCATCCCTACAATGAGCTGGTTGGATTAGACATCCTCCCCACATCCAGCTGCACAGTGCCCAGGGCAGAGTGGGAACTCAGTCACAGACCTCTAACTCTGTCAGCAACTCTGATACGTGGTATCTCATTTGATCCTTACCACAACTCCAGGCGGTGGTTACTATCATCCTCATTTTAGAGGAAACCAAGACACAGATGAAAGTGACTTGCTTGTGGCTACATAACTCATGTAATGGGGAAACCAACCTTCAAACTAGAACTCAGAGACTACTTTCATACTGTCTTTGCATATCACCTGCATGAATCTGGAAATTGTCCTTCTTAGCAGCCACATGTTCTTGACAACTGCCTTTCATGAGTGACATACAAATAACTCTGCCTTTGGGTGGCATCTTCAGCTAAGCCCTTCATGGAGATGCTCTTTGTATGTGCACCTGGACCCCTGATGTCAGACTCCTGGAGGACCAAAGCCTTTCAACCGGTGACGTTATCTTGATCCATGGCTTTACTGCTTGGTCACAAGTAAGGTGGGAGCTCAAAGCATCTTCCTCACTATTGCCATGGTTTCTTGTGAGGATCTTGCTTATCTGGTTATCTCATATTCTGAATCTGTACTTCATTGATCTCTGCTTCTCTTGTGCTTCTTTTTGTGGCAAATTCCCTTTTTCTGTTAACCTACTAAAACAAATGTGCAGCACAGCCCTTTTCCTTGGTTTCCCCATTTGCCATTTACATACAGGAGCTTTGAATAATAGATGAACTTTTCTAAGACTCAGGAGAAAGGTGAGGGATTTTATCACCACACAACTCCCCAATCAGAAAAAAAACTTTAAAATGGACTATTAGGCTTCCCTGCACTTAAAAACCCTTGGACTGGTCCTGTACCAGGAAGTGCTCCCTTTGGCTCCTGGAGTCATGCTGAGACCTCTCTTTTTGCTCCAGATGCCTCAGATCCCAGATCATCTCTCTCTCTATTAAGCTGTTTCTCATCCCCAACTCAAGAGGCATCTTTCTTTATTTTTCAGAGAAATCAAATCCTCTTTGTCCCCCTTCTTGCATATTCTAGACATACCCTGAGGGAGAATGTTCTAGAATTCACATGGCCCATCAAAGTGTTTTGCTAAACAGAAGAATTCTCTCTACGAAGAATTCTGCCACCGACTTTTTAAGTAATCTTTTCTTTCCTCCTTCTTTCCTTAATTTTAAAAACTATAGGGTTTAGAGAGAAGGAGGGAATGGATGTGACAGAGTGTGATCAGTCTAGAACTAGAAGATCTGGCAGAAAACAAGGTAGTTTTCAAGAACTAAATGGAGAGACTCAGATGAGAGCATAGGTTGCAGAAATCCCTCAAAGCAGAATGATTCAACAAATATTTTTGAGTCAGCAATTTTACTTGTTCTGGTAGTGGTTACTTTACATGATATTGTAGTTATTTATACTTTTATTGTAATGGTTACTTTAGCCTAGTTCCATTCCTTTACATGATATTGTTGTCATTTATACTTGCTTTTGTTATGGTTCCTCTCACTTACAATTCTTTAATCAATATTGTTATTACATACAAACTAAGTGATCTTAACACTGTTCAGTAACATCTCCACAACCCCTTGTTTGAATCCCATAAAAACCCTAAACTCTTTAGACTAGGGAAGACAGAGTTGAGCCAGGGCAGCTCTTGTCTCCATGCCAGTTAATCTTGCACTGAAGTTCTTTCTTTCCTAGATATCCCAGTGTCATGACTCTGACTCCTGTGTGCATCAGGCAGCAAGCCCTTGCTCGGTAATACCTGCATTGTATCAAGCACTACACGGATTTGCTGAGGGGTGCTGTGAAATGGGGGGGAATCCAAGTAGATATATTTCTGCCCTCATGGAACTTATAGGCCAATGGGAGAGGTAGGAAATAAACAATTAGCAGAAGTGAATATGTATGTAATTTGAATAGAGAGAAGTGTTAAGAAGGAAAAGAATAAAGTACCTTGACAGTGATAACCAGGAGGGGCCTTAGAAAGGAGGTCAGGAAAGTTGTCTCTAAGGACATAATGTTTAGGCTGAAACCTAAAAGAATGCAAAGAGAAGAAAGAGTACCAGAAATGGGTAGGGCATGTGTGAAGACCCTGATATGGGGTAGAGCTTGGCTTGTTTGGGGAGTTGAAAGGCAGTGAGCGGGAGTATGATGGCTAAAGGGTAGAGGGACATAAAACAGTGCTTGAGAGGGAGCTGGGGCCATATTATGTAGGCCATGGAAAAGACTGAACTCTACAAATACAACATTAGAACAACTCCAGGAAGTAGTGCATGTGGGCATTATTTTCATCACGTAGATCAGAAAACTGAGACTCAGTGAGGTCGAGTTGCCCAAGGTCCCTATATCTGGGTAGGAGAGCCAGAGGTTCAAACACGGCCTTTAGACTTCATGCCCACAGCTATTAGCTCTTCCCACTCCACCATACATTTCAAACCCTGGATCCTGGCAGGCTCATCCATCATAAATAATGCTGTGAAAATTAAAGCAAATACCCTTGGACTCTGAAGAGCAGACTCTCCAAGTATTAGGCTCAGGGATGTGTACTTTTAGACACTTTAGCTTTGAACAATTTGCTCCATGGAGTCACCCAGAAAAATAAGAGTTAGTCAGTTTGGGGAGAAGTCTAGGAGTCTGATGAACAAATGTCCCAGGTTTCTTCTAATGCAAGTGTCCACATCCTACTGATTTGGCACTTAAAATATTTAAAAGCTCTTTTTTTTTTTTAAAGATTTATTTATTTTATTTTGCCCCTGCCTGCCCCAGTTGTCTGTTCCCTGTGTCTATTTGCTGCGTGTTCTTCCTTGTCCGCTTCTGTTGTTGTCAGTGGCTCAGGAATCTGTGTTTCTTTTTGTTGTGCCATCTTGTTGTGCCAGTTCTCTGTGTGTGTGGCACCATTCCTGGGCAGGCTGTATATTCTTTCACGCTGGGCGGTTCTCCTTATGCAGCGCTTTCCTTGTGCATGGAGTTCCCCTACATGGGGGACAACCCTGCGTGGTACAGCACTCCTTGCGTGTGGGCCAGCTCCACATGGGACAAGGAGGCCCAGGGTTTGAACCGCGGACCTCCCATGTGGTAGACGGATGCCCTAACCACTGGGCCAAGTCCACTTCCCTTTAAAAGCTCTTATACACATGCACTCTTCCTTCTAGTCACTCACCTAAAAAATCAAATAATACATTTTCCAATCTAGATCACTTTTTGGATAACAGGAGTTACTACTAATAATTATGTAGAGGAGACTGGTGTTTTCTGGGACAGTGGGATGACAGAGGCTCATGCTTCCCCTATTAATAGAGTTGGTCTTGTTAGCTTTCAAACACACATCTTCTACAGTGAAGCATTAATGAAGCCAGTTTGGCAAATTATGTTTTTCAGCACCTAATACTTTCAAAATACCCTTTGATGGAACAGAGTCAAACATTTCCATTGGGTAGAATGGGCTCAGTAGCTGATTTCTGTCCAACCATCATCTCCAGCATTGTGAAAGGAAGAGTCTTACAATGGGACACACAAACCTATTTTTACCTGACAGTGTGTTTGAAAACCACACCATATTAACTGATTTTATGTTTAGGTACCTAAAATCATAATATTTCAGAAAGAAAAAATTAAAGAGGATAGTCAATTCATCCCAAAATATTCTGAACATCTAAACTAGCTTTTCCAATAGAAATTAATGAGAAACACAAACTAGGAGCCACATATGTAATTTTAAGTTTTCTAGTAGCCACATAAAATAAAAAGAAAGGTAAAAATGTTAATAGTATATATTACTTAACTTGATAAAATGTTATCATTTTAACATAAATTTCAATAAATTATTGAGACTTTAACTTTTATTTTCTTGCAGCTTTTGGTTGTGTTTTATGCTTAGGGCACACGTAAGTTCTGACTAGCTACATTTCAAGTGGTCAATAGCCACATGTACCTAGTGGTTATCTTATTGGACTATGTTGATCAAAAAACTTGAGGTATAGTAGGGAGCTAAACAATATAGCATGGGTCTTGACTTCTTAGTGTCTATAGTAGGTGGGGGCAACCAGCACTCATCAAATAAACATATGAATTAATCCATTATTACAAACTAACATAACATCTCTTAAGTAAAATAATAGGATTCAGTCTATAGCATAAGTAATAGTGTCACTTGGGGGAAGACCTTCTCCCCAAAATAACTTGTTGAGCTGAGATCCTTTGGGTAAGTAAGAGGCCAGGATAAAGATGGGTGAGGTGGATGAGATGGTGGGCCAGGCAAAGGGAGTGACATTGTGAAGACACTGTGGCAAGGGAAGGACACAGCGCAGTCAGGATGTGGGAGTAGGTAGGTGTAATAATAGAGTCACAGGTAGTTGCAAATATGGTTGTATCTTATACAACTGTATAGGTACACATTTTGAAAAAAAAGGTTCTCAGGCCAGAGAACAGACTAAATTATTGAACAATGTTAATAATGAAATGGTGATCTTCAGAGTGGATCTAAAATGCCACACAGCTGCCTTGGTCCTAAATTCAGTAGCTCAACTCCCACGGACACCCCTCTGGAAGTTATGAGATAGAGCTCCCACTCTCTGGCTTCGGAAAGTTCAACCCTCATTCCTATCGGTATCTCTGACTTATATACCACGCAACTTCCCAATGAAAAGGCATTTGAAGTACACATAAAAGCTGTAGTTATTTACCACCAAAGGACTTTGGAGCACTGGGGACAGTGAAGGCCAGAAGGCACTCAGGATGCGGGCAGTACGGGGGGCTTTGGGGTAAGGAGACTTGGGTTTGGATTAATTTCCAGCCCCCACCATTTCCTAACTCTGTAATGCTAAACAAATCACATAAGATCTCTGAGCCTCAGTTTTCTCAGCTGCAAAATGGAACTAACTGTATTCATCTAAAAGATTTCTGAGGGAAAGATATGAAACTATGAATATATAAAGCCTCTTGCATAAAGGATAGACTCCAAAAATATCTCTCAAACTAGAAATTCTGGTATCTTATTAATTTTTTGGCCTCTTTGGTTTTAAGTGGCAGTGATTTGAAAGGAAGAGGCATAATTTTTAAAGAAATTTCCATTTTGTATAGTCGACATTAATAACCTAATATGCAGTTATCTTCTTATTGCCCACTGCTATATCAAAACAGCAGTTTTAATTAAATTAGCATAATAAAGACAAAACTAGTTAAATCCAAACCTATCCAATAGAAAGGAGACACTTTCTTTAATTATGTAAGCCATATCTACTGCCATCACCCTCTGGGCTGTGCACTTTGGAGGTATTTACTGGGAGTGGAAAGGGAACTAAGTGAAATTGACAAAAAGCTACTGATTATCTCTAGGGCAACAATAAATTTGCAAGTAATAATGCTTTCTGGAAATTTAGATGGTAGAAATCCAAGGCAACAATCTATATGTAGAATTTATCTTTCTTGAACTTCCTAGCCTGCTAAATATATGATACTTCTTTAACTGTTGCTTTGTCCAATTTGGATCTCATCAATGTAATCAAATATCATTTTCATCTGTTTTATATAAGCTGTATGAGGAAAATGTGGAATTGTTTGGGGGCTGTTATCAAATGGTATTCTGGCTAAGGTATCCTGGATTGCCATAATTCTGTCCCATATTACAGCCTTCCTTCCTCCCAATAGAACTAAAAATGGTCAAAATAAAATCCAAGTATCCCTTTGAGAATGTGCTGAAACAAGCAGTGGAACTTTCTAGGAAGTTTAACTACATAGTAATAAAATCCAAGTATCCCTTTGAGAATGTGCTGAAACTAGCAATGGAACTTTCTGGGAAGTTTACCAGGCTTATAATAAAAGCATAAGAAGTCACTCCTTCCTCCTAATCCCAAATCCTCATCTCAAGCCTCCTCCAACCCCAGTCTCAAACACAAGAGAATACTGGGAGGAAAAGAAAGTAACTCTCCTATGTACTGTCCTTTCAATACAGAGACCCAGTTCCTTGACAATGATGTCCAACAAATATCCCAGAATCTGGCCAATAAAATATTCTTCCCTTCTTGGTTTAGAAAGGATGGGTGTGAAAAAGGCTTCCAAGGTCCCCTCCCGCCTCTTATTGCCCCATTTTAGGTCTTCACAAATAAGGAAAATCAAACAGATGTGTGACACAAGATAACTAAACCTTAATTCATTCCTCTTATCTTGTTTTCAGTCACTTCTACCAATGAAAAAGCAATTTGGTTGATAAGAGCATTGCTAATGCAAACTATGTCAGGCAATAACATGAAAGTTTTGAAATATATAATAAGTAAGTATGGAGAAATAATTTCTCACTCCTCTTTTTTTAAAAAACTTAATGCACTCTGGAAAGCTGTGAGAGAGCCATTCTCTGGGTGATAATGCTATTTTGAGGCACCATTCCTAATAGTGTATATAATTAATAAACAAAGGGAAATTCAATTTAGACAAAGTGCATTGCATATTAAAAACGAGGCCTACACATATACCATGGAAATGAGTTTTAAATAAGACAGTTACCACCAAGTTTGTAAATGAATTATTGTCTCCAATTTGAAGCTTTTAAAAAGCTTTTATCATTAAGTTCCTTGGTTTTAAAAGGTATATTAGGGATATAAAAATATGTTCAAGCAACATAGCCATTACCAAAAGATGCTATGGAATTGTATTTCTGCTTTATAATGGGTGCACCCAGAAATAGGAACTTATTCACAGAGGGAAAATTTGATTACAAAACTGGCCCAGGGCAGAACATAGAAGTGGGAGAAAATGAGGTTTGGGGATCCTTCAGCCTTTTCCTTTTGAACTTTTTGTCCTCTCTGTGGCTTTAAGCTATCTCTTTTCTCCTTGCTGATCACCATGTGCTCTCGGAAAAAATCTCTAAAATAAGTCATTTTAAGATAGTTTAAATTTTAGTCCCTATATTTCTTTCCCAACAGGAATTTTCATGACTTTTGAGATTTTTGGCTTTGTTGTTTACTAAACAACTTTAAACACCAATAAGCATATGGGAAAGACTTTCTTAGAAAGAAGGAGCTTTTTTTTTCTTTTTTTTTTTTTTTAACCACTCAAGATAGTAAAACAAATTAGGAGCTGTTTACTTCACCTATTTTAGTCCTGCTGGGAAGACCAAAGAATTTTCTTATTGCAGCTCAAAACATGACACATTGCCCCAGAATGTTGAGATATCATCTTCGCATTTTATTATATATCCTTATTTGAGAACATTGCTCAAGCCCTAACAGAACAGCTCTTTCGATGGCATTGTAAATACAGCATTTACTCTTGGATGCCACTGACAGATTATTGTATTCAGAGTTGAGGGTGTTGAGTGTCAGAGGAGGCCTAAGTGCAATGTTATGGGCATGGAGTTGTTCAACTATAACCCATCTTCTTGCTCCTGAAGAGATGGAGTCCCACAAAAATACTTTCAGTCCGAAGTTCTGGAATAAATGGTTCTGTGTCATCTCATCTTGATAATGATTTCTATCATCCTCAGTTATAATGGGTGTACCCAGAAATAGGAACTTATTTCTCTCTTGCTAAATTCCAACACGCATTCAAGTTACTAGGCTCCCTAGTGCTAGATGACAAATAATTGCGTGCATTTAGTCAGGAAAGTGCAAATAATTTATGTTCTCCAGGTGCAGCTGTTAAAAATGATCTTAATCAACGAAATCACTAAATAAGCAAACTAGTTGTTGTAAATAAGCAAACAGCCATTGCCATTACCCCCTTTTGTAATCCGTCAGGCATAGCATGGTTTCTATGAGTCTGAGTTCCTAAAGGGAATTCTTAAAAAGCAGCTTCAGAAAGGAGCCAGCATTAAGAGCTTAAATCTTGGGAAATATTTTATAAATGCTTTAGGAAATCACTTTTCAAACTAGTGTCTCCATTATGACCTTCCTGGAGGGAGCATATTGTAGGCATTATATTATTTTACAATACATCAGTGGTTAAGAGAATATGCTTTGGGACAAGGCATGTCTTGATTCAAACCTATTTGCTCCATTTACTAGCTCTGTGTAGTGGTTAGGATAATACTAGCTAGTATAATTGATAAACCTCATGATCTCAGTGGTGTAATGTAGAAAAAAAAAAAGCTCCTGATTGTTTAGAAGCTGTCCTCCAAGTGATGATTTAAGGACCGGTGCTCCATCCACCTTGTGATTTTACCATCCTCAAACATAGCTTCCAATGTTTAACGCAGGAGTAAAAAGCATGGAGGATTGAGCATGAGATTTAATTAAGAGTCAGGCCTGGAAGTGGCACTCCTCACTCCTGTTAGAGCACGTTGGCTAGAACGCAGTAGCATGGCCACAATCACGTGAAAAAGAAGACTGGGAAATCTAGCCAGTGTGTGTTTCCAAAAAGAAAAAATAATTTGGGTGAGAAGGTAACCACTACTGTGTGTGACCCATGCAATATTTAATCTCTCTCTGCTTGATTTACTTCATCTATAACTGGAGTTAAAAATGCCTATCCCCACAGGATTGCAGTGAAGATTTTATCAGGGTGTCCTGCAAATAGCAGTAGGGGCTAGTAGAACTAATAATAACGTTTTACTGAGCTTTTATTTTGTGTTGAGAAAGATTTTATTAATTTCCATTTTTTTTGGCTATTCAACATCAAACACAATTCAGAATTTATTAAAATGAATGAATCCCTACCTCACCATAGTTGGATTCAAGAAAAATGAGAACTCTAAAGTTGATAGATAACAAAGGACATAAAATTTATCAGGTTCAAATCAAATGCAGCAGAAGAGAGTTGACTTTTAAGATTGACTAAAGTAGTATACATTTTCTAAGATCTTAAGAAGGCAGAAAGCTTGAATAATTATGTTGGAATTTTCTGTCCCCTACTTACAATAGAAAACTGTAAAGATGTCATCTAGAGAAAATCATAATGCTTTGTCAGAATTTGTTCCTCCACTTCTACTTTGCTTTCTGACCTTTGGATAAGATATAAACACTTGACCTTCTGAGTTGCTGTTGTCAAGGAAACTAAAATACTAAATTTTTCTCCTCAAAATTACCATCAGGTCAAACCTAGTTAATTGAGCTCTTCAGAATATATCTATATATATAAAATTTCAGAATAATTTTAATTGGTATAAAACAACCCCATAATATCATGCTTCAAATGCAAACCAATGTTTTCAATGGCTACCAGTGATACTGGTTTATAAATTATGAAGGATTTTAACCACTTATTCCTCTCACTAGGGCAGAGCTCTGAATCCTGATGATTACTGAATCATCCTTGTTTTTATTTGGTTGACATCAGAACAGGGTTAATTCTTGGCTTGTTTTACAAACGATTTGCCTTGATCCTTGAGACAGAACCTTCAGTGAGATTGATGTATTCTATAGTCACGAGCTAGAAATATTTCACCAATCTAAAATAAGTATGACAGAGCCAGGAAAGATTGGTTACCTCAAGGTATCAAGGATATAATGCACTGGAGGTTAAGTCCACTTCAGCACAGCTGAGAGAAAAGTTTCTTGATAAGGGTATGGAAGTTCTAGGCCACACTTATATTGCTAGGCATGTTGGATAGTATGGCTCTGGGAAAGATAAGAGAATATCTTTGTAAAATACATCTGAAATCTAGAAGCTCAAGTCAAAAACCTGCAAATAGGCTTGGAGTCAATTATTGAATTTGTAGAATCATGTCAGCAAACACACCCTTAAAATTTTTAGTAGGGCTATGAGGTAATTTATGATATGGCTGCTATCTAGGTCTTCAATCTTACCTTTCTCCTCTCCTTCCATTGTACTATAAGCTTCTTGTAAACTGAAGTACTTGCAGCTCCACAGTTCTTTCTTATTTCTATACCTTTGCATTCGATATTCCTCTAAGCGCAACTCCATTCCTTCTTTCTTTTCCTGGCCAACTCCTACTCATCCCTCAGTTTCTTAGCTTGGCTAAATACTTTTCCCAGGTGACCTTCCTTGACCCCCCAAAAATGAGTTTTATGTTCTCTTTATGTGCTCCCACTTTATCCAGTAATTACCTTTATTATATAGCAGCTATGAGTTGCCTGTATCCTTTTGTCAGCTTTTATGCTTCTTGATTTTAGGAAATAGGCCTAATTTGCCATTGTGCTCCTCTAGAACCTAGAAAGTGCCCTCCATGTAGTAGATTCTCAATAATTTTGTTGAATGATGAATGACAAAAGGATATGACTTGCTCTACCATTTGCCTTAGAAGGATATCTCAGTTGGTAGCCTTGCAGAGGCTCTGCTATGCCTCAGACCTATTGCCTTTACTAAAGCCTAACTTGATATTTCAAATCAAGCTCGAACTCTTTTGAGATCTCCCTAAAGGTAACAAATACATTAGACTGAGACTCCAAGAACAAGCTAATGGCTTGGCAGCCATTTGACTTAAGGGAAAAAATCATTCTCTGCCCTGTTCCTGCTTACAAGAGTCTATTGCTTTCTTTAGTTGATATACTTCTTGTTTCTAAAAAGCTATTCCTTCTTATCCCAGTCATGCAGAGCATAAATTATATTTATAAAAATACAATGTCATCTAGAAATGAAAATGGCTTTGTCAGTGGGAAGTCCTGTGCTATTATCTTCAGTCACTTTTGGAAGTTTTGCATCTGAAAAGCATAGGTTTTAAAATCAAATTACTCTCCATTCTATACTTCTAACTCATAATTAAAACAGCGTTTGGACCAGCAGGTTTTCTACTAACACTTCGTTTGTATACAAGATGCTGCCCTGTGTTGCTGTCTAAATAATCCTTTACAGAGATGAAAGGTTAATTACCAGATGTTCTAACGAAGTGTTGTTATGGATTTAAATGCTCCATTTGTTTTCATCATAATTTGTATGATTTTATTTTGCAAAATTTCCCATTAAAATAAGTGTAATTTCCCTATCAAATATTTTTCTAAAAGTCTCAGGCCAAGAAAGGGAAAGAAAAAACTCTTGGGAAACCTTTTTATTAGAAAGTTTCCTATGGTTTGTGAATGACCATTACTCTATATGGGAAAAATTAACAAGATTAAGCATATAATACCATCATCTTGCATTTTCATTTTTAAAAGACAATCATAAATATTCAAATTTCAATTTTACAACTGAGAAAAATGGGAAATGAAAGTTAAGTGATTGTTCAGAGGTACTCAGTGAATTGAAGTCAAAGATAGTACTATAATTTATGTCTCTTTAGTCTTTGTTGTGTATCTTTTCCTTTCTGGGTCACACACATACACACACACACACACACACACACACATGTATAAGGAAGAGGGAAGTCCTGAAAGCATTGTGAAAGATCAAGAGAATTATGTACATAATATATAAATTATATTTTTTATTTATTATCAAAATAGATAAACTTGGAGGAATAATTTTGGGGGATTGGTCTATAAGCAGAGTTTCCCTTCTTTTTTTTTTCAATTGGAAGAAAAATAAATTCATAAAGGACTTTATGAAATACTCAACAGAAGAACTTTTCTAAAAGGAGACTAAAGCTCTTGAAGAACACCCCCTCCCCCAAATCCACTAATTTTTAACAGCTAGATGTAGGGTGTAGGATCCAAGATCACTGTTTTCTTCTGGAAATTCCTCTAAGATTTGTCATAAGAGTATCTAAACAAAACACCTTTTGATATATCCAAGTAGCATTTCTAACTCTTGACCTTAAATGTATTTTTGTGTTATAATAATCTGCTAAAGACAAAGACTGGTTCAAATCAACTATTAACTAGTTATATGAAAGTATAGATTATATAAATAGTCTACATGGTCTACAAATGTTTAAATTATGCCCACCACAGGGTTTTTTCAAATATTACTTCTTCTTTTTTTAACTTTTTTTTATAATAACATATATATAACTCAAATTTTCCCACTTGAACCACTTTCAAGTATACAATTCAATGACATTGATTTCATTCATGATATTATGCTACCATCACCAACATCTATTACCCAAACTTTTTAATCAATAGCTGCTGTTGATATTATTCCAGTATTAACTCCCAAAAAGTGCAACTAACAAAACCTCACAGGGAAATATCTGCATTACTAGGTTAAACATAAAGCATTGTGATTACTTTATTGCTACTTTGAACTTATTGCATGGATACATTCAAGAACCTCTCTCTTTTAGAGTATCTACAACTGCAAACAAGACAGTTCTATCCATTCACCCCATGGGATCTAAGCCCCCTCTCAAATGGAAGCAGAGTGGGCATATTCCAAATCCTTAAGGAAGAGGAATTAAAAGGGAATGCAACTATGGACTAAAATAGACTTATTATTATTCCAGTAATGGAAAAAGTTGTAGCATTGTTATAAAGACAGTGGTTACCAGAGGTTCTGGGGGGAGGGAGAGGGAAGAATGGGTGTAACATGGAGCATTTTTTAACATTGGAATATTTCTGTCTGATATTGCAATGATAGATGCAGGTCATTGTGCATTTTGTCAAAACCTGTAGAATTGTGCAGTGCTGAGTGTAAAACATAGTATGTACTATAGCCCATGCTTGGTAGCAATGTTTCAATGTGTGTTCATCATTTGTAACAAATGTAGCACACTAATAAAAGATATTTTTGATGGGGGGAGTTGTGGGAGGGCGAAAAGGGTGAAGTATGGAAATCCCCTATATTTTTGACGTAACATTTATGTAATCTAAAACTCCTTTAAAAATAAGGACAAAATTTTTAAAAAAGAATAATTCTCTTTTAAGTAGTCATCTTGAGGCAGTTCTACAATTACTCCATGATGCTGTTATGCCTCAAAATGTTATTGTAGCATATCATAGGAAACAGGCTATAGGAACAGCTAATAAACTAAGGGAAATAGCCAGTCTTATAATATTCTAACTATGTTTTGTATATCCACATGATATCAAGGTTATTTCTGAGGATAAAAGTATCTTCCCACTTCATTTTCTGCAAACCATTAGTCCTCTATTGACTTTAGACCTTAAAAAAGAAAATCCTTTCTGAGTCAACAAGAGTGAGGATTAGTCAGGAAAACAGAGCATTTGGACCTGGGTGACAAGCCCTTTTCTCAATAATTTAACCAATCAATAATTAGTAAATGTCTGGATTTTCCACACCATTTGGAACATAGCTTTCTAGTCACTAGTTGACTTCTCTATGACAATTTAGGAGATCAAGTAACAAATCAGGTAATCTATGCCTTTTGGTTTTCTTTCTTGCCTGACAAGGACAACAAGTTCTCAGGGCAGTCCAGTGGGACACAAATCACTTCCTTTCATCCCATTTTCCCCTTCCTTTACTTCTGTAAATCTCTCAGTGCTATTTTGCTTTTAATTTCTTTGAAGTCTCTTTTCCATACCTTGAGGTTTAGTATTAGAATAAAGTCTTTGTATTAGTCAAGTGTTTGTGGTTGCAAATAAGGAAAATCCACTCAAAGTACATGAAGTCAAGAGACAAATTAGAATGAAGAAGGAACATCTCACAAGCCAATCTTAAAAAAGGAACCGGATGCCAGGCTCCAAGGTGGTTAACACCCAGCCTCATCTGCGTACCTATCTCTGTCTCTTTCTGGAGCCACATATTTTTTCATCCCTGATGCCTCCGTGTGTCCTTTTCATTCATTCTCCTTGACGTTTGACCTTTCTCTTCTTTCCCTGCCCATGGTGCAAAATGGCTGACCAGTAGTCCCCCAGCTTAATCTCTTCAACTCTAGCAAGTAGAGAAGATGACCAAGAATTTGGAAAATGCCAATTCCAAATTCCTAGGAAAAGGAATCAAATTGGCCTACTTGTTTCAAATAAGAACTTGGTCCAATAACTTCTGTCTAAGGGGGAATTTATTTAACACAAGCATCACTAAGCACCGCCCTTCCCTTGCCCCACTTTATGGGTAGATGGCACAATTAAAAAAAGCACAGAGTGTGGTATGGACTGAGAAAATGCCCTATATGGTATCTACCGTCCTATTCTCCTTTTTGAAATGATTATTTCTGATCCACATTCTTTCCAATAAAAGCTTTATGCTATTTTTATTACCTTGGGGAGAATGTGAAGTGGATAACTACTGGCAGGCAATGCCAAAGCTATTCATATTTTTAAAAGCAAGTGAAGATACCATGGCTAATCTTTGGGAGGCATCCTGCACAGGTAGGTGATGCTCAATGAATGAATCAATTAAGTTAAAACAAACCCATCTAGATGATCATCTTCTAGAAATGTTGAGATGCCTCTCAACTGCTTTGCTTTTTTAGACAGTTATACTTATGCCATGTATAACTTCAAGGGCACAAACCTCTCAACATCAGCTTTCCTCACACACACAAACACATTTTTTAAGAAGTAGAAAAAACAATTGACTGTTAGCTAATAATCACTTGATATAACTCTGCTCCATAGTCCAATTATTTGTTAATGAACGCGTTTTGAGGCTCTTCTAGTGCCAAAAACTGTTCTCAACCCTGATGCTGCAAAAGTGCATCAAAATGCACCCCTAGAGAGATCAAAATTTAGTGAAAGAAAGGTTTAAGTAAGCAGGTTATCAAGATGTAGGAAATGAGAATTAAGATGGGGGAAGAATGAGGTGATTTGGGAGAGAATTTTCTGTCATAACACCAGAAGGACATTTGGGAGGTTACAGGTAGAAAGGTAAGAGTAATTGAAGCAAAAGCCTTTTATTGAAGAAACACATGCATTAAACAAATAGTTATGCGCCAGGCTTTATGCTACATACTGGTGAACAAGTCATGCAGTCTCTGAAGTTTCATTTGAGTGGAAAAACCTGAGAGTGATCATAATAGCAGATACGTTAATAAATAGTGATGAGTACCAGAAGGAAAAGTATAAGGGAAAATGAACTACTCAGGAGATGGGAGTGACTTGTTTTATTTATGTCTATTAAGGCAAAGGAGTAATAAGCAAAGTGCGGGAGGAAGGGGAGACATTCAAGAAGGTCAGTATGAATGGCAGAGGGAGCTCCAGGAGAATGTGGTGCAAGATGAGGTGGAAAAGTGGGCAGGGTCCATCTGGCCAGATTAAAGATTTTGGTTTGATCCCAAGTACAAGAGGAACCCACTAATGCAAGGTCTGGGTCATAGAGTATATTGCAATGATATGGGAAGAGTAATCTATGACCAACAATTATACTGAGGGCATTCATTCTTCTGTATTTCCTAAGTATTTTTTTGTTTAAGAAACCAGGCATTTGGCTACATTTAATACTCTCTTTCCACTGAACCAAATCATCTGAGCAAATGTAACCTTATAGAAAACCTGAGAAGAATACCTTTGATTACAAATTTCATGAACTATCTAACCCCAAGTGGTTTGGCTGGATCCTTTTGAGAAAAAGAAAAGAAAAAGGATTCATAAATAGAAGATTCATCCATTTTAACACCAAGCCTCACCATTGTAATTATGACTCATTTCATAAGATAAACCTTTCCAGAAACTAATATCACATTTGCATTTGTATTAATTATTCTGATTACATGTTATCTTGAAAACACTCCACCAAAATGGTTGAAACTTTTCTCCCATTTATCTCAGCTTGCTTGTAAGGAGTCCAGAGACAGTGCCAAATGAATATTATTTATCAACTAAAATGAATTACTTAAGCATTATATTCTCTAAGCTTTGTCTTGACAGAGATTTGAGCTCAATGCAAATTTTTCAAAAAATGGTGAACTCCACGTTTCTGAAAGTGTTTAAGCATATTCTACAAGAATTACTTGGGGGCATGAAAGTGAAGTAGATGCATTAGAATAAATGACCTTAAAAAATCCCTCCCAAACATTGCTCTGCATGATTTATTGTCAGGCCACTACACACGAAGACCTATCTATATTTTAGTTCTTGGGCTTCATAAATCTCTAGAAAATGAAATTTATTTTTTCTTACTTACAGATATTTATCTCCACATACAGAATATTATGTGGCTATTGTGCTTATCTTGTTTATCCTATTTATACAAAGTGCATTTTATTTACTGAGAGTTGGATGAGGTTTCTTTTGTGCTATTATAATGTGATCCTTTGCCAAGGCAGATGTCTGAGGGTGTTAAGTCTCTATCCAAAATCATGCTTCTGGAAGGGACCTGAATTTCATTGTTTTGCAGAGGAAGAACTAAGATCCTTGAGTCTTGCAAGCAGGCAGTAGCTGATGTAAATATTCTCAACTTTATTTATCACTTCCATACCGAGGCCCCAGCATAGTATGTAGGAAGTGAATGGATTTTAGAAATAGAAGACAAGAGTTTAAATCAAAGCTCTACCACTAATTGTATAATTGGCTAAGTTCTTTAACCCCTCTAAATTCCCACTTCCTCATCTCTAACATGAAGATGTGCTATTTAACTTATAAATGTTGGAAACAACATATGAAAAATGCTTGGCACTTGGCAGTCACTCAAAATGGGAGCCACTATTATTATAAAAATGACCCCTCACATCCATTATCGCCCCCTCTGCAGCATTCAATTTCTTCTCCTTTCCCTCCTTTCTCAGCCCCACTTTGCCAAGGGTCATCTTTTTCAACTTTGTCTCTGTTCGTCACCTCATCCTAAGCCTGGCCAGGACAAGATCTTCAGGGCCAGTGCCGGAAGTCATGCTAGCAGAGGGCAAGGCCTCTTCCTTCTGATTTTCTCCTGAGGTTGGGAAGACCCCTGCAACTTCCCACTCATCCTCCTCCTTTCCCCAGGACCTATGTCCCAGCTCTTATGGCAAATGCCCAGGAAGTCTGAGAATCAATATTTTCCAGTGGATATGGATGAATCCTGTGTCATTCTGCATAAATAAAGACTGTGGCCTTACTCCTTAAAAGATTTTCTCAAGTAGAATTTGATACAACTCTTTCTCCCCCCAACATAAACGCTGTACTGGTAGAGAGAGTAATTTAAGTTGATGTTGGAAAAGATTATATAATGGGTGTTGATTTTCTAAAAATATACTTTTCTAGTTACATTTGGCTGAAGGCACCTGTTTTAGTTTACCAAAGGGCTTCTGGTGCAAATTACCAGAAATGGGTTGGCCTTTATAATGGGAAATTTACTAGGGTAAAAGTTCACAGTTCCAAGGCCCCAAAATGTTCAAATCAAGAGGGGATTTCTTACCAAAGTCAGCTACTGCTGATCCTGTTGTCTGTCCACGTGGCAAATCAAGATGACTGCCTATCTCTGCTGAAGTCTCCACCTTCCCTTGACCATCTCTGTTCTCCTGCAGTCCTCACTGTCACGTGGCCAGACCACATATGGCAGAGGTACCCTTTTCCTGTGTGTCTCTGTTCATACCAGACCCAGCAAGAGGGTGGAGACTCAACCTGAGTCACCCTTCTTTCTTGTAGTCCTGTCAAAAGTGTCTCACACCCATAGAAATGGATTAGTTCTCTTTTTGGGATTTATGAAAGAACTTCAAACAGTCACAGCAGCATAGTGGAATAGAAGGAACAGCAGCTTAGGTGTCAGGATATTTGAGTTGTTATTTTATACATATTCTCTACAATGTTTGATCTTGAGATGGCAATTTGTCTCTCCAGGATTCTTAGCATTTTCCCTTGAGAGCATTCCCAAATATTTAGATAAATATGCCTTATTGGAAAGAGAGCATTCTAACTGAAGGTCATATTGTATACAATAATCTGTGTATACCCAATATGTCCCACAGAACCTGGCATGTAGTAGATGCTTACTTAATGCTTGTTAAATGGATGATTGGCCTTTGCTTCTGCCATTGACTAGTTGTACAATTTGACTGAAGTGACCTCACTTATAGATCTCAGATTCTTCCTTTGCTAAATGGGTATTTAAATTTTTCCTAATTAATAATAATGACGGTAATAGTAATAATAATTATGGTAACTAACTCCTATAGAGTATCTCCTCTATGCCAGGCATAGGCCTATGTATTACACTTTTCTTATTTTATCTCATTTCACTCAACAGCTTAACGTAGTATGCATTCTATTTGTGCCAATTTCCCAATGAGAAAGTTGAAACCCAAAGGATTTAAAATGAGTTGTATGCTTCCCAAATTTAAAACTACTAATATGGCTTTTTCTTCTCTGAGCACATCACTGGTCATGAAAGACAGAAGATAATCAGATGCCTGCTGAGTGTCACTCAGAAGCTCTGCAGAGGGAAAATATATCCAACACAGAGTAAGTTCAGACATAGATAATATGAATATTGTTCCCTCCTTGGACACGCAGAGTAGGCACAGTTGTTAAAAATTTAAAATGACCACAAATGAATAATAAGATACTATTTGGATTGTACTGTGTCCCTCCAAAAGAGATATTGAAATTTTAATCACTAGTACCTCAAAATGTAACTTTATTTGGAAATAGAGTCAATACAGATAGAAATAGAGTCAAGTTCAAATCAGGTCATCCTGGAGAAGAGTGGGCTCTTAATCCAATAGGACTGGTGTCCTTTAAAGAAGAGGAAGTTTGGACACAGGCAGACAGAGAGGAGTATGCCCTGTGATCACCAGGACAGAGGGTGTCATGGATTGCTGGCAAGCCACCCCCGGAACCAGAAGAGAGGTGGGAGCAGTGTCTTCCCTAAGACTCCTGAGTGGGCACGGGGCCTACCAGGCCTTGACTGCTGACTTCTATACTCCAGAACTGTGAGACAGTACATGTTACATCCAATTTGTGTAACTTTGTTAAGGAAGTCATAGGAAACTAAGGTGGTTTTATACAAGGGATTAGGAGGGAAAGAAAGGTAAGAAAAATTGCAGGTGAGGAGAAGGAAAGCCTGGTGGGAGTCAGAGAGCAGGAGGCCTGGCAGTAGTATCAGCTGTGTGTGACTTGGTGCTCTTTACCCCGTTATCTGTGATCTTGAGTGAGTTTTGGAACCTCTCTGAACCCCAGTTTCCTCAGTTGTAGGTTGGGGATAATAGTAGCACGGACCTCCCCCAGTGGTCATGTGTACATGCGAGGGTGCAGGTACGGCTTTTAGCACAAGTCCAGGCACTTAGTAAGTGCTGAGGGTGAAGACAGTGTTGCTGCGCTTGAACCACTGGCTTCTGGATAATAGTACAGCTCAGGGCAAAAGTCACTCTCAGGATGGCATCACTGCCGTGCAGCAATTAATGACAATGGATCAAGGTAATGGTGGTGTTATCTTGTCTTAATTCCAGAAGATTCTGATAAAATCAGTGCTGCTTAGTTTAGTCTAAGAAATAGTTAACTTAATAACTTTTCTTCCACCTCCCCAGACTGTCTAACCTTTCTTTAGTTTCCCTTACTTTCTCCCAGGTCTTTCCTTCTTCATTGCTCCTTTGAATTTCCCCATGAGAGAACTGACTGTTTGGAACTTGAATATAAACATGTATTACAAAAATACGAATCAAAACATATAAAAATTTTTGTTAGGGGCGAGACCATGAGAGAGAGGAAAACAGATATGCAGGATTATAAGAAAAGTAAAAAAAGAAGAGTAATGTATTTCTAAATATCAAATTTCTGAGAGTAAAGATTAGCTGAACAAAACATCATCTTACAAATTTAGGACTTGGTGTGTGCGATCTGAATGCCTTTGCTTCTCCAGCATCGAGTTCTATTTTGTAACACTCAGTTAAAACAGTCTGAGCCCCCATCCTACACAGTTGCAGAAATCTTTCAGCCTCTACTCTCTACCCATTGTGAATAGTTCTGTGAGTCCTCTGGGAATGAAAACATATTGTTAAAATCCATTCTGGTTCTCTCTTCTCCCCTATCCCTCTGTATGCTGTTCCTAGGATGATCACTTTGCCTTGGAGATCCTAACCAGCATGCTTCATCTCATCCATGAACTCAAAGTTTCCACCGAAGCATGGCTGACAACAGATTATAGCGCTTACCCCTGTTTTCCTAAGGAATGAAGTATAACATGTAAGTAGTAAAATGCAGAAACCTCTTCAATTGGATATCAAATATCACTCTTCCTGAATGAAATCCATTGACTTCAGCTCTTCTCAGGACCTCTTGCTCCAGCACCCTGGCCTCTACCTTTTGCAGATGTGTACATACTATACCCCTCCTGACGACCGACACTGTCCATGCTTCCTGTAGACAGAAGCTAAACTAAGCAAAACTGAAATGATTCCTGTGGAGTTACACTCACCAGTGCGAAGACAGACTTTAATCTCCTCATATTCACCCCTTCTGTATAGTATAGGCACTCTGACTTTGCCAATCAAAGATGTTTCCAATGATATTTTTCTCCCTAAAACAAGAAAAATATGAATCCTAGCAACAAATTCAGGACTTCGTGGGGACACACAAAAGTTAAGAGAGTTTGACTTTCTTTTTTTAAGGCTTCCATCTCAGACCCATTTCTCAGGTTGGACACGAGGTCCATGCACCTGGGACTCCTTCCCAGAGCTGACTCAGTCAGTGGGAAACTTTTTCCAAGCCAAGGCCAGTGGAGATAGGGAGCACCGATTCAGAGACTAAGACCTCTCTAGATCTTTCAGAGCAAACCTTGTAGGTCTCAGATTTACTTTCCCATTTAATAGTAATACTGCACAACTCTGTCTTTCTCTTCTTGAGAAGGAATAAAGCAGCCTAATAAGAAATTATGGGAATGCCTTAAATAGAACACCCCAATTACCCTCTCCTCATGATATTAGTTCCTTCAAACAGATTTGAGTGGAAAAAACCTATTGTGATCTAAAGAGGCTAGCACTTCAACTTTCCCACGTGTCTACCCTTGAGCTAAAGATCATGCCATTCATATAAATGCTATTCAACTCATTTTTAAATAGTGTCTCTAATACAAAGCATTTCAAATGCTTTATAGTGAAAGAGATAAGAAATAAGATGAAGTTGTTTGACAAATTGCGAGTAGTTAGTGCTGGGGAAACAGAACAAAATGGCAAAGAAATTTATAGAGAAAAAGAGAGAGAAGGCCTGTGAATAAGGTGCAGATTTGGAATGTTATTCTTGTATGAGCTTGGTTCATACAGTATTTGGGGGAGAAAAAAGGGTAAGTACCCAAAAATGTTGGAGAAAATGCCTATAATACCATATAATCTGTATGGGATTGAAATAGACTAGAATATAACTTCATAAAATAAAATAGAAAGTAAAGATAGTATGAGAAAGATAATAGTTTAGTAGAAATAAAAAATATATTCATAAAAGTGACTCCATTAAAGAGTAGTGATGAAAATGCTTTGTGAGCAGTTTCTGTGGTTCTTTTTGATTCTCTAGATAGAAATTCATCTGAGACAGAGGGTCAGACCAAAATCAGGCCATGAATAACAAGTAGAGGTAGAAACTAGGAAATTCTGTCATTTACCCAACCTGGACTCAAAAAATGCAGGAGTCTATGAGGAAACAGATGGATAAGATAAGTTCCCAAAAGTAAGGCAATCAATTCCAGAGCTCAGACTGAGACCCAGAAATCCCACTCAGAAGCAGATGCAGCACTTTCTGAAGATCTTAAGCACCCACCTCCTCTGCCAGTCACTCTACCACTTCAGGATACCTGCTAGATGCTGAAAGGGGGCAGAGAAGGAGGAAGATGCCACTGCATCCATTCTCAAGCCAATGGCAACTTTCGCGGTCTCCATTGCTCCCTTGCTTCATCTGCCCAGAAAAAGTATGAGAATAGATTTGCTACAACATTTTCGGATGTCCAGCACTATGCTAGGTTCTTCATTCATTGTCTCTAATCTTTACCACCACCCTGCCTGCATTTCTTTCTGAATAAGAACTGAAAATAAACAGAGAGTCAGTAATGGCTTGAATCCATATGTTAGTAGCTAGTGGGACTAGAAAAAATTAGAATAAGATTGCAGGCCTTGGTTAACAATTCTAACTAATATGACACCAGGAATTCATCTTATGAAACTGTATTTGATTAAAAACTTATTTTCACCCTGGAGAATATGCCGTAGAAATACAGGAGTGTGGAAGTCAGAAGATTTTGAGTCTAGATCTGCTTCTATTTCGTATGATTTATGACATCTTGGGAGAAGTTATTTAACCTTTCTGAGCCTTCTTTTCTTATCTGTAAAATGAGTTGCACTTATAAAGAATGGTATTGGGGCTAATTTTTGCAGTATCTGTGAAAGCCATTTAACTGTGATTACCAGTTCTCTGGGTAGTTATTTTGAATTACGGAGCTTGATTTAGCCAATAGTACATCTTTGTTTTAACGCATCTTCCATTAATATAATGTGTCTTAATCAAGATGCAGAAATAAGAAATGCTCAAACTAATAAAAACAAGAAATAGAAACTCACTCAGCTCAACTTAGAAAGGGGTAAGTGTTTATTGTAGGGATCCTGGGTATCTCATAAAACCAGCTGACTCATGAGGACAGCTGTCAGAAACACGGCATTTTCTGCCCCTATTTTTCCTTTTCCCTCAACATTTGTATCTTCTAGATACCTGCTTAATTATTTTCTCTTCCAGACCAAATTCTCTGTCTACTCATCCACAAATACATTATTGTCCCTTGTGACATCTGCAGCCTCTGAAGTCTATGTGACCCTCCATTTTGGCTACCCTACATTATATACATTGTTTTTTGTGTTTCAGTTCCATATGCTCAAAAGAGAGCGTATGATAGGCTTAGTTAGCTCAGGTGTCCGCTTTGTGCTCAGTCAGCTGTAGACAGAGGCACAGGGTCAGGGTCAGAAGTTTGGAATGCTGTGAAAACACATTCTTTCACAAGATGGCTGTGTGGGCGGGAAAGCTAAGGTTGTCATCTTTTCTTGAGGCGTGCATGAGAGAAATTCATAATATTTAACATGCATTACCTCTCTACTCTCAAATACTCCTTTGAGATTCAGGAAGTAAGGTGAAAGGGAAGGTAAATGACTTTTCCCTCTATTAACCCAGGTATAATTGGATCTGATTAGGTCCCTGAGAAGAGACCTAATGTTGATAGGAGCCACATTTGAGACAGCAGACATTATCCTTTTACTATACAGTAGACATTTGAGGCAGCAGACATTATCCTTTTACTATACAGTAGATGCCCCCTTCTTGCCTCTCAAACACATCCTCACAACTAACACAACTCTAAACTTCTTTGAGGATGAAAATTTTCTCTCTGGGTTACTGGAATCCTAGAGGCCATTGAGTTCAAAAGGCAGAAATGTGTTTTTGCTATTTCTTCTGACTCCTGTAGAGAAATCCCTGCTGAAACTTTTATTCAATTAGCTAAGAGCATTAAACCTTTAACATTTAAAACAGATAAGTGAATGATTCTCTAAGGATCATAAAATTCCTTTGTCTCCATTGACAAATCCATTATTTAAGATAGAGCAATCATACAGTGTTTAAAAGTTGAGTTCTGCTCCAGGACATGGGCTTCTTGCCAAGACTGAGCAAAAGTGCAATAACTTAGAAAAGGCTAATAGCTGTGAAATGTTATTACATTATTTGGACACCATTCTGAGAGAGACTAATAACAGTAACTTTAATGTGTGAAGTGCCAGTTACAGAAGTGAAAAGAACTTGATTTTTGGCTATTAGTAACTCCATTAGATAGCAGACCAAATTCAGTTATCCTGGGTCTGAGCCCCATCACAATCCACAGCTTCTTGGATGGTCCCAAAAAATTGCCGCTGGCTCTTTTCCATGTCACTGCATTCCCTGACAGAAGCCCTGATTCTTTTGTGGACTTGAAAGAGTTGAGCCTGATGAGCTTGACTCTTTGAAGTGCTTAGAAAAGACAAGTTTGGGCCTCTGTTCTGAAAATGAAAATTAAGGGTGAGAAACAGTCATGGAGTATGAGAAAAGACATCTTTTGGGGCAGCAAATTTGTTTTGTTATCTCTGCAAATTACCAAAATTGTTCCATGACCAAATATGTCTGGGCTAGAAGAAAAAGCCTGACTAACTCAGCTGATCACATGTTTTTCCTGAGAGAATTTGGAATTAGTTTTCTAAGAAAATAGTTTTTCTTCTACCATTTGAACTTGGAACTCAACTCAATTCGTTTAAACTTGGGAGCTGTGAAGTGTTCCTTTTTCATTATTTTCAGTAACAGCCAGGAATGTGTGGCAGGGAGAGAATACTGCAGCAGATGTACAGAAAAAGAAGCAGAGAAATGAGTTTATAAGTTCTCAAGGAAAGAGACTGTCCTGTTTCTAGATGACTTTCCCAGTTCTAAATCATTATAAAGTTTTTCCTGCCTTGAGTTTTAAGAGGTAACCCTGAAGACATACACACACACAAACCCATAAAATAAAGCCACAACAAAATCTAAACTATTCATAGGTGAGTTAGTTTGAATGAATTCTGTTACTTGCATCCAAAGGAGCTTTGGATAAAACAGGAGCAAGTTTTTATTCTAATACGAATGGGGGCGGGGCGGGGGGGGGGTGATACAAAGATGGGTTGAAAAGGCTTTTTATAAGGTTTGAAGATTTTCATACTAACATCTAAATTATTTGTTTTTAACAAGATTTAAAAATCTGCCTTTTAGAAGAGAGAAAATTGAGTGAGATCTTTCCTTGAGTTTCCCCTTATCAGCACTACCCTAGTCAATATCCTAATTTGATGGGACAAAATTCTTAAGCTGAGCTGAAAAAAACATTTCTTTCAAATTTAGCACTTGAATTGAGAGAACACCCAAAAATCCCTCTTCTTTGTCAGCCATTGCAACTCAGAATTTGATAAACAATCTCAAACTAGAGCCCAAGCTCTTAACCACAGCAACCATAACCCTAGGAAGGTTATAGAGTATAGCTACTTTACCTAATGCATGGCTGCAATTGGTCATTTTCTTTAATAAATACAAAGGGATCAACTGGCAAATCCACCCCTTACTAGTAGGAGACACACAATCAAGAGTGCCATTGGAGTAGACAAATTGAAGATGGATCTATTTCTCCTGAGACATAAATAGCAAGGATATTAATGACTGATGTGGTTTCTTGTACAAAATCAGGCAGTTCTCAAGTAGGGAAATAAAGAGCCAAAAGCTTCTCAGTACCAAAATGGGAGAGAGGTGTGATTTGGGATGGCTATTGTTTCTAGAAAGGAAGATGAAAAAGAGTTTTTCAGTATTGGGTAAGACTAGGTTATCTCTGAGGAAGGTGATTGGTAAAGGGAAGTAGCCTGGCTGAGACTAACATTTGGGCAGTCTAATCTACGATGGTGGGACACATTCATACTTGTTCACGGTCCTTGAAAAGAGCCCATCTTGTTGAAGGAGCAGAAGTGAACATCATGAACATCCTGCCAAAGCTTGAAACACTATTTGGCTTCACAAGAGACAAACAAGAACCAATGGGCAAAACTCCTGAAAGATATGAGGTCATCCACAACAGGGGAAGGGGGTCTTGGTTGTGGAGAGAGAGAAAGGAAGGTCAGGAGTGAAGGACACTTGCATGGGAGACACTCTACTGGCTGGGAATACCTCATGTGGGAGGGCCACACAGCCACTTCTGTGGTATAAAGGAACAGCTCTTAAAATTATTCTAATATCTTTCTGAGATGTTTTCAACCTAAAAATAAATTATATACCAATATCATAGTCCAGATGGAATAAGGTGACAAGGGCAGGTTGGTTTACTCAGAGAAATTTCCTTTAACTTAGTAACTTTTTTTAACAAATCAATTTTATTAATACATATTAATAAAGCATACATCTGTTCAAAGTATACAATCAATGGTATTCTGTATAATCACATAGTTGTGCATTCATCACTTAAATCATTTTAGAGCATTTTCAATATTCTAATAATAATAACAAAAAATGAACAAAAATCATGACCTCTCAGTCTCTCTATGCTTCCCCTGCCATACATAGCTACTCTTCTGTTTCCTTCTCTTTAGCATATTTGTATATGTATTTTGTAAAAATAGCTTTATACATGCAATATCAACCATATTTGTACTCTACATGAGGTTTCACCATGTTATACAGAATCATGTTATATTTTTTAGCTTTCCTGCTACTAATAAACATGACCTTAGACATTTCCTTTCAACCACTGTCATACCCATATACTAGGTCTGCAAGTTACAAACACTATGATGTGCTTTCACCATTTCTATTCATTTCCAAAGAATAAGAAACAACTTTTTTTTATCAGTTCTGCACAGATTAACCCTCAGCTTTCCATTCTCTACCCTCATTCTAGTTTCTGGTAACCTATTTTCTAATTATTAACTCCTTGAGTTTACACAATATATTTAGTTCCTAATAGTGCAATCATACAGTATTTGTTCCTTCGTGCCTGGCTTGCTTGACTCAACATAATATCTCCAAAGCTCATCCATGGTGTCATATGCTTCACAACTTCATTTCTTCTTACAGCTGCATAATATTCCATTGTGTGTATATACCATAATTTGTTTATCCATTCATCAGTTGATGGACACCTGGGTTGTTTCCAACTTGGCAATTATAAATAACATTGCTATGAACATTGGTGTGCAGATGTCTATTCATATCACTGCTCAGTTTTTCTGGGTATTTGCCTAGTAATGGTATTGCTGGGTCACATGGCAAGTCTATATTCAACTTCCTTAGGAACTGCTGAGAGTCCTCCACACTGGTTGTACCACTCTACATTCCCACCAACAGTGAATAAGCATTTCAATCTCTTCACATCCTCTCCAACATTTAGTTCTGCCACTTTTTAAGAGTGGCCAATCTAATAGGTGTGAAATGATATCTCATTGTAATTTTGGTTTCCCTTAATTGCTAGTGATGCTGAACAATTTTTCATGTGTTTCTTCACCATTTCTATTTCTTCTTTGGACAGTTGTCTTTTCAAGTCTTTTGCCCATTTTCTTTTTAAAGATTTATTTATTTATTTATTTGTTTGTCTTCCCTTCCCCCACCACCCCAGTTGTATGTTCTCTGTGTCTATTTGCTGTGCCTTCTTTGTCCGCTTCTGTTGTTGTCAGTGGCACTGGAATCTGTGTTTCTTTTTGTTGCCGTCATTTGTTGCGTCAGCTCTCCATGTGGGCGGCACCATTCTTAGGCAGGTTGCACTTTCTTTCGCCCTGGGCGGCTCTCCTTACAGGGCACACTCCTTGTGCATGGGGCTCCTTGCGCACATCAGCATTGCACATGGGCCAGCTCCACAAGGGTCAAGGAGGCCCAGGGTTTGAACCGCGGAACTCCCATGTGGTAGACAGACACCCTAACCACTGGACCAAGCCTGCCGCCTGCCCATTTTCTTAATAGGATAGTTTGTCTTTTTATTGTTGCATTGTATGATCTCTTTACATATCATGGATATTAAACCCCTACTGGATATGTCATTGCCAAATATTTTCTCCCATTGAATTGGCTGCCTTTTCACCCTTTTAACAAAGTCCTTTGAGGTACAAATGTGTTGAATTTTGAGGAGGCCCCATTTATCTATTTTGTTGTTGTTGTTACTTGTGCTTTTGATGTAAGGTTTAAGAAACTACTGCCTACCACAAGATCTTGAAGATGTTTTCATACATTTTCTTCTAAGAGTATTATGGTTGTCATTTTTATATTTAGGTCTTTGATCTATTTTGAGCTAATTTTTGTTAAGGTATGATATAGGGGTTATCTTTCTTTCTTTTGGATATGGATATCCAGTTCTCCCAGCACAATTTGTTGAATAGACTGTTCTGGCCCAGCTGGGAGGGTTTAACAGTCTTGTCAAAAATTACTTGCCTGTAGATGTGAGAGTCTATTTCTGAGTTCTCAGTTCTGTTTCATTGTTCAATCTGTCTGTCTTTATGCCTACCTTGCTGTTTTTACCACTGTAGCTAAGTAATTGCTTTTAAGTTAGGAAGTGAGAATCCTCCACCTTCATTATTTTAAAGACATTTTTGACTATTTGGGACCCCTTACCCTTCCAAATAAATTTGATAGTTGGTTTTTCCGTTTCTGCAAAAATGGCTGTTGGGATTTTTATTGGGATTGTGTTGAGTCTGTGAATCAGTTTGAGTAGAAATGGCATTTTAACTTTATTTCATCTTTTACTCCATGAACACAGAATGTCCTGCATTTATTTAAGCTTTCTTCAGTTTTTTTTTTTTTAGCAATGTTTTGTATTTTCTAAATATAGATCATTTATGTCCTAGGTTAAGGTTATTCCTAAACATTTTATTATTTTAGTAGTTATTATAAGTGGAATAAAATTAGTAATTCTTGAGCTTTAATATATATTGGTATGACTTGCGGTCTTGGCAAAATGCATACTGTGGTTCAGTAGATCCAGAGTGGGGCCCATAATTCTGCTCCAACGTGATGCTGATGCTGCAAGTCGAGAGGACACACTTTGAAAGGGAAGACTTTTGAGTATATGAGAAGTGGTTGGTTGGATAACAATGCCTTTAGGGAGCTTTTGATGCAAAATCACCGTTGCTTACTCTTGAGGCTGAGGTTTCCACACAGTGGGAGGCAGGGAGAAGAACCCAGGTGTTGAGGAATGTAAGACTGAATTTTGGGCATGCCCATTAAAGTGTTTGGGTATCATCTTTTAAGAACCAGGAAAAGGAGGGGCCCTGCCAAACCAGAGTTACCTTAAAATCTGGTGGGGCGATTACGAAAATGAATCTGACTGCAGAATATCACCTTTCATTCTTAAAATGTAGCAGTTTGCTCGAACTCAGGTTTGTGTTCTCTGTCTGAATATGAACTCTGTCCAGACACCACAGAGAGTGTCTTTGTTGACTAAAAAGTGAGGTACTTTCATCACTGCTCAAAAGATGAAAAAGTGAAGCAGAGTCAGTGTTATTTCATTTCACTGTGAGATGGAAAAAGACTGTGTTGAGCATTCTCCCCCTTGAACACGTTAAGCAAGAGGGCAAATCATGGATCTGGTGATCATTTTTTTTCTAGAGTCAATGAAGACATTAAAGCAAGGGGGAAATATCCTCCAAGTATCCACAGTTTTATAAGGAAAGGGGATAGTTATATTCTCATTAATGTTTTATCTAAGGACAAATCTGGTAAAAGGGAAAGGAATTCTGCTTGGAGAATTCGTTTGGTTAAGACAATTTGGCTTTCAGGAGCTGGCCCAATGCTAGTTATTGAAAATATTTTTGTCTTTCTGATATAAAACAAAATTTAAAAAATGTTAACACATTTCTTTTGGGATAAGAGGGGAAGCAGCATGATAATAATAGCAATAATAATAATAGATTATTTACTAAGCTTTGTAGCAATCAATTTCCATACAATATTTCATTTATTCTACACAAAAACATTCAGGGTAAATATTAATATTATTATTGTTGTTAATATTATCCATTTTAGAGAGGAATAAAAATGAGCCAGAGTGGTTAAATGACCTTCCCAAGATTGCCACCCAGAGTCTGACTGCAGCCTGCACTTCTAACTATTATGCTCTAGATTTCACCATGTAGGAGTGATAAGTTTTGACTAGGAATTTAATTTCAATTCTCTTGATAACTTTGGGTTTTCTCTCTCATATACATCAATTCATATGTCCCTAAAAGTCCTTGAGAGTACTATCCTGAGTCATGTAAGGCATGCATAAAACACTTATCTAGAAATTTGTGTTGGGAATGTTCCTACTATACTTAAGGCAATATAGCAAGAATTTCACAGAAACAGAAGTATTGAAATATCTCCCACTCAACTTAATGTTAGAAGAATTATACTGATATTTCTATTGGGTCTTTTGTTTTTAAAGATTCATTTTATTTCTCTCCCCTTGCCCCCTGTTGTCTGCTCTCTATGTCCATTCACTGTGCGTTCTTCTGTGTCCACTTGCATTCTTGTTATGCGGCACCGGGAAAATGTGTCAATTTTTTGGTTGTGTCATCTTGCTGCATCAGCTCTGTGTGTGTGTGGCACCACTCCTGGGTGGGCTGTGCTTTTATTACATAGGGTGGCTCCCCTTGCAGGGTGCACTCCTTGCGCACGGGGCACCCCTATGCAGGGGACACCCCTGCGTGGCACGGCACTCCTTGCACGTGGCAGCACTACACGTAGGCCAGCTCACCACATGGGTCAGGAGGCCCTGGGTATTGAAACCTGGACCCTCGAAGTGGTAGGAGGATGCTCTATAAGTTTAGCCACAACCTCTTCCCTCTATGGGTCTTAATGTAGCAATCAGTGAATATCATATATCTTTATCTCTCTATCTCTATCTCTACATGTGTTTACTGCATAGGAAATATGACTAGCAATGTGATAAAATGTTAGCCATGGTGATTTCCAGGTAATTCAGCTATTGGTTGATGATTATTTTTCTTCTTTATATTTTTCTGTATATAATTTTTAAAATTGTATGAGCTGCTTACATTTAATATGTATGTACATAACCCAATAATTATAAGAATTTATTGATGGGGTCATAATGAATAAAGATGTAATTTCTATGACACTAATAGAACAATAGGTGCGAGAGGAAATGGAGTTATAGAGGGGTGAAATTTTTGTATATTATTGAAATTAAACTTGTATTAATCTGAACTAGAATATTGTAAGTTAAGATGTTAATTATAATACCCAGAATAACTGCTAAGAAAATAATGGTTTCTTCTTTTTTAATGAGAAAAAATATATATGATAAGAAAAACAACATAGTAATTAAAATGTTACACAAGTAAATACTTTTTAACACAAAAGAAGGCAGTAATGGAGGAATACAGAAACAAAAAAGACACCAGGCAAATAGAAAACAAATAGCAATATGATAGACAAAAGCTTTCCTTATCCAAAATTACATTAAATGTGAATGGACCCAACACTCTGATGGAAAAGGCAGAGATTGGCATAATTGATAAATGTACATAATCCCACTATGTACTGAGACAAGATATACCTTATTTAAAGCACAAATAGATTAAAAGTAAAAGAATGGAAAAAATACCATGCAAACAGTAACAAATAGGGAGCTGAAGTGGCTGTACTAATTCCAGACAAAACAGACTTTAAACAAACATGCTTTCTGGAGAAAAAGAAGGACAAATTATAATGAGAGAAGGGCCAGTCCCTATCTGGAAGACATAATAATTATAAACATGTATGAACCAAGCAACACAGCCATAAAATAAATGAAACAAAAACTGAAAGAAGGAAATGATAGACTATTTAACCAAAATAGTTGGAGACTTCAGTACTCCATTCTCAACAAGGGAAAGAATAACTAGATATAAGATCAACAATCAATTAGAGGATTTGAGCAATGTTTTAAATAACTAGACCTAAGAGACATCTAAAAAACACTCCATCCAATATTTTTTTCAATAATAATATATTATGTACAAATTCTATGTTCAAGTCTGAAATTTTTAGTCTCCCCCTGTAATGTTTCTTCTGCCTTTTTTTTTTTGAACAGTCATTGCTTAAGCATTCTACACAATTCCAGCTACCTTTACATCTACTGAATACTTTTGGTTTTCTAAAACTCACCCATAACATCACTGTTTGATCTTCGCAATGTTAAACTGGTATTACAGGTTTTAATTACACCACATAACAGGTAAAGAAATAGAGACCCACGGTTTGTAAGTGGTAACGTATTTCTTAAGGCTCTTGGTTTCAAGTGTAGTCCTTCAGTCCAGTGAGTCACCTTCCTTAAAAGTCTAAACTAAAATTGACTGAATACATAATTCCTGGCCTGTAAGGATCTAGACCTCTTCCAGTAATGTCAATAATTCCTCAACACCTTATCTCTTCATAGTCCTGGTTATCTGGGGCTCCTCCATTTTTCACATGTTTTCTCCACTTTGTCCTACATCTATCAGGATGAGATCAGCCTCTTCTTTGGTTTCCCTTAAATTCGTTTGTACTGGATGTTCTGTGAATACAAAAATGAAACCTTAATTGCATTTTCTCCCAAACCATGAAAAGTTTTGAGAAACAGAATCCAGAGTAATAATTCTTTAAGTTCCCATTCTCCAACCCATATTTGTATTCAGTGCTTCACATACTCCATAACTTCCCCCAAACTCTCTTTTCCCATCTCAGTCTTCCTTAAATTCCCCTCGCACATATCAGTCTAGGCAGGGTATTTTTTCTACTCCTTTATTTTGTCCTCCCTAATTTGCTCTTTTTAAATATACTACATTTCTGTGTTTACATTTGTTTTCACCTATTCTCAGAAAGCAGGACAAATAAAGAAAGCCCTGAAGCTGACTTTGCAGACATGAATAGCAACTCCTTTGGATGTATATATATGGAGAAGGTGAGAATACCCTGTAGGATGGGCAGGAAAACTGGGAAGTAGAGGAGATAAATTTCAATAGAAATATTAAAAAGACGTATATAATGCCTTATTGTTCTTGTAGGGCTATAGTGGTCTGACTTTACAGATGCAGGTGACAGAGTTTCAGAGGGGCAATTACTTACCAGTAATGTGTAATTAGAATAGTCTTTGGTCCCCTCTAGGAGGATTACTTGTGAGATTGTGCATACTTTCTTCAGTAGGAGCATGACATCTTCTTATTCCTGATTAATACAGTGGAAGTACATTTGTACCCAAATGCAGGCCTCTGAAAATGTTTAAATATTTTCCATAGCTCATAATTATATAATGATTAGACATAATATTAATAGCTACTATGAGCCAGGCTCTTTACTGCAAGGTACATATTACTCCTCCCCATTATAGATAACGACACTGAGGCTTAAAGACCTTCAATGACTTGTCCAAGTTATCCTACCCAATAAGGGAAGGACTTGAATCTGTGACACTGAATTCTGAAGTCTGTGCTCATTTTACTTTTCATCTCACAAACTGGAGACTATAATTGAAAATGAAATGCTAGCGTTGGACTCAGCCTTCAGAACTCCCTAGTCCATTTTCAGTGGCAAATTTAGAAACTCATAGAGGTTAAATGACTTGTTCAAAGTCACATGATAAGCCGATAGCATATATAGAAAAATTGCCATCTGAACACCATACATTGGGCTGTGAGATGTCTTATTTTGTTCTGCAAATGATTTACATGTTTTTGCCTTCTTTTCTCTGTAAGATTTCAGGCTTTTCAGGGCAATATTGTCTTTTAGTCTTTTCTAAAACCACCCTCTCCTCTCCCAGTGTTTATCTCAAACAATCAGGCCTAATTGGAATATTAATTTGCATTTCCATAGTACTTTCCAGCAGTTTCTTAACCATGACACTTTTGACATTTTGGGCGACCTCCTTTGTTTTTGTGGAGAGATTTCCTGTGTATGGTCATACATTTAGCAGCTTCCGTGATCTCTAGCCATTAGATCTAGTAGCAATCCTTTCTGCTCTCCCACTCACTTGAGAACCTAAATGCAAAATGTTAAACATGTTTAACATGTAAAATGTTTAATGTTTTAGAACTCATATGATCCCTACAACAGTCCCATGAGGACGTAGGGTGAATATGACTGTCACCAGTTTGCAAAACAGGCTTTGGGAGACTAACAGCATATGAAGCCAATCATCACATAAGTGTACAGTCTTCTACTTAGCTCCCATTTCAACAAAGATAAACATACAGAGGTTTCTGGATAACCATCATTAACTTTAACAATCTTTTAACACATGTGTCTTGTTTGTTTGTTTGTTTTTAGATCTTGAAGCCTCCAGCTTTTATGTACCAGGATCTCAGATACCTGATTTCTTCTTTAGCTGTTCAAGGCAGGCATTTTACTCTCCACTTTGCAGATGAGAAAACTGAGGTTTAAGAGAGATGAAATGACTTGGCCCAAATAAAAAGCTGTTTAAGATGTTTAATCATTGAATTGCTTTCCATATTTCAAGAAGGAAGAAGCTTTGTCTTTTTCTTAATCCCCTCTAACCCTAATAGCTAGTACAGTGTCTGGCACATAATGGGTGTTACATAAATGATAAAGGAAGGAAAAGGAGAAGGGAGGAAAGGAAGAAGTTTCAAATCCAGGTCCAGTTTTAAAAATTACTCTTCCTCCTTTTCCATACTGCCTTACAATCCAAATTTCACAGATGAATATTTGCCAGGTCCCAGTGACCTAAGAGGGTACTTCTGATTGGAGGGGATTAAAGGATGAAGGGGTAGAGTTAGGAGAATAGTGTGGCCTGGAAACCCTCCATTTGGCCTGGCAACCACAGAGGTTGCACAGCCTGCTCAGGGGACGAGGTCCAATCCCAGTGTGACTCATCATTTGAGTTTTAAATAGGATGAATTCCATTAAAATTATAAATGGCTTTTACAGTAAACCCTAGTTCCATGGATGGGTGGTTTGAGGCTCTTCTCATAAGGATCGCTTCCCAAAGGCAGAGGGGATACATGCAAACACTGCCTCTGGACCCCTTGGTCCCAAACTCTTTCTTTGAAACCTATTTCTCCATTTTATTTTCTGGTTGATTCCCACTGCTCCCAGGGCCAGCTGCTCCCACAATATGTTTGTAGCAGCGTTTCTGGCAGGCTTCGACTCAGAAAGTGTGTCCTGTTTATGGCCTTTCCAGATGACTGCATGTGTTAAAGCTAACCCAGCCCTTAGAATCAGGAGAACAACCTCCTGCAGATATCGACCTGGAAGAGGAGAAAACAAGAACAGACATGAAATCATTTTCCTCATCCAGGGTTAGGTTGAAATTAGTGGGATAAAAAAGCACAATTATGACATTCACAGTTTCACATTCACACAACAGCAGCAGCAGCAGTAACAACAGAATCTTGGAGCTTTTTTTTTTAATGCTTAAAACTAGCAAACCGTTGCAGAAGACCACTGAGTTAGCTGACAGAATCAAGGGAGGAGGGACACAATTGGTCCCAGTTCTTTCCAGCCCAATCAATCACACCAATGAAGTTAGACTCTCAGTGGATCAAGTTAAATTAGCTCAAGCACAAAAAAGGAATTTCTTGACTCATTAACTGAGAAGTCCCAGGCCTTTGTAAACAGGTGGATAGAGGTACAACACAATGTCAGCAGGAAGCTGTCTTGTGCAGCATGCAATTTCAACTCTGCCTAAGAAAGAAAAGTGCTCTCTCCCAAATTTCGTATCAGTCTCTCTAGAAGAATTTCAAATAGACTGTTGGTGACATGCCCACTCTAGCACAAATCATAGACTTTAGAGGGTTTGGTTGATGGCTTCCCTAAGCCCACTCTGGAGGGGAGGGATGAGAGGTACCTTGATTGACATTCCCACTAGACGACATGGAGTAGGGCTCCTGAAGGGCTCATTCAGTTGCTTATTCAAAGGCAGAAGTCAAGGAGTTCAGCTGGGTCTCACAGCTTCGGGTGAACAGAATGCTCACTGTAGTGTGTTCATACAGACCAGAGCTCCTACATGTCTGTCATCAGAAGCAATCTCTTTCCCCTGGTCCTTCTCTTTTGAAGTAATTACATCACAAGTAGAAGCTAACTTCTTACTGGTTTACCTGCTTTCAGGTCCTACTCACTAAGAATAGTGTCTTCCCTTTATTGGATCAACTGTTTCATCTTTTCCAGAAAAGGGAATTTAGTAACACAAGATTGAAACAAGTTTGTTGCAAGTGGGCATCCAGTTCTCCCAGCATCATTTATTGAAGAGACAGTTGTTTTCCCAACTAATATACTTGGCATCCTTGTCAAAATCAGTTGGACATACATGTGTGAGCTTATTTTTGAACTCTCAGTTCTAATCCATGGGCCCTTACCTCATATCACATACAGAAATTAACTACAAATGGGTCAAGGTACTAAACATAAGAGCTAAAACTACAAAATGCCTAGAATAAAACATAGTGGGGAGCCTTCATAACCTTGGATTTGGTAGTGATTTCTTAGATAAGACACCAAGAGAAAATAAAATAAAATAGACTTTGTCAAAATAATAACAACAACAAAAATAATAATAATGATAACCTTTTGCATGTCAAAAGACCACTATCTAGAAAATGAAAAGTCAACCTACACATTGGGAAAAAATAATTGAGAATCTATCTGATGACAGTTTAATATAAAAATATTTAAATAACTGCTACAGCTCAACAACAAAAAGACAAATAACCTGATTTTAAAATGGACACAGGACTTGAATGGCCACTTCTCTAAAGAGAAATGGCCTATAAACATATGAAAAGATGCTCTACGTCATTTGCCATCAGAAAATTGCAAATCAAAACCACCATAAGATACTACTTCATACTAGGATAGCTATTATTAAAAAAAAAAAAAAGATAAGATAAGAAAGAAAACAAGTGCTGGTGAGAATGCAAAGAAGAAAGAACCTTTATACAGTCCTTGTGGCATTGTAGAGTGTTGCTGCTACTTTGGAAATCAGTTCAGCGGTTCCTCAGAAAATTGAAAATAGAATTACCATATGACTCAGCAATCCTACTTCTTGGTATATACCCCAAAGAAATGAAACCAGGGACTAGAACAGATACTTGCATACCAATGTTCATAACATTTTTCACAATAGTCGAATGGGTGAAGCTACTCAGATGTCCATCAATATATGACTAGATAAACACAATGTGGTATATACACTCAATGGAATATTATTTAACTGTAAAGAGGAATGAAGTTCTGATGCCTGCTGCAACATGGTTGACCTTGAAGACATCATGGTGAGTAAAGTAAGCCAGATACAAAATACAAATATTGTATGATCTTGCTTATAGGAAACACCAAGGAGAAGTAAACTTTACAAAGAGACAGAGAGTAGTGTATAGCTTACCAGGGGTGGTAAATGGGGTAGGGTAGGAAGAGTTATTGCTTAATGGGTAAAGAGCTTCTGGTTGAGGTGATGAAAGAGTAGGGGTAATGAATATTAGTGATGACAGCCCAGTATCGTGAATGTAATTAATACTACTGAAATGTCACTTGAATGTAATTAAAATAGGAAAATTAGAGTTGCCTATTTTTTAGTACAATAAAAAGTTTAAAATTGAAAAAAAATATTTGAGGTTAGAAGCTTACTCCTTCTGATTTTTGTTACTTTGACTGTGGGAAAAGACTTACTGTCTGTTCTTGTTTTCTCATACCTCAGGTCAGTAGAACCATAAACTGACCTTTAAAATATTCTTATGTAAGTAAGTAAAATCTACCAATTACAAGGCACAGAAACTTGGTGTTATGTCACATTCTTTGATATTGTACACAATCTAAATTTTTTATTATTTCCTATGTCTGCCTTTACTGAGAGTCTACAGAATGCTAAGAACCTTGAAAATAATTACAAATTTACAAAGAAGAATAAGTATTAATTTTGTTTTTATGGATAATGAAACTGAGGGTTGCAAGGTTTGAGTCGTGTGATCAAGGCACAGAGCTCATAGATGTAGGCGCTGGGATTCATACCCTGGCCTGTTTGGCTCAAATCCACCCACTCCATCTCTCTGGGCACCACATTGTTTATGTATGAAGTAATTTGTTACTTATCATTTGTGGAAAGATGTCTTCCAGTTGTGTAGGTCTTACTAAAACAGCTAAGAGAAGGCCCTCTTAAATGAGGACTACTGTTTTGTTAAGACTAGAGATGACTGTTCAGTCAAACTTTCTGGATCATTAATAGTTAATATGGTTCTTTTTTGCATATAACAAACTTTTTAAATTTGGTTCTTAACCCTGAGTCTCTTACATAATTTTTCTTTCTTTCTCTCCTCAGTTTAATGAGTGAGTTAAAGTGATCAGTGCATAAACACCAGAGCAATATTTTGAATCCAACCTTAATGACCCAATCCTAAAAATAAAAATAATAATAAGAGGAAATTCTTAAATATCTTAGAGTGCAGAATAACCCTGAGCAGCTTCTTAAAGATGGCACTTCTTTAAATTACGATCCTAGAGACCAAATTTTGGTAGATCTGGAGTGGGACCAGTTCAGGTGATACAGAAGCAAATGCTCCACTGACAGGCAGACAATACTTTGGAAATCACTGGACTAGCCTCCGAGGTTAATTTAATTCTCTCCCCTTAAGTGGTCCCAGCCCCCTTGGCTAGATCGAAGTTTTATATTTGAAAGGATACAGTATAATAATAAAAGAGGATTGGATTAAGTGCTAGGAGACTTGGACCCTAGTTGTCCCTTGGTTTTCTGCCTCTTTGAAAATCCTGTAAAATAATTCTGGAATGTATCAAACACTACGAAAATGCAGAGGTTTTCTTGAGAGTGTCAGTGATGCTGGCTTCTGGAACTGTGCAATTCATGAAAGAGTTCTGAACATAATTTTTGTTCTACATAGAAACATTAGTGACCTTTGCAACTCTATGAGTTCCCAGCCTTGTATGACTTGATTTATTTCTGTAAGAAGTTTGACAGAAACCTATATTTCTTTCCCCCATTTCTTCCATTATCCAGAAACCAAAAATGAGGTCGCAGTGTCCTCAAATACATACCTACAACTCAAAATCATCATTGGGGAAAAAAACAGGTAAAGGATGCAAATTGACGAAGACATACTATTGTTTCACGCCACTCATTAGTAGGAGGAAAAAAGCAAAGGACTTTTCCAGAGGTAATAATAACAAAATGTCCTTATTTCCTTCAGGAAGGATCATTTGGAAGTATTGGTTTTATTATAAACTACTTGCTATTTCTCATGAGTTCAACGTCGTTTAAGCTGATGGTCCAGAAATGTATCTATTTTCAAAATTACTTTTTCTAGGCAATTCACAAAAGAAGAAGAAAAAATGGCCAATACACCTATAAAAATATTTGATCTCACTAACAATAAAGGCAAAAGAAAATAGCTCTTTTCATGAATAACAAAATTGGAAAACGCTTTAAAATGAGCAAAAATTAATAATGCAGTGTTGAAGAAAATTGGGTGAAGAAGTACTCTCATACACTGATGGGAAGAAGCACAATAGTGAGGTACATCAGAATCCTCAAAAATGTTTACAGAATTTGATTTAGTAATTTCCTTTATAGTAATTTATTGCAAACGAGAATGTATTGACTTGCCTGAGACTAATGTTAAGGCGCCAGCCATTAAGGAGTTTGGTCTTTGTATGCCTGCCAGGCAAGCAGCTCTGGCCCAGGGTTTAAAATAATCAATCCTGAACAACCACAAGCCTAGACCCCAAACTCATGATCGTGCCCAGAGGAGAAGTTTCCCTAATTGGGAACACTTATATTATGCATTCTGTCACATTAGTTGCTACATCACACAGCTGCAGCAGATGAAAGTCTAAGATTCAAATTTTATTTATGATTCAAATTTATTTAATGATCTCTCTCTTTCTCTCTCAGCGAAAAGAGTTATTCAGTTCTTTTCAATTCATGGCACTCAGCAGAGTTATTGACAAATGATGATAATGTTGGTGATGATGATGGTGGTACAAATGAATAGTTTTGATTATTTACCAGTTTCAGATACCCTGCTCAATTATTTATAAATATTTTCTTATTTAATTTTCACAATAATATAAGGAGGTGGGTATTACAATGATTCCCATTTTTTAGATAAAGAAACTGAGGCTCAGAGAAATGATGTTACCTGCTTTAGATCATGACTGTTGGAGGAGGAACACAGTAAATATTTGTTGAGATAAACATTTTTGGTTGGACGGAGTGGTTGAATTTTTTTGAAAAAACAGAGCCACTGCAAAATTGCTGAGCTATGAAGGAATTTATGAATTGCCCATATAAATTCAAAATGGTAGATGAATGTTGAGCTTGTTTTCCAATTGTCAGAAATTGCATGTTCATCATTGGCAGCCAACTCAGATTTTTTTAAAAAAGGTGCAGGGGGCTACACTCTTCTTAATGAACTCTTTTTACCTTTCATTTAAATATACTGCCATTTATTTTGACTTCTGTTGTGCTGGCAAACAAATAATTACGTCCTATTAGCAATACATTACTTCTTATATAAAATCACCTATGACATTGGGCCAAAAATTTTCTCTACAAAATCAGACAATCTCAGTTCTTTATTATTTATGACATATTTTGTACTGCTTCATCCTTTTATTCTGGTCTTTCTCTATCCTTTCCACTGTTAACACAACTTTTAGAACAAGTTGAAGCCAATGTACTTCTCTTACAAGAAATACAGGTCCCCAACACATTTAGGGGGGCCATATGAAATGTCCTAGACACGTGTATAGCAGTTTTGCTATTTAGTAGTCCTGCACATCTGTCACCATGGTCCTTTACTATTTCACAGGGTAAGCAAATAGTTTAGCACCTTCTTTTCTCTCAGGTAAATGGAAAGTGAGCTAAAAACAGGTTGGGCAGAGGAGATGACATAAAGGCCAGAAGTGTCTCTCTACATTTCTTACATATGCAAATACATTCTCTTTTACTTTATTTATTTACTTTTTGAGTAAGCCAATTTGAGTTGGGTTTGCATCTTGAAGACTTTTAATTAATAAAAAAAATCATAAAAACTCAAAGATGAAATGATCAAGAAAATAAGCTGTTAGAAGAAGTTATTAGCTCAAAAAAGGGTGTGCTAACCAAGAGAAAAAACCAGGAAAGAAACATGATCTGAACTGTGATGGGACAAGTTATTACAATAGAAATACTAATATTTATTAACTGCTTACTTCATGTGCTAAATATTTTACATTAACGAGATCATATAATCTTCACAAGAAAGTTATGAGATTGGTGATATTTATCATTCTCCATTTATAGATGAGGGCAAGGAAGCAAGGAATGGTTAGGTCATTTGGTTAGGGACTCACAATAGATGCTAGATCTAAGATTCAAATCCAGGGACTGTAACACTAAAGCCCTAGTTTTTAACCATGACATTTTATTTCTGCTGAAAACATTTTATATCCCCTGCTTGCCTTTGTCACTGAAGTTCCTGCAGTTCCATTAAGCTTACCCTATTCCATTTGAATGACTGACGTTTTAAATCTTTGTTAATATTTTTTTCATTTATTTTTTAAAATGAACACCTTGGATAGTTTCATTTATTTTCCACATTAAAGTAAAAACAAAAACATGCTCATTCAATCACTTACAATTTTACCTATTAAATATTCTTTGAGTTCTTGCTTTATTCAAGGCATAAGGCTGGGCAACACAGATGCAGAAAGAACCAGGAACTTTTTCATTGTTGCTATAGTTACTTTGCCAAAGTTCTTACTCTTTGGGGGGAAAATACATTTCCATGAACAATAAGAGTGAAGCTTATAGGAATTTTTTTCAAAAAGGATGTTGCCATAAAGCTTCAAGGAAAATATTTTCCATCCTCATGACAGAAGTGAGTAGTTATGAACTATTTAAATATCTACCATAAGATATTGGATCACTGGGTAAGTAGAAAAAGTCAGTTATCACATAGATCTGCTTCTTCATGGAGGGCCAGAGAAAACTGAAAGTAGATAATTGGGCTGGAAAAGAAGCTGAAAACCAAGGAAAAGTATGGGTCAATGAACTAATGTTTTTAAATGCAATTCCAAGCTACAATCCCCAAATCTTGTAAGCATTTGCCTTGTGTTCGTGGGTCTGCCAGTCAACTGAGGTAGCTCTGCTGTAAGTGGGGGGGGTTGAATTTAGACCTAACATTTTGGCTCTCTTTTCAGAACCAGTGCCTACCCAGGCATTCCCTGCTCACAGGAGATGGTAGAACTGGAAGCTGACAACACAAACAAAGCAAGTCAACATTGACAGGGTGGAGGAGTATATCTCTTGCCTTCTACTGAAAGGCACTACAAAGTCACATGGCAAGGGATATATAATCCTATTTCAGGAATAGTGTGAAGATTTGGGAACAAAAGTGAAATATAGCACAGTCGGAATTCAGACTTGTTGAGGTCATATACCAGTCTGTGTAGAGTACTGTGCTCACTAAATTCAACTCTGAGTAGACCAAAGGAAGTTTCTAAAAGGAAAGCCTTGAGAAGCTGAGACGTTGGAAAGGCAAATGTTAGTACAGTGTAGATAGAGAAAGGGGCCAAGTGTGGTAGCCATTCACAGCATGCAGGCATTGCTGTGACTAGAAAGGGAAGAAAATAAGAATATATGGAGGCCTATTTATGCTGGGTGCTATGCTTGGCCTTATAGTAGTTACCTCATTCAATTTTCATCCTGAAAGTTAGTTACTATTATTTATTTTCTGAAATGACAAACACTGAGGTTCAGAAGGGTTAACTGACTTCCCGAGGTCATCCAGCTTCCTAGTGGCAAAGCTCAGAATCCAGTAAGGATTTTCATAGACTTGATTTGTTAGGCTTTCCATTTTAGTGTATCCTTTATTCCTGATGGGTTTGAAATTCCTGCCTCATTGGTTGGAAAGAGCATCTATTTTCTTAGTAGATTCTAGAATTGGGGGGAGGAGGGGCTTATCAGGAAATTTCCAGATCCCTGCCACATTATTCTAACTCAAATAGGGTTAATCATAAGGCAATGATTATTTCACATAAAAGAAAGTCCAAAGGTAGACTTCAGTACTGTGATCCAGGCTCAGGTGCCATTGTCCTGTGCTTTGCTTCTGCCAAGTTTGTCCTCAGGTCAGTTGTGGACATGATTTCAAGAGAACTGCCAGCGGTTATGAGGCAAGATGCCTCCTTGCTCATTTCCAATGTGAGAAGGAGAAAACCTATCCACCAACCATGAAGGCCTTACCTTCATTCTGATGGGATAATTTAAATCATGTGATTATTATTCTTTAACCAAATGCAGCCATCGGAGTAAACATGTGCACTCATAGAAATTATCCATCAGCATTGTCAGTGCGGGGACAGGCTTTCCCTTACTGGCTTACACTAGTCAGAAGTTGAGGCTGGAACTGGAGATGGAGTCAGCTTCCTTTGAGATGTATGGGAGAAGGATGGATACTCAAACAAAACAAGTCTCAAATTCAAAACTATTGAAGTCCTACAATGTGTCTTCTCTGATCCAATGGAACGAAGCTAAAAATCCATAACAAAGGGAAAACTGGAAATCACAAATGCATGGAAATTGAACAACCCACTCTTAAAGAACCAGTGGGTCAAAGAAGAAATCACAAGGCGCATTAGGAGACATCTTGAGGCAAATGAAAATCAAAACACAACATAACAAAAACTTTTGGGATGCAGCAAAGGCAGGGCTGAGAGGGAAATTTCTCTCTCTAAATACTTATATTACAAAAGAAAGTTCTCAAATCAGAGCCCTAACCTCAGAGCTGGAGGAGCTACAAAAAGAATAGCAAACTAAACCCACCTTATACAGGTATTGCTATAAAGGGATTTTACAGATGTAACTCAAGCTGTAATCAAATTACTAAAAAAGAGGTTATTTGGGTAACCTGGGTGGGCCTCACTTGATCACAGGGAGAAATTCTGCTTGTGGACAGCAGCTTTTGCCCATGCCTGTGGAGTTCCACCCTGTTCACGCTGTTGTCCTCCTGGTGGGGCGTGGACGGCCCCTTCAGCCTGTGCCCAGGCATTCCAGCCCACCTGTGATCCCTCCTTTCTAGCCTCCAGCCCTGTGGATTTTGGACTTGCTTAGCCAGCCCCCACAATTGTTTAAGCTAATTTGTTGTAATAAATCTTTTAATATATACCTCCTACTAGTTCTGCTTCTCTGGCTAAAACTTGAGTGATACAATGATGTTAGGATAATACAATTGTTTTTTCTTTACAAAGGAACTAACCACATGAAAAAAATTAATAAATTAAAAGCTCATCCTTATTCGAAGACACAAGACCATTTAGACTGAACCATCTTGTATGGAAGACTGTCTCTGCAGTTCATTATGGGACTCAATCTTGCTTACTCATATTTATACTGTGCTAATTTTAATATTAATGATTCTATTTTATTTTGAGTGCTAACAATATTTAAATTAAATTTGCATTCTCACTGAATGTTTAAAATGTACCTTTGTGGTCTTTCACAGAAAAAAAAATACTTTTAAACAACCAGTTTCATCTATCATGTTCTAAAAGTTTGTCCTTCAAGTTCCTAAAGGAACACAATTTGGTATGCACAAAATGGTTACATTTTTAGTGAGCTCAACAAGTCAAGTTTCTGCTTGTGACTAAGGGAAAATATTTGAGTTTATAGTTATATGCAATTTAATTTACAGGTTTCCTTATGTAGTTATTTTCAGGTTGAATCTCTTTCCTTAATTCTTGCAAGACTAAACTTATCCCCAAACCAATGTTAAACCCCTCAATAGTTAAGAAAAATCATGGGATTGGTTTAGGACACCTAACTTGAAATTTTAGCTATCTCACCAAATAGCTGTGTAATGATGGGGAATTTACTTAACTTTTTTGAATCTGCTTCTTTATTCAACAACTAATAAATAGTTATTAAATATCTACAAGAAGCCAAACACTTTGCTAAACATTAGAGCTATAACAATGAACATGACAAAGATAGTACCTCCCTTCAGAGGTTTGATGACTACAAAGGTAAGGATTTTGGGCAGAACCACCATTAAATCCTCTGACCCAGCATTACCTGTCTGTGATATGAATGGGCTTATTTTTAGATTGCTTAACCTGAAATCAGTATAACAAGGATTTCCAAATGATGGACCTCAAAGAACTGTAAAGTAGTAAAGATTTCCCATGTGACCCCTGATAAAAGAATTTTAAAAATCAGAAGTCGGTTTTATATCTTTCTTTAGAAAGTGATTCAACCATAGAATAGAATTAAGAGTTTTTTCCTGAAATGCTATTTATTACAACTTTTGAAATTCGGAAGAGATTTACTATCTGAAGGTTTTCATGCATTCAGGTTATTTTGTATCATATCTGATGTGATCAGTAGTAAAGGCTGCAATGAAGTAGAAGACCTTCCTGCTATCGAAAAACAGCAAGAATTTTTTTTTTCTGTATATGAGTTATCAGGAAGTAACTGTCCATCTACAAGGAATTGGTTGTCCTTTTCTTGACCAATTAGTATGACCAATTGAGAGCCTGGAATGGCTTCACAAGATGAGTAGCATCATGAGCCTTCCATGTACTTTTATCTTATCCCAAAAACCCACTAAAGGTTTTTTGCCGAAGGACACAGCAGTGGGTTACAAATTGGAGCAAATGTAGACACAGATTTCATACATTATCCTGGATTCTTCAAGGCACAAATCAGAACTCCATGGCCTCCCATGAAATGGCCAAAAATAGACATCCTCTGGGGGTTCACTAGGAAATTGGCAATTATGAGTTGGGGAAGCTCCTCCGTTATATAAGAGTACATTCTGTATGGACACAGAGAGCAGACAACTGGGGGGCAGGGGCGGGGAAGGGGAGAGAAATAAATGAAAAATAAATCTTAAAAAAAAAAGAGTACATTCTGCAGTTTATTTTCCAAGGATCTTCAGTTGCATGCACATCAAACCCAGCACCAGTGCCAAAATCCCAGCTCTCATCTTCTTTAATATTGTAGCCAAAAAGGCTAGTATCTGGTGCAACAACAAAACTGTGTTCTGAGGCAGCTTGATGATAACTAGATTTTGATATAAAATTTTGTTCTGTGTAAGTTAAGCCTTTCTTCAGAATATCAAGCCTTAATTTCCAATGTCTATCTGCTCTGCAGTACCTCACTAAGGAAATTGTCTATATAGCCAGGATAGTGTGGGGCATTGCCCATTTGCTGCCTTTGGTGGAAAGTACACGGCACATTTCACTTCACAGTTCAATTCAACACTGTCATGTTCAAATACTTTCTGCAACCCTCCAAAGCACTTGTTGCAAGAAATCTGTTTCAATGCCATTTTTCACCTTTTAATGAAGATTGATCTCATTAATTTCTAGAGATCCAGGTACTGAAGAACTGTCCAACTGCTACTTGCATTTTTGTCTGCACCAAAGGGCTGAGAATCCTCAGGATGTGGTGGGAAGGAAGACGTGGTTGGAAAGCAAAGGCAGGGCCTCGATGTGGCTGCCGTGGTGCCCACTGTGGGCCACAGGCCTGCCACACTGGGCCTATCCCATGGAGACAGTTTTTGATTGTCAGATATGCTGCTAAACAGGGCAGTCCCCAACAACAAAGAATTATGTGGTCGAAAATGTCAATAGTGCTGAAGTTGACAAATTCTGAGATAGGTTGTAAGAATAGTTAGGCTAATGGTGCAATGATAATTCCCAAGTCTTGGTGGCAGACTCAAACTTTCCATTCATACACCTTCTGCTGCAGATCTAGGCCATTCCCCAGAGCAATTGTTCCCTATGCAGAGACGCAGCAATCCAGGCTACTTTAATCTTTTGGCTCTATCATCTTGATACAAGTCCTCCTCCAAGCTTACCATGGCAAAGGAGAGAAACAGAGAGAGAGAAAGAGAGAGAGTGTGTGTATGTGTGTGTGTAATTGAAGAATTATGTCAGCAATTAAAATATTCAGTCCAGAAATCACATACAGTTCTTCAGCTCACAACCCACTGGCCAGAATTAGTCACATGTCTTTACTAAATTTCAAGCAAATGAATGAGGACCATTGTTTTTATTGCCCAATGTAATACAGTATATACTTTTTTGTTTAGTTACTTATCATTCTGTATGTGTGTTTTGTTTTGTTCTTTATACAAACACTTGTGGACAGGGACTTAGTCTTCTTTGTGATATTCGATAGTTAATAGCACATTACCATCCTGCCACCAATAAATTATTTTGTATTAATAGTGGTATAATTTTCAATTTCAGTAGAGTTTAATTTCATTCTACTGGAGTAGATAAACATGTTAACTGAAAATTGTTCCTTTCCCTCTGTAGCTTTTTCTGATCAGTGTATTTTGTGGTTGTTCTGAGATCTTTGGGACTAAGTAGTTGACTGTTTTGTGATTCATATCTTGATTTCTGTGACTATCAGTTGATCATCTATTATCCCAAACAAACAAGTCCCTCTTCAATAAACTTGTCACAGACCCTTCCTAAATAAGATGCCAACAGATTTGTGACATACCATTGTCTCTCCTTCCATCTCCCAGATTTCATAATCACTAAGACTATTCCTCTTTCATGAAATACATGTTCCTTTTTTGACTCATCATATTCCATCAATTCTTCAAGGTCAAGCTCATATGTTTACCCCTTCCCTTACATTCTCAGTCTATCATGGACAAGGTTGGAAACTTGCTCAGTTCTGCCTTTTCTGTAGTATTTGGAACTTGGTAGGAAGACAAAAACTGTTGAGTTAATTTTAATTGAGAAAAAATGTTCAGTGATTTGACTAGTGAAGAATTAGCTCTGCTGAATTCCAATTGGAAGAATTTCACCCTCTGCCATAATGTGCAGGAAAATATGCCCTTCCCAAGGAGAACAGATTAAAGGGAGATGACATTGAAATAAAGAGCGCCCATTTAGAATTCTAATAAATGATGCTATTAGGCGTGATTTTCTGAAGATATCTCTAATTGGAGTCATGGCTTATTCAGAAGTGATTAAAGGTGTCATTTAGGTAAAAAAATCAAACTTCTCCTTTTGATTACATCTGTAATTATAATGCATTAACAGAACAACTGTAAATACGAAACCTCATGTGCTTTTGACATAAAACTGTACTTGTAAAAGCAATAAAAATGACTGAGCAGCTATGGCTGCCAAAGTAATATTAATTACCTTAGAGTTCCCATATAATCAACCCAGTGTCATAATGTGTTATAGAAAGAGTGTTTTATATGGTTACTCTCTATGTTTGGGCAGGTGATTCAATGTTCTCCTTTAACTTTAAAATCTGGAACCATTTCTATAATTTCCATCCTGTACTGAGGTATGCCTAAGCTATGCCTGAAAACTTTTGGAGTCAGAAGGAGAGTTTAGTTGTTTAGGCAATCATCTATTTTACTCCTAATCCCTCCCCACCCACCCCGCCTCTCTCTCTGTAGGTGGTGAAACAGAGGCTCAGAAATGAGGTAGCACCAGAAGCCGTTGTTATTTCATTCACTGGGCCACACTGCACACTTTAATTCTGCTTGAACTAACCCTCCATTCATTTGCCTTTAGTGAAAATCAACTTCTTTAAGCGAACACTTTTGTCTTAGTGATGTCCTGGGTGCAAGTGGCAAAAGCCCAGATCAAGCAAGCTTGGAACTAATTGAGTCTAGGCAGTCCAGTTACAAGTGTTTCCAAGTGATCCAATGATGCCATCTGGATATGATCTCATTCTTACCATTTCTAATCTCTGTTTTCATTTGTGTTGGCTCAGTTCCAAGGCAGACTCTTGCCTTGTGCTAGCAGGATGGCTGCCAGAACTGCCACACTTAAGACTCTTAAGTCCTTCCCTTTCCTCAGATACACATGAAATAAAGTTATACCCCATCTTTCACACCTGAAAGTTCCAGGATTGCATGCCATTGTTTGGACCAGCCAGGGTCACGTCATCATCTTTCGACAAAGATATCCCATCTGGGATAGAATAAGTGAGTTGGTCAGCCTGGGTTGAATGCCATCTCAAGCCTGAGGGGAGTGAGAGCTCCTAAATCACAGAGGCTGTGGGTAGAAGAAAGTGGTTCTCCATGGGGGAAGCTTGAGCCATTGGGGAGGAATATTTTGTCTCTGATATTGCTTAGCATTGCTGGCTTATGATGATGATAATTTTAAAAAGACCAACTTTTAGTCAATATTATTATTGTTTTAAATTCTCTACAGTCAGGGCTTCCCTTGTTGTCTGCAACCAGGGCGAATGAGGGCGACTCTCTTATCTAACCTTCCTAATTTTTGGTGAGCCACTGACACCAAGAAAATATAAGCAGAAAAAACTAGCAAATATTCATTATAAATGTTGAACCAGAAAATGATGATGGCTGTTTAATAGTATTAATAGTCCTTAGTGCATCTAGAACTTTTCACTTTAGAGAACATTTTACAGAGGTTATCCTTTCTGTTTTTCCGATGCAGAAACGGAACATCAGAGAGTTGAAATGGTGTTCCTGAAGTAACAGCAAATCAAAGCAAGGCTGTGTCCGGTCTTTCCAACTGAATTTTGGGCTTTTCTATTTCTAACCTAGATCCAGTATCACAGTTTCATTTTCACTGTCAGCCCCTTTCCTCTAACAGGTCTCAGGGTCAAGAGAAGAGAAAATCTTGACTTAAAAATAAATATGATGCAAGGTATGGTGGTTTGGAGCTGTATAAACCCCAGAAAAACATGTTTTTAAGCTTAATCCATTCCTGTGAGGGCAAACCCATTGTAAGTAGGGCTTCTTGATGAGGTTACCTCACTTAAGATGTGGCCCAGGACAAGTTTAATCTTATTACTGAAGGCTTTATAGGGAAAGTCACAGAGACAGAAAAAAGCTGCAGAGCGCACAGGCAGAGATGCATTGCAATGGAATCCGGAAGAGGAAAACAGGCCAGCGAGGCTGCCGTGTGCATTGCCGTGTGCAGAAAAGCTAAGGGCCTAGGGTCACAGGCTGCCAGCCGCAGAATGTCAGCCTTCGGGAAGAAAGCATTGCCTGATGATGCCTTGATTTTACTTTCTCTTAGCCTCAAAACCGTGAGAAAATAAATCCCCGTTGTTTAAGCTGAACTATTGCATGGTATTTACTTGAGCAGCAAAGGAACTAAAACACATGGAAAAGTGAAGCGTGGGGTCAATATGTATCAGAATAAATGCCTCCATAATGGAAGAAACCCCATTTTCAGAGAGAGCTTGGCAGAATGTCTATTCCAGTAAAGGTATACTTTTTTTTTTTCTATTAAACTGGGTATATTTCCAAGCATAACTTTTATTATTGTTATTATTTAAGAAGGGAACAGCTCAAGAATCTTTTTTTATTCTCTCTCTTGAATACTCTTTGGGTCTGCTGATGATTATAGATAGAATAAAATCTTTAGCACAGCCCTGTTGGGGTAACTCAGAAAATTTTAAGGGGCACTGATACTCCCAGATCAAATCATGACCTTAAGTAGTTTTTTAGCTGTGTTCTCAAACTGTGATGTTCATTGGAATACTTAGGTTGCTTATGAAAAATACAGGTAACCAGACCCCATCCAAAAACTAACTGAATTAGAATCTGACTGTGGCCCAGGCAGTATTTTTTTTTAATAATCCCACCTTTCACCCCCACCCCAATACAGGGCCTCCTGTTTTGGAAGGGTATTTGGTTTGTTGAAGACATTTATTCATTTAGTACATGTTTATACAACACTGATTATGTACACTACATTATGTTAAAATTCATTAATGAAGAAAGCAGACAGGGGCCATTCCCTTGAGGATGTGCATTCTAGCAGGGGAGACAGACAATAAACAAACAGCATAGTTAACAATCCAATTATATAATAGCAAGGATGGTGATAAGTTCAATGGAGACAATAAAATGCAGTGCAGGATTCAGGAATCATGAGCTTGGGGGTCTGTCATTCAATAGTTTAAGTCGTCATTTGTCACCCCCATTATCATCCTCAGTGCTATTCTTGGTTCTGTGGAGTGTATGGAGTTTAATCTGTTATTTAACAAATAGTTACTGTGCCTATGCTACGTGCTGGGTGGGAGAATGGGTGCTGGAAAGAAATCATCAAACTTCAAGGTCAGGAGAGTTTTCCCAGATGAAGTGATGTCTAAGTTTTTACTTGGAAAAAGGGAGTAGGAATTAATGAGGGAGAGAGTCTCGGGAATGTGGGAAAATGTTTCAGGAAAGGAGAGAGTAAGTGAAAAGGACTGGAGGCAAGGGCACAAAGGGTGGATCTGGGGAATTGTCAATAATTCAGCCTGGTGGGAGCCTGGAATTCAAAGGTGGGGTAGAAGAAGCAAGGTCTAGAAGTAAGCAACAAACAGATCACAGAAGACTTTGGGTACCATGAGAAACCTGGACTTTTCCTGCAGATATAGGATCAGATTAACATTTTCAAAACAGTACCTTGGCTTCCTTACAGGGTGTGGGTTGGGAAGGGGAGATTGAAAGCAAGAGGACCCCAAAAGGCTGTGCGTGCACTGTGACGGGTCAGGGAACTCCCTGAACATTCGCTCTTCCACACCAGGGACCCCAAAGGGGTTGCCCCGAATGCTGGGAGCCTGCTTCTGGAACAGGAACCAGAGACAGAAGCCAGCACCCTGTTCCCTGCCAAAACTGGAAGGGGAAAACGCACTTCATTCTGGCAAGATCCACCCTGTAATTTAATTTTGGATGAAGCTTCTTAAATATTTAAAAGTTTTTATTTATTAATCACCTTGTACTTGGTATGCATCAATAGTTTCAAATTTTGCAGAGAGAGAATTCCTCTAAATGTTCGAACGAATTCCTGGCAAGTGGAATGAGAAATCAGAATGAATAAAGAAAGATTTGGCAAGCCATTTCTGAAAGGTGCCAGCCCTGAATGGAGTCTAGGTCTCTCCAATGGTGTTTTTCAGCCTGTGCAGAAAACCAGGTGAGGAAGGACCCCCCCCACCCCCCATCTTTTCAAGGTCAGCCTTGGTCCACTCGGAGAATAAGAAATGTGAACTGGACCCTGAGCCACTTCTGTGGTGATGTTTCCAGAACCCCGAGGATTCTCTGCCACAAACCTCACTCAGCCTTCTGGACAGAGCATTGGTTAGCCCCTTAGCCTGTGCATTCCGAAACGTGTTTGATCTTTTGGGAAGCTTCAGGTGATTCACCTGCTTCCCTCATGTCCTGTGGACCAGAGGGGCGTGCTTGATGACTCTGGATTCTTTTAGCTCTAGGGAGAGGATTAAACTTTAGTTTGGGGGACTTAATTAAAAAAAAAAAAGCATACTCTTCCACATTGAGAAGTGTTATCTCTATAATTTGAAACTGCTTTAAATGAAGAAAGAAAAGATAATCATTTTGAAGAGAAAGAGAGCACAAAAGAAAGTAGATTTTAGAAATCCTTTGGGAAATGTGTTGAAGTTGCTCCTTTGATGGATTGATTTAAACTACCCTCACCTCTCACCTAAATAAATCGAGGGGAATATCAAAATATCTAGAATTTAGCCATTCTCAACTTTTCAGAGTAACATTTATAAATTTAAAACTACAAGCGTAAAAGGAAAGGTTAGGGGTAAACACTTCCCCCTTTTTTGTTCCTCCAAAGATTTTGACCATTTTGCTAAATTTACTCTCAAGAATGCTGTATCTTCAAAAACAAAACTAAAGCTATGCAATATATTTGGTAGCAGAAAAGCAATGCCAATTGCTGCCATTCTGTGTCCTCAGCAACACATTCAGGGCAATAGTTCTTATCTCATCACACGGTTGTTTCGAGGGTGACCGCCCTGTGGTGGTAGTAGGGGGTGCCAGAGGCACAAAACTGTTGCTATGTTTCACTGTTCCTTCCTTCCCTTTCTCCTTCCTTTCTTTCCCCAGGGACACCAAGGAGACGCCAAGGCTCCTTAGCCACCACTCCGGGCTAATGATTTTTAAACTCCTTTGTTTATTAACATTATACATTGATTATTGTAACTAGAATAAAATTTCTCCTTTCCATTCACAGTTCCTCCCTGACCCCCACCCCCTACTGTTTCACCCAAGACATATCTGGAGAATTTTTTTTAAAATTTATGTCCCCCACCCCCAGATGGTTCTCTTGTCTGTCTACTCATTATTTACTTGCCTTCTCCAGAAGGCACTGAGAACCGAACCTGGGACCTCCCACATGGGAGAGAAGTGCCAACAGCTTGAGTCACATTCACTCTCTGCAGGCTGTGGTGTCTGCAGGCCTGTGACATCTGCTCATTTAGGTGTCTGGCTCATTGCAGCAGGTACCGAGCCTGCTTGCCGAGCCTGCTTGTCTCCTTTAGGATGCACCAGAACATGAATCCAGGACCTCCCATGTGGTAGGCAGGCACCCAACTGCCTGAGACATCTTTAAATTAGTTCTTCACTTCAGTTTCATTCTCTTAATTCCAATCTCCAGTGGGTCTTTGGGTTGGTGGAAGTCTACGACTAGCTTCTATTGCTTATTTGATTTGTGCTCCTAAACCCCATCCTCAGGAAGTTGTTGATGCAGCTACAAAGAATGCATGACACCACTTCTTAAGAGACAGATTGTGCTCTAGTCTCTCACTCTTACCCTCCTTGTTTTTCTTTCTGCATTGCTCCCCGAACAGTCTTTTGTCCGTTTCTAAACTCTTGGCTTCTCACCAAAACCCCACCTCAAATGGCTTTGTCTGTTATTTTTAGTCAAATCCAGTTCACTGCTGAATGCGTCTAGGAAGTGTGGGGGAAGGGCAAGAGGCCTCGGGTTCCTAGGACAGGCTTGAGAAAGACAAAATCCCTCAAAGGGAAAGATTTAAAGGTCCTTTAGACTATTCATATCCTGACAACTTCTGCTGGCAATTTTCTCAACCCAATTAATACTAAAATAAAAGATTCTCTTTCTTGTCTTGAGAGAATACACAAAGCCTTATTTTATTTTTTTACTTTTACAAGGTATCACCCTTAGGAAAGGGAAGAGAATTCATCTTGCCACAATTGTAATGGCATAAAACCTTATTCAATCTATGTACATGCTCACTGAGTTCCTAATATGCTCCTTCCTCAAACTTGAGAATTATAGCTATACACCATCACCATGGGCTTGTGGCACAGAAAAGATCAAACTGTCGGTGTCGCTCTGACCATACTGCAGCTGTCTGGGAAGGGTTTTATTACATTTGGCAACACTGGGCTTTCAAGTTCTCAAGGCAACGAGTGAGTGGGACTCAATAGTGGCTGCGCCTTTAGATAGATGATGTCCTTCTTTGCTCCCCACAGCCCTCCAACTCCCTAGGGTTCCGCACCAGCCCTATGTTATCATTGGCAATTCCTGCTAGGCATTTGGGTTTCCAAGATGTAGGAAAATGGTATATATTAATCCTCTATTCAAGTGTTTCATCTCTTTGTAGCCTTCTAAGTTTCCGAGCTGGAGCCAATTACCTCACCTTTTTGGACATCTATTCCTAGGAATAGTATATCGCTGTTACCATGTTGAATTTGTCTTGATGGCTTCACACCCTTCCTGGGGTGGAGGGGTCAAGGACCTACCAAAGGGGAGTGTAGTGATGAAGCCAGCTTTGTTAAAGAAGCTGTATAGGGAACAACGCATTTCTTTTCTTGTGAGATGCCCCAGCTTGCTTGACTCTTCCACTGGGGTCTGAGGACTCTGCTGCTTCAGAAGAACCCCTGGGCAACGCTCAGTGCCTGGCCTCCCAAGCTTTGCTCTGCCTCTGCTCTGAGGTTTGCCGTTTCACATCACTGCCACTGAATAGGGCAGACCTCTCTACCTCCACAACATCACTCCTTCCCAGTCCCAGAGAAATTGTTCCTCCCCTCTCTTCTAATCAGGAAAGGCACTTGCAATTTCCTCAGTACTTGCTGGACACTGGCACTGTGGCTTCTCCTTTCTTTCCAATAAAATTATTTGAAGTAAATATACACACACTAAGAAATACTCTAAGGACTTAGCTAACCATTTGAAACAAAAGAGAAGAAAAGGGCAGAATATGCACAATCAATACATTGATTAAAAAAAAAGACCCACGAAAGATACATAATTTCCTTGGGGCTTGTCATTCCAAAATTGTTCCTTTGTTTTCTAGTCCATGGGTGGGATGATGTGTAGCGGGTAGGACAGAAAAGGTTTGCACATTTGGCTACTGCTCTGCCACTGAGATTTTAGTGAGCAAGAACAATATTTTGCAGCTCTCTGTTTTAGAAAATCAAGGATTATGGACTGACTGTATCTATTGCCGTCCCTGAGAATTTTCTCCACTAAATGGGGGTATTATAATGGGAGGTGGATCTCATGTCTTAGAGAAATAGTCTCAATAAAAAATGTCTTCTATTTTGAAATTAGAACAAATTTCAGAAGAGATAAGGGATATTTAAATGTTCCACTTAAAGAAATTGTAGTAGTTGTAACATGAGTGGTTGAATTTTCCCATTACTAATCGGTCAACTATTTTGGAGGAACTATCTGGAGATTTTCCCCATCCAAGGTAAGTAATAGATCATGAATCCCACCTATGCAGCTTTTCACATTGGCCCTCTCATCACTATCAGGTGCATGGGCACACACATACCAGCAGTTATGTGCACATGCTCATGTATTTGAGCACATGTGTTCTCTCTGTTGGACTGCAATGCAAAAAAAAAAAAATTAGCATGAAGGATGTCATGTGCAAATGTATTATACATTTTTAGAATTTGCAAATTACGGTTTGCTTTATAAATGTAAACTGAGAAGAACTAGGTCTTCCTCCATCCTCCAAAAGTGTCCACTCCTGGGTGGCTAGAGGTCCTTTTTGTTTTTTTATTTTAAAGATTTATTTATCTATTTATTCACCCTCTCCCCGCACCACCGCCGGTTGTCTGTTCTCTGTGTCTATTTGCTACGTCTTCTTTGTCCGCTTCTGTTGCTGTCAGCGGCACAGGAATCTGTGTTTCTTTTTGTTGCATCATCTTGTTGTGTCACCTCTCCATGTGTACGTCACCATTCCTGGGCAGGCTGCACTGGGCAGGCTGCACTTGCTTTCGCACTGGGCGGCTCTCCTTACGGGGCGCACTCCTTGTGAATGGGGCTCCCCTATGTGGGGACACCCCTGCGTGGCACGACACTCCTTGTGCTCATCAGCACTGCGCATGGGCCAGCTCCACACGGGTCAAGGCGGCCCGGGGTTTGAACTGCGGCCCTCCCATGTGGTAGATGGACGCCCCAACCACTGGGCCAAGTCTGTGGCCCCCTAGAGCTCCTTTTAACCTGTGACTTCTTTGGAAATTGTGGTCTGACGGGCGGCCTCCCTCAGGTTCAGGGAGTCTACTGAGGTGCTCTTTGGAAACCAAAGTCGCTAAGTGTGGAAGACACTAGGCCTGTCAACAAATGATTCACTGGACTCAGGAGAGTTTCCCTTGTGGTTGGGAGGTACCAGATAATCCAGGAGGGCTGGGGCCTTGTGTTCTCACCGCTCTTTTTTCCAGGACTAGCACAAGGTCTGGCAGATGGCATGCTTTCAGCAAGGGTTTTTCTTGAGAAATGACCAAATAAATAAGAATTGGACAAGACTAGTCACCCACTTTTAAGGATGAAGTGAAAGTAACTTGCAAGAACTTTGGGGTGAGCCCTGCCTAGCAAGGAATCCAGTTTCTGCCTTTTGTGGACAAGGCACTTGATTTTGAGCTTGAGCTTCTTCTTCCTTTAGGAATGTGGTGGGGATTCGATGAAGATCAAATCTGTGCTTAGCACAATGTCTTCAGCAGATGTATGATGAGTGCTTAAATGATGAACTGCTTACTTTCATCATATATTTTCATAATATCATTTCTTTCAATAAGGAAGTAGTCTGAGATTGATGCCAAGTTCTTAATGAATTATTAATATAAAATATTTAATCTCAGAAAACCTTCACTAGTTACTGTGAAGCTTGAGATATGGTAATAGAACTCACGAGATATTTGCTGAATATTCTCATAAGTATGATAATTAGCAGCAACAAAAATAATATCCAATATTTACTGACCACTTGCCATGTACTTTCTGATAAGCACTTCTCATTCTTTATTTCTTTTCACCTTTAGAACAACTCTATGAGGGAGGTGCAGGTATATCTCTGCTTTACAGGCAAGAAAACTGTGTTAAGAAACTGTACAATCATATACCTAATAAGGGGCAAACTCAAGTTTTCCTGAAGGCAGCCCCAAGTTCCCAAGCTGTTTATACTTCTCATGAAATTTACAATCTAATTCACACTAATACTTCAGAAAAAAATATGAACCCAATGAAACCACACAGACACACACATCCTTTTAAGTTTTATTTATATTTCTTAGTCCAAGAATTACACACTAGGCAACATTATTATATATTTACATGCTGAAACTGGCTGCAATAAATTTAAATTCAAGAAAATATTTCTTATGTGCTACTCATTTATAATCCTCATTTTTTAATATCTCATGTATCCCAGAGATTTTAGTAGTCTCGTTTTTAGAAAGACATGAAAATAGATGCAATGATATCCACTTGTGTTTTGCATTTTCTAGCCATTGGAAAATGTGCATTATGTGCATATCAAGAAAGGCTACAAGGTAATTAGTAAGGCTGATAATCACTACATGGTGAAGAAACTAGAATATCACTTTTTATAAAAGGACAATTCAGAACTGTGCAGGGACAATATTCATAACAGAACTATTTAAACACCCATGCAAAGAAAAATTTAAAAATGCTATGGAATTGAAATTATATGGATCTTTGTTTGAATTAATTATGTTTGAAATGACCATGGTTGAACTCAATTTACTGAACTGAAAAGGCAAAGATACAAGCTGATAGAACTATCAACTTGCTTCAAATGGTGCAAGGACACATACATGGAAATGAGATTAGAAGACATGTGGCAGGGAGTGACATCTGGCTTTGGAAATCAAAGAACACAACATTTTTTCACCATTTTTTATCATATGTATCTTTATTACAAAAGCACTTTTCAAATCAATTTAAAATTTGGTGTCAGAATATATCTACAGAAATGTTCTACTTCATTTGCAAATAGCCAATGGTTAAGAGTGCTGCTTTTTGTTTTCTTATGTGATTTTGATAGGGCAGTATCTTAATTGACATTTCCGTTGGCTCTTTACAATGTTCCTAGTGCATTTGGAAAATATTTTTTAAACCTTTGGTGTGAAGCAGTGTCTTTTTTTTAGTTTCCCCCTTTTTCCTTTCATTCTTTTTTTTTTTTTTAAATAATGCTGGAGTCTTTGGTTTAAGGGAACAACACAATCTAAGGACAAAATGCTATTATTAAAAAAAAGTCTACTATTATTCATTATTTGTAACAAATTTCCAGAGCAGGTATAATAAAAATTTTTATTTCCTATAGTGCCATCAATATAAACTTTTACTCTTTGAGATTTGAGTTACAACCTTTTGTTTCTTGAATTCTGACATATAAAAGACTGTTAGGTTATTAATGATCATTTCTGCTTTTCTCAATACCATTTCTAAAGTTACCTCTTGGTTGTTATATTGACTATGCAAACACTATAGCATTTCTGACAGAGGGGCAGAGAGCGGGAGTGAGTGAGTGGGTGACAGAGAGTGTGTGTTTGTGTATGTGTTTTTGTATGTGTGTATGCGAGTGTGTGTATGATAGCAAGTTGAAACTCTTCTGCCTGGGCTCCCAACTTTATGTAAAAGGGTGTTTAAATTACTCTGTTGGGGTACTTCAATAATTGTACTTAGTATAAAATAAATAAAAATTAAGGAAAAAACTAGACAATTATTTGCATCTATTGACTATTCATTTACAGCATGTTTCATTATTTACATAATATTATAACACATGAACTTAAGCCATGAACAGAATGAGCACTTTGCCTTACCATAAAATACAAATTAGAAGTTAAAAATATTTAAGAAATCTGATTTAATATTTACACACGCTCAGTGAAAGTTATGGTTGCACACATTACGTTGTACTCTGTACACTTAGCAAAATGGCATAATTGCTACAGTTGAGAGTATTTTGCCCTAACCAACATGGTGGGGTTTAGGGTTTTGTTTTTGTTTTTGTTTTTTTTCCTCCTCCTAGGAGGGTATTTTAAAATCATTTTATGTTTTCTTAAGACATTTTCATTTTTAAATCACCATTGGACAGTGCTACTTGTTTCCTTTAAAAAGAGAGCAATTAGACAAGCAATGTGAGAACTATTTAATTCTCGATGTTCCGAGGTACAGTACTATTATAGTGTCAAACTGTGCAATGGTTCATAAGAACTGTAGGCATTGATTTGCTGATAGAGAAATGCTCAGTACCCTGTATTACTTGTTTCAATATGTTGACTTGTTGATTGCCAAATTAAAAGTATTCATATGCTGGCTTAATGAAAGAAACAAAACATATTAGCTTATTCCTTTTGTTTTCCAACATATGAAGACATATATATGTATGTATGTTTATGTAGTTCTATATACACACATATATATGTAATATGCTGCTGTAAGACCTGCTTTTGTTGATGCTGTTTTGCTGATTTTATTTTGATTATGAAGTTAATCATAAAGCTGGAACACAGTTACTTATAGAAAATGGAAATTGTCTCAGTTGCCAATTTAATGCAGGTCATGCTTAAAATAAACATGATTTATCTCCCTATTACATCTCACTGCACTTCATCTCTGTGTTGTGCTTTTGTAAGCGGACAGATATTCATGTTCCTAATGCTAGAATGTAACATCTTTTGGTTCATAAACCATTTTAATTTTTTTACTTAGCACTGCTTTTGAAGAAATGAGAAGAGGAAAGGTCTAGATGACACTGCTTGAGTCTTTTCCCCTGTTATTAAATAGCAATAGAAAGAATTGTAACATTCCTTATGCAAACACATGATTATGTTGCATGAGTTTTCAATTCTGAAAATGCATTTCATACCTACTAGCAGTCATGTACAATATATATATATACAGATTGGGTTCAAAGAGTTCTTCTAGACTGTGCATTTTGAGTCAGAATTTGCCTATTAATTTCACAAAGATGAGAAAACACCTTAATTGCTGGCTATCTAGCTGTTTTATACTCAAAAGAAAAACTATGCATATATGTATAAACTGATTGTAATACATTATCAAGATTGCCAAGACACACCTTTGTGGTCCTTTAATTTAATCACTGGATGTCAACCTAACTGGTCTTTGTAGATTTATCAAACATAGCACACACACACATACTTGCCCATTTGATGACTACATTCCAATTCATCTAGAGTAAAAATATAGTTGAAGAATAATTCCCACATCAATTATGTCTAAGCAAGATGAGTCAGTTGTTTCTACCTACATGGTTATTGGATTCCAATATTTGGTTTCGTTCTAGGGCTTCTGTTCCAAAGTCCCACCTTTTCTACTTTCCCTAGTTTCTTCTTATTACTGACAGCAGAAATGAATTCCTGTCCATAGGCTTTTGAGGCTCATGCTACAAATTTGCTTCTCTCTACTTTGATCTAGATCAGTTTGTTGACTTCCCTGGATATTCAAAAATTTTGTTGTAACTGTAAATGACAATATCCAGGATTTGTATGGCTTTTACAATAATTGCAAATAAGAGCCCACTTCTAGACTTGAGCTCTGAGTTGTCTCTAGAAAAACCTTTCTGGAATGGCATTTGGAGTTGTGCACCTGAGTTGTCAATGTGCTCTTTCCTGATATTTTCTATTCAAACTTTACTCCCTGGCAACAAGGGGCAGGCAATATTATTAGTGGGATGCCCCAAAATCATTGCCTAGGAGAAAGAATGTCCCTGGAGAAACTTGAGGAATCCCTACTCTGAGTCTATTGGCAGAACTATGGTCAGGTTCTACCTAAAGCTCAAACTCAGAGGTATTCAAGAGTATAACCAAAAATAAAGGCCAGAGTACCCTACGCTGGTGGAAAAAGTGTACCATCCGACCTCAGGGAAAACTCAGAATGCTGGATGATTAACCATTTCCTACTGTTCTCCCAGAGTTGGAATGGAGGAAGGAGAGCAGAACTCCATCATGTTCCAAGGTGCTGAATCATCAGGGGAAGAAAGCAAACATTTTATCCACAGGCAGATACTGACCTTGGCTACTGTGCACAATACTTTGAAAAGTTTTTTTCTTTTCTTTTCTTTTTTTTAGAAATAGCAAAGTCATCCTCCTAGAAAAAGTGTAATCACAAATCAAGCTTTAAGGAAAATTCACAATTTTCTACAAGAAAAGCAAAGTATGAGCCTCACATCAATAGAAATAGAATATATTAGCTTATTCACTTATTTGTCCAATATATCAATGCACATGTCCAATTAGTATAGACAGCACAATGACATAACTTAGAAATAGAATAAAAACAATATATCGTGCCTGCCTGATTATCAATTATATATTTTTCTGCAATATCAACTAGGGCTCATAACATTCTTCATGTAAATGTGGCTCTGCTGTTATCTTATTTTCTACCAGTTCTCATATTTTCTTTTACCGAGAAGAGTACAAACATACAATGGAAGCACCCTTAAAAATCAGACCCAATTAACCTAAAAATAAACTCTCCTTGTGCACATATTCTTTGAAATATTGTCTCTGTGAAAAATACGAAAGTTAACTTCATTGCACATGAGGAAATATAGTTCACTCAATCCCTCTAAAGTCTTATTTTATCAGCCCCCTAAGAATATAATCAGAATTTAGGAAGAAAGAAAAGCTAGAGGACATTAATCCTTTAAAGCAATGAACAAATCCTTCTTTAGAAAATACTCTACTAAATTCAGAAATAAACTCATAGGAAAATGTTTCAGAGACAGCTGACTTGGTGTGAGATAAACAACCTGTTTGTTAGCTTGGTCTCTGCTCCATATTAATATATTTGAATGATTCCCAATCTAACTTGAGCATCTAAGATACTTCTAGTTCCCCTAACTTTTCCCTTTTGTGTTTTCTTTTGTCTAGAGGTATTATACAAACCACCTTAGGCAGGCTATCAAAAGCTTGTGAGGATGGAAAAAGAAAATCCCTCTCACTCCATCTTTTGCCACTATGTATGGGCCAGATGCTGTGTAGGGCTGATAAGGGCATGCTTGCTTGCTCACTTTAATTTTCTAACAAAAGTTGCTTCTGGTTTTTCTGCCCTGTTCTGGGTTGTTAACTCTTACTTCACCTAGGAAACAACTTTCTAGCAAAAATTGCTTTGGTCACCATGTGTGATGTTGTTCAGAAGTCTCCCCTCTTTAAATGCTAAAATGGAAGACATCAGAGTTGATTCCCTGTGCTCAAATAGACAAAGAGACTGGTCAAATTGGTTTTCCAGGTCTCTGCCTTGACTCCCCCTTTCCTGCTCCCACTATATAAGAGTGGGAATTATCTAGAACCCAGTGGGAATTATCTTTTCACAGCACCATCAACACCTTAATAAGGCAGGCATAGTCCATCTTCAAGTAAGCATGTTTGCATGGCATGGCAGATAATGTTTTCCTAAGCACTGTACCATCTCAACAGCCTGTCAGTCTTAGGAAAGAAGATGGGGAGTATCTGGATATTATCACTTCTCAGGGAATTGCCTGTCAATGCTACTAAGCCTTCCAAGAACATCTTCTGAATAATTCCCTTCTTGTGTAGGCTGAATCCTAAGCAGATAACATGGAACCCTCAGAATTAACTTGCCATCATGTGTACAAGTCACTTGTATTTAAACTGGAAAACCACAAGGACCTTAGTGTATTCAGTACTTAGAAGAAGCAACCCAAATGGTATGAAATGGACCACAGGATAGGCCAGCAACTAAGGTATTTTAGCATCACTTTTGTCCTGGATTGATGTGTTTTCCAAGTCCTACGTCAGGTTGTACAATGGGTTTGAGGAGAAATCTAGTCCTTGCCTCCTGTGGGATGCCATATTTTAGTTCACATAATAAAGCCAATAGACGATGTTGAAGAAGGAAAAAACCACTGGGAAGAAAATGCGGGACCACCGGTCTATGGCATTCACATCAGTCAAGTCGGGGATGGTGATTTTCAGTTGGGAGGCGCGTCTCCTCAGGCGGCTTTTTTTCTGTGCCACATGTCGTTCCAGGGCATTTCTACCAAAACTATGCCTAGGCAACCCCGGTTTCCGGTACTGGATGCTGGAGGCATCATAGGCCAGCATTGTGCTCCTCGGGTCGCCAAGTCCCATCACAGCCTCAGATGTGGCCATTTCATTCTTTATCTCAAGGGTACTCAGTAAGATGTTCTCATGGGGATCCATCTGAAAGACAGAAGAATCACACAAGACAGTCAAAACAATAAGCCTTTATTGGTGCTTACAGTGCAAGGCACTGTAACGAGTAGTTTAGGTAGTATTTATCACAATGGATAAGAGAACTAGCTTTACCATTACATTTCCTGAATTTTAATTGTGGCTTTGCCATTACAAGCTATGGGAGTTTCAGTTTCTTCATCTATTAAATGGTATAAAAATCCAACCCTATACGAGTGTTGTAAAGATGTAATGACATAATAGAGTTGTTACCAATATAATTCTCATTATTTCCACCCAGGGCAGGTAGAGAAATAGAAGACATGGTACCCCTTTAAAGAATTTATTATCTTTATATGAAGACATAGAAAATTAAATTATACTAGGTATCCTACAGTATTAGGGGGTTTATTGCTGAGTTGTGCTCACTATAGCCTAATTACAGAAGAATTAATGACACAACTAAAACTAAAGCAATTTGCTAAGCAAATTTTGAATAATTTCATTTAATTGTTGTGTCTTAATACCTACTGTCATGAGATATCACCAATATAAATATAGGTTAAAGGACGAGTTATGAACAATGCAGTAAGCATGGACCCTGTCAAGGTGCATTGAATTCAGAGCAACAAGGAACTCAAAAATAAGAGTATGGGAAACGGACTTAGCCCAGTGATTAGGGCGTTCATCTACCACATGGGAGGTCCATGGTTCAAATCCCGGGCCTCCTTGACCCATGTGGAGCTGGCCCATGCGCAGTGCTGATGCACGCAAGGAGTGCCCTGCCACGCAGGGGTGTTCCCCACGTAGAGGAGCCCCACTCGCAAGAAGCACGCCCCGTAAGGAGAGCCGCCCAGCGTGAAAGAAAGTGCAGCCTGCCTAAGAATGGCACCACCCACACAGAGAGCTGACACAAGATGACGCAACGAAGAGACACAGATTCCCATGCCACTGACAACAACAGAAGCGGACAAAGAAACAAGATGCAGCAAATAGACACAGAGAACATACAACTGGGGTGGGGGGAGGAGGGGAGGGAAATAAATAAATAAATCTTTAAAAAAAAAAAGAGTATGACAGCTGGGCATGCAGAGGCAGTGGAGGTGTGAGTAGGGTGAAGGACTGACTTGGAAGGAAAGGGGCTGGGATTAAAGAAGAAAGGAGCAAGCTCTGAATTGACTCTGCTGACCAGAATTTTGGGATAGAGAGTAAAGTTGGCTGTGCAGATAGTTGCTCCTTTTCTATATTGGATAATTTCTTATTGGCAAGTTAAAAGTAGAGGATGAATATTGACATCATAATTACTAAACAAATCCTTGAATAAAGTTTTTTTAATATACTTTTATTTTTAAAAGATGCATATATCACACAAAATGTTACATTAAAAAATATGAGGTTCCCATTTGCCCCCCCACACACACTTTTCCCACATCAACAACTTCTTTAATTAGTGTGGTACATTCATTGCATTTGATGAATACATTCTGGAACACTGCATGGATTGCAATATAAATTGTAGTTTGTACTCTCTTCCAGTCCATTCAGGGGGTTATGGCAGGATATATAATATCCTACATCTGCCCCTGCAATATCATTGAGGACAATTCCAAGTTTTAAAATGCCCTCATAACACACCTCCTTTTCCCTTTTCCTGACTTCAGCAACTCCCATGGCCACTGTCTCCACATAAATTATATAATTTCTTCCATTGCTAGAATCACATTAACTCTATAGTAGAATACCAGTAATTTCACTCTAATCCAAATTTTATTCCTCCATCCTGAGGACCCTAGGATGGCAAAGCCCACTCTACCTCTCAATTGAGAGGGGCCTTTGATCCCATTTGGCTGGTGGGTGGAACTCTCATATCCGCAGCTGCAGACTGTCTCAGTTCCTTGGTGTAGTGGTTGTCCATCCTCACCTCTCTGTCAGGTGACGTGGGTAAGTCCAATGAACTGGAAAGTAGGTGCTGCAACACCACTGAGGCTCAGGGTCCAGCTGGCACATGGACAGTCCAGAGGTTCAAGTCTCCTGGGTATACACCAACCCCAGCACCAACCACAGGTTCAGTAAAAGGGACAGAGAGGCATGTGTAAAGAAGTCACATTTGAGTTCAACTCCATCACACTCAGGAGCACAAGTTCCAAGTAGGGCCCACTGGAAAGGCACTAAACTCTGGAGCCATCTGCCATGACTGTAGGATCTGGGTGTCTCTGTAGCCCTCAGGAGCACTACAACCTGGGGTTGTATCTACTTTGGCTGTTCATGAGATCCTGCTGAGACGTGCCTAAGCGCAACTTCTCTGATGAACTCCTGACTTGTTTTGAAGTCTCTTAGCCATATAAACTCATTTATCTTTATCATGTTTCCCTTCTATTCAAAGTCTTTTTCCAGTTGCTTCACCAGTTGGTGCTTGGTAGTAATCCCTCAGCGCCAGGGAGGTTCATCCCCAGGAATTGTGTCCCATGCTGGGGGGAAGGTAATGTATTTATATGCTGAGTTTGGTTTAGAAAGTGGCCCTATTTGAGCAATATGGAGACTTTCAGGAGGTACCTCTTATGCACCCTACAACACTTGGCCAAGTTGAAATTTCAAGCACAACAGGTTAATGAGCATAGCCATCAGTATCAAGGGTCCATCATTAGACCATCCTTCTTCACTGGTCATTGCCCTTGCACTTGGGGAATTGTTGCTATTCCATTGCGGAATGCAGTAGAGCTCCCCAGGACGGGAATCTAGCACTTCCTCAGTTGTCATGTGAATCTCTACCTACTGTATCAATACCTAATGAACATCTGAACGTATCTATATACCCTATATGCATGCTCAGGTGAACCCACTCCCATGCATCCCCCATCAATGACACCCCACACCAAGAATAATGTTGTTTTGTTGTTGGTAAGAAGGTAACAACAGTGTGACTTATTTTTAAGAATCATCAATTGCCACAGTTTATAAAAAGGATAAAATCTAGCCACAGTGAGTTATTATTTGTAATGGAATATATTTATTTTGGTGGAGAATCAGTATATACCAATTGCCAGTAAAATGTCTAAAATCATAAAATAAGGGAAAGATGGCCAGTGGAACGTACTGATGATAAATGGAAACAAGGGATATAACCAAATACTTAATTGGAATATACAATGCTCCAAATTTATGAGTTATGAATGTTAAGATTATATGCTAACAATTAGTTTTTAAATATGACTTAATAACCCTGTATTATAAATTAAAATTGCTAATCTTTTGAGAGATCGAAGCTATAAAATATGCTGGGACACACACTAGACCAATTAATCTATGTCAACAGACCAGGTATTCTGTTTGTTTAGTGTAAGGTAGAATTTTGCTCAGAGGAAATATTAGAAACATACATATTTTATGTTAATTTTAAAACTTTGTAAGTTTTAGAAAGAAAACCAAATAAATGTTGAAACAGGTCTGTCAAGGAAGAGTCAAATATTTGTTTCTGTGGTGGGTTCACACACTCTAGGGAAGAAAAAGAGCATGTAAATGCACATGCTACATACCAGTCTCACCAAATGCCTTCAACCATCTTTCAAAACATGCATTATTTTCTCAGGTTACAATGAAGGTGCTCACCAAATTTCCTGAAATCACATAGCTAATAAATAGTGGAGCTGGATTTCAAACTTTGATCACTATAGTTCAAAGTTTGGGGGAAAGAGAGTGACTTTGCCACACTCAACAGAAGCAAAGTTGATGGAAGTGGGAAGCCCACCATTCCTTCTTATTTTAGACAGTGCGCTTATTTTCTGCTCTGCTATCGGTTAACTTTTACTTTCACCACCTAGGAAACAGCTTTTTGGCAAAAATTTCTTTGTCTACTATCCATGATGATGTTCACAAGTACCCTCTCACTATTTAAATAATTGCCATAGTGTCTGCTTTTCTGTTGAGCAATTATAAAAAGAAGAGTTATGAGCTTACATCATACCCAGCTGAGTTAAAATATAAAGCTATGGTAACCACCATACTAGAAATAATGGCGGCAGTGGTCTATCATTTGGGAAAAGTTGTTCTAAGTCTATGATAAATTATCCTTGGATAACTCATTTAATCTCACTGGGCTTCTGTTTTCTTAATCTATGAAATTCAAGAGTTCAATTAGATCATTCCTGAAGTTCACTTAACATTTACATATTTACTCATTAATTCATCAATTTAAAATGTTTTTATCCAACACCCACTGTGTGTGTGGTCCTGGGCCAAGTGTGGTAGATACAGCAGCTATGAAGGAGCTAGAATTTCTGATAGTTCCTGTGGTAGTCAGGGGTCTCAGAAAGAATACAGGATTTGGAGTCAAAAGCTTAGAGTTCTGGCTCCTCCATTTGTTATTTTTGACCTTGGAAAAATGACTGCTTGTATGGAAGAGTTTTGGGAGACTGACTGGGATAAAATATGTGGGAAGGACTTGGGAAACTAAAGCTCTCGGGAAAGTTGATTGTTATGACATGCCATGAGTGCAATAGGATATATTCAGGTTCTAGTCATGTGACCTTGAAAAAAGAGAGATTAGCTGAAACCCTCCCCTGACACCACACCACACTGGCCATTTACCACACTCTCTCTGTGATGAACGACTGAGTTTTTTGGAGGGCTGGAATACTGGGTTAATCAACACCTGACACTGGATCTGGGGGAGATATATAGTATTTCCAAGTTCAGATTCTAGACTCAGACAAACGTGTTTCTTTCTGGTCTTGACCACTCACCAGTTTTGAGTCCCTAGGCAAAACATTCAATCTCTCTGTACCTCGGTTTATATTAAAAATGGAGGAAAAACCCAAGAAGTTTGTCTAAGAGGATTAGACAGGACATGCAAAGCAGTTAGCCTAGTGTTGTACATAGTAAGCACTCAAAAAATCATAACTGATTTTTCTGTAAAATTGCTATAAAACTTCCTTGAATAAATAAATGAGATCTTCTACTGTCGTTTTTAATGCCATGGACTATGTAAACAAACCAGGGTTTTGAAATTGTCATCTTATTCAATTTTGTTTTGATTAGCTGTTTCTGTCAAGCCCAAGAAAAATGATTAACACATAGTAAACACTATATGTTTTGGGTAGAATTCATAAATCAATTAAATATAATAAATTAGTTAGGACTGAATTACTTCCAAATGCTGAGGTGAGATGAAGTGGGCTGCTTTCATTTCATAGGTGGGAAGGACCACTTATGGTCCTATGCACAGGCAGAAAGTTCACATCTTCCTCACCACAAAGGAACACAGAGCCCACGGGCCAGGGCAGAAGATGCGGCATCTCTAGCATTGGCATGTGGGGGTGGGGAGGGTAGAAAGGCCTGGCTTGCCTTTCCTCATCTGACCACAGGTAATTGTGGTCTTTTGTTGAGTATCTGTCTTTCCCACCAGACTATACTTCTTGGCAAAAGCAAAGCCACAGTCTGTTGTGTTCATTGTTACATCCCTAAACACCTGACACAGTGCTTGGCACATAACAGGTTCTCAGTAAATAAATTCTGATTGGGTGGAATTAATTTTGTGACCTTCAGTAACTCACTTAACCTCTTTGTGAGACATCAATAAACTAAGGTTAATTTTGCAACACCTGTCTGAAGATAAGGACTGTGTGGAACTACCTCTGGAGGGCTTCTCCTGTCATAAGGCTTCTCCCCCTCTTTATACTGCTCTTGTTCTGGAGCAGCATCTTGGGTGCCTGAGAGCTGGGGACAGCCCTTTCTATGGAGCCCTGAACTGCTTCCATGATAGATAGCTCCATTCTGACCCCAGGGAAGGGAACTTGGTGAGCAGCAGCTAGCGGCTAGGATTAAACATTTTACAAAAATTGACCTCTTTAAATTATCCTAATAGTCCTGTGGGGCTTGGGAAATAAGGCACAAAGAGGTTAAGGACTTCAGTGTCAGTTCACACAGTGAATAGGTGGTAAAGCAGGAATTAGAATCAAGTCTCTTCTCACTTTGCAGTGCTCAGGTACAAGAAACCCCTGCAGTCTTTTACAGATCATAAAAGAGGCCCTCTCAGGGCATAGTAGGATGGTCACCTGAAGTCTTACAAAACTTTCCTTAATGAAGCGTGGGTAGAATTGTTTGGATTTAAATATGTTACTAAAGGCAAGAGCTAGTATAAAGTCCTGTTCTCTGTGAGGAGAGTAGATATTGTGGTTTTGCTGTTATCAGCAAGTACTCATTCCAGTGACAGCCTGGGGAAGCACCACTTCCCCTCAGTTTCTGGGCTTCTGGTGTGGTTGTGAGCTAATCGGTGGAGTTCTGGACACAGCGATTGGTTCCGGGGTGGGCAGTAGACCTTTTCAGAGCCAATGGCATTTCATGAACCTTTGGAAGAGCACACCAGAATGAAGACACTCATATCTTTCTACTCATTTTTCACCTAGACATAAGTGGCCCTGAATCCTCTAAACCTGCTGAGATGCTTCAACTGCAAGAGAAGATTCTACTGGGAAAGGAGCCAACACAGAGAAAGAGTATCCATAACCAAATGTCAGTATGTCTCTGTATCTGGTCATTCCTGACCTGTTACATTAAGCAAAAAGATACATTGTGTTTTGTTTTGTTTTGTTCTTGTCTAAGTCAGAATGAGTTAGATTTTCTGTCACTTGAAATCCAAAGAATTCTGATATATAATGAATCCCATTTAAGTTTCTCAACAAGTATAGAATAGGCAGGATAGGAATTACAGGCATTTCACTTGTCAAAATTTTTCATAACTGAAATCAGGACCAAAGAAAGCCTTTAATTAGAGCAATACAATATTCATTATGAAAACCCAGTGTTGATTTCAAGTGTTTTGGGCTGGGACTATAGCACCAAATAGCTGCTAGGTTTGCACAGCTGACTGTTCAATTGGCTACTTTCTATTCATTCCTTTCTTTTTTCTTTTCTTTTTTCCCTTCAATAGTGTGAACTGTGTTGGGCGCAATGTTACAAGGTCAAGGCCATAGGTAACAGAAGAGGTTTAGAGAGTCCTGTATGTATGGTTTAAAGAGTAAAGGACAATTTATTTAGACAATTTACTGTTTGCCTTGTAATAGTAAATTATCCTTAGACTTTATTTATTTATTTATTTATTTATTTATTTAAGGAGGTACCAGGGATTGAACCCAGGACCTTGTACATGGGAAGCAGGCGCTCAACCACTGAGCTATACCCACTTCGCAGACCTTATTTATTGTTAATCGCCCTTTTTGTTTAAATAAAAGAAAAAAGGACATTGCCATTATAAATGTGACATTCCACAGCAATTATTCTTCCTTTTCCCCTTTGAACTTCCTCTTTCTCTAAAGCAATGGTTTAATAGGAGCTTTCTTAGGGACATATCTACTGAAATATACCATAGCAGAACAGATTGCTTTTTCATTTTACAGGATAGGAAACTGAAGCTCAAAAAGGAAAGTGAGCTACTTAAAATTTTACAGCTAACAATTAATAGAACAGGTATACCAATTCTGGGTTGTTGATGATTATTTCAATGTAATATATAGTCCATGCTGCCTCCAGCCTGTCTTTAAATTAACCATGAAAACCTGACTCAGGTTGCGATTTGAGGAATGCTATAAACTAATGCAGTGTTCCCAGATTTGAGCATGCATTAGAATCTACCACAGACTTCGTTAAAACATAGATCTTTGAGCCCCACTCTCAGAGTTTCTGAGACAGTAGGTCTGGGATGAGCCTCAAGAAGCTGCATTTCTAACCATTCACAAATCAAATCACATCCCTCTGTGACCCAGCAACATTACATACTTTTTCTTTTCTGCTGACCTGATACAGCAAATTTAAGTTAAATATTTTGGTTTAAGGGATTTTCTTCTTCCCTCTTCTCCAACATTTTTCCCAATAAGAAAAGAAACATGTTTAGTTAATAGAGTTCCATTTTGCTTAAAAGATAGTGTATTAAACAACAAAGAGTGGGACATATTTTTCTTTAATAATCAGTTAATTCAAGGTTTGGTTTCAAGTTTGCTGCTTCTTTTCCTGCACATATCCCAGTGAAGGGCCTATACCCTGGAGGGATATCTTTATCCTATAGTCATATATAAAAGCCAATCACGTCCCTCAGTGACTCAACAACATCACAGGCTTAACTTGGGAAGGAGGACAGGGTATTTCAGATCCCAGTTCATCACTCCTATCATCAAAAGAAGAGTGAGAAATTGCAAAAATTCAAGAAATCCTAACTGCAATTTCCAATTACAATGGCTAGTGTGTGGGTAGCTCGTGTTTTATCTTCCATGAAATGACATTGTAACCTGAGTGACTTGAAATTAGAAGGCAATGAACTGTTAACCACATGGGAATATTTAAAAACACTCTTTTCAAAGGAAAAACACTCTGAAACTATCTAGCTTGCACTCAGTGTTCTAAGAGGTGAAAGAAAGTTCACCCAACCAGAATATGAAATGGAGAGTCTGGGAGAGCAAGAGTAGGCTGACATCTTCCAAGGATAATGAATTTTCTAGAGGAAGTAAGAGACAGATAACAACAGCAGAAAGAGTAGTAAGATTTTCCTCTCCAAAGGACCCCAGAAGATAGGGCTTTTATAAGAGTTATCATTACTACAGGACCCGTGGGAGCAGGCATTCAACAAGTCCAAGGTGAACAGTGAACTGACGCTCATGTTTTTTCGGTCTCTCTCACAGGGGTCTTTTTCAAAATGCCCCTTTCAAAACCCACTAGCAAGGTGAATAGAAAGAGTGCTCTCCTCATAGATGAGAGTGGGTGCCAATTCTGGCTTCCTCTCTCTCGGTTGGAGTGTTGTTCATTTAGAAAATCTAGATGGACTTAATGAAACCTTCACTAATTCCCTCTATCAGGTTAAAACCTCTTGCTATAAGCTCACTGAACCTATGTTTGCCTCATGAGGGTAAATCTGTGTCCAGAAACTGTCTTAATGCTGATGTATTGCTAATGCTGACCCCTACAGTTGGTACAAAGTTAAGTTCTCAAACCAAACCTGGCTCAAGTGAATGGCTGAGATGGTTAGAATGATACAGGGATGATCACACATTCAAATCAGGCTAGGGAGATAATATAAAATTGGGAAGCAGGGGGACACTTATGGCACTGTAATAAACTAGATGAGAAAACACAATCCCACCGGAAGCTCATTTAAATCCAAATTTAAAAAATAAAATCACTATGCTGGTTAAAATCACGTCTAAGGGTTCAGCCCACAGGCTGACACATCAAGTTCCTTTTATAACTCATTTATAAAAAGTTTGCCTCTTAGTTCCATTTAATCTACAATTATTAAATGCGTTTTTAAAATGTATAGTGCAATGTAGAAATGATGGATAAGGAAAATTCATTTGGCAAAACCCTGTAGTCCTGGAGCTCTTCCTTGCAAACTGATTTTGAAACAGAACTTGTAGTTTTTGTTCCAGTGTGTGGAACCTCACTGCGTCAAATTCTGCAGTGTCTCTCTGTGCTTCAACTTCATAAACAGACTTCCTATCTTTCGTGGCTTAGTGTCCTCCATCATATTTATTCCAACAACATCAAATTCATTTCTCTTGGGAAAATGGTTCCTTTATATTTATCAATTTAGGTTGAATTCATTAAGAATTATATACAATATGCAAATTACTGCTCTTTCTTTTACAACAACAGGGTCGAGATAGAGGGATAGATGTTAAATTTGAGGGAGAAGGAATTGTTTGCGTTTAATAACAATAAAGTATAATTAGTGAAATATGTGCTGAATTGAATACTTTTTTCAGAAGGTTGGTAGAATTCTTTCTACGTTTTTCTTAACTTAGAAAGAATAAGCTACTAGTTTCAATTAAAGTTGAAAGAGATTGGGATCTATTTGAAAATCCCTGAAGGAATAAACAGTAAAGAAAATGACATTTATTGCCTATCAATTTTTTTTTTTAGGAGGTACCAGGGATTGGACCTGGGACCTTGTACATGGGAAGTAGGAGCTCCAGCACTGTGCCCACTTCCCTTGCCTATCAATTTTAATGGACATTTCTTTCAACCAAAGGAAAAACTGGCTTTAAATTATTACAGATCCTCAGAAGGTATGGAAAGGAGGCATGTTTTACAACAAGTTTACCTAAGCCCAAAGCCTTATTTTTGACAAGTTCCAGGATTGGATAGGTACATTGTCATATGTACACTGTACCTATCCAATCCTGATGGATAACTCAAAGAAGTTTTACCACCCAAGCTTACATCCTGAGAGGTGACTGTTTGTGTTAGTTCAATTTACATCAGACCTACTGGTTCAAGTTCCTAGCTGGAGAGAGAAGACTGATTTGATCTTTGCATTAGCTGGTTCATACACTCAAAACTTCATGGGTGATGACTTGCTAAAGATTTTCATATACACCATCTACTTTGTAATTCACAATTTCCCAATTCATTTTCAAATAATAGCATGGAAGAAATTTGTTTTGGTTTCTTTCCACAAGGCTAAAAACATTCCACTCAACTGTTTAAAACACAGTGGAGGCAGAGGGATGGGGACGAAGCCTAGCTGATGGCAGAAGAGAAGCTGCACTTTCCCTGGATTGACAAGTATTGCCAGCGATGACGACAGTGTACACTGCTAAGAGGGAGAAGGGCAAATATTAGCCACACTCTCCTCCCTTCACGATCTCCTAAAGCCAAGGACACTGGGTAACAAATATAGTGGGCAAGCAGGTCAAATTTTAATTGACTTAAAGGTTGCTGTGATCCAAATCATCCCAAATTTTGGGGAGCTCCTGGTTCCCTCTTGTTTCTGGGTTTTGAACCTGAGAGGCCACCCACTGCGCTTCAGTTCCAGGGCAGAGGGAAACTACAATCTGCTTTCAGCTTTTAGCTAAAAGCAAAGAAGCCAAGTTTTGGTTTCTATCCCTATTGGCAAGAAGCCAATGTTTTAGCAATCTATCTAAAAATCTGAAAATTCAATCCTCCGAGAAGATGTTGACTCAACAGGAAAATTTCTCAGCCCACAACTTCAATAAACCGCATCTAGATTATAATTAGGCCCCATCACAGGTTTCAGAGACACCCACACCCTCCACATGACCTTGCCCACCACCTCCTATTGTTTTTCATTTAATTTGGTAAAGAAGCCAGAAAGCTGACCTAATGCAGACCATATGGGCATGACTCTCCTGAACAGATAGCAAAAGGGTAATAGAAAGAAGCAGTGTCATTCAGTCCCACAGATATACAGGGAACACAGCCAATGGCTTGTTTCGGATTCAGAGTTTAGTTTTATTCTTGAGTGGCAGGGCCCATGAGGGTGTTGCTGAAATGGATCTCTTGTACAGAGTGGGCTGGATAGGGAGGGTACGCTAATTCACACCAATTATACTGTGCATGGGAATTTGGATATAAGCTTAGTGCATCTTGTAGCTGAGCTTAAATGACAAGTGCTGGGGCGGGGAGGGGAAACTGACTCAGCAGTAATTTAAAAATCACAAAAATCAATATTCTTGAAATAACATAAGGAGTATATGTGAAAGCATGTACCCAATTAAGGCAAAATAACTGATGCTAGGTATAATGTGACTGCAGAAAAGTATCTTTATAACAAATATGAATAGCAAATCATTTATTACAATAAATTATTTATAAGCTCTGGACAATTTCTTAATGGAATTTTAGAATGTTATTGATATTGAATAATACACAGTTATTCGAACAGGATCAAGGAATTGCTAAAATTTGCTTCATTAGATAATTGGGGAGAGAAAGGGAGCCGTAATCATCTTTCTTAACTATTTATGTATTTTGTATCTTTCAGACCTTAGTTCTTTCCTTTGGGGTGTGTGGCAGTTGGGTGTTGTTTATGAATTCCAAAAAAGACAATGGATTGTGTTTGTAAACTGCTCTGTTCTTCTGGGCATATTAGATTGTATTGGACTCAGAGGTTTCACTTTTACTTTATTAAATTAAGATTAGGGCTTTTTATTTGACCACATTGTGAGGGTTTAAGTCACCACCTATGGCTAGCCTACAGCTGTGGGCTATATAAAGAGATGCTCAATCAAAGACAGGGAAGTAAACTCATGGAGAAGGAGAACACAGAAGCAGATGTGCAGGAACAGAAAGTGCTCCATAGACACAGTCCCAGGAGAAGAGATGAGCCTGACAGTTTACAGCTGACCTTGTGAAGAAAACAGAGCAGCTGAGTCCAGAAAGAAATGAGCCCTGGGGAGAAAGATGAGCCTTATGCCAGCCTACAGCTGAGATTGGAAGAAACTGGGACCACAGAGCCTAATGAGGAAGGAGGAAGGCTGAACCCTGGCAGACATCATCCACTGTCTTGCATCAACACATGGCAACAGAATTTGGGTGAGAAAGTACCTGTATGGTATCTTGAGCTGGACACTTTCGGGCCTGGTAGCTGTAAGATTCTAACCCACATATATATAAACACCCTTTATAAAAGCCAACAGAGTTCTAGTACTTTGCATCAGCCCCCTTTGGTTGACTAATACATGGAGTGTTTCTTGGTCCTTCCCTGACTATATCAGGTCCCCATTCTATGTTCCTGTAACACTGTAGACACTTCTTTAACTGCCCTTATTTCCATTTATAATTATATATTAATCCATAGGCATTTATTTAAGGTGTGTCTGTCAATTAGGATGTGGGCAAGAAGCATGTCTTATGGAGTCTCAAGAAATAGGTGCTGGATTAGCAGATTATAACATGATTCGATATTTAGTGGGTATGTATAGTATGTTCCAGGCACAGCTGTAAGGACTCTACATGGATTATTGCATCTTTTCCTCACCACAATCCTTTGTGGTAGTGACTCTGATTAACCCTCATGTCATCAATGAGCAAGCTGAAGCCTTGAAAAATTGAGTGCCTTGCTGAAAGGAGGACAAGTAAATAAGAGATCTGAGATTTAAATCCTTACAGTTTGATTTCAGAGTCCAATCTGAAAAAGCCTGATGCTGCCCTGCCTCCAAGGGCCTTCTATGTGTCCTCTTGAAAGAATGAACTTTTCTATTGTTTTAGAGGAAGGCATTTAGGAAATATGACTATCTACCATGCAGCTGAAGAACAGTGGCAAGAATGGGGAGACAAGAATAGTGACAGGACAGGAAACATGGCCCGAGCACAGAGAGAAGGAGGAGAAAGGTGATCCTCCATAAGGATGACTCAGAGGGAGCACAGACCTCTCTGGCTTGTGAGGAAGGAAAGGGAAAGGAGAGGGGAGCCCATATGACTGTACAATTTCTCATAGTAGGTGCCAAGTTGTGAAACCCAGTCTTCCATCGGACCTTTTCCACTAAGTTTGGGTTGACTATATTTTAGGAAGGGCCAACATGGTGAAATGAGTGGGACCTATTGTTAGAATAGGGATGAGTGACTTTAACGTGGGCTGCCACAAAAGTTAACCCAAAGTATCTAAACTCTCTACATTTAGATTGTAGGAATTTCAGGGTGACCCTGTATGCATTCAGGTTTTGGGTAGCTGAGGCTTTCGTGTTGTGTTTAAGAATATAGTCTCTGAAGCTAGGCCACTTGGGTTAATGAAATACACATCAACTAAACAAAGGGAAAGAAACACATGATCATCGCAATTGATGCCAAACAGGCATCTGCCAAAATTCGCATCCTTTCTTGATAAAACCACTTAGAAAAATAGGAATAGAAGGAAACTTCCTGAACATGATAAAGGGCATATATGAAAACCCACAGCTAACACCATACTCAATGGTGAAAGACCGAAAGCTTTCCCTCTAAGATCTGGAACAAGACACGTGTACCCACTGTCACCACTGTTATTCAGCGTTGTACTGGAAGTTCTAGCCAGAGTAATTAGTCAAATAAATAAGTAAATAAATAAAGGCATCCAAATTGGGAAGGAAAAAGTAAGACTTTCACTACTTGCAGGTGACAAGATCCTACATACAGAAAGTACCAAAAAACTACAACAAAGCTATTGTAGCTAATAATTTTATACAAGTTCAGCCAAGTGGCAGGATTAAGATCAACATACAAAAAATTGGTATTGTTTCTATACAATAGTAATGAGCAATTTGGGGGGGAGGTTAGGATTAAGAAAGAAATTCCATTTAAAATAGCCACTAAAAGAATCAAATATCTAGGAAAAAAATTTAACCAAGAATGTAAAGGATTTACTTGTACACAGAAAACTATAAAATATTGCTAAAATAAATCAAAGAAAACCTAAACAAATGCAAGGAAATCCTATGTTAATGGATTAAAAGCCTGAATATCATTAAGATGTCAGTTCTACATGAAATGATTTACATATTCAGCACAATCCTAATAAAAATTCCAACAGCCTACTTTAAAGAAATGGGAAAGCCAATTATCCAATTTATTTGGATGGGTAAGGGGCCCAAACAGCCAAAAACATCTTGAAAAAAAGAGAAAAGAAGATGGAGGACTCACACTTTCTGAATTTACAGCATATTACAAAGCTACAGTGGTCAAAACAGCTTGGTGCTGGCAAAAGGATAGATGTGTCGGCCAATGGAATCAAATTGGGAGTTGAGAAATAGACCCTCATATCTACAGCCAATTGAACTTGGCAAGACTGCCAAGTCCACTCAATTGGGAAAGAACAATCTCTTCAAAAAGTGGTACTGGAAGAATTGCATATCTGTTTGCAAAAGAGTGATAGTTTATATACGTTCAAATCATATACAAACATGTAAAAAAAAGATTGTATATGTTTCAAATCATATACAAAAATTAACTTAAAATTATCAAAGACCTAAATATAACATGCAGAACTATAAATTTCGTAGGAGAAAATGTAGGATAGCATGTTCAGGTCTTGTGTTTGGCAATGGTTTCTTAGACATTACATGCAAAGAACAAGCTACAAAAGAAAAAAAATAGATAAATGGGACCTCATCAAAACAAAAAATACTAATGTATCAAAGGACTTTGCCACAAAAGTGAAAAGACAACTTACACAATGGGAGAAAATATTTGGAAACCACATATCTGATAAGGGATTACTATCTAGAATATATAAAGAAATCCTGGAACTCAACAATGCACAAATAACCCAATTAAAAAATGGGCAAAAGATCTGACTAGACATTTCCTCAAAGAGGATTTAGAAATGGCTATAAAGCACATGAAAAGATGCTCCACATCACTAGCTATTAGGAAAATGCATATCAAAACCACAGTGAGATATCATTTCACACCGACTAGACTGGTTGCTATTTTAAAAACCAGAAAACTACAAGTGTTGAAGAGGATGTGGAAAAATAAGCACAGTCATTCACTACTGAGTGGGAATGTAAAATGGTGCAGCTGCTATGGAAGACAGTTTGGCAGTTCCTAAGGGAGCTAAATTTAGAATTACTGTATGATTTGGCAATCCTGCTACAAGGTATAAACCTAGAAGAATTGAAAGTAGGGACTCAAACAGATATTTGTACATGATGTTCATGGTGTCATTGCTTGCAATTGCCCAAAGATGGAGGCGACCCAAGAGTCCATCAACTGATGGATGGATAAACAAAATGCAGTATATACATACAATGGAATATTATTCATCTGTCAAAAGGGATGAAGTCCTGTTGCATGTGACAACATGGATTAACCTTGAGGACATCATGTTGAGTGAAATAAGTCAGACACAAAAGGACAAATATTGTATGATCTCAATGATATGAAGTAATTATAATAAGCAAACTCATAGAGTCAGAATTTAGACTATAGTTTAACGGGAGATAGATTAGGGAGTAGAGAATGGGGGGGCTAAGGTTTAATTTGTACATAATTTCTATTTAGGTTGACAATAAAGGTTTGGAAATGGATGATAGTGATGGTAGCACATTATTGTGAGTGTAATTAATAGCACCTAATTATGGATGTGAATGTGGTTGAAGGGAATTTTTGGGTCACGTATGTTACTAGAATGAAAGAAGGTAAAATATGGGACTGTATACCACAGTGAACCCTGTTGTGGATGTTATTAATACAAGTATAAGAATGTTCTTTGATGAATTATAACAAATGTTTGGTATTATACAAGGTTTTAATACAAGTATATGGGAAAAATACACACCTTGTAAACTACGGACTATAGTTAATAGCACTATTTTAATATTCTTTCATCAGCTGTAACAAAGGTAACACACTAATGAAAAATATCAGCAACGGGGTAAATGTGCATGCTGTATTCTTGACATGATTTTTCTGTAAACCTACAGCTTCTATTATTTTAAAAAGTAGTTAAAAAAAAGAATATTAAAAGTGTGGTGGACTATTCCATCAGTCTGAGAAAGATGACGCTACTGAATTTAGAAACAAAGCTTAAGAAATAGGAAAAGCCAGAGCACTGCCCTTGTGATACCTTTCACAACAAACATCAATTTTGTGGTTATCAGTTATCAAATGCTTACTACTTGCCAGTCTCTGTGCCAAGTACTTTCCAGGTACTTCCTCATGTAAACTTTAAAACCACCTTCTGAGGGTTTTACAAAATAGGAAAATGGGCACAGAGAACTTTCCCATGCTCACATAGCTAATAAGTGGCAGCCTTTGGGCTTGAACCAGGTCTCTCTAACTCCAAATTCAAGTTGGTTTGGTTAAGCTAGGTTGCCCTTGCACTGAACTATTATGCTCTTCTCCAGGAATGATCATTTGATAAATACTTGCTGAATGATCAACTCATTTCCTTTCAAATTGGAGTCCCCCCCTTTTAAGGAAAATTTAATGTTAGACTCTAGCTGGTTATGATAAGGGGAGCTAAGTGGAGTTCAAAGACTCTCACAGTTATGCAGCCCATGGCTTCAGCTTCAGAGGCTTACATTTTCAAGAGCTGAACAAAACTTTCCTGTGAGGACTCATTCTTGCAGGGTGCACTCAAGTTGGCAGGTGGGGTTAGCAGGTTTACCCTCCCATGAGTCACAGATCTATGGCTCTGGGATCCCCTTTAGGGGACTCAATGGGGGTAGTTGGCTTATGGCACCTTGGAAGCTGGTCTGGCTTTCAGAAATTTTCTAAACATTTTCAGAAGCTAGCAGAAGTGTTGCAAGGCAAATAGAGTGTTTATTGCTGAAGGAGATTTCAAAACTATGTCAGGGTCCATTTTTATTATGTGTCCCTAGATGCCCTTTGTCAATATTAAAGAAGCATAAAGTAAGGCTACAAACCTTTTCTCAGCAGAGGCCATAAACATTTCCTAATTTCTTTAGGAACAAAAGGCTTGCTGAAAGTACTATACTTGCTTTTTTATAAAATAATTTAATATTAATAGAAAGATGGTTAATACAAATTTAATGACTGCCTCGCATTCCCAAAGCTGTCCATGGAACACAGTTTTCTTTCTTCCGTTATTTTTAAAATAAATAGTTCATAATCTTTTCAGAGTTTCCTCAGTAGGAATTCCTTCAGGATACTAAAAGAGCCACCACACTTCCTAGAATCTGAGATATTTCAACTATAAAATATACCATCAACTTAGTTACTGGTATTTATTTTAAAAAATGGAAAAATTAAATGTGATAGTATATGTGAGCTTCATACTACTGGAACTTTAAAATGTGAATCTTCATCTTAAAATTGAAAAACATTGGAAGTTTTTCCTTAAAGACTTTGTTCATGACCCACTAGGAGGAAGGTTTGATTCCCAGGAGTGATCCAGATAGTAGAAGTATGTTAGCAGTGATGGCATTTCAAATTCTAGAATGAACTTGAGCACCAGAAGAGTCAAAAGTATTCTGATGTGCTGTGAAAAACCACAAAGTGTTACATATCTACTTTTTCGACTGTTTATTTAAAGGTTTGTTTAGTGGTGACTGGGGTATTCTGACGGAATAAATATGTTCACAAAATTTAACTTGCTGGTTGTGATTCCCACCCCAGGAAAACCTACTTGAAAGGAAATGTGTAGTAACTAAGTGGGTCTTTGCCTCCTTGCTGGGCAGGAGACAACCAGTTTCACTGAGTAAGGAGCGACCCACAGAGAAACAGACTAGTCAATGGGAATGAGTGTGACAGTCAGATTCAAGGGGCTTGGTCCTGTGAGCCTGTGTCATCAATGACATCAGGTGTCTGATTCCATTTTTCCATCTATACAATGGGGATATACCTACCCTCTATGTGTCTGATGGTTATTGAAATAATAAAATGAGGTATCACAGGAAAACATATTGAAAAAGTACTGCATCAGGACACAGTATTATTATATGTGCCTGCCTATCCAGTTATACACTGCTTTATAGCTTACAAGGTATTTAATTTACATTCAATTTACCCAATATAGGAAGCATATCTTCTTAGATACGCCATTTTTAGGACTGGACTTGAGTCCAAAGGAATTTTAGTTGTTGCTAATCTAGGAGATTATTTCATAAAATTTCTCTCCATAAAAGCTTTTCATATGTTTCCAAAAGAATGTTGTTCAAGGAGATGAGCAAGTAACAGGAAGATAAGTAATCTGTGTACATGTATATAAATATTGTTACTATTGTAGAAGAAATAAATAAAATTAGGTTTGATTGAAATAAGGCTGTATGACTAAGGAAATTCAGGCAAGAAAATCCAGAAGTTTTAGAACTATATGATTTTAAGGTGGATGAGATTCTGGAAATCACACCCTTATTTTACACATGAGGCTGACTTTTTAAATTACATATATGGCTTATTAAGCATCAGAATTGAGACTTGCCTCCTTATTCTCCTTCTCCCCTTCTTCTTCCTCTCCCCTCCTCCCCCACTCTCTCCGGCTCTCTCTCCCTCTCTTTTTAGGCATCTCCAATCATTAGAAATGTGCTAATCTGGTTAAGAAATGTAGGAAGAATTAGAAAAATAGGAATCGTGTTTATTTGTATGTTGTTTGAATGTGTATGTGTGTGGTAGGTATGGGGTTTGGCGTGTGTGTGTATACAGAATAGATGTAATAAAAGAGTGATGCTGGCAAGACTGTGAGGACACGTATGCACAAGCACACACACACTCTCATATGCACTTTTTAAAAATTTACAAGTATATATTCAATGTAACAGTTCACACCAACAGAAAGGTATAAATTGAAAATAGCAGCATTCCTAACATCCCATTCCAGTCTTCAAATACAGGAAAACAAATTTTTAAAAAAAACAAACAAAACTTAATCTACAGGTATTACCTCTGAAAAAAATATAATGTTGATCATTAGATTTCACAAATAATAATAAATAACTCAAGATGAGTTAAGTGTAAAACAAGAAGAACCAATTCAGCATTAGAGAAAAAAAAAGTAATCTCCCAGGAAAATTTAGAAGACCAGATGCTCTACCTAGAGTTTCAAGAGGAATTTTTATCTTTTCCAGAAAACTACCAAAGTACAAATAACCAGACAATATAAAAACTAAAACCCGTATGGCATAAATGAGAGTTTGGGGAGAATTTCTGTAATGCACATACTAATATATATATGGTTAATATCATTATTATACTTTAACTCTTGAAACTGAAAACAATATATCCTGAAGAAAAATGGATAAGACGAATAAGCAATTCAGAGGGAAGCTTATTCAAACAGCACATAAATGTATAAAATGATGCTAAATTATTTAAGAAATGTGAGAAATACAGATTAAAATAACAATAAAAATATATTCATTATAAACCGCAAAGAGCAATCAACAAAACACACTGCTGAAGAGGAAATGAGGAAAAAGCTCATGTATCAAACAATTGATATAACATGCTTGGGTAGCAATCTGGTCAAACGGACTTTGGCCCAGTGGTTAGGGCGTCCGTCTACCATATGGGAGGTCCGCGGTTCAAACCCCGGGCCTCCTTGACCCGTGTGGAACTGGCCATGTGCAGTGCTGATGCACGCAAGGAGTGCAGTGCCACGCAAGGGTGTCCCCCGCTTGAGGGAGCCCCACGCGCAAGGAGTGCGCCCGTGAGGAAAGCCGCCCAGCGTGAAAAGAAAGAGCAGCCTGCCCAGGAATGGCGCCGCCCACACTTCCCGTGCCGCTGACGACAACAGAAGCGGACAAAGAAACAAGACGCAGCAAATAGACACCAAGAACAGACAACCAGGGGAGAGGGGGGGGGGGAGAATTAAATAAATAAATAAATCTTTAAAAAAAAAAATTAATTATGTTTAAAATTACAGGGAACTCGTACCCAACAATCCAACTTTGAGAAAATTTTCCATGGGAACAAAAGCACAATGCATGAAGAAATATCTACTATTAAGATGACTTCATCATTTATCTGTAATGAAAGAAAAAAGCTAGGAAACAATAGGAATGGTCAAAATTATAGGACTGTCTAAATCACTTATGGTATAGCCATATTACAGAACATTACTTAGTCACATAAAATGATTTATATCAGATCTATACCAATTAACTGCAGGGATTTTCATGATGTTGTTCTCAGATAAGAGCAAGATGTTAAAAATATAATATCATATGATTCAACTATAAACTAAATAATGAAGAATCCCATGGATACATATAGAGTTGTAAATGATTATATGAGCATTATTGTTGGAAAATATTTATGGAAAGAGATTTTCGGTATTTTGTGTTGGCTAGAGTTTGCAAGAGAAAAGGGAGAAAGGGGATGAGTGAAAAATAATTAAAAAGAAAATTGCTACATTAAAAAGTGGTCCGAAATGAACCAGTATATATGATTTGAACCCATACAGTAAAAACAGATATTTATGAGACGTAATTATAAAATATTATTGGTTTTTATCTCTCAGGAAATATGGGATTCAATGGTTTTTACTTTCTAATAATTTTAAGTATTATATAAGTGAAAATAACAAAATAAGATAATAAAATTATGTTCATTGTGGCAGAAAAAAGTTGACCTGATAATAGAGATAAGAGGGAAAGAAAATATATAAATTAAACATTTTTACAGGTTTAAATATATTACTAACTCTTCTAAATTCTGGATTTTCTATCATGTTTCATCTAATCCAAGTTGATTAAAACATTTATACATGATCTTCTTCCCCTTTGTGGGTTCCCCCCTCCTTTTTAAAAATGTAATCTTTGATCTATCTATAATTTAATCTCAAGGTAAAAATGGGTTAGAGGTATGATACCATGTGTAAATATGTCCCCGGGGCCATTCATGTTATTTAGTAAATAATTCACATGTTCTTAATGATTTGAAATGGTATTTTTATTAAGAGCTTAATTTTATTATATTTTAGAATCAATTTCTATTTTCTTTATGTATTCCTAGGCCAGTGCTATATGGCATAAGGTATCCATTACCATAGTTTTTTTTTGGTTGTTTGTTTTTTTAGCTACTGGGGTTGGGGATTGAACCTGGGACCTCATATGATTTTTCCCTCATTACTTTTCATTTTCCTCATTATTCATATTTATTTTTTCTTTCAAATCAATTACTGTTCAAATTATTAAAACAGACCATCAAAGAAACAAAAGCCAAAATAAAGCCCATTGGTATCTGAATGAGGTTACCAAAAAATCACAGAATAATTTAGAATGAATTGACTCCTTTAAAATGTTAGGGTGTCCGTCTACCACATGGGAGGTCCACAGTTCAAACCTGGGGACTCTTTGACCCGTGTGGAGCTGGCCCACGCTCAGTGCTGATGCGCGCAAGCAGTGCCCTGCCATGCAGGGGTGTCTCCCGTGTAGGGAAGTCCCATGCACAAGGAGTGCACCCCATAAGGAGAGCTGCCCAGTACGAAAGAAAGTGCAGCCTGCCCAGGAATGGTGCTGCACACACAGTGAGCTGACACAATAAGATGACGCAACAAAAAGAAACAGAGATTCCCGTGCCGCTGACAACAACAGAAACGGCCAAAGAAGAACACGCAGCAAATAGACACAGAGAACAGAAAACTGGGGTGGGGGAGAGAGGGGGAGAGAAATAAATAAATAAATCTTAAAAAAAAAAAAGAATATAGGGTGTCATAATTTTTCTTTTATGTCTTGGGATAGAGTTTTAATATTTACTTCAGAAGGTGCCTCCCTATTTCTTATTAGGTTTTTTTTTCCTTAAAATGAAATGATTGTTGACACTATACAAAATGTAAATACAAATAAATTTATAGACATGGAAATAGAGAAGCAGTAGTACATGGCAGGGGAAGGATGGGGGATTGAGAGATGACTACTAAAGGGTAGGGGTCTTTCTTTTTGGAATAATGAAAATGCTGTAAAATTGATTGCCGTGATGAATGCACAATTCTGATTATACCAAATGCCACTGATTATACACTTTAGAGGGACTGTATGACTTATGAATGCATTGCAATAAAATTGATTGATATTTTTAAAAATTGTAACGATTGTGACTTTTTCCCTCCCTTTCATCATATTTTGTTTTTGTTTCTATGCTGTTTATATAGAAAAGCTGTGGAAACTTCCCTAACTTCTCATAATGTTTCTAAAAGTTTTTCCCAATTAATTTCCTTGAATTTTCTTTGACTAAAACAACACTTTTGCTAAGAATGCAATGATTTCTCCTTCTTTTCCAACCTTTATTTTTTTACAAATATCAATCCTTTGAATCATCATAGTAACCATAGGTACTATTTTTTTTTAGAGTTATTTATTTATTTCTCTCCCCTTCTCCCCCTCCCCAGTTGTCTGTTCTCTGTGTCTATTTGCTGCGTGTTCTTCTTTGGCCGCTTCTGTTGTTGTCAGCGGCACGGGAATCTATGTTTCTTTTTGTTGCGTCATCTTGTTGTGTCAGCTCTCCGTGTGTGCGGTGCCATTCCTGGGCAGGCTGCACTTTCTTTTGCACTGGGTGGTTCTCCTTACGGGGTGCACTCCTTGCAGGTGGGGCTCCCGTACGGAGGGACACCCCTGCGTGGCAGGGCACTCCTTGAGCGCATCAGCACTGAGCATGGGCCAGCTCCACACGGGTCAAGGAGGCCCGGGGTTTGAACCATGGACTTCCCATGTGGTAGACGGACGCCCTATCCACTGGGCCAAGTCTGCTTCCCCCAACATTCTTTATTTTCTCTTACGTAATTGCACTGGCTAATGATTTTTTAAATAGTGGTGATGGTGAGCATTAAATTTTTGTTCCTATTTTTATGGTTCTACTCCAAGACAAGAGATAACAGGTGGGTTTTTAAATGAAATAAATAGATAAGGAAAGACAAGGAGAGGGGCCCATGACAGGAAAACATTCATTGCTTCCCAGATTACCAAGGAAGTTTTAATCCAGGAATGAATGCTGACTCTTTATTAAGAGCCTTTTAGGTACTTGTTGAAAAGACAAAAACCTTTTCTTTATCTCTCCCTATTAATATAGCAAACAATATTATCCTTGCATTTTTGAAACCACACTATGTAGTTTCATTGTATTTTGTTTTCAGTATTCTCTGGATTAAACTCAATAATTTATTTTAGGATTTTTTCCCCACTAATATTCATTAGTGAAGTGGATCCATAGATTTCTTCATGTATTTTTTTCATATTAAAATATGGCTTTAGCAACTTAAAATGTTACACTACTATCTAAATTATTTGGAGTTTCTTTTTTTAATTTAAATTTTTAAATTCTTTCTGCTATGATCTATAAGAGTCTAATACCATTAGAAATATTTGCCGTTCTATGCTGGATAGGATTTATTGTTGAAATAATCTGGGCCAGATGAATTTTTGGAGCAGGAGGTACATTTTTCTGTTAGGTTTTTAAAATTTTATTTTAGGTAATTGGTCTGTTTATGTCTTTTATTTCTTGTTGGGTCAATTTTAATAATTAATGCCTTTTTATCTTCACTTTAGTATATATGTATTATCTCCCTCTTTACTTCTTTGAAAAGTTGTCCTGGATCAATTATTTCTCTATTTTATTTAATATTTTTTAAGAACTATGATTTATTTGCATACTCTTCGTTTTCTAATTTGTTAACTTAAGATTATTCTCTATTAATTGTTTTCTTCTGTTTACTTTGTGTGTTGCTCTTTCTCTAACGTCTTGAATTGTATAATTTATTCACATTTTAAAATTATTTGTTAAAAATATATTTGAAGCTGTGACCTTCCCAGTGCTGTTTTTAACTATATCCACTAGGATAAATTATGTAGTATTTTAAATTACTATTTTCTAAATGTTCTTTAATTTATTTTATCTTTGACACAAGACTGATATACCAAAGAGTTTTTGCAAGGAATAATCTTTATTAAATATAGTATGCAAAGCCTCTCTATTTTTATTTAGTTTATCTTCTCGACCTGTGAGGGACTGAGTCTTTTCTGCTATTAGCATGTTTCTGTCATTTCCTTCTTTTATGTCCTCTCTCTAATGTATTTTGATGCTATTTTAATGTGAATTATATGGATATATAATGATGATATCTTTATTTTGGATTGCAATTTTTGTCATTATAAAACATTTTTTGGTCTTCATACTTATTACCTTGAATTCATTCTTTTTTTTTAAAGATTTATTTTATTTTTATTTATCCCCCCCCCCTTGCTGCCTGCACTCGCTGTCTGTTGTCTGTATTCATTTGCTGTGCGTTCTGTCTGCTTGTCTTCTCGTCTTCTTTTTATGAATTCATTCTTAAGCAGTAATAATAATCAATCCTAAGCTTTATTTGGATTTGTCCTTTACCTCATTTGTTTTGTCTGTGCCTTTAGTAAGAATGTTTTCCAATACAGTTTCTATAGACGTATATGTAATAATAATTTAATTGTGTTTAGTTACTTGATTCCGTCTGATAATCTTATTCTTTTGATAGTTTATAATAGCTAAGCCTGGTTTTAATGCTTAACTTCTGCTCTAATTTTGCTTTTAAATTGTCCTTTTCCTTAATTCTGGCTTCTAGATTTAGCTACACAATCTGTATCTTTTTTTTTTTTTTTCCTTTTTTATTATGTAAAGTTTTCATTTAGGGGTGTTGTCAATTTTTTATTTCACCACAGTGGTTCTCAAACTCTTAATCTTTAGTGTGTATAACAAAGATCCAAGCGATTAAAACAAAATGTAGATTCTTAAACTTTTCCAACCAAAGATTTTTATTTTAAAGGTTGAGGTGGAACCTGCTTTCTAAGCATGTATTCTAGGCGAATCTAATGCAGGCAATCTGTGGTAGATTATTTTGAGAACACTGTTGTAGCAGTCATCTATGTAAATTTTAAACATTTCCTTAATCTTCAATTTTTTGACTCAACCTTTAAAAATAAAAGGATAAATACTGGATGTTTGCTATGAGTTAGCAAGTAAATACTTCTTCCCTCCTCTATGACCCTCATCCATAATTTCAGTCTACATTGTAGGATTATTATTCTGATTTGTTATTTTTGTACTTTTTTTAGCGTCTAGCTTTCAAAAATATTTCAAATATGTTTCATTCTGTAACCTTAATTACTAGAGCTTTATAGCTTTAGTAATGCTATATTTAGTTCTAAATGCTAAATACTGGGTTTTCCTATTCTAAAGTTTTTTACTTTGACTTACGTTTTACTTGGGCCTAGATAGTTGTATCAAGTTTTTATAATTTTTTGTTAAAATAAAGGCTTATGAATGTGATGTTCCCTGAGACTCGCATACTGTGGAGAGAATATCTTTCTTTTGCCTTTATATATAGAATATAATCTTCCTGGGTTATATGTTCTCCCCCCTCAGACATCTGTAAATTTTTTTTTCTTCCATCTTACAGAATTAAATATTGTTTTGGAGTAGTTTGAGACCTTCATTTTTTCCCATCCTTTTAGGTAACTTGTTTTTTCTGACTGGAAATTAAGTAATTTCAGAAGAATATAATAAAGTTTTGATGAGTTCATACGATTTTTATCTTGGAATCCCATTTCCTTTGGTTTACAGGTTAATTAATTCATTACAAATATGTATAAATATATACTGCATAGCACAGCAGTTAAAATGAGCAGCCTCTGGAGTCATAGTCCTTGTCATGTACTATTAGTTGTCTAAGGTTAAGCAAGTTAATTACCCTCTCTGTGTCTGTTTGTCATCTATAAAATTAGAATTACTACAATATGGGATAATAAAAATCTACATGACTTGCCATAATATATTTCAAGAGTCTAAGCACATAGTAGGCATTCTAAATTGTTTATCATTACTATCATTAAAATTAGTTATCATTATTAGATCCAATTTTTTTTTTTGGTTGCATTTTTTATTCTATAATACACAAACATCAAATTCTGCATGTTTAATTCATGGGATTTGTCCTGTATATTTATTATCTTTTCTTTATGTGATTTTTATTTTTATATGTTTTTTTCTCTCTGCATTTAGCACGATTTTCTTTGGCATGAAATCTGTGCTACTACCTTGATCTACACTGATTATCTTTCTTAGTGTTTTAAATTTATTCCTTAGTTTCTTTAATGATTGCTTTTTCTTCATTTTCTCCTTTTAATCTTCCCTTATTTCATCTTTGTTCTTTGGTTTCATACTCCCTTTTCATTTTTGGTGTGAGGGAAAACTTAGTTATGAAAAGTTTTAATTTACTCAGAAACAAGTCCATTTGTCATAAAAGAACCATTTCTGGGTTTTGCCTGCTGAGTTCCACTCACTCTCTTTAATTTGGTAGTGTCCTGCACAGTTGCCATGATGTTTCTTTTGCTTTGTTTTACTGGAGATATTGCTGTCAGTGTCCCATTTGCTCACAGATAGCTTGGGTAGCTTTATTTATTTATTTATTTTGCTTGCACTAATATTGGCCCTGCTAATGCATCTTGGCTCCTCTGTAGAGCTTCAGTTTGAGTTGGGTAGTGATTGTTTGGGGTTTGCTTTTCTATTGCTGTTTTAGTACCTACAGCTCTGAACAGAGAGGAGAGGAATTGCACATCATTTGGAATCTTTTATCTCTTCTCCTTCACAGCACTTTTCATGGTTTTGGGCAGTAGTTGTCAGTTCATCACTTTAAGGTCTTGGTGCTTGTGTATGTGTGTGTGTATTACGAGTATGTATATAGTCCCAAACTTTCATATATGCTGTTAGTAGATATCAACCCAGCAATTTGTATCACCATTTTAAAGCACAGGCTTTTAGATCCAGCAATTCCACTTTAAAGAAATATACAAGGGATCAATGGTGTGCCAACATGTTTATAATGGGATATTTATTTTAGAGTTGCTTATAGCAGGAAAACAATTAAACAATGCAAACAACTAATAATAAGTGCTTGTTAAATAAATTATGGTATACCCATTCAATAAAATATTTCTGGCTATGAGAAATTATGTAGACTTCTACTTACTGATTTGAAAAGGTAAGTGAAAAATAGCAGGATATACAACACTGGAGTATGATTATTTATATACTGATATGTCAATATGAATGAATAAGAGGTAGTGTTCACAGTGATTATATCTGGTTGTGGGGAACAGGTGGTTTTTCCTGTCGTTTTAAAAACAATGATCATCAATTAATTTTATAAGAAGGAAAAAGTATTGAGTTTAAAAAGACAACCTGAGAAAGATACTTCCTCCCTGCCACCATTTCTGCAATAATAGAAAGTATTGAAACCTCTTAGCCTGGTACTCGACAAGGTCCTTAACATAATTGTCCTATTTAATCACTTTATCAACTCCATGAGGGAGAAATTAGTGTTTTCAGTTTTTGGTTGAGGGTGAGAGGTTTTAACTTTTAAGGGTGGAAATGTTAAAGTTGTGCAATATCACATAGCTAATGAAAGACAAAGCCTTGTGTGAATCCAGGTTGGTCTCACTCTCAAAACCACCATCTTCCCAGTGCCCTGACTGCCAGTCAGGGCTGACACACAGATCTCAACGCTTTCACAGGTTACAGGCCTAACAGAAAACTCATTATTAGGACTTCTGAATATTAGTGCTTATTTCACACTCTAAAAATGCACTTGCAAGACAGATACTCAAAGGACAGATTGAAGAAATACTCAACTCAGAAAAAATGTAAAAGAAGACGTTAATATTCATATTTCAAGGTGAATCAATGAACATTCTCTTTAACTTTGTGTTTTATGAAATAGAGGATGAGGATTTGACAAATAAGGACCCAAGTCATGGGTCAGAGAGTATTGCAAACTCTTTCAAGCCATCAACTGAACAATTTAATGCACCGAGGAGGTAAATTTACTTCAAAATAATTTCATGCTCTGAGGATCTTCCTGCATATTCATGTGACTTTACCCCATTCAACCATTTTCATCATAAACCCAAACTGCAACTGTCAAACATGTTTTCTTCTAAATGGTTAACATTCCACTCAGAATACAATCCAATCAAATAAGTCTACTTCAGTTTCAACCAGAGAAACTACTGCAAAAACAAAAACAGCAACAACAACATAAATGAGATAGCCTGATAGCAAAGAGCAGGTGCTAGAATATTTAGTGGACTATGATATGACTAAAATCCTAAAGAACAAAGCTCCTTCTCCTGGAATCTATTTAAGAATATCATTTATCAGACTCTTTCACTATACATAACACTGCAAACAATGAAATTTAACAGTAAGTTAAAATATTAGAACAATATTAGAGCAATATAATAGGTTGACCATACATACCCCTCACCCCAAAGGCAACAACCATGAGGTACCAAGGAATTTGGCAACAGAGCAATTAAATTAAGGAAGAACATGATACTTAGAAGATACATTAATGAAAGTTTGTCTGGCATCAAGTCCTTATAGGAAAGATTCACAAAAATTCAATACCATTCACTGCCTCAGCAAGAAACAGAAATTAAAAAGTGGAGTTATGGACAAAGTAGTGGATGGATAATAATAAGATGGAATGTTAAGGATAATCATTATCATCTTCCAGTTTGGAGGGAAAAACAATTTGGCAACTAAGAATTGCAAACACATGAAGATTCAGAAACTAAAGTCTAAATATTAGCCAGGAATAGGCTTCTTTCCCATGGAGTGCATTTAACTCAGGAGTTTTGACAAGGCACAGTCTCAATTATTGCCACTTATTTGTTATTTTAACAGCACTGGGTCTGCAAAGATAATATAATTTGAAAAATAAGTGAATATAAATCAGTAAGGACTTGATGCAGGGAAAACATTCTTCCACACCAATGAATAACCTAGTGCAGAAAATATAGGTGCCAGAATTCAGAGCCAACCAATAAAAGATACATATACTTAACCTACTCAGCTCTCAAAAAGAAACACAATAAAAACAGAACCAAAAAAGGCCCAGAGTATATAATGACATTCTTCCCTTTCAAAACAAATGAAAAGAAATGTCAAAAGATGACCCATTTGGCTTCTTTCTCTAGCAAAAACAATAATACCTGAATGGAACACTAAAGCTTAGGTTACCAAAGCTATATTCTAAAAGAAAAATCCAGGCAAGCCCCGCTAAAGTCTCATGAAATCATTTAACTTATCCCCAAGTCCATGTGGACACATGTGCATAGGTCACCTGCAAAGACCCCATATATTATTTTTAAGGGAACAGCTAAACAAATTGGCTTCAACAGAAATACAAATAAATGGATTAAAAACTGGCTATCTAACCGTATACAGAGAGAAATCGTAATTGGTAGTCCGTCTAGTTGGGGAGAGGTTTCCAGTAGGGTCCCACAAGGATCGATATTGGGTACCATTTTGTTTAATATCTTTATAAAAAATCTGGAAGACAAAGTAGAGAATGTGCTAATTAAGTCGACTGATGCCACTGGATTAGGATTGGTGGTTAAAGTAAATGGGATATAGATCAATCTAACTGGTCTTTTGAAAACACACGAAAAGACCAATGCTCACAGAGACAGGGAAATCTAATTAGTTGTGTGTTTTCATGTCTTATTTTTAAAAAATTGAATCCCAAACACTAGAAAGTCAATAGGTTGAAAATATATTAGTGGCTTTGCATTGCAAAAGGTTAGGCACAATGAATAAGGACAGCATAGAGACTCACTACATCCATGAATGCAGAATAAAGAACAATCTCAATGGAGATCACTTTGGAGTAGCTTTATTTGGAAAACTAGTCTTTATGGGCCTTTCGATACAATAGGAATTTGGAGGCATTTCATATATGCAAGAATCAAGATAGGGAAAAGGCAGGAATAAAATTCTCAGATATGTAATTGTCAGGGAAATAAACAAGGAAACAACATAAAGCTTAAAAGAAGAGGGAGCTGAAAACTTGAAGGCATGAATTAGAAGAGTGGGTGAAATCAATCAAAAGAAAATTCTATAAGGAAAAAGAACACATACACAAACAGAAGAATGCAAAGGATAATAGGGAAAAGTCTCCTAACACTAGAATAGAGATTGTATTTTTTTAACGACTTAGGGGCACACTTGGGAAAAAATATTTTATAGACCTTTTGTTGGCTTGAAGTTTAATTTTTAAAAATCTTGGTATTTTATAACTTAATTTGTAACATAAAGACAACTAAGAAAGTGATACTCATTTGTTAGTCAATGACTTATGAGCAGACAGGTGAGGTTTTTTCAGGTGAGGTCAACTGAGTTGAATACATATGGATTAATGTGGAATCAGTTATTTTTTGTCTGTTTGTTATATAGTGATAAGTACACTGCATAAGGACAGTAAAATCCAGATCAAGTCTCAGAAATTTTGCTAACTTTGCTATTGCAATGCTGGTCATTTCACGTTAAGAGCCTTAGTTTCTGCAATAGTTAAATGACAGGATAAGAATTGTTTTAAGAGATGCAAATTCTCTTCTTAAAATAAAAACATATGGGAAACTAATACAGAAAAGAGATTAGAAAAAATGTGGAATACTGCTGTTGAACCAGCAATGGGCTTCCACCTTAGCCTACTTCTCTTTTCAACCCTTTCTGGCCTCAGGACAGAACACAATTTAAAAAGCACTTTAGAAGCTCTAACCCACAGTTTTCTCCTTCTTTCTGTCTCACTAAAAGAAGTTAAAAATTCAGTCCCTCTTCTAGAGACTCAATTTCCCACAGCAGCCAACAATACTTAGCTGATTTTATGTGCCCAATCTTTTTTTTTGGGGGGGGGGCGGGGTACAGAATGGCTTCAGAACTACAGTTGAAAAGAAGGGACATTTGATCAGAAATAGAGTGGCATTATTCATGATGCTGACACAAAAGAAGGCATTGTGCAATCAGGCAGAAACTATGGTGAATCTTCTCTTTCATGTGGAGTTGAAAAGGAAACTAGGGATTTGGAATGTTAGAGGGTCATGTTCATCTTTTGTTTTAATCTAATCAAGACGGCTGCAGGTTTTCTGGCTTAAGAAATACTTGATGAAGTTCTAAATAGCTGGTTTGCTGTAGATTTTGCAGCTATTACCTGTTGAAACATGACTGCTTTGCTTTGACTTCAAAAATTCTTTCATGAAAAATTCCTCATAGATAGTATTCTCTTTTTGGGACAGGATTGTGTCGTAAGACACACAGGCAGGCATAACAAATAGTTCTGGAGGCTGTAAGTTTTATTTTAAAAAGTAATAATTCCTATCATTTACAATATTTAAGGTTGATTTTATCAATATTTCCCACTTCTGAGTCCTTGCCATGTACTGGGAACTACGTTTCCTTTTTATCACAAATGATCATTATAAAAACATTATGAGAGAGGACTTTAACCCCATCTTACAGTTGAGGGAACTGAAGTTGCCAGGGAGGATTAATTACTTGTCTACTCTCACAAAGTTATTAAGTGGGAGGGTAAAATTTGAGCCTGACTGACTCTAAAATATTTTTGTCACTACTGTGCTAAACCATAACACATGATGTCTTGATTGTTGTGCATCTTGATCAAAGAAAATGGTTTTGCTAAAGAGTTTTAAGAATAGGACAAACATTATTTTTTCTTGGCCTAGGTTTCTCATGTTTGAAATCAAGGGATTGTATTAGAGCAGGGTTTTGCAACCTTTGCTTTATTGACATTTTGAGCTGGAGAATGATTTGTTGTGGGGGCCTGCCCTCTGTGTTGTAGGTTGTTTAGCAGCCTCCCTGACTTCCACTGGATGCCAGCAACACCTGCCCACTTGCGACAACCAAAAATAAATTTGATATTGCCCAATGTCTTCTGGGGATGAAGGTGGGGCAGAACTGTCCCTATTTTGAGAACTGGTGGATTAGATGATCTCTAGATAACTTCTTTCAGCTTTCTCATTCTACAATCTGATTTGTGGATACACCTTCAGCCAAGAGGATAGGTTTTTCACAACAATGGTGTTCCTACCCTGTCAACTTCTCATTATCTCCACCTTTGCACATTGGATTTGAAACTATCAGATTCTCTCCTGATTCATTTGGCTCTAAAACCTCCACTGTGCTGGGTCTCAAATTTGTCATTCAAGTGCAAATGGATATAAAACAATAGGGTAGATGAAAGTGAAAAGAGATCAGATGTTATCTTATTAAGTCAACCTGGCTTTAGGCAACTGATTTAAACTCATTTCAAACTAGTCTTAAGAGATAATTTTATTTATTCATTTTATTTTCTTTACAAGGGCTTTATATCAGGAAAATTATAAAATGGGTTTAAAGAGCATAATCTTATTTGTTAGCCTGAGAGTCATAATTGTAAGTTGGAATCTACTGACAGATCCCAATAATTCCCGTAAGTATAACCATGGGATCAGAGAGACATTGACTATAGCCTAGACTCCAGCGTACATTGGCTTTCAAGGGCCATACTTAAAATCTGCATCCTTACAAATATATCTCCTAAGAAAGAAGTGTCTCTGATTAGAGAATAGTTCAATATCAAATATCAGGCCTATGGGTATATGGAAAACATCAGTGAGTGAGAGCTTCTATAGGGTTTGTTACAAATAAAAACCAATGGTAGAGAAGATTTATAATGTGCTATCTTTGAGATTAAATATTAAAATGTCAGTGCAATATCTACTTAATCCTATGGTTACTGATTCCAGATGTTGTTTTTCTAGTCCTGTCACTATTATTGAATCCAACATCTCTCACTGCTTTATAAACACTATTTAGCGCAGACATTAAAATAAGGTCTTATTTTTTTTTGTCTATTCTGAAGTGTCTATATTTTGATTATATGAAAATAAATCCATAAATACTGTTTAGTGCAGAAAATGTTATACAGTAAGCCAGATAAAATCATAATTTGGAAGTCAAGAGTCTCAAAGGGCTGCTATCAAAACCTCAAAGCAATGGTAGTTCTCAATCTTGCTGCAAGTAAGGATGACTTGGAGAAATTTAAAAAAATATCATGACACCCAGGAATATCTCAGGACAGTTAAGTCAGCATTTCTGGGCAAGGGGTACAGGTTCCACTATTTTTAAATGCTCTCCAGGTCATTCCAATGGACAACCTAAGTTGAGAATTAATGCCTTAAAAACAAACAGGGTTTACAATTGTGTGGGCAATTGCTTTTTGATTATGCCTGGGATAAGCAAGATAGGGGTCTGGTGTGGTCAAGTGCTTCAGTGATTTTAAATGGTACATATGCAAGGTATTAAGTGATATTGTGTCATTTAAGGAGAAAAATTATTCCTCTCTTTTCCCCTCTACTTTTCTTTCTATTCCTCTGATTACTTGAGGGAGAAAGTCTCAGTTTGAAGCTGGTGGGTTGTTAAACATATCATACTTGCTGATCTCCCTTTTTATCAAAATGAAGGCAGAACTTAGGCCCCAAGTTTCATCAGGAAATATGGAATTTAACAACATGTATTTTTCATTTATGTTTAGGATTATCTTCTGGTATATTTGGAACTAATACTGGTGGAATGATGTTTCTTTTTTTTTTTGCTAGACTTTTAAATAAAGTAAACAAATGTAAATTAATATAAAGTAAAACAATAACATATATTGCAATCACATGGAAAAAATCATAAAGGTGGTTGAGATGACTAATGTTTGGGCAATACTAGGTTAATGTAAAGGGCATCAAAATGTTGGGTCACAAATTTGGGCCCTAAATGTGCCTCCACCTGTGTGATCTGAGGAAAAGTATCCATTCTCTTTCATGGGTCTTGGTCTCCTCATTTGTGAAACAAGGATATTAGCCTATATTGTTAGCATTCTTCTATGAGTTTAAGAAGACAGGAGGACTTGCCCTCTAAATTTACCTTGTTGACATCCAGGCGCATCTTCTCATTGTTGGCACTAGCAGCCTTCTCAGCTGCCTTCTTTTGGCGTTGGGGTCCCCTCCCAAAGAAGATGTAGTTGACCAGAGCATATTCCAGAAGGGCCATGAAAACGAAGACAAAGCACCCCATCAGGTACATGTCAATGGCCTTCACATAGGGAATTTTAGGGAGAGTTTCCCGGAGATGGGTGTTGATTGTTGTCATTGTAAGAACAGTTGTGATTCCTGAAAAAATGAAAGAGTTAATGTAATAATGTTCCCATTTCTTTGCTGCTCTTATAAATTCTGGGAAGGTTAATTGCACTCATTTATTTATTCATATATGTTATGAAATAGTTATTGGGCATCTATTATATACTGAGTCTTATGATTAGTCCAGGAGATGTGCATAAATCATTGATTTACAGTGAATATTAGTCATTTTGGAATATTTTAAATTGTATTTATATATTATATATCTAGTGGGAAACCAGAAATGTGAATTAAATGTTGTGTTAGATATGTATGCAGGGTGAGGGGTGAGAATATGGAAGACACCATAGTTCAGCCTTGTGGTATAGTGGGAAAGAAGATGATGGAATGGAAACTTCTGAGTTGAGTCCTGAAGAATGGGTGTGAGTCACCCAGGCAAGAAGACATGGGAAGTCAGAAGTGATGGCAGTACTGAGCTGCTTTGGTGATGCCGAGAGCTTTGTATGTCAAGGCTGACTTTGGGGTGTGAGACTGCATAGCTCAATAAAGGAATCTCAAGAAAATTAGTGTGAGTACATCCAGGACATAAGGAGAAAAGTGGAAAGGAGAGCAGAGACTTAAGCATGGGCTGCCTAATGGATAAACATATATACCTAAGAGGGAATTTAGGCTTAAATTTAAAGGCAATGTGGACTACCAACCAGCTTCAAGTGATGAGACATAGAGTCAAATTATATTTAGGTCAATTGCCCTGAGAGCAGTGTGAACAATGGAGGAGTAGCAAGAAAGAATGGAATAAAGAATACTAGTTAAGAGACATGCAGAATAATTCAAGTAAGTGATGGAGAAGTAAGTTAAAATAAGAGCAATAGCCCTGAAATAAATGGATACATTATACAATAAATGTGGAATAATATTGTCAACATTTGGAAACAGGAGGTGGGAGGGAACAGAGAAGCAAGAATCATATCACTTTTGTTTCTGGATTGGGTAAGTAAGCATATAATGCCAAAATACGTAATAGAGAATTCTTTCAGGATTATTTATAGGAAATATCATACTGGATTTTATGACAATTGTTTGTCCAGCTGAGTGGGCATCCCCAGCCATGGGGAGTAGTTTCCCTCAAAGCTGTGATTGAAGAGACAGATTAATATGTGCTGGGCCAAAAGCATTTGAAGTCAAGAGTCCTGAATAGGGTGAAGGCCAACTTTGCCAGCAAGAATGAGGTGAAAATAGACAAAGCTCAGAGGTGAAGACCATGGAGATGGGAAGTCGTAAAGTCACCCTTTGAACCAGGTCCTCTCTGACTCCGGAGCCTGTGTCTTAAGCATTGCCCAGCATCTTCAAAAAGGTTAAGTTCCCTTTTTGTGATTTGTTTGGACATAGTTTGCTATTTATTTTTACCTCTCTAATAAGATCATAATTTTTTGTTTTATTTGTTTTTATACAGGCTCATGAAACAGCTACATGAGCCTGTATATTTCTACTTCTTATTTCTATTTCAGAAGAAATAAATTTGAGCATTTTTTTCTGTGATAAGAAAATCACAGATCTTGGTTCAGATCTTGATATCTTATACCTTATAATCTAAGATGTTTTACGCCTTATAATCTTAGTCACATTGAAACATTTTTCCTTCATTTTTCTCTTCATCATTTTAACCACAGATTATTCTGCACCATGTATATAATAAAACTAACAGTATTGATTTGACTATTCATCTCAATCCCATTTTAAGGTATTTTTGAACCTATAATAAAATTTCTTACATAAAAAGAAAATTTAAAAGTTTAGTTTAAAAAGTCAAAAAAATATTTACTATTCCTATAGTAGACATAAAATAGGTAACAGCTTTCTGCTTTGGATAGGATATTTGCAAACTTCCTACATTCCTTTAGTTATGGAGTACCATTTACTATGTGAGATACCTCAGATTTAATGGAAGCAAAACCAGATATGGACCATTCCCCATTGGATTTTCCAGTACTGTAGGGGAAAACAACATTGGTCAAATAACCAAATAAACATAAATTATAACTAAAGGACTTTTATGGTATTGTAAGAGAGAGAGATTAGTTAGATGATTATAGATAGATAGATAGACAGAGAGATACACACATACACACATATGCACATCTATACATATAGCCTATGGGACTGAACTCAGCCTGGGAGGTCATTCAATACATTTTTACACTTGATACCACAATCTGATCTCAATATAGCAATCAAAGGGATTCCTTTAAAACTGAAATCAAAGCATGTTACTTCTTTGCTAAATGGCTCTCTATTTGACTCAGAGTAAAAGCAAAGTCTCTACTATAGCCTGCAAACCCCTCATGATCTTTTGGTCCCCTCGCCTACTTTGTCTTTTACTATTTTTGTCTCGGCATTCCCTCTGCATCAGCCTCCTCACTCTTTCTTGGACATGCTCGGCATGCTTCTCCCTCAGGACCTCTACAGCAGCCTGGAATGTCCTCATCCAGATTTCTACATGACTGTCTCCCTCCTTTTTCTTTAAGGCTTTATCCAAATGACAACTTCTAAGTGAGGCATACCCTGATTATTCTATACCACACACTTTATCTAGTCCTATCCCCCTTACTTTATTTCATTCCTTCCATAGGCTTAACATATTACATAATTTGCATAGTTATTAAATTTATTTTCCATCCTCTACTGCTAAAACATAACCTCCAGAAGGGCACTGCTATATTTCCAGGGCATAGTATATTTGGCACATAGTAGATGTTCAACAAATATTTGTTGAATGAATAAACAAATGAATTCTCTAAGGAAAGAATGATTAAAATGGTAGAGCAGTTCAACATTTTAAAGGGAACAGTCAGAACTCAAAATTATAAAGATTTTATTAAAGTTCATTAACTTACTATGTCTAGAGTTAATATAAAATGTTCAGGAAATACAATTATTTCCCTCCTTTCATGTTACAACACAAAAATGAGTCAAAAGATAGGAAGTGCTGTGAACAATTTCCCAACAACCTTACTTCAGTACTTCTTGCCCTCTGCCATACTACTCCAAGATGTTAATAAGGCTTTAGAAGTCTTTCTGCTTATCCATTAGCTATACACGACATTTCCTTGTTTCTTGCTCAGAAAAAAAAAAAAAGATAGATGGAAACTCTTCTCAGGTAAAGAAGCACGGATACAAATTGAACAATTATGCAGGCAATATTACATGAAATATGCTTCAATAAAAATATCAAACTGATGACACTAATTTCATTAAAATGACCAACAGCTATGCAGTTAACTAATTTTGACATGAAAGAATTTTAATTTGTGTTTAATTGATTTAATGCTGAATCAGATCACCCGGAGTCTCCCAGGCAAATTCTTGTAATGTGGATGGTCTCTTCATGTATCACAAATTGCAGGGTAAGGACGACACATACA